>NC_042618.1:154934031-156345986 GCF_901001135.1 Rhinatrema bivittatum
ACTTCAGGTGAAAATGAGAAAGCGCTATAGCGTGGACAAGACGCTAAGCCATCCATGGCTACAGGTAATGCTTCTTGAGCATCAGATTATGCTGGGGGGTTTTCTAGGCTTATAAAAAGGGAAAATCTTCAACATTTTATCACTGGAAAAAAAAAACAAACAAAGATACCAAATGCTCATTGGTCACAGCACAAGAGGGCAGATACTATGGAAATCAAAGCAAGATTATTTGCAACAGTTGGAGCATCTAGAATAAAAAGGAAAAGAACTGTACTATTTAGTGGTTGATGAATTCAGAGGGGAATTTGTAGACTGCTCAACCACCAGGGATAATTGTTCAAGGCAAACTCTTCTAAAGGGGCATGGTCAGAATTCTGGGATGGCATTTTCATTGTGTGGATATTTCAGAAAGCAGAGTGTAAATGATCAGGTCATGATTCTTGGTCCAAGTACATGAGAGTTCCCCGGAAGAAAAACAGAAGGCGCTGTCACTGCTTTTAACAATCTTACACGTCAAGGTCAGCAAAACCTGTAGATGATACTTTTGCATTGAGAAAATTTAATATATTGTTTCCAGCTTTGGAGAATTAAACTCGCTTCATTGGGTTCATGCAAAATGGACTAAGGATGATGATTGAATGTACAACCAACAATTGACTTTTTCTTCCAATAAAAATGGATCACCTGAACTGGTTTGCTGACCTTTATTTTTGACTTTTATTTAATTGCAGTAACATGGAAATCAAATTGCTATATTCAACAATATTTTTACAATGAACAGTTTATAATAGTGTTAATGACCTCTGGGTTAGACATTTTATGCTCATCTGCACTCTTTCAGGTTAAAGGCCTGTGACATACCTACCAGTCCCATTACTTCATTATAAACCTCAGATGATATGATATTGGGAGCAAAATATCGCCTCCTGATTAGTTTGCCAATAGTCCTTTTCTCACTACCAAGCCACCAGTGGAAACAAAACTTTGAGCTATAGAGAAATACACCTCTATATCTCAATACACTGCCTACATGAGGCTGCTTTGCAATTAACAGTTCATATCTGTTCAGTGTACTGATTAAAATCACCTTTCTACACCTTCTGTTACTGCACAATAAGAATAGACTGAAGAAGATTCTGTCCAGAGCTCAGAATAATAGACAATACTGTTCTATTTTCTGATGATGTCACAGCCCCAAATAGAATCACTGTGAGTTCTGTGTGTTGTTGCAGTGACACACGGTAATTATTAGCTTAACTTTATTTTGTTTTAAAGTGTTCTTCTTTATAAGGGTTCACCATTGTTTTGAGATGGCACAATTTTTACTATATTATCTGTTTTCTAAAAATAATTATAAAAACAGCTTCTGGAAGAAGCACCCATCCCCCAGCATATCACAGGTTATTTTCTTTGCAGATATGCAAATAAAGGTGATTAAAGAACTAGTGGTTGTGTTGCAGATCTGATTGAACAAAATGCAGGATCAGGCAATGTGATCTGACCATAACATTTAGTTTGTACACTGGTTATAATGTGTTTGTTTAATTTGTTTTTAGACATCTTTATTCAGAGACCTTTTTCTTTACCCAGGACTACCAGACATGGCTAGACCTTCGAGAGCTTGAACATAAACTTAGCGAGCGGTACATCACACATGAGAGTGATGACTCTCGATGGGAGCAGTATGCAGGAAACCACAGTTTGCAGTATCCATTGCACCTTGTTGATCCGCCCGTGATTTGCCAGGAAGCCAGTGAGCCTGAGGAAGCAGAGATGAAAGTCCTTGGTGAGCGCATCAGCATCCTCTAAGCCATGCTTTCCATACCATGAAGGACACAAAACACTTTTGGCGTGCATGGGATGCATACCAAACTCCTGCCAGATTTCTGATACTGCACAGGGGTAGAAATTTATCAGTCACACAGAACGGGATGTTCTGGTCTGCCAAGTGTGCCTGTACATCAGCCAGCTCCTTGACCATGTGGGAACTGAAACCCATGAGAGAAGTGTAACCTCAGCTACTGGGAATAAACAATCTAAACAGGCTTCGAATTGTCCCAAAGCTCCACAGTGAAGCTTATAAGGGAAAACATTCAACATCTTAATAGAAATTATATATATATATATATATATATATATATATATATGTGTGTGTGTGAAAATGTATACACACATACATACTCTGCACAGTATTGGTTTCCATCTTGATCTTGAAATAACTGGCCCTTCAAAAGAGTAATCTGCTGAATAGCACTCTTTTGTTCTGAAAATTGTCACTTGCTGGGCTGTGGAAGATCTCAAAACCGTAAAAGCCATGGCAATTACAAAGCACTATTTTTCCAACATTACTGCTAGAACCACGGGAATACTGCAGAAGACATTAATATAAGTTATAGGGACCTCTTTGTGCTCACATTATGCAGAATGTCTCTGGTATTTCTGTGTATTACTGCTGTACTTACTGCACCGTGTCTCCTCCTCTACTACCCTTGGTCACCAGTTGTCTGCTGCAGGGAGAATAGACAGACACTGGTTTGCTCCAGTATTCAAAGCTGCATTAAATAAAAAATAACAAAATAATTTTTTAAAAATGTGAAAAAGTTGGGAAAATGAAAACTTTCCAATTTTATTGCATATACGATGTTTATATGGCTTTACCTATTAGAATGCTGCTTTTTCTGAATATATTTCAAACTACCTACCCCATAAGTCATTTCTGAAATCTATTTTATTTTTAAAAAGTACTATATTTTCCCACTTGGGGTAATTTTCAAAAGGATTTACACCTATTTACTACTGTTGTAGCAATTTTCAAAAGCTATTTACCCGTGTAATTGCACTTCTTCAGGTAAATACTATGGACAATTCAATGGCATATATTATAGCAATTTTCTAAAGCCCACTTACACAAGTAAAAGTGCATTTACATGTGTAAATCCCATTTTTAAGCATGTATAAGCTTTTGAAAATCTGGCCCTTAGTCCCCACACCCAAAGCATATAATTATTTACTTAATGGCTTCAGTGTATGTACATATCAATGTACAAAATAATTCAGATAATTACAGACATCATTTCCCTAAAAGGAAGCGTTTAAAAATCTGTGTCTGAGCACTGGGAGGATGTGAGATATCAAAGGTCACAGTGAGTGGAGAAGTGATCTCCAGGTATCAATCTAACTCCATGGTTCTTAGGCTAATTCTGGAGGCCTATCCAATAAGTCCAGTTCATAAGACATTCACAGTGAATGTGGGTGAGTTATATTTACAAACACTGGATAATCTGGAAACCAGAGCTATTGGTTGGTTTTTAGGATTGAGCTGGGAGCCATTATTCTACCCATCATGCTATCATATACTGATGGCCTTAATAAAAGAAGCAAATGCTTGTTATGGAAATAAGAGTTTTGGTTGAATGTAAATGTTTGGTTCTATTTGTGGGGATTAGCTTAGCACTTGCTGCTCTTAATTGGGAAAAAAAAACTGGGAAGCCACAGCATATCCATGAGAACAAACAGATACAAATATTTACATAGAGGAAAAGAAATTGTTAATTTAGCTTTAAAAATGACACTGGATAATTTACAGAATATTCATAAACTGAAAGAAAGGCACACGGTTTCCAACAACCATAGGCCCACTTTCTGCACAGGATGGAAGCCAGCTCACTTGAATTGCCTGTGTACAGTACTGATAAGCTGTTATCCTACTGGACAAGACAAATCAACAGCAGCTTTTACACCTTTGTATTATCATTTTACTTTTTATAAATATAAATTTCTAGAGAAGATTAATACCAACTAGAAATGAGAACAAACCATTTATTTGGTAAATTTTTTAAAGTGATTATTTTTCTTATATTTAAATATAGTTGCCTGTCAGGCACACAGTATTGCTAGAACTGAAAGCACAGCTTATTCCCAAATGTTTTGAAAAGGAAGTTGATGCCTGGAATTGCCTACAAACAGATGTGGTAGTAACCAAAACAGTATCCAGTCAAAGAGAACCAGAAAACATCCACAAGAACATTGTAAATACAATACATGTGGAATGCAAATGAATCTAATACCAAAGTACAAATTGATATTAAAAAAAAAAGGATAGCTTGCTATCATTATAACCATCGTCTGCAAAGTGTCTATTTTTTAAGCTTTTGAAATATGAAATTAAAACTCTATACTGTTTTAGTCTCTGCTTCACAGAGCTATTACAGAAAATAAGGCATCTGATGATTTTTATATTTTGGTTCAAAGCGTACTTAACATTTCTAACAGAAGGACCCCAGGGGGATCCAGGAAACTACTGACCAGTGATTCTTATGACTCTGCCAGGCAAAATGGTAGAAACTATCGAAAAGAACAAAATTGCTGAACATATAGCCAGGCATAGTTTAATGGGACAAAGCCAACATCTATTTAGCCAAGGAAAGTCTTGACTTACAAATTTGTAACTTTTTTTTGATGGTGTAAATAAACATGTGGATAAAGGTGAGCCAGCTGAAATAGTGTATCTGGATTTCTAGAAAGCATTTGACAAAGTCTCTCATGAGAGACTTTTTAGGAAATTAAAAAGTATTGGGATGGGGCAGTGTCCTATTGTAGATTGCCAACAGGTTAAAAGATAGAAAATAGAGTAGCGCTAAATGGTAAATTTTCCCAAGGGTGAAAGGTGAATAGTGGAGTGCCCCTGGGATCTGTTCTGGGACCACTGCTTTTTAATATATTTATAAATGACCTGGATAAGGGAACAACAAGTGAGGTGATCAAATTTGACGATGACACATAGGGGCAGATTTTAAAAGCCCTATGTGCATAAATCCAGGAGGATTTATGCACGTAGGAGGGTTACGCGCGCCGGGCCTATTTTCAAAAGGCTCGGCGGCGCGCATAATGCCCCAGGACGCATGTAAGTCCCAGGGCTTGAAAAAATGGGTGGTCTGGGGGAGGAGGGCGTGGCCAGAGGCCTCTGCAAGGCGTAACTTGTCAGATAAAGGTACGGAGGGTTTTGTTTTTTGGGCTGGGGGTAGGGGAAGTGGGGGAGGGAGCAGGGAAAGCCAGCTGGTCTCCCCGAGGGCTTGGCGCGCGCAAGTTGCACTAGTGTGCACCCCCTTGCGCGCACCGACCCCTGATTTTATAACATGCGCACGCATGTTATAAAATCGGGCGTACATTTGTGCATGCCGAGTAGCGCATACAAATGTACGCCGTACATGTACCTTTTAAAATCTGCCCCATAATTTTCAAAGTTGTTAAAACACAAGAGAATTTTGAGCAATTGCAAGAGGACGTTGCTAAACTAGGACACTAGGCATGCAAATGGCAAATGAAATTTAATGTGGGCAAGTTTCAAAGTGATGCACTTAGGGAAGATTAACCCAAATTACAAAATGCAAGGTTCCATATTAGGAGTCATCATTCAGGAAAAGGATCTAGGTGTCGTCACTGAAAACTCATTGAAATCTTTTGCTCACTGTGCAGCAGCAGCCAAGAAAGCAAATAGAATGCTAGGAATTATTAGGAAAGGAATGGAGAATAAAACAGAGAACATCATAATGCCTCTGTATCATTCCATGGTGCAACCTCATTTTCAATATTGTGTGCAGTTCTTGTTGCCACATTTCAAAAAAGATATAGCAGAATTAGAAAAGCTACAGAGAAGAACGACCAAAATGTTAAAGGGGATGGAATAAATCCCCTATGAAGAAAGGCTAAAGAGGTTAGGGCTCTTCAGCTTGGGGAAGAAACAGCTGAGGAGAGGTATGATAGAGGTCTATAAAATAATGTGGGATGGGCTATGGGGCAACCAATGAAGTTACTAGGTAATACATTTAAAACTAAGAAGAGAAAATATTTTTTTACTCAATGCATAATTAAGCTCTGGAATTTGTTGACAGAGGATGTGGAAAAAGCTGTTGGTGTAACTGCGTTTTAAGAAGGTTTGGACAAGTTCCTGAAGGAAAAGTCCATTAACCATTATTAAGGTAGAGTTGCAGTAATCCACTGCTTATTCTTGGGATAAGCAGCTTAGAATCTATCTAACACTTGTGAACTGGATTGGCCACTGTTGGAAACAGGGCTTAATGGACCTTTGGTCTGACCCAGTATGGCAAATCTTATGTTCTTAACTGTAGAATGTTCACAAGGAGCCTAACTTTCAAACCTATTCATGGACGTGTGAAGATTTATCCTAGTATTTTCTAAACTGTACAGTAGGTTGCTGCACAGTTTAAAAAATATAGTGTAGTTCTGCTCTGAAACTACTCAGGTATATTTCATTACATGCTAATATTTGTAATACAATAAAAGCACTTATTTTCTCTACCTATTTTATAAATATACATATGTATACATAAAACACAGATTTATATGCAGAAACAGGTATATTTTAAAGTATGCACATATACCATTTTGAAAATAGTTATTCACATTCTTGAAATCAATTTGCTAATACCGCCACCAGTTCACCCAATTAGTCTCAGTTCACCTAGACACTCTAGTACTTCACCCTGAACTCACCCCAATTCATCTAGTCCTCCCATCCAAAAATTGCAGACAACAGACAAATCTGATTTCACTTGTGCTAATCAATTATCAAGTGTAAAATTATATGTAAATGTCTTATAAAATATCAATTTCAGTGCATACCTCGTTATTCTGCCCAGGAACTCCCATAGACCACCCTTTTTTGTGCTGGTAAATGTGCTCACAAAAGCGAAAATAAGCACGCACTTTCAATGTTTATAAAATAGCATGTTCATGATTACATGCAATTTATGTGCATATGTGCTGTTTTCCTGCGTGTAACCCCTTTGAAAATTTACTCAGCAGAGTAGAAGAATCTGTGGTAGAAAATCAAAACCGGCACATGAAAAAATGGAGTCCTACTGAATCAGCAGTGCTCAATCTCCTCCACTCCTGCATCGGAAGCACCCACTGATGATGTCTGGTTCGCTCTGTGATAAAGACCCTCACTCTTTCCATTTTTCCTATTGTATAAATCAGGACTGATTAAGCCAAATATCATCAGGTTCTCTTGATGTGGCAGTGGAGGAGCTTGAGCATACTGCTGATTCAGTGGGGCTCCATGTGCTGTCTTTTTATTTTTCACTGCAGATTGTTTCTACTCTGTGTGAGCAATTTATTTTATTTGGATGTATGAATCGCCCATCTAAAGCTCCGGGACGGTAACTTTAAAACAAGCGAGTACACTCCCATATACACACACATGAGGGCACAAGCACACATGCGCATGAATTCTATATATTCTGTGCAATTGCGCTTACATTATATAATATATGCCTATTCACGCGTATGTGTGCTGCTAATTTTAAGCATTTGCATGTGGAAATGTTGTTCGTGTATTTTCCTTAGAATTTGTCGGCTTTTACATGCGCAAGTCAGCACATTTTATGATATGCGCATGTGAAAGAAATGACCAGTTTTACCAATTAGTCTTAGTCTACCAGTCTATATCTATGTCATCAAGACCCTTCTGGTTATTCAGCCTGCACGTCCCCTAATTTACCCTGACCCTTCACTCGGTCACTATTTGGCTATAAGGAGTTTTATTCTGACTTACACCTGATAAATAGCAGAAGTAAATATGTACAGGTAACAGCCATATGCGCACTGCGTTCGCAGGTTATAAAATCGCAATTTCTGCAGGTAAATGTTGACCCTGCCCCAGAATGCCCCTCACACACCCCTAACTTGCCCCTTTTTTACACTACTAAATTTATTCGCGCATCAGTACTTGTGCATGTATGTATGAGGTTTATTAAATAGCACTTAAGCAAATATGCACTATTTGATGGTAATTGTCAAAGGGTGCGCACATTGATGCACATATGTTATAAAATATCCTGGGCACGGAGGCGCAAGTTGATGCACATATGTTATAAAATAGTCTGGCTGCGCATATGTGCGTGCTCTATTTTGCAACTGGAAGCGCACAGCCATGCACATCCGGATATGAGCCGCACAAGTGGGAGCATTTTATAACTGGCACGTGTCCATGCCATGACCAGTGTCACCAGTTTGTCCACTAGTTCACCCAGTGTAGAGCTAGGTCCTCCAACCCCACCCCCCCACCCCCTCTGGTTTAATAGCCTGCACTCCCCCATACCCTTTAAACACCTCAGGGATGGCTGTTTTGTTTGTTTTTTAACTTAAACCTCCTCCATACCAGAAGTAAAGGTATACAGCACTGGACCTGGGTGCGCCCCAGGTGCATAAGTATTTGTGCGCATATCTCTTGGATTTCCCATGCCCCGCCCAAACCATGCCCACACCATGGCCCTTTTTGAATCGGGATGAGATATTCTTGCATCAGCAGATGCGCGCTCATGTAGGCAGCTTGTAAATCCTGCTGGGCGCACACATGTCCTTCATGTGCGCAGATCTCCAATTCCGGCGCAGGCCGGACTTTTAAAATTCACCTCTTAGCGTGCGCATCTGCTACTTTGTGTGCGTGCATCTCTTTTAAAATTCATCTTTAAGTGATGTGTACAATAATTATACAAGAAATATCAAAGAATACATTAAAAGATTAATTTTGAAAGCCAGATGCATGCCAAAATCTAGCACATGTACTTTTCTACACGATTTTATAAGCCACCCACATGCATGTACAAGGACCAATGCACAAATATCTTAAATCGGGGGGGGGAAAAAGGTGGAATGTGGGCGGGGCAGGGCCAAGAGACATACATGCAAGTAGCTATATGCCTGGGCATGCGCTCAAGTATATTTTAGTGCAAGATTGCGACTGCTATGGATGAAATGTAAGTGTTAATAAAACTAATTCTAAGCATCTATGAAGTGTTTAAGGGGTCTGGGTTAACTGGAGAAAATGCAGACTAAAAATCAGGGTGGTTTGGCGGACCTAGCTGTAGACTAGTCAAACTGGTGGACGAACTGGTGAAAATGGTCATGGCCTGGACGCACGTCTGTTATAAAATTCCTTCACTTGCCTCTCCCAAAGCCGACTTACGCTGCTGTGCATGTACAAGCTTAAAATAGGAGCACACATACAAGCACCAGGGCTGTTTTATAACATGTGCGCACAGGATATAAAATTGCTGTGTATCTGTGCGCCCACATGCCCATTTTAATGTTACCGTCTAAATATCATACAATATGATAAATATTACAAACAAAATTAATTAAAAGCAAATTCATAGTAAAAAAATTATACAAAATTATACAAATTATACAAAAATAACTATTAAAGCAAACGTATTAAAGCAAATAGCACAATTCTCTCAAACAGAAATATTAAAAACCTTCTTAACTTTTTAAAGTTCTTTAAAATTTACCTAAAACAGATAATTGCCTTCCAATCTCACTTCCTTAGGAAGGGAGTTCCAAAAAGATGAAGCTATACAGCTAAAAGCAGATCTTTGTGTTTCATTAATCTGCATTGCATGAAAATCTGTGTTTAACATACATGCGTATTATAAAATGCTTGGTCTGTCCCACATCATATATGTGCATGTATCCCTATGCACAAATACATGCAATGCATTAAAAATGAGTGCTTCATTGCAATGAATATGCACACTTTTCCTACTAATTTTAAAAATATACACACATATATTTTGCACACAAAAATAAAGCAAGACTTGCTCACATAAAACCTGATTTACACACACAAGTCAGTGTATTTTCAAACACAGGCGTACAATTGAAATTACCAGTTTTACGATTCCTCTACAAGTTCACCCATTCCCTCTCCGGGTCATCGAGACCTTCCTGGTTCTTGAACCTGCATGCACTACAGTTCACCCACCCAGCCAATACTACACGATAACAAATTTAGAACGTAAGTTTGATATCAATTATGCAAAATAATTAGCAGATATAAAATTACACAAGTAAGTTGCCAAATGTCCATGTGTAAGTCTTTTTTAAACTAGCACACTCAAAACTGTTGACCCCACCTCAGATCGCCCCAGACCACCCCTTTTTTTACACACATCTATGTTGTTATGAAACCTAAACTATGCACATACTTTCGAAGTTTATAAAACAGTGATTGTGTGAGTACAGGCTACTAATATGCATATACAACAGCTTGCAAAAGTAGTTGACCCCCTAAAACGTCAGGAGGTTTGTGTGGAATACAAATGACACTTACACAGATTGTTCCAGACAGTATCGGGTAAATTTTAAAAGGAATGCACATGCGTATTGCAGCACTAGCAAAAATATACCGCGTTTTATAAAGTACGTGCGTAGCATTTAAAATACTGTTGCTGCAGGTACGTCTATAGCCTTTACACATGTATCTTGCACGCTGAGAGAGAGAGACTCTGTATAGAGTCAGTCTGACACTCTCTCTCTCTTTCTCTCTCTCTATATATATATGTGCCACTGTAGAGGGCCACTTTCAATAAGGGTGGGTTTTCGGGAGGTGAGTTGGGGTTAGGGGGAGTGTTACAGACACATTTAGAGGTATTCATAGTAAAATTGATATCAGTAAATAATTATAGCCCTTCTAAGTAATGAAAAGTCAAACGAGGAGTTGATTTGTACACTGCAGAGTCTGCAAGCTGTATTGTACAAATCTATTCCTTTTCATCACTTAGAAGGACTACAATTCTTTACTGATGTCAGTTTTACTATGAATACCTCTGAATGTCTGTAACAACATCTCCCCTAACCCCAATCCACCTCCCGAAAACCCACTCTGATTCAACTTGACCCTCTACAGTGGTACATATATAGACATATATAGAGAGGGTTTTTCTCTCTCTTCCCCCCCCCCCCCCCCAATGAGGAGCAGTAGCAACGTTATGCAGGCAATATACATGCAAAATTTGTGATTACGCACGTCAGTCTTGGACCCGCCCCTGGAATGTCCCATGACCTGCCCTTTTCCTCCTCTTTTTTCTGGGCGCACTGCGCGAGCAACAATTTTAAAATCTACCTTTGTTTATTGCAAACCAGTATGCTCTTAAAGTAAATGTTCAAAGTCACAATTCTATTATTTCTCTGCATTTTTTATAAAATAAAATTAAAAAACTGAAAAATGCTGCTTGGAAAAGTATTCAACCCCCTCAGACTAGTATTTGGTAGAACTGTTTTTGCTTCAATAACAGCTTTAATTCTGTTAGGGTAAGTTTCTATCAGCTTTGCACACTGTTTGGGAGAGATTTTTGAACATTCTTCCTGGCAGATTTGCTTCAGGTTGTTCAGGTTGATTGGATGGTGCTTATGGAATGCAGTTTTCAAATAGTGCTACAGATTCTCGATTGGATTGAGATCTGGACTTTGACTTGACCATTGTAGAACATTCACCTTCTTCTTGTTAATAACTCTTATGTTGCTTTGGCATTGTGCTTGGGATCATTGTCCTGCTGAAAGGTGAGCTTTCTCCCAAGTTTTATTTTTTAGCAGACTGAAGCAGGTTGTCTTGCAGTATCCCCACAACATTTATTTATTTTATTTATTTAAAAGCTTTTCTATACCATCGTTTAGTGATATACCATCACAACGGTTTACAAATAGGCACATAAAGAAGTTCGAAATGGATTTTACTTTAACCAGAGGGTGCCATAGTTTTTCAGATACATGATTCGATATTTTAAGCTATATGTAAAGTGTATTAAAATTCTCTTTATGAGCTCACCGTAGATGCGGTATACTGTAATTTTTAACTTAATACTTAAGTGTGATAAAATAAAAATAAAAACACACATGTTCTCAGGTGACTTTTGCCTGTGTGTATAAGTCCTTTTCTTGTTTCTTAGTACCACCTATTTCCCATTCTCAGTTTGAAAAGCCTTTTTGAAAAGCCATGTTTTTAAGCTTTTTTTGAAAAGTTTTTGATCCCTCATTAGTCTTATTTCGGGTGGCTTTGAGTTCCATAATGTAGGGCCGGCTAATGGCAGTGCTCTCTCCCTTACTTGTGTCAGTTTAGCTGTCTTTACAGAGGGTATGGTTAGTAAGGCTTTATTTGCTGATCTGAGATTTCTTTGGGGAACATGTAGTCTTAATGCAGTGTTTAACCAATCAGTATTTTCTTCATTAATTAACTTGTGGATTGTGCAAAGTGTTTTAAATTGTAGGCTTTGTTCGATTGGCAGCCAATGTAATTCGGCAAGAGTTTGCCACTCCCTTACTTTACTGTTGGGATGGTGTTTGCTGAGGAATGGGCAGTGTTAGGTTTGCGCCACACACATAGGGGCAGATTTTCAAAGGCTATGCGTGTAGCCCAAGAAAATCTGTCCCTGCGTGCGCCGAGCCTATTTTGCATAGGCTCGGCGGCGCGGGCAAGGCCCGGGACGCGCGTATGTCCCGGGGCTTGCAAAAAGGGATGGTCCGGGGGTGAGGCAGGGGGCGTGGCTGAGGTCCAGGGGTGGTCCGGGGGCAGGGTCGAGTGCTCCAGCACAGCGCACCGGCAGCCCGCCGGTGTGTGCAAGTTATGCCTGCCTCGGGCTGGCGTAACTTTTAGAGTAAAGGTGGGGGGGGGGGGGGGGATTTAGTTAGGGATGGGGAGGGGAGGGGAAGGTGGGAGGGGGCCAGAAAAAAAGTTCCCTCCAAGGCCGCTTCAATTTCGGAGCGGCCTTTGAGGGAACGGGGAAAGCCATCAGGGCTCCCCTCGGGCTCGGCACGCACAAGGTGCACATGTGTGCACCCCCTTGCGCACCGAGCCTGGATTCTATAACACGCGCGTGGCAGCACACGCATGTTATAAAATCGGGCGTAGATTTGTTCGTGCCGGGTTGCGCGAACAAATCTACGCTCGCGTGTAGATTTTAAGATCTGGCCCATAGCGTTTTGAATTTTGGCCTAAAAGCTTCATTTTTGTCTCATCTGACCACAAAACCTTATCCCACATTTTAGCTGGGTCACTCTGATGCTTTCTGGCAAACTCCAGACATGCTTTGATGTGTTTTTTCTTCAGTATTGGCTTCTTTCTAGCCACCTTCCCATGCAGGCCAATTGTATGCAGAGCTCTTGATATGGCTGACTGGTGCATCTCCACTCCAGTCTCAGCCACTGAACTTTGTAGCTCCTTCAAAGTGATTGTTGGCTCTCTGTGATTTCCTTCACAAGTTTCCTTTTTGCTCTGATGCTGTTTTGAGGGACAGATTTGTCTAGGGCTAGGCAGTGTCTGTGTGGTGTGATGCAGTTTCCATTTCCTCACAATTGATCCAACAGTGCTCACTGGGATATCCAAGTACTTGTATATTATTTTGTAGCCTTTTCCTATCTTGTGCATGACTATAACTTTATCTTTAATTTCCTTAGAATGCTCTTTGGTCTTCATTTTCACAGCTTTACTTCTACTTCAGTCTGACCAATGGTACTGGAATTAGGGGGTCTTTTATCCAGAGAAGTTGACCTTTTTTAATGATTCACAGGTAGAGGCCAGTTGTTAAAGTAATATCTTTCATCGGTGTAAACCTCGAGCTTTCACAGCACAGGTGTTGAATACTTATGCAAACAGCATTTTTTTTTCGGTTTTTAATTTTATTTTACAAAAACTGCAGAGCAATAATGAATTGTGAATTTGAAAACTTTCTGGAACATTCTGTGTAAGTGTCATTTGTAATCCACATAAATCTGATATTTTAGGGGGTCGAATACTTTTCCATGCCACTATATGTTAATTTATAGATATGTAAATATTTGAAAATTCACCCCATAGAGTATAAACCCTGCGTAGGGATCTGCTAAGTCTCTCAGTTAACTAGTCTGGAACATGGCCATGTACAGCTTTAAAAGTGAGGCAAATAACATTAAACTGGCATCTTTATGAAATCGGCAACCAGTGAGAAGATGGTAAAACTGGAGTAATATGATCTCGAAAGCAGGTACCCATGACTACATATACCGCAGCATTCTGTAACATCTGCAAACTATGCAACACCTCCTGTGGTAAACCCACAAAAAGTGAACAGTAGTAATCAAGAGGTGATAGAACCAATGATTGCATAAGAATCCTAAATTGATTGACTGACAAAAAAATTTTGACTAAATGAACAAAGTTGCAGTTTAAAACCACCCCCTTTGGCAACGTGACAAAATATGTGCCTCTAAAGTAAGCGGCAAATCAAAAATCACACCCAAGGTCATAACTTGTTTCTTTAAGGGAAGAGGAGGCCCATCTTATTGTAACCCGCCCTGAACTATGGAGGGTTATAAATACTTTAACTATGGAGGGTTATAAATACTTTAAAATAAATAAATAAAATAAATCTAGATGGATATCATTATCCATCAGAATTAATGGTACAGACAATTTCCATTTTCAATGCATTCAATAATTGTCTACTCATTTTCATCCAGTCAGATTTGTGGCAAACACTTAGTCATAGACTTAATTCAGCTAGCGAAGGGAAGTCTCAATATGAGCAAGGGTAAGACCTTTGCTTTTTCCTCCCGCCTCTTCCCTACCTCCTCTTGCCCCCTCCCCCACCAACCCCCTTTTCCCAGAAATAATATGACCACTCCAGCTGGGATTCGAATGACATTTAATGGACAGATTAAGACCCCGCATCATCAAGGCAATTACATCAAACAAT
This sequence comes from Rhinatrema bivittatum, assembly GCF_901001135.1. NCBI lineage: Eukaryota > Metazoa > Chordata > Amphibia > Gymnophiona > Rhinatrematidae > Rhinatrema > Rhinatrema bivittatum. Next base: position 154,948,563 of record NC_042618.1, read on the forward strand.
ATTACAGATTACAATCATTGAACTAATAAATAAACAGAACTAATATAAACGACATCCTTCCTTGACATAAAAATGTATCAAGAACATTCTTTCCCCAGGCGCCCCATGTACTAAGCCAACAAGCCATTAGCAGCTTTATAACAACCCTGGCCGATGAAGTCAAAAGCATTGAGGGGTCACTGGCAGGCAGAAGTCTTTATTTATTTTATTTATTTCAGAGCTTTTATATACCGAGGTTTAGCAATTAGCCTTCACCCCGGTTTACAGTAGAACAACTTGTTACATAGAACAGTACATGGAATATAGAATGGAATAGGTTCCATCAAACTGTTAGGAGACTGTCCTAGAACTAATTTTAAACGCATGAACCAGGTCGCGTCAAGTTTAATTAAAAAACTTTAACAGTAGTAAAGGAACTCAGAAACGAGTTAGTAATAACCAGACAAAATGGCAAAGAGGTATGCAAGAGGTTGAGGTATCGAATTAGGTACGGTGCCTGGTCTTACTCGCACTCCACTATTACACTCTTAAAGATATGAAAAGCCCCAACACAATTGTGAATATTCTTCAAAATTTTAGGTTTCCTCTCCTTTGCATTTCTTCCCTCCTCCCTGTCCTTTGCTTTCCCCTCTCCACTGTCATGGTCTCTGATCAATAAGGAAAATATATATCTAAATTCCCATCATCAGATTTTCTTCCTGATTTTTCTTAGGACACTACAACCTAGAGAGTTAACTCCACACAAAACTTCTTCCTTGTGGAGCGGTATCGGGGCTGCCTGTGCAGGGATATTGCGTGGAGTCACTAAAGTCCCAGTATCTGCACCCCACACTGTTGCCGCTGTACTGACTTTCCCAGCCGCCCTCATTTTCTTAAAGGACTTCAACCCCCTCAGACTAGTATTTGGTAGAACTGTTTTTGCTTCAATAACAGCTTTAATTCTGTTAGGGTAAGTTTCTATCAGCTTTGCACACTGTTTGGGAGAGATTTTTGAACATTCTTCCTGGCAGATTTGCTTCAGGTTGTTCAGGTTGATTGGATGGTGCTTATGGAATGCAGTTTTCAAATAGTGCTACAGATTCTCGATTGGATTGAGATCTGGACTTTGACTTGACCATTGTAGAACATTCACCTTCTTCTTGTTAATAACTCTTATGTTGCTTTGGCATTGTGCTTGGGATCATTGTCCTGCTGAAAGGTGAGCTTTCTCCCAAGTTTTATTTTTTAGCAGACTGAAGCAGGTTGTCTTGCAGTATCCCCACAACATTTATTTATTTTATTTATTTAAAAGCTTTTCTATACCATCGTTTAGTGATATACCATCACAACGGTTTACAAATAGGCACATAAAGAAGTTCGAAATGGATTTTACTTTAACCAGAGGGTGCCATAGTTTTTCAGATACATGATTCGATATTTTAAGCTATATGTAAAGTGTATTAAAATTCTCTTTATGAGCTCACCGTAGATGCGGTATACTGTAATTTTTAACTTAATACTTAAGTGTGATAAAATAAAAATAAAAACACACATGTTCTCAGGTGACTTTTGCCTGTGTGTATAAGTCCTTTTCTTGTTTCTTAGTACCACCTATTTCCCATTCTCAGTTTGAAAAGCCTTTTTGAAAAGCCATGTTTTTAAGCTTTTTTTGAAAAGTTTTTGATCCCTCATTAGTCTTATTTCGGGTGGCTTTGAGTTCCATAATGTAGGGCCGGCTAATGGCAGTGCTCTCTCCCTTACTTGTGTCAGTTTAGCTGTCTTTACAGAGGGTATGGTTAGTAAGGCTTTATTTGCTGATCTGAGATTTCTTTGGGGAACATGTAGTCTTAATGCAGTGTTTAACCAATCAGTATTTTCTTCATTAATTAACTTGTGGATTGTGCAAAGTGTTTTAAATTGTAGGCTTTGTTCGATTGGCAGCCAATGTAATTCGGCAAGAGTTTGCCACTCCCTTACTTTACTGTTGGGATGGTGTTTGCTGAGGAATGGGCAGTGTTAGGTTTGCGCCACACACATAGGGGCAGATTTTCAAAGGCTATGCGTGTAGCCCAAGAAAATCTGTCCCTGCGTGCGCCGAGCCTATTTTGCATAGGCTCGGCGGCGCGGGCAAGGCCCGGGACGCGCGTATGTCCCGGGGCTTGCAAAAAGGGATGGTCCGGGGGTGAGGCAGGGGGCGTGGCTGAGGTCCAGGGGTGGTCCGGGGGCAGGGTCGAGTGCTCCAGCACAGCGCACCGGCAGCCCGCCGGTGTGTGCAAGTTATGCCTGCCTCGGGCTGGCGTAACTTTTAGAGTAAAGGTGGGGGGGGGGGGGGGGGATTTAGTTAGGGATGGGGAGGGGAGGGGAAGGTGGGAGGGGGCCAGAAAAAAAGTTCCCTCCAAGGCCGCTTCAATTTCGGAGCGGCCTTTGAGGGAACGGGGAAAGCCATCAGGGCTCCCCTCGGGCTCGGCACGCACAAGGTGCACATGTGTGCACCCCCTTGCGCACCGAGCCTGGATTCTATAACACGCGCGTGGCAGCACACGCATGTTATAAAATCGGGCGTAGATTTGTTCGTGCCGGGTTGCGCGAACAAATCTACGCTCGCGTGTAGATTTTAAGATCTGGCCCATAGCGTTTTGAATTTTGGCCTAAAAGCTTCATTTTTGTCTCATCTGACCACAAAACCTTATCCCACATTTTAGCTGGGTCACTCTGATGCTTTCTGGCAAACTCCAGACATGCTTTGATGTGTTTTTTCTTCAGTATTGGCTTCTTTCTAGCCACCTTCCCATGCAGGCCAATTGTATGCAGAGCTCTTGATATGGCTGACTGGTGCATCTCCACTCCAGTCTCAGCCACTGAACTTTGTAGCTCCTTCAAAGTGATTGTTGGCTCTCTGTGATTTCCTTCACAAGTTTCCTTTTTGCTCTGATGCTGTTTTGAGGGACAGATTTGTCTAGGGCTAGGCAGTGTCTGTGTGGTGTGATGCAGTTTCCATTTCCTCACAATTGATCCAACAGTGCTCACTGGGATATCCAAGTACTTGTATATTATTTTGTAGCCTTTTCCTATCTTGTGCATGACTATAACTTTATCTTTAATTTCCTTAGAATGCTCTTTGGTCTTCATTTTCACAGCTTTACTTCTACTTCAGTCTGACCAATGGTACTGGAATTAGGGGGTCTTTTATCCAGAGAAGTTGACCTTTTTTAATGATTCACAGGTAGAGGCCAGTTGTTAAAGTAATATCTTTCATCTGTGTAAACCTCGAGCTTTCACAGCACAGGTGTTGAATACTTATGCAAACAGCATTTTTTTTTCGGTTTTTAATTTTATTTTACAAAAACTGCAGAGCAATAATGAATTGTGAATTTGAAAACTTTCTGGAACATTCTGTGTAAGTGTCATTTGTAATCCACATAAATCTGATATTTTAGGGGGTCGAATACTTTTCCATGCCACTATATGTTAATTTATAGATATGTAAATATTTGAAAATTCACCCCATAGAGTATAAACCCTGCGTAGGGATCTGCTAAGTCTCTCAGTTAACTAGTCTGGAACATGGCCATGTACAGCTTTAAAAGTGAGGCAAATAACATTAAACTGGCATCTTTATGAAATCGGCAACCAGTGAGAAGATGGTAAAACTGGAGTAATATGATCTCGAAAGCAGGTACCCATGACTACATATACCGCAGCATTCTGTAACATCTGCAAACTATGCAACACCTCCTGTGGTAAACCCACAAAAAGTGAACAGTAGTAATCAAGAGGTGATAGAACCAATGATTGCATAAGAATCCTAAATTGATTGACTGACAAAAAAAATTTTGACTAAATGAACAAAGTTGCAGTTTAAACCACCCCCTTTGGCAACGTGACAAAATATGTGCCTCTAAAGTAAGCGGCAAATCAAAAATCACACCCAAGGTCATAACTTGTTTCTTTAAGGGAAGAGGAGGCCCATCTTATTGTAACCCGCCCTGAACTATGGAGGGTTATAAATACTTTAACTATGGAGGGTTATAAATACTTTAAAATAAATAAATAAAATAAATCTAGATGGATATCATTATCCATCAGAATTAATGGTACAGACAATTTCCATTTTCAATGCATTCAATAATTGTCTACTCATTTTCATCCAGTCAGATTTGTGGCAAACACTTAGTCATAGACTTAATTCAGCTAGCGAAGGGAAGTCTCAATATGAGCAAGGGTAAGACCTTTGCTTTTTCCTCCCGCCTCTTCCCTACCTCCTCTTGCCCCCTCCCCCACCAACCCCCTTTTCCCAGAAATAATATGACCACTCCAGCTGGGATTCGAATGACATTTAATGGACAGATTAAGACCCCGCATCATCAAGGCAATTACATCAAACAATATTACAGATTACAATCATTGAACTAATAAATAAACAGAACTAATATAAACGACATCCTTCCTTGACATAAAAATGTATCAAGAACATTCTTTCCCCAGGCGCCCCATGTACTAAGCCAACAAGCCATTAGCAGCTTTATAACAACCCTGGCCGATGAAGTCAAAAGCATTGAGGGGTCACTGGCAGGCAGAAGTCTTTATTTATTTTATTTATTTCAGAGCTTTTATATACCGAGGTTTAGCAATTAGCCTTCACCCCGGTTTACAGTAGAACAACTTGTTACATAGAACAGTACATGGAATATAGAATGGAATAGGTTCCATCAAACTGTTAGGAGACTGTCCTAGAACTAATTTTAAACGCATGAACCAGGTCGCGTCAAGTTTAATTAAAAAACTTTAACAGTAGTAAAGGAACTCAGAAACGAGTTAGTAATAACCAGACAAAATGGCAAAGAGGTATGCAAGAGGTTGAGGTATCGAATTAGGTACGGTGCCTGGTCTTACTCGCACTCCACTATTACACTCTTAAAGATATGAAAAGCCCCAACACAATTGTGAATATTCTTCAAAATTTTAGGTTTCCTCTCCTTTGCATTTCTTCCCTCCTCCCTGTCCTTTGCTTTCCCCTCTCCACTGTCATGGTCTCTGATCAATAAGGAAAATATATATCTAAATTCCCATCATCAGATTTTCTTCCTGATTTTTCTTAGGACACTACAACCTAGAGAGTTAACTCCACACAAAACTTCTTCCTTGTGGAGCGGTATCGGGGCTGCCTGTGCAGGGATATTGCGTGGAGTCACTAAAGTCCCAGTATCTGCACCCCACACTGTTGCCGCTGTACTGACTTTCCCAGCCGCCCTCATTTTCTTAAAGGACTTCAGAGCATTTTGCATAGCAGTGGCCAGAGCCAATTCTTCATTAGTGCTGTCGGGGGGGAGAGCCAAAGTGAATGAGAGCTAACGCTATCTTATCTTGGTCCGCTGTATGTGAACCTGTGCTGCCCCTTGGGGCTGGAAAAGTGTTATGAATTCTCACGATGCCACTACCATCACTGGCTTGCCGATCATTATCAGACCGTGCCATGCGTCTCTGCTTGCTGACAAAGCTCTGACATAAAGTCCTCGAGAACCTGCTGGCCCTTGCCGGAGGCCTTCCCTGCTCCTGCACAGCTCTGGTGCATATTTGGAATCCCGGTTTGATGGTCTCCTGCCCCTCCCAAGGTGCCAGTTTGAGGGATGGGTTAGCCTTATGCACTCTCTCTGCACCGGTAGCCCCCATGCTTAGTGTTACTCCCCGAGCCTTCCTGCCCTGAGCCCGAGGTTTAGCACCTTAGGGAGTGACGGACCTGCTACGCCTTTTAGGTGCCATCGGGATCTGTTGCCATCTAACTTGTGTGACACAACTGTAGATGGACATCATGCAATTAAATATTGACCACAGATCAAAATCTTTACTACAGTTCTGATTGTCCTCAAGCTTATGCTAACAACATCTTGAAACATCCAATTTATGAGTGCTAGATAAACTGCTTAAGAATGACCTCAAAGGGGGGGGGGTGTTTTGGTTTTTTTTAATTAAAATTAGGGTGCTATATAAAAACTGAAATCAGTATGCAGTATGCACTTTTAATTCCAAACAAATATACATTTTTTGGAACTAAAGGTGCAAACATTTCTATATATTTAGAAAAATTGAAATATTTTGTTAAAAAAAAAAACCAGAAGAAAGACTGCCCAAGAATAAGATCAGAAAACATTCAAGATTTTACAACTGGCATATACAAGAAGCTGCTGCAGGGCTATGGTACCCAAGAATAAATCGCAAAAACTGAGCTGTGAAAAGCTGCCATGTCATATGCTATAGAGCACAATGGTAAGCAGAGTAGGGTAGGATTTACTGACCCCCATCTGTCAGTCCTGAGTTGCGTATTGAACATCTCTTACTTGTGTAGAAATGATGATGGCAGTTAGATTCCAGAAGTACATTTCATTTAAATGTTGAATATACAGTCTTCTTTGTCTGTATTCTAGTGGCCTGTGGATTACTGCCCTCAATGACTTTGCAAACTGATTTTCTCTTTTATTATAATTTTAAAACAAACATCCAGAGGCTCCTAAGAAATCTGGTTGATGGACACAATTCTGATGGCATGTGTGTGTTAGACGTATGCATGGTAAACGTTTTGTTTTGTTTCATTTTTCTTGTTTTATTTTTTGTTGCATTTTTTAAATTATATTTCATTACACATGTAAAATGCATTTGTTATGCATGTATGCATTCACATTTGTGCATAAAATTGATTTAATATGCATAAATATAATTTTTCTTGTAAAGTAAAACAAAGTTAATGCACATCCCTAATGTGTGCATGATCCATATTTGTTAAAAATGTTACTACTGTGCCCTTGCAAAATTAGTTTTTATTTTATAGACAAATAAATTAGAACAAACAAATCCTCCCACTGACTTCCTATATATATACATGCCATTAGTATTTGTAATTTGTAAGCAAACAGTTGAACAGTAGATAATTAACTGCTGTTCTGTGACCAACTTTGAACTCACTTGGGAGCCAACAGACACTGAAAGTCAATGTGAATATATTAGAAAAGGATTAATCATTATTTCATGTTTCCCAGTTTGAGGTCTAGTGCTACATATGTATTTATAGATATGTGCAAGGAATCATTTCAGGACTCCCAATGCATAGCAGTTTGAGCCATTCCAACACTGAGCTTAATTAGATGCACCCACGAACTACAAATGGCAAAGGTAAAGAGTAGTGCCTCTTACCTGTTCAGGTGTAGCTCATTTAAAAAAAGCTGGAATGCCTCAAACTGGTAGGCAATGGTAGTCTTATTCTCTGGATTTGCGTGTGTGCATATATTCACATACGTTTATGTACGCAGCTATGGGACAACCTGCTCTTAAGCCTCAATGCCTTAGCAATGTAAATGTGAGTCCTTTGTTTTCAGGTTTTGCTTTGTCTTCATGTCCTCTCATGTGTAAAAGAGTTTGTCAGTATAAAGTAACTGTTAACCTGCTGCAATTTTGCAGCAAGGCTAGATGGAGTATATTGGTATCGTTCAGTTACAGCACCAGTTTCATTTCCAAAATGGCTGTAGACAATTCATTTTGTAATTCTAAACCTAGCATGCAATTTGAAAACTGTTTCAGATGAATTTTGAGTGAAGTTAAATGATGCCTTTTGTTCAGGTGTACCATGAGGCTGAAAGCCAGACACCTCAGCTTCTGGTAAGACAGCGATATACATCCTGTAGGATTTTAATGCTGTTTTAAAATCCAACTACAATTTAGCAGTATTTTGTAACATTACTTTTTGCTTGTGTTCTTCAGTTCTGTGATAGTACTATCCACTCTTAAAGGCCTGTATTCTGGAAAATGCAAATCTGTGCACTGGAATAAATCTACAGGATAGAACCAAATAATCCCCAAGATGACACAAATGTCATTTTGGGGTAATGTTGCCAACTGGCTCCAGATTTCAGGACAGATTGATCCAGGCCTAGTGTTATACTGCTACCTGCCTGGACTTTTAGTTCTGGTATCCTTACTGATTTCCCTTAGAAAAGCAAGACTAAAAGTCCATGCAGGAAGCAGGCTAAAGCCTGTCCTGAAAATCTGGAACCAGTTGGCAACCTTATTTTGGCGTTGGGAGAGGGATTTTTTTTTTTTTTAATGAAAACAGTTTACCGAATTATCTGCAAATAGTTATTGCTGCAGCTCAGGAATTTTGCATAACTGAGGCCAAAGTGGTCCTATGTTGATGATGAGTCACCATACATCAGTGGTCACAGTCACTCTCTAATTAACCCTAGAACTCATTCATACGCCAGTGAGACACACTTATGAGAGATGATACTGTGTGTATAATTGTGGGATTGCAATTACAAGGTTAGAACTTGAACAAGAAGGCAAATTGCTATCACAGTTTGGTTTTATAATAAATTATAAACACAATGCTCCTGATGGCACCAACAAGAAATATTTCTTCTTTTCTTACTCTCAGTTCCTCTTGTATGCACTTTGAATGTGTACAAACATTTTCAGTGCCTTTGATTAATTTTTCTGCTGCATTAAGTGCATTTTATTTAGATGGCTGGGGCAGGTGCTTTTGAATCTACTCACAGAATCTGTCTCACATTCTTCCCTAGTATCAAATTAATACCACTTAACAGATGTGAAGCAGTGAAATCTCCATCTGCTGTTCTCAGGTAGCATCAGTTTGAAGTATAAAGTCATTACACTCATTTTTATTCCCTGTAGGCTCCAACTTATCTCCTGGCACATGCTGCTTCTAATGAACTGCACAGTGCAATGGAGAAATTGGCTTGAAATAAGGTACTGCAAAGGGCCTATGCAATAAGCCTTGAAATAAAGTTTTACCATGTAACTTTGTACATTTTTATGTGCACATTAAAATAGGAATAATGGGGTGAATTTTCAAACGGTTATATATGTAAAAATTAACATATACACGTGTAAGTAGCCTGTAGTCACATAATTGCAATTTGCTTAATTTATAAAGGTTGAAAGTATGCGTGTACTTTTTGTGTGTACATATAGGTGTGTAAAATATGGGCAGTCTAGGGGCGTTCCAGGGTGGGGCCAACAGTTATGCGCATAAGTTACTATTTTAAATAGACACTCGTACATTTGGCAACTTAACTTGCATAATTTTACACCTAATTATCTTGCATAATTATTATCAGCCTGGTTTATTTTATATTATTGGTTGCGTAGAAAATCTGGGTGAACTAAGGGGAATTCAGACTATAAAACCAGAAGGGTCTCGATGACCTGGAAGAGGACTGGTTGAGTAATTGGTAAACTGGTAATATCAATTTTGTGTGCATGTTTTAAAATATACCAACTTATGGGCCTGATTTTCAAAAGCATTTACACGCTTAAAACTGTGTTTTTTTACATGTGTAAATTCATTTTACCCATGTAAATGGGCTTTTGAAAATTGCAATGATAGTATGTTACATTTTTATGTAACTCCTTTGAAAATTCACATGTATGTGCATAAATCAGGCTTTATGCGAGTAAGCCCTACTTTATTTTTGTGTGTAAAATATACATGCGTATATTTTTAAAATAGGTAGGAAAAGAATGCACATTCAATGCATTGAAATACTCGTTTTCAATTAATTAAATGTATTTACGTTTAAGCACACATATACGCATATGTTGCAGCATAGAGATATGTATATAATATTTTATAATCTGTGTATGTGATACACACGGATTATAAAATTTTATCGTAGATCTACATGCAGACATATACATGTGTATATTCTGCTGCACGGACTTGTTATTCTCAATATGCTATGCAATAATTTTACCAACAGCACACAAAAATGTTCTCTCAGTAGTGTGGCCTGGGTACTAACATGGATGTTAACACAGATCATAGTAATGTCCACTCTAGCTGCTGGGCTTTGTCTGTCTTGAAGTGAAATGGCCAATTAGCCGGAGGAATTCATCTCTCCCAATCCCCTCCCATAAAAATGTGAAACTCCCCACACATACGTGCCAACGTCCACTCCTGAGCATTGCGCCCTTTCCCTTCGCTTCACTGCCCACAGCCATAGTATAGACACCTCCTGTGGCTAACCCTGACCACACCCCTCCGGAATGGGCACCAACTATTCCCAAGGTACCACCTATCTTCACCAAATGGACTGCAGTGTTCTTCTGCCAGCACAGTTGCCGAACTACAACTTTTTATTTTTATTTAAAAATTCTTGTTGACCGCATCCCCGATACAAAGATCACCCAAATTGATAAACAGAATAAAACATGTATAATCCATAACTTCAGATAACATGCTAAGACATAATTCACAGCGATAAAAACAACCATTCAATATTAAAACAAATTAAATCAAAATATTAAAAACGTATGCCACCTAGGAGAATGGCATCACTAGAAGACAAGAGTTCAGGGGCTGGGCCAGCAGGAGGCTCTGAAGTCCCTCATGCCTGTGAAGATAAGGGGCATCTCTGGAGTACTAAGTGCCCATTTGGGAGGGATGGACTTAAGTTGCTCTCAAAGGGGGCTACATCATTGCTGTCGAGTGGGGGGGGGGATTGGGATGGGTTTGCCCTGGAGAGGCTATGTGATGCTGGATGTGAATGGGGAGAGATGTTCCCTCCTGCAATGAACCCTTTGGGGTAGATTTTTAAAAACTGCGCGATCGCGTACTTTTGTTTGCGCAGCAGGCGCAAACAAAAGTACGCTGGATTTTATAAGATACGCGCGTAGGTGCGCGTATCCTCTAAAATCCTGGATCGGCGCGCGCAAGGCTGCCGATTTTGGGCAGCCGGCGTGCGTCGAGCCGCGCAGCCTGCCTCCATTCCCTCCGAGGCCGCTCCAAAATCGGAGCAGCCTCGGAGGGAACTCTCTTTCGCCCTCCCCTCACCTTCCCCTCCCTTCCTCTACCTAACCCACCCCCCCCCCGGCCCTATCTAACCCCCCCCTACCTTTATCCATGGATTTACGCCTCCCGGAGGGAGACATAAATCCACGCTCGCCAGCGGGCTGCTGGTGCGCCGAGACTCGACCCAGGGGCGGTTCCAGAGGGCGTGGCCACGCCCCCGAAACGCCCTGGGCCAAAACCACGCCCCCGAAACGCCGCGTCATTGGGTCCCACCCCCCTCGACACGCCCCCTTCCAAAAACCCCGGGACCTACGCGCATCCCGGGGCTCTGCGGCCTATGGAAAATAGGCATGCAAGGCCCTGCTCGCGTAAATCCGGGCGGATTTATGCGAGCAGGGCTTTTAAAATCCGCCCGTTTCTGTTTAGGACGATTTACCCAGGGGATTTTGACAAGCACACAATTTTTACAGACACAAAATTTAGCACCCGGTCTGATATAGGAGTTCCATTTTTGGTATTAATAGGCCATGGTAAATAGAATGTTGGGAAAGCCTCATTTGCATATGACATTCTATCATTTATATTTGGGTACACGTTAATTTTAGCATTTGCACATTAATGTATTGGGGGACTGCCTTAACATGCACAAAGAAATATTGCATAGCATGTTATTTTTAGCATGTAAAAAAGGCTCTTACAATGCATATAAAGCTTGATTGCATAGGCCCCTAAGTCTGTAACACATCATTTTATGGCAAATGTGATAGCTTGAGCTTACATCCCTCAAATACAGCTTGTTACATGAAAGTGTTAAGTACTCAGATTTGGACATATAAAAATGTTTTCAGATGTCAAAGTAATAATAACTTAGAGGTCCATATTCAGTAATCCAGGGAGAATGCAAGTTATCTGGCTAAAGTTAGCCAAATAAGTTGCCATGAATATTCAGCAGAACAAATCTCCTGCTTAATATACTCAATTTAACATTGTTCAAATAACTTTACCCAGATAAGTATGGCCATAGCACTGAATATATATGGCTTAAATTGTCCGGGTAAGTTTACCCAGCTAACTTAGTACCTGATTCACTAAAGGTTTTCCCCATCGACACAAAATGGGAGAAAAGCCTTAATGAATCTGGTCCTTAGAACTTAACTAGCTATATTAACTATATAGCTGTTTAAGACAAAATCAACCCCTTGACTAGCAGACCCAGTCCCCCATTACCTCTCCACTACCCAAAAAACATTAAAAAAAATATGGGGGAATAGTGCCCAATCCTACATTGCCCACACCTCCACAAAAGAATGTAAAAATGTTGCAGGCCATAGCAGCCCAATGCTCCTTTCTCTCTCCCCCCCCCCCCCCCCTTATATTTAAAATAATGGCCCCAGGCACCTTCTGCCCCACTGGTAGACCAAGCCCCTAGGCTGTAGTGTCTTTAGTTAATTTCTGGTGGCATCCTCTTACTGAAACAACAATGCTTGTAATATACGTTACTAACGTTGCTTTCAGAGTGTTTACCTGGAGCGATTCTTAACATTAATTTTTTTTTTAGGGGAAATTGGGTTGCAATGGCCTGTGATGTTTTTAAAATTCTTTTCAGGAGGCCACTGTGACTCCAGGTGTTTTTAATTCTTTTGGTGGGTGTAGGAGTGATGGGCTGCTGCTATTGGTTGGAGTTGTCTGGGCCTTAACTGACTAAATATGTAATATAACTGGTTAAGTTCTAAGTTATCCAGGTAAATGCCTACCCAGATAACTTAGGACTTCTTTCCATCATGACCAGACATTCTGGATGGATGGATGAATGTACCTTCTTCTTCAAGATCCCAGCTATGCATACAAGAGGAATCCAGTGTGTGTTTTACAGAGCTCTCTGCAAACAGAGCCTATTCTGCAATTGGTGCCTTCAGTGACTTTCTTCATTCATGTACATTTTTTTCAGTGTGGCCTTATCAATGAGTCAATAGTCCGAGTAACAAAAAAAGCTATACATGACTATAGCCATTATTAAATATATTTTCATGGGAAAACAAATCTGCATTATTTTGTACTTGGATTATCAATTTGAAAATATTCATGTAGCATCTTGGTGTATTTTATCATATGTAATAAATGAAGGGTCTTGTGTAAATGGCAGTAGTGTGGGTCAGATATAGTTCTCTTTCCTTGAAAACCCTTTCATTACTGTAAAGATGAATTTAGCAAGGGAACAACATTGGCTTTTTGTGTATGTTTTGAATAAAAATATTCTTTTATAAACACGTCTTTTGGAATTTAAGTCCATTTTTTTAATTTCAAAAATTACCTGATTCTTTTCTATTCTTGCGTGTTTATTTGCCCACACACATACATATGAAGCCTCCAATGAGGGTCTGTCATAGGCATAGGATGCTGCATCAATATCACTGTCCAGAGGCAATTAAAAATCACGATGCTGCCAACCGAATGTCATATTGCAAGATTTTAGTGTACAACTCGTTTTATTTGCAGACTTGTATTTTATAAAGGCACTGAAATTTAGAAACATAGAACATGATGGCATATAATGACCTTATGGCCCACTCAGTCTACTGCATAGATGCATGCTCATAGGTTCATGTTCAGGAAATGTTACTAGCATTATAGTTTGTACATGTGATGCCAAATAAATACATACGGAGGGTAATTCTATAACAATCTGTAAGTTATGCATTGCTTAAACATATAGGGGTAGATTTTAAAAGAAGCGCGCGCGGCCTACATGTGCGCACGCTATCCGGCGCGTGCACATGTACACCTGATTTTATAACTTGCAGGTGCGTGCAAATTATAAAATCAGGGGTCAGCGCGTGCAAGGGGGTGCACAATTGTGCTCCTTGAGTGCGCTGAGCCGCGCTGCCTTCCCCCGTTCCCTCCCCCCTAACCTGACCTTCCTACCCCTTCCCCTAACCTTTCCTCCCCCTAGCCCTACTCTAATCCCCCCCAAAACTTTTAATTTACCTTTTGCGCCTGCCAACCAACTGCCGGCACGCAATCCCAAGCACAGCGGCAAACGGCCGCTGTGCCTGGAGCCTCTAACCCCACCCCTTGCCCCGGGACTTAAACGCATCCCGGGGCTTTATGCGCGTCACCAAGCCTTTTGAAAATAGGCCCGGTGCACGTATCTCTTTTAAAATCCGGCCCATAAGTTGTACTAATTTTCAGAGCAAACTTATGATCATAAACCACAGGAAATTTTATATTAATCCATTTACATGCACAAACCTGTGCTTTATATGCATAAATAGCTTTGAAAATTACCCCAAAGTGGTTAACATAAAAGGAAAAGGAGAGAAAAAAAATTATATAATAGAGCCATATCTACTGCCAGCTAGCAATGTGCATTCATTTGAAACAGAATAAAAAACATGACGAATGAGCCCATTTTAGTTTCATTTCAAAAGAACCGAAGGTTTTATTTTCCCAAAATCGAAAAATTCACACATTTTTCATTTTCAGAAAATAATGTGCCCTGTTAACAAGTCAGGGACTGATACCAAAACGGGCCTCCAGTGGAACCAGGCTTTGGCTGGGTCCCATCGCTGGGGCCTAGGCTCAGGCCTGACACAGGGGCTCAATCCAAAATTGGTTCCCTCACTCAGGCCTAGCCTTCAAATGCCAGGCTCGGCTGAGGCCCAGGCCTAGGTCTGGGTCTGACACCGGGACCATGCCAAGGCCGAGTCCCATCACTGAGCCCTGGACTTGGGCTGACTCGTCACCAAGACCTAGACCAGGGTCTGATGCCAGGGCCCAGCCGAGGCCTGGTCACATCACCAAGACTTGGCCTAGGCCCAGGCCCGAGAGCTGGTCCCCTTACCCAGTACCAGGCCTAGACACCGCTCTGATGCTAGAGTCTGACCAAGGCCTAAGCTGAAGCCCAGGCCTTGGCCTAGAGGTCCAGGGCTAGGCCTTCTGCCATTATCTTTCTTCTTCCGAAGACTAAAAATGACATTATCTGCCCAAAGGGCATGACACTGTCGTGCCTTCCTTTAGCGTAGATTGTGCCTAGGCCTGGCTTGGTTATGGGACCTGAGCTCTGGCATCAGTGTCAGGCCAACTAGACCTGGCCTCGGCTGGGCCACAGTATTAGAATGGGCCTAGAGCCTAGTTCTGGACCTCAGTGATGAGACCCGGCCTGAGCCCTGCCCCTTTTTTCTTTTATGGTGAAGTCAGTGGCCTTTTCCCATTACCTCAATGTAACCCAAAGTAAATTAAATGAAGGAACAAATGCTATGTTTTTCTTTTTTTGAACAAACCTGACAAATGAATGAACAAATCAAACCCCATTTTTTGAACCTGCACATCCCTAGTGCCAGCTGTAAACGATGTAGACTCAAGATGCCCTCTGCCATTGAGAATACCCATTCAGTAAGCATGCAATTTAGTGGGTAGAATAGGAAAAGCTGGGCTATCTTGCTCAGATTTGGCCAGACTGCAGCCTGTGTGCCCAGTATTCCAATTGATCTATGGCCATATCTTTAACGGTAGCTGCGATATAAATTGTGAGTGAAATTTGTGCTGTGTTCTCCTTTGCTGGGGGAGGGGGGGGATTTCCTCTTCAACCAATTACTGTAGCATTTAGGCTATGCCAAGAGCGCTCATTCTGCAGTGGCCACAGAGGGGTGGCAAATAAAGGTGGGAGGGGGGAGGAAATGGTAGCTGTCATGCTCATGCTGACAATACTGTATGGGGGTGGCAATTCTTTCCTGTACCTCATCCCTGCTTCTCCTCTGCCTGTAACACTCCCATTCCTGCATCCTAGTCCCAGGGTTTCCATCCAGTGAATTGGACTGTGGGACCGGAGGGCAATACTCCCCTTTACCCATCAGTCACACAGTGTGGCTAGGAGGCAAGTATTCTTTTGGGTGAGGGGCTTTTCAAAATTTGTTGTATGATGTTACATAAGGTGCTGACTTTAGGGGCTGATTTCTTTCTTAAATGTCCTGTGAAATGCATAGTTAAGTATCAGGGTGTTTGTTCTGTTTTTTTTATGATCCAACCCAATTGGAGAGGTTTCTAAATGTGTGTCTTTCTTTAGTAGCTGCATTATGAAATGAATTGGTGATGAGAGAGATTGTATTTGCCCACCATCTATTTTTCTTTAATTCTATATGTTTATTTCCTTTACATTTTTCTTTTCCTGGTTCTCCTCCCAGTTATTCCAGCAGCCTAGTTACACAGCACGTAGTAATGTCGATTTCTTGTTTTAATTTTTAATTTTCTATTTTGTTTTTATTGATATTTATTGCATTTATTTTTGCCCTGTTAAGTTATTGCTTTACAGTAATTTTTTTAATTTGAATAGAAATTTTTTAAAAAGTTGTGTAATGTATTTCATAGTATATTAAAGATAATTTTGATTACAGAAAATTAGAATATACATATGCTGGTAGCGTCCTCAACAGTGGAAGGTGCACTGTATGAAGACAATATGCTCTGTCTCCAAAAGCCATATCCCTCAGGCATGCACATGCTCTTCTTTTGCCTCTAGGTGCATCAAGCTGCTATGTTTTCATGGGAGGGATCCCACTATCACAGGGAGATATGACTGCGATAGTGGGGCCCCCTTCCCTGAAAAAGCTTTGCGGCTATATGGCGCTTTCTTTTCTCTTGCAGACAAACACTGCGAGGCCTAGCAGCCCTTTAATGCAATGGAGGCCCCAATCTCAAGGGACTGTCATGGACTTAAAGGGCCACTTTTCCCCAAAAAATGTGCAATCAAATTGGGAAAGTTGAGCGATGGTCATTGGTAACCCCCGACTCAACCCAGGGCTGTGACTCGAGGCGGCCCCAACTCCCCCAAAATAAAAATGTTTTTTTTAAAATTGAGACGTTGCCGAATGGTGACTGCCTGGGCCCAAGCATTCAACATAAAGATCGACCCCCTGGGCCCCCAAAATCCAAAATGAATAAGGGTCCCGGACTCCAAGTCCCCCCACCTCTCCAAAGTCCAAAATGAATGAAGGTCCAGGCCTGTGCTCCACCCCCACTCCCCCCAAAAGGTTCCAAAGCAATAAAGAGGATCCCAGGCCCCAGTCCCCCCTTCCACACCTCTGAACCTTAAAATTAAGTGCTGGGTCCCGTTTCGGGGCCAGGCACACTCTCGCAACTAGCCCAGTCAGCTCCATTTTGAATCATGGCGCCAACCTGACCTTACCGCAGTGATGTGACTGGGGGCAAGGTCCGGAGATCAAACTCCAGCCCACATGGTTTTGTACCTTTCGGGGGGGGGGGGAGGGTCGGGCCTGGACCCTTCTTCATTTTGGACTTTGGGAGGTGAAGGCCTGGGGGCTCAGGACCCTCATTTATTTTAGGAGGCTACTACTTTATTTTGGACTTTGGTGTGGGGGGAGGGTCCATTGCTGCGCAAGCAACCATTTTTGTCATTTCCAGGCAGTCAGGGCAACCTCAAGCGGCAGCCCCAGGTGAGCCGGGGTCAGCACTGACCCCCGCTCAACCTTTTCTCAAGCCGTGGGATTTGCTTTTTTTTATTTTTGTCGGCAATGTAAATGTTTGGCGGGAGCCTCACGACCCATGTTTAGACCACAAGTAAAAGGGGATGAGGGAGGGGGGGAGCAAACCAGAGGCAGGGGAATGCAAATAATGATAAAAGGACAATTTCAACAAGCGCAAAGGATAGCACTTAGATAAATATCCAGATAATTGTTACTGTGGCAGAAGGATTAAGGAAAAGTTATAACTGCCTGGGTTGAAAAAGCACATACCATACATTCTCATATTTAACAAGACATTTATTAGGAAAACAAACACATTTCTGCATCGATAGCCAATGCTTTGCTGCGCAGAGAAAGACATTGTGTCCTTCTATCCTATGTTACTTTATACCCAGATCCATCTGACCCAAAAGTAGAACATTTTTATTATGAAATTACAAATGAAGAACCATCTCTTTATTTTGCAGAAAGATACCAGTTGATCTAATTGTTTGATTGTCAGATTATTCCAGTAAAGCAGTTAAGTCTAAACTATCATTGGATATGCCAGGATCATCCTGTCCTCTGCCTTCTCCTCATTGCTCCAAATGCTTAGAAAGCAATAAATAAACTTTAATAAGAGGTGACATAGCCTCTTCAGAAATTTTTAAAACATCAGCAAGATATTTTTGAAAAATAACAAGGGGGACCTCTCAAGTGATCTTAGGAAAATTCAAAATCCTGAAGATGCCTTTGCTTTGCATTATTCTCCATATTTTCCAGTTTCCACTTTATCCTGGGATCGTATATCACCAGCAAACTATTCCAAATTCTCTATTTTCTCACTCATCTCACAAATAACTACTTCATTTGCTTAGAGCTGACCCTCAACAAAACTGGAAAGTGAACTTATGTCCAAAAAAGCATTGAATCACCAAATTGATGAGCTTCTCCACTGTTGATCAGACAGAATATAAACTCACTACATCAGGTTTCTTGGGCAGCAATTCTCCCAAGGCTGGGATGGATAGATTGAAGTGCTTACTCACAAAGCCTCTCCAGAGCCCTCCTGCAATCCATCAGTCTGCTTCTCTGGCTGTTTGATACCTTACTGCTGTTGTAGACTCCCTCGGAAAAACCTCATAGGCTACAACCCCTACTGCATGGTACTGCCAAGCTGAGCTCCTCCTTACAGCTCCTCCATCACAGCAGATCTCATTCCATCCCCAGGAGTCGCAGTGAGAACAGGTCCTGGACTTGGAGGCGTATATGGCACATCAGAGCTGAGGGATACCCCTGACTCTAACCAAGCCACTGCTTCCTTGGCACTGCCAGCAGAGCATACACACTATTCTGATGCAGGAGTCCAGACCACAAAAGAGTTAATATGAAAATGTTGAAAACATGAAAAAACACATCAACTCATTAATTAAAGATGGATTCTTCAAACTTCAGATCCTAAAAAAAGTTAAACCGCTTCTCTACACCCACGACTACCGAACAGTCCTCCAAGCACCATTTCCAGAGATGGTTTTCAGGGGTGATGAGTCAGACGAACTGAACGAAATCTCTGTGAACCTGGAAAATGTAGTAGGCCAGATTGAAAAACTAAAGAGTAGCAAATCACCTGGACCGGATGGTATGCATCCTAGGGTACTGAAGGAACTCAAAAATGAAATTTCTGATCTATTAGTTAAAATGTGTAACCTATCTTTAAAATCATCCATTGTACTTGAAGACCGTCGGCCCCCTGTGACATAATGAGGGCAAAGGCTATCGGTGCCATTTTGAATACTGGCAGCCGACGGCCCGAGTGCAGGAGGTCGCTACCGGACCCCCACTGGACTTTTGCCAAATGTCCCTGGTGGTCCAGCGGGGATCCGGGAGCGATCTCCTGCACTCGGGCCGTCGGCTGCCAGTAATCAAAATGGCACAGATAGCCTTTGCCCATACAATGTCGCAGGGGCTACCGGTGCCATTGGTCAGCCCCTGTCACATGGTAGGAGCACAAGATAGCACCGATGGCCATGTGACAGGGGCTGACCAATGGCACCGGTAGCCCCTGTGACAAAGGCTATCGGCGCCATGATGAAACCGGCACCGAGGGTGTGAGTGCAGGGGATGGCTTCTGGACCCCCCGCTGGACCACCAGGGAGTTTTGGTAAGTCTTGGGGGGGTTCAGGAGGGTGGGGGGTTTGTTTAAATTTTTATTTAGGTGGCCGTATAATTCGGCGAAGATTCATGTATTCGTGGGGAATCGCGATACGTGTCGCTTCCCCACGAATAATACGACTAGTGCAATATATGTTGCGGATCGCCAATACGGCGAAAACGAATGCACACCCCTACAAAATGGTACAGGCGGCCCTTTGGCCTTACCATGTGACAGAGGCTACCTTTATTGCTATGGTTTGTTAATGATTGTGTTGTTCTGTGACTTGGATTGGCCACTGTTGGAAACAGGATGGTGGGCTTGATGGACCCTTAGTCTGACCCAGTATGGGATATCTTATGTTCTTTGTTTAATTTGACATATATTAAAAATAACATGTATTTTGTCTGTTCTGTCATGTTTTCTTATAAATGCTGCACTTCTGGGGGTGCTATACCAATGTCTACCAAGATGGATGCTTAAGTGATGAGCTCCTTACCCCTGTGTTATGGTTAATGGTGTTTGGGTGGATCCTTGGACACTGTGGCTGCTGGCCATGCCCACGGGGGGGCAGTCCCATGAGGGACCACGGTGTCAGGCTAGACTCCGGACAGACAAACACAGATTTGAATCTTTTATTAGACAGTTTAAGTGACCACTAGAGGTGGCAGTAGTGAGTAGTGGTTGTAGAGCCCGGCTGGGCGCGTCTCACACAGAACGCTGGAACAGCGGATCCTTAGCAGGGCAGTGCTGTAGTGGAAAGAGACTGAGAGTTATGAGCACACAATAAGATTAACATTCAGAGTCCCAATGTAGAAATAGGAGAAGCCTCGAGACAGGGAGAGCAGGCCCTCGAGGAGCGAGTACCTTATCCCTTAGAGCAGAGAGACTCAATAGCGTTGTGCTCACTTAGCAGTAACAGAGATTCCACTAGATGAGAGGTCTGGCACCGGAGCAGAGAGCAGGCCCTCGAGGAGCGAGTACCTGATTCCAGTGAAGCAGTACTGTGGAGAGAGATGGTATCTGTACTCACTGATGGTAACTGTAAGTTAGTTCATCCAAGTAGAAGGGTAGAGGTTGCAGGCAGCGACACAGGGAACATGGGCCCTCGAGGAGAGAGGAGCGAGTACCAGTTTCCTGATAGCACCTGAAAGAAGCAGAGAGGCCCCCGAG
Organism: Rhinatrema bivittatum; assembly: GCF_901001135.1. Lineage (NCBI taxonomy): Eukaryota > Metazoa > Chordata > Amphibia > Gymnophiona > Rhinatrematidae > Rhinatrema > Rhinatrema bivittatum. The sequence goes on from NC_042618.1 coordinate 154,969,123, forward strand.
GAGCAGGTACCCCGTTAGAGACCCCGAAGGGTAGTAAGAGTTCCAGATAGCGCTGGAGTGGCAGAATAGCTTAGGAACGGAGAATGAATCCCATCCATACGAATCCTGATGCTAACTCAACGAGCTAGCAAATTCTATAGGCAGATATACCCGGAAGACATGACGTCAGAACAGGGGGACGCCCCTGAGGTTTGTGCCAATGTAGAGTTAAAGATGAGGGTGGCGTGTGCATGCGCGCCCTAGAGGTATCTTGAAGGAGAATGGCGGGAGGCAGCACCAAAGCCGGTCCGGGGACACTGGAGAGAATGGCAAGCAGATGCCGCGGTGACCATCAGTCTAAGGTGAGCGGGAGGAGCCGAGAGTAAAGAGAGGTAGGCGGGGAGAAGCCGTGGAAGACTGACAGATGCAACAGTACCCCCCTTCAAAGGGTGGCCTCCGACCCTTTTACCAGGTTTAGTTTTGTGTGGATGCATCTGATGAAACTGAAGAAGCATCTCCTTATCCAGGATATTTGCCATCGGCTCCCAAGAATTTTCCTCGGGGCCGTAACCTTCCCAAGACAGAAGGTATTCCCAAGTTTTGCCACATCTTCTTACATCCAGAATAGCTTCAACCTTATATTCAAGGTCTTCTTCTGTGGTAATAGAAGTTGGTTCTGGAAGCTTGGATGAGAACTCACTGAGAATGAGTGGTTTCAAAAGTGAAACATGGAATGCGTTGTGGATTTTCAATCCAGGTGGTAGCTTCAGACTGTATGTAATGTTGCCAAGATGTCAGAGAATTGGAAATGGTCCAACGTAGCGCGGAGCAAGTCGAGTAGAAGGTAACTTTAGTCTCAAGTGCTTAGTTAAGAGCCAGACTTTTGTCACCAGGTTGAAATACAGGTGCTTTAGAATGATGAGCGTCGTATGATTTCTATGCTTGTTCACTCGCTTTGATTAGCATGTCTTTAGTCTGAGTCCATAATTGATGGATATCATCAGCAGTGGATTGAGCTGCTGGGGACGACACTGAGAGAGTCAGTGGAAGTGGCGGTGAAGGTAGTCGTCCATAAACCACTTCGAATGGTATTGATCCAGTGGATGATGCTGGATGTGAGTTAATGGCGAATTCTGCCCATGGCAACAGTTTGGTCCAGTTATACTGAAGGCAACTCACAAAGGCACGAAAGAACTGTTTTAGGGTCCTATTCATCCTCTCAGTTTGGCCATTAGATTGAGGATGGTAGGCAGATGTATAATCCAGAGAGCTGTCAAATAGCTTGCACAAAGCCTTCCAGAATTTTGCCGTGAATTGAGATCCTCTATCTGAGACAATGTGCTTCGGTAGGCCATGTAGGTGAAAGATGTGTACAATGAAGAGCTTAGCAAGCTCCAAGTCTGAGGGCAAGCCAGGCAGTGCCATGAAATGGGCCATCTTACTGAAACGGTCAACCGTCACCCAGATAGTATTCATACCTCCAGAAAGAAGCAGATCAACTACAAAGTCTGTAGTGATGTGAGTCCACGGCTCCTCCAGGACTGGCAGCAGTTGCAGCAATCCCCAAGGCTGACCAGAAGTAGGCTTATGTTTAGCACAGTTGGAGCATGACGCTACATAGGAGGATTTGTCTTCCTTGATTGTAGGCCACCAATAGTACTTATGTAATTTCAGCAGGGTACAGCATTGACCAGGATGGCCAGCCAACTTGGAGTTGTGAGCCCAGTGTAGTAGTTTCTTTCTGAGGTTCTTCGGTACAATTGTTTTACCGGCAGGCACAGAATGGGTAGCTGCCAAGATAACTTTCTTCGGGTCGATGATATGCTGAGGTTCTTCAGGAACATCCTCAGAGAGGAAAGAGTGAGAGACAGGGCATCTGCTCTGGTATTCTTGTCTCCAATACGGTATTTGAGCACGAAGTCAAAGCGATTTAAAAATAAGGACCATCAGGCTTGTCTGTGGTTAAGACGTTGCACATGATGGAGATACAGAAATGTATAGCAGGTCCTGGAAGATCTTGTTCATCATGTTTTGAAACACTGCGGGGGAATTTCTCCGCCCAAAGAGCATTACCAGATATTTGTAGTGACCGTCTCACATTTTAATAGCTGTTTTCCATTCATCACATGGCTTGATGCGAAAGAGGTTACACGTTCCATGTAAGTCCGACTTGGTAAATACTCTGGCACCCTGAAGCCAGTTAAGAAGTTTTGGGTTGAGAGGCAAGGGGTACCGATCCTTTTTTGTTATAGCGTTGATCCCACGGTATACAATGCAGGGATGTAGTATTCTGTCTTTTTTAGACACAAAAAAGAATCCCTTTCCTGCTGGCGAGGTAGAAGGTCTGATGACTCCTTTGTCAAGATTCTCTTGAATGTACCGAGACATGGCCTTAGTCTCTGGAAGGGACAAGGGCTATACCCTACCATGTGGCACAGTTGAAAGGCCAATGTTCCGGAACATCTCCGCCTTGCTCTTAGAGAACACATCTGCAAAGTCTGCATACTGCGGAGGTGGACCTACTGAGGTCATGGCCACAGGAACCACTCCTGGGGGTCTAACTTAAGGAAAGCATGAGCCATGACAGTGGGGGCCCCAATGGCTAAGCTGCAATGTCTCCCAGTCAAATCAGGGCGAGTGACATTGTAACTGTGGTAGTCCCCAAACTATGGGGTGCACTGCCTTGTCGATGATAAAAATAAAAAAAAGTTATTTGTTGCCCATGCAGGAGACCGGAACAGAGGCACAATGGGACCGTCATTGTGGTAATCTGACCAGGAAGTGGTTCTCCATAGATGGAGGAGATAAGAGGCATCTCCCAAGAGACCGTTGGTAGCTTCAGATTGTTTGCCAAAGCTTTCTTGAGGAAGTTTCCTCCTGCTCCGGAATCCACCAGTGCCAGAGTGGCAAATTCATGGTCCTCTATGGAGATCGTTACCAGAAGGGTGAGTGGAGTAGCTGAATTAGTACAGCCTTGGATCATCTCCCCACTGGCTCCTAGGCTTGATTGTTTCCCGACCTCAGAGGACAACGGTCCAGGAGGTGCCCCTTCCTGTCACAATGGTAACATAAGCCCAGCCTCCGGCTCCAGAGCCTCTCTTCCATGATGAGAAGAGTCTGTCTGAATTGCATGGGTTACGGGGCTGAGGATGATGTGGCTGGCAGAACAAGGGGATGGGAAAATGCCAGGGCCAACAATTCTTGCCTGTGGAGACCCTGTAATTCCCGAGCTCGCTACTGAAGATGGCAGTCAGTCCTTCCAGCGAGGTCAATAAGGGGATCAAGGGACTTAGGGATTTCCCTTGCCACAAGTTCACCTTTTATCTGTGAGGACAGTCCTTCAAGAAAAATACTGTGCAGGCTGTCCTCCCACCAATTCAACTCCGAGGCCATGGTATGAATTTCAATAGCATAATCAGTCAATGGCCATGAGCACTGCTGAAGGTGCAGCAGAAGGGAACCAAGGGTGGCCACCCAGCTGGGTTCATCAAATACTTGCTTAAAAGCCTGGATGAACCACTGTACATCTTGGAGCAGCACATCTCCACATTCCCAAAGAGGGGTAACCCAATTCAGGGCTTTGCCATCCAATAAGGAGATGATGAACATGGTCTTAATGGCACTAGACAGGAATTGTGCGAGCTGAAGCGAGAAATGCATCAAGCACTAGTTCACAAATCCGCAGCAGCTTTTAGGGTCCCCCGCATACCGAGGGAGTACCGGAAGGTGTGCTATGGGAGCGGCTGCCGCGGGAATGGAACAACAGGTGTTGGGTTGCTAGTCATAGTGGTGAAGGCGTTGAGACGGGTGCTAAGACAATCCATGGTGCCCGCTACTACTTCCAAACATTGCTGTTGCTGCTGAATCTTCTGGGCTAGGCCAGGTATAGCCTGAAGACCAGAGAGATCCACCGGGTCTCAGCAAACTGTTACATTAGTGGACCTTTGGGTTGAGGCAAGGTTGGCACCACCTGCAGGGAGAAGCCCTGCAGGCCCTCACCATGGACAGGCAGACCTGGCTGGAGCAGAGACCCAATGGGACCTTCACCAATACCAGCCCTTGTTCCTCACAGGTTGAGCCCTTGGTTGCCGGGGCCAGTTGGACTTAACTGCGGGTCTCTGGATGGTGAAGAATCCGATGAAGGCTGGTGATCCACTGAAGAGCAGTCGGTGCAGGCTAAAGGTCGGATAGACAGCAAGCGGAGTCAAGAACTACCAAAGGTTGGGGCAGGGGGCAGGCAGCAAGATCGAAGACAGGCCAGAGGTCAGGGCAGGCAGAAGATAGGTGAAGTCCTGAGGAGGTCCAAGGTCAGCCAAGCATCTATCCAAGAATAAAGTGAAGTATCTGGATCCAAATAGTCAGGAGCCAAGAATCAGGAGCTATGAGAGGACCTGTTGCTGAGGTGTCTGGTGTTGGGCAGATCCAGTTTTAAAGACCCATGCCCCGCTGACATCATCGGTGGTGGCCGCAGAGGTTTTCCCACCGCAGGCTCTTTAAATTGGGCCACCACACACATTTGCCTGAGACTGCCCCTGCTCAGGGTGGAGTCTCCAGTGCGGCAGCCGCCACATCTTTGTCATGGCATTGGGAATCCTGGCAAGCCTGCAGCCTGCAGCCAGCAGAACACAGCATGTATGGCTAAAACCAAAGACCTTTACTCAGTCCTTATCCTCTGTGACCTATCTGCTGCTTTTTTACACTTTTGATCACCATCTATTCCTTGATTCTCTGTCCTCACTTGGATTTTGGGACTCCATCCTGTCTTTGTCCTTTTCTTTCCTCTCCCCTCACACTTTTAGTGTGACTTCTGGTGGATCTTCCTATACTGCCATCCATCTACCAATTGGTGTGCTTCACACTTTTGTCCTAGGACCTCTTTTTTTCTGTTTACTCTGATCTCCTGTCATGACTTTCAATACCATTTTTATGCTGATGATTCCCAGATTTACCCCTCTATCCCTGAAATGTTATCAGGAATCCAGTCAGTCCCAAATCTCAACTTGTGTGTCTTACATTACTGCTGGGATGTCCCACCGCCACCTTAAACTTGACATGGTTTAGATTGAGCTCATTATCTCCCATCCTATTTCCCCTCTTTTTCTTTTCTTTATTTCTGTGGACAACACTGTTATCCTCCCAGTCCTCTCAGCTTGTAAACTCAAAGTCATCTTTGGCTACTCTTCTTCACTAAGCATATCAAAAACACCTACTAAAATGTGTTGCTTCTTATTCTATAACATCACCAAAATCTATCCCTCCCTTTTTGAAAACACTACAAGAACCCTTATCTAGCCTCTCATCACCTCCCGCTTAGACTTCTGCAACCTGCTCCTCACAGGACTTCCTGTGAACTCTCTCCACTATATTCTATCCAAAATTCAGCTGTGCAACTTATGTTTTGACACCCATGTAATTCTCTTTTCAAATCACTCCACAACTATTAGATTTTTGTTTACTTACCTGGTGAGGTGGAGGGGGTGAACATCGAGAGGCTTTTGCTTCTGTCTCCAAATACCTGGCACATGCTGGGTGTGACTCACTCCAGGAACAGTGCCAGGTGGCGAGTTTGCATGGGGCGATATACCTGTCAAACCATAACGCAGGTGTCCTAAGGAGAGCTCAGGGGGGATCTGCAGTGTGTGAGCTCTTTGTTAAGAATGTATCGCCCACAAAGAACTCTTCATTTATGGATTTGTGTGTCTGTTAGAAGTTCAGACTTTTCATCTGGTACGGCTCCTGACTCTCGTGAAAGACTGCTGTTGCAGGCCCTTCTTTATGGAACACGTCACCAGCTGCTTTGAGAAAGCTGTCTTGTGTTAAATCTTTGAAGAAAGAATTAAAGACCTCTTTTTTTCAAAAGGTCTATTTTTTCAATATTTGCCATGATAAATAATTTTTATTTATCTGTATGACTTGTCTTAAGTGAAGTGTATATATTTAATGAATGTATGTGTTGTGAAGCGCTTTTAATTTTAGATAACAGCATAAAAATATTTTAATAAATAAAATAAATAATTGGTCCATATCCATTTCCATATATTGTTCAAGCTTCTCTTACTCACCTACAAAATCCTTCACTCTGCTCTTCATCAATACCTCTGTTATATCTCTTCGTCTGCTTCATTCTTCAGACAAGTCACTCCTATCTATGCCCTTCTCAACTGTCAATTCCCAACTCCAAGCTTTCTACTTGGCTGCATTGTATGCTTGGACTAGGCTTCCTGAGTTGGTGCATCATGCTCCCTCTCTTGACTTATTTAAATCCAGTCTAAAATCTTTGAGCAGTGCTATAGAAGTGATTAGTAGTAGTAGTAGGACTAAAATCTAATCAGAAAATTAAATTCACATTAATGAGCTGCCAAGTACTTTTTTAATCTATTAGAAGAGAAAATCAAACAGCCTGTGCAAGAAAAACATGCCTTCACACCATTTCTGAATTTTAAATAACTAATTTCACCCAGAATATCAACAAGTACGACATTCCACAGTAAGGAAGCCTGGGAGGGACGAGAGGAATGAGGGGGGGGGGGGGGGTGGAACCAGGGGAGGTGATAATTATGGGAAGGGAAGGGGGATTGCGCTATTATTTTTTATATATTTTTTAGCTTTTTGACCCTCTAGGTCGCCTCTAGAGACAATGGAGGTGGGCATGGTCTTCCAAGACCCCAGGGGGAGTTTTTCACTTGGGGAAGTTATGGGCACCGTTGTCCTTTTATTTTGCCATGGAAGGATCGGGATGTGCGCTAGCTCCCCGATGCTCCCGCAGCAAAATATCTACACCTCCTCAATTTTTATTAAAGTAATGGTTTCTCTTTCTTATGGCAAACCGCGTTATTTTATTAGCCTATTATTATTTTATTATCTATGCATTAGCTGCTTTACATGCATTTGAACAATTTCAATAGTGACAGATTTTGGAACAAAATATTGTGACATATCGCCATGATATGGATGTATCACATGATAAACAACTGTTTTTAGCATGTTAAAGCCTTATTGCGGCTTCATAAATGTACTCCTATATTTCATTTACAGCAAGTTATAAGGAATCATATACCACAACTTACAGAAGACTCGAAGAACTTTTAGACACTATAAAGAAGTTTTATTAAGTAATAAAGCAGCCACGTGCAATTTATTACAAGTACAAATTAGGTGGGGAAAAAAATGGAAAAATGCTTGCTAAACTTGTTAGGAATAGTCAAGAAAAACAATTATGCAAATTAAACATTCTCAAGGAAGGCTCTGCATGTCTTTAAAGGACAAAGCAGAGATATTTTTTAACTATTACAAAAGACTGTATTCCATGGGTTTCTTCAGCATTACAGAAAAGGATACATTCTTCAAAGACCTTCATGTCCCACAGGCACAATAAAATTATCAAGAAAAAATCTGTCATGAAATAAATTCAAAAACAAAAAATACGAGCAATGTTGTGATATATTAAAATAAATTTCTAACCAATATTTACTGGGGGACATCATATAAGACAAAATTTCTGGAATAACTCTTCAGAAAAAATTGTCTTCAAATTGTAATCATCATCACAAAAATCAAAACACGAAATGCTCTTAAAAACAAGTTTTAAATATAAATGAAAACTTCATATCTCTTCAAGGTGACTGTCATCATGGCTCTGTGTTTTGGGTTCCTGCTTCAGGAGTGCAGATCTTTTTCCATGAAAGATACCAACAAATCTGCTTTACTGTGTGGACAAAGTGATGAATGTCAGAAATGCAAAGTAGGTAGGGGCACTCTGCTGCATTAATTTCTGGGATATCAGGAACTATTTACTTATCGTAACTCAATTATTAAGTTAGGTTTTTTGATATTCCACCTTCCAATGTACAGTCAATGTAGTTAAAAATAAAAACAAACAATTCATAATGTATTAGCAGTGTACAATTAAAAAAAACTCCCATCCATACTCTGATCACAGGCAGAATGGTCATATAGGGGCAGATTTTCAAAGGGGTATGCACGTAAGATCCGCGCGTACCCCCCGAAAACCTGCCCCAAGTTCCCCCTGCATGCGCCGAGCCTTTGTTGAATAGGCTCGGCGGCACGCACAAGCCCCGGGACGCACGTAAGTTCCGGGGCTTTCCTGGGGGGCATGTCGGGGACGTGCCAGGGGGGCGTGTCGCGACGGCGCATCATCCGGGGGCTTGGCCGTGGGCGTGGTTCTGGCCCAGGGGCATTTCAGGGGCATGGCTGAGGCCTCCGAAATTGCTCCTGGGCCGGGGGATTGCGCTGCTGGCTCGTGCAAGTTACGCCTGCCTCGGGCAGGCGTAACTTTTCAAACAAAGGTGGGGGGGTTTAGATAGGGCTGGGGGTGGGTTAGGTAGGGAAAGGGAGGGGAAGGTGCGGGGGGGTGGAAGGAAAGTTCCCTCCGAGGCCGCTCCGATTTCGGAGCGGCCTCGGAGGGAACGGAGGCAGGCTGCGCGGCTCGGCACGCACAGGCTGCCGACCCCAGATTTTAAAGGATACGCGTGGCTACAAATGTATCTATTAAAATCCGGCATACTCTTGTTTGTGTGAACAAAAGTACGCGCTGGCGTACTTTTTAAAAATCTACCCCATAGATTCTTTTAATAAGAAACAAAATGTATCTAAATTGAATGTCTAACGGAAAGGCACATTTTTTGGTCTTGCTATATTATTAGCAAAATAAGGGGGTCATTTTCAAAAGGGATTGCACGCGAAAAGGGACTTTTCATGTGCAATACCTAGCTCGGGGCGGGTTCTGGGCGGAGTCCGCACCGGAAGGGAAAGAGTCATGGCGGCACCAGGATGGACACCATGAAGACGTCGCTGACGGTGAAAAGGTAAGGGCCCTTTTTGCCGCCAGTTTCGCGCCCAATAGCACCACCTTTTACGATGGCGCTATTGGGTGTGAAAACGGGCAGCGATTGCACCGCGGAGGTGCGATCACTGCTGGCTTTCGCAGGCCCGCCCTCCACTTCACCACCCCGCCTCCCGTTATCGCCGGATTTTCTAAGATCTGCAACCTTAGAAAATCTATGCCAAAGTGATTCGTAGATATTGGATTGATGAATAGGCACTCATTCGTATGAAGCACTGGTATTAAAGTATGAGGCAGATGGCTTCATTTGTAGGATTAGTATGAAAACTGGGACTTAAAAAGAAAACCTCTGAATATAAAGTAATATGAGATAAACTAATGCAATACTACACGGAAGAATGAAAATATCACACTGTGTGAATGAGGAAATGTGATTGAGTATTTTTGATTGACAGGATGGGTTAAAAGAAAAAGCACTTGACCATGCCTTATATCTGTTTGAGTAGAAATAAGCCGTGAGGAGTTGGCGGCATCTCGCCATGTGGAGCATTGGCAGCAAATCGGGAGCATTGGCCAGAGAGGAGAGTATGATGGTCCACAGGAGCAGCCCATGGACTGCCAGATGAAACAGTAAATTTGACAGATTGAGATCATTCCTAATATACTGTGGCCTATGAATGAGGTTCATTCCTGTCTAGATATATGCAAAACAAACCCATTTGGAGAAACTGTCCCAAAAGTAAAAAAATAACTTCAACGTTTAAGAAAATGCAACGATGAATAAATGTCAGTATACACACACACACACACACACAATCCTGGGCTAAAATATTCAGTTACTAAACAGAAAATAAAAACAAATGAACACTATTGATACAAAATTGCTATTAGTGTAAAACTATAAATTTCAGAATGTTAGAAATAGACATACTTTTACATAAACTTCATTCCAATGAAAAATATCCAAAATTAACTTGAAATAGCATAAAAACAATAATGATATCAGTAAACACCTAGACCATTCTAATGTCCTAATAACATGGTAGATAATATTTCCTAAAAATAGTAGCACTGCCAAAATTGTCCTTATAAATGTCTTTATGGGCTGGCAAAATACCAAACCATAGGTAAAAAATGAAAGCTTGAAGGCTCCAACTTGTAAGTTCCAACTATAAGGTCTAATTCATCATTACAATGTTTTGTGAAGTCTTTTTCATCGCGCTGCTACGTACGCGCTTGTTTCATTTATCACAGGTGGACTTTACACAAAAGCCTTGTTTCAGTTTCCCTGCTACAAGCTATAGTGGAAAGCAGGTTCAGCTAATTTCTGAATGAGAATTTTTTCTATGTTTGATGCAAGACATTTATTTATGTTCCACTGCTTGATTTGTCAATCGATGAGGTCGTGGTTTATACAGACACTGTTGTGTTTGAATGGTCTTTCCTTATGTAAACATCTCTACCTCCTGAAGAAGCCTGGAAAAGGCAAAACGAAGGTCCTTTGTCGAGGGGAGATTTACTTTGTGTAAAACCCACATGTGATTATTGAAACAACCCTGTTCTTAACAGCATGATTTTAAAAAAAAAAAAGACTATTCACAAAACATTGTAAAGTAATGATGGATTAGACCTTATAGTTGGAGCTCACAAGTTGGAGCCTTCAAGCTTTCATTTCTTACTTATGGTTTGGAATTTTGGCAGCGCTACTATCTTTAGTATAGATTATCTACCATGTTATTAGGACATTAGAATGGTCTAGGTGTTTACCAATATCAATATGGCTTTTGTGCTGTTTCAAGTTATTTTTGGATTATTTTTCATTGGAATGACGTTTATGTAAAAGTATGTTTATAATAAAGTTTTCTAACATTCAGAAATGTATAGTTTTTGCACCAATAGCAATTTAGTATTAATAGTGTTCATTTGTTTTTCTTAATCTCTCTCTCTCTCTCTATATATATATATGTATATACAGTATATATGTGTGTAGCATGCTGATGCACAAATAATCTAGAGCATGAAAACCCCAGGAATTAGTCTCCCAGTTATTAATGTCCCAGAGAGTTACTCTAAAGAAAACAGTCCCAGATAAGGGAAAAAATATACAAGACAGAGAAAAAGATCCCTTCCCCAAAACCACTTTCAAGTGCAAAAGGTAAAACTTGATGAGTTGTAGTGTACAAAAGAGAAAAAAGACACAGTCTTTGAAGAAAAAAAGAGAAGAACTCAAATCTCTTGCTGACAATCTCTTTGCTGCAGGTCTGTACTTAGCTGGTAATGTAGAATGTAACATAAGAAGCGCTATCGAGTCTAGCATCCTGTCTCCAACAGTGGCCACTCCAGGTCACACGTACCCTGCAGATCCCCGTAAGTTGATAAATTTCTCTTTCTTTCGCTCTTATTCTCAATGGTAGTGAAATTTCAGTTCTGCCTCACTAAATTAAAGCAATGCAGTCAGATAGGTGTATCCTTCCATGACATGAACAAACCCACTTGGTTTTCACAACTCGGCTCCAGCACAGTTAGGTGTTCGGAGAAGTCTCTTTCCACATCTTACTGGAGCTGGGATTTTTCAGCACTGGTGTCCAGCACCTCTTTCATCCTTGCAAGCTTTACTGACACTCTCTGTACACTGGGTTTCACTCTTTCCAGTTTCCCAACACCTCTTTCTCCTCTAAGCAAAATCCACATTGAAATTATTGTCTCTTTCCCCCAGAGCTGAATGTAGGCTAATTGGCATGCACTCCCCACCCACAAACAAAAATAAAAACACAAGTGTACACCGGATCAGCTCTAGGGTAAATGGCACCCTGGGTTAAAATTGTTGTTGGCGCCTCCCTCCCCCCCCCCCCCCAACTGATCCCTGCTGCTCAGAGGAAAAGGGTAAGGAAGTCAGACTGGGGGTGGGTGGGAAGGAGAAGGACAAACACCTCCATCAAAGTGACAATTAGCAGCATAGGCATATTTCTCTCTCTTCCTGACCTCAGCACACTCCCCAATCCCCACCCAGCATTCCAATATTGGCCTTAGAAATATAGAATACATATTGTGCATGTGTGTGTGTGACATTGCGAGCCTCTGTGCATGAGTATGTGAAAGCCTGTGTGTGACACACACACACACATGTATGCATACAGGTTTTTCTCTCTCACACACACACTCACCGAGGCTCTCATGCTCTCTCTCTCTCACACACACATTTATTCTCTCACACAATCCCTTTCTCATGCAGTGATAAGAGGAGGAAGAAGAAAATGGAAAATGTGGTAGGAGAAAGAAGTAGGTGGCTTGCTGAAATGGAGATGGCTATTACCTGGTGATTGCTACCCTTACTCCAACATTGCCCTCTGTATCAACGGCAAGGGGAAATGTGGAAAAGAGGATTTGCATTCAGACAACAGCCAACAAGGACTGAACTACACAGTCTGGGTAAACAAATAAGCATGAGGGTAGCTTGCTTATTGCTGTGGTTACTACCCTAAACCAATTAAGCCTGATACTTCACTTTGAATGCATATACAGCGTTGCTCTCTGCTTCAACAGCAGGGGGAAATGTGGAAAAGATTTACATTCAGACAACATCCAACAAGGCATTGATCTGTCTGGGTAAACAAGCATCGGGGTAACTTGCTTGATGCGGCGATTACTACCCTTAACCATTAAGCCTTATGATTTACCTTTGATGTAACTCCAACATTACTCTCTGCATCAATGGCAGGGGGTGGCAGGAAATTTGAATCAAACAGTTACCAACAAGGGCCCTGAACTTGGGAATATAAGTGTGGGAGCTTGCTGGGCAGATTGGATGGGCTGTTTGGTCTTTTTCTGCTGTCATTTCTATGTTTAAGTACAAGGTCTGCAACAGCAGAGAAAAAAGAGAAAATCTGTAGTGGTGGGAGGAAGAAGATAAGAGAGAATGTTGTGGGAGGAAGAAAGAAGGCCTGCAATGGCAGGAGGAAGTGAGAAGGTCTACAGCAAGAGAGGAAGAAAGAGGAACTAGCAGGTCTGTGGCAAGAGGAGGAGGAAGAAAAAAGAGAAGAAAGGTCTGCGGTGAGAGGGAGAAGAAGAGAAGAGAGGAGGGACAGGATGGCAGATAAGACAATGTCTGTGGTGAGGAGAAAAACAGGAGAGAGAAGGTCAAGGCGGTCATGTCTGGGGTTCACGTACTGGCTGCACATTTCCAGTGCCTGGTTAGCATAGTATTTTGTAGAGCTATGGCTATGGTTTCTCACCGCACTGACAAACATTGAGCGCTCTGATTTTCCAGCAAGGGATTTTGTGGAACTCATAGTTCATGCTTTGAGTGACCTGGTTAATTATGATTCTGACCAGATGTTAAAAAGAAAACACAGCTGCTCCTCAAGAATGGCTATTCTGATGAATATCCTGTTCTTGAAAGGTTGCGCAAGGGAAGTGACTTTATATTTTATTCAGTTTGCTGGACAGATATTTCCATTAAGCACAAGGCTCTTGGTGATTGTAAAGGTCACAAAGAAAGCACTTCACATAAGCAAAGAGTAACTGTGCTGGATGATAAATCACAGACAAATTTTCCAAGTTTAAAAAGTGATCTCTCTCAGAAAACAATTGAAACCAATGCACTTGTTACTGGGTTTTAATTGAGTACAACCTGCCATAAACAGCAGCAGATTACGCAGGCCCATTGTTTAAAATGATGATCAGCAATTCTAACATTGTCAAGCAATATGCAGGTGGACATTGCAAGACTACAACTGCACCACACTGTACGAATGCTATACTAGACTTTGTCTTGATGGAAGCAATGCTCTATATGGAGATAAACTGTATTATTATTGATTCAGTTTCTTGACCCAACCTTGGGACGGATTACACTGGGCATGCTCAAGATGGTGAACTGCACTAATGATTCTACTGCAAATGGAATATTTAATCTAATGAAAGAATTATTTTTGAAGAATGGAAATCTTTGGGAAATTGTGATGGATTATGCATCTTTGGCAAGTCTTGTGGGGGTTAGGACCCACCTGACCGCCACAAGATTTGCCAAAAGTCCCTGGTGGTCCAGCGGGGGTCCGGGAGCGACCTCCTGCACTTGGGCCGTCGGCTACCAGTATTCAAAATGGCGCTGATAGCCTTTGCCCTTACTATGTCACAGGGGCTACCGGTACCATTGGTCAGCCCCTGTCACATGGTAGGAGCACAAGATGACGCCGGACCCCCCGCTGGACCACCAGGGAGTTTTGGTAAGTCTTGGGGGGGTCAGGAGGGTGGGGGGTTGTAGTTAATTCAATTTTAGCTGGAAAACGAATAAGAATGAAAACATTAATGTATCGGGGGCCCCCCTTGCTGAATGCAACGTATCTGCTCCCCGACAAATACAAATTCCAAATGCAACATATGGCATCCCTCTGCACATCCCTAATATAGGCAGCAAAGGAAGGTGCAGTCAGCTACGCCTCACAAGAAGCCTTTAGACCCCCTGACCCTCCTCACCCTTGCCTTCCTCGGCAGGATCCTGACTGGTCTAGTATTATTCCAAGAAAGTAAATTGCCAGGTAAGTATAATGTTACCTTCCTTATCCTGCTAGACCAGTCATTACCTTCGAGATTATCTTCAGGGGTAATACGGGGTTGTCTTTGCCAATCCTTGCCTCGAAAGCAGCGACTGTCTTGGACTGTGATCAAACTATAGTATTTGGGAAGGTGCCCGAATGATCATGCTGCTGCCTTGCTAGTTTCTTCTGGCAAGGCTGAGATGCCTCTGCCCAGGATGAGATTTGTGCTCTTGTAGAATGAACTCAGGACATTACCAGGACCTGCTATCCTGATAACAGGTAGGCCAATGCTATTGCCTCATCGATCCATCTGGTATGGAGACCTCAGAAGCTGCCTATCCCTTTTTGACCACTAAGTATCATGAACAGCTCATCTGTTCTTCTATAATGTTAGGAATGACAAGAATGACAGGAGTTGAGCGGTACCTTGCAGACTAACCATTTTATTTGTTTGAGGATACTGGAAAATAGGGATGTGAATCGTTTTCCATATCGTCTTAACGATAGAAATCGTGTGGCAGGAGAAGAAAATCGTGCTTGGCACGATTACTTCATTGAAAAATCGTTAAAAATCGTTTTTTCCGATTAGTGCGCACTAACTCCCCGTTAGTGCGCACTAACTCGAGTTAGTGCGCACTAACTCGAGTTAGTGCGCACTAACTCAAAATGATACAAATAGACACTTTCCAGGTCACTGAAGGTCAGTTAGGAATGAATATGTGTTCCTATTGGCTGGCAGCCCTCTTATCTATTGATGTTACCAAGGTTTCCACTGAGGTGATGGTTGGGGGGATGGGAAATGGAACTGGAAACTCATGAACACCAACAGAAAATGAAACAAAGTGTTCACACTTCCCAGGACAGTAAAGGTCACTTAGGAATGAATATGTATTCCTATTGGCTGGCTGTGCTCTTATCTATTGATGTTACCAAGGTTACCACTGAGGTAATGGTTGGGGGGATGTGAAATGGAAACAGTTGGAAGCTTGACATGTGATGATCAGCACTCACGTGACTAGAACTTCTTTGTTATTATTTTTGTTAGCAGGCACCTGAAATGCTAGTGCATGTTGAATTTGCCAATCACTGTGCATTTTAGAAAGGTGGTCCTGGCTGGAACTGTACACAGTTCAAATATATGTAATTGATTGTTGGTAAGTGTATTTTTTAAGTAGCCACACTGGCACAAGTATGTTTACTTTTCCTCCTACTTAACTCACTAGCTCAGCTTTGTAAGAAGGGCTTCTCTGCTTGAGTGAGGGTCAGGCAGCTCCCCCCTGTCTGTGAAGCCAGCCTCTCACTAGTAATGCAGGGAGGGAGCTGTCTCAGACTTCACCATCCTCCCCCCCCCCCCCTCACCCACACACCATTCACTAGCTGGGACATGGGGGAAGTCAGGAGTGAGGGTCAGGCAGCTCCCCCCTGTCTGTGAAGCCAGCCTCTCACTAGTAATGCAGGGAGGGAGCTGTCTCAGACTTCACCATCCTCCCCCCCCCCTCACCCACACACCATTCACTAGCTGGGACATGGGGGAAGTCAGGAGTGAGGGTCAGGCAGCTCCCCCCTGTCTGTGAAGCCAGCCTCTCACTAGTAATGCAGGGAGGGAGCTGTCTCAGACTTCACCATCCTCCCCCCCCCCCCCCCCACCCACACACCATTCACTAGCTGGGACATGGGGGAAGTCAGGAGTGAGGGTCAGGCAGCTCCCCTCTGTCTGTGAAGCCAGCCTCTCACTAGTAATGCAGGGAGGGAGCTGTCTCAGACTTCACCATCCTCCCCCCCCCCTCACCCACACACCATTCACTAGCTGGGACATGGGGGAAGTCAGGAGTGAGGGTCAGGCAGCTCCCCCCTGTCTGTGAAGCCAGCCTCTCACTAGTAATGCAGGGAGGGAGCTGTCTCAGACTTCACCATCCTCCCCCCCCCCCCTCACCCACACACCATTCACTAGCTGGGACATGGGGGAAGTCAGGAGTGAGGGTCAGGCAGCTCCCCCTGTCTGTGAAGCCAGCCTCTCACTAGTAATGCAGGGAGGGAGCTGTCTCAGACTTCACCATCCTCCTCCCCCCCCCCCTCACCCACACACCATTCCCTAGCTGGGACATGGGGGAAGTCAGGAGTGAGGGTCAGGCAGCTCCCCCCTGTCTGTGAAGCCAGCCTCTCACTAGTAATGCAGGGAGGGAGCTGTCTCAGACTGGTATCAGGGTTAGGGCACTGTGTGCAGGAAGATCACAACACTCCTGGTATTAATAGGGATAGGGCACTGTAAGAGATGACTGTAGTAGATTGAATAAAGATCTGATGTTTCTGCTCTCCTCACACCAAACAAAAACAACACACAAGCAGAGAAGCCCTTCTTACAAAGCTGAGCTAGTGAGTTAAGTAGGAGGAAAAGTAAACATACTTGTGCCAGTGTGGCTACTTAAAAAATACACTTACCAACAATCAATTACATATATTTGAACTGTGTACAGTTCCAGCCAGGACCACCTTTCTAAAATGCACAGTGATTGGCAAATTCAACATGCACTAGCATTTCAGGTGCCTGCTAACAAAAATAATAAACAAACAAGTTCTAGTCACGTGAGTGCTGATCATTACATTACTTTTTTGTCAAGCTTCCAACTGTTTCCATTTCACATCCCTCCAACCATTACCTCAGTGTTAGCCTTGGTAACATCAATAGATAAGAGCACAGCCAGCCAATAGGAATACATACATACATATTCATTCCTAAGTGACCTTTACTGACCTGGGAAGTGTGAACACTTTGTTTCATTTTCTGTTGGTGTTCGTTAGTTTCCAGTTCCATTTCCCATCCCCCCAACCATCACCTCAGTGGTAACCTTGGTAACATCAATAGATAAGAGGGCAGCCAGCCAATAGGAACACATATTCATTCCTAACTGACCTTCAGTGACCTGGAAAGTGTTTATTTGTATCATTTTCAGTTAGTGCGCACTAAATCGAGTTAGTGCGCACTAACGGGGAGTTAGTGCGCACTAACTCGATTTAGTGCGCACTAACACGATTTAACGATTTTTAACGATAAATCGTTAGAATTTCTATTGTATCGTGTTCTATAACAATTTAAGACGATATAAACATTATCGGACGATAATTTTAATCGTTGAAAAACGATTCACATCCCTACTGGAAAATCTCCTGGCCTCACCAGCATATTCCTGACTGCAGCCTCTCCAAAAGTGGGATACATGTAGGTAACTTTTGACCCCCTTTCACGAGGTACTAAGACTTTTTCTTCTTGGGGCTTCTGAGGTCAGAGTCCTTGAGGATATCCTCTCCAGGTTGTATCTATTCCTTGCCCAGAATGTTATGGCTTTTTTCCCTCTGGAATCTATTGAACCCCATCTGACTGGCTCAGGCCCCATTGCTCTGCAATGTAGCTAGTAGAACTGCCTAAAAGGGCCTATTTCTGCAATGCCTTTAAGCTCATTCAGTTCATGAAGCTCAAGTAGCAAGTCATTCCATCAGATAGGGCTTAACAAGCATCAGGCATAGCCCTGCCTTGAACCTACATCCCATGAGTTTTAAGGCACTGTGTTTCCAGGAAGAGCTATGGGCTTCTCCTCCAAGATTCTGACCTTTAGATCCCTCCCCCCTCCCTTTTAACCTCGATACCGGTCTTGAGCAAGCCTGCCAAGACCAAGCACCTACTCGGGAGATTGTGAGTAGGCTATTCCTCTCCTCCTGTGGCAGAGAATAACTTTGCCTAATGCTCTTCCCTCAAAAGAGCTTAGTAAATTGGGTCCTCAGCTTGCATCTGAGGCAATAAAGGGTAAAGTGACCTAACCCAGTCACCCCTCTTTTTTTGATATTCGCTTCAGTAATATCCTACTCCTAAGGGAGACATCTTTGGTGGCTTCTCATCCTGGAAATGAGGGCTGCCAGCACCATTTTTCTGGGATAGACATTTTCTTCCTTCAGGGTCGCCCAGAGGCCTGGGGCTTGAAAGTCCCCTTAAAGGGGACTCAGGATGTACCTTGGTTGCTGCCCTTGGGGGGATGAATGTTAATCCTTAGGGGCTAGAGAACATTATAGCCCTCCTGGGCATTTTTTGGGGAAGGAAAGGTATGCTTTCCCCAGATATTATCCTGGGGCTAGCCCCTAGCATGCCCCTGAAGGAAATGGGAGATTCCCCTCCCTTGATGGTCCTGCACTGTTCAGATTCTGCTGTGTCTGCCCTGAATCAGACAACAGCTCAGCTCCCGATTGCTATTACCTAGCTTGAGGGACTGAATGTTGGTTTTTTTCACCTTAGAGATATTTTGCCAGGCTTTCCTTGAGGCAGAAGGCATCTTAGGGATGGGCGCTTGGCTTGACTCATTTATTTATTACATTTATTTATAACATTTCTATTCCACTAATCCTTCTTGGCTCCAATCTGTATTCCAGGATCATTTAAACTCACAAGAACTGAGCCTGTAATACTGCAGGACTGCAAATTACACCCTCTCTCTTTAAAGGGCTGCTAGGGCTGAGATTGCCAGACACCACCAGAGTGGCCAGCAGCCCAGCTGCCATATTCTCCAAGGCAAACCAGCCCTTAGCCCTGCTTTGCAGCTGGGGGATAAGTAAGTCTTAAAACCTGAGGGAGACTAGCTTCTTTATGATTTGTTTATATGTTCTTTTTTTTTCTTAATCTCCACGTCAGCATAGTTCTAAATAATTTGAGATGTGTAACAGCATACCTGCTGTTATATCCTAAATGTTTCAGCGAGCTCCGAATATACAACTTGCCTTAATTAACTAAGCCTCGGCTGCCAGTTAGACCCAATGTGGCAAGGTGAAACCATCTGGGCCATTCTCTAGGGCAGGGATGGCCAACTTCGGTCCTCGAGAGCCACAACCAGGCCAGGTTTTCAGGATATCTACAATGAATATGCATGAGAGATTTGCATGCACTGCCTCCATTGTATACAAATCTCTCTCACCACTTGCCCTCTAATAGTCACACCCTAGGCCCAGGCCTAGCTCACCTAGTGCTTCCACAGGCCCTGGTTAGCCCTTGAACTGCAGAATCTTCAGTTCCTCCTTGCATAGCCTGAACTTGGTGAATCTCATAGTGGTATTATACTACAGGGCACTTTGTGCACATTATGCAAGGTTACACCTATGATTGTAGTACCTCAGAGACAACCAGAAACCAATACCACCACAGGGAGTTGGGCTTCCCTTCTCCTGCAGTAAATAAGCACCCACAGCAGTAGCTCTCTCTCTGCTGTGGGCACATCACAGCAGACAAAAATCAATATTAGATAGCTCAGCTTTGAACTATTTTCTCCCACAGATAAAAGAAATGGTTCAACATTACTTACCATCTCCTGATAGTCCCTGCCTGCTGATAAACAGTCATGGCTTCAACTACTTCTATTCCTTCACCAAGGAGAGGGTCAGTAGGGGGTGGGGGGTGGAGAGGAGGCAGAGAGATAGAGAGCATAATTGCAGCCTCCTCCCCCCCCCCGCCACAAAGGGCTGCCAGGTTCCAGAGCATCCAGGAATCACTCTCCAGAGGCTCCACAGACTTACCCAGTGACTTGGGATAACTATTACTCGCTGAAGACTCCATAGATCACATAGGGTACTGGGATTATCTTCCAGGGACTCAACCACAGTAGGTCCTGGGAAAATGCTCCTGCTGGAAAACTCAACCCATAGTGGCATTTGACCTAGGAGCATCATGGCCTCACCCTCTTGCTTTCAGGGCTACCGCTTAACAGCCAGTGTATTATCATTAAAGGGGAGCATGTAGGGTTGACCCAGCCTGCTTCCTAGCCAGAGCATTATCAATCAAGAGTAGCACACAGAGCTACATTTTCTTGCTCCATATCCAAAGCAGCATACAGAACTAAGTCTACTTACTTTATAACCATGACATTATCATTCATATGGAGTCTGCAGGACTGAACCTACTTGCTCTATAGGGTGAGCGTTACTTATAGGGAATCGATTGGGGCTACAATCTGCTTGCTCCCTAAGCATTTTAAGAGGGGCCTGCAGAACTCATATCTCTACTGGCTCTAGTACCAAGGTTTTACCATTGCTATGTGCTAACTGTAGAGCTGCAGACTCTGCATACTTGACTTAGGGGCCCAATTTACCCCTATTTAGTAGGTAAGTTCTCCCCAAACCAGCCACAGCCAATATTTAGTAAAGGGTGTGGTCAGGCAGCTTTGCCTGGAGTCTTGTCCTACAGCTGATTTAAATTAAGTTTTTGAATTACTGCTTTCTTCATATTTATCTTGGGTAAGCCCTGAACACCATTAAGCTACCATTTTGCTGAAGAGCACTGCAGCTCAGCAACATTTGAGTGACAGGAATACCTAGAGCAGTGCTACTGCCAATAAAGGACACACCAGCTCTAAGCTAGCTGAGCCTACTATCCTGGCTTACTCTGTTAGGTACTAGATAACCCATGTGCCTGCAGATTGTCATACAACTGCTGAATAAAGTTTAGCCTTGTGGTATTCTTGCAGGCCTTATCCAGCCTGCTTGGAATGCTCATAGGTGTATCACAAAAATGTAGCATTCAATGCTAAAGAGACAATCAGGGCAATAGTTTAACAGTAGGAATTCATACACCTGTGATAAGAGCTGCTGCTGCTGCTGCCCTCTCTCCAGCATTTGTATATCTACAAAGAAACCAGCTCAACAGCTACTTATCTTCTCCAGGCAAGGCCCTTGCCTGCTGGTAGCTGACCTGGCTTTTACTTACTTCTGTTTCTCCTTCACTTGTGAGAGAGGGAGGCAGGGGTGGAGAGAGTGAGAGTACCTTGTGAGCCTCCCAGGAACCACTTTCTGCAGGTAAGCGACCACTGTTGTGCTCTTGAAACACTACAGACCCTACAAGGTACAGGGGCAGGCACAGTCTTCGGGATGTTTCACAGGCCCGAAGGCAACTGGGATGGACCTCTGGGACCTGAGGCAAGGCCTGCAAGACTGCTACCACTGGAAAACCCAGGAGCTCAACCAAGGCAAGCCTGGGAGACTGCTCCCACTGGAAAAAGTAAACCCGAGGGAAAGCTGTCCCAGGAGCAACAAGGACTCAACCAGGCCAGGGTACACCCTGATTCTGGGAGCTACATTCTCTTCATGTGTCCACTGTTGCTGGAGACGGAGAACTACTGGTTTCTGGCTGGGGCCATACCCCCTCGTAGCCCTGAGTGAGTTCATGAAAGAGGTGTGCCCTCTGTCTCCATCAGCTGTGGAGGAGAGAAATCCCAAAGGTAATGACTCGTCTAGCAGGATGATAAGGAAATAATTTTTGTCAATTTTGTGAAATTGATAGTAGAAAGATGTTAAAATATGACTACACTGGCTATCTCAGGACAAGGTTGTATGGCAAATTTTAGGTCAGCTGCCAGATCTCAAATTATATACATTGTCTCAAGGAAGGATCCACAGTTGCAAAGCACATGGATGACACTCTGTGATCAAAAGACAAAGTTGAATATACAGTTCACAAACTCCACTTTACCTCTCTTTTTGTGCAACTGAACACATTCTTGCAGAAAAACAGAACATTATGCAAAAAGTGATTCCATCTTTTACAGAATTTTTTAAGAAACTGCTCAGCGGGTTCATAAAACCCAATGTTAATGCAGAGTCTATTGTGTTTGATATAGATGTAGAAGAGAATCTTTCAAACTACTTAGAAAACCAGATCTCTTCATTGATTTCACAACCAAGCAGTACATTAATTTATCTACACTGGCACCAGGAGATGGAAACAGGTTTTATACAAATGTAATGAGTTCCTATGTGGCAGTTGCTTTTTAGTTTCAAAAGAAAGATGCCAAGTGATGACCCCATTTTGAAAGAAGCAGCTCAGATATTTGATGTCCCTAAAAGAATGAAAAGTTCTTAGAAACTTTCATGGCAACTTTGACATCAGGGATAGCTGCTGAATAAGTAGGCCGCTTACTGGAAGCATTCAATGATTAGCAGGGCCGGTGCAAGCTTTTTTGCTGCCCTGTGCAAACAATTATTTTATTGAGCTGGCAGGACCCCCCCCCCCCCCCACCATTCATTCATTGTCTGTCCCAGGCCCACCAAATAAAATCCCAGCTCCCATCAGTGATACAAACTTCGAAAACTGATACCATTGTTCCCCCCCCCCCCCTCGGGTATTAGGTGCCTTAGGCGAACCTTATAGCTTGCACAATGCCCCCCCCCCCCAATCCTCCCCCCTTGGCTGCTCCACACATACAGTTAAGAGTTATGCATCTATAATAACATTTTACATGAAAAATATCAAAGTTCCATATTCTGAGGTAAACATATCACTTACATTATATTTACATGCACTGCTGTGATGCCAACCAGAAATCCAGTAAAAACATACTTGAAACCCATATGGTATTTGTTGTAGATTTGCTCCCCAGAGGGGAGGAGTTAGCAATCTGTTGTAGATTTGCTCCTCCAGAGGGGAGGAGTTGGCAATCTGTTATACTTCTGCTGCTTGGAGTTAGCAATCTGTTATTGAGCTCCTCCTGTAGGGGGAGGAGTAGCAGTCTGTTATGGATCTCCTCCTGGAGAGGGAGGAGTAACAATCTGTTATCAAACCCTGCTGCTAGGAGTGGCAATCTGCTATAAGTCCGCCAGAGGGTTAGCAATCTGTTATGGATCACCCTGCCAAGGGGAAGAGATTACAATTGAAATACTCCCTAGGCGGAGTTAATGATCTGTGGTGGACTGGCCTCCCACAGAGTGGCAGTCGTATAATACCGCTCTAGTAGTGTAAGGGATGATACTTGAGGAAAATTGGTGAATCCCTGGGCCGATGGCAGATGACAACGCCCTCAGGAGGATATCATGAGAGGGACCACTGGCTAGGCTGGAGTATGGAGACAAACACAGACAGTTCTTTATTATACAGGAAGTAGAACCACCAGAGATGGCAGTAGTGAGCTGATGTGCCCACGAGGGCTGAAGTCCCTCAGATACTGGAATTGCAGTCTCTGGGTTGCTGAGCTGTAGAGAGAGACTACAGGTAGTGAGTAGACAGGGTATGCTGGATACATAACCAGTAGTAGATGATACACTCACAATTGTAGATATCTGTAATGGCTTCTATGCACCAGAGTCTTCAGTATATTCAGGAACAGGAGCCATAAGCGAGTGCTGGTTCCTATATGCAGTCTGGAATGAGAACTCACAATCTCTGTGTATGAGATGGCTTCTGGAATAGAAGGGAGTCTTTGGAGAGTTTTAGGAACATAGGCCCTCACAGAGCGAGTACCGGTTCCTATCTGCAATCTATAATAGTAATGCACCAGATAGAGATAAATAATAGCTTCTGATATAGAAGAGAGTTGAGAAGGGATTTAGGAACATGGACCCTCATGGAGCGAGTACCGATTCCTATCTGCAATCTACAATAATGACTCACGATCTCCGTACCTGCAATAACGTCTTAGACAGAAGGGAGTCTTGGAGATTAGGAACATAGGCCCTCGTGGAGTGAGTACCGGTTCCTATCTGTAATAGAACTCACTGTGTTCACATCTGTGATCGCTTCCAGGTAGTAAGGAGTCTTCTGAGCATTCAGGGACATAGGCCCTCGTGGAACGAGTACAGGATCCTGTCTTAGCAATCTGAAATCAAGAAGAGAATGCGGGGCCCCCGAGGAGCGGGTACCCCTGGGTTAGGTTGTGAAGGCAGAGCAGGGGAGAAAGAATTCCCCTTGCTAACTCGATTTGAAGTAGCAAGCAAAGACCTTTTAAAGTGGAAGCGGATGACGTCACTACGGGGGGACGCCCCTGAGGTTCGCGCCCTTGTCGGTACAAACTCTGGAGCACGCGCACACCTTTTACGTCATCAGGAACATGGCGGATCTACAGCATCAGGCCAGCCCGGGGATTCCAGGAAGTATGGCGAGGAGAAGCCACGGCAGCATCTGTCCGTCAGACCTGAAGGGAGTCGCCACTAAGGTAGAGAGGATGGAGCGAGGGCGAGAACAGGCACAAATGCAACAGTATTAGGCCTGTTGTAACATGTGTTGTGTGTGAGCTTGACCCTCCAAAAGCCCTAAAATACTAATACACTTCCTATTAGGAGAATACCTCACCTCAGTCACACATGCAGAACATAAACAGACCCTCACCAAATACAGAATAGAGCAACCATAAATATAAATGTGACAAAACCTGAAATGGAAACCACAAGAAGCCAGACTCTAGTCTATGCAGTAAAACAATAAAAACCAGAAACATCACCATTCCTCTACTATCAAACAAAATCAAGAAATAAAATAAATACATAATCATAATAGTAAAGACATGCTAATAATAATATTCCAAAAACAGATGACTAATAAAAGATTGAATAATTAAAAACTCACAATTTCACTAATAAAATATTTCAACATCGGTATATAAAAATTTAAAATAAATAAATAAAACAGCAGACATATCAAATAACACTCTAAAAATAAAACTAAAAATGATTTTAAACCTTCATGCTCTCCATACCTGGGAACTTTTGATTTTCAGTCACCCTGAGATTGTCGTGGATTAGTGGGAGTGGAATGCACAGACTTTCTCTTCTCTTATATACACGCACACCCACATGCATGCTCATATACACATATGCTTCCTCTCAGACAAACCCACAGGCATCTCCAACTCTTCTTTGGTTGGGATTTGCCAGCAGCCCTGGGCCCTCCTCTTCATTTCAACTGCTAGCAGGTTAGGACCCTCCTGCAGCCCCATTCTCTCTCTCTCTCAGGCATACACACACCACCCAGGCAGCTCCCATTCTTTTTTCACACACACAACAAGACAAGCTCCCATTCACACCCACACACCCCAGGCAAGCTCCCATTCACACACACACCCCCATCTCAGGTAGATTTCCAGTCACTCACACACACATGCAGACAAGGTGGGCAGGATCCACAAGCCATTCCTCTTCCGCTGCTGCCAGCCTGAACCTTCTTTGTTGGGGAGTGCAGCTGTTCTGCTCCTCCTTTTGCATGCCAGTCCTGCAGTAATTCAACACCCATGATGCTAGCACTTCCTGTATTCTCTGGCAGCAAATTCCAGAGCTTAATTGTACGTTGAGTGAAAAAGAATTTTCTCCGATTAGTTTTAAATGTGCTACTTGCTAACTTCATGGAGTGCCTCCTAGTCCTTCTGTTATCCGAAAGAGTAAATAAACGATTCACATTTACTCATTCTAGACCTCTCATGATTTTAAAGACCTCTATCATATCCCCCCTCAGCCGTCTCCTCTCCAAGCTGAACAGCCCTAACCTCTTTAGTCTTTCCTCATAGGGGAGCTGGACAACAGCACTTCTTACCTGTCTCTGCCACCTTCTCTGCTGGCTTCACCCAAGTCTATCCCAGGCAGAGCGAGTGAGTCCTGTGAGACTATGGGGCTCTGCATGTTTACTGACTTCAGGTTCAAGTCATTAGAGAAGAAGGCAGTTGCAGGTAAGCAGCTCTTCTCTCTGACCCCTCCTGCCTGTGAGGCAGGCTTTAGGGAGATGATCCTCTAAGTTGCTGATCCTTGGATGCACGGGGTCCCCCAAAGTGTGAGGCCCAGGGTGATCACCCCTATTCATACCTCTGCCCACCCCCTCTGCATCTATTGCACCCTCTATATCCTGGGGTCAGAAATGCACTGTTGCTCTGAAAGCATAAAAAAGCATGGGGTGGCATCCTTATGTATCACATTAATACAAAGAGCTTATAAAGTTAAAAAAGAAAAACAAACTGCAAAGAGTATTTAATCATGTTAAATCTGTGGCCCTACTCCCCCACTCCCTCTCTCTCACGCACACAGTTTCAGCAACAGAAAGTGATAATAAGCAACACATGGAATTTTTACCATTCCAAAACTTGACTTTGAATGTGAGAGTGAAAAGCCAGTCCCTGCTGTGATACGAGGAAAAATAAACTCTGGAAAATAATGCCTTCTAGACAGATGCAGGTCCTCATATTTATAGACTCTATCTATATATGTGTTACAGGCCGGCAAGACCACTAAAATACTAAGTTCTTTATTGTATATCAAACTCTGCTTCCTGGCATACAGCATAAGTCTGTCTTGCCACCTAGTGGCAGATTGGTCAAATACCTGGAATGGCTGACTGGCATATGCAGACCTGTGCTGTAAGCCTGTGCCTTGTGGGTGCAGTCAGCCATCTAGCAACAAAGATTTTTCCCGGGACTGGAGCCCAATTTGTGGCCTGAATCTCTGCCTTCTTCTCAATATCCGAGATCTCAGATAAGAGTCTGGCAGGAGTATGCAGGGAGTGTGCAGGGATATTTTTTATCATTTCATTGGTAGGGGTTTGAGTTTCATTTTGTTTACATTGTATTTATTTATGCCAGTGAGTCCCCCCACTGATTACACTGTATACAAACTTTTAGAAACACTACCCCTTTATCCCTCTCACCCCCTTGGGCCTCCCCCTCCCTTAATCTTACCCAAGCCACAGGGTCCAAAGGAGGCAGCAGTGATCCCCAGTTGATCATGACCCGCTGGTTCCATTCTCCAAAATGGGCCTGGCTGAGTAGGACACTGGGGAGCCAGGAGCGACTGGAAATTGCCACTGCCCCATTTGAACCTGATAAGGTAAGATTAAAGGGGGAGAGCGAGGAGGAGGGGGGAACGAAGGGGAAGTCTGGGCGAGTTGGTTTATACAAATTTGCATGCGCTTCAATCAGCAGCAAGGTGAGAGGGCAGAGCAGCTGTAAATAAAAGAAAAACAAAATGTTGTTCCTTTTTCTTTTTTTTTTTTTACTGAAAGCACATCCTTAGTGCCCGGTTGATGGCACAGGACAGGTCACTGGTATGGAAGACAGACGTTACAGTGCTTGCTGCTGCAGGTAACTATACTGCTGCTTGCAGGACATAATTCCACACTCGGTGCTTCAAAAGCTGCAAGTGCTCTGGTTTTCAGGGGAACCTGACCTTTAAACTAAATGTATTCAAACACAGCTAATGACTTGCATTGCTTTACGGTTACATTTGAAGTAGGGAATTCAGTAAAAGCACGATATCCCCTTCCCTCTATCTCCACCCCTGGCATCCTCGCGTTCCCTTCCCACACTCCTGGCACAATTACCTTCCCTCTCCTTCCGCACCCCTGAAATAATCACCTTCGCCTCCCTCTTCCCCATCCCCCAGGCATATTCATCTCCCATTCCCTCTGCCACCTGCCCTTCTTTCCTTCCCTTCGCCCTCCCTCTACATCTCTTAGCATATTCTCCTTCTCTTCTCTTCCCTCTCCTACCCCCACTACCTGGCATAATCATGTTCTCTTTCACGTCCCTCTTCCCACCCCACCCCACTCTCCTGGCATAATCACCATCCATTCCCTCTCCTCACACCCACTGGTACAGTCCCCCCCCCCCCCCCCACAACTCCCCCTGGCACAATCACCGTCCATTTCTGCTTCCCCCAAACCCTTCTGACATAATGCGCTTCTTCTCCTCCCTTCTGTCTCTCCCCCTTACCTTCCTGGCATAATCACCTTTCTTTTTCCTTCAACCCCCCCCCCCCCCCCACCAAACACACTGATCCCCATGGCATAATCACTACCTTTCCTTCTCCCTGCCTCATCCCCTGCCCTTTCCTTTCTTCTGCCTCCTACCACCCTTGTGCCCATTACCAAGAAGAGGCGTTCCTGGGTACAAGACCAACCTGACAGGAGCCCCCCCTCAGACAAACCCCATCGGGTCTTGTGTGCTTGACATCACTTACCTCCATCAGGGGAAGAAGGAGTTGGTGGGATTTCTCTCCCTTCACCCCAGGAATACCCAAAAAAATCAGATGTGGTGGCAGTATTTACAAATATGTACATGTTTGAATAGACTATATATATATACATTTCTACAAGATATCAAGCAGTGTATTTATCTACTTGTGGGTATTAGTCTCGGACTACACAACTATACACATTTTTTTCAATTATTGCTTTATTAGATTTAAATCATATTTACAAAGAAGCATGATATAAAACAGGAAAAGCAAAACATACCATTGCAAAGCTGGAACAAGTCAATTCAAAAAAGAGAAGTAAGGAACCACATCAGACTTAACACAGTTCATCTCACTTCGGAGCCGCCACTAGTATAAGAAAATCATCAATCAAATCTATTCCCTTATATCTGGTACCTGGCTTAATCAGGAGGATTTATTTGACAGAAAAGTCTCCAAGTGCATAGGATCCACAAAATCAAACTTATTTTTCTGATAGGTAGCAATACACTTGCATGGAAATGTTAAATAAAACAGAGCTCCTAAACACAAAACAGGAGGTTTAAGCTGAATAAATTGCTTCCTCTTTATCCGTGTCTCCCTAGATATATCCAGGAAAACTTGTCCACTTTGACCCACAAATTAAGGAATCTTTATATTTAAAATATTGCCTACAAAAGATCTCTTTATTGGATGTCAGCACAAAGGAATCAACAAAAGTTGGTCTTGTGAGAATATTGTCATCAGAGGTTTGATTAGATATTTTATTTATTGATTGATTTTTATGTTTTATATGCCGTCATTCCATGTGAAAATCACCAGTTCATAACGGTGTACAGGTTAGACACTCATAAATAAATAATGAAAACAGAGGTAGACCTAAGTACAGATAGTGAGCTAGGGAAACATTTAGATACAATGTGTGCATTCAAAGACAGATGCATTTAGGAAAACATAACTGGGTTAAGAGAGGTTAGAGGTGGGGGTAAGTTTAGGTTTTCTGACTCATGGCAAATTGGGGGCATCTGCCAATCTGTACGCATTTTTGAATAGCCAGGTCTTCAAGTCGCTCTTGAATTTTTTATTGTCTGTTATAGTTCACAGGTTCTCTGGCATGGAGTTCTATAGTTTTGGCCCAGCAACTGAAATTGCTCTTTCTCTAGTTTGCATTAGGTGACAGATTTTTATGGTTGCAATTTCTATCAGTTCTTTGTTTTGTAATCTGAATGTTTGTAGTGGAATATGTGATTTAAATGTTATTCCCAACAGATTGTTATTCGGATTAATGTTATTGAAAATTATGGTGAGTACTTTGTAGATTATTCTTGATTGAACAGGGAGACAATGTAGAGTGATCAGCATTGGGGTGATGTGGTCATATTTCTGTTTTCCAGACAATAGTCTAGCTGCAGCATTTTGCAGTAGTTGTAGAGGTTTTAGGTGACTGGATGGGATTCCTAGAATAGGGAATTACAATAATCAAGGTTAGAGAATATTAGAGATTGTAAAACCATTCTGAAATCTGCTGTGTTTAGAAGAGGTTTCAATCTGCTCAGGATTCTTAACGTTTAGAAACCAGATTTGATCAGTTTGCTAATATGGGTTTTCATCGTATTTTCATCAATTTGAACTCCTAGATCTCTCACTTGAGTTGGTGGAGTTAATTGACACTTTCCAAGATCAGTCCCTGATGGTATAGATTTAGGTGAGTTTTGGCTCAGCCAGATGAATTCAGTTTTGTTGGGTTCATCAATAGTTCATTTGTGCAAGCTTTTCTTTTATTGTGACCATATATAGAGATCTGGACTTGAAGAAGGAAGCAAAACATCTGCTCCTTCTCCTCCTCAATACTAGATGCCCTTTTTTTTTTCTATCAGGTATATAATAACAACTAGATAACAGGAATTTTTTATCAGGCAAATATTGAAGAGTTTCAACCACATATTTCTTGAGGAATTCTTCACATGAAATCAGGTGAGGATAAGGAAAATTCAACAAGCGAAGGTTATTAAACCTAAGTTTGTTTTCAAGTTACTCACATTTAGATAATAACAACTTATCCTTAATTTCTACATTTGACCCAGACTGCAGGTTAGAGATAAGAGTAATTTAGGCAAGCACATTAGATTCTAAGAAAATAAGGGCCAGATTTTAATAGCTACGCGCGGGTGTAGATTTTATAATATGCGCACGCAGCCACACGCATGTTATAAAATCCATGGCTGGTGTGCGCAAGGGGGTGCACACTAGTGCACCTTGCAAGCGCCAAGCCCTAGGGGAGCCCCAATGGCTTTCCCCGTTCCCTCTGAGGCCGCTCTGAAATCGGAGCGGCCTTGGAGGGAACTTTCCTTTAGCCCCCCCCCCCCCCCACCTTCCCCTCCCTTCCCCTATTTAACCTGCCCCCCCCTCAGCCCTACCTAAATCCCCTCCTACCTTTATTTTATAAGTTGTGCCTGCCTCCAGGCAGGCATAGGTTGCGTGCACCAGCCCCGCCCGCCCCCCACCCTTTTTCGAGTCCTGGGACGTACGCGTGTCCTGGTGCTTTACGCGCACCACCGGGCCTTTTGAAAATAGGCCCGGTGCGCGTAACCTCCCCTACATGTGTAAATCCGCCCCTAAGCCTAGCATGCACTTCCTGCAATTTATTAACTGTATCCATAGAAAATTGACATAAATGAGTAACAGTATTCGACAATTTGGAATCTATACCCACAACAACTTTCTATATGTCTTTACGGGATATCTCTCCAGATGTAGTTGAATGATTGACCCTCCTATCTCAGTTCCAACCAATAATTGTACTGGGGTTGGGATTGGGATAACTTCCTACCTGTTATTTATCTGTCCCATGCTTATTTCCACTGAATAGTCAGTACCTTCAAGTTGAGAAGGGGTAAAAGTAATAGAGTTCTGAAAAGGAATAACCTCTTGCTGTGTTTTGGTTAGGAACCGGATTGGGAGGAGGAGATGTGACCTCAAGACTCAAGCTATCCTCTAGTTCTGTACTCACATTCTCATGCAATGATGAACTGAGTAGATAACATGATGATCCATTGACCCACAAATGGGAGTGGAGCTCGAGGCTTGACAGGGAAAAAAAACCTTTCCCCTTCCTCTTTTTCCCCATCCTTAGTTGATTAAAAGAGAAACTGGCATAAGGGGTGCCTCCTTTAGTAGGCCCTCGACACTGTGGTGACATTTGTGTCGGGCATCCAAGATATTGCCAAACAGCATTTCTCTCCACGGGTCCTGATAGCAGTACGACAAGCGGCACATTTCTATATGATATCAACATGAACAGTTAGCTACTTTGGTGTGTTAGCCTTCACAAAATACCACCATATAGAAAAAGAATGAAGATCTGGCATTCCTTTTGATTAAATACAATTATCCTCTCATTTTTCCTTCTCACTGTACCCCAAGTCACCCTCATGTGAAGAAATACAACTGGGTCAGTGGATATTGCTGGTCAAAAGAGGGGGATCTGTTGGGTCCACACTGCTCTGTCATTTCCTTTGCTCCACGTCCACTCTATTAGTGGGTCCACATCCTCATGGGAGACTAAACTCTGCATTCCAATCTGCTGCTGGGGTCCGTGCCCTTCTAGGGGATTTGCTGCTGGGATCCCCATTCTCTTAGAGAATCTGACTCTGGCCTCCTGATCAGCTGTTGGGGTTCATACCATCATGGGGGACCTAACTCCGCTTTTCAATCCACCACTGGCATCCATACTTTCTTGGGGAACCCAACTCTACCTCCCAATTAGCCATTGGGGTCTGCATCATTCTGGGGGACCTAACTTTGCTTCTGCCCTGCCAATGTCCAATGGCTTTCTTTCTCAGTGAGAAGAGCTCCTTTTGCTTGGATTTATAACTCTTAGTGACTCCAGCTAAGCTAAACCTATAGGGGTAGATTTTATAACATGCGTGCGTGCGCTACCTGGTGCGCGCATGTTTTAAAATCTGGGATTGGCGCAGGCAAGGGGGTGCACAATTGTGCACCTTGCACACGCCGAGCCACGCTGCCTTCCTCCACTCCCTTCCCCCTAGCCTGACCTTCCCACCCCTCCCCCAACCTTTCGCCCCCCCCCAGCCCTACTCTAACCCCCCAAAAGTTATATCCTACTTTTTGCGCCTGCCGGCAGGCTGCCATCACACAATCCCTCAACACAGTGCTCCCTTGTGAAGATTTAATGACTTTCAGACGGAGGAAACTCACCCAAAGATGAGATTTGTGCAATGTTCTCTCAGCCTAGCTTAATGTTAGAGTGTATAGAGTCCATCAAGCTAGGCTGAGAGAACATTGCACAAATCTCATCTTTGGGTGAGTTTCCTCACTCCGAAGGTCATCAAATCTTCACAAGAGAGCACTGTTCTGTTCGTACATCTCATTTTGAATGTCAAAGTGGCCCCTAACCCCTACACTAATACCTAAACCGCACCTCAAGTTACTAGGTGGACCTCCTATAGAGATAAAAATACCTACCTAGGATGAGGACATTATGGTTAGTCAGTCTCTCTCTCTCTCTCCCTCCCTCCCCTGTGGTTGTAGAAGCCCTGACAGCTATGCTGGCTCTCCAGGAGCTTAAATCCTGGCCTGAGTTATACCAAAGGTCCATCAAGTATAGCATCCTGACCCCTGTCAGTGGGCATTGGCAATTCAGGTCACAAGCATGATTCCAAAGAACAGATGCAATCTTTCTTGCTTATAACCAGGGATATCATAAATAGTAGCTGTTGGATATGGAGTATGATACCTCATATAAGTTATCAGAGCCTCTATGTAGTTGTCAAGGAGTGCTCGCTTCAAAGGTGTCAGTTGTACACCGGCGTTAACCATAAATGCTTGAACTTGGTTTAACGCAAAAATACCTCTTTCCTATAATCATTGGTATCAACATCCAATATTTTTTACTTTGCGATTTTTTACTTGATTTTTTTCTTATTTTTGTTTTTGTATATAATATATATTAAGACAGATCACTTATCATTTTTTATGCATAGCGTGTAGAGATGACAGCTTATCCCAAATCACCGGCGTTCGACCCGACACGATCCGTGTTTCGTGAATCTTCTTCAGGGGTACAATCTTGCAATGGTGTCTACGGCTAAAACCAAACTTGAGTTAGTTACAATACTATATGGAAAGAGTAATACTGACCGTCAGTCACTCAACGCTGTAGGCATACATTTTTTAGAGTCTGTCATATCGCATAGACCCTATAGTATGATCACAGCTTTAAGAGAAGCAGGATCCGCCATTAACTAACCGCGCTTCATTTAAAGAGAAAGTTCAATCTTCAGGCAGACCAATCAGGACAGAGCAGGAAGTTGCGTGAACCAATTATTGGTTAGAACAATGATGACCACTCAATGCTGTCATTGAGACCTGCTGGAGCTTCTGATGCAAGGGTAAAAATCCACCATTGTTCACGGTAATTGAGGTAACTCATGACGTCACCCCCTCTTACACTTGTTTGTACTTGTTCTAATATTGTCCATCGTAATTGATCAAATGAATGCGATTGTTGGAAACAATGTTTGACAATAGGGGCTTCGATATTGGCGGTATTAATACAACTCCTGTGTTCACGTAGTCTGATCTTGATTTGTCTTTAGTACGGCCCACATAAAGTAGTGGGCATGGACACTGAAGAAGATATATCACTTGTGTCAATTCACAGGTGGTGTTGGCATTTTTTGTGTATGTTTTGTTAGTAGCAGGGTGTTGCCATTCATGCCCTTCTATTGCACATATCGCATTTGCCACATTTCAAATGTGTCCCATCATTGACTTTGGATCCACTGGTTGATGTAGATGCATGCACCACATAGTCTTTAATATTTTTACTTCTTTGATAAGAAATAAGAGGAAATTCTAAAAAAGATGGGTGAAGTTGTAAAATATGCCAGTGTTTTTTATACTTTGGACTATGAGATATGATTTTTCAGTATGAGGTAAAACACAAATATTCGCTGTGACAGGTGGGCGTGCACGGTATTGGAGTAATGAATCTCGGGGGGGAATAATAGGCTCGTTTGTAGGCTTTGCGTACTACTGAATAGGGGTATCCCTGCTCAAAAAATCTTGTCACCAAGATTTGCGCTTGTGATTTAAAATCTTGATCTCATGAACATAAGCGCCTTATCCTAAAAAATTGACTGACCGGGAGGCCATTTTTAAAAGCCCGGGGGTGAAAACTGTTGTAACGCAAGAGATTATTCCTTTCAATTTCTTTACGATACACTGTAGTGCTGAGAGTGATGGATTGTTTGTTAATCAATATATCCAAAAATGGAAGATGGGTTTTACTGGATTGAATGGTGAATTTCAAGTCAGGGTCCAAATTGTTAATCCATGCCAAAAAAGATTGTAAACTGGTTTCTTCAGCTGACCAGAAAAATAATAAATCGTCAATGTAACGAATCCAGTTGAAGAATAAATAAATTGTCGTTCAAAACGATCCATGACTAGGTTGGCTATAGAGGGGGCAACTGAGGACCCCATTGCTATGCCATGGATCTGCAGGTAAAAATCACCATTAAACTGAAAGTAATTATGTTGGAGTACTAGTTGGGCTATGTCAAAAATAAATTTAAAAGGAATCCGACCACCCTGCATTTTTTCTTTAAGACATTCTTCTACAACTGATAACGCTGTTGATTGTGATACATTCGTATATAGAGATATAACATCCATCGTAACTAACAGTGTCGAAGGTGATGGTAACACTGCTTCTTGAAGTTTTCTCAAGATGTGAGTTGAAACTTTCACATATGAATGCATTTGTTTTACAAAGGGCTGTAAGAAGGTGTCCAAGAAAATAGCTAACGGTTCTAGAGCTGATCCAATAATTAGAAAAGTAGTCCAAGTGCCTGTAACTAAAAATTCACCTGAGCTAAAAAATTCTAACTTATCCCTATCAATTAAAAAGCAAAATGAAAATACAAACAAAAAACAAACTTTGAAATGTTTGTATGCTAATGCCAGAAGTTTAAGAAGTAAGATGGGAGAATTAGAATGTATAGCAGTGAATGATGACATAGACTTAATTGGCATCTCAGAGACATGGTGGAAAGAGGATAACCAATGGGACAGTGCTATACCGGGGTAGAAATTATATCGCAATGACAGAGAGGAGCACTCGGGAGGAGGTGTGGCGCTTTATGTTCGGGATGGCATAGAGTCCAACAGGATAAACATCTTGCATGAGACTAAATACAAAATTGAATCTTTATGGGTAGAAATCCCTTGTGTGTCGGGGAAGACTATAGTGATAGGGGTATACTACCTAGGGATGTGCAGAGCAAAAGTTTATGTCCATATGTCAATATGTCCAAAGGGGGTCCCATTTGCGGTCAATATGGACATAAAAAAAATTAAATGAGTTGGGTATATGTCCATATGTGCAAAAAAAAAAATTTAAACCTCCTCACCCTCCTTAATCCCCCCCCCCAGACTTACCACAACTCCCTGGTGATCGAGCGAGGAGTGAGGACGCCATTTCTGCAATCCTTGGCTAGAAGCATGTGATGTCGGCGCCACGTCGAGTGACGCGGCGTCACGTGATTCCCGGCGAGTTCGCGCCGGAAGGCTCGTTCGGCCCAAAAAGAACTTTTGGCCAGCTTGGGGGGGTCAGGCAGGCCCCCCCAAGCTGGCCAAAAGTTCTTTTTGGGCTGAACGAGCCTTCCGGTGCAACAACGCCGGGAATCACGTGATGCCGCGTCACTCGACGTGGCGCCGACGTCACATGCTTCTCGCCAAGGATTGCAGAAATGGCGTCCTCACTCCTCGCTCGATCACCAGGGAGTTGTGGTAAGTCTGGGGGGGGGATTAAGGAGGGTGAGGGAGTTTAAATTTTTATTTTGGCTCAACAATCGCGATTTCCAACATATCCAACATAGCTATGTTGGATATGTGGGAAATCCGATCGTTTATGTCACATCACTTTTTTAAGTTAAAAACAAAATATGCGTAGCGTTTTACATATGCGGTCAATACGAATGCACACCCCTAATACTACCGTCCACCTGGTCAAGATGGTGAGACGGACAGTGAAATGCTAAGAGCAATTAGGGAAGCTAACCAAATTGGTAGTGCAGTAATAATGGGAGACTTCAATTACCCCAATATTGACTGGGTAAATGTATCATCGGGTCACGCTAGACAGATAACATTCCTGGATGGAATAAATGATAGCTTTATGGAGCAATTGGTTCAGGAACCGACAAGAGAGGGAGCAATTTTAGATCTAATTCTCAGTGGAGCACAGGACTTGGTGAGAGAGGTAACGGTGGTGGGGCCGCTTGGCAATAGTGATCATAATATGATCAAATTTGATTTAATGACTGGAAGAGGAACAGTGTGCAAATCCAAGGGTCTCGTGCAAAACTTTCAAAAGGGAAACTTTGAGAAAATGAGAAAAATTGTTAGAAAAAAACTGAAAGGAGCAGCTACAAAAGTAAAAAATGTCCAAGAGGTGTGGTCATTGTTAAAAAATACCATTCTAGAAGCACAATCCAGATGTATTCCACACATTAAGAAAGGTGGAAAGAAGGCAAAACAATTACTGGCATGGTTAAAAGGGGATGTGAAAGAAGCTATTTTAGCCAAAAGATCTTCATTCAAAAATTGGAAGAAGGATCCAACAGAAGAAAATAGGATAAAGCATAAACATTGGCAAGTTAAATGTAAGACATTGATAAGACAGGCTAAGAGAGAATTTGAAAAGAAGTTGGCTGTAGAGGCAAAAACTCACAGTGAAAACTTTTTAAAATATATCCAAAGCAGAAAGCCTGTGAGGGAGTCAGTTGGACCGTTAGATGATCGAGCGGTTAAAGGGGCACTTAGAGAAGATAAGGCCATCACGGAAAGATTAAATGATTTCTTTGCTTCAGTGTTTACTGAAGAGGATGTTGGTGAGGTACCCGTAATGGAGAAGGTTTTCATGGGTAATGATTCAGATGGACTGAATCAAATCACGGTGAACCTAGAAGATGTTTTAGGCCTGATTGACAAACTGAAGAGTAGCAAATCACCCGGACCGGATGGTATACACCCCAGAGTTCTGAAGCAACTAAAAAATGAAATTTCAGACCTATTAGTAAAAATTTGTAACTTATCATTAAAATCATCCATTGTACCTGAAGACTGGAGGATAGCAAATGTAACCCCAATATTTAAAAAGGGCTCCAGGGGCGATCTGGGAAACTACAGAACGGTTAGCCTGACTTCAGTGCCAGGAAAAATAGTGGAAAGTATTCTAAACATCAAAATCACAGAACATATAGAAAGACATGGTTTAATAGAACAAAGTCAGCATGGCTTTACCCAGGGCAAGTCTTGCCTCACAAATCTGCTTCACTTTTTTGAAGGAGTTAATAAACATGTGGATAAAGGTGAACCAGTAGATATAGTATACTTGGATTTTCAGAAGGCGTTTGACAAAGTTCCTCATGAGAGGCTTCTAGGAAAAGTAAAAAGTCATGGGATAGGTGGCGATGTCCTTTTGTGGATTGCAAACTGGCTAAAAGACAGGAAACAGAGTTGGATTAAATGGACAATTTTCTCAGTGGAAGGGAGTGGACAGTGGAGTGCCTCAGGGGATCTGTATTGGGACCCTTACTTTTCAATATATTTATAAATGATCTGGAAAGAAATACGACGAGTGAGATAATCAAATTTGCAATTGACACAAAATTGTTCAGGGTAGTTAAATCCCAAGCAGATTGTGATAAATTGCAGGAAGACCTTGTGAGACTGGAAAATTGGGCATCCAAATGGCAGATGAAATTTAATGTGGATAAGTGCAAGGTGATGCATATAGGGAAAAATAACCCATGCTATAATTACACAATGTTGGGTTCCATATTAGGTGCTACAACCCAAGAAAGAGATCTAGGTGTCATAGTGGATAACACATTGAAATCGTCAGTTCAGTGTGCTGCGGCAGTCAAAAAAGCAAACAGAATGTTGGGAATTATTAAAAAGGGAATGGTGAATAACATGGAAAATGTCATAATGCCTCTATATCGCTCCATGGTGAGACCGCACCTTGAATACTGTGTACAATTCTGGTCGCCGCATCTCAAAAAAGATATAATTGCGATGGAGAAGGTACAGAGAAGGGCTACCAAAATGATAAGGGGAATGGAACAACTCCCCTATGAGGAAAGACTAAAGAGGTTAGGACTTTTCAGCTTGGAGAAGAGACGACTGAGGGGGGATATGATAGAGGTGTTTAAAATCATGAGAGGTCTAGAACGGGTAGATGTGAATCGGACTTTTACTCTTTTGAATAATAGAAAGACTAGGGGGCACTCCATGAAGTTAGCATGGGGCACATTTAAAACTAATCGGAGAAAGTTCTTTTTTACTCAACGCACAATTAAACTCTGGAATTTATTGCCAGAGGACGTGGTTAGTGCAGTTAGTATAGCTGTGTTTAAAAAAGGATTGGATAAGTTCTTGGAGAAGAAGTCCATTACCTGCTATTAAGTTCACTTAGGGGCGGATTTTAAAAGGCATGCGAATAGCCTACTTTTGTTTGCGCTCCAGGCGCAAACAAAAGTACGCTGGATTTTAGTAGATACGCGCGGAGCCACACGTATCTGCTAAAAACCTGGATCGGCGCGCGCAAGGCTATGGATTTTGTATAGCCGGCGCACGCCGAGCTATACAAAATCCTACCCCCGTTCCCTCCAAGGCCGCTCCGAAATCGGAGCGGCCTCGGAGGGAACTTTCCTTTGCCCTCCCCTCACCTTCCCCTCCCTTCCCCTACATAACCCACCCACCCGGCCCTGTCTAAAACCCCCCCTTACCTTTCTCCGGGGATTTACCCCTCCCGGAGGGAGGGGTAAATCCCCGCGCGCGAGCGGGCCTCCTGCGCGCCGGGCCGCGACCTGGGGGCAGGTACGGAGGGCGCGGCCACGCCCCCGGACCGCCCCGGGCCGTAGCCACGCCCCCGTACCCGCCCCCAAAACGCTGCCGACACGCCCCCGAAACGCCACGACGACCGGGCCCGCCCCTGACACGCCCCCGACACGCCCCCCTCGGAGAACCCCGGGACTTACGCGAGTCCCGGGGCTCTGCGCGCGCCGTGAGGCCTATGTAAAATAGGCTTCCCGGCGCGC
This sequence comes from Rhinatrema bivittatum, assembly GCF_901001135.1. NCBI lineage: Eukaryota > Metazoa > Chordata > Amphibia > Gymnophiona > Rhinatrematidae > Rhinatrema > Rhinatrema bivittatum. The sequence continues at coordinate 155,008,305 of NC_042618.1, forward strand.
AGGGCCCTGCACGCGTAAATCCGCCCGGTTTTGGGCGGATTTACGCGAGCAGGGCTCTGAAAATCCGCCCCTTAGAGAATAGCCACTGCCATTAGCAATGGTAACATGGAATAGACTTAGTTTTTGGGTACTTGCCAGGTTCTTATGGCCTGGATTTGCCACTGTTGGAAACAGGATGCTGGGCTTGATGGACCCTTGGTCTGACCCAGTATGGCATTTTCTTATATTCTTATGTCTCCTCAGGTTCTGCAGAGACTTGAGGTGGAGCCCTACGAGATGGCCAGGATAGTACGAGTGGCTTCAGCAAGGATACATGAAAGGTATTGTGGATACCCATCGACTTCGGTAACTGGAGTTGGTACGTTATTGCTCCGACACGGCAGAGGATTGGGAATGGCCCGATGAACTTTGGCGCCAGTTGTTGAGGGGGCAGCCTTAACCTAATGTGGTTTGTGCTTAACCAGACCTTTTGGCCTGATCGGAACAAGGGTGCGAAGCTACAATGAGGTCAATAGAGCACTTAGCTCGCTCGGCGGCCTGGCCCAGTCTTTCTTTGACTTGGTTCCATAACCATTTTATCATCTGAGCTGTCAACTGGGCCGCAGGTGAAGGTACTGAGAGTGGGACTGGTAGAGGCAGACGTGGTTGGCGGCCAAATACCACAGAGAAGGGTGATACATCAGTGGCAGAGGCGACATGAGTATTGTGGGATAACTCAGCCCAGGGTAATGGATCAGACCAGTCGCCTGCTGGTCATTAACGTAAGAATATAAGAAGGTTTTTAAGGACCTGTTTGTTCTTTCTGCTTGGCCGTTCACCTGGGGATGATAAGCGGAAGTCAGACTCAGAGTAATCTCGAATTTCTTGCACAAGGATTTCCAATATTTGGCGACAAACTGCAGACCTCGGTCCGAGACGATCTCTTTGGGTAGCCCGTGTAGGCGGAAGATGTTTTTGAGGAAGAGTTTAGGGAGATGCAGAAGATTTAATAAGTCCCTGTAGCTTCAAATAAATTTAATGAAAAGAAATCTTTTTATTTTTCAACGGCAACTCCACATTAAATTGTCTGTCCCTCCCGACGCAGCCGGGTTTGGCAAAACACGGGTCCGTGTCGGGGGACCCTGTTTCAAATAACTGTGCTGTTTCAAGCAACAGAGTTGCCGTTGAAAAATAAAAAGATTTCTTTTCATTAAATTTATTTGAAGCTATGGGGACTTATTAAATCTTCTGCATCTCCCTGGATGTTGGTACTGATTATATTGGAGTGCAGTTCTTTGCTCCTGCATTGTGTTGAGGAGGAGTTTAGCCAGTTCAGGAGCTGAAGTAATCTTCTGGAGTGGGATGAAGTGACCCATCTTCAAGAATCGATCAATGATGACCCAGATGACTGTGTGGCCCTTGGATGGAGGGAAGTCCATGATGAAGTCGGTGGAGATGCTTGACCAGAGTTCTGTTGGTGCCGGGAAAGGTTGGAGGAGTCCCCATGGACGGCTAGTTGGAGGCTTCTGTTGCACACATATGGGACAGGAGTCCATATAGTTGAGGGAGTCCTTGATCATGTTAGGCCACAAATAGTATCTCCTTAGCATTTCAAGGGTCCGAGCCCGGCTGGGATGGCCGGCCAACTTTGAGTCATGGGCCCATCGAAGGACGCATTCGCGGAGGTGGAGTGGAAACACTGTCTTCGCTGCTGGCACAATTTTGGTGACTGCGAGGGTTACACAAGCTGGGTTGATGATATGCCTGGGGGTGTCAGGCATTTCCTCTGGTTCCAGAGAGTGGGAGAGGGCATCCACTCATGTGTTCTTGGCTGCAGGATGGTAACAAAGTTCAAAATGAAAATGTTCAAAGAACAACGCCCAGCGAGCTTGTTTGGGGTTCAACAATTGGGCTTCCTTGAGGTGTTCAAGATTTTTGTGATCTGTAAAGATCGTAAATTTGTGCTGTGCTCCTTCTAGCCAAGGATGCCATTCTTGGAGTGCTGACTTTACTGCTAGGAGCTCATGATCCCTGATTGTATAATTTTGCTCCCCAGGGGAAAATTTGTGTGAATAGAAGGACCAGGGCACTAGGACTCCTTTGGAGGAATACTGGCTCAGAACTGCCCCTGCCCCAATGGTGGAAGTGTCGACTTCGGCAATGAAGGGGTGGTTAGGATCCGAGTGACGTAGAGAAGGTCCAGTGCAGAAGGCCTCTTTCAAGGCATGGAAGGCAGATTGAGCCTTGGGCTCCATTCCTTGTGGTTACTGCCCTTCCTAGTCATGGCAGTAAGTGGAGCAGCTAATGTGGAGTAATTGGTGATGATGTTCCTGTAATAGTTTGTGAATCCAAGAAACCTTTGTAGGGCGCAGAGACCTACAGGTTAAGGCCAGTCTCAGATTCCTTGGAGCTTTTCAGGGTTCATGGTAAAACCCCGATTGGAAATAATATACCTCATAAACGGAAGACTAGTCTGTTCGAAGATACACTTCTCTAGTTTTGCACAGATACGATTGTCCCTGAGATGTTGAAGGACTGTCTGAACATGAGAACAATGGGATTTTAGATCCTTGGAAAAGATCAGTATATCTTCTAGATATACAATGACAAATGAGTATAGTAAGTCCTGGAAGATCTCATTCATCAAGCGTTGAAAGACCGCAGGGGCATTACAAAGTCCGAAGGGCATCACTACGCACTCGTAGTGGCTATCCCTGATATTGAAAGTGGTCTTCCAAATGTCCTCTGGTTGGATACTGACGAGATTGTATGCCCCTCATAGATCTAACTTTGTAAAGATCTGGGCTCCCTGGAGGCGATCAAAGAGTTTACTGATGAGTGGTAGAGGATAACAATCCTTGCGGGTTACAGCATTTAGCCCATGGTAGTCGATGCAAGGGCGGAGACTGCCATCTTTCTTCTTCACGAAGAAGAAACCGGCTCCTGCCAGAGATTCAGAGGGTCTTATGAATTCCTTGTCCAGATTGTCTTTAATGTACTCAGATATTGCCTTAGTCGCGGGTAACAAGAGAGGGTAGGTCCTGCCTTTGGGAGGCATGATACCTGGTTGGAGCTCAATGGGGCAATTAAACCTCAGGAGTGGAGGTAGGATGTCAGCATTTTGTTTAGAGAATACATCTTGGAAATCTGTATACAGAGCAGGCAACCCAGTTAGGGTTGTAGAGTTCAACATGGTGACTGCTGGAGACACTTGATGTAGGCAGCAGTGTTGGCACTGGGCTCCCCACTGGATTAGCTGTTGGGATTGCCAGTCAAATTGCGGACCATGCACCTGGAGTCATGGAAGTCCGAGAATTACTGGGTGTGTGGAACACTTCAGGATGTATAGTGAGATCTCTTCTTTTTGGAGGGTTCCCACGGAGAGGCGGAAGGCTATGGTGCGATGAGTGATGCATCCAGGAAGGTGCTCTCCCTGGATGGACGCAATCCTGAGGGACATGTCCAAAGGCTGGAGTGGGATTTAGAGGAGTGTGAAGATATCGTCCAATATGAAATGCCACTCGCCCCGGTGTCCACAAGGGCAGTGGTGGCAAAGGCTCGTGACTCTCAGGAGAGAGACACAGGGAGTAGTAACTGGGGGACAACAACAGTGGCGCCCAAGCTCGGGACCCCTGCCGGGCTCAGGCTCAGGCTCTGCAGTTTCCCAGATGAATTAGACAGGCTTGTAAGAGATATCTGGACCTGCCGCAGTACAGGCAAAGTCCTTCTCTCTTTTGTCGAAGGCGCTCTTCAGGGAACAAGCACCCGAGGTTGATCTGTATCGGCTCCTCTGTCGATGAAGGAGGTGCCAGTAAGGCCTTGAGCGGAGGACTGATAGCATGAACTGGGCGTACGGCAGAAGGCCGAGAGGCTTTTACCTCCTGATGTCACTGACGTAGGCGGTGATCGATCTTGCCAACCAAGGAGATGATATCATCTAGAGATGTGGGAATCTCGTGAGTGGCCAGCTCATCCTTGAGGGCAGGAGATAAGCCATCCAGATAGATTGCCCATAGGCAGTCCTCTTGCCATCCCAGTTCTGTGGCTAATGTCCTGAATTCTACCGTGAACTCAGTGAGCGAATGTGAGCCTTGATGGAGATGAAGGAGCTGGTAACCCGCAACCGCCTGTCGGCCGGGGTCCTGGAAGGTTTGCTTGAACACGGAGATGAAATGGGAGAGATGATGGAGGATATCATCTGGATGTTCCCAAAGTGGGGAAGCCCATGCCAGGGCCTTCCCCTCAAGGCGTGAGAAGATGAAGTGATCTTGGTATTTTCACTTGGAAACAGTTCATGCTGTAATGAGAATTGCATAAAACATTGGTTGAGGAAACCTTGACAGAGGCGCAGATCTCCATTGAAATGGGGTGGAGCAGGAAGGGCCAGAGATGCCTGTGAGGGCAATGGTTGAACCCAGTCCATCAAGTTGGCCTTAAAAGACTCCTCAAGTTGAGAACGTAGTCTCACCACAGACGAGGTTAATGCTTCTATGGTTCGCTGTTGTTCTCGGATGTGAGCCGCTAGGCCAGGGATGGCCTGCAAGGCGGGAGACTCCGTCGAGTCCATGGCCTTGGCAACCTGTTGCACTGGGAGTGGACCCTTAGCCTGGTGCAGGATTGGTACGGCATTCTGGTCGGACCCAGAGAGCGCCTGCCACCAGGAGGCGGAGCACAGGAAGAGACAGAAGCTAGCTGGAACTTCACCAATAGCAACCCGGGGTTCCCTCAGGTTGAGCCCTTGGTTACCCTGGCTGCCTGGTCTTAGGTGGGCCTTGCAGGCCCACTAGAGAGAAAGTTCAAGGGAGTGCCCACCACGAACAAGGGTGCACAGTCGGTGTTCAGATATGGAAGTCCAGAGACCGCAGGAGGCCAGAATAGAGTGTCCGAGTGTATACCGAGAATCAATGCCTGAGTCTTGGTGCAGAATGGTCAGCCAGGCAGGGTTGGTAACAGAGGTCTGTCCGGCATAGTCAGGTCAAGAAGGAGGTCAGGTTCCAGATGGCAGACAAGAGTAGTCAGTGTTCCAGGCGGAGGTCAGGTCAGGCAGCAATCAGAGAGTAGTTGGTGTTCCAGGCAGAGGTCAGGGTAGACAGCAATCAAGGAGTAGTCAAGAACAGGCAAAGGTCAGTACCATGAAATCAGTCCAAAGGGTACTACCAGGGATGGAGAGACGAAGAAGCAGGAGACGCTGGAACTGGAAACACAGGAGACACTGGAACGCAGGAAGGCAAACTTGTTATCACTAGGTGATCGACCCGAACAAGGGACTTGTCTGACCTGGGCCCCAGCCACCACAGAAACGGACATCGGATGGAACGGTGGTCCCAGGATTCGGTCGACCAGGAGGGGGTCCCGATGAGCCACTGAACTGGCAGGAGTGGAGCGACTCAAGACATCAGGCGAAGACCCGATGCCAAGGCAAGGAAGTGATGTGAGGCACTTCCTTTTGTATAGGGATCAATCTGGGTGTGCTGCGGAGCTGGGACCCGCCCTTGGCCCTTTAAGAGGCTGGTCAGTCCGCGCACATGCACCTCTGGCCATGCCCCCGCCCCGTCCCGAACTGCCCTCACCCCACCCCTTTTTTCAAGCCCCGGGACATACGCGCGTCCCGGGGCTTGCACGCATCACCGAGCCTATGCAAAATAGGCTCGGCGCGCGCAGGAGTGGATTTCCGGGGTTATGTGCATAATATACGTGCGTAACCCTTTGAAAATCCACCCCATAGTATACCTAGCTAGGAAAGATACAAATAAGTGCAACAAAAAATGATCAGGGTTATGGAACAACTTTGAAATGAAAAATTCTTTAAAAATATAACACTAACTAAGAAAAGACAACTGAAGGAAGATTTAATAGAAGTATATAAAAGATGTAGAAAAAGTATTCACTGTGTCTCATAAGAACTAGAGGGTACCCAATTAAACTATAACATGACAAGTTTAAAGTTCCTTATAGAACATAAAACTTGTTGAAATCATTGCTGTTGTATAGTTGTGTCTGGTTATTGTTAGTTCTTTTAAGTTCTAAAAGTGCTAACCAATAGAAGAACATTGGTATCCACAGAATGGCCTTGATATCAGCAGTCTGTATTGTATTTAATGGGCATTTTCAATATCTGCAGCCTAAGGTCAGTGTCTATAAAGAATATGGTGACAAATAAAGAGTGTCAGGTCCATCCAGTCAGTCCTTTCCTCTACCTACTATAAACCCCACTTGACTTATGGCTTTATTTTCACTTTCCTAATGTTCCTCTGTGCCTGCCCTAAATTTTCTTGAATTTGGCAGTCTGAAGTCAATATCCATAGGTTATTCTTCATGACTGTACCCAAAAGCAGTACCTGTAGGTCTTCCTCGGTGACTATAATGCAAGGCTAGTATCTCTGCAGAACGTTCTTGGTGATAGAGCCATTAGCTCTTATCTGTAAGGCATCCTTTTCATCCACAACCTATAACTGGTATATTAAGTCTCTAGATCGGGGCACTCAAACTGGTCTTAGCCCCTCCCCCCCCAAGCCAGTCAGGTTTTCAGGATATTCCTAATAAATATGCATAAGAAATATGTGCATGCATAATAAATCTCATGCATATTCATTAGAGATATCCTGGCTGGGAGGGCCCCAAGGACTGGTTTGAGCAGCCCTGCTCTAGAGGCTGCTCATTTATCAAAATGCACTAAGGTGTTTTTGCATGCGTTAAGGGCTTATCACATGCGAAAAGCCCCGTTAACGCATGTGATAAGCCCTTAACGCATGTGAAAACGCCTTTAATGCATGCGATAGCACCATATTGTATGGTGTGATGCAAATCTGAAAAAGAGGAGGAGTTAGGGGTGGGTTTGCCAGTCTGTGAAGTGCTATCTCACAGATTTAATGCTGATTTTAACTACACCTTTTTCAGTAGTGTTAAGCTGTGTGATAGCTTGTGTTACAGGGTGGTAAGATGTTAGTTTTTTTTGTGATGTCTCCTTAAAGACCTGTTTTTGTAGGTTTGAAGCTCCCAGAGCACCAGCCTAAGAGAGAAAGAGCCAGAGAGAGCCTAGCCATAATGTTTGCTCCCTAGATAGGTATTTGTATCCCTATGGGAGGCCCACCTAGTAACTCGAGGTGAGGTTTAGGTATTAGTGTAAGGGGTTAGGGGCCACTTTGACATTCAACATGAGACATACGAACAGAACAGTGGTCTCTTATGAAGATTTGATTCCCTACGGAGAGAGTAACTCACCCAAAGATGAGATCTGTGCAATGTTCTCTCCACCTAGCTTGATGTTACCCTGGTAGAGAGTCCATCAAGCTAGGTTGGGAGAACATTGCACAAATCTCATCTTTGGGTAAGTTTCCTCACTCAGAAGGTCATCAAATCTTCACAAGAAACCACTGTTCTGTTCATATGTCTCACTTTGAATATCAAAGTGGCCCCTAACCCCCTGCACTAATATCTAAACCTCACCTCGAGTTATAGGTGGGCCACCCATAGGGATACAAATACCTATCTAGGGAGAGGCCATTATGGCTAGGTTCTCTCTCTCTCTCTCTCTCTCTCTCATATATATATTAAACATGGTCCTCCAGTGGTTGTATGCAGGAAATACAACAGGTCTGGCACTTATCACAAAGTCTGAAAATGTTATCACAATTTGTGCTAACTCAACTCTTCACATAGGTAATTAGCACAAATTGCAATAAACTGTCTATTAGCATAAACCATGCCCCTTTTGCTATCACATTTTGATAAATCCAGGCCTGAGTTTGTTAGCTGGTATTCATGATCATCCCTAATAACCTCGGTCCTTGGGGGGAAGCTGCAAATTAATCTTTAGTAGCAACTGCCTGTACCTAAAATCCATGGTGATTCTTAGTAACTTTCAGCATCTTTTAAAAGCCTATTTATTTAAATTGGCCTTTAATTTGAATATCTGATAGGATTTGTCTGATAGTAATTTTATTTGAAGATATTTTTTCTAATAATATAGGGTTATGTTTGATTTCATGTGAATTGAGTATATTAGTATTTATAACATAGGATGTTATTTTCTTTTTTATGTTTTGGAAGATCTTATATTTGTTATGTTAGATATTATGGTCTGTCTAATTAAGTTTAAAAAAAAATTTTGGTACATTGCCTAGAGTCTCTGAATGGGTGATCAATGAACCTAAATAAATAACTACACCTTAGTATACAGAAGGCTGAGTTCAATACGCAGAGCACCGTGTGAAACAGTTGAGACCTGTAGAAAGTGAACCACAGGGACGATTCTTTCTCTGTGGTACTCATTCGCCAGCTGCAGCATGTGTGCTGGCTCTGCTGCACAGCTCACTTCTCACTAATTACCTGCTTCCATCTGATTCTGTACTGTACAGCGCTCTCAGGGGACCTCGTAACTGCAACTTAGTTACTGTGGCTGCTATTCCCCATGCCGGAGTCTCTGTTGGTGCAGTTAGGCTCCTCAAGGCTTTTGTACATCAACTGGGTAAATTACCATTTTAACTACCATTTTACAATCTATATAATTAAAAGCACTTGATTTAAGACACAGTTTTATTTGTTCATATTTCCTTATGGAGATAACACCAGATATACTGTATCAGGTCAAAATGCAATTCATACAATCCAAACTAGCTAATTTTACAAATGACGTTGAGGTTTTGACTAGTGTAAGACCACGATAAAGGAGAAGGGAACAAGATCACAATAATATAGCCGAAAACCACTAATACTAATATTCTAGGAGTAGATGCTGACAGGGATTAAAAAACAAAAAAAAAATAAATCAGGAGCCCACGCATCAGATTCCATTACAAATTTAAGTTTTCTTTTGTCCCTGAACTAATGCAGGGTTCCAAAACTACATAAACCTCACAGATTTTGACTACATTTTCAAGTCTAATTTAAAACATATTCAGCCCCCAACAACAAAGCTTCCTGCTTCAAACAAACATGTTATTATTCTTAACTTTGAGACATCCTAATAGAGAGATCTTAAGACCAAGAAACAGAGAATTCAGTATCTTAAAGAAACGTTTCTCTCTCCAACCCCTGAGTCTAAACGAAATATAACCAATAAAGTTCCTTTAGAAACTTCAGCAAAAAAAACAAAACCCATTACCAGCATGCATGGGGAATAGTCCATGTCGGTTATCTGAGAGTTTTTCACTCAAGTACTTTTCATGAAAGAAAAACAAAGTCCACATTTTACGGTATTTATTTATTGAAATCCAATAATTAATGGTGTAAGAACTCCCAGACCACTCAGTGAGCAACCCTGTATGATATTAATTCACACGCTCTCACCTGTCCCCACCTGCTCTGCACTACTGCCCCCTATTCTCCCTCCTACACTGCACATGCCCCCTCCCCACACTCGGACTACCTCCACTCCCACCAGCATACACTGCTCGCACACCTGCAACCTTGCAGCATGAAGATTATACATTGGAATCTAAATAATATCTGATGTTGATAGTGTTGAAATGTCTTGATACTTGCCACAAGCTTGAGAAGCTCTTTGAAGTAACTGGTGCACGTTTGCTTGCCTGCAAATCAGTTGCCTTTCATCAGGAAATTGCTGTGAATGACCTGAAGTTTTATCACCACCTGAGCAGAATAATTTGCTCAGCAAATTTCAAGAATGCTTCAAAGCATTGGTGCAGTAGCCCAAGCCACTTTAGTCTTCTTCCTCGGAGTCTTCTTTGGGGGTGCAGTGGATCTCTGAGGATGCACAATCTTTTCTATATTTTTAACATCAGTAAGGGTTGGTTTAACATCAAGGTTTTGATCAGTTAATTCTAAATCAGGAGGGTAAGCTTGACAATTATCTAAAGTCTGAATAACTTTTGTGTCTTCTGGCTTTCTGAAGTTCTTCTAACCGTGCTTTCACCGCGGTTACAAAGTCATGGTGAAACCAGTACAAAAATATTTCCTGGTCCATCCATTAATTAGGTTGTACCTTATATTCAGTAGGGCAGAGCTTTCCAAAGTGTGTGTCGCGACACTTTGGTGTGTCGCCTGAGGTGTGCCGGTGTGTCGCGCAAGCCCGGTGCACGTGACACACCGGCAAGTGGGAGCCAATGCAGCCGCCGGTGGAGCTCATCCCACTGGCGGCTGAGCAGTAAAATATCGCTGTGCTGTGTGCCGCAGACACAGGCACACAGCAGGAAGATCGGTAAAACCACGGCCCGAAGAAGAAAAAGGTCACGTCGAGACGTGCAGGTGCTCCTCCTCCTTCCTGCCCATGCGGCCCCGGAAGAAAAATGTTGCCGGAGCCGCATGGGCAGAAAGGGGGAGGAGCGTCAGCCGCGTCCAGAAGAGGAGCCGCGTTGTTGCAGCGAGCTAAGAAGAGGAGGAGGCCCGGTAGCAGGGTCGTTGCCGCGATCGCCCAAGAAGATCAGGGCCGCTGCAGAGCCCATCCTGCAGCGACCCGTGAAGAGGAGGCCCAGAGGTAAGAGAGCGGCTGAGGGCCCGTAGAGTGCGTCTGTGAGCTGAGTTTAGCGATTGTGTGCGTGTGTGAGCTGAGTTGAGCGATTGTGTGCGTGTGTGAGCTGAGTTGAGCGATTGTGTGTGTCTGTGAGCTGAGTTGAGAGATTGTGTGCGTGAATGAGGTGAGTTGAGCGATTGTGTGCGTCTGTGAGCTGAGTTGAGAGATTGTGTGCGTGTATGACGTGAGTTGAGCGATTGTGTGCGTCTGTGAGCTGAGTTGAGCGATTGTGTGCGTGTGTGAGCTGAGTTGAGCGATTGTGTGCGTCTGTGAGCTGAGTTGAGAGATTGTGTGCGTGAATGAGGTGAGTTGAGCGATTGTGTGTGTCTGTGAGCTGAGTTGAGAGATTGTGTGCGTGAATGAGGTGAGTTGAGCGATTGTGTGCGTCTGTGAGCTGAGTTGAGAGATTGTGTGCGTCTGTGAGCTGAGTTGAGAGATTGTGTGCGTGTATGACGTGAGTTGAGCGATTGTGTGCTGTCTGTGAGCTGAGTTGAGCGATTGTGTGCGTGTGTGAGCTGAGTTGAGCGATTGTGTGCGTCTGTGAGCTGAGTTGAGAGATTGTGTGCGTGAATGAGGTGAGTTGAGCGATTGTGTGCGTCTGTGAGCTGAGTTGAGAGATTGTGTGCGTGTATGACGTGAGTTGAGCGATTATGTGCGTGTATGACGTGAGTTGAGCGATTGTGTGCGTCTGTGAGCTGAGTTGAGAGATTGTGTGTGTGTATGAGGTGAGTTGAGAGATTGTGTGTGGGAGTGAGGACCTGCATGTTTGCAGAGACAGCATGTGAGAGAGCTTGTGTGTGTGTGTGTGTGTGTGTGTGAGAGAGAGACAGCATGTGACAGTGAGAGCCTGAGTGTATGAATGATTGTATGAGAGAGGGCATGTGACAGTGAGAGTCTGTGCTTGAGCAAGACAGCATGTGGGAGTGAGAGAGAGCCTGGGTGTGTGAGAATCAGGCAGCATGTGCAAGAAAGAGACTGTGTATGAATGATTGTATGAGAGAGAGCATGTGACAGTGAGAGCCTGTGCTTGAGCAAGACAACATGTGGGTGTGAGAGAGAGCCTGGGTGTGTGAGAGTCAGACAGCATGTGCAAGAGAGAGAGTGTATGAATGATTGTATGAGAGAGAGCCTGTGAGTGTGTGAGAGAGAGAAAGTATGTGAGAATGAGAACCTGACTGAATGTTTGAGGGAAGAAGATAGATGGAGAGAAAAGAAATAGAAAAAAAGACAATATGAAAGGAATTGGCAAAAAAATAAGAAAGGGGAGGTGGAACAAAAAAGCCTGTGACCAACCAATTAGAAAACTAAGATCAGACAGCAAAGGTAAAAAAAAAGAAATAAATTACTTTTTACTGATTGGCACATGTAATCTTTGGTAATGTGCAAGAGTAGCACTTTCTCTATGCTGATTTCACAATGTACGAGATCAACATGGAGGAAGTGGAAACCCACGGGTCCTGCACAGAGGAGGCAGCAGAATGGGCTTCAGTGCCAATAGCAGCAATCAGCGCCTCCCCAATAGCCATGCGGCAGCAGTGACAGTGGCAGCAGAGGAATGAGAGAGGCTCCGAGGTTGCTGGCAAAAGAAAGAGAGGGGGTTTGCCTTTAGTGTGTGCCTGCCTGAGGGTGTGTCTGTGTATGAGAATGTATGGGTGTCTTCCTGGGGTTTGTATGTGTGAGAATAGGTGCCGGCCTGTGTGTGGTGTATGTGTGTGTGAGAATGAATTGGTGCCTGCCTGGGGGTCTGTGTGTGTGAGAATGAATGTGTGCATGCCTGAGGGAGTGGTGTGAGAATGAATGGGAGCTTGCCTGGGGGTCAGTTTCAGTGTGTGAGAATGACTGGGAGCTTGCCTGGGTGTGTGTGTTTGTGTGTATGTGAGGGAGCCAGACAGAGTATGTATGAGAAAATCCAGGGGAGTAAGAGTTTGTGTGGGTGTGTGTGTGTGGAGGGAGAGAGAGTGTCTTAGAGCTTGAGAGTGTGTCAGTGTCTGTGAGAGCGAGAGGTTATGGTGGGTATAAGAGCATGAATGTGTATGTATGTGACAGTATATGTGTGAGAGAGAATGGAAATGTGAGTATGTGTGAGAGAGAGAGGATAACCTCCTAATCCTTGACAATATCAGGGTGACTGGAAATCAAGAGCTCCCACGTATGGACAGCAGGGGCTTTTTAAAATACTTATTAGTTTTAATTATTGGGTGTTATTTGATATATGTGCTGTTTTGAAATATTTTATTGGTGTTTAGGAAATTGTAAAAAATGTATATGATTTTAATGAATAGAAATTCTATTTATCAGTAGTTTTAAAATATTCTTTTATTAGTATGGTTTTACTATTATAACTGATGCTTTATGTTTCTTGATTTTATTTGTTTTATGAGGAATGATGGCTCTGTTTTTCCATTATTAATACACAGAGTCTGGCTTCTTGGGATTTCCATTTCAGTTTTTGTCTAATTTGTGCTCCTTTATTTTGTATTCTGTATTTGTTGAGGGTCTGTCTCTGCTCTGTGTGTGTGACCATGATGAGAAATTCGCTAGCATAGGGATCTATAGCAATCGGGTTTGTTTTGTTTCCTCAGTAGGTGGTGTATTGGTATTCTAGGACCCAGTATAATATTTACCCTTGCTTTTTCACAGGTAGGGTTATTGTTGTTAGAGTCCTTGGTGTTATTACTGTTATGTTATGATGGGATTGCAGTATAGATTTTGAGTGTCTTTTTTTTTTTTGCGAGGTTTTATTTTCGTTCACAATGTGCCTGGCAGTGGAAGTTGTTTGTGCTGCTGTTACTGTGAGGTGACACCAGAATTTGAAAACATCTTTTAGTATGATGAGCTGTAAAGGAAACATTCAAGCTCCATTGTTTGGGGGAATTTCAGTGGATGCACAGAGTTACAGAACTGGAGGTGCAGGATTTATATTGACATTCTGTCCCTTCCTATAAATTCCAGTCTTCACTCTCATAGCCATATAGAATTAGTTGAATGAGGCTATCAAATAATTTTATAGTGTGAAACTGGCCAGCTTTTTAAAATTACGCAGAAGACCCTTTGGACTTTCTTATTAACACCAAATATTCAAATCTGTGTTCATCCCATCAAGCTCATATATCTCATTAAAGAGGTAAATTGAATAACACAATAACTTTGTTTTATTATTGTTACTCATAAATTATAACAATAACATTAATCTTGGAATATTATATATTTTTAATATAAATGAAAGATTTTCACAAGATAGGGTGTGTCGTGAAACATTTTATTATGTATATATTTAAGGAAACATACATAAATTGTCGAAATACATTTTGTTCGTTTAACCTTTAACCTCTGGTTTGCTAGTAGACTGAATTACTGTGTCCCGAAATTATGTTTGTCTAAAAAGTGTGTCACCAACATGAAAAGTTTGGAAAGCTCTGCAGTAGGGAAATGGACAATACCCTTGAATGCTCTTGGATGCCTGAATTTTCCCACCAGTAACAGCTTGACTCTGTTACGAGCTACCAATTTATTTATTACATGCTTTTCTTACAAGTCCAAAACATGGTGCAATAAAATGTTAAAAATACATTAAATGGCAAATTACAATATATAGTAATATATGGCGGCAAATAAAAATACCAAAATGGCCCATCCTGTGTGCTCAGCAAGGTTTTTAGGGTTGTAACTGCCACTCTGTGCAAGTTACCCCCAAGTCTTCTCTTTAGGGTTGTAACCGCCGCGCTGCACAGATTACCCCCATGCCTTTTTTTTAGGGTGGTACCTGCTGCTCCGTACAGATTACCCCCATGTCATCTGTCTGGGATGGTAATCGCTGCTCCACATATGTTACTCCCATGCAGAAATGTTACTTCAACAGTTACAATAGTTTACCTTGTTTCTTTATTTCCATCTTCTGGCCATTTGGAAGTTTATCCCATGCCCTTTTGAATTTTGTTACCATTTTCTTCACCTTCTTTGTACATGTAACCTTGTTCTGCTTTAAATCAGCCTCACCAATCTCCCCTGTACTCGCTTGGCAAACAACAGCATTATGGATCTGTTCTGGGGTTAAACCATTCTCCTGAACAAACTTCATGAAAAATGCACCAAATTTTTCAGCAGCCTTATAATCAGTAGACTTTTTTCACCTGACACATCAAGTCTTCTGATACCATGGCAAATTTTAAAGCAAACTGATCATCCATCTGAAAAATTGCAGGCCTCAGTAATTTCCATTTGTTAAAGAAGCCTTTTGTCTTTTTGATCAGCATTGGGTCACAAATTGGAGCTCCCTCTGGATGTTTTAAGGCAGACCATTCATACAATATTTTGTCTAACTGCTCTAATTTTGGCTTTTACAGTGTAGAATATTGATAACTTACTTTGCTTGTCTCAGAATTTGTCATAAACTGTAGTAACTCTGCCTTCTGAACCTTGATGATGTGAATTGTAGATTCGCCCCAACACTGAATTCCTGCATCAGTCTTGTTTACTCTTTTCTCTGGCTAATTTATGTTCAATTCTCTGCATACAACATGCTTTTGTTGCTGTCCTCTGTTGATGAAGTACAAGCAGCCATAGTTGCAGATAGGCAAGACTGGCATTTCTTTTTTTAGGAAATAAAGTGCCAGTAATGAGACTTGATGTGGAATCCTCTTCACCACCCTACCAAGCATCAGTAGCCCCCAATCTCCCTTCTCCAGTGCTCTTTCTCTCACTCCCACATGCTCTCTCTCCCCCAATTTTCTCTGTTCGCCCAGTTCTTTCTCCCGCTCCCCATGCTCTTTTTTTCCTCAGTGTGCTCCCTCCACCCAATGTTTGTCCTCCCCCATACCCTCTATCCTACCAGCACGTTACCTATCTCAGTTCTTCCTCCCTCTCTGCTGTGCTCTCCCTTCCTAGTACCCCTCTTCCTTTACCTTTAAATGCTGATTAGTATTCCTTCACCCAGCTCAGTATGCCACATGTGCATGCGTTCTTCCATCCCATAGAAGTCTCTATCTCCATGCAATCATAGAGCAGGAGAAAATAAATGCTGTACTGCTAGATGCCAGTTAATTGAGTTTTCTGGTTGGTTGACTGCTGGATAATGGGGCTTTTACTGTACTGGAAATTCCAGTGAATTTAATTATTGAGACAAATTTGACACAACATCTGTGAATTCAATGTTGACTGCACCTGCTTTGTTGGAATTTTTTAGCTTGGGAATCTGTAAACACTCTGTTGTGGGCCTGCCCACGACAGCTGTGAGCAGTCACCCACCTACCTGCTGCCTCGAACGTGGCAGACTACCGCTGCCACCATCCTCCGCGGCCGTCTTCTGCCCTGTGCAGGCAGGCCGAGCCCCAAAGTGCTCCGTCTTGGCGGCTGGAGCCGCTGCCGGGGTCCTCACATGGCAGGGAAGCCGTCCTTGCTGGTGCCTGCTTCTTTCTCCATCTTCATGGCAGGTAGCTGCTCCTCCTTGACCTCTCCATGCGGCAGGGCCGCCGCAGCCGCTGATCTCTGCTGCTTCCTGGATTCCCCATAGGCGCGGGTGCGCGCCTCAGCTTGACTTTTAAAGGGCCAGTGGTCTCGTCCCTCGTCGGAGCTCCCTCGTCGCTTGTCTTCTGTTCCTGATGTTCCAGATGTTCCTTGTCCAGATGTCCTGATGTCCCAAGTCCTGAGGTGCCATGTTCCATGTTCCTGATGTCCGATGTTCCTGTCTTGACTTTGTCCGTCTCATCTTCATGTCTTTGTCCAGTTACCAGGTCCCTCATCTGTCCACCTCTCTTGCCGTGCTATGTCGTGGTCTGTGACCAGCCCATGGGATGGCTGTGTAGGGTGCCTCGTGTTACAAGGCCTTTTTCTCATCTGCAGCACAAGCCTCCGGGAGACTTCTGTTTTTAAAGCTTTGTTCCTAAGTATCTTGTTCCCGGTCTACGGAGTTCCCTTGTGCCTGCTTCCGTCCATGCCTAAGACTTCCAGGACCTGCTCTGCTCCTGCATAGTCTGCGACCAGCCACAGGCGGATATGTAGGGCGCATCCCGTGCAGGCCTCTACTGAATCTTCATCATGTTCCAGTCTCAAGTTCCATGTCTTCACCTGGAGTCTGCTTCGCGTTCAGCATGGTCTGCGACTAGTCATGGGCGGCTGTGTAGGGTGCGCTGCGATATAGTTCTTACCCAGTACTTTCGCCTGACTCTTGAATCCTTGTCCGAGTCTTCTGAGTATCTTGAATCCTTGTCTGAGTCTCCTGAGTATCCTGAATCCTTGTCTGAGTATCCAAGTCTTCATCCGAGTCTCCTGAGTATCCTAGTCTACATCTGAATCCTCTATCCTGAGTCTTCGTCCTAGTCTTCATGTTCCTGCCCTCAGCCTCCGTCTGGCCTCACGCACTAGTTGTTCCCCAACGATGGGTCCGGAAGGGCTATCGAGTGGCCAGAGGGCTACTCTCGAGATCAGCATTGCGTTGCTGGATCTCTTTGGTGTGTGTAGGTCCAGTGGAGGCCTGAGCCTGCCTAGTTCTTGTTCCGGATAATCCTCGCCTTGTCTTCGCTCCAGCCTTGCTCCTGCTCCACCTGTGCTCATACCAGCTCATCTCTCGCAGTGTGTCTTGGGGCTCCTCCCTGAGCCGTGCCGTGACCCAAGGGCTCACATCCTTCTTAGATGGGACCGCGCCTTCAAGCTCCTAACTGGGCCTGAGGGCGTGCTCTGCAACACACTCATCCACATATTTTTTAAATAATTCAATTAGTGAAACATTTCAAACAATCAGATAGTTAATTTCTCTAATATTAACATATATCGATAAATTCTAATATTTTCCAACCTCCTTCTCATTTCATTATCATCTTGAACTAACTTAACATTAATCTTAGATACTGATTTGTTTCAAATAAAGTATATTCCTGGGGCATTCAGCCAATCAGATTCTTTGCTTGACTGATTGTTCCAAAACCTGTTTTCTAGAAAAATGTCTAATTTTGTAGTATACAGTGTGTTTCTTGATAAGGACACAATCCATTTAAATATAGTTGCTCTGTATTCTGAATCATCTGATAACAGGGTCTCCTTTGCTGCATTTAGAGATTTCCAGCTTGTGATGGCATGGTTGACTGGGACTCTTAATTTTCAGCAATTATAATATGATCTTTATGTCAGCTGGAGAGTTACAATTAAATTGGCTAATTCAGTTTCTTTGCAATATCATCCTATGGAATAATGGTCATCTAAGAAGTATATTCTATGTGTTATTGTTACATTATTGTATTATAAGACATCCTAATAGGTATGTGAAGGAGTGTACAGAAAACTCCCTCAGAAAACATTAGAGGACTGGGCACGGCTGTCTCGCCCGGTCCTCTTTAAGGGTGAGACCCGCAGGGAATCATGGGTGAAGGGAAGAGCCCTTCACCAGAGTATAAGAACTCAGGGCCTAGAAGGGTTAGATGGACCCCTGGGAGCTGACAGAGTCCCAGCCTACGCAATGGTTAGAGAACTGTATGAAGTTTAAGACCTGCTATGTTGATGAAGGTTAAGACTTATGTTTAAAGACTGTGCTTTGCCTGATGTCAAGGTGAACTGCCTAAACTGCCTTTTTGTGAAATACCTGAAGTGAAGGTGTGCTGCCATATTTGTTTTGAATTTGTTTTCACTGTAAATAAAGTATACTTAAGGAATAACCGGAATCTGTCTCCTATCTGTTATCAAGCCGCCTACTGCTTGAGCTACCACAAGCTACATGAAAAGTCTCCATATTGAAATAATGTATGAACATGAATACTATAAAAGAACAGCTCATGAAACAGTTCACCAACTGATTGGTTCATGTCCTTAAATGGGATATATGATTTGATTCATTAAAATTTAGGGGCCGGATTTTAAAAGGGTTATGCGCATAAGTTATGTGTGTAACCCTCTTAAAAGGCCCCTGCGCACGCCGAGCCTATTTTGCATAGGCTCGGCGGCACGCGCAAGCCCCGGGATGTGCGTAAGTCCTGGGGCTTCGCAAAGGGGGCATGTCGGGGGCATGTCGGGTGGGCGGCGCGAATTTCGGGGCAGGGTGTGAGGCATATCGGGGGCGTGGCGCAAGCCTGGGGGCATGTTCGAGGCCTCCGGACCAGCCCCCGGGTTGGGTGATGGCGCACCAGCAGCCTGCTGGCGCGCGCAAAGTTACGTCTGCCTCCAGCCGGCGTAACTTTGCCAACAAAGGTAGGGGGAAGGGTTAGATAGGGCCGGGGGGGGGGGGGGGGGGGTGGGTTAGGTAGGGGAAGGGAGGGGAAGGTGCGGGGGGGTAGAAGGAAAGTTCCCTACGAGGCCGCTCCGATTTCGGAGCGGCCTCGGAGGGAATGGGCAGCGCGTGCAGGGCTCGGCGTGCGCAAGTTGCACAAATGTGCACCCCCTTGCACAAAGGACATATTCAGTGTGCAAGTAGATAATATGATCTTTTTGCTAGAGCACCCATTTGGGAGGTTACCAAAGTGGATCATGCTTATAATCATGCAGAGAGAGCGTGTTCTGGAAAGTAAGAAATTAGTGTTAGAATTTAGAAGGAGAAGACGTAATTTTCTTCCTCTCTCTCTTACTCGCGACTTGCAGGAGGGACGCTGCCGGTGTGCGATCCTCAAAGAATCTGCCTGCTTAAAATCTGCTGCCTGCCCAAAGAAAAGCATAGGTGAATTGACTTTCTTTTGAATATTAGTGAAGATATTAGTGAAACTTTCTGTCCCCTCATTGTTTTTCATAGTCTTAAACACAAAGGACCACTAATGATACAAGAGGGCCCATAATCAGATGACAGCTCTTACCCTCAGGATTTCTATTCCTGCCAGAAGACACTCCTGTTTCAGAGCTCAAGAGAGTTCTGTGTTTGCTGTAGTTTGCCAGTAGCACATCTGGAAAGCAGTTGCCTGCTTATATCTTTGTTTAATCATCATCCCTAAATGCAACCCAGGCATTATACTAAGAGAGGAAAGGGGAGAGTGCTCATCTGGTACAACAGAGGAGGAGAGGGCCCCCACGCATGGTGCATACAAAGAGAGGAGGCTGTCTTGCAGTGTAGCAGAACAGAATATTGGATATCAAGTACCCAGGGGTATCCCCCCCCACCAATATTTATTTATTTAGAATAATTTTTATTCTGCACATGTCGCAATAAAGTTTGAAGAAGATAGTGGCATGTACATACATACAATTGTGAACATGGAGAGGAAAAATAGAAAAGATAAACGTAAGTAAAATATGGACAATAAAACCACAGATATTAAAAAAAAAATGTAAGGAATTAAACCAAAAAAACTTAAAAACCTACTATAAGTGCCATCCTGTTACTGTAGAGTTAAATAGGGTCTATCATGGAGCCATCTCTTCAAAAGCCTGAGTAAACAAAATAAAGGAACCCGTAGAGACTACCAACTAGGAGTTTCTGTGTCACAGCACTAAAGGGGGTTCAGAGAGAGTGTGGCTGTGAATGTGTAGAGTGAAGAGAGGTATCCTTCTCCTGTGTGTGTCAAAGTGTTACTCCAGAAGAAGCCTGAGTAAAAATTAGTTTACCGAAACCCCATTCCCTGGTGTGAGGACTAGCATTTCATTTCAGTCCAGGAGTGATGAATGACAGTCCTAGGCCCAAGGTCCTTGCAGCACAGCTTCCCCTCTTGCTCAGGAACAGACCTGCTTCCATCTCCCAGCAAAGGCCCCCTTTTTGCACTGAGGACACATAAGAGGGGCTACAGAGAGAATATGGTGCCTGACTTTGATTTGTTTTATTTGATAGTACTCAAAATTACTTGGAAAGCTTTTTCCAAAGGGTATATTGTACAGATAGGAAAAGAGGGCCCGAAGCTGGTGTGGGTGCTGGATAAGAAAAATTTGTTGCTAGTGTTACCAAAAGTAAAATGTTTGTACTCGCATCGGATCCCGTATGCAATGTTATCAAATGCTGTTGCGCTCACAGTGGTGTAAATGAACAAAACCTGAGATTGCCTGGTTTGTAAGTTAATGAGTACCTACTAACAAAACAGACTCACCAGGTTAGGTAACAAGAACAAGTGATGTGATTTAGTAAACTGTAGGTTACAAGAGACCCATTTAGTCTCTTTGAGGTTGATATAAAAATAAGCCGAGCTCCTAAATTTAGGAACTTAAATTAGGTGCCTATTTTCAGCAAAAAATAGGAACCTAAATGTTGGTTTGTTATTCCTTTTCATAGAATTGGGATCCTTAAATAAGGTGCCTAGTGCTAAGCCCCTAACTTTCTCTCCCCACTCTAACTCTGCCCCTGTAGTCACTCATTTTTAGGCTCCTAGTAAAACCAGGACCCTTAAATTAGGGGCTCAGGCATAGTAAATAATAATAATTTAGGAGTCTGGTCCCCCAAAGGAGGTAGCTAAACCCTTTGATAATCAACCTCTCCTTTATTGGCTTTATAGTTTACACCTGTACCCGACTCAAATCAGACCTGGGCTCTACTGGGCTATATCTGCATGAGCCTGCATTGGCAGCTACCCAGGGTTTTCTCCTCTGTCCCATTACCCCCACTTAGCCTGGTCATGACAACACCAATTCGTGGCCAAGGGCCACAGACCGTAGGCGTGTGCATGGAACCAAAAGTTCCTTTTGTTTTCCATTTCAGTTTTTGGGTTTCATTTGTATTTTATTTCATTTGATGTTTAGTGCGCCTTAAAACAATAGAAACAAAACAAAATAGCATTTTGTTGTTTGTGTCAATTTGGATGTGAAATGACAGAAAATGAAACGAAGGTTGTTATTTTAAAATGATGCTTAGAAATGAAACTTAGGAAACCAGTACTGGCTCCCTGATGAATTCAGGTTAGTTGAGCAGTATGGTCAGAACCTCTGAAGATTTGAATATTCATGCCCTGCCTATTCTGTTTTCCAGAATCTCCGTTTTAATGGAGAAAGGAGGCCTAGAAAAAGCAGAGTAGCTTGTCATGGGAGTCTAAAGAACAGGATCTGATGAAGCTAGCTAAGTGACAGTGTTGTTAACTCCTCTTATTTGGAAAGAAAATAGCATCAGTTTAATGGAATAAATAAATAAAAGTAACAGACGTGCTTTTTTGAAAAATAACACCTTCCTGCTAAAATATCTTTATATTTCAATGGGGCCACTCCATTCCTGCTTCTTCCCAAATAAATCCCCCTTTTAAAATCCTTCACAAGTTGGCAGGTACAGTATGTGGCATACCAAGAATAATTTGATCACTTCTTCACAGTACAGCATGCACCTCTCTGCAGAAATAGTGCCAATCGCCATTAAGCTGGCTGACTTTCTATTTTCCTTGACTGATTACAACTTAGAGAACACATAAGCATTGTTTAGACCTGCTCAGTGCTGTTCTGAGTTGGCAATACAATTTAGTGACCATGATTCTTGGAGACACCCATTTCAGCAGCTGCCGATCCATTATTTATTGGTGTTCTAAGTATTACAGTCAGGGATTAGAAAAGATGACCAAACAACAATTGGCAGTGGTAATGCAGATCAGTTTAAATTACTTCTTTTCATTTTTGCCGTCAAGCTTCTTTTTATTGATGTTAAATAGCTCCCTATCCCTCCCTGCAGACAGTAGGAATTCAGGTAGGATTCTCTCTTCATCAGGATCACATTAAACAGACTGATTCAGTTCTGGTTTTGTCCCATTGTATGCATGGAGTTGAACCTCTGATTTCCCTAAGGACTACATTTCCATGCATGCAACGGGACAAAACTAGGATTGGATCAGCCTGTTTGGGTTGACCTAGGTAAAGTGGCAACCCTAACCTCAGGTGGTTTACTGGGTCAGACCAAGGGTCCATCAAGCCCAGCATCCTGTTTCCAACAGTGGCCAATCCAGGCCATAAGAACCTGGCAACTACCCAAAAACTAAGTCTATTCCATGTTACCATTGCTAATGGCAGTGGCTATTCTCTAAGGGGCAGATTTAAAAAAGTTGCGCGAGCGCGTACTTTTGTTCGCGCAGCCGGCGTGAACAAAAGTACGCCTGATTTTATAAGATACGCGCGTAGCTGTGCGTATCTTATAAAATCTGGGGTTGGCGCGTGCAAGGCTGCACAAAATCGGCAGCCTGCGCGCGCCGAGCCGCGCAGCCTGCCTCCGTTCCCTCCAAGGCCGCTCCGATTTCAGAGCGGCCTCGGAAGGAACTTTCCTTCGCCCTCCCCGCACCTTCCCCTCCCTTCCCCTACCTAACCCACCCCCCCGGCCCTATCTAACCCCCCCCCCCCTTACCTTTGTCGGCCGGCAGCCCCGCTCCGTCCTCCGGTCCCGGGGGCTGGTCCGGAGGCCTCGACCACGCCCCCAGGCCAGCGCCACGCCCCTGGGCCCGCCCCCGAAACGCCGCATCAGTAGGCCTCGCCCCCGACACGCCCCCTTACAAAAGTCCTGGGACTTATGCGCGTCCCGGGGCTTTACGCGCGCCGGCGGCCTATGCAAAATAGGTGCGCCGGCGCGCGTGGGCCTTTCAAAATCCGCCCCTAAGTGAACTTAATAGCAGGTAATGGACTTCTCCTCCAAGAACTTATCCAATCCTTTTTTAAACACAGCTAGACTAACTGCACTAACCACATCCTCTGGCAACAAATTCCAGAGTTTAATTGTGCGTTGAGTAAAAAAGAACTTTCTCCGATTAGTTTTAAATGTGCCCCATGCTAACTTCATGGAGTGCCCCCTAGTCTTTCTACTATCCGAAAGAGTAAATAACCGATTCACATCTACCTGTTCTAGACCTCTCATGATTTTAATCATCTCTATCATATCCCCCCTTAGTCGTCTCTTCTCCAAGCTGAAAAGTCCTAACCTCTTTAGTCTTTCCTCATAGGGGAGCTGTTCCATTCCCCTTATCATTTTGGTAGCCCTTCTCTGTACCTTCTCCATTGCAATTATATCTTTTTTGAGATGTGGCAACCAGAATTGTACACAGTATTCAAGGTGCGGTCTCACCACGGAGCAATACAGAGGCATTATGACATTTTCCGTTTTATTCGCTATTCCCTTTCTAATAATTCCCAACATTCTGTTTGCTTTTTTGACTGCCGCAGCACACTGAACCGATGATTTCAATGTGTTATCCACTATGACGCCTAGATCTCGTTCTTGGGTTGTAGCACCTAATATGGAACCCCACATTGTGTAATTATAGCATGGGTTATTTTTCCTTATATGCATCACCTTGCACTTATCCACTTTAAATTTCATCTGCCATTTGGATGCCCAATTTTCCAGTCTCACAAGGTCTTTCTGCAGTTTATCACAATCTGCTTGTGATTTAACTACTCTGAACAATTTTGTGTCACTTGTCTATTGACAGCTCTGACTCTTTTGTGGCTCTGGAATGAAGAGAAACCAACCCATAATTCATAAAATGGACTGGGTGAACTGGTGGACTAATTGGTAAAATTGCTAATTTCATTGTCATGCACATGTTTTAAAATATACCGACTTAACGCACATAAATCCCGATATATTCAAATGTCCTAATGTAATCACATGTAAAATGTACGCATGTACATTTTTAAAATTGGTAGGCATACACATTCAATGCATTGATATACGTTCTTTCAATGCATCGCATGTTTTCATGCATAAGCCTATATACTCGCATATGTTGTAAGGTAGAGACGCATAGTTTATAAAATATGCATTTATCACATGTGCGATTATAAGATATTGTGGTAAAATCACGCTCTGCCATGTACGCGTAAATATGCCACCGCATGCAGTTGTTTGAACATTATCCTCCCTATGTCCAGCAGAACCATGTGCAAAGTAAACTTATTTTAGAGCAATCGACAATTCTCACGGTTACAACTGATATCCATTTTCTTTGGACCTAATAGTTTTCCTTTTACTCTTTTTTTACATTCAGTTCACTCAGAACTAGAGTTGGAATCTGGTGCTATGAGCCTTTATTTGCAACTCCCTGAGAATGTCTATTCTATATTTCTTCCCAACTTAATTTAGTCTAGTGCCAGTCTCCAGGGGGAGGGCGTGCCCACAAACAAGGACTGTTTTCTGAAACCCTGCAATAATAGGCCTTAAATCCTATTGTTACTGTTGCAGGTTGACTAGGACTCCCTATCCCTCACCTCTGCCAGTGGCTGTGAGCACTGCTTCTACAACATCCCTAGCCCTGACCAAGCCAAGGAGCCAGGAATCGAATCCAGCTCCCTCTGCCTGGCAGTATGCAACACAGACAGTGAGTCACAAGGGCCAGTGCAAAATAACTTTAAATGTTGATTATGTTGTGTTCGTTCTATTTATTTATTTGTTTTTTTATTCATTCATCCATTCATTCGACCTTAGGATGTAATAAAAACCTTTTAGCATGGATTCCAGTATAACACTCAAGACTAAGTTAATGAATACCAGCAAGGCTGGCACAAAAGTTCTGTTTCAGGTGAGGATTCTTCTAAGAATTCCTATGTCGACAGAAATGTTACAAGCGGAAATAGTTATCATCTGAATTATCCAGCAGAATTTTTTAATGACCCTCAAACATTATAAAAATACTATGCAAGATAGCAAGAAGTGATTATACTGTATGACATTATACTGTCAACAAAAATGGATTCAGGTATATGAAAATATTTTTTAAATACTAGAAGCTTAACATAATCTGCTTTTTCTTTTTATCCTGCACAGAAAAATGCATAGTGTAACCTGAACACCTGGTTACTGAATTAGCATATCATCTACAGAAATTAGGCCTTCAAACATTTTCACATCTGCTTGCCAGAAGATGGCACCATTAACAAGGCAATTTGAGAGCCCCATACAGTCTTCTCTGCAACTATCTATGGGCCAGTTGTACTATGCTATCTTTCACAAAATAGGGAAACTCCATATGTCTCCGGATGCCAAGAGAGACCCAGACAGGTTGCATAAGAGATAAAGGGTGAACATGCTAGGGCCTGTTTTTAAGGAAATCCACAGACTGACATTTTGAAAGCTTTAGAACTAAGAATAGTTCTATGTGCCCAATATATCACTGTATTTCAGTGATATATTGAGCACATCTGCAGATGAAGAATGTTGTGATATGTGTTTACAGTTAAACCATGTTTTACGGGACTTTTATTATAAATCTGCTGATATGGAGAACTTTTCCTGAATATCTATTCCCTTCTAATGTATTTTTGTACATCAAAACTCCTGTTATGATGAAACTGTTAGGCAGCCTATTTACAATTATAATTATATAGTTGAATACATAGGGATTAAATCACCTCAAATATTTATGTTCTCTGGAGGACAAAAGCTAGGAAAACGTCATAAATACCTGTTTATAAAAGAAAGTATTTGAGAGATATTTTGGAAAAAATATGTATCACTACTTGTAAATTGATATTTGGAATACATAGGAGGAAAATCCAACATTAACACCCACTGCTTTGTCCACAATCACCTGTTCACCCGAGTACCTTTTAGTTGCCACCAGCATGCCTCAGACCCAAATATATTTACTGCTGATTAAGAGTGGTATAAGTCCAGGATGAAGTGATGTCACTGGCATGCAGCTCCTGAAACATCCTTTTGAAGTTATTTCCACACTTATGCAATTATTTTACATGGAGAAAAACAAAAAAAGATAACTGTAGAACACCGTACAAATACATTTTAACAAATGTCCACTATTTTTTTAAACACTGGTTAAAAGTCTGCCAAGTAAAAATCACTTTAAAGAGCCAGTGCTACTTTCCCTAGCTGCAATTGCATCACTTACATTTTAATAACTACTTTGACCTGTCCTGATATTTAGAATCTCATTTACAACATGTACACTGCAATGCCCATGTATGAAAGTTAAATGCTGGTGTGGAGGACTTTTTTGGATATGTACCGACAGAGGCACAGTTGGCCCCCAGATTCTCTTAAATAAACATTTGCCTTGGAAGTGCTTGCCCTGCTTGTACTATATGCAAGAAGAGGGAGCAATCACTTAAAATATGCAAACTAGGATCAAAAAGTTCCACCCAGAGCTTATGGAGTCTACTGTCCAGGATGGATGCAGGTGTAGTCCACAGATATTTGTTAATGATTTTTTTTAACCCACTTATCAATAATTCCTAGGCAAGGAACCACTCTACATACGATTATGAGGATCTGTAAAAAAACCTATCCCGGTCAGAATCTTCGTGATCTGTCTGGAAAATCTGATGAACAAAGGAAACTGAACAAAAAGTTATTAGGGTGGAAGTTACACACACACACATGCGCCCGCACACACACACACACGCGTGCACACTCACACACCCCAATTCTATCAGCCTACTTTTCCTTCGGCAAATAGGATAAGCTGGGTATTTCAGGCACAATTCATTGCCCTAATGGCATAAATGAATACAATTTTGCTGAAAGAGACACTGAAAATGTACTACAGTTTTATCATTTAAAACCTGGGGTAAATTTTGGTGTCCTCTCTTAAACAGATATTTTGATGTTTCATTATATTTTTTAATATTGGTAAGAATTTAGTTATTAATTAAAGACAAAAAGCAAAGCAACTTTGGGCCAGAGTACCCATATTACTATAACCTTTGTACAGCAGTGGTAAATCACCAACATATTGGCCTCAACACTTATGTCTGTATGAAAAACAGTGAAGAAAGAAAGAAATTTAGCATTTCTCCATATTTATGACATGACTAAATAATAAGTTATGATCAATTCATGATCCCCTTTTAAAGAGAGAGTAGATTAGCCATCATACACTATTACTATTATATATGCATAAAATTAACAGAGAGATACTCATTCTGGGTTGTGATAGTTTCCTGACTAGACAAGCTGGCGGAGTTTGAAAAGGTTGTAGCGTTGATGATGGACTATGGAAACAACTATCTGATGATTATGTTTTCATAGTGCAGTAGCTCACCCCAAGAATGGGTGAAATGATCAATGAATGTGACTACACAACTTACACACCTATCCACACTTGGGTCGTCAGATAGGGATGTGCAGAGCAAAGGTTTAAGTTCATATGTCCATATGTCCAAAGGGGGTCCCATTTGCGGTCAATATGGACATAAACAGAATTCAATGAGTTGAGTATATGTCCATATGTGCAAATAAAAATTTAAACCCCTCACCCTCCTTAATCCCCCCCCCAAGACTTACCACAACTCCCTGGTGGTCCAGCGGGGTCAGGACGCCATTTCTGACCAACTTTGCAAGGAGCACGTGACATCGGCGTCACGTCGGAGTGACGCAGCGTCACGTGATTCCCCGCGGGTTCACGCCGGAACGCTCGTTCGGCCCAAAAGGAACTTTTGGCCAGCTTGGGGGGGGCCTCCTGACACCCCCAAGCTGGCCAAAAGTTCCTTTTGGTCCGAACGAGGGTGCCGGAGGGAACTCGCGGGGAATCACGTGACACCACGTCACTGCGACGTGGCGCCGACGTCACGTGATTCCCCGCGGGGTCGCTTCCGGGATCCTCGTTCGGCCCAAAAGGAACTTTTGGCCAGCTTGGGGGTGTCAAGAGGTCCCCCCAAGCTGGCCAAAAGTTCCTTTTGGGCCGAACGAGGATCCTGGAAGCGACCCCGCGGGGAATCACGTGACGTCGGCGTGACGCGGCGTCACGTGATTCCCCGCGAGTTCCCTCCGGCACCCTCGTTCGGCCCAAAAGGAACTTTTGGCCAGCTTGGGGGGGCCTCTTGACCCCCCCAAGCTGGCCAAAAGTTCCTTTTGGGCCAAAGGAGCGTTCCGGCGCGAACCCGCGGGGAATCACGTGACGCCGCGTCACTCCGACGTGGCGCCGACGTCACTTGCTCCTCGGAAAGGCTTTCAGAAATGGCGTCCTGACCCCGCTGGACCACCAGGGGGTTGTGGTAAGTCTTTGGGGGGGGATTAAGGAAGGTGAGGGGTTTAAATTTTTAGTTTGGATCAACAATCGCGATTTCCAACTTATTCAACATAGCTATGTTGAATAAGTTGGAAATCTGATCGTTTATGTCTTATCACTTTTTTAAGTTAAAAAAAAAAAAAAAGTAGCGTTTTACATTTATGTTCAATACGAATGCACACCCCTATCGTCAGATAATACTGATGAAGGGACTGTCAATGATAGGGATAAGCTGGTGGTTGATGTACCACACTAGTCTCTGCTAGCACCATGAGTTACTCATCTTGGCTTAATTATTTATTGGGATGTGCTGCTTTTACTATATCTAAATTGAAGGCGAAGGCTCATTTGCAGCCTATGGGGCCTGTTCCTATAAAGGACCTAATAGACAGTTTTGCACATTCAGGACAGCTGGTGGCATCTGCTTCAAAACTGATAGAGTCTGTGAGTTCCACTGTGTATGCATCGCCACCAGCACCATCGGCTCTTTCATAATTCCCTATTGAAAACTAAATGTGTGGGGGCAAATGTGAAAGGAACAGTTGCCGCTGCAGTCTGTGGCCCAATGTAGATTCTGCGAGTCAGTTGGAAACCGACTTGGCTGAGGGGAAAGTTTGACTTCTCCTTCCCTGAAAATATTGATTATTCAGGCAGATGGGCCTCTCGCTGGGACTTCAGTCTGGCAAAAAAAGATGAACTGCAGCCTGGAGCCTCTCTCCTATAAAAAGAGGTTAGTGAAATGCCACTAGCATTACAATGGAAACACTCTGGACTGTATTAATGGATATTAGAAAGGAATTGATTCCAGAGGTAAGAGTGTTTGGAGAGAAGGCAGGAACCGGAAGTTCAACTCCATTAGCACCAGCAGGCTACTGAAACTGCTTCTGGTACAGTGACATCTCTGAGACGGGCAGGGCGATGTCTAAAGGGAGGGCGGGACAAGGTGGGAAGAGGGAATGCCTGCAGGGAGGGAGAGAAGGTAAGGGGAGAATGCCTGGAGGAGAGAGGTGGGCCGTATGCCTTAGAGCTAGCCCTGTATGCAGCGAAGGGATTTGAATCTTTAGTAGTGGTGTCCAGGCCAGGCATTTACTGGGAATCAGACTGTAGTATGGGAGATACTCCTGGGGGAATTCTGCAAAAAATATTACAAATTCTGCACACAATATTTTATTTGCTCAGATAACACAATATAATCACTGAATTATTTATAATACAATACAGAAAAACAAGTTATTACTCAAAACTGCATAATTTTTATTTTTTGTGCAGACTTTTCCCATCATAAGGCCCCATTCCTGCAGATTGCTCTCCCTTCCTCCAGGCTCAACAACCCTCCCCAGCTCTCTCTGCCACTTATGACTTGAACCCTTTCCCCATGTTTGATCTCTCCTTCTAATTGGGTCAGTACCCCAGTTTGCTCCCTACTTCTCCCTTCTCCCAGGGTTGACTCCTCTCCCATCCATTTCCCTCCACCACCCGTCTTAAATTGCCCCCCCCATTCTCACTCTCTCTCCTTCCCCAGGAAGCCCCCACAAGGCTTGAACCCCTTCCTAGTTCATTCTCTCTCTGTTCCATCCCAGTTCTCTCCCCTCCGCCCACAAGACACCATAGCTTTCTCCCCCCACCCCCCACACCATCTGTCCCCCCTTTAGCAAGACTCCCAGCTATCTCTCTGGCTGCCCTGACCCAGGCTTCTAAGAACATAAGAAAATGCCATACTGGGTCAGACCAAGGGTCCATCAAGCCCAGCATCCTGCTTCCAACAGTGGCCAATCCAGGCCATAAGAACCTGGCAAGTACCCAAAAACTAAGTCTATTCCATGTTACCATTGCTAATGGCAGTGGCTATTCTCTAAGGGGTAGATTTTAAGAAAGTGCGCCTTCGCGTACTTTTGTTGGCGCACCAGGCGCAAACAAAAGTACGCTTGATTTTAGTAGATACGCGCGTAGCCGCGCGTATCAGCTAAAATCCAGGATCGGCGCGCGCAAGGCTGCCGATGTCGTGTAGCCGGCGCGCGCCGAGCCGCGCAGCCTGCCGCCGTTCCCTCCGAGGCCGCTCCGAAATCGGAGCGGCCTCAGAGGGAACTCGCTTTCGCCCTCTCCTCACCTTCCCCTCCCTTCCTCTATCTACCCCACCCCCCCGGCCCTATCTAGACCCCCCCCCCTACCTTTGTCGGGGGATTTACGCCTCCCGGAGGGAGAAGTAAATCCCTGCGTGCCAGCGGGCCGCTAGCGCGCCGAGATGCGACCTGGGGGCGGTTCCGGAGGGCGCGGCCACGCCCCCGGACTGCCCCGGGCCAAAACCATGCCCCCGGGCCCGCCCCCAAAACACCACGTCCCGCCCCCAAAATGCCGCGCCGATCCGACACGCCCCCGATACGCCCCCCTCGAAAAACCCCGGGACTTACGCGAGTCCCGGGGCTCTGCGCGCGCCGGTAGGCCTATGGAACATAGGCGCACCGGCGCGCAAGGCCCTGCTCTTAAAATCCGCCCCTAAGTGAACTTAATAGCAGGTAATGGACTTCTCCTCCAAGAACTTATCCAATCCTTTTTATAAACACAGCTATACTAACTGCACTAACCACATCCTCTGTCAACATCCTCTGACAACAGAGGACAGACAGACAGACAGAGGAGGACAGACAGAGAGAAAACTCCTCTCACCTCAGAAAAGACCCCCTAGCTTTCTGAATGCCCCCAGCTTTCCAGCTCTCTCTACTTTTCCCCAAGCTCACTGTGTACATCACTTGTTTGGTTTCCACTGTACTCCCACTGTTCCTTCCTTTGTTTGGGCAGGCCAAGGTTGATACTGCAAGCTGCATGGCCCAACACTGACTCTCCCAACTCTCTTCTGGTTTGTGTAATTCAGTCTGCCGCTTCTCCTTTCAGCTGATATCAACTCTAGGCCTTCCTCTCTTCCAGCTCGCACAGGCCTGCACTGCCATTCCTGCTTCCTAGCCACACCAGCGGGACAAATGCACAATTCTGCACAGGGAGGGAATTCTGTGGAAATTCTGCACTGCTGCGCAATGCAGAATTCCCCAGGTCACAGAGTGAGAATTGGACCAATAATAATAATAATAATAATAATAATAATACATATCCTTCCTGGAACTAGGTAATTTGGCATCTTTGTATTTAGAAAAAAAATCAGATTTTTGATCTATAACTAAAAGAGAAATTCCAAAATACTGTAGAGCTTTCTCACTAAGTCCTATAATTTAATGTGGACAAGTGATGCACACAGGGACAAATAATCCTAACTGTAAGTACCCAATGCTAGGTTCTATATCAGGAGTCACCCCCCAGGAAAAGGATCTTAGAATCATCGCAGACATTACATTGAAAACCTCAGTTCAGTGTGCGTTGGCAGTCAAAAAAATAAATAGATTGTTAGGAATTAATCAGAAAGGAATGGAGAATATCACCTCTGTATAGACCTATGGTATGACTGCATTGTGTGCAGTTCTGGTCACTCCAACTCAAAAAAGACGTAGCAGAACTAGAAAATGTGGAGGGCAACAAGAATGATAAATGGGATGAGCAACCCCCTTATGAAGAAAAAGCTGAACTGTTTAGGGTTCTTCAGCCTAGAGAAGAGATGGCTGAGAAGAGACATGATAAAGGTTTATAAAATCATGAGTGATGTGGAACAAGTAAATAAGGAGCAGTTATTTATTTACTCTTTCAAGTAGTACTAGGATAAGGGAACACTCTTTGAAGCTAACAGGTAGCAGATTTAAAATAAATTTAAAACATATTTTCTCAGAGAACACACAATTACGCTGTGGAATTTCTTGCTGGAGGATGTGATAAAAACTAAAGGCATAGGTGGACTTTCCAGGAAGGTGAACTGGATTGGCTAAGATGCTGGGCTTGCTGGACCATTGGTCTAGCCCAGGATGGCATTTCGTATGTTTTAATAAAGTATGTTGTACCTTAGAGGAGAGCTGAAGAAAGGACTTGTTATAAGGAGTGTAGATAAAGATCTTTGGAGAAAAAACAATGATTGGTAACTAAGGGCCTCATTTTCCAAAAGTATCGCATGCGGTAAGGGATGTTTCGCACGCGAAATGTCCCTTTTCGTGTGCGATACCAAAATGGGGGCGGAGTTGGGGTGGAGTCGGCCCCGGAAGAGGAGGAGTCGGGGTGTCACCGGGGCCGACTCTGTTCTGACGCCGTGGACAGCGAAAAGGTAAGTGCCTTTTCGCGGCAGCTTTCGCTCCCAATAGCTACACCTCCTATGGTGGCGCTATTGGGTACAAAACCGGCAGCGATCGCACCACGACGGTGCGATCGCTGCTGGCTAGCGCAGACCCTCCCCCCATTTCGGCCCCCCGCCCCTCAATGAGGCCCTAAGTGACTGAATTATTTCTCCTATCCTACAATGTTTTAAATTGTTTCTTACTTGTTTTATGTATAATTAGATTTTATAAACTGTAAAAGGTTTTATGGATATAAAGGGAGACTCGCCCTCCACTCCCAGCATCTCACATTGATGAAGGAGATGCTGGTAGCTAAGGTGTCTGAACAGGAGTGTCAGAGGCAGAGGCACAGTGGAGATGTAGCACAGGAAAGAATGGCCACCTCAAAGAGTAGTGCAGCACCCTGTCAGCTACTGCTTCCTCTCCCACTTCAACATGCCAAAGCCACATTGCCTGCAAAGAATCATCTGACACAGGCCATAGGTAAAGTAGCTGGCAAAACACACCCTCGCCCCACTCCAGCAAAGGAGACCCCCAGTGGAAATTTCTATGACATGCTATTACAGATCCCATTGAGGACATAGACAAAAATGCACTG
This sequence comes from Rhinatrema bivittatum, assembly GCF_901001135.1. Classification (NCBI taxonomy): domain Eukaryota; kingdom Metazoa; phylum Chordata; class Amphibia; order Gymnophiona; family Rhinatrematidae; genus Rhinatrema; species Rhinatrema bivittatum. The sequence continues at coordinate 155,041,374 of NC_042618.1, forward strand.
ACATATTGGGCACCCAAGTCCTCAGTCTGGCCAGACCTAGCCAAGCTGGCTCAGCACTATCTTTCTTGCTCACCAACCAGCATGCCAAGTGAAGATTTATTATTTTATTAAAGTTTTAAATTGTTTATATTTGAATTATTACTATTACTGTTTGTTTTAATGTATTCTTTTATACATTTTAGAATTTTAGTTATGAATGTATTGCATGTAATCCTCTCTGAAAAAGTATTTGGAAGTAGAAGAATACGAAACCTTTTAAATAAATAAACAGATAAATAAACATGTATTTTGAATCACAGAGCACATCATGAGCCCTCATCGCTCAATGCTAGAGCCAGAGTTGATTGGAAAAACTGGTCTTTTTGAAAATTAATCTGCCTTTGCTTGGGTTTCCAGAATTTCCATGTGCATGGAAAAATGACAGAAAGCACTTTGAAAGCTTGTTGCCGCTCTGCCTAGCTGCTACTCTGCCTACCTACCATGCCCCAGATATACCAACTTAGGGGTCTTGCTCCCACATGCCTACCTACCATACCCCTATTATATCAACTTAGGGATCTTGCTGCTAGTGCTCTGCCTACTTGCTATTGTCTAAATATACCACCTTAGGGATCTTTCTACACATGCCTACATGCCATATCCCAGATGTACCATCTTAGGTGTACTGCTGCTACTGCTCTGTCTATCTGCCTTGCCCCTGATATATCAGCTTTGGAGACATGCTGTTAATATGCCTACCTGCCATGTTTATTATGTTCCAGCATGAGAGGTTTGGTGCCTTCGTACTGTTTGCTGTATGGATTTCAGCCTAGTTCTCCCACCGTGTTGTTTTGTTTGTTGGTTATACTATGCTGTTTTGTCCCCAGATAAAAATTTTAAAAAGAAGAAAATACATGACTCCTCCCACTCTACCTCTTTTCTTTGTTTTGTTGTACACTTCTACAATCCCAGCCTAGTTTTCCCACTCTGTTTCTTTGTTGGTTATACTGGGGTGCTTTGTTTCCAGAAAAAAAAATTTAAGAATAAGAAACACAAGTTTCTTCTCCCACTCTTTTCAAGAGGTTGAGTGGGATTTTGTTATACATCTCAAAGATTTCAGCCTAGGTCTCCTATCTTTCTTCTTTCTTGGTTATCATAGGGTGTGTTGTTTCTAAAAACCCTCAATCAGAAAGAAGAACTGCAGCCACAAAAGAAAAGATGCACAAGAGATTTTTTTCATGTTTTTGAATGTGATAAGGTTTTCAGTAGGTAGAGATAATTAATGCAAAAGCAGAAAACAAAGGGAAGACACTGTATTCAGCTACAGAATATAAGAAAAGAGTTCTTAATAAAGCAAACCTCACACATTTCTAGGAAAGCAATACTTTTGAGAGACCATTAACATGTTCTGATTGTGACAAAAGTTTCAATTGCAAAGCAAATGTCACAAGAAACCCAAAATTCTACCCAGTGGCAAGATCAATTTCAGGTAAGGAATGTAATAAAAGCTTATGTCACAAAAGTAATACTAATGACAGATCATTCTCCTGTACTAAATCTGACAAGTGCTTCAACAGGAAGTCAGAATGCCCCATTCCATTTTGCCTTGCTGCTAAATACCTTACCCTACACCTTAAGAGCCTTTCTTCCACTCAGTAATGCTGCCATATCCAGACTTCAGACCTTTTGAGTTTCTTGCCACTGTATGTGATTGCTTTGCGTCTCTCATGGTGCCTTGGGTTGTTAATGACATTTGTTATGCTATTTTGTCCCTTTATCAGTGGTTTGGGATTTTCCTTGCAAACTATTTTGTTTAATTCACCCTTCATGGTGCCTTAGGATATTGGTGTCACACTGTGGGCTAGATTTTAAAAGCCTTGCGCGTGTAAATCCTGCCAGATTTACGCGCACAGTGCACTCATGCGCCGGCGCGCCTATTTTGCATAGGCTGCCGGCGCACGCAAAGCCCCAGGATACGCGTAAGTCCCGGGGCTTCGTAAAAGGGGTGGGAGGGGGCGTGTCCAGGGCATGTCCGGGGGCATGGTGACGGTTTGGGGGTGGGCAGGGAGGGCGGTCCCGAGTCCCCTGGCACAGGCCGCAGTGCCGGGGGATGCCGAGGCGGCGTGGGCAAGTTACGCCTGCTTCAAGCAGGCGTAACTTGCCCAACAAAGGTAGGAGGGGGGATTTAGGTAGGGCTGGGGGGTGGGATAGATAGGGGAAGGGAGGGGAAGGTGGGGGGACGTGGAAGGAAAGTTCCCTCTGAGGCCGCTCCGATTTCGGAGCGGCCTCGGAGGGAACGGAGGCAGGCTGCGCAGCTCGGCGCGCGCAGACTGCTGATTTTGTGCAGCCTTGCGTGCGCCGACCCTGGATTTTATAAGATATGCGCGGCTATGCGCGTATCTAATAAAATCCGATGCACTTTTGTTTGCGCCAGTGGCGCGAACAAAAGTACACGCACACATATGTTTTTAAGATCTACCTCTGTGCGTGTTAAGTCAGGAAAGGGAACAGAACACATAGTTTTGAATTTTAAAACCTACACATGGAGCTACAGCAGATAGAGAACTAGTCCTAATCAGAGAGTTTCAGATGTGTGCTGCTATCTGACAACCTTTCCAATAAAATAGAACCACAGTATACTAGCAGTGTAAACTTAGTAAATAACAACAAAAAAGACCAAAGTGGCCCATCCAGTCAACCTAGTTGCAATTCTGCTTTAAGTAGATAAGCATATAAATTTCCATAGTCAAACTAATACCAGCTCCCCATGTTTTTTTTAGCTGAACTTTCAAACATCATCTCCATTGGTAGGACAAATCCGGCCTTGTCACTGTTGTCTATGAATCTTTAAAGACTAATATTAAATCCAACATCCAAGTCCCCATCCATGTCTTATTACCAGGTTTTCGAATAATCCACACAGCTACCAAAACTAGTGAAGCCATAGCCCAAAACCTCCAGCCTCTCCATGCTCATTGAAGTTAGAGGGTTGCCAGTACTTTCTACTCAGTTAAGACCACTTTGCTGTTAGTTTCTTTAGGTTCAAACACAACAGTTCTCTAATCACATGGTCCTCCTCAGACGAGAGCTTCTGGAAGGTTTTTTTTTTTCTGCATTTGATGGGGCTCTCAGACTGCAGCAGAGTGGAAGAAGTTTTACCACTTCACAGCTTTTCTTTGGACTCATCTGTCATAGTGATGAGACCCAGGGAGGTAAATGTCTCCCAGCTCTCCACTGCCTTCCTTCCTGGCACTAGGGAGCTAAGCACCTTACTTCCTCTCTCTGCAAAGGCAAGCTTAGAACTGGAACTTTTCTACAGAGATTTATTCACTGCCACTTATGGGCAGAACACAAATTATACCATCATCTCTACTGGAGCATTCTCTATATTACAGAGCTGCTGCTATCCTTGATGCATAAAAGTTGCACTAAGCATCTAAACTATTCATTACAGTGTCCTTTTACCTTTCTTACTTCAATCAAGTAGGGTTAATCAGAGCTAATTCTCACTGAGTGTGCACCCTTCTCTTTGGAATTAGAGCACAGAGCTAGGTTTGTCCTGGAGAAACCTATAATCTTGGGAGATTGTGCTACCTTGTATCAGACCAAAAAAAATAAAAGTGATGGGATAGCACGATTCTTTGTACTGTACAATAGTTTCAAACATGTATGTGATTCTGTGAATTACAAAATTAAGCCATTTTTGACATGTGTGATGCTACTCCCCTGGCAAGACCCTGGAGGCTCTGAAGCGGTCATATTAACAAAAGTATCATATATGAGACCCAGCTTTGCCTGTCACCAAGCTGTGCTCTATTTTCTAGCATAGTAAGGGGTGGGTAATTTTTGGGGATCCTCCCTTTTGACTTATCCCCACTTTTTCATAGGGGGCTGAAGGGGCCTTAAAAATCACCCAAGCATGTGATTTGGGTCTTTGCTACCCCCCAGATAGTCTGACCAGGAGGAGAGAGGGCTTCTGTGCCTTGTAGCAGAGGAGACCAAGGGGGTAGATTTTGGAGTTTTCAGGACTTTTGCTGCTGAGTGGAACCAGTACCTACGGAAGGGATTCCCCCATTATTTGGATTTGATTCTTTTTGCCTTTGCTAAAGGAATGAAGCAAGGGATAAGGAGAGTTGAGATTTCTAGGCATTCCATTAGAAGTTGCAGGATCTGTTTTGACTTTAAAAGACTAGGTTGTTTGTTTGTTTGTTTGGTTTTTTTTTGGACTGAGGGGATTTTCCACCTTTTCCCAGCTTTTTAGATTTACAATGGGGATATCCTACTCTTAGAGGGGAATGTTTGCTGGATATAGAGGCTGGGGCAGGGGAGCAAAAGCTGCATGGAGGAGAGGCATGGATGCAGGGTCTATTGCTTCTCTTCCATTGCTTTTTCTTATGTTGTTTTTGATACCATTCTTTCTTGGATTTTGATTTACAAATAAAGTACAATTTTGTTTGAACACCATGTGGACTCAGAGAGTTGTTCTTAAGTTGGACATAGGTTCATTGGGAGAGACAGAGAGTGTTGGTGGTATTTTATTTTTTATTTTTCTGTGTCTTTTTGGCCCCCTCCAGCAGCACCCCTGGCACAGAAAAGAAGAGCAGGGGTTTGGGACTGGCTTGTATTGACCACTGATAATGTCCATGTCAAGGACCCAGGAAGTCAAACTTCCCCAGCAATGTAGCACCCCAAGTGCAGCCAAGCGGGGGTCCTGCTAAACACATTACCTCACATTTACCGAATCTGATCAGCAGTCATCGGCTATGATATCACAGTGATATCACACACTGCATGAATCAATTGGCTGTTATTTCACAAGGGGCATCTTGTCACACTGTTCTTCATGTGGGTGGGGAAGGAGACTGAAGAATCTCAAAACCTTAATTTAAAAGAACCATTTTAATGGCTTTAGATTGAGTATTGCTGCATTACTCGTGCACATCTGACATGCTGCAGTTCAGAGAGTATAGCCTTCGTTAAACAATTTGAGAGATCACAATTATAACAAGGGCAAGTGATGCAGGTACTCATCTAAACATAATAGGGATCTCTATTATAGAGGACATTTTTCTAACTATGGAACACTTGGTGTTCTTTCCCTTTGAAAATTGCCATTGGTACTTTTGCCCCTGTTTATTGTATGGGTGGCAGACCCACTGGTCAGCCACTAGATGGCCTTAGATCCCTGCTCATTCATTTTCCAGCTTAGTGGGAGACCTCGGTCCTTTACATCCTCTCCCCTCGAGATTGGTTGTGATTGATGGTCCCAGTATACTTGAGAGGGCTAGGAGCTTTGAACATGTGGTTAGTGAGGGGTCACTCACAGGAGTTCCCTGCAAGACTGGGATGAGCTTACATACTCAGCACAGGAGTGTGTCTAGTGAAATCCCAGAGTTTGAGGTAAAGGGAGGGAGAGAGTGTGCAGTCCAAGTGTAAAGTCCCCAGCTAAAGCACTGATTGTACAAAGGACAGCATACAACTTGATTGGACATTTCTTTGAGTTATATATCGGTAAAGTTATTTTGAACATTCAATCTGTGTCTCACCTGTTTGTGCCAGTCATATCATATCATCACAGCTTCTGAGTCACAGCAGTGCTTATACTTAAAGAAAATACACAGCACCGCCCAGGCCTAGACGGTCTGCCTTCCCCCCACAGAGATGAGTCCACCCTTGGAGACTAGAAAGATTGGGAAATAACAGAGGAGCTAGCTCACTTAAATACATTCTTTATGGACCCTTAGGAAACATGTGGATTATTATACATTACATGCACATAGTCAATATGTAAAGTGAATATGTAGCCAAACATCAAGCTGTTCAAGGGTTCAAATAAAAAAAAATTGTTTGCTTTCATTCAAAGAGAAGCTTCAACAAAGACTGCACACATTTTGAACTTCTGTCCTTGAAGGAGCTTCTCTTTGAATAAAACAATTTGTTTTGTTATTTGAACCCTTAAATTAGCTTGACTTTGGGGTCGAGTTTTAGAAAAGCGCGTGGACGTCCAAGTGCACGCGGTTCCCGGCGCGCGCACATGTACGCGATGGTTTTATAATATGCGCACGTCACCGTGCACATGTTATAAAATATGGTTCCCGCATACACGTGCACACCGGATTTTAATATCCGCGTGTGGGTGGGTGGCCTCTCATGCGTGCAACGGGGAGTAGGCCTACCCCAGTTCCCTCCCAGTCCGCACCAAATAAGGAGTGGACTGGAAGGGAACTTTCCTATCCCTGTACCTAACCTTCCTCCCTTTTCCTCCTCTCCTTCCTAAACTTACCCTAACTTCTCTACATTTTTTTGTTTTAATACCTATGTGCTATGTGTTGTGCGCGCCGGCCGGCTCCTGGCGCGCGCTTTCCTGAAACACCCCATACCGCCTTTTTTTTGCATGCATAACTGTGTGCACAAGACCAAAAATACATGTGTACTTTGGTGCTTATAAAATAGCATGTACATGAGCAAAAGCTACTTAGTGCATACAGTATTTTTTTAAGTTCTGCCTAGTCCCTCTTATAGAAGTAAAAGTATGTGGACTGCTGGACAGAAATTCATTCCAATTGCCTATAAAAGACACATTTACTGTAGTCCATCTTTATAAAAAAAGGAACTGGAAACCAAAATATTTGTTGATTGTAAAGCAAATTAGTTATGCCAGGATGTGACTGCCATAAACAATGCTCTACAGGACTTTAGCTTTTGATAACCAATGTTTGATACAGCAATGTGGTGAAAAGTCAACCTTCTTTCTCACCAGCTTGGCCAGTTTAACGTCTCTCTCTTGGGAGGGAAATCCATGTGAGTTAAAAACGCATGGGCAAAATAAAAAAAAGCCTCTAATATTGTGGTGAGTAAGTGGTCAAGGGGAGCATTCTTGTGGCCAGAGGAAGTTAATAAGCAGAAAGAGGAAAAAGATAATGGGGCAGTGAACAGTTTGTGCAAGTAAGTCAACACTAATTAAAATCCAGGCATGCCTGAGGTTACGAAACACCTGCATGAGAGGAGCTGGAGGCTGGGGCTCTAATTGTCTTGCTGACAGCACCATATAGATCCTAGATCTGAGGTAAAGGAGACTTCCCCTAATAGGGTTTGTAAGGTAGAAGGCAGGGCACGCTTATATAAAAGGGCATCTGAGAACCAGATTTAGTTTTCAGGATAACCAAAATTTGATTTCCTAGATTCTTAGACCCAACTGAGTAAATTTTCAAAGAGGTTACACGTGTGACAATTGCATTTCCGTGTATATGTAGCATGTAATCATCACATACATGCTTTTATAAACCTTGAAAGTACGTGCATATTTTTGATTTTGTGCGGATATTTACTGGCAGAAAAAGGGGCAGTCTAGGGGCGATCCAGGGTGGGGTGAAGAGAAATGTGTGGAAGTTTCTATTTTGTAAGACATTTATGCATGTAAAGTATCAAATTTATTTGTACTATTTTACACCTGCTAATTGACCCATGCAAGTGAAATCAGACTTGTCTGTTGTCTTCAATTTTGGGTGGGAGGCCTGGATGTACTGGTGGGGGTTCAGGGTGAACTGCTGGAAGGTATAGGTTAACTGGAGATGAACTGGGTGAACTGGCAGAGGTCTAGGCAAACCAGTGATTTCAAGTAGATGCACAAGTAAGCATTCTCAAAACGAAGGTTGAATTTTCCAAGAGTTACACATGTAAATGCAACATAATATCATAGCAATTTTCAAAAACCATTTACTCGTGTTAAATCTACTTAATGCAAGTAAATCCTATGGACAATTCAATGGCATATATTGAAGTAATTTTCAAAAACCATTGAACACAGGTAAAGTGCATTTACACATGTAAATACTTTCAAAAATCAGACCCTTTTATGTGCATACTTTATAAAATACCCATCTCTAATGTAAGCAAAATTGGGGCTATTTTGCTTACATTTTATATTTTGTTCATGCATAAAATAGACACATGTATGTTTATAAAATAGGTAATTTAAGCATTTTCATTGCTCTGCAAATATTAGTGCATACTGAAACATACACATACTTTGAGGAGAGATAAGTTGTATTTTTTTAAACTGTGCAATAACCCGTTGAACAGTTTATAAAATACTAAGGCAATCTCTTTGTAACCACTTAGGTGCACAAATCCAAAACTAAGGATAGATTTGAAAGTTAGACTCATATAGCTGATGAATATTCATTGTGGATTTCCTTAAATTAGACCTTTTTGCAGATTTCAAGTTGCCTGTCATTGCCTCAGGTACAAAAACTTAGATTGTAAGCCCTCCGGGGATAGAGAAATACCTACAGTACCTTAATGTAAACTGGTGTGATATCTCGATTGAGATCGAATGTCGGTATATAAAAATAATAAATAAATAAAATAAAATAAATAGTCTAGTATTCACCCTGAAATCTTAGCAGAATGTGCACAGATCCAGAACACATCTTCATTGAAAGTGGTTAAAGTTCAGTTCTTTGATTGCTGTTTTTCTTCTCCCCAGCCCCAGCCTATAGAGGTAACTATCAGAAAACTCTGCGCAGCCCCAGATATGAGTGTATATGGCCATGCGGAGATCTACTATAGTATTTTATAACCTATGTGGATCAGGTACTTGCAAATTATAAAATATTCATATGTTTCCTTATGTGTGAATATCTGCAATGCATTGAAAGTTTGTACTTTTCCTACCTATTTAAAAACATATGCACATATATTATATGCACCAAAAAATTGTGACATGCTCATGTAAGAACATAATCACATAAGAACCTCAGAAATTGCCATGCTGGGTCAGACCAAGGGTCCATCAAGCCCAGCATCCTGTTTCCAACAGAGGCCAAACCAGGCCACAAAAACCTGGCAATTACCCAAACACTAAGAAGATCCCATGCTACTGATGCAATTAATAGTAGTGGCTATTCCCTAAGTAAACTTGATTTATAGCCGTTAATGGACTTCTCCTCCAAGAACTTTAGGGATGTGCAGAGGGACCGCATACGTTGCATTCAGTATTCGTATTCGTCGGGGGGCAGATAAGTTGCATTCGGCAAGGGGGGCCCCCGATATGTTCATGCATTTATTCTTATTCGTTTCCCGGCTAAAATTTAATTAACTACAACCCCCCACCCTCCTGACCCCCCAAAGACTTACCAAAACTCCCTGGTGGTCCAGCGGGGGGTCCAGGAGCCATCTCCTGCACTCACGCTGTCGGCTGCCAGTATTCAAAATGGCACCGATAGACTTTGACCTTACTATGTCACAGGGGCTACCAATGCCATTGGTCGGCCCCTGTCACATGGTAGGAGCAGTGGATGGCCGGCACCATCTTGTGCTCCTACCATGTGACGGGGCTGACTAATGGCACCGGTAGCCCCTGTGACATAGTGAGGGCAAAGGCTATCGGCACCATTTTGAATACCGGCAGCCTACGGCGTGAGTGCAGTAGATGGCTCCGGGACCCCCGCTGGACAACCAGGGAGTTTTGGTAAGCCTTGGGGGGTCGGGAGGGTGGGGGGGGGGGTTTGTTTAAATTTGCTCCTTTAGATGGCCGAATAATTCGGTGAAGATTCGTTGTATTCGTGGGGAATCGCGATACATTTTGCTTCTCCACGAATACAACGAATATGGCCCTATACGTTGCGGATTACCAATACGTTGCAAATGAATGCACACCCCTAAAGAACTTATCCAAACCTTTTTTGAACACAGCTACACTAACTGCACTAACCACATCCTCTGGCAACAAATTCCACGCATGGAAATCACACATAATGCACACATGATTGAAATTACCATTTTGCCGAAACCTCCACAAATTCACCCAGTTCTCCTCCAGGTCATTGAAACTCTCCTCATCTGGGCGTCCCACCCAACCAATAGTAGACAATAGATGAGTCTGATATCAATTGCTCCAAGATAAGCAGGTGTAAAATTACATGAAGAAGTTGTCAAATGTATGTGCATAAGTCTCTTGCTCCAAATGTACGTGCGTAGCTCTTGGGCCCAAACCAGAATGCTTTTAGTCTGTACCTTTTTTGCACACATACTGAAAATACACACATACTTTTGATGCTTTTAAAATAGCAGATACATGAGTATGGGCTACCTACACACATAAATGTTTTGAAAATTTACCCTTCAGTGTGATTCTAAACAATCGTTTAATCTTCTTGTTAGAGTCACCTATTCCATTAGGTAGACTAGGTAATTACCTAGAAGTCAGCAATTTTGCGGGTGGCACTGGGGCTTCACTATGCATGAGCATACAGGGCTCTTCCAGTGACCCTATTGGCCAATGCCTCAAACTCAGGAGTCTTCTGCTCCCTACTCCAGACCCTTTCCTCCCAGGCAGTGTGCAGGGAAGAGTGGAGGAGAGGGGTCTCATAATATGGTCTTTGAGGGTTGCAACCAAGATGAGTTTTCAGGATTTCCACAATGAATGTGTATGTGATTTATTTTCATACAATGGAAGCAATGCAGGCAAATAAATTTCATGCATATTCATTGTGGACATCCTGAAAACCTGTCTGGGTTTGTGGCCCTGAAGGACCAAGTCTAGAAACGTTTTGACTATAGTGTGACAGAGCAGAGCAAACTCTAATCCCTAATCGAACCCCTCTTCTGCTGCTGTTTCTACCCATCATTCCTGTGGTGCAGGAAACAGGTAGGGAGGGGGGTCAGGTTAGAGTGGAGATTACCGAGCAGAGCAGATTCAGATAACTTTATTGGCATGCAGTGCTCCTGACTGCAAAGTTTATAAAATACTAGCAAAAATCATTGTGGACTCACTTATGCATGTGAATTATGTACTGCAGACAGTTTTGAAAATTGGGCTCCTTAACAACTGGCTTATCTTTATCTGCTTATATATTTGCTCTTTCAAAACATCTAATTGATCTGTAAGGCAAGAATTCCCTTTGCTAAAATCATGTTTTCTCTTTCCCCATTAAGCCATGTCTATCTATATTGCTACTAATTTTGTTTTCAAGGATAGCTTCTACCATGTAGCCCAGCACCATCTTCATACTCACTTTCTGGTCTATAGTTTCTTAGATCACCTTTGGAATTCTTTTTTTAAAATTAGTGTTCTTTTAGCTACCATATCTTCCAGTCTATATGAACCGTGGCTATTTTAAATAATAGGTTGCAGATTACTAGAAACAGTTCTGTAATTTCATGTGTAAATTCTTTCAGAATTCTGGGATTATTACCATCTTGTCCCGGTGATTTGCTACACTTTAGTATGTCAGTTTAATCTATTACATCTTCCATTATCACACACATATTTGCTCTAATTTCTCAGAATCATCATCATCGTCAAAGAATGTTTCAGGTGTGGATATGTCCCCAACATCCTTCTTAGTGAAAATCAATGCAAAGTATTCATTAAGTTTTTTTGCTATTCCCCTGTCCTCCATGAGCACACCCTTTATTTATTGGTTATGTAATGGCCCACCTGACTCCCTTAAAGATGCTTTGCTTTGAAAATTCTTGAAAATGTATTTATTTTTATTTTTTGCCTCTATATAAGCTTCTTCTCATATTCTTTGTTAGCTTGTCTCATTACAGTTTTACATCTAATATGCCAATACTTTTGCTCTTGTATATTATCCTCATTAGGATGTGTTTTTTATTTTTTGAAAGATGATCTTTTAGCTTTCATGACCTTGTTTATTTCACCTTTAAACAATTCTGGCACTCGTTTAGTCTTCCTTCAACCTTTTGAAATGCATGGAATACATTTTATTTCAGCTTTCAAGATGGTATTTTTAAACAATGTCCACACCTCGTGCTAATTTTAACCTTGGCAAATCCTTCTTTTTCTTTCTTTCTAATTAATTTTCTCATTCTGTCATAGTATCCATTTTTAAAGTTATATGTTATTGCAGTTTTTTTACTTAATGCTCTTCCTTCAATATTATATCAAATTTGATTGTATGATGATCACTATTGCTAAGCAGCCCCAACATAGTAACCTTTGCATCAAGTGCTGCATTCCACTGAGGACTACATATAAAGTAGATGCTTCTTAGAACCAGCTGCTCCATGAAGCAGCTATTCATGGCATCTAAATATTTATCCTCACTAGCATGCCCTGATGAGACACTGACTCAATCAATACGGAGGTAATTGAAAACTCTCATTATTGTGTTGCCAAATTTATTTGCTTTCTAATTTCAGCTACCATTTCACAATCTGTTTCTTGATTTTGCCAGGCAGATGGTAGTATACACCTACTGCTATACTTTTAACCATCACACATGGAATTTCTATCCATAAATATTCCACAGTGCCTTTCGCTTCTTACATATACAGAGTTATTTTATAACTGTGCATGTAGAGGTAAAATCTACGAATAGGGCAGACTTACACACTTACAGTTACCTTTGCTCTGGAGCAGATGTAAATATGTGCATGCACATTTATAAACACTAAAAATCAAAAGTACACAAATAAATGATTTCTCTGCCCCAGCTATGCCCCTGGAATGCCTCTTTTTTGAGTATGTAAAAATATATGTGTGCGTTATGCACATAAATTTACATGTACATTGATCCAGGCAATTTTTGAAAGCCCATTTATGTGCATAAAACCTTTTGAAAAGCAGGATATTAATGCTAAACCTTCTAGCCTGGATCCCCCAATAGGCACACTAGGCCTATACCTAGGGTGGCAAAAAATGGGGAGGCGGGGGCAATAGAATTGCTGCCTCCCAGTTGTTCTGAATGTCAATTAGGAGCGAACGTCACTCTGCATTCTGCTATATCCCCTTCCATCCCAGGCAGTGTTCAGAGAATGGGGGTTGGGGGTGCGGGCTGAGGCTGAGACAAGAGGAGACAGAACATAACAAAGAAAAGCTGTTCTGCTTCCTAATCCAGTCCTTCCCCTTTCAGGCAGTGTACAGAGACCAGGAGGGGTTTGGTGATACTTGAGGGGACAGAGCGGAGCATGGAACAGGGGTGTATCCACGGGTGGGCCTGGGTGGGCTGTGTCTCATCCATAGGGAGGTTCTATAATGAGGCAGGGTGAGGCAGCCGCTTCAGGCAGCAGAATTTTGAGGCAGCAAAATATTTGCCTTTCAGAACGCCTCTGTGGTGTCTGCCTCACACTACCTGTCCCTGCCACGGCTGCCTCACACTCATATCTTTGGAACTCTCTGGATCTGGTCCGGAGACTCCAGATTTCTGAATGAATTACTGGGTCTCCGGGCCAACACCCAAAAACTCTGGGTGCTCTGCTGCAGAAGTACAGAAGAGAAAGGACCTGGAGAAGCGTGCCCTCAAAGAAGGAGGAGCATCAGCCCCCGAAAGAAAAAATGAAGCACAGTGCTTTGCGGCAAGCAAGACGAACAGGAACATTGCCCTCCTCTGCGGGAAACTGAAGATGCAGGAAGAGGAGCAACAGTGTTGGGCTGTGCTCTGAAAATAAAACAAGAGCAGAGTGGGCCAACACTACTGGAGGAAGTGGAGCACATGTCCCACGGGCCTGAGGAAAGAGGAGGCTTGTGTGGCTAATGAGAATCGAGATGAGAATAGACAATGAGAGTGCATATGTGTATGGAAGAGGGAAAGAAGAGAATAAGGGCCGGATTTTTAAAAGGTTACGTGTGTAAATGGTCTTACATGCGCCGGGCCTATTTTAAAAAGACCCGGCAATGCACGTAAAGCCTCGGGACTTGTGTAAGACCCGGGGCTTGCAAAAAGGGGAGGGGCGGGGCCAGAGGCTCCAGGCACAGCGGCTATTTACCACTGTGCTTGGGATCACGCACCGGCAGTTGGCCGGCGCGCAACTTATTTCAGCCCCAAAGCTGAAGTAAGTTTTGAAACAGAAAAAAGTAGGGGGGAAAGGGCGGGAGAGGTACGGGAAGGGAAGGGAAGGTGGGGTGAGGTTAGGGAACGGGGGAAGGCAGCATGGCTCAACGCACGCAAGGTGCACAATTGTGCACCCCCTTGCGCGCGCCGACCCGTGATTTTCTAACTTGCACGCGCAAGTTATAAAATAGGCTGTGCATGTGCACACGCCGGGTAGCGTGCACACTCCTTTTAAAGTCTACCCCTGAGTGTATATGTGTGTATGCATGTAAGGGTGTGTGTGGAAAAGGGAGGGAGCAGAGAAGGGCGGGGTCAGCAGGGGCAGTGCTATCTCATCCCTCGCCTCAGGCAGCAGATTGCCCTGAGCCGCCCCTGCTCACCCACTATAGAATCAGTCCCACCCAAGTGTCCATGACGAGCAGAAGATAAAAGCCAGTAATTTGAACTCTACCTCTGCTAAAACCAGGTGGGAGACTCATGGCTACCACCCGTGTAGATACTCAACTGAGCCAAGCCAAGCCCAGTCAAGCCTGACAAAAAGCCAATCCAGCATGGGGCCCAGAGTCGGCCTGCATACCATAACAGGCCTTCCAGTAGCCTTTACCCTCTTGTATGGGTTTTCTTGGTTACAGGAAGCCCATGAAATAGGGCCTGCCAGAGCATGCAAGCCAGCTCTGAGCCTCACGCTGGATTTGTATCTTCTTCCTTTTCCTATAACTGGCCTTGAAAGAGCCATAGAAGGTAAAGAAAGGGTAAAAGCTGGGAAGAGGCTGATTCTGCAGGGAAAAGAAGCCATTGGAGAAGTGGGGAAGAGAGAAGCCAGTAAGAGATCAGGAGAGAGAGAGAAATCAAGAAGGGCTGGGAAAGGGCCATGGGGTGGGCACAAGAGGGAGAAGGGAAATGAAGGGGTACTAGAGAAAAAGGTCCATATTGGGGAGAGGGGCAATAGAGAGAAAGAGTCCAATATGTGGGGAGGGGGGGGGGAAGGGTACTGAAGGAGTCCATATGAGAGACACAGGAGGGAGAGAGGCCATGGTGGGAGGAGTAGGAGGGAAAGGGGTCATGGGATGTCCAGCAGCCATTGGGGTGAAGAGGAAGAGGACTCTGGAAAGGGCCATGAGGAAATGAGGGAGAGGACCTAATGGGAGGGGACTGAGGATTAGGGCTCCAATCTTTCTTTCTTCAGTGTTCTTTCCCTGCCTTCTGCTTCCCAGAGGCAGTCCCAGTCATCACAGACAGTAGCGCGCACACAGCCAGTCACAGTCAGGCAATGCTCCTAACTATGACGGATCTGCTCTGCTCATGGGGATCTTGGAGACTGGGAAAAAGGGGAGAAGTGGGGTCTAGGGGACAATGGGACACAAGGATTGGGGGAAAAGTGAGGACTCAGGCATTGGAGGGGAGTGGGTCTCCAGAAGACAATGGGGACTCAAGATTGGTGGGGGGGGGGGGGAAGGGGGGAAACTCAATAAGAGGGTGGGACTTGGGGATTAGTGGCTGAGTGGGTATCTGGATTGGATGATGTTTGGGGCAGGGGGAAGAGTGCGGACTCAGAGATTGAGAGGGAGAGTAGAGACTCAGGAATTGGGAATGGATTCAGGGGCAGGGATGAGGATGTTTGTTCTTATTTAAGATATTCCACGGTGAGTCAGATTGAAGATCCAGTGACCCAGCCATCTTCTGGTGATGGGGAGAGAGCAGGGACCCAGATTGGGTAGGATTTGATGGAGACAGTGAGGACTTGGTGGTGAGTGGGTGGATGATGTGTTACATAGTTCCAACTAAGCGTGCGCATGTGAGCGCTCTCACAGGTCATGAACCCTGCACACACAGCAAAATGCAGCACACAGGAGAAATCACAGTATTATTTGCAATATACTGGCTCATAGTGCACATATTTGAACTTGGCTTATAAAAAATTGCACAAAAGGAAACTTTCTGTGCTCACAGACTTCCAAACATTTGAGAGAACATTAGATGGTTTGGGAGGGTATGAGTGGAATTTTTGTGACCTACAAAATAGTAGGTTTTGAATTTACTCTTTCACCAAGTTTGCATTATTGGGGTACTGGGATACTCTTCCAGTTGTAAGCAAGATGAAAAAGATTCTCTCAAATGCAATTAGCAGCAAGATTCATTATTGCTCAATTTTGGGA
Organism: Rhinatrema bivittatum; assembly: GCF_901001135.1. Classification (NCBI taxonomy): domain Eukaryota; kingdom Metazoa; phylum Chordata; class Amphibia; order Gymnophiona; family Rhinatrematidae; genus Rhinatrema; species Rhinatrema bivittatum. Next base: position 155,057,308 of record NC_042618.1, read on the forward strand.
AACAAACACCCACTTTGGATAACTGGAGATCTCAATTATTTAAAATTGTGAGAAATGAAAGATTGACCTTCTCTTAAAGGATTTATTAAACATTATGATAATATTTGGGGTTAATTCAGAGATTTTATGCCTTATCACAGTAATATGAAACTTTAAATGTCAGTAGATGTCTCATAATTACTTCTTATAATGAGGAATACATTTGCTGATTTAAGCATATTGTACCATTCTTTACTAATTATTGCATGTTTATTATGCTAGGCAGTTATCTAGCTATGCAATATGATGTCTGGTTAAGAAATAAAGTTTAAAAAGATATTGTGTCTCCTGCACAAAATTTACATGTTGGTAACAGTGGGATTTTGTTGGCTGATTTGACTTTTTCTGGTGCATCATTATTTCTATTGTATTCAAAACATACCCTCTAGTTCTGAAGCATATGTACCTGGGGTCTAAATATTTAGTGGTTAAAAAAAAAGACTTTTAGAATATGCTTTTAGGAATATTTTCAGGGTAGATTACTACAATTTTTCTGGGGGAAAGTCTACTGGACAACCATTTTCTCTACTCTCTCTTCCACCTAGGTTTGCCAGCTGGCTCCAGGACAGATTGATGCAGTCCTGGCTTTACCCCATTGCATGCATTGACTTGTAGTTCTGACTTCCCTATTGTAGTCCCTAAGAAAAACAAGACTACAAGTCCTTGCATGCAGTAGGGTAAAAGCAGGACTGAAATGGGTTGTCCTGAAAATCTGGAGTCAGTTGGTAACCCTACTTCTACCATGACCCCAAATGAACTGCTTGCTTGCTCACTGCTGGCTCTATAGGAAACAAATGTCCCAGGTTCGTCTATCAAATATCTGATAGCCTTATTCTAAACCCAGGCTGCAGTAAGCAATGACCAAACACTCAAAAGCCTCAAAGAAGGGGGTATGGGCGTAAGGGACAACCTAGTAATAGTTGCACAGGGCAGCAAAGGAAGTAGAAGTGGCCCTGGGCTTTTGCTGTGTGAGTTCTGGGAGTTAGTGCGCTTATGGTATGGTAGGTTCTGAGCAATGGCTTTGTATTGTTTCACAATGTGCCTGGTAGTAAGGAACGTTTGTGTTGTTGTTACTGAAGTGACACCAGAATTTGAATATTCATTTAAAATGTTATATTTAAATGTATGGTGTCCAATTACGGGATCATTCTTAGAGGGAAGGGAGGAGGATCAAAATTTGGTTCCTTTGTTAATAAAATTTTAGCAGGAGCCCTGTTGATCCAAGCCTGGAGGCTGCTAAATAACAAGTAATAACTCTGGGAGGAGTCAGCAGTATGCTCAGGTAAGAGAGAAGTTGGATGGGAAGGGGGTTTGAGAGATACTGCTGGGAGCGGGGTAGATCCCTGGAAAAGGGGGAGGGAGGTTGAGAAGTGAGAGAGACTGCTGGAGTGCGGGGAGGGGGAAGTTATACTTGAGAGAATCTACTGGGGACAAAGAGGCTTGAGGGAGAAAAATTACTGGGGATAGGGTGAGAAGTGAGGGCATGGAAGCCATCTTATTGCCCCACCAAGTCCCCAGAAGTCTCTTTTTCAATTTCTCATCCCCAGCAGTCAGTGTCTCTCTCATATTATAAGGAGAAGGGGGCATTGAGACAAAGACTGCTGGGTGGAGAGAAGAGTTTGTAGCTAACAGTATAACTAGCATGCTCACACCTCTAAGCCTAGTTGCCAATCATGTTAATCTTGGGCCCTGCTAAAATATCAGTTCTGGCTATGCCATTGGCATGGAAAAACTGCTCTACTCCCTAATCCTGCCCCTCTTTTCCTGTCCTGTTGCTGTCATCGGTCTCCTTCTCCTGCTGCCCAGTATCAGCTGCAGTGACAGAGGTACGAGCTGGGCATGAGAGATGGCGAGGAGGGAGTAAGAAGGGTATTATTTTGGTGGGGGTAGAGGAGGGTCAGATAAATCATTGAAATCAGCTGAGGATAAGGGGAGGCTGAAGGAGTATAGGGGGATCATTTTAGGGATGTTAGGAAGGGATGAGATGGAGATCATTGGTGGGGTGAGGAGGATTGACTGGGGACATGAGCCTTTGTGTGTGTGAGTGAGAACAGGAGGGGGACAATGGTTGTATGTGTGTGAGAGAGATGGGATCTGTGCTGGATAAATACTGTATTAGTCTGTGTGTGCCAGATTGAAAGAAAGGTTTGTGAGGATATGGGGGAACAGGACTGGAGCAGGGTAAGGTCAACTCCTTCACCTCCACCTCCACCTCAACCTCCACCTCCTCCTGCTCCTCCCCATCGCCATTGAAATTTGAATCTTTCCACCCTTCATCTTGGATTCTAACCCCCAGATCCTACACTCTCCATTCCCATTTCTCCCTTCTTGCCAGATCTGGAACCCACCCCTAAACGTTTATCCAAAATCCCCACTCCTCTGATCCCTTCCTACTCCCTCCTCTTCCTCAATTCCCCAAATCTCCCTTCTCTTCCTCCTCATCCCCCATCCTGAAGTTGTGGTTCCATCTTCCCCTTTCTTCCTTGGTCTTTCCCATTCATGGTCAAATTCCTGTTTTCTCCCATCCCCAGTCCTTTCTCCTTCTCAATTTCCTCCCTCCATCCCCAGTTCTCTCACCTTCTCACTCCATTCCTGGTCCTCCTCATCCTCTCCCCCTGTTATGCCTGTCAGTCGCAGACGGCTGCAACCGCAAGTACTCATTGCTTGTTCACACATCTTTTACCCTCCCTGGGTCTGCTCACTGCATGGACCTGCCTTCATTGCCGCGTTTCTCGGGCCTCCTCACAGAGGCATGGACGCCATTACTTCCTGCTCCGATGTCAGGCCCTCCTAGGCGTGCGCATGTCAAAAGCCACGCTTTTGAAGCTGTTTCGGTGGGAACCTCGGGGGCGTCCCCACTTGACATCATCAGACTCTTGTATTTAAGCTCCTGCTTTGCCCCCAGCAAGCCGACTTGGCAACAAGTTCTGTACAAGTCCTTGCCTGCCTCTTGTTCCTGAGACGCCGTTCCTGCTCGCTCCTCGGGGGTCAGTGTGCTCTTTGGGGACTTGCTCCCTGGCCTACCCCGCTCCTTGAGCGGGGTAGGCCAGGGAGCAAGGATTCATTTTATCTGGCTAAATACTTACAGTATCTGCATAAATTGGAACTGGTCAGTGTGGTGGGATTTTTAAATCTCATGGTCTATCCAGCTCAGTCCCAGACTTTGCTGGACAAACCATTTTAATATCGAACTCTCTATGCCTGTAGATGCCTTTCCCCGCGATCAGTTTCATGGGCTGTTGATTCCACTGCTTGCTATCATACCACTCACTCTAAGCTTTGGGGTGTTAATGTTACTCTTCTTTCTGCCTTATCCCTCAATCAGTGTCTGGGTATGTTGATGCCTCACTCTACTCTGTGCCTCGGGGTGTGGATGCCACACATTTTGATGCCTTACCCCTCACTTGGCACCACAGTGTTGGCTTCCATAACTCTCACTCTATGCTTTGGGGTCTTCGTACTAGTGTTATTGGTGCCCTTTGGTACTCTGCCATGGATGGTTCATGATTCTATTGGTGATACTCTGTCCCTCTCTCAATACCTTGAGGTTTTCATGCCACTGTTAGTGCTGCTTTGCTCCTCTCATGATGCCTTGAGTTGTTCTTTCCTTTCTCAGTGTTGCTTTTGCCCTCTCATGGTGCTATGGGGTGTTCTAGATACTATGGTGCTGCTTTACTCTTCTCATGGTGCTATGGGGCATTCATTCCTCTTTTTGGGCTACTTTGCCCTTGTAATGATGCTTTGGGCTATTCATGCCATTTTTTGTGTGTCTTGAAGTATTCTCCCATTTGATGCTGATGCTTGCCTGTAAGTTTCATTAAACTTGAAAAGAAAACCCCTGATTTTTAGAACCCAAAATAGGATGTATTGCTCCCCCCTTTGACTACATTGTAAAACAAATAAATAAACAAAATAAATGAATGAAATTTTGGGACTTAAGCCAAACAAACTGCATGAATGAATGAACCAAACTTAACATTTATTCCACCCACATCCCTAGAACATATACATCAAATGCAAATATCATGACAGATACAGCTAACAGCAGATGTATCAAAAACAATAGCATAAGTATCAATTACAGTAATGAATATGACAGGCAATGACTATCATTTCCCCTACCCGTTCTCTCACAAGGGGTCAGGAGAACTATTATCTAATACCATTCCAACCTAACCAATACATCTGACTTTCCTCTCTCTCCCGGTTGCTCCTGAAGGAGCTCCCAAGCAAGTGACTCCTTTGGAAGTAACCTGTCTGGAGGCCACCCACCCTCTGTAGTGGGCAGGCTTTTTTGGTTGGCCTATGATCATATTGGATGGAAGAGGCATGGCCAAAAATTGAGCAGAAGCAGGAACAACAGCAAAGGTTTCAACAGAGCGTGATTTTAATTTGCGTATTTCATATTCAGACTATCACAGGGGCTGTGACTCAAATCCCAGCACTGAATTTTCCTGTAATCAGGAAATGCTAAATTTTGAAAACTGCATATTTTTTTGCTACTTCTAAGAAGTAGCAGAAGTTTTCATGCTCCCTTCCTCTCAGCATAATTTGTTTATATCACTTGGTCCTAAGAATGAAAAGTGAACGTTGTTACTCAAACTTCTGTTTATAATGAGTTTTATTAATTGCTCATCAGCATACCTAGCATTGTTCTTTCTTCTCCTCTTTTGTGAAATAGTACTGTGGATGCAAGGTGGATGTTTAAAGAAGAACACCTGTCAAAACAAAAGCAGGGAGGTTCACACCTTGCAATTCAAAGCCTCTGGGTAAGAAACTCAGCCTGGTGGATCAGCAAAGAGAGGATGAAAATGCAAGGTGAAACCAGGAGGCTCAGAGGATAAGCGATCCCTCTGGGTCCCAGCAGCCTTTTGTTCAACATGGATTAAACTCTCTTTGTTTCATTACATAGACCAGTGTAAAAACAAACACTGAGATCAAGATAAAGAATGAGATAAAGATCAAGATAAAGGCAGCAACTCTGTGCTTCCCCCTCTTTACAATCATCACCTCTTAGTAACTCATTGGGGCTCAGGTAAAATTGATGAGACCAGCAACACAGGTGTACCAGGGAGCTTTCAGCGACAAAAATAAGTGTGAAGCACTTATGTCAATGACTTGATGCAATGATGATCATGCTTGACTTCTGCTGCCTAATTAATTTTCTTTCTCTGTTCAAGCACTTAACTTGTGAGTGCACAGAGTCTGCATCAAGAACTAAGTGATAGGATTACCAGAAGATGTAGCTAGTCAGCTTTGACATCTTTCAGAGACGTAGTGGAGAAGGGAAGAGGTAAGGCTTGTTTGCATACCAACACTGGTAAGCTCCTAACAGGGAGATAACGCTGCCAACTGAAATAAGGGTCACATTGAACTATATTGCAGAGTTCTAATAACCACATTGGTCCTGGAGCAAACCGGAAACATTGTAGGTTTTGATTGCCTTTTGATATCCTGGTCACATTTGAAGAAAGGACTAATGTAGCTCATGCACAACAGAAGTTTTTAGGTATTTTGCTGCAAATTGTTACTGGAACTGATTACATTCACTCACTGGACACAATTTTGGAAGTGAAATAAATAAACATGAAACCTCTACTTAATAGACTGACTGTAATTTATATGCACATGCAGAAGGCAGTAATGTCATATGTAAAACAGAAAATATCAATCTTTGTATTTTTTAACTATTTATTTTTTCCCAAACCTACTTCCTGAGGATAGTTACTTTTCCTGACAGAGGGCTGGAAGGGAAACCCTTCCATGATGCTAATGGGTTCAGCCTTGCCAATCAGCCTTCCCTGAAAGGATGCATGTTTTCAGTGGTGACCTAGACCCCAACAAACTAACCCCCTCATTTATCAAAATGCGTTAAGGCGTTTTCGCATGCGTTAAGGGCTTATCACATGCGAAAAGCCCCGTTAACGCATGCGAAAACGCCTTTAACGCATGTGATAGCACCATATCGTATGGTGCGTGTTATGATTGAATGGTGTTTGGGTGGATCCTTGGGTACTGTGGCAGATGAACACGCCCATGGGGAGGAGCCCTGTGAGGAGCCACAGTACTAGGCTAAACTCAGAATGCACAAACACAGTTAGTTCTTTATTATACAGCTTGAAGAGTACCACCAGAGGTGGCAGCAGTGAGGCAGTCTGATAGTTGCAGTCTCAGGGACCTCGGCAGAGGGAGCCCTTCTCACCCTGTTGGTCTCCGCAGCAGGTTTCCCAGCAAGGTCGTACTGTGGATGAGAGTTAGAGTACTCATTAGGTGTTTGCTGTAAGTATGCGATTCCACCAGGTTGTAGAAGAAGATACAGGCACCGAGGCAGGGAGAACAGGCCCTCGAGGAGCGAATACCTGTTCCCTGTAAGGCACCTGAAATAAAGCAGAGGGCCCCCAAGGAGCCGCTACCCAGGTTAGCAGTTACCCCGTAGGGCAAGGAGAGAGCTTACAGTGGCAGCACGGAAGCAGCAGAGTAGCATAGACAGGAATGGATTTGAGACCTTGCTAACTCAACGAGTTAGCAAATTAGAATAGGTTATATACCTGGATAGTGTGACGTCAGCAAGGGGGAAAGACCCCGAGGTTCGCGCCAAGGTTGGAATAAAGACATGGGTGGCGTGCTCGTGCACCCTAGTAGGTACCTGGGGGGAGCTTGGCGGGAGGCTGCACCATAGCCGTTCCGGGGACGCCGGAGAGGTCAGCTTGTAGATATGGAGATAGCCATCTTTCCTAGGTAAGCAGGAGGAGCCGTGAATAAGGTGAGGCAAACAGGGCGAAGCTGTCTAGCACCGACTAATGCAACAATATGATGCAAATCTGAAAAAGAGAAGGAGTGGGCTGGGTTTACTGTTCTGTGAATCCCTATTGCACAGCTTTAATGCTGATTTTAGCTACAACATTTTCAGGAGTGTTAAGCTGTGTTATAGCTGTATAATCTGTTGTGATGTTTTTGGTGGATGCTGGTTTTGGTTGTTGGAAGCTCGGGAGGGGGGGGGGAGAGAGAGAGCCATAATGTCCTGACCCCTAGATAGGTATTTATATCTGTATGGGAGGCCCACCTAGTAACTCGAGGTGAGGTTTAGGTATTAGTGTAGGGGGTTAGGGGCCACTTTGACATTCAATGAGAGATGTACGAACAGAACAGTGCTCTCTTGTTATCATTTGATTACCCTCGGAGTGAGGAAACACCCAAAGATGAGATTTGTGCAGTGTTCTCTCAACCTAGCTTGATGTTTCCCAGGTAGAGAGTCCATCAAGCTATCTAGGGTCAGGGTATTATGGCTAGGTGTTCCTTCTCTCTCTTTCTCTCTCACAAACATGATCCCCCCAGTAGTTGTATGTAGGAAATACCACATCCTGGCACTTATCTCAAAGTGTGAAAAAGTTATCACAATTTGCAGTAACTTAGCTCTTCACATAGGTATTAATGCAAATTGCAATAAACTCCCTATTACCTGTATTTTTCTTTCTCCCTCCCCCCCCCCGAGGCAAACGGGAGTCCACTGCTCTGCCTGCCTGATTGAAACATCAAGGCACCACAAACCTGCATTTTTCTCTCTCCCTCCCTCTCTCTCTCTCAACAGACACTGACGCTGGTCCTATCTTTTTTTTTCCTCAACAGACGCTGACGCTGGTTCTTTCTCTCTTCTCTCTCTCTCTCCTTTCTCCACAGGTGCCGATGCCCATGGACCCCGGAAGTGCGCCCTGTGCCCCGCCCCCTTAGCTGCCGCTGATGTCACCGATGTCAGGGGTAGCACGACAGGAGGAGGGGATTTAAAACGGAGCCAGACCCTGAGGCGCCGCATACCGGCATCGCACACCGAAGGGGTGCAACAAAGGGGCAGGCCCCTTCGTACACCCCTGAGAAACCCCCATAACAATGAACAAACCAACAACAAAGCCAGAGCAAACAACACTGATCATGGACAATGACAGAATGGTACCAGGAATACAATCTATCAAAACCTGCCTAAGCAAAGGTAAATATGGAAACTACCACTGACACAAACACAGAAACAGACACATAGCAAGCGAAACTAAGAAAACTCAATCCACTAACCTCATACAAATAAAAAAGACCAAAATAACAAACAACGGCATCACTATTAACTTATTATTGATAACCTTCCTGCTAGTAAATGCACAATCAATCACCAAAAAATTCCCTATAATTACAGACCTATTATATGACACAAAACCATCATGGTTAAAAAAATCAGACACAGTCTTAAAAAATCAAATAGCACATAAAAATTATGATGTCTTTTCAATACCCAGAATAAATAAAAGAGGCGAGGGACTACTCCTAATAATAGAAAAAAGATTTAAATGTAAACTAATACAGACAACACCACCAAGAAACCATGAAATTGCTCTTTTTGAAACTAACACCATACAAATTTGCCTCATATACTGCCCTCCTACCCTATTAGAATTAAATATATCCCCTCTAATTGAATTCCTAACAACACACTTATACACCTCTAAACCCACAATTGTACTAGGTGACTTCAACCTTCACATGGATACGCACCCCTATCCAACACCTGTCAAACACTGATAGATTTCATGACTGCACTAGGATTCACCCTTACTACTGACAAGCCCACACACAAAGCAGGACACTCTCTTGATTTATCATTTATCAAACACAGCCACCTAGAACACATTAAAACAGAATATACACCAATACCATGGTCAGACCACTTCCTAATAGAATCCTCTATTAAACATACCGAACAACAAGTGACTCAAAAAAAAGAACCCATTGAATTTGAATATCACCCACCTTATAACATAGACACCCTGAAAGACAAATTAGAAGAAAAACTATCTGAAATAAATTGCACCGACTGCGAATCTGCAACAACAGCATGGATGCAAACAACCAAAATCTTAGCAGATGAGATAAACCCAATTAAATATATGAGCATCAGGGAACCCAAAGAAACAAACTCCTGGCATAACGAAAAGATAAAGGTAATCAAAAGAATGGAAAAAAATAAAACAACTGAAAACTTGACTAAATACAGGAAAAAACTAGCCTACTATAAACAAATAATACTCAATGCAAAGAAACAATGCATGAAAATAGAGAAATTCACAAACAACCCTAGAGCCTTGTTTACCATAGTAAAAAATCTCATAACCGATACATCTGACTCTTCACAAAACCTTCCTGTAAATAGATGTGATGAAATAGCTACATTTTTAATGACAAAATTACGAACCTAAAGACAAAGATTTAAAAAAAAAAAAAAAATTAACAAAACATCAAAATGCAAAAAAGAGATGTTAAACAATGGGAGACATTCAATGAAATATCCGAAATAGAAGTTGAATCAATACTTAAAAAACTAAACCCTGCCCCACATGCTTATGACACAATACCAACCACAATATAAAAAAACTAGCCACCACAACCTCTCAGACTTTAACAAAAATCATTAATCTATCCTTAAATGAAGGAAACATGACAGATTCACTAAAAGGAGCAATAGTAAAACCATTGTTGAAGAAAAAGAACAGTGATCCACTCATCTTGAGCAATTATAGACCAGTATCAAACCTACCGCTAATTGCAAAATTAATAGAAAAAAAACATACAAAATCAATTAGTAGAGCACTTAGAGGACAATAATATCCTGTACCCATCACAACATGGTTTTTGCAAAAACTATAGCACTGAAACACTACTACTTGCACTAACTGATAACATCATGAGAGGTTTCGACAGCGGTAAACATTACATTTTAGTGATGCTGGACCTATCAGCAGCATGCGATACAGTAAATCACGACATCCTATTAAATAGATTAGAAGAAATAGGATTATGCAACACAACAATCAAATGGTTCAAATCATACCTAAATAACAGATATTTCCAAGTGCAAATCAAAAACGTAATCTCAAAAAAAAAACAAACCTCCAAACAGGAGTTCCGCAGGGATCAGCCCTATCTGCCACACTATTCAACATATACATGCTGCCGCTATGCCATCTGCTAGCTGGTTTGGGCATCTCACATTACATATACGCTGGTGATAGTCAATTAATACTTCCAATTAATGACTCAATTGAGAAAACATTAACCTTAGCCAACATGTATCTAGATATAATAAAACAGCTCCTTAACCAAATGGAATTAGTTATTAACATCGAGAAAACAGAATTCTTACATCTAGAACGAAAAAACATCACAATCATTCAAAACCCAATCACAATCAATAACAACCAAAAATACAACTAGCTGAGAATAATTCCTTGGGGTAATTATTGATACGGAACTAAGTATGAAACAACATTTATCTCTAAAGTAAGGGAAGGATACCATTACAACATGAAGACACCGAACACGAAGCCATCAAAGCAAAGGAAGACCACGGAGGACCTGGACTGGTCTGAAGACACAGACAACTGTGGAACCTAATCCAAAGGCAAACAGGAACTGAAGTGAAAGTCCTTTTATACTGCTGTATGCAGGCAACTCCCTGGGAGGAGTTCACCTGGACCGCTCCTCACCGGCCCTATAACTGAGGTGGAGTGCCGCGGGCCGGCCCCTAGGGAGAAGGGCGTGGCCGAACCAGGAAGTCCAAGCAGAGCCAAGCAAGCCACAGGCAGGCCTCAGGAACAGCTAGGCCTCCCAGGCCCTGGAGCAAGTCCTGGATAGTTCACAGGCAAGGCCCTGGCTTCGGAGCGGCCTCCAGAAGAGAAGGTAAGATGCCTCCTGTGGCGCAGCTACAGGACGGATTGCAACAGGTATAAACAGTGAAATTGTGTATACACTTTAACTCGATAGGAGTGTGTTGCAAGCATAGTCACATACTGAGGTACTTTTATGTATGGGTGTGAATGAGATGTAGTAAATGTGTGAACAGTGGGTTGTTGATTATTGATTTTAGAGATTGGATGTTATGAATTTTTTGTATACGTATGCAATATTTTGTGTATTTTGCACTTTGGAATTAAATATTATCTTTGTAAAATTATATTTAAAATAATTATTCCATTATGTGGTTATATTCATTATTGCGGTTAGGAATTACATGAAAACTCTGATTTATGATTGGGTTTGGATCTTAAGGCAGACCGGATGAGACAGCTGTAACTGGTCGCTTAAGGTACTCTGAGGGTTTCCTATAGACTCCTTCACAGCCAGTTACATGTAACCAGCTAACTTTAAGATAGCTGGATATATTTAGCAGTGTGGCTGTGCCACTGAATGTAGAGCATTAATTAGCCGGTTATAACTGGCTAATTTTCAAAGCTGCACGATAGCTGAATAAGGACCTCCAGGATACAATTTTACATTAACATTTATTTATTTATTTATCGAGTTTTATATACTGTCATTCGGTTTTGCCATCATAACGGTTTACAAAAATATGAAGGATTACAAGGTTAAGGAGGATAACAAGGTTTTCAAAAAGGTTCAAAAGATTGTTAACATAAGGAAATCATATACAAGGTAGTTGCTGTTCAGTTTTTTCACGTTTCAAATTCTTTGTTATAATACATACTTGTGTTGAGTTTCAATTTTCTTCAGGTTAGACTGGAAGGGGTTGGCATTGTTTGTTCATTAGGTGAGTTGGTATGCTTTGGTGAACATCCATGTTTTTAGATCTTTTTGGAAAGTTTTTAGGTTTTCTTGAGTTCTGAGTTCGGTTGGGAGGGAGTTCCAGAGTTTTGGGCTTCCTAGTGAGATTGCTCTCTTTTGGGTTGAGGTGAGTTGTTTGGAACGAGTAGTTGGTGTCTTTAGAAGTCCTTTATTTGCTGATCTGAGGTTTCTATTTGGGGTATGTAGTTTTATGGAGGAACTTATCCAGTTTTCTTGTTTTTCATATATAATTTTATGCAGAATGGATAGTATTTTGTATTCAATCCTGAATTTTATTGGTAGCCAGTGTAGTGAGATAAGTGTTGGAGTGATGTGGTCATGTTTTTTGGATCCAGTGAGGATTCTTGCGGCTGCGTTTTGTAGGATTTGGAGTGGGCGGATAGTGTTTAGAGGTAACTTGAAAAGGAGTGAGTTACAGTAATCTAGGTTAGAGAAAATGAGTAATTGAAGGACTGATCTGAAGTCGTTGGTGGAAAAGAAAGGTTTTAAATGATGGAGTGTTAGTAGTTTATGATATCAGGAACATGCGTAACTCCTTTGAAAATTCACTTGAAAGATTTTATTATAAGATTACAAATTATGTCAATCAGATTATAATGTATTTCTTTATGGAAATTTATTTAAGTGCATTTGCAAGGGATAGCAAAAGGTTATATATAAACAGAAAGACATATTTACTGATTATTCCTACAGATAATGTTCAGGTTACCTTAAGTCACTCTGCTAGGCCAGAGAGTGCAGAAGATGATAAGGGTGGGAAGATGTAGACCAATCTTATGCCAGATAATTCTTGCAGATTGTAGTCTTCTCTGTAGTCTTTTAGTCTGGAATCATTATTCTATTCTATATTTTGCAGTTGTATGCCTGTCAATCACAGGTAATGTATATTCAGAAAAGTGCACTTCAGAAATTTCTCTCCAGTTGATATATAGATGAGTGGAGGGAGCATACGCTGGGCTTCATTCTGAAACTTTTCCACTTGAACTTGTGGTTACAAGAGTTGTGCCTTTGTGTCTCCAACTATGGTCTTTGTTTCCAGTTATTGTTGTTGATCAGTGAATAATAGGCAAAGGTCTTTGTGAGTTCTTCAGGGTCTGCACATCTTGCAAAGCCTGAAGTATAGACATTGTTGACAATTGCTATTTTATTAGTGTCAGCACACAGTTGTCCAGCTTCCATCTTTATTGGTACAGTAGTTAGCATCAGCCTGTCACATGAGTCTAGCTACAGCCAACAGTTATGCCCGAAGGCCTTATCTAATCATTAGGTTCAGAATATAATCTAACAAATCTGACCAACTGTCACACAATCAGATCAGTGACTTTCTAATTAAACAGGATATATTTCAAAATATTGTACAACATATTGCATTTAATTGGCAATGAATCTATCTTAATGGTAAGGGCCATACACATGTAATACAACCACTAAGAAATTTGCATAATGTCTGCTGAGTATGGTACCATAAAGATTACAGATAGGTTAGGTATCATAAAGAGTACAGATAGTAATGAGCTAAAAATATTGCTCAAGCAAAAGGTGAGACCCAGTTATGACTCATTATGTACTAGTTTTAATCACGTACAAAGTCAACATATCTTTCTTATATCATATTTTTCTTTGCAATTAAATCTTTTCTTCAAAATGAAAAACATCCAGAGTGGCCAAGTGAAGATGTCAAATGCAACAACATAAAGCTGAAGAATTGGACTTAGCTCTCAAAAAATATGATGTTGTTATAATGCTAGTTAACAATGCAGAGAACAGCTTCATATAATGGGGAACAGCCCACCATTGGCATTGTTTCAGTTTTTCCTGTGAATAGACTGTAATAGAATAACAGCTTATTAAAATGTGTGACATTTCAATTAATGTAAATTGTTAATAATGCAACAAAGGCTTTCATAGTCACAATGAGCCACAGACCCAAACCTCTTTAGAAGGACTGAGAAAGGCAACATCACCTACCTATTGGGCCCATACAGTACAGTGTGCTCCGACGGAGCACACTGTTAACCCTCTATTGGACGCGTGTTTTCGACGCGCTAGCATTACCCCTTATTCAGTAAGGGGCCGAAAACGTGCGTCCAACCCCCCAAACCTAATAGCACCCGCAACATGCAAATGCATGTTGATGGCGCTATTAGGTATTCCCACGCGATTCAGAAAACAAAATGTGCAGCCAAGCCGCACATTTTGCTTTCAGAAATTAGCGCCTACCCAAAGGTAGGTGCTAATTTCTTCGGGCACCGGGAAAGTGCATGGAAAAGCATAAAAACTGCTTTTCTGTGCATCCTCCGACTTAATATCATGGCGATATTAAGTCGGAGGTCCCGAAAGTTACCAAAAGTAAAAAAAAATAAAAAAATTTGAAGTTGGCCCGCGGCTCGCGGGTCCAAAACCGGATGCTCAATTTTGCCGACGTCCGGTTTCCGAACCTGTGGCTGTCAGTGGGCTTGAGAACCGACGCCGGCAAAATTGAGCATCGGTTGTCAAACCTGCTGACAGCCGCCGCTCCGGTCTAAAATGAGGCGCTAGGGACGCGCTAGGGTCCCTAGCGCCTCCTTTTGCCTGCTTTTACTGCAGGGCCTAATTTGCATAGTGAATCGTGCGCACAGGAGAGCGGGCATTTGCCTGCTCTTCCGCGGACTTTACTGTATTGGCCCGTACGTTAACATGTAGTCCAATGTTCAACCAAAGGTACTTTCATTCTACCACAATAACTGCAACTTAGATGTTCCTGAATTTGGGTTTGTACAGCTTGCATCCATCCTGGTAGACAGGAAGTGCTCTTGATTGAACATTGGATTATGTATAAACATAGTTTAAATGACTTCATTTTTGCGGTTTGGGATAAACTGCTGGTAAGTCCTCATGGGAGCAACTATGATATGAAACTTCTCTGTTGCGAACAATGAATTTACAGACTCAATTCTGGATCACCCACAGGATTAAACAAAGAAATAGATTGGGCTTCTTTCTATTAAAATCATGTCATCTTGTATCAGTGCTGTGGTGTTTTACATTGATAGCAGCTTTGTTTTTAAGAAAGACTGCCATTTTTTATATCAGACTTGTAGCGGTGTTCTGATTGGCAGTTCATCCTCCAATTATATTTGAAGTTGAAATGCTAGAGACATGTGATTAGTGATACTGTCTCTCTTATGTCTTTATAAAATCCTTTTAAAGATGTTTGAAACTGTGGTCCATTGTTCTATTCTAAGAGTTGGTGCCTCTGTTTGTGGCCTCCAATCTATGTGGAATGAATCTATCTTGGTACTTTGAGTATATATATTTAAATGCATTACAAGAATAAAAAATATCTGCTTAAGTTACTACTGAACTTATTGTCTTGAATCTGGTTCCAAATGACACTGACTTTTGATGTTGCTGGCTTTCCAAAGCTATTTCTCGCATATCAATGTCTTCAAAACAAGTAATACACATTTTCAAAATCTTGTAATCATAACAAGGGCAATCATGATCGCATATAAAATACAAAATGCCAGAGACACATTGAAAGATTATTTTTTACTATATACTAATAAAAGCATGAAAGGGGGGTCACAAACTGTGATCCACAAATAAGACACCAGCTATCAGAGAGATCTACACAGTTTTCATCTCAGCTATACTAAGAAATTAGTGATCTACTATAGCCAGACTATCTGATATCACTGAATCTGTTTGGATGCAGACACCAGAGATAGACACTTCATTTCTCTGAAATGCTTTCAACTTGTATGACAAGTACCCAGAGTAAATCTGCTGCAACGCATAGAAAAAAAAAGATAGATTAGGTATTTTTTGTTACAACCACATAATATCTCCACTTAAAGGCATAATCAAAGATTTTCAGCTTATGTTGATTGTGGATGAAACACACAGAAGCAAATGGGTGCCACAGGGCTTTCCTTGCTGCAGGCCCTTTAAATAAAGAGAGGTTGGCTGCACAGGCGTGCTTAAGGAGGAGCATGGCAGGATGGAGCTGCTGGTGTCCTGCTGCATGACATGCTGGCAGCGTCTTGCTGCGTTAGAGCATGGCTTCAGGGCCCTGCCGCGTTGGGAGCCTAGGGTGATAGCACAACCAGTGAGGTGAGTGTGGTGGTTTGCGGGGGTAGCCCGTGAATTGTCAAACATAACAATATCCCCCTTCTTAAGTTCCCTCCCAGATGCTCTGGGCTTTCTGGGGTACTGCTGGTGGAAGTCCTTTAGGAGAGTAGTGTAACTTTTCTTTTTAATTAATTAATTAATTAATTAATTATTGACATTTTCATAAACAAACAATAATCTTGTAGGAAATTACATGAGGCAAAGCCTATAACCATATATGATAATAAACTAAGTTTCACATACAAATAATACAAAAATAGGGAGACTCAAAAAGAAAGGAGAAGTGATACACTAGTGCATTACAATGTAGCTTTGGACTGTAGCCTGGTGTGGTGAACACCACCTGCAGGAGTGACACAGGACAGGAGGATGGGAGCAATAGCAGATGATCTGGTGAGGCTGGTGTGGTTCCGGCCTGGGGGCGTTCCAGGGGCATGCCCGCGGCCTCCGGACCAGTCCCCAGACTGGAACTTGATGCGCCGGCAGCCGGCCAGCGCACGCGAGTTATGCCTGCCTCAAGGAGGCGTAACTTTGGGAATAAAGGTGTGTGTGGGGGGGGGGGGGGTGGGTTAGGTAGGGGAAGAGAGGGGAAGGTGGGGAGAGGCAGAAGGAAAGTTCCCTCCGAGGCTACGCGCGTATCTTATAAAATCCGGTGTACTTTTGTTTGCACCTGGTGCGCGAACAAAAGTACGCACTCTTTTATAAAATGTGCCCCTATGTGAAGTGCTAAGTTATTGCAAATAGCGATAACTTTTTTGCACTTTGTGATAAGTGCCAGAATTAGTAGGTCTAAGCTCCTGAAGAGCCAGCCTAGCTGTCAGGGCCCTTCTACAACCATGGGGAGGGAGAGAGAGAGAGAGAGCCTAGCCCTAATGCCCTCATCCTAGGTAGATATTTGTATCTCTATATGAGGCCCACCTAGTAACTCGAGGTGAGGTTTAGGTATTAGTGTAGGGGTTAGGGGTCACTTTGACATTCAAAAATGAGACATACGAATAGAACAGTGCTCTCTTGTGAAGATTTGATGACCTTTGGAGTGAGGAAACTCACCCAAAGATGAGATCTGTGCAATGTTCTCTCAACCTAGCTTGATGGACTCTCTACCTGGGTATGGTTATGGTGTTTCCGCAGACGTTAAAGGCGTTTTCGCATGTGTTAAAGGGACTTAACGCATGCAAAAACGCCTTATAGCAATTTGATAAATGACCCTGTAAGTCAGGAATTTCTTAGTTGTTATACTTACTAGTCTCACTGCAATACTTTTCATTGATCCATCGACTTGAATGGGAAATATAAACAAATTAAATTAACATTTTTGTTTCATTTGTAGGTGCCATTCGTTTCACTGATCCATGAATGAAATGAAAATGGTCTCATTGATTGCATTTTACCCATTTGTTTCAAAAGAATGTACATCCCTACTATCAAAACACTATATCTGACATTAACACCAGTGGACCAAAGAGGAAACACTTCTCCCAACCAAGACACTCAGTATCTGCCTTATCTTTGTTAATCCTTAAAAGAAACTTTAGAAACACATAGGACAAGAAGGACATGGGAACTAAAATATATTCAGCTATTTGATTAAAAAATAATGAACTGAACTAAGACATTGGTTTCATGGTGCATTATGGGAGCTTCTAACACCATGTTTTCTCAGTCCTGATTAGGTGTTACCTTAACACCTTATTCACAATTCTAACACCACGAGTGACTAAACTTCTGCTAATTATCTCTAATTGATGTTAATTCAATCTCTACTGTACACCTTCTGATGACATTTATTGTTGGAATTCCCACCTCACAACATTCTCCCCATATAAAACTTTTTTCTTGCAACCTGACATTCAGATCCGAAGAAGGGACCTGTGTGGTCTTGAAAGCCCATGTACCACATCATAATTTATGTTCGTTCTTTAAAAGGTATCACAACCTACTAAGACTCCAGTTTATTATAGACAGACACAAACACACCAAGAAATAATTACAAGTCTTGTTATTATGTTTTCATAAATCATGAGAGAGAAAGAGAGAGAGAAGGCATATAAGAGTTCGTGTGTGTGCTTGATAGACTCTGCAGTTCATAGATCATAGATCCTTTTCAATGCTGGTTTTCTAATTAGTTGTACAGAGAAACTGAGCAATTTCAGCTAACAGAAAATGAGCTAAAGTAGCTACAATAACTGATATTGGCAAGTGCCAACCAGCTCACATTCACAGATTTTAATAACCCGTATATCTGTATTTGGACTAAATGTTAACTGGTAAATGACTATTTTCTTGTATGACTTATAGAAACATAAAAATAGAAACACTGAACATGACAGCCCATCCAGTCTGCCCATCTATCTCTCCTGCTCAACATTTTAGTTTCTACCACTCAATGATCCTCTGTGCTTGTACCATGTTTTCCCAAATTCCAATACTATCCTCATCTGCATCACCTCCACAGGAAGGCTGTTCCATGCACCTTCCACCCTACCAAAATATTTCCTTAGACAAGTCCTGAGTCAACTCCTTTCCACCCTCATCCCATGACCCCTCATTCTAGAGCATCCTTTCCATTGAAAGAGGCCTGTCTCCTGTGCATTTATTTATTGAAGGTAGTTACATGTTTCTATATATCTCCCCTTTCCCTCCTTTCCTCCAGGACATACATGTTTAGATATGTATGTCCCCAGATGCTCTATGATGAACCGGACTGTTGACCATTTTAGTAGCTACTTTCTGAACGGACTGTATTTGGTTTATATTCTTTTAAAAGAGTGGTCTCCAGAATTATTCACAGTACTGCAAATGAGTTCTTACCTGAGACTTATACAGAGTCAATAGCTCCTCCTTTTTCCTGCTGGCTATTCCTCTCTCTATTTACTACCTTTTTCTGTTACATTGTCTACCTGTTTGGCACCTTAAAATCATCATAGATGATCATCTCCAGCTCCTATTGTTGTTCTGTTTAAAGAAGAACTTATGTATTGCTTCCTTGATGTTTGCAACCCAAATGTATAGTCCTATATTTTTTACCATTAAATTTTAGCAGACAAACTCTAGACCATTCCCCAAGCTTTACTAGATCCCTCATTATGTTTTCCACACCTTCCAGAGTATCAACTCAATGCAGATTTTGGATTCATGCACAAAAAAGGAAAACCTTTCCCTGATAGTCCGTCCACAATACTGCTAATGAAAATGCTGAAAAAACAAACTGAGGGGTGATCTCTGCAGCACACCACTGATAACCCCCTTTCCCGGTGTGAACCTGTCTAACACTATGTTCGGACCATCGGTCTGCGACGGCTTCGCCTAGCCTACCTTACTCTTCTTGCAGCTCCTCCCACTCACCTCAGACTACTGGCTGCCGCGGCGTCTGTCTGACTGACCTCTCCGGCGTCCCCGGACCGGCTTTGGTGCTGCTTCCTGCCATGCTCCTCCAAAATACTATAGGGCGTGCGCGTGCACGCCGCCCTCATCTTTATTTCCTCGTTGGCGCAAACCTCAGGGGCGTCCCCCTGAGATGACGTCACGCTGCCCGGATATTTAAGCCTACAACTTTTGCTAGCTCATTGAGTTAGGGTATCCATGCCATTGGCCGGCCTCTGTCACATGGTAGGAGCACTGGCTGGCCGGCGCCATCTTTAAAGATGGCCGCCACCATCTTTAAAGATGGCACCGGCCATCCAGTGCTCCTACCATGTGTCAGGAGCCGGCCAATGGCACGGATACCCTGTCACATGGTAAGGGCAAAGGGCCATCGGCGCCATCTTTATGAGTGGCAGCCGACAGCCCGAGAACGAGAGATTGCTCCTGGGACCACCACTAGACCACCAGGTAATTTTAAAATGTTTTGGGGGGCTTGGGAGGGTGGGGGAAACTAAGGGGTCGTTTTTAAAGGGTCGGGTGGGTTTTTGTTTTATCGGGCCATCGGCGCCATTTTTGAGTGGCAGCCAAAATGGCGCCGATGGCCCGAGAGCGGGAGATCGGTCCCCGCGCCCCCACTGGACCACCAGGAAATCGTAAAAAGTTTTGGGGGGGTTCGGGAGGGTGGGGGAAGGTAAAGGGTCAATTTTAAAGGGTCGGGCCTTACTAAAAAAAAAATAACGATGTGAATCAGAACCTATTCGAATTCACATCACCACCGATCAGATTTTTTCCCCCCTCTAGCCGAACCCGATCGTTAAGACGATCGGGCACATGATTCACATCCTTACCTTCTTTTACAACTTGGTGGAATCACATACTTACAGCAAACACCTAGTGAGTACTCTAACTCTCAGTCTATCTCATCCACAGTATTACCTTGCTGGGAAACCTGCTGCGGAGACCAACAGGGCGAGAAGGGCTCCCTCTGCCGAGGTTCCCGAGACTGCAACTACCAGACTGCCTCACTACTGCCACCTCTGGTGGGGCTCTTCAAGCTGTATAATAAAGAACTAACTGTGTTTGTGCATTCTGAGTCTAGCCTAGTAATGTGGCTCCTCCCCATGGGCGTGGTCATCTGCCACAGTTCCCAAGGATCCACCCAAACACCGGTCAACCATAACAATTTAGTTCTAGTTTTGTTAGTTCAATGCACACACAGTCTTCTGGGAACTGTTTTTGTTCTACCTACCTTAAATTCCTATTTATGGCAATTATCTGTATTCTTATTCAAAGCTGCTCTTCCTCAGTGAACATTGAACAGAAATATTTGTTAAGCAATTTTGCCTTCTCTTTGTCAGCCTCTACATATTCCCCCATTCATCTTTGAAGCCTAAAGTCCTGATTTTGCAGTTCCTCCCTTTGCACTTCCTCTTGTCACTAATACATCTAAAAAATAAAATGTCTCATTGCCCTCTTTTACTGTATTAGC
The DNA here is from genome assembly GCF_901001135.1 of Rhinatrema bivittatum. Lineage (NCBI taxonomy): Eukaryota > Metazoa > Chordata > Amphibia > Gymnophiona > Rhinatrematidae > Rhinatrema > Rhinatrema bivittatum. The sequence goes on from NC_042618.1 coordinate 155,077,934, forward strand.
TATTTTTTGTTCTATTTGCACCTTTGGCTTCCTGACTACTTTCCAAGCTTTTCTTAGCTTCTCCAGATAATTTTTCCTGCCTTCCTCTTTCTGCTTTCTCCTGTAGTTAATGAATGGAAACCTTTATTCACTTACCTTTTCAGCCACTTGTTTAGAAAATCACAGTGGCCACATTTTGCTCTTACCTTTGTGTATCTTCCTAACAAAAAAGTTTATAGCTCTCACAATATCTCCATTCAGTTTTGCCCACTGCTCTTCTACATCTCCTAGCTTATCCCATCCAGTTATGGACTCCTTAAAAAACAACTTATGCACGGAAAGGTAAAATTGGGGGTTGGCGCGCGCAAGGGGGTGCACAATTGTGCACCTTGCGCGCATTGATCCCGCGCCGAGCCGCCGCACTGCCTTCCCCCGTTCCCTCCCAGGCTGCTCCAAAAATTGGAGCGGCCTCAGAAGGAACTTCCCTACTCCCCAACCCCCACCTTCCCTTCCCTTCCCCTACCTCCCCCGCCCTTTCCCCCCTACCTTTTTTGTTTTCTTTTTCTTGCTTTAAAACTTACTTCAGCCCTGAGGCTGAAGTAAGTTGCGCGCATCTGCCAACTGCCGGCGCGCAATCCCCGGCACAGTGGCCATGCGGAGGCCTTTAGCCACGCCCCCTCCCTGCCCCTTTTTGCAAGCCCCAGGTCTTACACACGTCCCGGGGCTTTATGCACGTCGCTGGCCCTTTTGAAATAGGCCCGGCCTGTGCATGACCGGTTACGTGTGTAAATCCTCCGAAAATCCAGCCCTATGTGTGTAAGTGGGCTGTTGAAAACTTCTACAATATATGCCATTGAATCATCAATAGTGCCAGAGCCATTTTAAGCCTCTATGAGGCCCTGGGCAAACTTCACTAGGATGGGCCCCTCCCCACTCCTCATCTTATACAATTTTTGTGCAATTTACAAAGCATTGATTCAGCTGATCCTTGTTAAGAGCTAAAGAAAATAATATGGAATGTTAGCTATCTTACCTTCTCTTCTTTTTTATTTGTTTACTATTTTCTTTCTTTCTTTTTTTTTTTTTTTGGGGGGGGATCAAGCTGGGGCCCTCTAAAGCTCTGGGCCCTGGGCAAGTGCCCCATTTGCCTGAAGAATGAAACGACCCTGGTAAGTGCACTCAGCGCATATAAATGGGATTTTGAAAATTGCTACGATAGTATGTTGCATTTAAATGCATAACTCCTTTGAAAATTACCTCCATTAAACTGGGTTTTATGCGCATAAATGCACTTTAGCACATAAATGGGCTTTTGAAAATTGTTACAATATATGCCATTAAGTTGTCAAAAGGTTTTACTTACGTTAGATGCACAACACTCAATGCAGGTAAAAGACTTTTGAAAATTGCTATGATAGTATGTTACATTTACATTTTCCTTTGAAAATTATCCTGATATTGTAGCAATTTTCAAAAGTTCACTTACACACACAAAGTTCATTTTCATGTGTAATACCCAGATTAAGGAGGTAATTTTAAAAGGTATTACCCACATAAATGTAACATATTATCATAGCAATTTTAAAAAGCAATTAACATGCATAAAGTGCACTTACACATCAATATCTTATAGACAATTAAATGGCATATATTTTCAAAAGTTCACTTACACAGGTAAAGTGCATTTATACGAGTAAAACCCATTTTTAAGCATGTCAATTCTTTTGAAAATCAGGCCCATAGAGGGCACAGTACATCTCGGTGAAGATTAGACTTCATTTGGAGTGAGGAAAGTCTCACAAAGATGAGATTTCTGCTATGTTCTCTCACCCTAGCTTGATGGAATCTATAACAGGGTAACATTAAGCTAGGGCAAGATAACATATTTTCATCTTTGTGAGACTGTCCTCACTCCAAATGAAGTCTAATCTTCACTGAGGTGTACTGTGCTGTCGTACATCTCACTCTGCATAATAAACTGCCTCCTAAACCCTAACTCACCACCTCACCTCGAGCTAATAAATGACCCTACTGTAGGCATATAAATACTTGCATACTGTGAAGGCCTCCCAAAATTTGCTCTCTCTTTCTCTCCCTTCCTGAATTAGCCATATTGCACAGCTTAATGCCAGCTATCGCATGGTGCGATAGTGCCCCTCATTTTAATAATTCCCGCCCAAACTCCTCCCTAACCCCGCCTCTCCCTGAAATTTTCATTCGTGCCATGCAATAGCATGATTATCACATGCGTTTAACACATTTTGATGAATGATCCTGTTAGCCGGCTAAGGGCCTCATTTTCCAATATCGCATTGGTAACGCATTAGGGGGCGTTACCAATGCAAATGAGGCTTCTTTCGTGCAGTGGGGAAACATCGCGTGCGGCGATGTTTTCGCCATTCGCGAAAACATTAGTGCCGCACACAATGTTTTCCCAGTGTGCGATGATTCTTTCAGTCTTTTATCGCGGTGCACGATATTTGCCGGTTTTGGACTTCAATCATCGCGGGCCACGATAGTCCCAGACAGCCTGTTTCAGGCTCCCGGGGGGGGGGGGGGGAGAGAAAGAGAGTAAGGCTCTCTCTCTCTCTCTCTCTCTCTCCCGGGAGCCTGAAACAGGCTGTCCGGAACTATCGTGGATGGCGATAATCCTTTTCTGGCCCGTAGCGCAGTCCATAACGCAAATTTGGAGTTGTAGTTATTAGCCGCGATAGCAGCCGCGCTAACACTGCGGCTGTTTCGCCGCACACGATAAACAGGTTCCCGCTTTACATATGCTCCACCCCCTGAATACCAAATTACTAATTTGCATTCGCAAATCGCGTTAACAGCTGTTAACGTGATTTGCGAATTTATCGCACGCGGTAAAGTGCTTGGAAAATGAGGCCCTAAGTCTCAAAAACTGCTAAGTAATATGGCCGGATAAATATTAGCACACTACTTAGCCGACTATATTGAAAATAGGGTAGATTTAAATTCATTTTATAGATTATGTGCACATTTGTGCACACTATATAGAATACATGAGCATGACCTTGCATACTCCAATACATGCGTATAGAGGCATGTGCACATGTTTTAAAGTTATCCTCTAATGTGCATAAATGGACTTTGAAAATTGCTGATAGTATGGTACATTTATGCACTTAATTCCTTTGAAAATCACCTCCATAATTTTGCTTTGATTATTGGTGCAAACTCTGAGGGTAAAAAGTACCTGTCACATTTTTACCAATGCAGATAATTTCATTATTTCCTCCATCATGATCAATAATGTTGAAATTCCTCAGTATTTAGTGCAGGTGAAGAGGACCTGCTTAGCAGTTGACATCTTGAATCTCTTGAGATTATGATATTTTTGACTGGACCAACAAAAAATTATACAGAGATGTCACTGTAATTTTTTTTTTCACAGAGAACCTCTTGAGGTCTTTATGGGGCCTTCCCCAAATACATTTAGAATAATATATCTGCAGAATTTGTTTTCATTGGTCCACTAAAAGATATCACAATCTCCAAAAGTATCTTATCACTCCTGGGGCCCCTGCAGCAAGAAACATTTTAATCTCCTGCATCAGTTTGCCATTATTTCCTTTGGCTGAAGTGTGTGGTTATCACTTTTAAACCCTCCTCCTTCTGTCATACACCCACCGTTCGATATCTCAGGCACTAAGGATGTACCAAAGCTGCTTTACCCTCGCAAAGGCAAAAGTACCGCACCAGAACAAGCAGCAGAAGGGAGGTCCCAGGGGAACACCTACAATTAAAAGTTTACACCTTCTACTGAAAACAAATTAGAATATAAAGCTAGAACAAAGTTTTGAGCAGAAAAAAGATTTAGTGAGAAGACGAGAGTCAAGCAAAGGGCAATGACATAAGTTGGGGAAAATAAGCAGTATCAGAAATAATTCAATCGTTTAGTCTTTTCTTGCAGATAATTTGTTGAAAAACTGTGCATATACGCACCCATATCCACAGAGATCCATAAATGCCCATAAAATTTAGCTGTAAACGTATTGCCTCCTGTTTACAGAGCTGGGCGTGAAAGACAGAACAGTGTGGGGAGGAAGCACAGGTAGTGTGCAACACACTACTACCACTAACAATTTACCTAATTAGCATTCCCTCTGCTGGTTTTGTTTGTTTTCTCTTATTTGTAGAGATTTGTTTTCCTTTTTTAGCAAATTTCTTAACGACCAGCATCTCAATTCACACGTTTAACAAGTACTGGAAAAGAAACAACAAAAAAAAAACCAAATATCTCAGCTGCCTGTAGTCAGCAATTTCTGCAACCGCCTATATTCTGTGCAGTATTCTCCACGAGGCTGAACGCTTCATATATGTTACTCCCGGGATACAGCACATTTTCAGAAATGAGACGACATTTATTTTTCCTCATTTCAAAAATAAAAAGCTCCTTATAAATGACATAGCTATTTGGTCACAAATAAAAACAGATTTTATTGATTCCTATTTGGGAAATATACGTTTAAACACGATCATGAAATAACACATCCGTGGATTCTAAATTAGTTAAAGCTCAGGACTAGGTGTCAAGGTTGCCTGGATTTGAATCTTGGCTCTGTATGTGTTCTCGACTAACTTAGTTTGGTGGCCACATTAGTTCAATTGAATGCATGGATGTTTGTTTTATTATTACCGTTATGTATGTATTTACTGTTATGTATGTATTTGTTTCTTTGTATATCGCTTTGAGCTTCTGCGTAAGCGATAAATCAAATCCTTAATAAAGATAAAGATAAACGTAAGGTGATAACCTTTTATTGGACTAACGTAATACATTTTGGGGGTAATTTTGTAACATTGTGCATAAGTTAGCCGACAAATACATGCATAAGTTACATGAATTATCAAAGCGGACATATGTGCAGTGGTCAGCTTTGAATATTGTCCCACTAAAGCTTACTTGCACATAATTATGCCTGCTATTTAGTGCACAGCTCACAGAAGTTTCCCTCCTTAAATCTGCCTCTGAGAATGTCTCTGCTCAGTCTGGGTAAACTTATGTGTGAACAGTCTGTAAGGTGAATTTTAAAACAAACGCACGGGCGTCCATGTGTGCGCGGTTACTGGTGCACGCATAAGGAAGCGCCAATTTTATAACATGCACCGACACGTGCATGTTATAAAATTGGCTCCCCGCACGCACATGTCAGTGCATGCGTAAGGGGTGGGAATTTTACAACATCTGTGCGACGAAAGGACCGGTCCTTTCCCTCGTTCCCTCCCAGTCTGCTCCAATAAAGGAACTTCCTAACCCCCTAGCTAACCTGCCTCCCTTTTCCCCTATCCTCCCCGACCCCTAGAACCTTCCTAACTACCCTTCTTTTTTTTGTTTTTTAAATCACCTGCTCTCCCAAGCAGTAGTAAGTTGTGCGGGCCTGCCGGCTGCCAGTGCGCGCTTCAGCGGGACAGCGCCTAGTGGCGCTGTCCTGTCCCGCCCACACCCCGCCCCTGGTCCTCCCCGTCCCGCCCCTTTTTATTTTGCCGGCTCTTCTGCGTGTACCGAGAGTTACGTGCATGGCCACAGCACTTTGAACATGCCTGAGGTGCGTGTGCAGCCCGGCCATGTTCGTATCTCCCTGTATTGGCATGCGCCGGCTCTGAAAATTCACCCTTATGTGGTGAATTATATGTCGACCCGCATATTGGGTGGGGAAAGTTCTAGAAAGGCCTTTTCTGTGAGTAAAGCACTGTTTTACCCGTGAAAAGGCTTTTAAAGTTGACCCTCTACTTGGCTAGCTTTCGAGCGTTAACATACGGTTTGAACCTGAGGAAAGGAACTCCCGGAAGCCAGTGAAGAAATATATTAATTTAGTCCAATAAGAAGACAGCACCTTGTTTTTTTTCTCCTTTATTCCTGTGTGATTTGGAGTAAGCCACTTTGTCTTTATGTGCCTCACTTCTAACCCCAGCTCCATCACTTTCTTTGAGTGAGTTTGGGCAAATCGCTTTACCTCCCAGGGCCTCGGATCTAATCCTACTCTGACACGGACACCCATAAGCAAATCATAATCTCCCTGTGCCCTAGTTTACCCACTTTACATTGGAAAACAGTAATGATGCTAAAATCATTACATCCTTTGAAGGGTTATTTATATAGATCACAAATTTTTACTTAGAATATATTTAAAATATACAATCAAGAAAAATAACAGCAGGAAAACTCCTGTGCTTGGAATTAATAGTGCATTTGATTGCCTTTCTTTAACAAAAGATGGCACTGTACACAGAATAAGAGTGGTAGCAATCAGGCTTAATTTGGTGATGTTCAGCATGCCTTATAGAGAAGCAGGACCTTGAAATGCTTTATATACACATTAGCTTTACTTATTTATTCTATTACTTATTGAGGTGTGTTGCCTGGGAAAGCCAGTTTAAGACACAAACCTTTTATTTAACTGGGTCCTGTGGGGGTAGTAGAGTACCAGGAACATATTAAAGGTGAAACAGCAGAAGGACGGAGAGCTAATCGGAGCATGATTAGGTCTCTGATCTGAGGCCACTAAGAGTTGAAAGATTTTGCCGTTTGTGTGGCAGTGGCTTCCAAGAAGTTGGACCAGAACAAAGGCTTGGTGCAATTATTCATTAGAGATGGGTAGCCAGGAACCAGTCCTTCCACGAGGGAAAGAAACCTAGATGCTCTCTGATGGTGGCTGACCAGGCCTTTGCACGGCACCCAAAGCAGAGTTTTTCAGGCGCACCATTGCAGTCTGCGGCAGACATGGGCGCCCCTAAGTGCAGTGGAGGCAGGACGGACCCAACCGTACCAGCTCTCCCACTCCTCAAGACCAGTCAGAGACCTGTCTTTGCCTGATCTACAGAAGTGTCGAGCACTGTTCGTTTCAACAGAAGGAAGCAGAATCTTAGCGCATTAATATTTATGCTTATCGGCAGAAACCAAGTTTTCGGAGAAAGAAGGTGCTGAAAAGACCGGTATATCAGCCATCTTCTGCCTAGCCGAGGCAAGGGAGAGGGAGGGGGGTGGCTCATTTAGAAGTTTTTCCCTATTCCACTGTTGTGCTGGTTTATAAGTTCTGACATTGCTACTGGTATGTTAATGAGAAGCCGGCGTATCATTAAGAGCAAACCATATGCTCCGCAGCATACTGTGAAAGAGAAAGCATAGAATCTGACTGTTGCCATAGCAACACATTAATTCATTTTGTCAGTGTTGGCACAGATCATTTCATTTATAAGAAAACAAGTATAATAGTTTACCACATCTATAATATTTACAGTGTTTCTGTTACTAAACAGTGACAAAATGAGTATAAAAAAATAGGAGGTAGCTATTTGGTGGGATTAAAACCTTTGAGATTTCTGGACCAGGTCTCCCATTCTCCTGGTATTGGGAATAAGAAGATTCGTTAGACGAAGAGGAGCACTGCTAGATAATCATGCAACGGAGCCTCCACTTGGAGATTTTAGCCCGAAATAACATTTTAAAAGCATTTTTTTTTTTTTTTTGGTATTACACTAAATTTGCGTGCCTGGTGATGGGGAAAGAATCCCAAATCCATAGTTAATGTAAAGTACCTTCACAGTTTTTCTAGTCAACATTAAACAAAACATTTCATACAGCTGTTTTGTTCAGTCACAAAAGCTGGGAATCTAATCATGCCCCACCACATTACCATCAATAAGGCTCGCTTTTCCAGATGTTCATTACATTTTTAACACACGCGCACACTCTCAGTGTTTCAGTCCAGCCTTTCCATTTTCTCAGCTGAGTGGCTTTAGCGTTTTGCTCAGAGATGATAATATCAGATAGAAACCTCAAAAAGTGTAAGCTTATGGTATGTGTTTTATCCACCAGGGATAACCTTACTGGTAGTAGGAACGATTTTAAATTCTCTCCTCTTTTCCTCGGCTAGTATTATGCTGCCTGTGAAGCGCTTTGACGTTTGCTAATTAATCTGTAATTATCCATCTCTTTCTTCTGCTTTTTTTTCTGCATGCTCTTTTCCTCTTTTTTTTTCTTACTCTTCCTTTTCATATTGCAGGTGACAAGGTTACGCCATGCAATTGCCATAGTCTCTCTCTCTCTCTCTTTCACACACACACACACATACACACACACACATCATACAAAACATCCCAACAGGATGGAACTGGGGTGTAGGAGCAGTCAAAGGGAAGGGGGTGGAGGAGAAGCAGAGGTAATTTGACTAGCTAGAAGAAAAACAGATTGTAACAGAAGCAACAATACTACCAGGAAGTAAAAACAAAACCACAATATAGCATTTAAAAGTATATTTTAACCTGCCCTCCCCCTCCCCCGGCAAACAAAAAAAAAATCCCCTGTAGCTTCTTTTTCTGTTGAATGTGAATGGAGAGAATGCACAGGGTGTTGGGAAGCAAAGCAGATTCCTGTTCTTGCAGCCTGCACCTGCAGTGCAATATCTGGGCTTGTGTCCTGAGGGCATTCCACACCATCTCCCTCCTCACAACAAACAGCTTAGAGCTCCCATCACTGTACACCTCACTGACCTTATGTTTGTCCCATTCTAAGGGCCTTACATTCCAGAGATGCTTTTATCATTAAATATCATCAGAATCAGTGACCCTTTCCCCTCCCATAATGGGCTGATGTTTGTGGTTCTGGATGCTAACATACATTACATAGGGGTGTGCAGCAATAGGCACAATGGACCATGGCACAGTATAGAAACAAACCAGGAAAGCCTTTGGAAGCACACAGGCATACACTGCTAAATCCTCTGTCAGCTAGGCAGTAATCATAGAAAGGGAGTGCACTTCCTGCTTCTCATTTCCTGCCTATTAGTGACCAGCTGGTATTGTTGAGGGTCCGGAGCTGCCATGGCTGACTCAACTGGTCACTAATGAATAATTAACACCCAACCCAGACATCATTATATATACACCATAAACCTTTCCAGTTCCTGTCTAAACAAAACTGAAAATGTAAACCTGGGCAGGAAAGACGCATTTCCATGGTAACTATGCTTTGGTTACAATCTTGGTCCATTTCTGGAAGTTCAGGCCCAGGAAACAGCATCGGGTCCATGGAAAAACACTGAAACTGGTTGCTGTAGAAGGTGATTGTCAAAATATAATCAGGAATTGCATTATTCATCAGAAAGAGAACAGAATAAAAGCAGAGACAGTAAATGGATAGAAAGAAGCAAAAGTCAAGGAAGAGCAGCATATTTATTTATTTTATTTAAATTATATACAGGCCACATTATCCTATAAATCAAAAGCCTGTTTCTGAAAATCATTTCTATTTTTTCTTTTGGTATTCCTTTGTCTCTCTTAATTATCTGCACATAGGATTCTTTGCAGATTGTAATGCCTTATAGCCTTTTATCGCTCAGTATAAGAATCATCCATAGATAAAGACATTCTGGCTTATGCTATACTTGCGCTGGCTGCAGCGCAAGGTTAACCCGTGATTGGACGCACTTTTTGGAATCGCGTCCATATCCCCTGATGCAAAACGGGGGTTAGCGTATCCAAAACGCACATCCTATCGTGCACATAGGTAATAATGCTCATCACATGCAAATGCATGCTGATGAGGCTATTATCGATTCTCCCTCACATTTTTACTCTCAAAACTTAATGCTAGCTCTGGAGCTGGCGTTAAGTCTTGAGGAGCCCAAAAAGTGTACAGAAAAGCAGAAAATACTGCTTTTCTGACTTCCTCCGACTTAATATTGCCACAATATTAAGTCGGAGGAGACCCCCCGCCAAAAAAAAAAAAAAAAAAAGCATGCTGGCAGTCAGGTTAGGAAAAGGGACACTTAATTAATGAGCGTCCATTTTCCTAACCTGTGGCGACAGCTACCTCTCCTGGGCACCCACTGCTGAGGAGGAGCTAGGGGCACGCAATTTCCCCTAGCACCTTCTTTTTGCCGCGGCAGCCCATTTGCATGTAGCATTGGGGCCCCCCCCCCCCCCCCGGAGAGATGGATTAGTGCACATTAAGGGAGTGGGCGCTCAAACCTGAGTGCCCCTTTAACGCGTGCTGAAATTGCATCAGCCCAATTCAGCTTTCAAGATCACAGGTATCTAAATGGTCTCAAATGCTCACATGTAATGTGATCTTTGGTTTATTTTTATGTTGCTCCAATAATAAGCCATCACAACCTAAAAAGTCCAGTTTTGTTCCAAATGAAATACGCATGTGGAATTCGGCAACACACAGAAACAAATGATAAAACAGCCTCTTTAAAATCCCAGTGCTGGATTAGTGATGTAATCCTGGAAATTCAAAAGTTGTCCACCATCTTCTTTTGGAAGAAGTCAAGCCTTGATATTAGGCAAACTTTCTCCCCTTACTCCACCTTCTAAAAATACCCATCTAAATATTATTTAAAAAAGAAACTTGCAAACATGTAATTTACTCCTATGTATTTTAATAGGAGTTATGACAGGACCCTCTTCCATCAAATATGTCATTAACAGTGTTCATTTGCTAATGTGGAAATCCAATAACTGAAGACTGTGTAAGTGTTAAGCAATGAGTGGCAACAGCGAGGATAATTTATAACAGTCCATGTAATGTATGCATTGCCAAAGTCAGACATTACACCAATTTTCAAAGCGAGCTTATCCACATAATTTTGCATTGAGAATTATCCATTAGAACGTGCACAAGCTAACCTATAAAAAGTTATATCTGCTCTTTGCAGGGCATAACGTCTGTGGGCTAATATATGCTCATACTTTTAAAAATCAACTTCATAGGTGTAAATCCCAACTCCACCCCTGGAATGCCTATTTTTTTTTTTGTGTGTTTGTGCATAAAAGCCTGTGCAAAATTAGATTATGTGTATACATTTATGCAATTTTATAAGAACCCATTTACATGTGTTTTCTGTGTGTAAATATTTTGAAAATTATCCCCACAGTCTATATTTTTTTATTGAAAACATTTTCTTATTGTGAAGCTGAACAGAATCGCACCCATGGAAGCCTCTCCGAGCACAATCCAAGATATTCTTATACAGGGATATTTGACATGTGAGGCTTCATTAACCGGACAACATCCGTGTACCCAGGGACTGTAAAATTTAGAAGGAATTTAGTGGTTTCTGTTTGTGAATTAATAAAACAAGGCATAAAGAATGACAACCTTTACAAATGCCTTTTATTCTTGGGAAAAGACAGCTTCAAATAAAAATGAATATTAGAGCTAAAACAATCCTGGATGTAGCCGAACAATGCTGTTAGTATGTGTCATTAGTGCTATCACATATCGCTCATATTATGGCCATGTATACTAAGCAATCTCCATCCAGACCCAAAATAGGGAAAAACTCTTTTGTTCATCTGGTTCACAAAGATCTCTTGATTTGCTACACAAAAAGTTCCCTCTGTCTGGAAATTTGCTTAAGCATACAACAACAGCAATTCTCTAGTATACTGTGCATCATACACTAGGTAAACACTAAACAGTACACAGATTAGAGCTGCATGTGATCAGGACTCTGCAGAGGCATTTCTGTCACTGCTAGTTTGCACTGCTTCACTGCAGTTATGTAGGGGGATAATCTTCGCCAATAGGAAGTGGAGATGATGAGCGGTATACACGATTGGTATAAACCGCAATAACAAATGGTATAGCGCTAAAAGGTTCACGGATCCTTATACAGGATTACTCAAAAAATGAAGCGTGAAAAGAAGTTGGATTCAGCATTTCCACCTTTCTCATGAATAGTTGAAAAAAGGTTACGGTTCCCCGACACGGACCGTGTTTCGCCACATGGGCTGCGTCGGGAGGGACAGAGGCCCAAGAAATCAACTTATAGTGATGGTAATGAGTATCCAGTGCATGAAACGGGAATAAAATCCATATGCAGTCAGAAGAGCCGCCTTTGTATTATGTGAGGCGTCCTGCGGAGGGTAATCCAAATTGGAGTAGACTTCCAGGCGTGAAACAAAACAGCAAGTTTTAAACTAGGGTCTACATCGAAGCTTCCTTGCCTTTCTGTTCTTTGTACACCCGAGTTTGCTTGACACAGTTTAAAACTTGCTGTTTTGTTTCTTGTTGATTTCTTGGGCCTCTGTCCCTCCCGACGCAGCCCATGTGGCGATACACGGTCCATTTCGAGGGACCGAAACCTTTTTTCAACTATTCATGAATAAAGGTGGAAATGTTGAATCCAACTTCTTTTCACGCTTCAGTTTTTGAGTAATCCAGTATAAGGATCCGTGAACTTTTTAGTGCGACTCCATTTGCTATTGGGGATAATCTTTGTACATATAGGGCCAGATGCACAGCTCACAGTGCTTTGTGGCAGCTGAGGGGTAGATTCTGCATCAATAGAAAATTCTACTACAAAATTTCAGATGTTTAGTGATGATTTTTTGGCAATCATGCATACACTTTCATATTTCAAATGTTTATTTTACTTTGTTTTATTATCGAAAATAAACCTGTTATCCAACCTTTTTATGTGACTGGATAAGTTATTGGGGGGGGACGACTTAGTATTTTGGGTAGGGTGCAGGGAAGAGAAAAAGGGTTTGAGAGTAAGGGTAGGGGAAGGGCGTTCGGGGATGGGAGGAAAAAATAAGACAGGATCTTGAGGATGAGGGCAGAGAGGGATTCTAGGAAAGATCAGAGAAGATTCTGAGATAGGGGAGAAGAAGAGAAGATTGGGGATGGAAGATCAAGGAGGAGAGGAGGGGAAGATCAGAGAAGGGGAATGGGGGTCTGGGGCTTGGATGGGGAGGAAGGAGGAAGGAGGAAGGTAGTCTAGAGGGGCTCCAGTACCAGAATGAGGGACAGATAATTCCTTCTTTTAGCACTCTTCCTGCGATGCAGATCCCTTCTCTCTCTCTAACACACATACGCTCCCCCCATCCACACTTCCACCACTAACTCCCTATCTCCTCTTTCACACAAACACCCATCTTGCCCATCCCTGTTCCCCTATGCCAAGCCCCTCTCACCTCCCTGTCCCAGTCAATCACCCCTTCTCACTTCTCCACCCTCTTACTTAATTCCTTCTGGCCCTGAGCTGGCTGGCAGGAGGAGGAGAACAGCAGTGCCTTGAGCCACAACCTCCTCCTCCTCTACTACCCGGGACCAGACGTGGCTTGAATCTCAAGACACACAGTTCACCCTTGCTAGCCTGCTGGGGAAGAATGGGAGAGGCTTGGAGCAGAGGGGGATTCAACCTGGTATGGGGGGTGGGGTGGGGGTTATGTTTGTTTCAACTGGAAGGAGGAAAGAAAAAGTTTGGGCTCATCCTTGGCTTCCTACAATTTCACGGAGACTGGTTAATTCCACAGAAAGAGCCTAATTTCCCACAGCATCACGGGAAACTGGGGCCTCTGGCCACATGACTAAACATTTTTTCCAGAGACTCAAAATTGTAAACATTTTTAGTATATCTGGCTGAAAACTGGGCTGCAGAACAGATGCCAAAGTTAAGTGTTGTGAGCATTAAAGTAAACCGTACTGCCCAGGGATCATACACTAAAATAGGAAATGCTGCCCGCCCTCCGGCTAAAAACGTTTCAATTCCGAAGGATGTGCAAGCATAAGTAGTTTTTGATTTGGTTTGTTTCATTTATTTTCAGCCTGTTTTTTAGGCTGGGCTTTTTTTTTTTTCAAATTTTTCATTTCGGCAAAGAGCATGCATGCACTCTTCAAATACTGCATGCTATTTGCTGAAATGAAAAATCAAAACAAATTGGGGGGGTTTCGGAGACATGTTTGATTTGTTTCGGATTTTATAAAGTAAAACAGAAATGGCCTCATTCATTTTGGAAGGCATATTCATTTTAAACAACAAATTCCTCTATTAATTCCCCCTGAAATATATTTAAGAACACTCCAAGGGACTGGGAAATCATCACTATGGAGCAGACGTTCTAAGCAATTTTCCCATAGTCACAAAATGAGAAAAAAAAAACCCTTTAGTACATCTGGCCATATATCTTGAAATGCAGTAGGAGTAGCCATAATTCATATCTACTTACCTGCTCATCATTCATGCGGTGTAAAGGTACCAAATATGCAAATAGTAAGTTATTTAAGTAATTTTTCTTCTTGATTAGTCTACATTACCTAAAGAATTAAACTGACAGTGAATAATTATGGTGATTAGTGAAATAATGGTCCTAAGGAGATAAGAAGTAACTCTGATGGCAGTTTGTTGTGAAGTATTTTTTAAACTTTTAAACAAATTCTTCAATGGCTCGAGGGAAATTTAAAATAGGTCAACTTAACCAGGAAATTCTAGGCCACTTTTCCTACAACGTAAACACTAATTTAATAGCAAAATAACGTATGCCCTTATACCTCACCAACTCTCGGCTGTTGAATAGAACAAGGAAATATGTTTTTCTATTTGATTCTTCAGGAAAATGTCACATTTCTAAGTATTTTGCAGTATGTTCCTTTTACAGTAGCAGACACCTGTTGGAAATTCATTGGAAGGTAAATCAGGTTGAAAGTGCTCAGTACCCTTTCTTCCCGTCTCCCCAGCCCAACTGCAGCATACTCCAACCTTAGCAGTATCTTCCCCACTCCAGCCAGACCCCAGGCCGAGACCAGTATGCTCTTCCCTGCCCCAGTCTGACTCCAGCACACTTGTCTCCTTCTCCTTTCCCCAGCCCAACCCAAGCATACTCTGACCCCTTCCCATATGCGTGTGACCCCACAGAAGATATGCTCTCAGGCATCTCAACTGGACATACATCCTAACCAGACATTTTGAGGTCTATATTCAAATGCATTTAGCTAGATACCTTGTGAGCTATCAGGCTAAATGCAGATTTGTTAGTTTTTGGGATACTTATCAGGCTGACTGAGTCATTTATCATTTTGCAATAGAGCCCGAACACACGTTAAATGGCTCTAACGCACGTGATAAATATCGCAAGGCACCTTAGAATGCAATTTTTTATTTTTATATGCAAGGGGAGGAGTTAATGCAAATGTGGGCTTGCAACTGCAATTTGAGTTAAAGTAATAAACAGTAACATGGGATTTAATGTCAGAAAAAACTACACCATTTTTTTTTTTTTTTTGCAGTAGAGGGGGAAAAAAGTTATCACACGTCTGCAGCTGTTATCGCATGACGAGGCTACTATCGCGTGTGATAAAATGAGGTGTTCTATCAGACACTCTCTATCACGCTCTCCTGGGCCAATAATAACACGTTCCTACCTGGCCTGTCTTCTGAAACCCATTGGGCCTGATTTTAAAAAGGTTATGCGCACTGGGCCTATTTTCAAAAGACCCGGCATTGTGCGTAAAGACCCGGGATGCGTGTAAGTCACGGGGCTTTACTAAAGGGGTGTGGGCGGGGCAGGGTGGGGCAGTTCAGGGGCGGGGCAAGCTCCAGGCACAGCGGCTATATTTGCCGCTGTGCCGGGGATCATGCGCTGGCAGTTGGCTGGCATGGGCAATTTGTGCCTGCCCAGAGGCAGGCGCAAAAGATAAAATAAAGGTCGAGGGGGTTAGAGTAGGGCTGTGGGGGGGAAAGGTTAGGGGAAGGGGTGGGAAGGTCAGGCTAGGGGGGAGGGAACAGGGGAAGACAGTGCGGCTCGGCGCGCGCAATGTGCACAATTGTGACCCCCCTTGCGCGCGCCGACCCAGGATTTTATAACATGTGTGTGCCCGCGCGCGCATGTTATAAAATCGGGTGTACATGTGCGCGCGCTGGGTAGTGCGCACACACGTACACCTGCACGCAACTTTTTAAAATCTACCCCATTATGTTTCTGGCAAGTCTACTTGTTGGGGGATACTGGATGCTTCGGGAAGCTCACCGCAGCAACAATAGGAAGAAGAAGAAGAAGAAGAAGAAGAACACGCTAAGGAAGTTCCAAGCCTTCCTAGTGGAAGTTCCTGCACCAGAGCCTGAGGCACTGTCCCTACAGGGAGAGGTTCGGGGCCCACGTCAGTGCTTGGCACACAGGAGGGCACAGCGGAGGATATACAAGGAGCACATCTTTCCTCCAATAGCATCATTGTTGGGCATTCCAGAGGATTTTGCAGTTAGCAAGTATCGCCTCAGCTCTCAGGCTATCCTGGAATTATATGAAGAGATCAAAGGGGATCTGGATCTGGTCTTGGAAAGGTCCCATGCCCTACTGGGGCTCACCAAACTATTGGCCGCCCTGCATTTCATGGCAACCCGGCTCATTTCAAACGACAGTAGGGGCTGTCGGGGGAATGTCCCAAAGCACTTTTTCCCGCTGTCTGGGCCAGGTCATAACAGCTGTATCTGACCACCTGAATCGCTACATAATATTTCCTCAGGACAGGCAGAACTTGATGGATATCAAGAAAGACTTTTATGCCATCGCTAACTTACCTAATGTTGTGGGAGCTATTGACTGTACTCTCGTAGCCATCATCCCACCCAGTAACAGGGAGATCTTCCGCAACAGAAAGCTGTTCCACTCCCTCAATGTGCAAGTGGTCTGTGACACTCACATGCATATCCTTATCATGGTGGCAAGATACCTTTATGCTTAGGCAATCGGGCCTCTTTGAGAATTTTGAAGACAGCCTCTACGGTGACGGTTGGCTTGTAGGTAAGACAAATGCTTCTTTCTTTATTCCCGCTATGTGCTTGCATCAAACTGCACTGGGGGGAGGGGTTGTGGGGGCTGTAACTACACACCTTTGCGCCAGGGTCTGGCTTTCTCTACCCATGCTGGACAGGCCAGCTAATGTTGTGCGCACAAACAATGCACTTGCCACAAAGCGTGGTGTGTGACCAGCCACTACAAAATTTCTACGGGTTCACTTTAAACATTTGCCTTTTTCTATCCTCCCATTAGGAGCATTTGTAATCTCACTGGTTCCTCACAACCTTTTAGTGTCTGCACTCCTGGCACTTCCAATTCAGGTATGCCCTGATATTGATAGCTCAGCCAAGATATTACACACAGTTTGTCTTGCCTGTCACATAGATAAACCTGAAACTGCGGCCTGTGCATGTTTATACCTAGCATATTAATTGTATCAGGTCAGACACATTTGTATCTCTGGAGGACATACTGCAGAGCAGCCTTTTAACTTAAACAGGATTGCCCCAGGTCTTATCAAGAGTTTAATCATCCCTTTGTAGGCCACTACCAGATAAATAGTGAATACACTAATACATTTAAAGGACTCAAATTGTACACATACCTACTGCCATAGCAACCTAAACTTAACTAGGAACTGAACAAAATTAAGATGAAGGTAGCAGTCCAGCAGCAAGAGGGGGCCTTCCAGTCTTTTGCATCGAGTGTCAAATGTATGATTTTTTTTACCCGCTGGTGAGAGGTTGTAAGTGTGCACCCAGTGCAAAGAGCTCCTGTCTCTTAGAGAACAACTCTGATCTCTGGAGGCTAGAGTGGCAGACCTGGAGGAACTGAGAGAGGCAGAGAGGTATATAGATGAGACCTTCAGGGACATAGTAGCCAAGTCCCACCTCCAATCTGGCAGCCCTGGTGCTGCCTTGAAGGAGGAAGGTCTCCTGGTAAGAGACCATCAACCTGGTGCAGCAGGAAATGATCCTGTGGCAAGGACCTGCTCTTCAGGTGATGCATTGTCCTCTCTCACCGAGGATGTGTCTCTTGGGCTACTGACCAGGATGGAAGGGTTAGGTCAGCCATCATAGTTATTAGCCATCAATTATTAGCAATCTAGATAGTTGGGTGGCTGGTGTGCATGAGGACCTCATGTGTCACCTAGATAGGATTTTAGACAGTGTTGGGGAGGAACCAGCTGTCACGGTACATGTGGGCACCAACAACATAGGGAAATGTGGGAGGGAGGTTCTGGATGCCAAATTTAGGCTCTTAGGTAGAAAACTTAAATCCAGAACCTCCAGGGTAGCATTCTCTGAAATGCTCTCTGTTCCACGTGCAGGTCCCCAGAGGTAGGCAGAGCTCGAGTCTCAATGCGTGGATGTGACGATGGTTCAAGGAAGAGGGATTCAGTATTGTAAGGAACTGGGGAACCTTTTGGGGAGGGAGAGTCTTTTCCAAAGGGATGGGCTCCACCTTAACCAAGGTGGAACCGAATTGCTGGTGCAAACCTTTAAAAAGAAGATAGAGCACTTTTGAGCGAGAAGAAAGGAGGAAGCTAACAGTAGCTCAGCAGTGCATGGTTCAGAGGGAGGTATCTTCAAAGGATACTAATGAAGCATGAGAGTTAGGACATCCCAACAGAGAAGTTCCAATAATAAAAAAGTACTCCATGTGCCTAAAGTAAAGAATCACCTGAGCTAAAAGATTCCAAATTATCCCTGACAACTGAAAAGCAGAATGTTAATTCAAACAAAAAACACACTTTGAAATGTTTGTATGCTAATACCAAAAGGCTAAGAAGTAAGGTGGGAGTGTTGGAGTGTATAGTAGTGAATGATGACATAGACTTAATTGGCATCTCAGAGACATGGTGGAAGGAGGATAACCAGTGGGAT
Source organism: Rhinatrema bivittatum (assembly GCF_901001135.1). Lineage (NCBI taxonomy): Eukaryota > Metazoa > Chordata > Amphibia > Gymnophiona > Rhinatrematidae > Rhinatrema > Rhinatrema bivittatum. Next base: position 155,096,347 of record NC_042618.1, read on the forward strand.
AGTGCTATACCGGGGTACAAATGATATCGCAATGATAGAGAGGAGCAACTTGGTGGCAGGGTGGCGCTTTATGTCTAGGATGGCATAGAGTCCAACAGGATAAAGATCCTGCAAGAGACTAAATGCACAATTGAATCTTTATGGGTAAAAATCTCTTGAGTGCTGAGGAAGAGTATAGCTATAGGAGTTTACTACTATCCATCTGGCCAGTGAAATGCTAAGAGAAATTAAGGAAGCTAACCAAATTGATAGTGCTGAAATAATGGGAGATTTCAATTACCCAAATATTGACTGGGTAAATGTTACATCAGGACATGCCAGAGAAATAAAGTTACTGGATGGAATAAATTATAGTTTTATGGAGCAATTGGTTCAGGAACTGACAAGAGAGGGAGCAATTTTAGATCTAATTCTCAGTAGAGACCAGAAACTGATGAGAAAGGTAACAGTGGTGAGGCCGCTTGGCAATAGTGATCATAAGATGATGAACTTTGAATTAATGACAGGAAGGGGACAGTAAGTAAATCCAAGGCTCTAGCACTAAACTTTCAAAAGGGAAACTTTGACAAAATGAGGAAAGTAGTTAAAAAAAAAACCTGAAAGATACAGCTACAAAGGTAAAGAGTGTGCAACAGGCAAAGACGTTGTTTAAACATTCCATCATAGAAGCATAGTTCAGATGTGTTCCATGCATTAAGGTAGAAGGAAGGCCAAATGATTACCGGCATGGTTAAAAAATGAGGTGAAAGAGGCTATTTTAGCCAAAAGATCTTCATTCAAAAATTGGAATAAGGATCCATCAGAGGAAAATAAGATAAAGCATAAGCATTGGCAAGTTAAATATAAGACATTGATAAGACAAGCGAAGAGAACATTTTAAAAGAAGATGGCCATAGAGGCAAAAAATCATAATAAAACCTTTTTAAAATATATCCGAAGCAAAAAACCTGCGAAGGAGTCGGTTGGACCATTAGATGATCAAGGAGTTAAAGGGGCACTTAGGAAAGATAAGGTCATTGCGGAAAGACTAAATGAATTCTTTGCTTAGGTGTTTACTGAAGAGGACATTGGGGAAATACCCATTCCAGAGACAGTTTTCAAGGGTGATGATTCAGATGAACCTAATCAAATTATAGTGAACCTGGACGATGTAGTAGGCCAGATTGACAAACTGAAGAGTAGTAAATCACCTTGACTGGATGATATACTCCCTAGGGTTCTGAAAGAACTCAAAAAATGAAATTTCAGACCTATTAGTAAAAATGTGTAACCTATCATTAAAATCATCCATTGTACCTGAAGACTGGAGGGTGGCCAATGTAACCCCAATATTTAAAAGGGGCTCCAGGGGTGATCCGGGAAACTACAGACCGGTGAGCCTGACTTCAGTGCTGGGAAAAATCATGGAAACTGTTATAAAGAATAAAATCACAGAACATTTAGATAGATATGGTTTAATGGGACACAGCCAGCATGGATTTACCCAGGGGAAGTCTTGCATCACAAATCTCCTACATTTTTATGAAGGAGTGAATAAACATGTGGACAAAGGTGAACCGGTAGATTTATTTATTTATTTAAAAAGTATTTATATACCGTTTTTTAAAAAAGAAATTTTATCAAAAACGGTTCACAGATTTAAAACCAAAAATAAAATAATCAAAATAAAATGGAATTTTTAAACTTTACATAAAAATTGGTAATAACTAGACAGAATGCTACTATATAAGGTTATTAAAAATATAAAAAGTTTGGAACCATGGGCTTATTGTTTTGGGGGAAAAGGGGAAAAAGGGGGGGAAGGGGAACGGGAGGAGGAAGGGGAAGTGTGTATTTGGATTTTCAAAAGGCATTAGCCTGATGGGTAAACTAATCAGTGCTGTCAAGGATGTAGCCAGTGCCTTGAGGTCGGGGAGCCACCCATGATTTTCTTCTCTTTGCCAAATAAAAGATTTTTGTTGTTTGTAAGCAATAAGTTCCAACTCTTATTTATGGGCTCAGGTTTAGACAAAGGGAAGACACCTGCCTGCGCTGGCTGAGGGCGAGGTCATGGTGAAGTACCATGCCCTGGGCCTGGATCAAAGCCTCATCGGTGGATACCCACTGGACCAGGTAAGCTGGGCGCAAGGGTTGCCTGGGCCCAGAGGAAAAATAAATACACTGCAGCACAGGTTCACCTAACATTTTTTGTTTCATAGCACACCTGCAACAGGGCCCACTTCAGCATGGCACAACACCTACTTCCCCATCAACATTTTTCTGTTCTCTTCACTCTCCTCCCGCCATGTGGCATCATAACCATCTCCCTTCCCTCTTCCCCCAGCATCATAATCATGTCTCTCTCCTGGAATCATCATCTTCTTCCCTTCCCTATTCCCCCCCACACTGGCAACAACATCATCACCTTCCCTCTCTCAATATCTTTACACTTAACAGGCTATATTGAAAAGAATATATCCAGTTAAGTGGCACAGAGATGTAAAACAAAAGTGAAGCGTGGGCCTGCTAGCCCGACTCCTTGATCTGTACTCAATATAGGAGGACCCTACCAGGCCGAATCCCCCACCCGCTTCAATCCCCTCCTTTTAAACTTCAGCATTTGAATTTCTTGTCTGTTGCAGCCTCCCTCTTCCACCAGCTGCCAAAAATTTCACTGCAAAGCACTGTCCTCTTTCACCTACCTATCGGTACCTCTAAAAACCTCTTCTTGCTGCCAAGATGCAGTACGCTACAACTGCTCTCATCTATATTCAGTGTTGCTCTGACAGAGTAATGCTGGAGGCAGCTGGGAGCAGTTCTAGCATACAGTGATCCTGGTGACAGGAAGGGGTTTCAGAGGTACTGTCTGGATAAGTAGGATAGGATTGGGTGGTGGGGTGTAGAAGAAGGTAGAGGATGGAGCTTTCCTAGTAATTTTTTGGCACCTGGGAAGGGGGAGTAGGTGAGGTTGCAACCGGACTGAAATATTCAAATGTTGAGATTTAAAAGGATGGGATGAGGGAGGTGGGAAACTCAGCTCAGCAGGGCCCCTTTTCTCCATTATATGGGGTGGCCAGCTCCGACCCTCGCGATCCACAAACAGATTAGGTTTTCAGGATATTAACATTGAATATGCACGAGATAGATTTGCATACATTGCCTCCATTACATGCAAATCTATCTCGTGCATATTCACTGTAGATATCCTGAAAACCTGGTATCTACAGTAGGTGTTGTGCCATGTTGAAGTGGGCCCTGTTGCAGGTGTGCTATGAAACAAAAAATGTTAGGTGAACCTGTGCTGCAGTGTATTTATTTTTCCTCTGGGCCCAGGCGACCCTCGCGCCCAGCTTACCTGGTCCAGTGGGTATCCACCGATGAGGCTTTGATCCAGGCCCAGTGCATGCTTTTTCGCCATGACCTCGCCCTCAGCCAGCGCAGGCAGGTGTCTTCCCTTTGTCTAAACCTGAGCCCATAAATAAGAGTTGGAACTCATTGCTTACAAACATGTGGCTCTCATACACTGGAGTTGGCCATCCCTGCCCTATATTAAGTAGGGAGTCAAGGAATCGGGTTATTAGGCCCATGCTGCACTTTTATCTTTTGCATCTCTATGCCACTTAATCAGGCTATATTCTTTTGAAGATAGCTGGTAAAGTCTAAAGTTATCTGACCACATGTGACCAAATAACGTTAAACTTAACTGGTGATATTCAAAGATAGCCGGTTAGGTTTAAAGTTATCCAGATAACTTTATTCGGGGATATTCAGTAGGATGTTAGCCAGATAAGTTAACCACTTTAGGGTTTTCTTTTAAATTACACCCTTTGTGGTTGGCTGGCCTGCATTGGCTGGGGTGGAGGTGGAGTGGGGTTGTGCGTGTGTGCATGTGAGTAGGTAGGAAAGGTCTGTATCTGCTGGTGTGTGATGAGTATGAGAGTGGATGAATGTAGCAGTCTGTATGAATCAGTTGGTATATGGGTGTGCATGCATGCACGTGAGTGGTTGTGCAAGTATGTGTGTACTAGTGAATGAGTGTGTATGTGACATAGTCTGCAAGTGTGTGTGAGAGTGTGTTTGTGTATTTGAGTGGATTGAGTGTGGGCTTTCTGTTTGTTGGGTGTTAGTGAATAGGATGTGGGATGACAGCTCCGTGTATATCACTCAGTGGATAGGATGAGAGTGAATGAATGAATAAATGAACGGGATGGAAATGGTCCATTTCTCCATGGTCTCTGGGCCTCCATGCCTCCCAGTCTATCCTGCCTCCCCACTCCATACCTTCATCCAAACCTTTCCTATCCCCTCCTCTTCCTATCCCCACATCCAAACCTAGCTGCTCTTCTGCTATGGCTGCGGAATCGTGCTCTTCTCATGCTCACTGTCTTCTGCGCTGCCTTCTGTTCGGCTCAAGGGGCCTGGCCAAACACATCCACCTTGGTTGCTTCTACCTGGGCCTGCGCTGCTGACTGCTGCTGTATCTCAGTCCCGCTGAATACTCCTGCTGCCCACTTGTCTGTGTCTGATGACGGGGCCTAGCCTCCCCTCCACCCATCACTAATGCTCACTTGTACGTTCAGTTGGCAAAGTGCGGTCTTTCCACCTGCCACACCGCTGAATGTTGCGGGAGGGAATATGCGGATACGTAAATTCCAGCCTACATGCATAGTTCATTGCTGACACGTGAATGTTCCTAAGCACCCCACCATATGCTGATTTTATGTGCAGAGTCTCTGAACTATGGGTGTAAGTTTTCAGATAAGCACCTAGCTTGGCACTTATGCAAGAAACTCAGAGAGTACATGCCTACACTCCTCAGTGGATGCTAATGTGCACCCCACAAATTGCCAACAGACAGACACTATCAAGAGGAATAAGCATATTATATATACATACACACATACATGATATGATAGCAGTCCGCTATACCTCTATCTATCTATCTATCTATCTATCTATCTATATATCTATATATAGGACAGCCCTGGATTTGTCAATAGGTACCCATTATGCCTATGCCTAGGGCAGCAAATATTTAGGGGCAGCAGGCTTGCTAAGATTTGCTGCCTTCCAGCTCTGCTGAATCTCATTCAGCAGAAAACAGACCTTGGCTACCCTGTAACACACCTCACAGGAGGTGGGGAGGAGGCAGTGAAAGCACCACAAGAGCCTAGGGGTAGCAAAATCCTAAATTCATTCCTGTATACAGAGAAAGAAAGAAAGAAAGAAAGGAAAAGAGAGAACCATACATTCACAGTAGCCCAACATATGTTTTAATGAATATGCCTGCATATATACAACTCTTTCATGCTACCTGAGACCCATTGTTAACCACAAGGATAGACCAGATCAATACAGACCATAATATTAGAGACAACGGAGAGATGAAGATGACAAGGTATTTTGGTACCGTGTGAGCCTGGATAGAAAGGGGGGGGGGGGGGGGGAGAAGGGTAGAAGAGATAGAAAAAATAAGTAACGGGTTTTCAAATACGTTTAAATGTTATAAACAGTGTACATGCGTTTAACAAGGAAACAAACTGAATATATCATTGTTCTGATGCACTAAAAATCAAAAACCTTTCAATTACAATAATACACTCACACTCAAGGAAGTAATTTGGGCAGAGTAGATGGTTCTTATTTGTTGATCTGATGTCATTTTATATATACATATATATATACAGTAACTGAACTTGTATATGTATGTGTCTGTATATATATATATATATATAGAGAGAGAGAGAGAGAGAGAGAGAGAGAGAGAGACAGTATATACAAGTTCAGCTCTATTTTAATTCTGAATGGCAAAAACATTCATTCCACATAGCCATACGTTTCCAGGTCGAGGTAACTCAATATGACACTACTAATGCCAGAGTTTTTGAAACTCCTTTATTTCTAGGCAAAGCAAATAACTCTTCTTAGTAATGAGATGGACAAAAGCCCCCTCTAAAGTGACCCCTGAGAGAAGACTCTGCTTCTCCTTTCTGCCAGGGGATTAAACCTCCATTTCCAGGAATTCTAACACACAAAAATGCATTTCCATTAAAGAAGACCCATGGTTTATGTGAAGGATCTTAAATTAGATTCTTGGAGGGGGGGAAGAGGGGAAAGGAAATGGGAAGATAAAGAACAAGTCTCCTATGAGGGCTATTGAAATTTGGAGCTCGACTTTTGTTGGCTGAAAGTGGAGCTTTTGCTTTGTTAGTGTATGGAAGATGAAATCACACGTCGGCAGCCTGGTAAGGTATCACACTGAGTAAGAGCACGCAGCCCATTCCGAAGACGGATCTCTAAAAGCCGGTTTCAAATGCAATTAATACTTAGGAGAAAACAAAACAACTAAGTAAGGGTAAAGGCTGGTGAAAAAAACAGGCATGCGAGAAGATCTCAAGGCTTCTTATTCCACATTAGGCCCCTGTCAGGAGGTACATGAGTAACGGCAGCCAGAGTTTGAGATGAAATTACTTGATCGGAGGATTTATCATGGCCAGAGTGACTAGCTTGTTAGCATACAGCAGGAAAGATGCCTATCGCTTTATCTGTGAACACGCATGCGAAGATTTGCACGTGGGACTGCATATGCTTGTGGATTTCGGAAGATTAGCATGTAAATAGCATGGATACTGGAGAAGTGGTGCTATGGTAACATCTCAATATTTCTTGAATGCAATATTACCAGGCAAGGTAATAAATAGCTCCTAAGAACCTCTTCAAGCTGGAAAGGTGAGGATGGAGGGAGAAGGCAACATTTTTAGCAGTTTGGACAAACCGTTTTAACACACTTCAGAGACTTTAAAGGGCATTTGCTGGTTTTGGGATGGTTTCATGAACAGACAGAACTTCTGTTACTTTGGTTTTCTTTAGGATCGAGCACACCTGAGATATGTGGAGAAGCAAGGTCTCTCAATTATTAAAATAATCCCATTATCTCAGTATCCCTTGACTGAGCAGAGCTGCAGGGACCGTTCCAAACCACAACTGAAAAATAAATACAGCTCTTCCATAATCTGTAGATCTGTCCAATTGTTTACTCTCCTGGGCTTCTTTTTTTTAACATTATTGCTATATTTTCAGAAAATTATAAACAATAATTCAGTTTATCAAAGAAAGATTCAACGACACACATACAGAAATATCTCAGTGTTATGTATAATATCCATAGTTTACTTTTGCTTTATCCTTTTTATTAATGGGACAAGCTTTTATTATATGGCCAAAAAGTATTATTTTTAACTCTCTTCCCCTGAAGTTACATTTAAGCTGGACATGCAGTAATGAATTTTGGGTGTCCCAGACAGCTGCCATCTCCCCCTGAGGTTCCTGTTTAGCTTGGCATGCTGTATTGGATATATATTCAGCCTAGCATGTAAATGGTACCTTTAATTGCTAGGTGCCAGCCAAGTGCATTAAAGCCAAGAGCAGCACATTGTTATCTGTCTGCACACACAGCATATACAGTAATTTACTAAATGTCAGCAGATAAATTGAAGACCAAAATGGTCCATCCAATCTGCACAGCAAGGTGTTGCAAGGTTGTACTGCACAGGTTACCCCAAGGGTAGGGAGGCCCCCTCCAAGCTGTAAAAGTAGGTGATGATGATTAAATCGCCCCTTCTCCATTTTTTATTCATTCCTTCTTGAGGTGCACAGAAGGCCTGGCCTGGCCATACAAGCACAAGAGTGGACTGGCCCTGTCCTACCGCTATCATGTGTGAAATTAATCAAACTTTGCTGAAGTAATGTAATCAGCCAGATTGCTTAACTGTAAGATAATGCCCAGACGAATTCTTTGAATGCATCATGCCTGGGTGTAACTGCTGCTCTGTCTAGGTCACCTTCGGGCAGAAAAGTTTCATCAAGTTACCATAGGTTTTTCTGGTTCTTCTTTTCCATCCTCTGCCACTAGGGAACTTTCTGTGTTTATCCCATGCCCTTTTCAATTCCTTTATTTTCTTGTCTTCTCTTTTGGAAGGGCATTCCAGGCATCCACCTCTCTTTCTGTGAAAAGTATTTCCTGACATTGTTCCTGAGCCTACCCCATTGGAGCTTTATAGTATGACCCTTATTTCTACAGCTTCTTTTCCTTTGGAAACGGTTTGATTCTTTGCATCATTAATACTATTTAGGTTTCTAAAAGTCTGTATCATATTCCCCCCGCCTTTCTTCTCCTCTAGGGTATATACATTTAGGTCTTTCAGTTTTATCTCACGTAGCTTTTGAGGCAGAACCTACACCATTTTGGTTGCCTTTCTCTGGACCACTTCTAACCTATCTCTATCCAGAACTGAACTCAGTATTCCAGGTGAGGAAGCACCACTGACCTGTAGAGGCCTTAGTGAAATGTTCGGAGGAAATCCTGGCCTGAATCCTATTCAGGTCTTCTGTTAATGGGACAACTAGAGTAATCCATTCCTTATTTTTGGGAGGATTGAAAGGCTGAGTGGTGGGAGAGGCAGGCATGAGGTAGTTGGCTGCTAGAAGCTTTTCGTAATGAAACATACAAGAAGAATAAAGTGCTGTGCTTGCAGTCAACGGAAGCTGCTGCCTATGTGTGAAATCTGCATAATGCATAATCAGAACAGGGACACAGCACTTAGCACCTGAATAAACCTTCTGTTCCTTCTCCCTCGCTGAGTAACAGGACAAAAATTTGTCAAAGTTGATGGGATCTATCCTTTCAGCCTATATGTGAGCAGCAGTGGGAGGAGGAAGAACTGAGCATGTAATCTCCTGAAGATAAGTGGTCCATTATCTGTGAAACACCTTAACCTCATCAAAATCACTGTACAATGTTTTCTTTTTTTAAAACTAAATAATATTTCTGTATTCCTTCAGTCTTTAGGAGTGTGCATGGGAAAAAGATTTTGGTTCAGTTTATTATTTTGGTTCAGCTGCCATTTTTTATTCTCTTTGTTTTGGTTTTCAAGTTCATTTATTATGCTGTTCCAGTTGCTTCCATTAAAGTCAATCGGGATAGCAATCTTATTTTGGACTCCTAACATTGAGGTTTTCTATGCATTTAATGAAACTTGCAGGTAGGCATCAGCAGCAGAGAGAACAGCACTCCGTGACACCACGAAAGGGGAAAAGTGGCACTGACAGTGAGAGGGGTAGGCATGAGCATTTATTTTGTTTTGTTGAAAATGAAATGAATGGACAGAGCCCTTAAAAATAACAATTTTCATTTTCATTGGTTTTTGGATCCCATTTAAGTCTATAGGGCAAGAAAAACTGCATGCTTGGGTTTTTTTTTTGTTTTTTTTTCTGCTCAAGGTAAGCCAGTGAAGCTGCTGAAGCTAGACTGAACTAGTGCTATCTCTAATTTTGATCCAGGGCCAGGAGAAAGGGGAAAAATCTTCCTTTTCTGGACTCCCTGTATATTAGGATGCCTCTGTAGGGTTTCTTTTTACTTTGTGGTTTCTTAATAAAGGCTCTGGGCTGAAGATCACCTGTATACCTGCCTTAATGTCAAAAGAGACCAGTCTCTGCTTTCTTGTGCACTGGGCAGTAGTGAGTGACTCCATTGATGTACTTACCACTGAGGACAGGCTAACAGGTCTACATTTACTAGCCTCCTCTCTAATCCTTCTTTTGTGAAGAGAGATCACAGTCTTCAGTCCTCTGAATCTACTCTCTTCTCTCCAAATATTGATTGAACAGAACTGTAAATGTAGGTGGCCGGTGCTCTTTCATGCAGTGATGTACTAAGGGGAGGGGTGAAGGGGGCGGTCCGCCCCGGGTGATAACAGGGGGAGGGGTGTCATTGCCGGCAGCATATAGAAAGGTCCCGCGGCAGTGCGGAGAAATGACATGCTGGCAGGGTTCTTATTCCCTGCACACAAAAGCGAGGACCTGTGAAAGAAAAGGTTGGTGGCAGCAGAAGAAAAGGCCCTGCTGTGCAGCCAGTGGCTGAAGAAGAGGTCCAAAATGTGTGTGAGAGAGTGAGTGCCAGTGTGTGTGTGTATATATGAGAGAGTGTGTTTGTGGGTGTGTATGTGTGTGTTTGTGAGGGTGCCTGTGTGTGTGAGACAGAGGGTGCATATTTTGTTTGTGTCTGTGTATGTGTATACCCTTAGTCCACGACAATCTCAGGGTGATAGATATGGAGAGCTGCAGATGTTTAAAATCCTTATTAGTTTTAATTACTGGGTGTTACTTGATGTCTGCTGTTTTGAAATATTTTTATCAATGTTTAGGAAATTTTTAATAATTTGTACAGGAGCTCCTAATTATTGAATATTATTCTATTCATCAGCTGTTTTGAAATGTATATTTTTTAGTATGGTTTTACTATTCTGATTTATATTTCTTGATTGTATTGTTTGAGGAATAGTGATTTTTTGCTTTTCCATTGTTGCACTACATACACTCTCTGTCACCCTATTCAACATCTACCTACTTCCCCTCTGTCATCTTCTAGCCGGTCTAGGTGTAGACTTCAAAATCTATGCCAATGATGTTCAGTCATTGGCATAGATATAGCATGTCTTGATCTAATACCTTGTCCATTGTCAGTTTGTATATCAAATCCATCAATACTTGGCTATCCCACAACCGTCTACAATTTGACCCCTCTAAAACAGAAAATCTACACCATTCCACATTCCTCTTGCTGGCCTCCATCTCACCTAACATTTGACAATTTTTCTATTCTCATAACAACTTGAGCCTATAACTTGGGAGTCACCCTAGACTCAGATCTGTCCAGGTCCTCTAGTATGAATATACTAGTATGAATATACTAGTATATTCTATACTATACTAGTATATTCTATATACTATACTAGTATATTCTATATATACTAGTATATTCACTAGTATGAATATACTAGTGGTACCCCGCCACGCGTTGCAGTGGCAGAGTCAGGTTCTTTTCCCTCCCTCCCTCTTCCCCTTGCTCATTTACCTCAGTCACTCATCCTCCTCCCCCTTGGTCACTCACCCCCCTTTCCTCCCCTGTCCCCACTCCAACTCTCTCCCCTCACACTCACCTCTCCCCTCATTCTCCCTCCCCTGACTCTCACCTCCCCCCTCATTCTTCCTCCCCTCACTGTCACCTCCCCCCACCTACTGCCTACCCTTCAGATAAGAAAACTTTTGTCTTTCTATTTCTATGGGAACCCCCTCCCCCCAAAAAAACAAACCCAATCCCAACCCTTTAAATCAAATAATAACCCCCCACCCTCCTGCCCCTCCCAAGACCTGGGAAATTAAAATTGTTGGTGCTACATGTGGTCTGTCCCTGGGCGTCTGTGTGCGTTTTGTAGCCAAATAGGGGAGTGCCTAACCAAATTTGCACTCCCAAATTTGTTTTGTGGTCTGGGGAGGGCTATTTTGATGCATTCCCGAGATCGTGCAAGTTTAGTGTATGTATTTGTGTGTGAACCTCCCCCTTCCCCCAAAAAACAACCCTATGAGAAACGTTCTCTTAAACTAACCACCCCACAATCTCCTGCCCCCCCTCCCCAGCCCTGTGAAAAACAGTAGCCCACCCCCCTGCCCCCCCAGAGTTGCCGAATGAATGAAACCTGCCCCCCCCCCCTCGTGACCCCTCCCCAAGATGTTCGCAATAAATTCATTACCACCCCCCACCCTCCAGACCCCCCGAGACCTGATAAAAATGTCAGTCGGTGGAGCGGGCGTTCAGGAGCGGTCTGGGAGCGATGTATTGGCGTTGGTTTGTCGGCTGCGAGCACTGAAATGGGTTCCGTCGGTACCTTTGCCCTTACTATGTCAGTGGGGTGGAGCAATGGCAGCGGTAGGTCCTCTGACATAGTAAGGGCAAAGGGCCGCCGGCTGCCAGTCCTGAAAATGGCACCGAGGGGCCCTTGCCCTTACTATGTCACATGGGCTACTGCCGCCATTGGTGTCCCCGAGAGGCATAGTAAGGGAAAGGGCCGTCGGCGCCATGTAGATTGCTGGCAGCCAACGGCCGTAGTGCAGGAAATGTGTCCCGGACCGGTCCTGGCCCCCCGCTGGAGTCTCCTAGACTTCTGTCTGGTTTTGTGTGTGTTGTGAGGGCCTGGGAAGTAAATAAAATTGGCATGTGTGTGGGGGGTGTGAGGAGGGTGGTTTTGTGTGTGTTGGGAGGCTGTGGGAAGTAAATCAATTTGGCATGTGTGTGGGGGGTGTGAGGAGGGTGGTGGGTGTATTTTATCTGTAAAGGAAATAGTTATCTTCCGGCGAAAAAAGTGCATGAATGTGTTAAAATGGAAGTGAAACATGGACCTGGACTGGCAAAATGATTAGTGTAGCATGTGTTAGTGTAAGGTGTAACAGATGGCGCTTACGTCCAGCAGATGTCGCTGTTTTCTGGAAAAAAATCTTTAAATCTATTTTACCTGTCACAGGTGTGACATATCTGTAATGTAAGTGCAGAAGAACCTTCCTGTATGCGAAATGAAGGTTGTGTCCAAATTTGAAAGCAATCGGTTCAGTGGTTTCTGAGATTAGCAATTTTGTCCAAACTATTTAACATTTTTATTTATATAGACAAGCCGACAGGCCATCTTCGTTCCATAAACATTTTACAATTAAAACGGCAAGGCTGGATCTCACTAGAAGGCGCTTTTTCAGTCACAGGCCCAGTATTCTGGAATCGATTCCGGATTCCCTCAGGCTTTTATCTAATCCAAAAGAGTTCAGAATAAAATTAAAAACATATTTATGTTCAGTTGCTCTTGGCAAGTTGCAAGTAGCTTCACTCCATTCATTCTCTCTCCCCCTTTACGAGGCTTACAACTTATTGACCTTTTTATGTCTGTTCGACTTGAATTGTTTTTATGCTTGTTTTGATTTGTTTGATTTATGTTTTAATTATGAATGTTTTATTTTGTAAACTGCTTAGATCCATTACCATTGTATAAGTGGTATAAAAGATTTAAAATAAATAAATAAATACAGCATCCGGCTTGTTGTGGTTTCCAGTTCAGTTTTTGTCTGCATGTGTGTGTGTGTGTGTTAGCGTGTGAGAAAGAGAGATGGAGGAAGTGTGCACGTGTGTGTGTGTGTGTGAGAGAGAGAGAGAGAGAGGCACGGAGAAAGTGTGTGTGTGTGTGTCTCTCATATGCACACATGCTCCCTCTGTCTCTCATCAAGTGTGTATGTGTGTGTGTGACAGAGAGGGTGCATATTGTATGTGTGTATGTGTGTGTGTGTGTGTGTGTGTGTGCATGTGTGCCCCCAATCTACAACAATCTTAGGATGACAGATATGGAGAACGAGATATTTTTAAAATCTCTCCTTGGACAGTGCTACTAAGCTGACTACTGACCATGCTACTGGCTCCCTGTCTCAATAGAGTGAACTCTATTGCTTCCCTCTTACTGAGCAATTATGTAATGTCCTGTTCCTCCTGTTCTGTTGTTTGTGTATGTTGATATCGTACCCTACTCTGAACTTAGGTAGGCTGGGCAATAAATGCCTCTAAATAAAAAAATAAAAATCAAATGGGTGTCATTTGATGTATCTGCTGTTTTGCAATATTTTATCGATGTTTAGGAAATTTTAAAATAATATATTGGGTGGAGGAATGCCAAAGGAAGTATATATCCCAGGTGCCAACTACTTTAGGTACGCCACTGCTTTCATTACCCTGTGATGCAGCCTATTATTCAGTTTTGCTTGTTCCATCTGATCCACCTTTTCTGTAGATGGAACAGGATTTACTTTTCTAACATTTGTACTCTTGACATCTGAGACAAAAGAGAAAGTTAATATAGTACAAAAGAGTTTCAAATGGATACAAAGCAAAAATACATTTCTACCTTATTGTACCAGTTAACTTCAGATGCCTTTGAAACTCAAAAACAAATGCATTACAATCTCATTTGAAAGAACTTAAATGAGAATGATAAAATGTATATAACTCTGAAGAAGTCATGTATCTATTCTTCAGTCTTTAATCTGTTCTTTTTAGGTTTCTTCGGGAGCCAACCTTTCGATGCATAATGTGTCTGAGATCTGGTAGTCCTTCTGAAATAGATATTTTTTATATTGATGCTATGCTTAAAATAGACTGTTATAGCGGAATCACTGCCTTAAAGCTGATTATGTTTTGAGACATATTTCTGTCAAAGTTACCCAGAGTTTTTTTTTTGAGAATTTTTAAAATTCTGTTCATATGGGAAAGATTAATACGTGTTCAATTGTGATTATATATTCTTTTATTTTAGAGCTTATTATGTCACATAAATTACACAAGCTGTGCTTATAGAAGCCTTGCTAAAAATTGGGATCAGGCCTCCCCTCCCGCAAGGTTTCTCACTTTTTAAAGATATAGGAATCATAAAAGAGGGAGAGGAGTGGCAGTTATGTGCTTTGATTTGATAAAGGTTGAGAAATTAGCTATTAGGTTTTCTAGTTTTATAGAGGTTTATTATTGTCTTGATGTATGCTATTTGTTTAATTTATTGTTGATTTTCAGTCCTCCAGATTTTTCTAATTACTCTCTGACAGAGATTATCAGAACTGATCAGTCAGTGTGTAGTATTTTGGGGATTTTAATATTCATGTAAATGGCCCTTTTAAAATTATGGAGAGGAGCTTTCTTGCCAATTTGACTGATGTAGGGTTTGTGCAGTGGGTCAAAGGCCCTATAAACACCAAAGGATACACTTTGGATTTTGTTTTTACTACTGCAAGAACCAAGTTAGTGGATAACTTTCTCTACTTTCATGGACTGACCACTTTTTGGTAATTTTCTCAGTTGTCTCTCATATAGAGAATTCTTTGAAACTCAAGGACAATATTAGAGTGAGAAACCTTTGGAACCTTGATATAGATTTGTTGTGCATGAACATCACCAATTTCTGATGAATTTTTTAAATAGTATTTTAGAAGAGCAGGTATCTAAATGATCCCATTATTAAGGAAGGCATTAGACAGAGTAGCCCCCAGAAGATAATAATTTGATGTATTGGGGGAAGAGTCAACCTTGGTTTCACTTGGGATTGAGATTCTTGAAGAAACAATCTAGACTTTATGAAAGGATGTGGAAGAAAGATAAAAGATTAGGAAATAAACAATTATGTACTATGAGTTTTGATCACTATCAAACTGAGATCAAAAGAGCTAAAAGAACATATTTAGAGAAGCAATTAAATTTGGCAGATAATCACCCTAAACAACTGTTTCATATGATTAGACAGTTTTCAGATAAGCCTTCAAAGTCATTACCAATCTAATTCATACACCAGATGCTTTTTCTTCTTTTTTTGAGGCTAAAATTAAGAAGATTCTGTTGCGCTCATGGGTGGACCCTTGTCCTGGAGCTGTGGAGAATGGCTCCCTGGTAGGGACCAGGAAGCACCTGACCCCAGGGGGTGGAGCACTGGAGGAGACAGAGGCTAGGATGAGCTTCACCACTGGAAGCCCAAGGTCCCCCCGGGAAGAGCCCGTAGGGACATAGGCCACTTGGACCTAGGTGGGCCTCACAGGGTCTCCTGGAGAGGTGGTAGACAGGCGTGCCTACAGACAGCAGGGGAGCACGGTCAGACTTGAGGTTGTAGGTCTGATGGAGCAAGGAAGACCAGAACAGCGTAGGCGATGACAAGTCAAGGGACAGAGCCAGAATCAGGAGGCATAATCAATCAGGCAGGTTAGAATCCGGGGGTCAGTATGAGAAGTAGTCAACAAGGCAGAGGTCAGATTACGGAGGTCAGACGAGGTCACAAGGCAGACAGAGGTCAGGAGGCAGGCAGCAGACAGAGAGGTCAAGGAACAGTACCAGAGAGACAGTCCGAGGGTACTACCTGGGGGACGGACGGACAGAAGCAGGAACAGAGGGACGCTGGAACAGTAGGATGCAGGAACAAGGCTGGAACAGTAGGATCCTGGAACAAGGCTGGAACAAGACTGGAACAAGAATACATCTAGACTGTGCTTTTTTCGGCAGCCTTGCGCTTTTTTCGGCAGCCTTGCGCGTGCTGACTCCGGATTTTAATGGATACGCACGGCTACGCGCGTATCTATTAAAATCTCGCCTGGTGCGCGAACAAAGTACGCTTGTGCACAGATTTATAAAATCTGCCCCTTTGTGTATCTTCCTTAGGACTGAGGAGGGACATGACAGAGGTCTACAAGAACATGAATAGAAAAGAATAAGCAGTTGTTTACACTGCCCAAAATGCTAGGATAAGGGGACATCCAATGCTAGAAATTTCAAAATGAATACAAGAAAATATGTATTTAATCAGTGGATAGCTAAACTATAGAATCTAGTACTGTTTGATTGTTGTATTGGCCTATTTTATATTTTTTTAAATGTTTTTTTAAATTTAAAATAATATATAAACCTCACTCTTAGCAGAGAAGTTTGAGGCAGTGTTCAATAAGAAAAACGTACATAAAATAATAAAGAAAATATATCAAAATGACATTTTCTGTACTGCAGCATTCTGTACTAATTGCAAAAGGTAGGGCATATTTGCAGGTGTCCAATATAAAAGGCATTGCGATAGTCAAAGCCTACCAGCACAAGGACCTAGAAAACAGTTCGGAAATCACAGGATTCAAGAATTGGTCTAAGGTTCCTAAACATTCTTGATTTACAGAACACAGCTTTCACAACTCCTTTAATATGCGGAACCAGAGATAAACTAGAATCAATCATTAATCCTAAACTGTGAGTTTGCTGGGTGCTTGGAACCACCAAACTGAAAAAAGAAGGGATATTATTTAAGGAAAATTTACTGAGAATAATAACTTTGGTTTTTGCAATATTCAATAGCATTTATTGTGGAAAGGTCAGTGGTTAACAGAATGTAAACACAGAGAAACAAACTTGAAAGTGAACCAAGTTGTTAGGCAGGAATAGAGATTACAGTCTAATTTTGAAATGAGCATGCGGGCACCCATAAATGCACATATAGGCACACAAGTGGACATACGCTGGAATTTTAAATCATGACTGTACTTGCGTGCATATGATTTAAAATATGCCTGTCACATGTAAGTAAGCTCCTAATTTTAAAGAAACATACTTTGCATATCTTCCTTAGGAATTTGTTGGCTTTAACATGCATGGGTAAGCGGATTTTAAAACATGCTCGTGTGAAGGACAGTGCTACTTTTTCCAATTATTCCACCAGTTTGCCCAATCTCAAGTTCATCCAGATCCCTTTGGTTCTTCATTCTGCACTCCTTCGAGTTTACCTGGACCCTTCACCCTGTCATGTTAGACCTAAAATGCAATTTCTTCAGACTTACTCCTTATCAGGAGCAGCAGCAAATATATGCGGCTAACAAGTCGCCATGCGCTGAAACCTCTTTGTTTTCAAATTCGAATTTATACTCGTAACTGTTAGCTCTGCCCTGGAACACTCATGCCATGCCCATGCTCTGTCCTTTTCCATGCTCCTTTGTCCTTTTTTCTAGCTCACATATAATTAGAGGCTTTTAAAATCCAAAATTTGCATGCACAGCCCACATACTCATATATATGGGCCCTTTAGCGTGAGCAACACTTTTAAAATTTGGCCTTTAGTTAATAGAGGTCAAGATCTGAGCTCCCCCCATGTGGGAGAAAGAGATGGTTTGAGAATTATGTTTATTTGATGCAAAAATTGGTTGTAACTATTCCTACATATTTTTGTAACTTTAGGTATAACATTTCTGCATGGGGTAATCTGCAGGGAGCAGCAGTTACAATTCTAACCTTGCTGGAAAGACTGGTGGGGAACAATTACAAAGGCAACAAATCTCTATGTTAGAAAAGTAAAAATAAAAAGTAAAAGGAACAATAAACCAATCTGGTTCTTAAAGGAAGTGGCTGACAAATAGGCAAAAAGAACAGCGTTCAAGAAGTATAAAGGATCCCAAAAAGAGGAACACAGAGAAGAACACCTGGTGAAACTGAGAGAAATGTAGAAAGAAATCAAGAAAGCAAAAGGTCAGCAGAAGAAAGGAATGCCAAAGAGGTCTGACAAAACATTTTTCAAAAATATCAGAAAAAGAAGGAAGGCCCAAAGTGGTATAGTGAAATTGAAAAGTGTCAAGGAGCAATTTGAGGAGAGTGATGAAGAAATGGTGGAAATATTAAACAAATACTTCAGTTCGATGTTCACTAAAGAAGACCCTGGAGAAGAACCATCACAGGTTGACCAGACTGTAGATGGTGATGGGGTAGACAAAACTCTATAGAAGAGAATGTATGGGAAGAGCTAGGAAAAGTGAACAAGGCCATGGAGCCAGATGACGTACATCACAGGATACTGAGGGAGCTCAGAAATGTGCTGGTAGGTCCGCTGAAAGACCTGTTCAATCGATTCCTGGAAACAGGAGTGGTGTTCTGAGACTGGAGAAGAGTGGTCTTGGTCCCGTTTCATAAGAGTGGGAGCAGAAAGGAGGCTGGAAACCACAGGCTGGTTAGCCTTACTTTGGTGGTGGGAAAATTAATGGAGACTCTGCTGAAGGAAAGATAATTAACTATCTACAATCCAGTGGGTTGCTTGACCCAAGGCAGCATGGATTCACCAGGGAAAGGTCCTGTCAGAGAAATCTGATTGATTTTCTATGATAGGGTGACTACAGAATTGGATCAGGGAAGAGAGCTCAATGTGATTTACTTGGATTTTAGTAAAGCACTGGATACAGACCTGCATAGGAGACTCGTGAACAAAATGAGAAGCTTGGGAGTGGGTGCCAAGGTAGTGGTGTGGATTGTAAACTGGTTGACTATTAGGAGACATCATGTAACGGTAAATGGAACCTACTCTGAAGAAAGAATGGTGATAAGTGGAGTGCCACAAGGATCGGTTTTGTGACCAGTTCTGTTCAATATCTTTGTGATCAATATTGCGAAAGGGATAGAAGGTAAAGAGTGGACATGCCTGATGGAGTAGAGAAAATGAAAAGTGATATAAGAAAACTTGAAGACTGGTTGAGGATTTGGCAACTGGGATTCAATGCCAAGAAGTGCTGTGTCATGTATCTGTAGTAATCCAAAAGAGCTGTATATGATGGGTGGTGAAAGACTTGTGTGCGCAGACTGGGAGAGGGACCTTGTGGTGATAGTGTCTGGTGATCTGAAGGTGGTGAAGCAATGTGACAAGGCGATAACTAAAGCTAGAAGAATGCTGGGCTGCATAGAGAGAGGAATAACCAGTAAGAAAAAGGAGGTGGTGATGCTCATGTACAGGTCCTTGGTGAGGCTGCACCTGGAGTACTGCATTCAGTATTGGTGCCCATATGTCAAAAAGGATATAGACAGGATGGAGGTGGTCTAAAGAAGAGTGACCAAATAGTGTGGGGTCAGCATCTGAAGACTTATGAAGGAGTCTGAAGGATCTGAATATGTACAACCTGGAAGAGAGGAGGTGCAGAGGAGATATACCAGGTGCAGATACCTGAAAGGTTTTAATGATGCACAATCAGCAAACCTTTTCCATTGGAAAGAAATCAGTAGGACTAGGGGGGTCACAAAATGAAACTCCAGGGAGGATGACTCAGAACCAGCATGAAAAAAAATTTTCTTCACGGAGAGGGTGGTTAATGCCTGGAATGCTCTTCCAGAGGAGGTGATGAAGATGAAAACAGTGAAAGAATCCAAAGGAGCATGGGATAAATATTGTAGATCCTTAAAGGCTAGTGCACAGAAATGAAAAAAATAAGTACATGGGGGTAACTTGCTGGTGTGGCAGTTACTACCTTTAACCAATAAGCCTTGATACTGTTGATGCAACTCCATCATTTCTCTCTACTTCAATGGTAGCGGGAGAAGAGGAATTGGATTCAAACAGCAATCAACGAGGGCCACAACTTTTACTGTCTGGGGAACAAATAAGCATGGAGGTAACTTGCTAATGTGCTTTTTCTTTTCTTAACCAATAAGCCTCATTCTTTTGATACAACTCCAACATTGTTCTCTGCTTCCATGGCAAGGGGTAAAGGAAAATTGGATTCGAACAGCAACCAATGAGGCCCTGAATTTTACAGTCTGGGAAACTGTTAAGCATGAGGGTAACCTACCCGGTGCAGTAGATACCACCATAAGCTCGCTGGGCAGACTGGATGGATCATTTGGTCGTTGTCTGCCATCATTTCTATGTTTCTATGTTATCTGCCATTATTTACTAGGGGTGTGCATTCAGTCCCTATGTATTGGCAATCTGCAACGGATGTGGCCATATTCGTTGTATTCATGGGGAAGCGAAACGTATCGCGATTCCCGACGAATACACAAATCTTTCCCGAATTATTCGGCCACCTAAAGAAGCCAATTTAAACAAACCCCCCACCCTCCTGACCCCCCCCAAGACTTACCAAAACTCCCTGGTGGTCCAGCAGGGGGTCTGGGAGCCATCTCCTGCACTCACACCCTAGGCTGCCGGTTTCAAAATGGCGCTGATAGCCTTTGACCTACCATGTCACAGGGGCTACCGGTGCCATTGGTCAACCCCTGTCGCATGGTAGGAGCACAAGATGGTGTTGGCCATCCATTGGTCAAACTCTGTCACATGGAAGGAGCACAAGATGGCGCCAGCCATCCATGTGACAGGGGCTGACCAATGGCACCGGTAGCCCCTGTGACATAGTAAGGGCAAAGACTATCAGCGCCATTTTGATTACTGGCAGCCGACGGCCCAAGAGCAGGAGATCGCTCCCAGATCCCCACTGGACCACCAGGGACTTTTGGCAAGTCTTGGGGGACCCTGCTGGCCCCCAAAAGACTTGCCAAAAGTCCAGCGGGGGTCCCAGAGTGACCTCCTGCACTCGGGCTGTCGCCTGCCATTATTCAAAATGGCGCCGATAGCCTTTGCCCACACTATGTCACGGGGCCGACCGTCGGCCCCGTGACATAGTGAGGGCAAAGGCTATCGACTGCCAGTATTCAAAATGGCACCATAGCCGAGCATATCCATTAAAATCCGGGGTCGGCATGCGCAAGGCTGCCCAAAATCGGCAGCCTGCGCGCGCTGAGCCGCGCAGCCTGCCTCCGTTCCCTCCGAGGCCGCTCCGAAATCGGAGTGGCCTCGGAAGGAACTTTGCTTCGCCCCTCCCCTCACCTTCCCCTCCCTTCCCCTACCTAACCCACCCCCCTGGCCCTATCTAAACCTCCCCCCTACCTCTATCCCGAAAGTTACGCCTGCTGGAAGCAGGCGTAACTTTACACGCGTCGGGCCGGCTGCCTCGCTCCATGTTCCGGTCCGGGGGCTGGTCCAGGGGCCGCTGTCACGCCCCCGGAACGCCCCTGGGCCGGAACCACGCCCCGGACACGCCCCCGAAACGCCGTGTCACTCCCGGCACATCCACGAAACGCCGCGTCACTCCCGGCATGCCCCCCGACACGTCCCCCAACACGCCCCTCCATGCAAGCCCTGGGACTTATGGGCGTCCCGGGGCTTGCGCGCGCCGCCAAGCCTATGCAAAATAGGCTCGGCGCACGCGGGGGGTTTTGGGGTAGGTTTTCGGGGGGTACGCACGTACGTACCCCTTTGAAAATCTACCCCATGGTATATTCATCGTGGATAGGCCATTCATTTTAAATGAATGCACATCCCTAGGAAAGACTGTGAGATGTAGGAAGTGCATAATTGTGATGTATGGTAGTAGAATCCCATTCCATCCCCTCTTTTCCTTATCCCACCTTCCAAATTACTTTTGATCCCCTTACTCTCCCTCTTTCATATCCTCCCCCCCCACCACCTGATTCCCCTCAATCACCCTGTTCCCCTCCACCTAGTTTTCCCCTCCCCCCATAAACCCCTTAGTCACCCTGGTTCCCCAATTAACCCCCAATTAACCCCCTACTCACCCTGATTTACTCCACTTGCCAAATCCCTCACTTACCCTGGTTCACTACCCCCATAAACCCCCTCATTCATCCCACCCACGAACCCTCACATACCCAGGTTCACTCCTCTCATCCCTAGTTCATTCACTCACTTCCCCACTTCCCCTGGTTCAGTCACTTCCACTCCCCTGATCCCCAGTTCACTCTCTCCTTTCCCTTCCCCCTCCCCGGCCCCACCCACTCACCAGCTCCTACCGTGTTTCTCCGGAAATAAGACATCCCCCGAAAATAAGACCTAGTAGAGGTTTTGCCAAATTGCTAAATATAAGACCTCCCCCGAAAGTAAGACCTTCACATAGGACATGTAAACGATCGAATTAGCTACGGTATTCCCTCCCATACAGTAACACGCACCCCTGCCGTTTTGCCACACGTTTAACCTGCTAACTTACCGCCTACCCTTACCCCTGCGATAGAGGCAGGGGTAAGAGTAGTCGGCAAACATTCCCCCAGCCCCCGCTCACCTGCACTGGCCGCGTCCATTGGTGCTGGTCTCCGGGGCAGCCCCAGGGAGGAGGGGAGAGGACTGGCAGTGTACAGCAACGAAGTGACTTACTTTTTTCACAGCCCTCCTCCGGAGACGGACATCGACGGACACAGATCGCGGCTCCCTTGCCTCCCGGAGGCGAAGATGGATGCCTGCACGGGCGAAAGCGGCCCCTGTACGTGCGATTGGGCCGCTCAATACATGACGTTTGGCATCACCCTGGAGGGTGGGGGAAGCTAAGGGGTCGGTTTTTAAGGGTCTGGGTGGGTTTTTTGTTTATTGGCTCGAGCGCAGCCGATAAACAAAAACCCAATCGGGCCGGACGATAAAAATTTTAAGATTTGAATCGGAAAGTTAAGAATTCTTAAGTTAGTTTTTCTCAGTTCATTTTCAAAGAGATCTATTTTCTTTACCATATTCATATCCGATTTAATCAGATTACTCTGAACTTCTTTAATCTCTTTTACTTCAGATTCAATCACATTTACTTTAACTTCTATCTCAGCAATAGCTTTTCCTTGAGATTGAGCTTTGCTTAAATTTTCTTTCACAAGCACAGTCAGATCAGTAACAGCTTTATTTAAGGTAATTAAGACCTTCCATACTTCCTCTAGTGTGATTTTTACCGGCATTTCCAACGAAGGGGGCAACTGGATTTGTATTTCAGGCTCTTTCTCTCCTTCCTCTGAAGGGCTGCTCACACAATCCGACCTTGAAACCTCCACATACCGGCCCTTGGAGCCCAGATGTAATTGGCTCACCGAAGCTATCGGCTCCATGCCTTTGCTTCTCAGGGCTATCGGCGTCCTCAGTGGTAGATATTTCCTCGACGGTCTCACCCGGGTTTCCTCCTCTCCCTCTGGGGGGCCCTTGTGGTGGAGTCGGCAGCATTGGAGCTCCGGGGCTCAGGGATGTTTCCTCTGCCTTGGCTCCTAGTGGCTGCTCCCCGCTGGTCTCGCCCGCGACACCTGCTTCCGGTTCAGATTGCATGGTTTTCCCGAAGGCTTCTTCGATCCTCGGCTGCCTCGAAGGTACAGGAGTAGAAGTGGCATTTTCCCGCACTTTAGCTTTGCGTTTTGTGTGCAGCATTATACCGCTATTTTCTCACCAACGTTCACAGGAAATAATCACAAGAAAACGCAAAAGTTTCAGAGGCTTCCTCGGAGCTCGGTTGCCTACATGCTCCTATGCAGCGGCCATCTTGACCCTGCTGCTGCCTTCTTTGTGACTGTGGAGTCGCTAATATGATCTATCGGCTGGATGCTGGCTCCGCACTTCCTTCATGGTTGAAGCTGGTGCCATGCTTCTGCTCCCATATGGTCCTGACGCCGCCATGCCTCCCTCGTTGTGGCCTGAGTGCCGCTGCTGCTGCTGCCTGCCGCCACCAGCACTTCTCCTTCATGGCTGGGAGCCGCTGATCCTGCCTGCCGGCTGGACACCAGCCCTGCCTTCTCTTCATGGCTGGAGACACTGACATTGTCATTCCTGCCTGTCTCTGGCTCCCGCATAGGCGCACGCGTGCCTCTTTTGAATATTTAAAGGGCCCACGGTGGTAAAAGCCCCGCAGCCCCATCTGATGACATCAGCACCTCGTCCTGTGTCCAGCCTTATAAAAGGGCTCTTCTCCAGTTCCTCGTGGCCTCCGCAATGGCTCCTCATGGTTTTTCATGGTTGTCCATGGTCTCTTCATCCTGCAAGGTCCTTCATGGTCTACTTCTGTCAAGATGGTTCCATGTTCTTTGTTGAGTGTTCCTGATCCGTAGGTTCCAGTTTCCAAGTTCCTGTTCCATGTTCCGGGTCTCCTTGTTCCTCGTTGGAGCTCTTTTGTACGGTCTCTATGTTCCTGGTTTCTTGTCAGTCTTCGGATTCACCATCTCATCTGAACCTTTTACCAAGTCCTGGATGTCCCTGTCTTCAGTCTTCGGTCAGCATTCAAGATCCTTCCTCATCTTTCCTCCAGGCATGCCAGTGTAATGGTCCATGATGTTGCATCCGTCGCTGCTCAACACCCTCACTTCGCCCTCTTTACTTTCGTGTTGACTCCCTCTGGGTCTGATGGACGATTAGCTGCCATGATGTCTTCTTGTCGTCTCTCTCCAGAGTCCCCGGACCGGCACGACGCTGTGGATCCGCCATGTTCCTGATGATGTAGGGAGTGCGCGCTCCGATTGATGTACCAGCAAGGGCGCGAACCTCGGGGGCGTCCCCCTGAGATGATGTCATACACTTCCAATATAAAAGGGCTCAGTATTCGCTAATGAATCGAGTTAGCAAGGGGGATTGCTTCGGCTTTACTCCCAAGCTACTCTGCCTCCTCGGACTTACCAGGGGTACCCGCTCCTCGGGGGCCTCGCTCTCTTTTCTTTATTTCAGATTGCAGATAGGAACCGGTACTCGCTCCTCGAGGGCCCATGTTCCTGAACACTCTGAAGATTCTCTACTGTCTGGAAGCTATCACAGATACAGACTTTTGTGAGTTACCATCGCTCTCTTAGAGCTTTCCCTGGAACAAGGTACGCGCTCCTCGAGGGCCTAACCCTTTCCAGCTACTGAGCTTCCTAAAGACCTTATGTGAGTTTTGTCATCCTGTTCTGGCTATGAACACAGCATACCCTGTCTACTCACTATCTATAGTTTCTCTACAGCTCAGGAACCCTGGGATCGCTGTTCCAGTACCTAAGGGACTTCAGCCCTGCCGGGCATGTCAGCTCACTACTGCCACCTCTGGTGGTTCTACTAACCTGTCTAATAAAAGAATAATCTGTGTCTGTCTCCGTACTCAAACCTAGCCGTGGTCCCTCTCAGGATATCCTCCTGGGGGCGCAGTCATCTGCCACCGACCCAAGGATCCACCTATCTACATTCCTCTACAGCCGAGTGCCCTCTCCAAGCACTCCGCTGATAACAGATTGCTACCCCTTCTCCATCAGGAGTCTTCAGCAACAGATTCATAACAGATTGCTACTCCGCAGTCTAAACCCTAACACATTGTTTACTACTCCCTCTACAGGAGCTGAGCATATCAGATTTCTTTCTTTTTTTTTTTAATTTTATTTTTATTAAGCATTTCAATTTTTCAAAAGGATTTTACACAGTATTGAACAAGATATTATTATACAAACATTAATATATGACAAATCATTGCCCATATAACTGTGATAATATCAGATTTCTAACTCTTCCTTCCACAGGAGCAGATTCATTACAGATTGCTAACTCCTCCCTTCTTGAGGAGTAGATCATAACAGATTGCTAACACCTCCCTTCCTCAGGAGTCGAAGCATAACAGATTGCTAACTCCTCCCTCCTTAAAAGTCAAAGCATAACCAGCCCATGGGGGCCTTTGTAGGGTGCTTCCTGGCACAGGCCCTGTCTCCAAGTTCGTCTTCACTGGAGCAAGTCCTCGGAGACCATCCTTAGTCCGATACTCCAGTTTCCTAGTCCCGGTCATGTGGATGGTTCAGCCAGAAGAGTTTCAAGCTTCGCTCCTTGCTCCAATAGATGTCCTGACTCCTGTCCTTGTCCTTTCCTCAGTCCTGAGCCTGTCCCATTCCCCGCATGGTCCGCGGCCAACCTGTGGCAGGTTGTGTAGGGCATGCAGTGAGACAGCATGGTTCATGACCAGCCCATGGGGAGCTGTGTAGGGCCCACTGAGGTGCAGTGCCCTTGGTCTTGAATTCCATCACGAATCTGAGTCTTCCAAGTTCCTTGAGCCTCATCTGACTCTTCCAAGTTCTTCGAGTCCTCGTCTGTGTTCCTTTTCCGTCCTGCCCTCAGCCTTCGACTGACCTGACGCACTCATTGCTCCCAAGCGGCGGGTCCAAAAGGGCTATCGAGTGGCTGGAGGACTATCCTTGAGACCAGCATTCTGGTGCGTGCAGGTTCAGCATAAGCTTGAGTGTTCCAAGATACGCTCCACACTCCAAGCTACACTCCATTTTTCAAGCTACACTCCACATACCGCCCATGCATGGATATGTTTGCCTCCCATGGTACATGCCTTGGGGCTCATCTCTGGGGTCGTGCCATGGGTCAAAAGCTCACATTCTCCCTCAAGCAAGCGACTGCACCCCTTGTGCTCGCAACATGTTCACTGCCACCAATATGTCTCTTCTGGGGCAGGCAAAATTCACCATCCACTGCCACCAATGTTCTTCTTCTGGGCAGGTGAGAGTAAATGTGCAGTTCCGCTGCCACCAATGCTTGTATTCTTGGAGGGTCCCTGGTTGCCCATGGCAGTTTGCCTAGGACTGGACTATTTTGTGGCAAGGGCTGAATTTTGTGGCCCTTGCTGCAGCTGCACAATGATGGTAGATGGTAGAGATGTGAACCTTGTGATCGATCGTCTTAACGATCGATTTCGGCTGGGGGGGGGGAGGGAATCGGATCGTCGCAGTTTGTTTTTTTAAATATCGTGTAAATCGTAAATCAATTTACGATTTACACCCCGACCCTTTAAAATAAATCCCCCACCCTCACGAACCCCCCCAAAATGTCTTAAATTACCTGGGGTCCAGTGGGGGGGTCCCGGTGTGATCTTCCACTCTCGGGCACACTAAAACAACCCTAAAACCCACCCTGACCCTTTAAAATAAATCCCCCACCCTCCCGAACCCCCCCAAAATGTCTTAAATTACCTGGGGTCCAGTGGGGGGGTCCCGGTGTGATGTTCCACTCTCGGGCCACGGGTGCATTTGATAGAAATGGCGCCGGCGCTACCTTTGCCCTGTCATATGACAGGGCAAAGGTAGCGCCGGCGCCATTTTGGTTCCTGTCCCCCGACGTCGCGAGCATAGGAGATCGCTCCCGGACCTCCGCTGGACCCCCAGGGACTTTTGGCCAGCTTGGAGGGGGCCTCCTGACCCCCACAAGACTGGCCAAAAGTCCAGTGGGGGTCCGGGAACGACCTCCTGCACTCGAATCG
Organism: Rhinatrema bivittatum; assembly: GCF_901001135.1. Lineage (NCBI taxonomy): Eukaryota > Metazoa > Chordata > Amphibia > Gymnophiona > Rhinatrematidae > Rhinatrema > Rhinatrema bivittatum. Next base: position 155,123,536 of record NC_042618.1, read on the forward strand.
TGTTGCCGTAATGCAAAATGGCGCCGGCCGTACGGCCATATTGCCGTACTGAAAAATGGCGCCGGCCATATGGCTGTATGGCCGGCGCCATTTTGCATGACGGCAACACGATTCGAGTGCAGGAGGTCGTTCCCGGACCCCCGCTGGACTTTTGGCAAGTCTTGTGGGGGTCAGGAGGCCCCCCCAAGCTGGCCAAAAGTCCCTGGGGGTCCAGCGGGGGCCTGGGAGCGATCTCCTATGTTCGCGACGTCGGGGGACAGGAACCAAAATGGCGCCGGCACTACCTTTGCCCTGACAGGGCAAAGGTAGCGCCGGCGCCATTTCTATCAAATGCACCCGTGGCCCGAGAGTGGAACATCACACCGGGACCCCCCCACTGGACCCCAGGTAATTTAAGACATTTTGGGGGGGTTCGGGAGGGTGGGGGATTTATTTTAAAGGGTCGGGGTGGGTTTTAGGGTTGTTTTAGTGTGCCGGTTTTCCCGCCCTCCCCCTTCCCCTCCCCCTTCCCCCGATTTACAATTTTTGACGATAAATCAGGGGCATTCCTATTATATATCGCCTCTAACGATTTTTGACGATTTAAAATATATCGGACGATATTTTAAATCGTCAAAAAATGATTCACATCCCTAGTAGATGGGGGACCCTGGTAGAGAATGGATTCGACAAATCAGAGAGAGAGGGGTGATATGGAGGGAACAGCAAGAGAGAAGGATGGAGCTCAAGTTCCATACAGCAGGGAGGTCATCAAACTTTTCATGAAAAGGGCCACATAGAATTTTTTAAATCACTGAGAAGGCTGGCGGGGCAGGGGAAGGCTTCTCCTTGGAGTTTGCTGAGGAGTGGGTGGGAATTGGAGAAATCATTTTCTGACTCTCTTTGTGATTTAACATAGGAAAGGGGAAAGGCAGGGATCCCAAAGGTGTAGCAGATAGTCAGGATGCACAACCTTGCTCCCTCAACATATTCTCTTCTTTTCCCCTTTCTCCCAAATATAATCTCCCATTCAACTTCTTCCAGCAGGTCTTTCTCTTTCCTTCTCATCCTTCTCCCTTTCCCCTGAAATCTACCCTTTCCTCTTTTCCTCTCTCCCTCCTCAGTATCTCTTCCTTTCTTTCCTGCTCTGCTCCTCTACCGCATCTCTTCTTCCTTTCTCCCCCATAACATCTCCCTTACACTCTTCCTCACTATGCTTTAGTCTGTGTATACTGCAACAGCAATGTGCAGGCAGGGCCAGTGGAAGCACTAGGCGAACTAGGCCTGGGCCTAGGACGCTGAGCATTACGGGGTGCCAAGCAGGGGGAGCCAATGCCCCCGAGTGCAGGGAGGCTCATGTGGCTGCCGGTGGACCTCATCCCACTGGCGGCTGAGCAGTGAACTACCGCTGTGCTGTGCTGTGTGCTGGACACATAGCAATAAGATCGGCAGGGCCGTGGTGGAGCTCATGTCACCACAGCCCAAAGAAAAAGGTGGTGTCTAAGCCTGCAGGTGCTCCTTCTCCTTCCTGCCTGCGCAGCCCCGGAAGAAAACGTTGCCAGAGCCGCACGGGCAGGAAGGAGGAGGAGCATCAGCCGCATGCAGAAGAGGAGCAGCGCTTATGGGCCACTGCGAATCCCAAGTCACAGCGGCCTGAGAAGAGGAGGAGGCCCGGTAGCAGGGCCGCCACGGCGGATCCCACATTGCGGGTGACCCTAGAAGATCAGGGCCGCTGCAGAGCCCATCCTGCGGCGACCCGTGAAGAGGAGGTCCAGTGGTGAGAGAGAGGCTGAGGGCCTGTAGAGTGTGTATGTGTGCGTGTATGAGATGAGTTGAGAGATTGTGTGTGTGTGAAAGTGAGTTGAGAGACTGTGTGTGGGAGTGAGGACTTGAATGTTTGCAGAGACAGCATGTGAGAGCCTCTGTGTATGTGAGAGAGACAGCATGTGACAGTGAGAGCCTGTGCTTGAGCAAGACAGCATGTGGGAATGAGAGAGAGCCTGTGTGCGTTGAGAATCAGACAGCATGTGCCAGTGAGAGACAGTGTGTATGAATGATTGTATGAGACAGAGCATGTGAGAGTGAGAGCCTGTGTGTGTGTGTGTTTGAGGGAAGAAGATGGAGAGAAAAGAAATAGAAAAAAAAAGACAATATAAAAGGAATTGGTAAAAAAATAAGAAAGGGAAGGTGGCAAAAAAAAAAAAAGCCTGTGACCAACCGATTAGAAAACTAAGATCAGACAGCAAAGGTAAAAAAAAATTAGTTACTTTTTAGTGATTGGTACATGTAATCTTTGGGAATGTGCAAGAGTAGCACTTTCTCTATGCGGATCTCACAATGTACGAGATCAGCATGGAGGAAGTGGAAGCCCATGGGGCCTGCACAGAGGAGGCAGCAGAATGGGCTTCAGTGCCAGTAGCAGCAATCAGCGCCTCCCCAATAGCCATGTGGCAGCAGTGACAGTGGTAGCAGAGGAATGAGAGAGGTTCCGAGGTTGCTGGCAAAAGAAAGAGAGGGGGTCTGCCTTTAGTGTGTGCATGTGTATGAATGGGAGTCTGCCTGGGGGTGTATTTGTGAGAATAGGTGCCTGCCTGTGTGTGGTGTGTGTGTGTGTGAGAATGAATTGGTGCCTGTCTGGGGGTCAGTGTGTGTGAGAATGACTGGGAGCTTGCCTGGGTGTGTGTGTTTGTGTGTATGTGAGGGAGCCAGTGAGAGTGAGAGCATGAGTGTGTATGAGAAAATCCAGGGGAGTAAGAGTTTGTGTGTGTGAGGGGGTGTGTGGAGGGGGAGAAAGTGTCTTAGAGCCTGAGAGTGTGTCAGTGTCTGTGAGAGCGAGAGGTTATGGTGGATATAAGAGCATGAATGTGTATGTATGTGACAGTGTATGTGTGAGAGAGAATGGACATGTGAGAGTATGTGTGAGAGAGAGAGGATAATCTCTTAATCCTCGACAATATCAGGGTGACTGGAAATCAAGAGCTCCCACGTATAGATAGCAGGGGCTTTTTAAAATCCTTATTAGTTTTAATTATTGGGTGTTATTTGATATATGTGCTGTTTTGAAATATTTTATTGGTGTTTGGGAAATTGTAAAAAATGTATATGATTTTAATTAATAGAAATTCTATTTATCAGTAGTTTTAAAATATTATTTTATTAGTATGGTTTTACTATTATAACTGATGCTTTATGTTTCTAGATTTTATTTGTTTTATGAGGAATGGTGGTTCTGTTTTTCCATTGTTAATACAGAGTCTGGCTTCTTGGGGTTTCCATTTCAGTTTTTGTCTAATTTGTGCTCCTTTATTTTGTATTCTGTATTCTGTATTTGGTGAGGGTCTGTCTCTGCTCTGTGTGTGTGACCATGATGAGAGATTCTGCTAGTATGTAGTGACTGTATAGGGATCTATAGCAATCAGGTTTGTTTTGTTTCCTCAGTAGGTGGTATATTGGTATTCTAGGACCCAGTGTAATATTTACCCTTGCTTTTTCACAGGTAGGGTTATTGTTGTTTGAGTCCTTGATGTTATTACTGTTATGTTATGATGGGATTGCAGTATAGATTTTGAGTATCTTATTTGCAGGGTTTTGTGTTAGTTCACAATGTGCCTGGCAGTAGAAGGTGTTTGTGCTACTTTTACTGTGAGGTGACACCAGAATTTAAAAATATCTTTTACTATGATGAGTTGTAAGGGAACATCCAAGCTCCATTGTTTGGGGGAATTTCAGTGGATGCACAGTTAGAGAACTGGAGGGGCAGGATTTATATTGACATTCTGTCCCTTCCTATATATTGAGAAAGCAACAAGGAAGGCTATCTAATAAAGCCGTGGAGGCAACAAAATGAGGATTAGAAGCCAAGATGTCAAATTTTAATCCTTTATTGAAGACTTGGAATTTTCAAAAGCGCCCTTCCTATATTTTCCAGACTTCACTCTCATAGCCATATAGAATTAGTTGAATGAGATTATCAAATGATTTTATAGTGTGAAACTGGCCAGCTTTTTGAAATTACTCAGAAGACCCTTTGGACATTTTTATTAATAGGGATGTGAATCGTGTCCTCGATCGTCTTAACGATCGATTTCGGCTGGGAGGGGGAGGGAATCGTATTGTTGCCGTTTGGGGGGGTAAAATATCGTGAAAAATCGTGAAAAAATCGTTAAAAAATCGAAAAAATCGAAAAACCGGCACATTAAAACCCCCTAAAACCCACCCCCGACCCTTTAAATTAAATCCCCCACCCCCAAATAACTTAAATAACCTGCGGGTCCAGCGGCGGTCCGGAACGGCAGCGGTCCGGAACGGGCTCCTGCTCCTGCATCTTGTCGTCTTCGGCCGGCGCCATTTTCCAAAATGGCGCCGAAAAATGGCGGCGGCCATAGACGAAAAAGATTGGACGGCAGGAGGTCCTTCCGGACCCCCGCTGGACTTTTGGCAAGTCTCGTGGGGGTCAGGAGGCCCCCCACAAGCTGGCCAAAAGTTCCTGGAGGTCCAGCGGGGGTCAGGGAGCGATTTCCCGCCGCGAATCGTTTTCGTACGGAAAATGGCGCCGGCCATACGCGTATGGCCGGCGCCAGTTTCCGTACGGAAAATGGCGCCGGCAGGAGATCGACTGCAGGAGGTCGTTCAGCGAGGCGCCGGAACCCTCGCTGAACGACCTCCTGCAGTCGATCTCCTGCCGGCGCCATTTTCCGTACGGAAAATGGCGCCGGCCATACGCGTATGGCCGGCGCCATTTTCCGTACGAAAACGATTCGCGGCGGGAAATCGCTCCCTGACCCCCGCTGGACCTCCAGGAACTTTTGGCCAGCTTGTGGGGGGCCTCCTGACCCCCACGAGACTTGCCAAAAGTCCAGCGGGGGTCCGGAAGGACCTCCTGCCGTCCAATCTTTTTCGTCTATGGCCGCCGCCATTTTTCGGCGCCATTTTGGAAAATGGCGCCGGCCGAAGACGACAAGATGCAGGAGCAGGAGCCCGTTCCGGACCGCTGCCGTTCCGGACCGCCGCTGGACCCGCAGGTTATTTAAGTTATTTGGGGGGGGTTCGGGAGGGTGGGGGATTTAATTTAAAGGGTCGGGGGTGGGTTTTTGGGGGGTTTTAGTGTGCCGGCTCACGATTCTAACGATTTATAACGATAAATCGTTAGAATCTGTATTGTATTGTGTTCCATAACGGTTTAAGACGATATTAAAATTATCGGACGATAATTTTAATCGTCCTAAAACGATTCACATCCCTATTTATTAACACTTTTTTCTTATAACCAATTTTAAAGCAGGATCCATGCTATAGAGGTGGGTGTGATGAATAAATGTCATTTTGGCTCCCCCCCCCCAAAAAAAAATATTCTGTCTAGAGATGCCACTGATTTTCTGTGACCTTAAGCATTAGTACAAGAAGGATTAAGGGGGGGGGGATGCTGGAGAGGCACACAAATGCATTGGCCCCAGGGCGCCGGAGACTCTTGGTACGCCACTGGGTGCGAACCATATGGGGCCGCAAGCGGTGGCAAAGAGTAGTGGAGATTTGGCGGGCCGCGAGCAGTGCCCAACCTGCTTGTGACCCAGAAAACCACACAGTCGACGGGCGTGATCGAGAAAGATGTAGGAGTCGGGGCTGAGAAGGGGGGGGGGGGAAGGGGGCACAAGGGAGAAGGTTTGCCTAGGGCGCCTAATCCCCTTGCACTGGCCCTGCGCGCAGGCCTCATTCTACATCTGGCAGACCCCCTCTAATGATGTGTGGGTCCTAATATCTCCATCTGATGACCTTAACTACTCAGTCCCGTCATGTGGGCTGCAGGAGCTTCTTTCAGTGGTAACAACAGTGGCAGAAGATTAACTTTTTATGTGTCAGTTTGCTGGATGTTTTTTTTTTTTTTTTGGTTGAAGCTAGGCTTGCCTTGGTAGGCTGGATTTTGCCCGTGGGCTGCAGTTTGGGGAGCTTGGCCAAACCGAAAGAGGGGTGGAGCTGGAGAGTACAGGGAGGGGAGCAGAGCTCAATTTGCATTCTGGCGATGCAGGCGTAAGGCAACTTTCCTCTTTATTGTAGTTAGATTGGGATCTCTTAATTATTTGCATTCTCATGTCTCTGCTGCTTAGTATCCAGTTTCTAAAGCTGGTGTTGCTTGTTAGTTCAAGACTCAGGATTTCTGATCCATTATGAGAGAATATTTGGTAAACTATATTGCACTGGAATTCTGAACAGGTTTTTGTGGTATATAATAAGCATGTGGAAAATCAGAGAAATATTTTTCTTTTTTAAGGGATAGATGATGAATAATGGAGTAAGTCTCCCAGTAAGGCAAGAATGATCTGGTACCCTCATAGAGTAATTGAGTATGAGTCATTGAGTTGGTCTTTCTTTGACACTAGCATTAACCCTTCTTTTTTTAGGGCATTCCAATAAAAGGTATTACAGTCTACAGAGATTCCAAGCTTCCTTGATGGAAGCACTTGGAATGTTACAGTTAAAGGTTCACCAGTTGGGGAGGAACTAGTCAATGCTGTAGTCACCAAATATGCCAACATCTTTGCAGTCAAATTTGTGACTTACCAAGGACTAAAACCCTTGCTGCAGTTGGACACATTGGTGGCACTAATCAAAAGTAAAGTAGGCAATGTTCCAATTGTGCTATAGAACATTGCGAAGGCCCCGAGGAACTTGATGCATAGACTAAACACAATTATTGATGAGATGTTTTAGAACTTATCATGTTCTCAAAGTAGGTAACATCCATCATTATAGGGGAGAAAACTAAGGAAGAGACATGTCTGTGGCACTACAAGGTTACACTACATTAAGCCCCTGTGTATTTTCTACCATCAGTAAAACAGCTGTTTGGCAAGGTGGATTTAGCCTAGGCCCATCTATAGCTGGAATTTGATGAGGAACCTACAGATGCCCAGTTATACATTGAGGTGTGGTCCATATTAAATGCCCATAGTTCAAAACAACAACTGGACAAGGACATTTTCTACAACCCATAAAAACACTTCTTGCTGGCTCAAAGGCAGTATCTTGATCATACTTAGCATTAGATAAGGCCTGAGCCATTTATGAAGCTCCTTTGTCTCATTTCATGCAAGCTTTCTGTGGATTCCTCAACTATCATAATTTCTTGAAAGACAAGGCCATTTCTGCTGAGCCTTCTCATTGCCTTCTAATCAAGAAAACACTATGAAAATAGATACACAATCACAAATGTGTCATCTGTGAAGATAAACAACTAGAGGCCAATATTCAGTAAAGCTGTTTAGTGGACAAGTTAAGCAGCTGTTATCCAGCTAAAGTTAGCCAGATAACTTGTCCAGTATATTCAGTGGCATAAACATCCCACTGAATATATTGTTGAAAGTTATCCAGCTACAATTAGATGAACAGCTTTAATCCTAACCTGGCATTGATTGAATATGCTGGTTAGCCTAAAGTTATCCGGCCTCATCCGGCCAGAAGCAGTACTCATGCACTATGATGAGAAGAAGTCTCTGATTCTCAGGTAACTTTCACCATATGTTATGGGTGGTATACTGAGCCACAAAATAGCAGGAAGAACTGAGGGACCAGTTGCCCACTACTCATGACCGTGAAAGGGATGTGAACAGATCTTAAGCCACTATTAGAATTGTTGCTGAGAACAAGCCTATACGGCAGGTGATGACTACCCACAATGCCTTGTTGAAGCTTTTTGTCAAAGGCATATGACTATTAACCTAGTATAATGCCCTGGAAATTGATCCCAAATGCCAGTGTACAATACAAACCATGAATGAAGTATTAAGAATTCAGTATTCAACTAATGCCTCAAATTTTAATGCGAGAATTATTGACAGAAATTCCAATGCAAAGTTTCACAAGGATGACATCAAAGGACTAGGTTTGTTAATATCCTCAGCTTGACTGGGCCGGGACAAGGGTATTAGACACTCTAGGTCAGAGTTTCCCAAACCTGTCCTGGGGACCTCACATTCAGTTGGGTTTTCAGGATATCCACAACTAATATACATGAGATAGATTTCCATATACTGAGTCTCCATGATATGCAAATTTATCTCATGCATAAAAACTGAACCACCTCAAACTTATAGTCCTGTTTCAATGATGAGTAAGTATCCAACACAAACAATAACCATGCTTCATCAAATTCTAGGACCAGAAATCCTACATTTAAAGGACTTTCCTATAAACTAGGCTTATGTGTTCTTTGATCCTTAATGCACAATATCAACATCTGCCCTCGGTGTAATCATTCATCCTTATATCACATATCCATTGATTTTTGCTAGGTTTTTTTTTGTGTGCACTTAAAAGAATCTTGAAATTTCAAGTCTAAAATAATGACTTATCTTGATAAGAATTCATTGAGAGCTTCCCCAGCTTCTCCTGTCAGTAAATTAAACTTCCTACATCAGGGGCACATCTCAAAATGGCAGTGTTTCTGTAACAAGTGGACATGTGCATTTGCATGTTCCAATCACTTGTCACGTAAAGACTCCCGATAGGGCCTTATAATCTCTGCCTTGTTTGTACTGATTACATCACTATTACAAATATCTTCTTTTAATATTTAATTTAAGCATGCTGTGTTATAATGACATCACAATAATGTGTACCATTCCACTTTCTTGCTCAAGTCCATAGGTTGCATGGTGTTCAGAGTAAAAATTCAAAATTATTCCTATTAGTTCAAAAATACCTCCCTGTTAGCTCCTCAGTTTGATACCTGTATTTGTTCAATGACTAACCATTGCAGGTCTATAAAATTATGGCCATAATCTTTGCAGTGTTGTACAATCGAGTCATTTGACTTGCCCATTGTTAAATAATTTCAGTGTTCATTAAGGATTGCTCTAATCGCTCATTTAGTATGCCCTATGTAAATTAATGAGCACAGGCACATTATTGCATAAACTAGCCAGGAGGACTTGCAGTCTGTATGAACTTTTAGTGCGATAATACATTCTTTATAAGGAACTCTCCACTATACCTGTGATTGCTTGCACATAGTGGGCCAGATTTTAAAACCTATGCGCGGGTGTAGATTTGTGCGCACAACCCGGAGCGCACAAATATACGCCCGATTTTATAACATGTGCGCCTCGGAGGGAACTTTCCTTCGCCCCCCCCCCACCACCTTCCCCTCCCTTCCCATATCTAACTCGCCCCGCAGCCCTACTTAAATCCCTCTCCTACCTTTATTTTATGTTGCACCTGCTTCCAGGCAGGCGTAGGTTGCGCGCGCCGTCCGATGGCCATCCCGCTACCCCGGGCACAGCGGCAAATGGCTGCTGTGCCTGGAGGCTCCAGCCATGCTCCCGCTCTGCCCCCAGAGCTTCCGGCCCCACCCACCCCGCCCCTTTTTTCAAGCCCTAGGACATACGCATGTCCCAGGGCTTGCACGCGTCACTGGGCCTATGCAAAATAGGCTTGGCACGTGCAGGAGCGGGTACTTACGCCCATAATATATGAGCGTAACCCTTTTAAAATCCGCCCCAGTGTGTACATGTCCCACATGCAAAGTGACCCAAGACTGTTCTTGAATTGGGGAACTTCCTGACAACACCACTTTTGTGGGCTGTAGGCATGCAGGTCTGAGACCTACTAATTATATTCTTATTGATAAATAATGCAATATACTGTACCCTACAATGGCTTTCTAAGTAGTTTGCAACAGTCATTATGCATCATGCATGAAACTTTAAAATATTTTACCTCAATTATTTCAAGCACTTATCAGCATTAAAAATTACTTATTAATCTGTATTAATTTATTTTATATTTATTTCAGTTTATAATTGCACAAGTATAACATGTAAAAAGCAAAGAAAACAAACAATCAGATCCAATCAAGCATGTAATAAAACAAAAATTTATGTATTCTTTCATGAATCCTCATTGCAGAAATCCAGAAATCACAATAACTACAATAAAATATCATTAATCATCAGAACAGGTGCAGAACAGAGCTAGGACAATTCACATTACAACTAACATAAAAAAATATTCAAATTCTGGTGTCACCTTAGCAAAAATATCCTTCCACTGCTATTTTGTGAAGTAACACAAATTCCTGTAAAGAAAGAGACATCTAGAACCTTGCCATACCATACAGTCACAGCACTGACTCTCAGGATTCAAAAAACAGTAACCTTATGAAAAAGCAGCAATGCAAATAATACACCAGGCCCTAGAACATTAATACATCACCTAATGGAATAACAGAATAGGCTGGACTACTACAGACAAACTACATGCTATTAGAAACATTGCACTTTAACCACACACACAGAGTAAAACAGAGACTGACCTGTACCTAATATAGAAATAAGAGACTACAAATTAGAAACAGAAGCATGCAGATAAAACCAAAGTAGAAAGCCTGAGAAACTAGACTCTGCACAGTTGAATATTAAAGAAAGAGCAAAATACTAATATAAGAAATGCAAATTTCCAAAGATGGCATATTCAAATTGCTATAATCTCACTATAATTGTTTATTTTACCTTTGTTGACTGATCTTTGTATTTTTCTAATTAGTTGGTCCTGGTCTCTTTTTCCCATTTTTGCTCATTTCCTAATTCCTTTTCAAGGTCTTTCTTCTTTTTCTGTCTTCTTCCCTTCCTCCCTCACACTCATACACACGCTTTCTCTCACAGACTACATAGAACATAAGAACATGCATACTGGGTCAGACCAAGGGTCCACCAAGCCCTGCATCCTGTTTCCAACAGTGGCCAATCCAGGCCATAAGAACCTGGTAAGTACCCAAAAGCTAAGTCTATCCCATGCTACTGATGCTAGTAATAGCAGTGGCTATTTTCTAAGTCAACTTCATTAATAGCAGGTAATGGACTTCTCCAAGAACTTATCCATCCTTTTTTAACCCAGCTACACTAACTGGCATTAACCACATCCCCTGGCAACAAATTCCAGAGTTAATTGTGTGTTGAGTGAAAAAGAAAATTCTCCAATGAGTTTTAAAATGTGCCACATGCTAACTTCATGAAGTGGCCCCTAGTCCCTTCTATTATCCGAAAGAGTAAATAACCGATTCACATTTACCCATTGTTGCGAACGTCGCTGCTCGACGTCCTCACTCCATCAGACTCCTTCTGGGTCTGATGGATGTCCGGCTCCCGCGGCGTCTCCATGCCGTCTCCCTCTGGCGTCCCTGGACCGGCTCGATGTTGCAGATTCGCCATGTTGCCTGAAGACCTAGGGCACGCGCGTGCGTGCGCTCTGATTGAAGTACCAGCAAGAGCGCGAACCTGGGGGCGTCCCTCTGAGATGATGTCATCTGCTTCCAATATTTAAAGGTCTCTATTTTCACTATCATACTGAGGCCTGGATTTATCAAAATGCGATAAGTATCGCATGCGATAGCAAAAGGGGCATGTTTTATGCTAATATACAGTTTATTGCAATTTGTGCTAATTACCTATGTGAAGAGCTAAGTTAGTGCAAATTGTGATAGCATTTTCAGACTTTGTGGTAAGTGCCAGACCTGTTGTATTTCCTGCATTCAACCACTGAGGGACCATTTTAAATGGTGTGTGTGTGTGAGAGAGAGAGAGAGAGGACTTTCCATAATGCCCTCATGCTAGATAGGTATTTAAATCTCTATGGGAGGCCAACCTAGTAACTCAAGGTGAGGTTTAGGTATTAGTGTAGGAGGTTAGGGGCCACTTTGATATTCAACGTGAAACGTACGAACAGAACAGTGGTCTCTTGTGAAGAATTGATGGCCGGGAGTGAGGAAACTCACCCAAAGAGGAGATTTGTGCAATGTTCTCTCCACCTAGCTTGATGGACTCTCTACCTGGGTAAACTCAAGCTAGGTGGAGAGAACATTGCACAAATCTCACCTGAGCTTCCTTGAAGCCTTATGTGAGTTTTGTTATCTAGTTCTGTTCATGAACTCTGCCTACTCACTTTCTACAGTTTCTCAACAGCTCAGCCATCCTGGATCGCTGTTCCAGTACCTGAGGGACTACAGCCCTGCCAGGCATATCAGCTCACTACTGCCACCTCTAGTGGTTTCAAAAACCTGTTTAATAAAAGAACTAATGTGTGTCTGTCTCCATACTCAAGCCTAGCCAGTGGTCCCTCTCGGGATATCCTCCCAGGGGAGTGGTCATCTGCCACCGGCCCAGGGATCCACCCACAACTACATCAGATTGCTAACTCCTCACAGAGATTCATTACAGATTGCTACTCCCAGCTCTAACACAGAGCTTTCCTAACAGATTGCTATTCCTATCTGATTGCTCCTCCCATCAGATAGCAGATTCCTAACAGATTGCTAACTCACTAGCAAATCCAGAACACCCATTCTAGACCTCTCATGATTTTAAAGACCTCTATAATATCCCCCGTTAGCCGTTTCTCTTTCTTCTCCAAGCTGAACAGTCCTAACCTCTTTAGTCTTTCCTCATAGGGGAGCTGTTCCATCCCCTTTATCATTTTGGTCGCCCTTCTCTGTAGCTTCTCCATTGCAACCATGTTTTTTGAGATGCGGCGACCAGAATTTACACAGTATTCAAGATGCGGTCTCATCATGGAGCGATACAGAGACATTATGACATTTTCCGTTTTATTCACCATTCCCTTTCTAATAATTCCCAACATTTTGTTTGCTTTTTTGACTGCTGCAGCACACTGAACCGACGATTTCAATGTGTTATCCACTATGACGCCTAGATCTCTTTCTTGGGTGGTAGCACCTAATATGGAACCTAACATCGTGTAACTATAGCATGGGTTATTTTTCCCTATATGCATCAACTTGCACTTATTCACATTAAATTTCATCTGCCATTTGGATGCCCAATTTTCCAGTCTCAAAAGGTCTTCCTGCAATTTATCACAATCCGCTTGTGATTTAAATACTCTGAATAATTTTGTATCATCTGCAAATCTGATTACCTCACTTGTCATATTCCTTTCTAGATCATTTATAAATATATTGAAAAGCACAGGTCCCAGTACAGATCCCTGAGGCACTCCACTGCCCACTCCCCTCCACTGAGAAAATTGTCCATTTAATCCTACTCTGTGTTTCTTGTCTTTTAGCCAGTTTGTAATCCACGAAAGGAGATCACCATCTATCCCATGACTTTTTACTTTTCCTAGAAGTCTCTCATGAGGAACTTTGTCAAATGCCTTCTGAAAATCCAAATACACTACATCTACTGGTTCACCATTATCTACATGTTTATTAACCCCTTCAAAAAAGTGAAGCAGATTTGTGAGGCAAGACTTGCCTTGGGTAAAGCCATGCTGACTTTGTTCCATTAAACCATGTCTTTAAGAACATAAGAAATTGCCATGCTGGGTCAGACCAAGGGTCCATCAAGCCCAGCTTCCTGTTTCCAACAGAGGCCAAACCAGGCCACAAGAACCTGGCAATTACCCAAACAACAAGAAGATCCCATGCTACTGATGCAATTAATAGCAGTGGCTATTCCCTAAGTAAACTTGATTAATAGCAGTTAATGGACTTCTCCTCCAATAACTTATCCAAAACTTTTTTTGAACCCAGCTACACTAACTGCACTAACCACATCCTCTGGCAACAAATTCCAGAGCTTAATTGTGCGTTGAGTGAAAAATAATTTTCTCCAATTAGTCTTAAATGTGCTACTTGCTAACTTCATGGAATGCCCCCTACTCTTTCTATATGACTCCCTCACACCTACAAGCTCTCACTCTTATATGCTCTCTCCCTACATAAGTTCACATTCTCTACACACACACACAAGCTCTCATTCTACATGCTCTACATTCACACACACAAGCTCTCACTCTCTCACTCCCCCCCCCCCCCACCCCAGGCTCCCTTTCTTATACACACAGAGACGCACACCCAGGCACCCATATTCACCCACGCATGCACACATTCAAGCTCCCATTCTCACCCACCCACACACACAGGCTCTTGCACAGGCACACACACATGCACACACATATGATCTCACACAGACACACACACACATACACACACAAACAGACTCTCACTCATTCCCACATAAATACAAATTCACACACATCATGGTCTCCTGTTATCATCGGGACGTGGTGAGATGAGCTCTACCAAAGTCCTGAGGGCCTCCTGCTGTCTTTGGGCCACATGGCCCACTGATCTTCCTGCTTGGGGAGGGGGACTAAGAGCAATTGCGCGGTGTCAGCTCCTTCCCTTCCCCACCATCCCCTTATAGGAGAAATAAAGGCCCCTTAGTGTAAAGATATTCCCCCCCCGGCCCATCCCTCCCAACCAGCCAAATAAAATGCAATCCCTGGTGTCTTGGGTACCCACCCCCAACTCACAAAAATGATCCTGGTAGTCTGGGGAGACAGGTGGTGATAGAAAGAGAGAAAGGGTGAATGTGTGTGTGTGTGTGTGTATGTGTGTGTGTGTGTGTGTGCAAGAGAGGAAAAAGGGAGTATGTATGTGTAAGAGAGAGAAAGAGAAAGGGAGAGAGATCCTGTGTGTGTGTGAGAGGGTATATGTGTATGTATGTGTGTGTACGTGTGAGAGAGAGAGCCTGCATGTTTGTCTGTGAGAAAGGGTATATGCCTGTGAGAGCCTGTGTGTGTGTGAGAGAGAATAGATGTCTCTGTGTTTGTGTGTGAGGGAAAGGGCTCATGTGTGTGTGTTTTTAAGAGAGTAAGAGAGAGAAAATGGTTGTGTGAGAGAGCCTTTGTATGTATGTGTGAGAGAGAAAGGGTGTTGTGTGTATGGGAGAGCCTGTGTATATGTGTGTGTGTGTGTGTGTGTGTGTGCGTGTGTGAGTGTGTGAGAGAGAGAATTTCCCAGATATGGAGAGAGGGAGTTTTAAAAATTCTTATTTGCTTTAATAATCACTTGGTGTTTGCTGTTTTCAAATATTTTATTTGTGTTTGGGAAATTTTGGATATTCTATTCATCATGGGCCGGATTTTAATACCTACGCACAGGCGTACATTTGTGCGCACAACCCGGCCCGCACAAATGTACGCCCGATTTTATAACATGCACGCGCAACTGTGAGCATGTTATAAAATACGGGGTTGGCGCGCGCAAGGGGGAGCACAGTAGTGCACCTTGCGCGTGCCGAGCCCTTGGGGAGCCCTGCTAGCTTTCCCCGTTCCCTCCGAGGTCACTCCTTGGAGGAAACTTTCCTTCTGCCCCCCACCTTCCCCTCCCTTCCCCTCCCTAACCCGCCCCCAGCCCTACCTAAACCCCCCAGCCCTTTATTTTATAAGTTGCGCCTGCCTTCGGGCAGGCGTAGGTTACGCGCGCCAGCCAATGGCCGGCCCGTGATCCCAGCCACAGCACCAAATGGCCACTGTGCCTGGAGGCTCCGACCCTGCCCACGCCCCGCTCCCCGACCGCCCCACCCTGCCCACGCCCCACCCATGCCCCGCCCCTTTTTCAAGCCCTGAGACTTACACACGTCTTGGGGCTTTACGCGCGTCACTGGGCCTTTTGAAAATAGGCCCAGTGCGCGTAACCTCAGATTTACAAGCATAGGGCTTTGAAAATCTGCCCCCATTTGTTTTGAAGGCTTTTTTTATGAGTTTGGTTTTACTGTTATGATTGATGTTTTATATTTCTTGATTTTATTGTTTGATGTTTTATGAGGAATGGTGATATTTCTTTTTTTTCCATGGGGCGGGCATTTATGAGAAGATTGGCAGCGGCAACAGCAGGGATAAGACGTCCACACCACTTCCTGAGAATATTGAAAGAAATAAGAGAAGATCTAACGATATGGAAAGAATTCCTTAAGAACTTCAACAGAGTTTCCGTGATACAGGAGACACCACTTTCCAACAGAGACCTGAACATCCACGCAGATGCATTGGGAGGCTGGGGTTTCGGTGCCATTTGTCAACAAGCATGGTGTACGGAGCCATGGCCAGTGGAGTGGATCGAAAGTGGACTCACAAAGAACATAACCTTCTTGGAACTCTTTCCCATACTTGTTACCCTGGTATTATGGAGCGATAGGCTTAGGAATAAGCAGGTCATTTTCTGGTGTGACAATAAGGCGTGGTGCAAGTGTTGAACTCCCAATCAGCTAAGTGCCCAAAAGTGGTCAATCTCCTCAGGGAGGTCGTGTTGTCGGCATTGCGTAAAAACATAATGCTGCGAGCTAGGCATGTACCGGGGTCAAGCAATAGCGCAGCGGATGCTCTGTCTCGGGCTAAATGGCATTTGTTTTTCAAACAGGTACCAACAGCGGAGAAAACTGGGACAGTCATGCCGACGCACTTATGAAGAATTGGTCCGAGACCACCATGGACCTAGTGCGAAGATCCGTTGCACCATCCACATGGAAGGCTTATTGCAGAGGATACAATTACGTTACCACATTCCTTAGACAGAATGGCTGGAGACAAGGACCGGTCAGTGAAGACATGATTATCAAATAAGTTGCCACATCTTGTTAAATTTTATCTCATATTATTATTATTATTGTTTGTAATTTTCTTTTATTGTATTTTATTATTATGTTATTATTATGTTAACCGCTGTGAAGGCTACGCCGAGACAACGGTATACAAGTACAAATAAACCTTAAACCTTATATCAAGGAATGCGGTAATTACGCACCTGGCCGGACTGGCATTCTTCCTTAAGGCGAGGGGCTGGGGAGACCCAACCAAGTCCTTCATGGTGAAGAAAATGATGACAGGATGGGCAAGGACTGTCGATCATATTAGTGACAGAAGGCATCCCATCACACACGAAATGTTGCGATCGCTCTGGACAATCCTAGCATCCATATGTTCATCGCACTATGAATGGGAACTATTTCGTATGGCATTTTCACTGGCATTCTTCGGAGCAATGAGGGTGAGCGAACTGACCGCCTCCAACAAGGATGACTCCGGTCAGACGGGGTTACTACATAAGAATGTGACATTGACAACAGACACATTAACCATCACAATTCACAAATCAAAAACGGATCAGGAAGGAAGAGGAGCCACGCTACTCTTAAAACGGATAGCAGAATGCGAAACTTGTCCAATAAACAACGCAACGCGTTATCTGCAGTTGAGGCCGACAAAAGGAGTACATTTTCTGATTCACAAAGAGGGTACTCCACTCACCAGATACCAATTTGCAGCAGTATTAAAAGCGTCAATTCATAAAATGAATATGGACACTAAAAACTTCTCAACACATTCATTCAGAATCGGGGCGGCAACAAGTGCAGCGCAAGCCGGGCTACAAACATCCACAATAAAAAGAATAGGATGGTGGCGCTCCAACGCAGTTAACACATATGTCCGCTTGGACAAGGTAAACACAGGTAACCATAAGTCTTGATTGTTTGTTACAGATCGGCGAGTTACATAGCACTCCGCATGGATCATGGGACACTCTTATGTGCATTGGGCAGTGAGACGAGCAAAGGAAAGAACTTACGGGCAGCATTTAGGGCTGGCATCACGAGGATGGTACCTTTCATGGATGGGAAAACCAGGTATGCGCTGGGAGCAGTTAGTGCCCCTATTACGGAACTTGAGAGATTTGAGGGCGGCCCCAGAGGTAATAGTAATACATCTGGGGGGCAACGATCTATGCTCTTCGACATGTAAACAACTAATAAGAACAGCAAAACACGACCTGGCTCAGATCATAGAACTATACCCACAAACTGCAATCTTCTGGTCGGAAATCATCCCACGTCCTAAATGGAAAGGGACTAAGTTATGGAATCGGGGCAGAAAGAAAATCAATAGGCAGATTGGAAGATGGCTACAGGAGAGAGGTGGCAAACAGATCAATCACCTATGGGCCGATGTCGAATGCACAGGCCTCTTCAGGCAGGACGGGGTGCACCTATCAGACATAGGTTTTGACATTTTTAATAATGCAATACAGGAGGCCATCGAAACATGGTACGACAGAAGTAGAATACAGAGGCTGCAGCTTATTAATTAAGTGGGGGGACACGAGGCAAGGGTCCTCCCTACCTCGTGCTTTGGCGGTGACCTGGACCGGTTGGTGTCTATGGCAAGTGGTGCTGGGTAGCCGATTAGCGCTGGGGGGAGCGCAAAAGGTGACGGCGTGGAAGGCCGAGAGGCGGGGCCCCCCTTGCTAGAGGACAAGGCGGGGGGGGGGGGTCAGGGATTAATGCTGCCTTACTGGTCCCCACGGCGGGCAGTGATGGACACAGATGACTGGCCCGGGTACCCATTACAGTTTTAAGATATTATGTGCCAAATAAAAGCTGCGGCCTTATTCTACCAACTTCAGTGTCAGTGTCGTTTACTGAGACAAAGAATATATGGGACGTAAGGTTGGGATAACGTATAGAAGTATCTCGACGGACAAAGCAAGTCAGAGTGGCGACTGCTAATGTTAATAGGTGGGTCTGAGCCCACCCTTAACCACGGCGTAGCCCCCCTCCTCATGCGATGGACGGAGCGGGAGAAGGGGGGAGCGCCAGCACGCACTCCCTCGCGGGTGCAGGCGCCCCCGCAGGATCCTTCCTAAAACGAAGGCAGGGCGCTCTCCCATCATAGGCCCACCCAGGGCTGTGACACGGGAGCGGAGGGACGCCGGCGCAAGGTAATGACGTTGCAAGCCCCTTAAAGGGCCGCGACGCACGGGAGGCGATCCCTTTTGGACCCCTCCCAACGAAACCCACCCACCCACCCTGCAATGCAACCAGATGATGAAATACAGGAGCACTCAAGTTGTAGACTTGATAATACCCCTCAGGTCATCTTTGTTTAACATGCGTATGTACGTAGCAGGTAGAAAACTTATGTTAGTTATGACGTTACCATTGTTTAATATTGTGGGACATTGTCGCAGCTTGAAGGCTGGGCGGTGAACCGGGCCGGTTGGGGTCTATGGCAAGTGGTGCCAGGTATAACAAGACGGCTGGGTAGCCGATTAGCGCTGGGGGGAGCGCAAAAGGTGACGGCGTGGAAGGCCGAGAGGCGGGACCCCCCTTGCTCGAGGACAAGGTGGGGGGGGTCAGGGATTAATGCTGCCTTGCTGGTCCCCATGGCGAGCAGTGATGGACACAGATGACTGGCCCGGGTACCCATTACAGTTTTAAGATATTATGTGCAAATAAAAGCTGCGGCCTTATTCTACCAACTTCAGTGTCAGTGTCATTTACTGAGACAAAGAATATATGGGACGTAAGGTTGGGATAAAGTATAGAAGTATCTCGACGGACAAAGCAAGTCAGAGTGGCGACTGCTAGTGTTAAGCTTTTGTCTGCATGCTTCTATGTACACTGTATGGTCTCTTTATTCTGTAGTGTATTTGGTGAGGGTCTATATGTGTTCTGTGTGTGTGAACAAGGTACATGTGTGACCTAGTATGTAGCTTCTGTAAGGATCTGTTGCTGTACAGCTTGTGTTTTCCCCATAGGAGATGTATTGTTGTTCTAGACCCAGTGCTGTCTTTTCTTAGATAGGATTGTTGATGTTTTAATTCTGGGAGTTAATGTTTTATAGTATGGCAGGGTTGTTACATAGGTTCTCAAGAGTTGCAGGGATTTATGTTACTCCACAAAGTATCTTATAGTGAAAGGTGTTTATGTTGCTTTTACTGAGCTGACACCAGGATTTGAAAATTGTGTTTTGCATGGTGAGTTGTAAAGGGAAGCATCCAAGGTCCATTATAAGGGAAATTTCTATGGATGTGAAGTGTTACAGGACTGGACGTGCAGGGTTCATATTGAGATTCTGTCCCTTCTTGCAAGGACTCTAGACTTCATGCTCTTATCTATATAGAAGAACTAGCTGAATGAGGATATCAAATAATTTTAAGTATAGTTTAATTGAGAAGATAAAATACTGCGAAGAACAAACTGACTGATTTTTTGAAATTGTGCAGAAGGCATTTTGGACTTTTCTTATTGTGACTTTTATAGACAATTTAAAGGCAGGAGACTGAGCCATGGGGTTGACTGTGATATGTGGAAATGCCACTTTGGCTTGCCCTTTCATTTCATCTAGAGATGCCACTGCTAATGCTGTGATGTTGCCACTGCTGCTTATGGTCATTGTGCATGGCCATGTACCGAAACACACTGTAAGATCTCACAGTATTCGAGTTTAACATAGGAAAGATGATGTCATTTGGGAGCGAGGTGGGTTAGATATTCAGTCAAGCATGTAAATGTTAAATTCCAAATTGCTAGGTGGCAACGACGTGTATTTTAGATGGGAGTACACTGTTAGCTGTCTGCTGTGCTGCAGTACCTCTGCCTCTCTTTGTCTATATAAGTTGTTCTGCCTTCATCTCTTCAGCTTGTCTTTTCATACCCCTTGCCTCTCTTCACGCATGCTGGGTGATATCTCAGTACTTTTCATACTTTGGGTATATCATGGTAGCACCTTGCATTCTCCCCTGAGGTTTCTGGGCCCTACCAACAGCGGAGATGGGAGTAGGAGTGCAGTCAAAAAAATGTTATTTTTCCATTTCATTTTTTTTTCCGTTTTAGTGGGCACTAAACTTTTTAAATGAACACTAAATTCGATTTTTGCACACTAAAACATTAGTGTGTGTCAGGTGGCTGATGTCTCTCTCCTTTGGCTCCCATTCAGTTGTTCATGCTGTATTAACTGTTGACACATCAGGTCAGGGCTAGCTTATAATTCTGATGCTGAACTGACCAGCAGTCCTCCTTCAATTTATATAACAGAATGCCAGATTAGGGGAAGGACTTTCAAAACTCCTTGTTTAACCTCCAGACTGAGACAGAAATCACATAAAAGGAGCATATTAAAGTCTTTGAGTTAACATGATAAATACACGATTTAATAACAAATTTGGTATAACCTTTGCTTCAAAGTAAATGCTGAAAACATATGCATTACTATAGATTGACACTAGAGGGCATGTATGGATCAATTCAGCACAGCTTTTCAATACAGTAGAACTAGCTGAGAAGTATCTCCCAATGTGTGCCAATAGTGAATAGCAAAAATGTGAAAATATCTGTTTTGTAAACAAGAAGGAAAAACACTATGGCAGATTGTGCCTTTAATTAATACTATTATTTAAATAAAGTCACAAAAAAGACAAATGACTTTACTGGCAAAATTGTAACAAAATCTTGGAAAGGGGCAATTGTCTACCATAAGGAATGAGATATCTTTTTTTTCCCAAACTCAGTTCTTCACTATATATATATATATATATATATATATATATATATATATATATAGATATATATATATAGATATAGATAGATAGATAGATAGAGAAATAGACATATCTATCTATATTTATATCATCAGCTTCTTTGGAGTTATAAACTGAATGGAAGATTTACCAACAGTTCCTATAGATAGATAGATAGATAGATGGATAGATATCTATGTACTTATCTATCTATCTATCTATCTATCTATCTATCTATCTATCTATATGTCTAAAATGGTATATACAAGGTTTATATAATATGTAATCCAATATATTTGGGCTCAATAATCATTATATTTATATCATCAGCTTCTTTGGCATTATAAACTGAATGGAAGATTTACCAACAGTTCCTATAGATAGATAAGGTCATGGAGATCTATCTATCCCCTGTTCCCTACCCCTCACCCCACCTTCCCTTCCCCTACCTCCCCTGCCCTTTCCCCACTACCTTTTCTTCTTTCTTTCTTTTATTTCACAATTTAGTTCAGCCCTTGGGCTGAAGTAAGTTGTACGCGCTGGCTGAGTGCTCCCATGATCCCAAGCACAGTGGCAAATATGGCCGCAGTGCCGGGAGCCTGACCCCACCCCAGACCACCCCACCCCTGCCCCGCCCACTCCCCACCCCTCCACGCCCCTTTAGTAAAGCCCCAGGACTTACACGCGTCGCCGGGCCTTTTGAAAATAAGCCCGGCGCGCGTAACCTTTTGAAAATCTGGCCCATACTGACTTGGATTTTGCAATCCATTGGATTCTAGAAACTGCACTATCCTCGTTTTAGAAGTGATTTCAGTAATGTGTTTACTACAGAGGTCAGACTAACCATCCTGTAGTCTCAGCCTCATCCTTCTAACTTTATGAATAGGAACTACATCTGTCCATCTCCAGTCCTCCAGTAATACTCCCAACTCTAAAGAAGCTTTGAAAAGGCCAACAGCTGCAAGAACGTCTCTAAGTTCCCTTAATACTCTTGGATGAATCCCATCTAGCCCCGTTGCTTTATCTATTTTAAGTTTAATTAGCTCCTCACGAGCACACTTTTCTGTTCCAATGGTACGTTCATTCCAATGTTATGTTCATTTTATATGGTCCTGCTCCTGGTCCTTCTATAGTGAACGCTGAACCAAAATATTTGTTAAGCAATGTTTCTTTTTCTGCATCAGCCTCTATATATTTCTCCCTTTCATCTCTAAGTCTCACAATGCCACCTTTGCACTTTCTATCACTAATATATCTTTAAAAAACTCTAGACACTCAATTTGATCATAGTTGCAATTTTTTTCTTCCATGTAAAATGTTGCATTCCTGTCTACTTTCCCAGCTTTTCCAGAGAGTGTTGTATTTTTTCCTATTTCTGTGATCACTTGGAGTTTATGAATGCTAACCTTTTCAGCTACTTCTTTAGAAAACCATAGCAGACTCCTTTTCCTTTATCTACTTTCCTAACAAAAAGGTTATTGCCCTTATATCTACTTTTAATTTTGCCCTCTGCTCTTCTACTTCCTTTAGATTTTCCCATCCATTTAATGACTCCTTGGGATAAAGTTAGTTTTCCTGAAGTCTAGGACCTTCACCTTTAAATAAATCTTCATCTCCTGCACTCTAATATTGAACCACACCATCCAGTGATCATTGGATCTCAGATGATCATCCATTATAACATCATAAACACTGAGCATGTTGGCAGGCACTAGGTCAAATATCATTCCCTCTTGTGTGAGTTCCTTTGCCAGTTGACAAAACTGTTCTCCCTGCAGAGAATCCCTAATAAAAGATACTGCAGTTGGGATGTTCCAATAAACATCTGGCAGATTTAAATTCCATAGCTATAGCACTTCTCCTTTCAGAGCAATTTTGTGAATACCCTCTATTAAATCTATATCCATTTATTCTCTCTGTGATGGAGGTCTGTATATTACACCAATATAAATAGATGTTTCATTGACTCTTTCTAGGTTAACCCACAGTGCCCTCCTCCTTACCATATAAAACATGCAATTTTGTTGCTTTAATATTATATTTTATATGTGAGGAGCTAATTAAACTTCCTTGTTCCTGAATAGATTGTAGTCTATTCCAGTCATGGTTTTCTATGTACCATGTCTCTGTGACAACCACTACATCCAAGTCAGCTTCTTCCATGACTCTCTTTAGATCTGGGACTTTATTTCCCATTCTATAAGCATTAGTCTACATAGCTTTCCAGATGGTGCCCTTTTTTTCTCATTTTTATACAGGTATTTATTATTTTACTTAGCTTAGAGTTTTTTCATCCGTCCCTGATAATCCAAGTTTAAAGAACTCCCCAGTAGGTTTGCCAGTCTGTATTGGTAATAGAGTACCCCTTTTCTAGCTAGTTATAGCTTTGTTTGAGAGAGAGAGAGAGAGAAAGAGAGAATCCTAACGCACCTAAACCAAGATATTCAGAACCAAATCAGGAAAGACTGCAAAAACAACTTGCTTAACAAATATTTCGGTTCAACGTTCACTATAGATGGGCCAGGAGCAGGACCATATAAAATGAACATAACATTGGAATGAACGTACCGTTGGAACAGAAAAGTGTGCTCATGAGGAGCTAATTAAACTTAAAATAAAAAAAAGCAATGGGGCTAGATGGGATACATCCAAGAGTATTAAGGGAACTTAGAGACGTTCTGGCAGCTGTTGGCCTTTTCAAAGCTTCTTTAGAGTTGGGAGTATTACTGGAGGACTGGAGATGGACAGATGTAGTTCCTATTCATAAAGTTAGAAGGATGAGGCTGAGACTACAGGATGGTTAGTCTGACCTCTGTAGTAAGCACATTACTGAAATCACTTCTCAAACAGAGGATAGTGCAGTTTCTGGAATCCAATGGATTGCAAAATCCAAGTCAGTATGGGTTTACCACAGGTAGATCTTGTGGTAACTGCTGCTCTGTGGAAGTTACTCCCATGCCTTTCTTGGGATCTGGTTAACTTAAACCAAATTCCATGCAGCTGCATATTGGTTTCAATATGTAAACACTTTCTATAATCTGCCATACACAACAGTCGTACAATTAGATTTTCCTTAACTGCAATGTATCTAATCCTATGATATTAAATGCTAAGAACTGCTTAAGGTTTTATTTCAACTATTTCAGTTTGTAAAATGCCTTACATAATCTGCCAAAAGCAAAACAAAACAAAGGAAAGCATAGTTTTAAAGGGTGACATATTGTACACCTTTGTCACTGTGTGAATGACTATCATTCACACATCATAAAATACATGCTGTATATTCATCTGGAGTGTATGAATTAATCTGCTATACAATAGGCTGTTTTCAAATGAATTGAAGTACCATATGACAGCATATTTTGGGTTAGATGTATGGTTGGTGAGGCATTATTTGAATAGCCAATGAAGTATTAACCAATAGGAGCAGAACACTTCTTACAGTGACTGATGACATTGCAAACTTGAAATACACCATCACTTGTCAGTAACAGTTGACCTAAAACAATTACAACAGACTGAATTTAATTTCAACTCATATGTCCTAGTTTTATTAGACATTACTTCAGTGTTTGATACATTAAATCATAAAATCCTCCTTTTATGTCTCGCTGAGGCCGGTATTAGTGGCACTATTCATGAATGGATCAATTCATATCTCTTAGACAGAAGTCAACAAATCCAAATTGTTTAACCTCACTTTCAAGGATCCTAGCAATCACTCCCCGCTTCCTTCCCATGGCATTTACTTCCCATGTAAGTCTGACATCTCTCTCAGGCTGAATCTCGCGCCAAAGAGATATAATTTTACTGTTTCTCTTACTTATGTAGGCACATGCATATTTCTAAGAAGTCTTTATTTAACCTATGTTATAGTTTTTATATGTGTTTTTATGTACCCCACCCTAAATTTGGGAGCTTATTTTCCATTGCTTGTTCTAAGGTGAAACAATTCAGGATAGAGAGGACAATTAATAGCCTATTATTAGCCTTAACACATCCTGCATGTCAGTATCCTTACCCTTTCTCTTTAAGAGCTAACGGGAAGTTAGTGCACTCACCAGAATGTTTTTCAAAAGCTGTGCCACTTATGAACATGTTTATAAAAATGGTTAAACAAGTCTTTTCTCATCTGTGAAAAAAGGTTTTTTAGTTCTTTCCCCTAAATTCTTCACTTTTAGTTTTAGTTTATTTTCTTGGTTCAGTCTCACTAGGAACTGAGGCTAGCATGCTTCTTTCCCATTCTTTGCCCAGTGTATCTGCAATAGGACAAGACTTCTCACCTCATTGTTGCTGTCTAGCTTCTAGAAATTCACAAACATGATTCTCAAAAGAATTGTTCTACTAATTCTGGAGATCTGACAAACTATGTGGTCTCAAAAGTCATACACAACCAACATCTGTTTTTGTTTTTGTATTTTTTTTTGTTTCTATAAAAGGAATCACGACATACAAACATAAAATTCCAGGTTTCTTCAGGACCAATGCCACTAACAGAACTTTTCAGTGCAAATTCTGATAAACTCTGCTTTACAAAATATGTCAAAACATAAACCCACTGACTACATTAGATTACAAATACTAAGATGTCACTCTCTCCTAAACATTCCCCAATGTGGAAAACTACCTTTTACTATCATGATGTTGATAGGTATAGGGGTATATTTTAAAAAAGTGCGCCTTCGCATACTTTTGTTGGCGCACCAGGCGCAAACAAAAGTACGCTGGATTTTAGTAGATACGCGCGTAGCCGCGCGTATCTGCTAAAATCCAGGATCGGCGCGCGCAAGGCTGCCGATTTTGTGCAGCCGGCGCGCGCCGAGCCGCGCAGCCTGCCTCTGTTCCCTCCAAGGCCGCTCCAAAATCGGAGCGGCCTCGGAGGAAACTCGCTTTCGCCCTCCCCTCACCTTCCCCTCCCTTCCTCTATCTAACCCACCCCCCCGGCCCTATCTAAACCCCCCCTACCTTTGTCGGGGGATTTATGCCTCCCGGAGGGAGACGTAAATTCCCGCGTGCCAGCGGGCCACTAGCGCGCCGAGACGCGACCTGGGGGCGGTTCCGGAGGGCGCGGCCATGCCCCCGGACCACCTGGGCCGAAACCACGCCCCCCGGCCCGCCCCCGAAACGCCACGTCCCGCCCCCAAAACGCCGCGCCGATCGGCCCTGCCCCCGACACGCCCCCCTCGAAAAACCCCGGGACTTACGCGAGTCCCGGGGCTCTGCACGCGCCGGCAGGCCTATGGAAAATAGGCGCGCCGGCGCGCAAGGCCCTGCTCACGTAAATCTGGGCGGATTTACGTGAGCAGGGCTTTTAAAATCCGCCCCATAGTGTGTGACTTTGAACGGTGTGTAAACAGACCACTGACCAAACCAGGGCCCCACAGAGAATGCACATATTTTCTTTTTAAAAGCATTAAAAAATATATCACTTGTGTACAAATGCATTTATGTGCATGTGCTTTTGTGTTTGTATATATGTGTTTGTGTGTGTGTGTGTGTGTGTTTGTGTGTGTGTGCGTTTATATATGTATGTGTTATTTGGAGAGAGATGTGCTTGGAAGGGGCTTGTGAGGGAGAAATGTGTGTATATAAATAGAGAGGTGTGGTTGATGGAGGTGTGTGCTTTGGGATGTGAGGGTGTCTATATGGGAGGGGGTGTATGTGGGAGGTTTAGGGCTCTATGTAGGGGGTATGTGGGGTATCTGAGAGATGGATGTGTGAGATATATGTGTTTTGGGTGGGTAAGGGGTTGTGTAGGTGGAAGGAGTTTGTGGAGGGGTTGTGTGCATTTGGGGGATTGTGGGTATGCATTTAAGAGGTAAGGTGTGTTTGTGGCAGTATAACAGTCCAGAGTTCCATAGGCATCAGCAGCTGTAATTGACAAGGTTAATCAGAGAGTCAGAAAAAGATGCTGATGTCACTTTACTGCTAAGATTCTGTTATAGAGACAGAAATAAAGAGATCCATTTCATCGGGGCTATACTGTTGAGGGTTGACAACAAACTGTTACTTAAAATCCTCAGATTTGACTGAGAAAGATTCAGCATTTCATTCTGAAACAAACTGATTTAAGTATAGCACCTAGTTTTACTGTGAAAATTCCTTTTCTTTTTTGCTCTTTGCTGTTTGCAGTTTTTGTCTTTTTTTTTTTAGTTCACTGTAAATCTTTTTTAAAAATAAACTTATTAGTTTATTAGCACTGTTTTTGTGACTGATTAGTGACCCAGGTAAATGAGTTGCTATAGGATCCCAGTATTTTTAGTAAATAGTCTATGAATGCCTTTCTGAAAGCCCTGTGAGATTGCAGTGTCTCCAGAAACCCTCAGGGAGTAGTTTGTGAGCAGAGTGTTTGCCCATAGTTGAGTGGAAGCCCAGTTGGTGAGTGGGAGGTTGCCAGAAGAGAGTCATATATATTGTGCACAAGTGTAGGTGAGACATATGCAGGGCTGTATGGGACCCTCAAATGCCAATGGTTTAACTCCTGGTGATTGGTAGGGATAGCACAAGGGCGTTATGTGACAAAAAAACATATAGGTACGCTTTGAAAATTGAGGCTGAAGCCCACATGTACTTTCTACATGCAGATTTCAGCCCTACCCATACTGTTATAAAATTATTCTTGAAATGCTTCAATTTGAGTTGCTGGGGAGAAAAGGATCATAGTACATTACAAGAACATTCCCTTTGGAAGTAGGGGTGTGTACAATTTTTTAAAATGTCATTCATTTTCATTTTGTTGGTGGGGGAAGGGGATTGTTTTGTTTTATTTATATTTTTTCAATATGGTGCACTAAGAACTGGACACCAGCTCTATCCCACCAACTAAATGTGCCAAAATAGAAAACTAAAAAAGAAAAAAAGAATTACCCCAAGCTTGAAAAATCTCCGCCCATCCCCTGGATTACCCCATTTGAGAAAAATCTCCCACCCAACTGATAACTTACACCATTTGAAGAAAATAGGGCAGAAGTGATCCCCTGCTGCTGTACTTGAAAATGGTGCCAGCCAACTTGGGGTTCACTTTTACCCCATTTCCCTCAGATGGGGTAATTAAAGGAATTAGGGTGGGTGCTTTGAGGAGTCTAGCAAGGATGTTTTTCCCAAGACTGGAGGCTTCTTGATTTATTTTATTTTTTTTTTTTTTGCAATTTCAGCATGTTCAGTATGTTCATTTCTTTCATTTTTCTTGTTTAGTTTACAAAATAATAGGAAAGGAAGACAATGATCCTCCCTAGTTGACAATAAAGAAATTTGATACAATGGTGTCCAATTGTGGTCCCCAAGAGTCACCACTAGATCTGTTTGGTTT
Organism: Rhinatrema bivittatum; assembly: GCF_901001135.1. Lineage (NCBI taxonomy): Eukaryota > Metazoa > Chordata > Amphibia > Gymnophiona > Rhinatrematidae > Rhinatrema > Rhinatrema bivittatum. The sequence goes on from NC_042618.1 coordinate 155,151,972, forward strand.
TTGTTTTTTTTTTAATAAACAGATATGCAAATTAATCTTTTCATAGGTCAAAATATTCAAAGTAACCATGAATATTTATTGTAGATAACCTGAAAATCAGATATTTTGGTGGCTCAACTGTTCTAAAGGGTTTAGCTCAGAAGAGGCTTCCCCTTTAATCCTTGGTCACTCAAATTTCACCTTCTGAGGCTGTTGGAAAATAAGTGAGATAGATAATTGGGGCAGATTTTGAGAGGCCAGCCAGCTAAGTAACTTTGCCGAATAACACTTATCCAGCGTTTACAAGGATATACAGTAGCTTGTCTATGCCAGTATGCCGCTGAATATTCGCATACAAATGGGACTTAGCCAAGTAAGTGTTATGCGGCTAAGGGGGTCATTTTCTAAAGCTAGCGCACCGAAAAGGGACGTTTCGCACGCGAAAAGTCCCTTTTTGCGTTTGATAGCTAAAAAGGGGCGGAGTCGGGGCGGCGTCTGCCCCAGAAGAAGAGGAGTCGGGGCAGACGCCGTGAAGACAGCGTGGACGGCGAAAAGGTAAGGAGCCTTTTCGCTTCGAATTTCGCACCCAATAGCACCACCTTTTACGATGGCGCTACTGGGTGCGAAAGCGGCAGCGATCGCACCGTGGAGGTGCGATCACTGCCGGCTATCGCAGGCCCGCCCCCTGCTTCGCCCCCCACCCCCCCTGTACCGTGCGATTCACGACACCATGGTACGTTAGAAAATCTAGGCCTAAGTCTAGACGTGCTGAATAGCAAGTCTAGATTTAGTCACATAACTTATGTGGCTAAGTATCTACTGCTACTTAGCCGGATAACTTATCCGGCTAAGTAGCATGGCCCCAATCTGCCCACCTTATATCCAGCTAACTAGATAGCCAGATAAATCACTTATCCGCATATAAATCAGTCACTGAACTTGAGTGGAAATTCAGCAGTTGCTAGATAGCTGGATAAGTCCTATTTATCCAACTGTCTGCCTGTTGAATATTGGCCCCCTATGTGTGTTAGATGGTGGAGGTGGGAGCAAGAAGGGGAAGAATAGCAGACAACCATTCAGAGAAAAATGCCATAATGTGGTCCATATTCAGAAGCATTTAGCCAGAAAATGTATACGGTTAAATGAAGATTTGGGCACTTCTCTGGCTAAATTCTAACTGGATAATAAGTTATCCAGTTAGAATTTAGTAGGATAAGTTAGGGGTGTTCCTAACGGGCTAGTCAGCCCATAGCCATAAAATCTTATTGACTAACTTTAAGATAGCTGGATATATTGTGTTATGAACTGCGCTGCCCGCGGGTTTCCCCGCGAGCAGGCTCACTCACCATGCTGCCTTCTTCACCCGACACGGCAGGGACACTGCCGTCGGGCCTCTTCACGCGGCCGGAGCCGCGGACTTGTTTCCACCACGTGGCCCGGAGGCCGCCCCGGATGAGTCCTCTTCACAGCGGCCGGAGCCGCAGACTTCCTGCCTCTCTTCACGGGGCTGGGACCGCCCCTGACGCTACTGCCATCTTCGCGGCGCTAGACCACAAGCCCCAGTTTCATCCGGCGGCTGGAGCCGCCCCCGGGGTTCCCCGCAGCGGCTGGAGCCACTGCCGACATCAGGGCCTGCTCCTCAGGCCCAGCCTGCATCTGTATGCACAGACGCTGTGCAGGCTGCTCTCCACGGTCCTGCACAGCCCCGCTTCCTGTTCCTTAGGTGCCGGCGCGTGCCTCTCTGCCAGATTTAAAGGGCCAGACACAGGAAGTGTGCTGGCCCCACCTAGGGAGTGGACTTCCTGCTTGAGCCCTATAAAAGGACTGTCTTCTCAGTCTGTTGTTGCCTTGCATCGGAGTGTCACCCCTCTGGAGGCTCCTGCCTGCCAGAGCCTTGTAAGGTCTTCTGTTCTTCGTGGAGCTCCTCGTCTCGTCTGCCTTCGTACCATGTCTTCATGTCTTGGTGTCTTGCCTGAGGTCCCGGTCCATGTCCTGATGTCTCATCATGTTCTTCCACCTCCTGATGTGTCTGCCTTCCAGGATGTTCTTCCCTGCGTCTTCATCTGGTGCTCCTGAGCCTTCTGTTCCTGTAGAGCTGTGGTTCTCAGATGATGTGTGCCCGAGAATGGAGTGGCCTGCAGGTGGGATTGTCCCTGTGCTCCTGAGCCTCTGTTACCGCCAGCCATAGATGGAGCTTCGGGTGACATCGATTCTGTCATTGGAGTTCCTCCTTGCCTGGGTCTTCCCTGCGCTTGTCCCGCTCTCCTCATGGTCCGTGAACAGCCTCTTGGGGCTGTGTAGGGCGTGCAGTGGGACAGGGTGGTCCGTGACTCAGTCCCGCGGGTGGGGTGAGTAGGGCGCCTTGAGAGACAGTGCCAATGTCCTCCTACCTTACATCTTGTCTTGTTTGGATCAAGTTCCTCGTCATGCTTGTGATGCCGTCGCATCAACCCAGTCTTGTCCGTGATGCCGTCGTATCAACCCAGTCTTGTCCGAGATGCCGTCGCATCAATCATAGTCCTGTCTACGTGTCAAGGCCTCCGTCTGCCCTCATCCTCAGGCTGGCCTGCTGCTGCTTGCCGATTCAAGCGGCAGGTCCGAAAGGGCTCGGAACAGTCGGAGGACCGTTCCCCTACCAACATCTCTGTTGTTGGCTCTGGAAGCTTGCAGGCCCGGCAAAGGATAAGACCATGTGTAGCCATGCTGGGACACACCTTCAACCCTTGGCTCAGCCCTGGATTTGTCTGGGGCCGGGTTGAGGCCCAAGGGCACACTCAATCACCCGTTGCTAACATATTGAGGGGCATGGCTGCACCACTGAATATATGGGCTAAGTTAGACAGCTAAGTTTATCTGGCTAACTAGCCAAGTCACATAGCAGCTGAATATGGACCTTAATGCTTTTAGGAAAATGTCGCAGGACCTAAAATAGGTTTCCACAAAATATTCCAGAGTATAGAGTTCTAGAAGCTACATTGGTCCTGATGAAACCCAGACTCTTTACAAGTAGTAATACCTTTCAGTGAACCATTGTAAAAGTAATGTAAAATGTTCTAGTACATGGGCTGAGACCACAAAGGCAACTAGATGTCTGAGGGCCCAGAGCAGTTTTGTATGTTGCTGACTGCTTGTAACTGCTTTCTCATATGTATTAAACATAGAACTATGATTTTTTTTTCAATGTAATTCCAATTGAAATGTTAGTACAAAAAATGATGGAAATTTCTTAGCACATTTACACCCCCACGCTAGGTTAAGACTATCAGAACTCATCATCTGTGAATGCAGGTTCTATAATTGCAGCAGGCAGAAAGCAAATAGCCCTCTATTATAAGAAGTTCTGGATCTCCTGGGATATTAATCAGCTAATAAAAAGGTATGGAGGAAAAAAAGCTTTTGCACTAATCAGAAAAGTTGAAGTCTACTGAATCTCAGTTCCTGGCTTCATCAGGTAATGCTACCTCATTTGCATTCAAATATATCTCTTTTAGTTAACATGCCAGGCCTAATATTGAACAATTTTAATTATATAAGAAATAATAATTGCAAAAGTATGTTGTAGTAAAGAATTATTTTATTACCAATCAACTTAATGATTAGGCTGTAAGAAAAGTGCCCATCATACATGGGTCAGTGTGCCAGCAGGTTATGAGGAGACAGATGTTTTTCTCAGCTAGATGGATTGATTATAAATATATTTTGAATATTTGCTTTATGGGAGCTCTGTTGACTCCCCTGTTCACCCATCTCCATTTGCATTTATGGAAATTGATCTAAAAGTTATTTCAGAATCAATGAAATCCTATTTCACAGCATTCTCATCTCCTTACATTTTAGTGGTTGATTTTAAAAGTGTATTTTGCATTTTATGGACATAAATTGAGCTTTGAAAATCAGCCCGTGGGTTCTTTGGTTAAAAATATGTGCAGTAGGAAGAGACATTCTGGGGGAACATACTTTCGATTTTCAAAAGTAAATCTACTCGCACAAAGTTATATTAGCTTGGGAGTAGATGTAACCTTATGTGTATGTCTTTGTGTGTGCCGGGAACACCTGCAAATTTTCAGACTACAGTATTTAACCTTTCACCTTAGAATATGTCATACAGATCTTGACATAAATCTTTGTAGGAGTAGATCTAGCTAAAGACTTCTGGCAAGTTAACTCTGATTAGGAATAGTAGAGTATGGTGTAATCCTTTTCTTACTAGAGATAGGTATACTTGATTAGATTTGAATATACACCCCCACCTCTGGACTGACTCAGTAAGATCATATATAAATGTTTTGGAATCATAGAAAACCTGGGTTAGAAGAGACCTCGACTGGTCATCTAGTTTATCATTCTCCTACCTCCAGGCAGGATCTATTGTACTTATATTATCTCAGGCTAATGTTTGTCTAACCTGCTCTTAAAAACCACCTATGGTAGAAATTCCAACAAGCTTCTGGGTAACTTGATCCGGTACTAGACCACCCTTATGATTTATGAAGTTATTCTTAGTGGGCACTTTTCAAAACCATTTACTTGGGTAAAGAATAATTCACTTGTGTAAATTGGACTGGTTGGAAATGACCCTTTTCTGCTTGGCTCAAAGCATGCAGGGTCTCCATAGTGCATACACTTTTCATGGGGTTAAAAAAGAAGCATCTTTAAAGCTGTTTAGATTGGGTGGAAAAAAACTGCATGCGTGAAGTCCATTTTCAAACGTAGATGTGCAATTTTACCCTCACTCAATCGCCCCCACCAATAGCAGAAGCAAACGTACACGTACCCTTTACATGTCTATATTTCACGTTAGCAAAATTTTCAATGATAAACTACCCAGTGGTTTCTCTTCAAAACAAACTACAAAATAAGCATGTTAAAAGTATGTGTTCACATTGAGGATAACTTTCAAACAAATGCATGTGATGGTATATAAATGTGTATATGGAAATGAGCAGATATATGCAAGTATTTTATAACCTAAACATATGATAATATTTCATAAAATATGCGTATCTCTTCCCCACAACATATGTACGTATATAGGCTCATGTTCGAATATATGCAATGCATTCGAACCATGTATATTAATGCATTGAACATGCATACGTTTGATACCTATTTTAAAAATATATGCATGCGTATTTTACATGCAAAAGTAAAGTAGAACATACTTGTATAAGTCAGATAATTTAAAAACATGCTACCATACATGAAATTAACCAGTTTAGTAATCAGTCCACCAGTTCACCCAGTCCTTGTCCAGGTCATTAAGAGCTTCCTAGTTCTTTAGCCTGAATTCTCCCCAATTCCCCCAGACCCCTCACCCAGTTTGTAGTACTATACTATATGTAAGTTGGCAAATGTACATGCATAAGTGTCTTTTTTAAAATAGCAACATGTGTTAGCCCAGCCCCGGAATGCCCCAGACTGCCCCTTTTATATGTATATGTTCACAAAAAAGTGAAAATATGTGCGTATTTTTTACTTTTATAATATATGGAATACACGAGTAGAGTTTACTTACATGCATCTATGCTAATTTTTACACGTGGAAAGTTTTGAAAATTCACTCTTATATTATTAAGTGGACTACTGAAACTGTTTCCCACTATAAGGCTTGATTTTAAAAGGTATTTACATGTTTAAAATTGGGTTTTATATGTGTAAATGCACTTTACCCTTGTATGTGGGCTTTTGAAAATTGCTGCAATATATGTCATTGAATCGTCCATAGGATTTACCCATGTAAGTGCATGTGAATGGCTTTTTTTAATTTATTATTTATTTGTTTTCTCAAATTATTACAAAGTCATATACTTTGCACAGAAACAAAGAAAAATAATTAACAAAAATACATTAATTTTCATAGAAATAATCATTTTTTCCCTAGTCCACTATTTACTGGGAGTAGGAAATAGGAGGCAAAAATAATATAAAAGTGCTATAGAAGAAAACTAAACAAAGAAGTAGCATTAACATGCACCAACCCAAATTACCTCTTATACCTGGTTAATGGGACTTACTTGAGGAGAGGAGGAAGAGAGCATCCTTTTGCGAGAATCTATGAACATTTTTAATTGTTCGGGGAAAAAGTATACATAAAATTCGTTATTTAGTTTCAAAATGCACTTACATGGAAACTTCAATTGGAATGTTACTCCCAATGCTTGGGCTTCCTGTCGAAAAGACAGGAAGTCTTTCCTCCTCTCCTGCGTGGGTTTGGCTAGGTCAGGAAATATCTGTATAAATTGACCATGAAAATTTACCCCTAAATTCTGAAAATAGCTACGCATTACAGAACTGAGGTCTGGTTCATACACAAATGATACTAATAGGGTGGTTCTCTCCACAATTTCAATTGTGGAGGATTCCTGAAACTGTGTTAAATTTTGTAAATCCAATTGATGATGTTGAACATCTCCTCTCACATTTCGAAAAGGGAGAAAGTAAACCCTATTGAATGATGGTAATTTATCTAGTGGTATTTTCAAGACCTCAGTTAAGTATCTCCTTAATGTCACCCTAGGCTGTTCACTAATAATTTTAGGAAAATTGAGACGTCTGAGATTAAGACATCAGACGATTTTCCATGAACTCAATTTTTTTATGTAATACCGTACTAGTTGTTCCTGTATTATTGTGGATTGTACTTCCAGCCCTTTTTTTTTGCTCCATCATCAAGCCCTTGAATATGCCTTTGTTGCTCTTCTAATTTGGTATTACAATCTTGAGTAAGAATGTCCACTTTTTGTACACTAGCAGCAATTTGAAGGGAACACTTTTGTACTTCTGATCCTAGCTGTGCCACAAGCTCCCATATGGAGTGTAAAGTCACTACAGATGGTTTAATATAAAGATTCTCCATTACAGGTGGTTGAGGTAAAAGTTCTTGTATTGTAGGAGCCATATCCTCCAAATTCGTCGCTGAATTTAAAATCCCAGGCTCCCCAGTTCTTCCCTCTAAATTACTAACAGAGCTCGTAGGCTCGTTAGTTAGGAAAACAACTTCTGGGGATTCCTGCAAGTTTGCTGACAAATGTTTCCGCAGGACTGGGAGGCTCAAGGTGACATCCCCAGATGAGACAGAGGCTCCTTCTCCAGCCACATCAATTGGGATATTTGCCCCCCCTCCATTTGTGAGTGGGATGCTGTATACTGTGGGATTGTCCACTCCCCTGGAAGGATCGTTGGGGTGGAGGGATAAACTCTAACTTTCCCTTTCCTTTTCAAGGGCATATCTTATAAGAAATAATTAAGAGGTGCGTCCCCAGGACAGGGCAGTCACAGCTTGCACGCTGCTTCTTAAATCTCCCTATTCATCTGAGAGTGAAGGAGCTTGCTTAGGGAGGTATCAAACCTATATCGTTGCCTGTGTATATGATTATTGAAGATCTTCTTTCAGTTTTTCCAGACAAAGCCGTGCGCCCCTTTGGCATGCGCGGCTTAGGCGACACGCCGGCGGCATCTAGTGTGCCACAGTAGAGCTGTTTTTAAAGCCCCTCTGTTAGTCCCCGGCTGATGACTTCACAGGGTGGGCTCAGGAATCGGCGTTTGGGGCTCCATTGGAACCAATTTCAAAGTTGGACCCGGTATAGAGGGAGTACCTCCTTCAACCGTTCTTTCTCTCTCTCCTCCCGAGCTGTTTTTCGCCACAGTAGAGCTGTTTTTAAAGCCCCTCTGTTAGTCCCCGGCTGATGATGTCACAGGGCAGGGTCAGGAATTGGCATTCGGGGCTACGTTGGAAACAATTTCAAAATTGGACCCAGTATAGAGTGAGTACCTCCTTCAGCCACTCTTTCTCTCTCTCCTCCCGAGATTGTGAATGGCTTTTTTAAATTGCTATGACAGTATGTTACATTTATATTTGTACTTTTAAATGTCTACCCTAAAAATTCCCTGCTATATTTCAAGCACATTATTTCTTGTTCATTCCCCACTGGAAAGGAAGAACAATCAACCACTATCCTCACTGCACTCCCCCCTTTGCCATCAGTTTTCTAGGTTAAATTAATCAAACTGTTTTAAACCTCTCCTCCTCATTGGTCATATTATCCAGGCCTCTAATCATTTTTATTTCCTCAGAACTTTTTTCAGTTTTTCCACACCCTTCCTGATGTGTGTGGGCACAGTACTTCAGTAATGGACATATCAATGTTGATTAAAATGTGAGAAGGAATTAACATGTCTTACATGTCACACTCCTGTTCAGATAGACCAGCATGGTGTTAGCTCTCTTTGTAACAGTAGTTTGTTGCTGACTCATATTCCATTTATGGTTTACTATAAAGAACTTTGTACTTATCAATCTCAGTTTTATTTCCTTGATTTTTCCCTCTTTGCTTCCTAATCAATGGAACAAATTGCTCCATGATATCTAAGAGACTTTGCAGTTGACTATAAAAATGCAACTTTTTAAACTAACTTTCATGTTATTCTCAATTCTTCCAGTTATTTGTACCATCTGGGAATTATTATAAGACCCCCTGGTTTAAAGTGCCATATATACATCTTAAAATAAAACCCTTCCAATCGTTCCCTGCAGTTCTGCTTCTTTACATATATTTCCCTACTTTATGCATTCAATTCTTGTCTCCTAAATATAGAACCTTGCGTTTGTGTTGCACGCCCCATCCATGCCCGGCCTGCTCATGGGCCTGCTCACCTCGCTAGCTCCTCTGCAGGTCACGGGTTGGCCTCCCCAGTGGCAGCTGCGAGCTCCTTCAGGCCTCGGCGTCCTGCGGCGGCGGTCGCTGAGCCTTCCACTGCGCACCAGGCCTCACGCCGGAGTTCGGCATCCTCAGTGGCATTGGCCACGCCCCTACGTGCGCGCAGACCGCCCAGCCTCTTGTAGGGCCAGGGATGTGTCCTAGCTCCGCGGCGCACCCTGATTGAACGTATGAAATAAGGAAGTTGCTGCCTGCACTTCCTAGTCTTGGCAATCGGGTCGGCACTGTAAGTGTTCTAGTTTGCCTCCACATTCACAGTCTTGTTCCAATCTTGTTCCAGCGTCCTACTGTTCCAGCATCCTTCTGTTCCAGCATCTGTCTGTCCTGTCTCCCCAGGTAGTACCCTCAGACTGGTACTGACCTCGGCCTGCTCCTTGACCATTCTGCTCGCTGCCTGGATCTTCACCTCTGCCTGCCCTGTGACCTCATCTGATCTCTGGAACCTGACCCCTGTTTCGTTGACTACTCCTCGGACTGATCCTCAGATTCTGACCCCGGCTGCCATTGACCACGTCTCCTGATTCTGGTTTTGTCCTTTGCCTTGTCATCGCCTATGCTGTACTGGCCTTCCTTGGTTCTCCAGACCTACAGCCTAGTGACTGACTGCGCTCCCTTGCTGCTCGTGGGCACGCCTCTCTACTACCTCTCCGGGAGACCCTGCGAGGCCCACCTGTCCAAGCGGCCCGGGTCCCTACGGGCTCCACCTGGGGAGACCGCAGGCTTCTAGTGGTGAAGCTCATCCTAGCCTCTGTCTCCTCCTGTGCTCCGCCCCCTGGAGGCAGGTGCTTCCTGGTTCCTACCAGGGAGCCGTTCTACACTGTTCCAGGACAAGGGTCCACCTCCAAGCACAACAATTTGTCCTTGTTGAAATGCATTCTATTCATTGCTCCATATTGGCAAGATCATTTTAAATTTAAATTCTGTTCTCCAAAGTACTTGTAATTTTTCCAAATCTAATATCAAACAAGAAACTATTCAGTCATCCATATTATTAATAAAAATACGTGATAGGACTGAACCCTGGACTGACCCTTGTGGAAATGCACTTGAGATGTTCTCCCATTAAAAGGCCATCCTGTGCCTACCCTGAAAACTATTGCCCAATGTCCAACATTCCATTCCTGGGCAAACTCAACTAATCAATTGACTGACTTGAGAGAAACTAATTCGACCCTTGCCAATAGGTTCAAAAAAGTGACAAAAAAACAAAAGAAAAAGTGGAAACACACCCACCGTAAAAAATATGAAAAAATTATAAAGAATGTTTCCTAAATTTAGACAATATATTAATTATTAACCTTACCACAAAATTTTTATGTTGTAAATGTAAATAGAACAAAGAGTGAAAATGGTGTGCTCATATGATAGAGGTCTTTAAAATCATGAGAGGTCTAGAGAACAGGTAAATGTGAATCAGTTATTTATTCTTTTGGATAACAGAAGCACTAGGGGGCACTCCATGAAGTTAGCAAGTAGCACATTTAAAACTAATCAGAGAAAGTTCTTTTTCACTCAATGCACAATTAAGCTCTGGAATTTGTTGCCAGAGGATATGATTAATGCAATTAGTGTAGATGGGTTTAAAAAAGGTTTGGATAAGTTCTTGGAGGAGAAGTCCATTAACTGCTATTAATGAAGTTGACTTAGGGAATAGCCTCTGCTATTACTGGCATCAGTACATTGGGATCTACTTAGTGTTTGGATACTTGCCAGGTATTTGTAGCCTGGCTTGACCTCTGTTGGAAACAGGATGCTAAGCTTGATGGACCCTTGGTCTGACCCAGTATGACAATTTCTTATGTTCTTAAAGCAAAATGCAGGGTATTGACAATATATTATTTATTTATTTATTTATTTATTTACAAAATTTATAGTCCACTGATCTGCAAATCTCAGCAGATTACAAGCAATATTCACAATAGATCAGAGTAAGATGTACAGTTCAGAACAACTTTCACAATACAACGTAAATGACAGTCACAATAAATCATAAAAGTCTTCATGTCGGATAAATTAAAACAAACTGAATAATCAATCAGTCATCCTCAATAACGAAGCGCAAAACAGTGTTAAAATAAAGCAAACATCATTCTGAAAATGCAAGGAAAAAAAGTGCACTTGAGAAGCTTAAAAAAACGGAGTAGGTCACATTCTGCACTAATTTCATCTGGTAAGGTGCTCCAAAGCACAGGCACTGCTATGTGAAACATCCGCTCCTTAGATTCCACCAAGCGTGCATGCCTGTGTGATGGAACCTCTAATAGACACTCATTTGAAGAGCATAGCCATCGTGCAGGCTGCTATCTATGAATTGTGCAAAATTGTGCAGTGCAAAACCGTGCAGTGCCTTAAAGACAAGCAAGGTGATTTTAAATGCTTAAATTTTTTTAATTGATTTTAAATGATTTTAAATGCTTATAGTCGTTCTACAATTCTTCTCCTTTCATATCCAAGTTATTTTTCCATGTTTTTTGTAACTTTCTCACATCCAAAATATTGTTATAATATTTGTTAAGTTTCATACTATATTTGTTCTTGTATTGGGAAATGTTCTTTACTTTGTTACTCTCTGCCTTTACTCACATTGTTAATTGTAAACCGGGTTGATGTGATTCCTATCATGAAACTCGGTATAATAAAAATAACAAATAAAATAAATAAATAAATAAATAAATAAATGTAATCTGCCACACGATCGTTAGCCAGTGTAAATTAGTCAAAACAGGAGAGATGTGGTCTCATGAAAGTGCTGCAAAAACACTATAAATATATATCCAGATTCAGACAAGGCCATGGAACAGACACAGTTCTTGTCTCCCTGTTGGATGTTTTCTGCAGATACCTTAATAGAAGCAAGGCCATGGTTCTAATGCTGTTGCATCACGACATCATGCTATCATGGCAAGCAGAGGCCAGCCTAGGTGGCAAGGTCCTAACCTGCTTTAACTCCTTTCTGTCAGACAGGCAACAATACGAACATTTCACTGACCCCCCATTGGCACCCTGGGCCCTGACCTGTGGGATCCCCCATGGGATATCTATCATCGTTACATTTTAACATGCAATGTTTATCTCAGGACACTTGCACAGCTGATCCAAACTTTTGATATAAAATCCTACATCTGTGTAGATGATGTCCAGTTTGTATTACCCATCAACAGCAATTTAAAAAAAACAAAAACCACTTTGTCAAGATGATTGAATTAATCAAGGTGTGAACTCCTTTCCACCAATAGTGCCAGTTGGCAGCTCACTGGTTTCCAGATGGCAAACTACAGGAAAGAAAAAACATTATTTCCTAAAATAGGACTATCTTACATCAAAAAAATAATCCTAGTGGCAAGAAGCTGAGCTATCATTCAAAAGATGGTGAACGCTTAACTCTTCACTAGTCCTTTCCCTTGGGATCAAAAAGCACAACTGGGCGACAGAAAGTTTTATTACTTTTTTCTTTCAGTTGTCTCTCAAAAATTCAAAAAAGAGAAAACTCATCTGCCTCTTCTTGCAGGACAAGCTACAGATCACATACTGTCTGTGTCCCTCCTGCAGCTCATATGAAAGGGAGAGAAGATAAAAACTGCTCATCCTCCTGAAATCTAATGCTAACTCCCTACCTTCCTGATAACTCTAGGTGTCTCTCTGTATCACTACAGGAATGATCTAAGTTGACCACCTCCCAATGTCGTGCTCTAGTTAAAAAGATCACACCATCTACCTAAACTATTATAAATAAAAAATCAGGGGCCCATTATTAAAAGCACGCTCAGCGCTATTTAACCGGATTAGTGTCACTTATGTGGCTAAGTAGTGGCCACTGAATATGCCCCTAAACTCAGTGGCCGCCACTTAGCCATAATGTGGCTAAAAATTCCTCGCACAAAAAGTAAGAGTACTGGGCGGATTTGGGGGTGGAACGAGTTGGCCGTATAACTTAAACTGCTAACTGCCGATATTCGGAGTTAGCCATCTAAGTATCCATATAAGTTTAGTCTAAACTTATCCAGGAGCGCACTCTTAGCCGGCATTTGGACACGCGTTTTGGACGTGCTAGCTTTACCCCTTATTCAGTAAGGGGTAATATCGCGTCCAAAACGTGCATCCAACCACCCCGAACCTAATAGTGCCCGCAACATGCAAATGCATGTTGATGGCCCTATTAGGTATTCCCACGCGATACAGTAAGTAAAATGCCAGCCAAGCCACACATTTTACTTTAAGAAATTAGCGCCTACCAAAAGGTAGGCGTTAATTTCTGCCGGGGAAGTGCACAGAAAAGCAGTAAAAAGTTAAAACTGCTTTTCTGTGCACCATCTGAATTAATATCATGGCGATATTAAGTTGGAAGCCCTAAAAGTTACAAAAAGTAAAAAGTAAAAATTTAAAATGGGCCCGCAGCTCACGGGCCAAAAACCGGATGCTCAATTTTGCCGGCGTCCGGTTTCCGAACCCGTGGCTGTCAGCGGGCTCGAGAACCGATGCCGGCAAAATTGAGCGTCGGCTGTCAAACCGCTGACAGCTGCCACTCCTGTCAAAAAAGAGGCGCTAGGGTCGCGTTAGTGTCCCTAGCACCTCTTTTTACCGCCGGCCCTAATTAAAATAAATTATAATATTGAATCGTGCACACAGGAGAGTGGGCGTTCGCCCGCTCTCCCGCATTTTTACTGTATCGGCCCGTAAGTGCGTATATTCACAGCAGCTTCGCTGTACCATTGAATATATATCGTAACTTAGCTGGATAAATTCTAAATGGCTAAGTACCTGATTAATAGTCAAATTTTAAAAGGAGCATGCGTGTGCCCATTGGGCATTACAAGCAAAGATATGCTTAATTTTATGTCGTGCGTGCAAGCATATCATTTAAAATATCTCTGCTGCCTTTATTGGGGGGGGGGGGGGTGAGAGAGAGAGAGACGCTGTTAGAGAGACAATCTGACACTCTATATATTGCTCTCTGTAAGAACTTTCAACTCAGGGTGGGTTTTGGGAGGGGCAATGTTACAAGGGTCTACAGATCTTAAGTTGCACCCTAGGCAGACCAATGTAACACCACCCTCCCCAAATCCCACCCTGAGTTGAAAGCGCCCCTCTTACAATGGGAAATATATAGAGTGTCAAATTGTTTCTCTCTCTCTCTTACTCTCTTCACCCCCGTGTTCAGGACCCTCCTGGCTCAAACTCTCCAGACTTGCGCCTCATCGGGACCAGTGTAAATTTACGGGTAACATGTTGCCATGTTCAGCCTATTCAGGGTTACGTATGTAAGTCTTGGGAGCACCCATGCCCTGCCCCTTTTCTGCTTCCTTATTCTTGGCATGTACACAGGTATGTGCGCGTGAACTTCCCATCTTCAATTCGCACTGCTTGCACATGGCCCACATACGTGTGTATGGGGATGTTTTTGCCGTGAGCAACACTTTTAAAATCTACCTGTAAGGGTTTCCCCCATTGATACAAAATGGGAGAAAAGCTTTAATGAATCTGGCTCTAAGTTACTTACATGGCCAGCTTTGAATATCTACCCTCGGGTATCTTCCACAGCAATTAATAAAATGAGACCCATCATCACACGATGTTTCAGCCAAACGGCTGCTTTGGGGGTATTTTCCAGATTCCATCTGACATCTCATGACCTCAGATTCATTATCTCGTTTACACACTGGAAATACCTTAACAGTAAACATTACCACTTGATCTAAAACAGCTAACCAGTTGGCAATGCACGCTAAAATATCACTGGTGACTGCCAAAAGAGCACAGCCAATTAAGGAAAAGTTCTCATTCCACATTCATTGAAACAGAAACAAATATGCAAAAAGGGACACATTGTTTAGTAAGTAAGTTTAGTGATTGTGGGTCCTTATAATTGTTTGATAATTCATTATAGCATTTATACAGCCACTGAAGTTAAGCTGATTAGCCTGTAATTCCCTTGATCCTCCCACCTCCCTGCACCAATCCCAGAATGTACTATGTTTGTCTTTTTCCTATCCTTTCCTCTGGGACCTCAAACCTCCTCCACAAATTCACAAAGATAATTGCTAATACCATTGCAAAACCTTATGGCAATGCATGTTATCAGGGCTAGTCACTTGCTGAAATGCAGGACAGGGACCAGAATGCTGGAATACAATTAGAAATCAAGGACTGGACCATCATTTCATGGTGGCATGAACATGGGACAGTGATACTACCTAAGATAAAACAGACAAGGACCAGAATGCACTGGGGTGGGAGTTAGAAAGCCCAACTGGTGTAAAATGTCATAGCGTCACAGATTCAGGATGGTGGCTCTTTGTTACTGACAAAGAGCTATCAGTATTCCATACCTAAAACTTAGCATATTATGTTTCCAAGTCATAAAGCATGATGCAGAGATGGATTTGTTTTTAGCATTAGCTTGAGTAAGTGGAGAGGAAGGACATCTTTTCTGCATAGCCCCATGAACAGGCTGTCATTAAAGCCCACCCCTTCTTCTTGTTAAATATAAAGAGTGAGACAGTTTAATCCTGGATGCTAAGGTTGAACCAAAGGATGGTCACACAAGCAATCACTCTGTGTCTTGGGGAATGATCTGGAAGCGAGATTGTGTTGCATGCTTTCTTGGCAGATGTTCCTGTAGAAAGCTGCGGTTTCTTTAAACTCTCAGAGCAGGCTTGTGCGATTGAGCTGTTATGTAGAGTCTGACGTTGATGACAGACTGATTTAATGGGCCATTTTTTTTCTTGTGAACCAAAATCTTGATGAGATTAAAGGTTGTCAGAAAGATATCCAGGGAGGTTTTGGGGATTAATTTCCAAAGTCGTTTTAAATGAACAACTAATGGGTTGCTTTCTTTAAAAAAAACAAACTCTTTATAGCTAAATGCAGCTGGATGGAAATCAACTGCAAAAGATTTTATTTTAAAGCATTAATTTGGAAAGATTTTTTAACTGATTATTTCTGAGTGCTAGAGTAGTCTTCTAATTTATATCTATAACCTGTGAAGTGGATGTTCTTGATTAATGAATTGATTTAAATTCCTTTTTCTAATTTTGCCTTCTTTCTGGCAAATGGAGGTGGATCCTTAGAGGAATATGGCATGAACAGAGCTCATTTTGCCATTTTTGAGAATGGTAGGCTTAGCTAGGTGGATATACTGTATGTTGTGGTGCACAAGTTAATGTGGATTGGATCTGAACTGATGCCATATTTGGCAGCATGACCTGAGAAAATGAATTCCCTACTGATGTTTGCTTGGATCCAACTAGACCCTTTAGAAGACAACTTAGCTTGATTTCTATGACAATTTTCATGCCGCTTGCATAAAAAAATGCCTTCACTGCAACAGGACTCTGGTAACTGATTGAGCAAGCTTCCACTATATAAACTGAGGCAGAAAAGATGATAACAATCACATATATTCTATGAATATAAAAAGAATCTATAATTATACAGTATAAACAAGGACATGGCAGTATAATCAGAAGTAGGGATGGGCCGATATTTGGATTATAGCAATCATGAGCCAAAAAAGGCAGGACCCCATTTAGGTATGTCCTTTGGATGTGGATTTTTTTTTTTTTAAATCAGAATCCACTTTTAGATTTCAGATCTTCAGATGTATTGCCATGTTAGTCTGGCTTAGCAAAAATGATGAGGCGAGTGGTACCTCATGCCCCTGACAAAGTGGACTCTGCCCTCGATACCTCATGCCTCGATAAATTGGTTAGTCTATAAGGTGCCACCTGTCTCTTGTCATTTTTTCAGATTTTAGTGTTCCAGTAATATAGGAGGAGGTCCCCTAGTTGGATCAGATCACAGATTTGGTTGTTTTTATTTCGGTTTTATGGATTGCTAATCCAAGGGTAGATTGCAATTTAAAAAGCTGGTCCTCGGCAGCATCAAAGGTCTAGCGTATTTCTACTCTTATATTACCATGTAATTGTTTAGGAACTGGTGGCATTTTTATCTATTTTCAATCTATAGGAAAGCGTAAGGGTAAAGCAAAACTTGCTTTTTGGGAGGCTTTATCATGGGTCTGATAGATTCCTCATGTTTACCACAGGGAGATGCTGGAAAAAGTGCTGAATCAGAGCTGATCTAGCACGCCACAGAGGCACCAGCCTGAAGCAACTCACTAAAGTACAAAGAACATCCACTGGGGATCTCAGCACTGAGATCTCTGTTTTGCTCATTGTGTTGACTTTGTCAGACTTTCCTGAGAATCTGGAGAAGTCAGATGTGGAGTCTGAGCAGGTCAGCTCAGCAATGACAGTTTATGGTTCTGGATGATAATATGAGTTGTGGGGAAAAAGAGACAGCATGATTCTCACCTCTGAAAAACAACTGTTCTCCCCAGGGAAACAACTAATTCAGCCTTCCCTGTGTGACGGGGATCCAAGCCGTCACTAATATTTCCCTTGTAATTTGGATAATTTTCTAGCTGTAGGAGGGATTTTGATATTTTTGATTCTTCCCTGTGTGATAACCCCACCTTTTGGGGGGTATGGCACTTGGGGTATATATTTTCCAGGAGCATGCTCAGAACTTCAGTGGGAAGGAGGAGCTGAGAGAAGGTAGAAGGCTGGACAAAGAGATTTCCCCAGAATCTCAAGGAAGCAGTGGATTGAAGGTAGTAGTGGAAAGGAGAGTAAGTGATCCCTTCAAGATTTCCACTATGTTGCAGAGCTTTAGATCCCCTAGGATCTATAAGGAGGAGAGAGAGAAGATTGAGGTTTTCTACAGGGTCTCAAAGGACAAAAGTTGAATACCTTTTGGATGGGCCTTTGCTCATCACTTTTGCATTTTGATATTGAAGGACTTGGATAAAAGATATTTTGGACTTTGATTGACCAGTTTGAAGGGAAGGGCGTATCCCCGGTATCCTAGGTGACTGGGGCAAGGATCTGGTTGCCTGAAGAAGCAAGGGTAAGAAGATTTTGATACTTTTTGATAAAGGACTCAAAGGGCTAAACCCTATTGAGACAGTGTGATACAGTTTTTCTAGTTTGAAGAAAAGTTAATTAAAGTTGGATGATTTTGTACGCAGAGCCAGTTGTCCTGGAGTTTTTATTCTTGAGGATTTTCTTCTATTTGATGGTTGACTTTATGCTGGAACTCCATTCCAGTTTTCCTATATTGAAGGGGAGCAGTTTTTCTCCATGGAGTAACTACGGCGCAACCCTAGTAGATGGCCTTAGTTGAAGAAGAAAACAAGAAAGAAAAGGATGTCTTTGCAGTTGTTCCACGGCCCAGACTCCAGGCCTGGGCCTGACCCTAAGCTGAGGCCCAGGCATTGGTACCTGGCATCCAGGCAGGGTCCCGGCATTGGACCTGGGTCAGGGTCGAGGCCTCAGCATTGGGACCTGGCCTGACCACTTCTGCAGATACACAATGGATCAGGTAAGTGATTGTTTATGGGGGTCTTGGGTCACAGCCAAGGTCCCAGCATCGGCCTGGGCCTAGGCTGAGATCCTGGTGTTGCCCTTAGGCCTAGGCCATGGCCCCTGCTTTGGGCCTTGGCCTTTGCCCTAGGTGAGGCTCTGGCCTTCGGTCTAGGCCTAAGCCTGATGCATTCATTTAAAATGAATGCAACAAATAAGGTTTGTTTGATTTGGGGAAGGTGGCCCTTGATTCATTTTGGGGCTCCCCAAATAGAAAAATGACTCATTTGTCACATTTTGCACATTAGTTTTCAATGAATGCACATCCCTAATGAAGATTCATTCATAGCTGAGGGCCTTAGACTTCAGGAAAATTTAATGTAAACATAAGGACTTCAGGGAGTTGTTGGATGGGGAAATCTGGGGAAAGTAAAAGAGCAGTGGGCAATACTAAAATGAAATATTATAAGGGCAGCTAACCTTTTTGTTAGGAAACTAAATAAAGGTACGAGGAAAAAGAGACTGCTATGGCTTTTTTAAAGAAGTAACTGAAAAGTTAAGGAAAAAGTAGTTCATAAACTATAAGAGATTGCAGAACGTGGAATACAAGCAACAATATTTGGAAAGCTAAGAGAAGCTAGGAAAATAGGAGAGAGAAGATGAAAATGGAAAAAAAAATTGCTAATATGGCCAAACAGGGTGATAAGACTTTTTTGGATTTGTTAGTGACTGAAAGGAGGATGTTATGAGATTCAGAGGTGAAGGAGAGGAATATGTAGAGGCTAACGAGAAAAAGGCAGAATTGCTTAAAAATATTCTGTTCAATGTTCACTGAGGAAGTGCTAGGAGAAGAATCATATAAAATAGACATAAATATGTATACCCCACCATAGGGCATATAAAATGATGGTAGGGTTTTCTCTACTGGAGTAAGGGTCCATCTCCCAAATTTATTTGGTAGATTCAAATTTATGGGTTATGCAGAGGCTTTGTGGACCCAAATAGAGACAGCAGGGGTATCTTATAATCTCTGGACTGGTCAGGAAGAACCCCCACTATTTTCCTCTCCATGAACCCTGGCATCTATAACTATTCCTCAGTGCTGAAACCAATAAAGCATTAGGCTGAGTCACACCACTTTTAGATAAATACAACTCTTCCTTATTTCTGGTTTAAATTATTTATTTTATTTATTTATCAATTCTTTTAACCCACTAAAGCAAAACAAGTCTGGTCAGAGTGGCTTACAAAAATGTTAAGAGCATATTAAAGAACAACAACACATGAGATGCATAAAAACATAAAAGCAGTCATAAAACATCATACCAGGCTCATTAAAATTCACCAGCTCCAGGCTAATATTACAGCCACTATGTACAGGAAGAGAATAGGGTAGAAATATATTTATTTATTTATTTATTTAACATTTCTTTTATACCGATATCCGTTCGCACATCGTATCGGTTCACAGTGAACAAAAAACCATTGGGCAGTGCCCGTACATATAACATATAACAGATAACATAATATAATATGATGAACTAGGCAACATATAAATAAATTTTTGGGAGGAGCCCTTACATATAACAGGCATCAATGGGTAGATGCTATGGAATATAACTATAACTATATACATGAAAGTGCAAAGTACAAAATCATCAGACATAAAGGCGTTCATACCAAGATATCAGTATAACATTCATAGGGGGGTTTTATGTAATAGGGGGTGAGATGGAGTAGGCTTGCTGAAAGAGCCATGTTTTAAGTTTCTTTTTGAAAGTGGGGGTATAGGTCTCTATGCGGATATCATGGGGCAGTGAGTTTCATATGGTGGGGCCGGCAAGAGAAAAGGCTCTGTTAATAGTGGAGGAGAGTTTAAAAGATTTAATAGATTGGGCACGGAGTGTTCCTTGGAGAGCTGGGCGTGTAGGTCTCTTGGAGGTACGAGGTAAGGGGGGGGGGTGTTAAGCCAGTTGAGGTTGGAATTTACTAGACTCTTATGTATGATCGAGAGTGTTTTATAAAGAATTCGTGACTGTATAGGGAGCCAGTGTAGTTCAATAAGTGTGGGGGTGATGTGATCTCTTTTCTTTGTGTTTGACAATATCCGAGCGGCGGCATTTTGTAGGAGTTGAAGTGGCTTAGTGTGTGTTGCAGGAATGCCAAGTAAGAGCGCATTACAATAGTCAATCTTCGATAAAATAATAGCTTGGAGGACTGTACGGAAATCATTGACGTGTAGTAGGGGTCTGAGTTTCTTTATTGTTTGGAGTTTAAAATAGCAGTCTTTTATGATGGATTTGATGAATGGTTTAAATGAGAGGTGATTATCAATAATAACTCCTAAGTTGCGAGTGTGCGATGGGAAGTTGGTAGCTGAGTAAGCAGGAGGGATGTCTGGAATCGGTTGCCTATTAGATATGATTAATAGCTCAGTCTTGTTGGAATTAAGAGCTAGGTGCATGTCCTTTAGGAGTTGGTTGATAGAGGAAAGACAGGATTCCCAGCTGTGTAAAGCAGTTTGGATGGTGTCAGAGAAAGGGAAGATGATTTGCACATCGTCAGCATAAATAAAATGCTTGATGTGCAGGTTAGTGAGAAGCGTGGTAAGGGGAAGCATGTATATATTAAATAGCGTGGATGAGAGTGAGGAACCTTGGGGTACACCTTGGGGAAGACTGATGGGATCAGATTCATTGTTGTCCATTGTGACAGTGAAAGTGCGATTTTGGAGATAAGATTGAATCCAGTCAATGGCCTTGCCAGTGATCCCAATATTTCTGAGTATGTTGAGTAGGACATCGTGATTGACTGTGTCAAACGCAGCCGAGATGTCAAGTAATGCAATAAGGTAGGAGGATCCGGAGTCGGTTCCTTTGATAAGGGTATCGTGCAGGGAGAGGAGCAATGTTTCAGTACTTAAGTGCTTCCTGAAACCATATTGGGTAGGAGGGAGGATGTTGTTCTGTTCAAGGTGATCGGACAGGCGTGAGTTCACCAGCTTCTCAAGAACTTTAGCTAGGAGAGGTAGGTTGGACACCGGTCTGTAATTAGAAAGGGTGGTGGGGTCAAGGTTGGATTTTTTGAGTAGCGGTTTAACTATAGCTTGTTTCAGAAAATTCGGGACAAAGCCATGCTCTAGGGAACAGTTGAGAATATTTGAAATGGGTTTGGCGATTACATTGTGTATAGATAGTAGGAGTTTAGAGGGAATAGTTTCAGAGGGATGTGTTGATGGTTTCATTTTCTTAAGTATGTTCTCTACTTCTAGGGAAGATGAGGACTCAAACGAGGAAAGGGAGACTGGAGAGTTGATATTGGGAAGACAGATGTTGAGGTTGTTGTGCGAGAACTGTGCCGTGATGGATGATACCTTGTTATTAAAAAATTGAGCTAATTCGTTGCAACGATTTGTCGAGGAGTTAGCTAGTTGTTGCGTGTGTATGGGAGAAGTCAGGTCAGCGACCTGACTTCTCCCATATAAATATAAATATTGAATACTCAGAATTCATGGAACAAAACAGTCAGAGTAAATCTTTCCCTACAATATAAAATCTGGTACCCAACAGGATTAGAGAAATAATCTCTTATCTTTTACTTGAAATCAATTAGTTCTCCCAACTCACCTTACAAACAATTTACAGGAATACAAGCTGTTACACTTCTCCCATTCTTACCCCATAAGGTATTTTTCCTTTCCCATTGCAACTCTCCCCAAATTCATGGGACAGGTACTGTTTCCTTTCAAATACTAAACTCATATCCATGGGGGACATGAATATTTCAGTCTTAGAATCTACTCACGACTTTCAGATCACCTAGCTTTCCACCCAGGTTTCTCCACTTCTCTCATCCAGCAACGTGCAGGTTTTCCTACTGTCCTCCACGTCATGGACCTTCATAGGGCATGCCTCATGTCAGAACAACCCCTTTCTCCTGGCCATTTCCTTTAAGGGTGGATATACCCATTCTCTACCCTTAACTGCTGGACATTTCATCGTGGGGAGGGGGGGGGGGAGGAGAAACTCATCTTCCACTCCATGATGGGAAAAACTCCTTCAGGGCTCCACTCCATACTGATGTGAACCCTGGGCCCACCAGCCCTTAGGTTGGCCATTCCAGGCCATTGCATCCTGGAAATCTCTCTCACTCAGATTTCAACCTAGGAAAGGACAGTTTTGTATCTCCTGTGGACAGTTTCCAGCAATCACCTAACCCCGCACTCTTAAGGGGACCAACATACCACCCCTTAGTCACAACGTTAAGTCATAATATAGGCATTCCCAACAACAAATGCCATCCTGGGGTCATTCAGTGGTATTACACATTCAACAGTTAATACATATTAAATTAATTTCAACCAATGAGAATCCTGGGGTCTCCCTTACCCACAATATCTTGTGTGACTAGAATGGAAATGTAATCACAAATTTTGGGGTTCCCCACATAGCATTGGAAGTGAGGTAAACCTCAAACAATTTTCAGAAGATTGCATTCATGAGGAGGTTGCTAAACTAAAAGTTGATAAAGCTATGGGGCTGGATGGGATACATCTGAGGGTATTAAGGAAAATCAGAGACATTCTGGTAGCTCCACTGGCTGACTTTTTCAAGCTTCTTTACAGTCGGGTGTAGTTCCGGAGGACTGGAAATGGGTGGATGTGGTTCATCTTCATAAAGGTGGAAGTAAGGATGAGACTGGGAACTACAAGTGATTAGTCTGACCTCTGTGGTGAGTAAATTAATGGTATAACTGGTAAAAAAAATGGATAGTGCAGTTTCTAGAATCCGATTGATTAGAAAATCCTAGGAAGCAAGGAAGAGATAGGTCTTCTCAGATGAATATGATCAATTTCTTAACTGGATGACCAGAGAGTTGGATCAGGAGAGATTGCTAGATGTAGTATACTTGGAATTTAGTATGGCCACATAAGTGACTTATAAACTAACTGAGCACCCCAGATGTGGACCCTAAGATTGGGTTAGAAACTGGTTGAGTGGGAAGCAACAAAGAGTAGTAGTAAATAGAGTGCAGTCTGACGAGAGGGGCGTTATTAGTGGTGTGCCACAGGGATCAGTTCTTGAACTGGTTCTTTTCAACATTTTCATAAGTGATATTGAGAATAGACTATCTGGAAAGGTTTGTCTTTTTGCAGATGATACCAAAATCAACAACACGGTAGACAGTCAAGAAGGTGTGTAAAAATAGGAGGGATCTAGAGAAGCTTGAGGAATGATCTAGAGCCTGGCACCTAAGATTTAATGTTAAAAATACAGAGACATGCATTTATTTAATGCTTTTGTATACCGTCATTCTGTGACCAATTATAACGGTTTACAAGAAATAAAATAATAAAATCAATAAAATCATAAACTTAAATTAAAATTACAATAAATATCATGACAAGGTAAAAACAAATACATTTCAAAACATTAAGAAAATAAAATAAAATAAAATAATATAAAACTAATGGTTATGGGCTGCAAAACTCCAAGAGAGCAGTACAGTATGAGGGGTGAAATTCTTCTAAGCATGACACAAGCAGGATGCGAGGCTTATTGTATCTGATGAACTCAAAGTGACCAAACCACTGGATAGAGTGATGGCAAAAGCTGGAGGGATGCTTCGGTGCATAGAGAGAGGAATGGTCTGCAGAAAAATAGAGGTGATATTTCCCCTGTATAAGTCCCTAGTGAGATTCCATTTGGAATACTGTATACAATTCTGGAGACTACATCTTCAAAAGGATATAAACCGGATGGATTCGATCATGAGAGTAGCATATGGGGGCAGACTTAAATATCTAAACATGCGTACCCTAGAAGAAAGGTGGGATGAAGAGATATTATTATACAGATATTTAAACACCTCTGAGGTATCAATGCATAGGAACTGGGCCTCTTTCAATGGAAAGGAGCTCTGGAATGAGGGGGTCGTGGAATAAGGGTAAAGAGGGTAGACTCAGGAATAATCTAAGGAAACATTTCTTTCCAGAGAGGGTGCAGATACATTGAATAGCCTTGCAGTAGAGGTGTTAGAGACAAGGACAGTATTTGAATTCAAGAAAACATGGGATAAGCAGAAAGGATTTGAGAGGGAGTGGTAAGGATTATAGAGCTGCATAGTTGGTGTGGATAGGCAGGCGAGATAGTCTGTGTGGTCTTTTTCTTTTGTCACATGTTTTTTTCTATTTTAACTTTACGGCAACTTTATTGGGTTTTTTTGTTCTTGAACCTGATCACATTAACATATTTAGATTTTTTTTTTAATGGATGTTCCTTGGCTTTAAATAAAGATTTTTGCAGATGTGGCTCATATAAGAGACCAAGTGAAGACAAATTTTACATTTAAGACAGGAGGTTTTGGATAGTGGTGCAAGTTTTGTGTTATGGTATCTTGCTAAATGTAAAGATACACTTGTTGATAATTATGCATTCTTTTAATCATGACCAGCTGGTGGGTCGTTGAAAAGATAGGTAAGTATTATAATTGAAACTGAGGAATTCATCTCAGACTAGGACCCATTTCTTTCCATCTATAGATTCTTTGCTGTTGCAAGAATAAGATTCTTATTTATAGCACCAGCAGCAGCAGCAGTCATTGTGCATTATTATTTAAATTATAACAGATTATTTTAAAATGCTTCTGCTTGACCTCTTGTCTTTGCTAATATAATTGTCTCACTTTTTGAATTGCATTTTGAGCTTACTCTATTTTATATATTGGTGATCCTAGTTTGGTTTGTGATTATTTTTATCTCGGAAACCTATATCTTGCAAAGAGCTTTGTATATTCTTTGTTACTATTTAAAATATTACAAAAAATGATAGTCCTTACTCCTTAGTTACTTTGGGACTGTTTGGAATACAAGGTCATTTTGCTTTATTTGATTGTTTGTTATTTTTGATTTGACAGAAACAACAGATTAATGCTTTCTCTGCACACAACATGTGTAAATACTGCACCCTGATACTCACAGCATATGGCAAATAAAAGAACACATACAGAAAAGAGAAAACAAAAACACTTAACAAATAAATAAATAGTCCCTTTCTCTGTGGGGTGAATTGGTGTACTTGTGTGCTCTCCAATCAGATGATCATCAATTGGCAGAGTATCTTTGGACATCTGGAGCAGTGGTTCCCTTCTTGAGCCTCATTCTAACACCATCTCTAGCTTCATTTTACCCCATCACCACCTCTGGGTTTCCTTCACACAGACCCTCCCCCTCTCTGATTCTCTCTCATACCCCACTCCATTTCCATTAGCTTTTTGTACTCCTTCCCAGGTCCTGTGCTCCTGCACACCCCCCTACATACACTTTTTCACACATAACCCCTTCTCCACTACCACCACATGGTTCTCGTACACCCCTTACTCCAGTTCTTTTCTCCCGAATCTCTCTTCCCCCTCCCTAACTGTGGTCATCTCAGACCTCCTGCAGATCACTTGGCAGCACTGACCTTGGAGAGGCAAAAGTGTTTGAGCCTTCCTCATATCCTCACCAAAATTGAACCTTTCTCTTGCTTTCCAACATTCAACCTGCTTACCTGCCCAGCATTTACCTCTTTTCCCATCAACTCTCCAAGTATTCTCTTCCACATTACTTCCTTTGGCATGACCCTCCTTTAAGCACATACTTCATCTTGTACCACCAGCATTTACCCCTTCACCTCAACCCTCTTTCAACATTTACCTCCTCTCCCTCCACATACAACTCTCACAATCTCCTGGTTCGAATTCCTGAGTGTCTATGTTTAATGTTTATTTATTTATATCCTGCTTATGCCCAAGTCCTAGGTGGCATACACTGAAAACATACATAAAGTCAGATGAGTCCTGGGATCATAAAGATCTATGGATCTAGCTGCTCCAGCCCCTCCTCTCTAGTTCCTTGTACACTGCCTGTCAGGGAAAGGTCTGAGGCAGGGAGAATAAGGTTTAATCTTTCCTTTGCTCTTACTGCTCCAACCTCACTCCTTTCTCTCATGTCCCTGAATGACGGAGGGGATGGGGGGAGCAGAGCAATTTCCTGACTCAACCCCTCTCCTCCTGTTCCCTGCAGGCTACCTGGAGGGAGGGGCTGGAGCAGGAAACAGAGGACTTTTCTTTGATGTCTGAGTTTGGGGACACTGACCAATAGATTCTGGGCATGATCCTACTGTGCCTATGCCTAGCAATGCCTCTGATAGCAACGTGCTATACAAATACACAGCTAGCTCAGAAATAGCTGGCCAGGCAAAATCCAAAGATATCACACAAAGAAAAAGGACTTGCCAATGGTTGCACAGAGCCAGGGCTCAAACTCATCCTCTGACCCATAGCTGTGTGCTCTTGCCATAAAATCATATATTCCCCTTTAAGAGCTTGTAAGAGACAATGAGCCAATTCAAACATTACATTTTCTCATACAATATATAGAATCCCCAGACAATGACATTATGCATACTACCTGCACAGTAAAGATGGAAAGATTTCAAGCATTGTATTTTCATAAATATTCCGCCCACCAGCCTGCTGGGGCTGCTCATACATTAGCGTGCTAATGCTTTGGAAAAAGGAGCTGTACACATACAATTAAAGTAAATAAAGTAATTAGACCCTGCAGCAGGTTAGAAGCAACTCCAGGTGAGATTGTTGAAGGCAAGACCTAAGGATTTTCAGGTAGGATATAAGTAATGTGTCCATAGTACTATGCTCCACTATATATACTAAATACTAAGTCCAAGGCAGGGTGAAAATCACAGAATAATGTGAACAGCTGCTGAAATAGGTGCATATTGAAAAATGTGTACATAGAAAACTGCTAAACACACAGAATACATTCAAGTACTGGGAAATTAATAAGCAGGCAACTTAAAATTCCTCCCCATCTATTGGCATGCCCTTACCCAGGGTCACTTTAACCACTTAAGGGGCTCTGAGCAAACTTTTGTGGATAGGCCCCCTTTTATTTTTTCCATATTGTTCCCTCTTCACCCTAACCCCAGCACTCTTCTCCAGCTTCCCCGCCCCATTAACCTAATGCTGCTGGCCCACTGCTGTGGCTTTCCTCCTCAGTGCCAGCTGATGGGCAGGAAGCTGCATGCTGCCTTCTCCTCCTGGCTCATGCTGGCCAATGTAAACATACTTCTACCTTCTTCCAGCCCACGTAGGTCTACACAAGTACATCTCTGCCTTTCTCATTGTAACATAGTAAATAATGGCAGACAAAGACCCTAATTGTCCATCCAGCCCACATCGGACCATGCAAGTGCAGCATGAGGCATCTTCCACCTTCCGACCCATGCAGGCTGGGTGAGCATTGTGTTGAAGGTCTTGTGCTAAGGGTAGGGATTGTGCAAGGATATTAGGTACCCTACGAGAACCTTCAACCCTACACCCCTCTTCCTCCAAAATAACTTTCAGGGCTATATGCCCCACTCTGAGATCTTGATAGTGGAACCCAACTATTATGTCCCCAACACCACCCTTCCAAGAACAATCCTGTAAAATCAAGGATTTTAAATAATAAACTTTATTTTGTCTTTAGATATACAGATATATAAATCTCACTCTATATATACAGGTCATGTATAATATAAATATGTTTCAGAAATCATCTGATGAATGTGTCTTCTGTGATAGACTAGAGTTGCAACTTTCTCACCCTTATTTGCATAAATTTACATATATTTGTCCCTTCGACCCCCTGAACCTGCCTCCTTTCTCTCTTCCATCTGTTCCTTGTACCACCATTGTCTCTCTTTCATGCCCTTTGCTCCTTTTATTTCTTTCCCTTCTCTATTCCCATGCCCTTCAGTCTCCTTTCCTTTTATGTCCCCTGCGCCCTCCTCTGTGTTTCTCCCTCCTCCGGCCCCTGTACTCCCCCCTCTCTCTCCCCCTCCATTCCCTGACTCTGTCTCTCTGTCTCCCCCTTCCCCCCACTCTTTTTTCCCTTCTCTGCTTCTCTCTCTCCGCCCTGTGGTTTAAGTAGCTCTCTGCTGTCACCTTCCAGCAAACAGTGGGGCCGACAGAGAGGATACTTGCCACTGGGCTTCCTGAGATGCAGATGTTAGAGCAGCTGCGAGGTTCTGCTAGAGAGGAGAAGACTAAGCTACGGCCCTGCCCCTTTCCCAGTCATGGCATGTGGGGGTGGGGGTGAGGCAGCAGGGGAGCTGCTACGGAGAGCTGTGCTGAGTCCTGCCCCCTCTCTTCAAAGCTTCTAATCACTGGGCAGGGGAGGTGTCTCAGCTCCATTCTTATGCTGTTGACCTGCTGCTAGTTCTGCCTTCTCATCCCCATTTGTAAACAAGAAGAGTTGTGGGAGCAGGACTTTTAGTCTGCTTAGTATTTCTGACCAGACACTATACAGATCAACTGGGCAGTTGGGTACCCTAGGGAAGACAGCATACAGAACAGGTGAAAGACCAAGCCAATTACTGAGAATCAAAAACCACAATAAAGGATGGTAGACATTATAGAAAGTCCACTGAAATTTTAGAGGATTATTGCAAATTTTATTGACAGCTTCAAAGTAACCATAGTATGTTTGTAATCCATTTTACATGGGGGACCGTATAAAATGGATTACAAACATACTATGGTTACTTTGAAGCTATCAATAAAATTTGCAATAATCCTCTAAGATTTCAGTGGACTTTCAATAATGTCTACCATCTTTTACTGTGTTTTTGAACCCTAGGGTTGACTACAACATAAAAAGAAAATCAAGAAATACAAATATTTATAAATTAAAAGAAATCCATGCTGAAGTGGTTGAAGATAATCTATAAAATGGCTGGCTGGCCAGGCTGAACTAGCATGTTTCTCCTTACTAATCACCATAGAAAAAAAATTCAGATTCTAAATGCCATCTCAATAAAAATGACACAAACTCCCTCTATTACAAGATACTTTGTGAAGTCACACAAAACGCTTAAAAAATGGCACTCAGAACTCATATAGCAAACTTGCTATACCAAAACAGTACTAACACCAAAAGCTCAAACAGCAACAACTCCTATCTATGAAAAGATAACACTTCAAATATTCTACCGGGCCCTACAACACCAATATACCTCCTATTGGGAAAACAGAAGAAGTTAGACTACTACCGATCTCTACTCAGAAACTGCATGCAAGGTTACAAGCAAAAGAGTACAAATTAAGTTAAAAAAAGAGGAAAAGAAAGCCAAAACCTTGCTTGGAGCTCCAAGAGGGTGAGAGACCAATGATCCACCCTCTTCTGGTCCCCTGAAAAGAACTATAAGATGCAGAGGGGAAGATGAAAAGAGGCATACCAAAAAATGGAAGCATAAACCTGGAAATCATGCTGAGGTGGAAGGAGGCCAGAAGTTGTAACTAGAGCTGGGAAGAAATGAGAAGCCCAGGGAAAGATCTTTCAGAAGGCCAGAGTTGGCAATTCCAGAGAGTCTGCCTAAAATAGGTAGCCAGAGAGTCAGCTCAAGAAATTGGTCACCATAGTTGCTCTTATTTGTGCCATCTTTCTCCACCGTCAATGCTAGGGTGTCCAACTTTTCCATAGACCTGGACTGGATACTTGAGGATCGAAAAGTGTGGTGGGTAGTGTACCCTTCCCCCATCACTCCCCATTATTTGCATATTTTTGCTCCCATTGCCCCTGAACCTGCATCCACTTCCTGCCATTCACATTCTCTCACTCACACACACCTAGGCACTCTTTTTCTCACACATACACACAGGCTTTCTCTCTCCTTCACATGCTCTCTGTCTCACAGACACACACACATAACTCTTTCTCCCACTCTCTCATACACATCTATGCTCTCTCTTTTCCACTCACATATGTACTCTCTCTCATGTGTACACAATGCTCTCTTTCACATGCACACACATCACTCTCACTCACAAACATACACTTTCTCCCACACACATGCTCTCTTTCTCTCGCTCCCATTCACATACATGCTCTCTCTCTCTTTCTCTCTCACACACATAAACCTCTCACTCAGGCTGGGTCTCTCCCCATGAAATTCACCTGCAACCAGGCACAAATGAAGATCAAGTCTGATGAGGCATCGCCCAGGGTCTCCACAGCCTGCCCTAGTATTTCTTCCCCTTTCCACCATGCAGGTGTTTTCGTCCTCGGTAAATAACCAAACACAAATTCCTAGTCCCAGCCTGCATTTCCAGCCATTGGCTGCATTGCAGTGCACCTGATTGGCCAAAGCGTCTGCCCCTCATGATCAGGAGTGGAATTATTTGTGAGAACACTGACTGATAGGTGCTTTCCTTTTTTATGGCCACTACAATGGAGTGGGTTGTTGTCTGCCGATCATTCCCACTGGGCCTCTCTTCTTCTGGCTATCAGGTTGGAAATGGGTCCATATTGTTGACAGGACATTCAGTGTTTGGTTACCTTTGTAATTGGTCTCTGTACAACTAGTTTGAAAACTGGTCTGTCTGGTCCAAACCCTGGCAGGTGGTCACCCTTGGCACCCCCGACTCTGCGTTTTTCATCTTGCAGTGCCATAATATGCCTTGAATAGATTTTCTGAGTTGGTATGTCATGCTCCCTTTCTGGCTATATTCAAATCCAGTTTAAAAACTCTCCTGTTTGAAACTGCTTTAAATTCAAAGCACTTATCTATAATAAATATACTTCTTATAGTCTTATTTGTCATGTATGTTTGTCTTGACTAGATTGTTCACTCTATGGAGCAGGGACTGTTTCTTATGGGTATCTATATTATGTTGCATATTTCTAGTAGTGCTTTAAAAATGATAAATAGTAGTAGTTAAAGTACAGTGGTGGGGTTAGTGTTATCACTCAGCCCAATTTTCAAAGAGCCTGATATAGCTGCCTAATTCCAGGAGTTAGATAGCTAACTCCTCTGAAAACAGACCTTGCATCATTATCTTAGCCTATATTTCCAGGGACATTTTAAATTTTAAGCAAGAAAAATCTGTAAATTTCTGCCATTTTCACATTTGAACTTATAGGAGATAATTTTCAAAGACTTATGCAGGGGTTATGTGCATAAAACTGGCATATATGCACATAAGTAGCCTCGGTGTGGGAAGTGAATCTTCTGAAGAGCAGGAGTACGCACATACTATCACTACTATGTGGATAAATATGTGCAAATAGAAAGTGTTTCAAGGGCACACACATTTAAGTATTTTATAATTGGAGTATGGACATATATCACCGAACTGTACACATCCTTTTACACTAGCTATTTAAGCCACAAAATTTAAGCCTCACTTGTGTTTTAGGACCTAATGTTAGTACCGGAGACTGGAAATTGGTAGGAGTTGCTTATGAATGTTTGCTGTTGCTTTAGTTGGAATACTTGTGCCTGTTAAGAATTATCTGTGTGTTGTTTTGGTGCTTTATTTATAATTTCTTGTGTGTATGGCTTTTCTGTTTGTCCCTCATGATGCCTCAGGGTATGTCTGCTTTCTTTGTGTGATGGGGCTATGCCAGTCACTAACATTATCCCTATGTGATTTTTCTATTATCTAGGGGCAGTAGGAGGGGTTTTAATCATTTTGATTTCTCCCACTGTTATAACCCTACATTTTGGGGGGATAGGCTTTTTAGGGTATAAAGATCTATAGAGCATGCCCAGTGCTTCGGTGGGTTAGAGGGTGATGAGCAAGGTTGTTGATAGGAGGAATGAGGAGTTGAAACCCTTCCTAGATTTCAAGAGAGAGAGAATTGGAGAGCTAGAGATTTCCATAAAATCCCAAGGCAAGGTGATTGGAGAGCTGGAGATTCTCATGGATCTTACAGAAGGCGATTCAAGCATTTAACAAAGAGGTTTTGAAGAAAAGATTTTTTGAGAAGACTTTTTGGATTTTGATTGACTAGTGCCTGAGGGAAAGGCATACCTCCGGTATCCCAAAGGGCTGAGACAAAGATCTTTTGATACATTCAACCAGTTAACAGAATGGATGAAGAGAAGGATGTAGAACTTTGAGCCAATACCTCAAGAAACTTGAATTTTTGATAGTTGAATTACAATTGAAGAGTTTGACTTTTTTAAAACCTTGCTGAATATTTTGATTGGGGATGGGTTTTTCCGGCCCAGTTCATGCGAAAATTGGAACTACACTCTAGCTATCCCACTCTCACTATTGAGGATGTTTTCAATCAGGATGAAGATGCAAGAACAAGAAAAGAAGTGTTTAGAATAAGTATGGACAGAAAAACCAAATTTTTTTTTATTGATTATTGGATGCATGCTGATTCTTATTTTTGCAATTCTGACTTGGATCCTCTTCCTTAAGTTACAGTAAAGACTTTTATTTGAATACCAACTACGGACTCCAGTGTTTTCTTTGAGTGTTTCCCATGTAGACTTAATAGGGGATGAATGGACCCTTTTGTGATTCTTTGTTTCTCCCTTTTGTGCTAATTTTGGCTTCTCTGCTTTTATTCTTTACTATTTGGCGTCTCTTGGAACTATTTGACCTAGAGTGTGAAGGATTACCCTTCTTTTCAGGGGGAAGGCATTTTGAAACTGGATACTGGATTCGGCTGGGAAAACAACTTGGGGATTTATCATGAATATTGATTTTTTGATCATGATTTTTTTTTATGTTTAAATATTTGTATTATTAATATCAACAAAATGAGAATAACATCAACAAGAATCCACTAGCACATTATAAAGAAACAAAGTTGCAACCTGTTGGATTGGACTCTGATCCCAACAGGAGCACATTATACTCGTGATTTTTTTTAAATATTATTTTTCATTTTTTTCCATAATGACTTGGATCTTAATTTTCAAACTTTAAGTACATTTTATTTGAACACCATTCTAGGTCTCCAGTGGTTTACTGCTATCTGTATCCCAAGGGAAAGACTTCTCACCTGAGAGTACCACTGACCAGTGACAGAGTGGGGAGAATGTGAATTCTGATGACTGCATCCACAACTGTACCGGAGGCCCAGGAGGTAAAACCTCCCTCACACCGGATAAATCCCAGTATCTCCAGGAGCTCTTGTGAGGAATGTGCAAGTAAAGAAGTCTGGGACATAGAAGAGCTGCCTGGGGAAATTTGTGACCCCCCTAAATTTGCTGCACCCCACGAAAGGAGGGGTTATATCCATAAGGACAGAGTTTAGTAAGAGGCGAGTGTGGAGAAAGCCATGAAACCCCTGCCAGGTTCAAACTAAGTGGATAGTTTCCCTGTCACAGTTTATATATGATGCCTCCCTGATAACAGCTGCATGGGAATATAAAACATAGATCATTTAAAATTTAATATTTAAAAGTGCAATATCCCGTTACATGTTTTTAAAGGATTGTTCTGGGGAGGGAGAAAGCTTTTGATTGTGGTGTTACCAAAATCTCAAGGGAGGGAAGGGGAAGGCTTACGGACCTATGCCCCAAATCTTTTAGGTTCTTAGCAATGCCCTATTGTAGTCTACTCGCAAATTTGGGAGTAAAATACAGAATATATGCTGATGATATTCATTTTTTGGACTAGTATTGACGCCTTTGGGGGAAGCCTTAATGTTGGTCTCTAGGAACCCAATATTCAAAATGACACTTAGCCGGCTAAGTGGTGGTACTGACTATCTGGCTATGATTAGCGGGCACCACATAGCTGGATAAGTGGCTTAGCTGGCTAAGTTTTTAGCTGGCTAAGAAGAGGCGGGGAATGGGTAGATCAGGGAGGAGTCCAGCGGGGGGTCCAGAAGCCATCCCCTGCACTCATACCCTCGGTGCCGGTTTCATCATGGCGCCGATAGCCTTTGTCACAGGGGCTACCGGTGCCATTGGGCAGCCCCTGTCACATGGCCATCGCCACCATCTTGTGCTCCTACCATGTGACAGGGGCTGACCAATGGCACCGGTAGCCCCTGTGACATAATATGGGCAAAGGTTATCGGCGCCATTTTGAGTACTGGCTTTGGACGGCCGGAGTGCAGGAGGTCACTCCAGGACCCCCGTTGGACCCTCAGGGACTTTTGGCCAGCTTGGGGGGGCCTCCTGATCCC
Source organism: Rhinatrema bivittatum (assembly GCF_901001135.1). Lineage (NCBI taxonomy): Eukaryota > Metazoa > Chordata > Amphibia > Gymnophiona > Rhinatrematidae > Rhinatrema > Rhinatrema bivittatum. Next base: position 155,186,012 of record NC_042618.1, read on the forward strand.
CACAAGACTTGCCAAAAGTCCAGCGGGGGTCCGGGAGCGACCTCCTGCACACCGGCCATCTGATGCCAGTACTCAAAATGGCGCCGATCGCCTTTGCCCTCACTATGTCACAGGTACCGACGGTCAGCCCCTGTGACATAGTGAGGGCAAAGGAGATCGGCGCCATTTTTAATACTGGCAGCAGATCGCCTTTGCCCTCACTATGTCACAGGGGCCGACCGTTGGTACCTGTGACATAGTGAGGGCAAAGGCGATCGGTGCCATTCTGAGTACTGGCATCGGACTGCCGGCATGCAGGAGGTCACTCCCTGACCCCCGCTGGACTTTTGGCAAGTCTTGTGGGAGTCAGGAGGCCCCCCCAAGCTGGCCAAAAGTCCCTGGGGGTCCAACGGGGGTCCCGGAGCGACCTCCTGCACTCCGGCCGTCCGATGCCAGTACTCAAAATGGCACCGATAGCCTTTGCCCATACTAGGTCACAGGGGCTACCGGTGCCATTGGTCAGCCTCTGTCACATGGTAGGAGCACAAGATGGTGCCGATGACCATGTGACAGGGGCTGACCAATGGCACCGGTAGCCCCTGTGACAAAGGCTATCGGTGCCACGATGAAACCGGCACCGAGGGTGGGAGAGTGCAGGGGATGGTTCTCGGACTCCCCGCTGGACCACCAGGGAGTTTTGGTAAGTCTTGGGGGGGTCAGGAGGGTGGGGGTTTGTAGTTAATTTTAATTTTAGCTGGGACACGAATAGAAATCGCTGTATTAATGCATCGGGGCGCCATACGGCCGAATGCAACATATCTGCTGCCCAACAAATCTGAATCACGAATGCAACTTATGGCGTCCCTCTGCACATCCCTAATAGCAGATTGCTAACTCCTCCCCTCTGGGGAGCAGATCTATAACAGATTGCTAACTCCTCCCCTCTGGTGGAGCAGGTCTATAACAGGGAGATACTGATCAGAGACAGGTGGGGAGAGAGAGAGGGGGATGCTGGTCAGAGACTGGTGGGGACAGAGTGGGGAGGATTGAGAGAGAGAGAGGAGAGAGACTGGTGGGGACAGGATGGGATTGAAAGAGAGAAAGATAGTGTTGGGGAAGGAGGATCTTTTGTACTGCACATTCTAATTCTTTGGCTCTTGGCATGTAAAAGTTGACCACTTAGGCACTAAGCGATGAAGTAGCAGTATGTGTGACTGCTTTGCTTTGTTGAACATTTATCAGCCACTAAGAGTGTCGAAGTCTGTAAGGCGTAAGCTGCTACATGTACAATCCCCCTGGCAAATAGAGATGTGCATTCAAAATGAAGGGGCTGCAGCATACACCTGAGCATGACGCTGGAGTCTCAGCAAAGTCCCAAGCAAAAGCCCAGACCTCTTCTTGGGATCCCTCCAGACCAGGTAAGAGGGGGCCAGGGAGAATCCTGACCCCAACATTTTGTCCGGGTGATATGGAAGGGTGGTAGGGAGACTTTGGCATGTCCTGTTTCTTTTTTTTCTTTTTTAAATTTTTTGGGATGTTTTATTTTTAATGTTTATTTCATTTTTTAAATTAAACAAAAACATTAAATGAAATGAAATTTGTGAAAAAAACCCACCCCCAAAACAAAATTAAACTAAACAAAGTGTTTTACTCCTGTGTACCCCTACTGGCAAATACATCTTATAGAGACATTTGCCTGTTGATCTGAGGACAAAGTATGTATTATAACTTTTAGAAAAAAAGTTACAGCCCCTACATTTAAGCAATCATTTGGGGGAGAAGTTTCAGTATTTTCTGAATTTTTTTTTTCATTTAATAGGTTGTATTTTCTGAATTAATATGTATTTAGGTAGCAGCATCAGTGCAGGCTTAGTGACTGTAATCCTTAGGTGTGGTAGCAGGATGTGGTGAATGACTGTAAAACCCAGGGTTGAAGAAGGCAGCATATGAATTTAGGTCAGGGATAAGCAACTCTGGTCCTCCGGTGCTGCAAACAGATCTGTTTTTCATGAAATCCACAATGAGTATGCATGAGATAAACTTGTATACAGTGGAGACGGTGCATGCAAACATATCTCATGCATACTCATTGTGGATATCCTGAAAACCATTACTGCCTGTGGCATATGAGGAGCAGAGTTACCTACCCCTGGGTTAGGTAGATATGTTGAGAACTGAGGGACCAGGCATGTATGTTATTGTTTACTGCTTTTGTAGAGTATGTTCAGTTTAATATGAATGTATGTTTTTGTAAGTCAACTAGGACTGTTTGGCATAAAACATTTTTAAATAAATAAAAGGGGAGGGCTTAAAGAAATTGCCATGATGGACAAAGTTTCTTGAACACCTGTAGCATGAGAGTGAAGGAAAGGAGGTGAGAGGAGAGACATAAGTGAGCCTAGAATCCATCCTCTGCAGGATGTTCTCCTCCATACAATGGAGCTCTCCCTGCATGCCCTCTAGTAGTTTGGCTAGCTTCTCATTTTATACCATCATCTTCTTCTCACAGACATTTAGTGGCACCTTTGGTCTGGCCATGGTAGGCTATATTGCCTCTTCAGCTCTCCTTGGCATGGTGGCATCTTACCTCCTTGGAGAAAAACTGTTGTGACCATGGACCTTCAGTGGACGACAGGGACTCATCCTCTGGCTGCTGCATTTCCTCCTTCTCTACCGTCCTATCATCCGCTGGCTCTCCTTTGCCATTAGCCTCTATATTGCCATCTTCTTCCATGCATGTTGCTTGCCCTGCTGATGACAGGCCCAGACCTTCCACATGCTCTGCACGCCTGTGTGACTGCAGCATGGACTTTCTGGAAGCAATGTCATCGTCTTCTCCTTACAACTAGGCAAATAATAATAATACTTGGTATAACAACTTAATTTTTAGGGAAACAGCTAAGTATATATTTGTTGATGGATGTTTTTAAACTGCTTGTGTAAGGGCAGTGCCATTCACTGTAAGAAGAACAAAACTAGAAGTTGGAAGCATATGCAGGTCCTAAGCATGTGGCCAGCAGCATGGCTGGATGTGTGCTATTCATGCATATCTATAGAAACTCATTGTTGATTGGATTGTGCTTTGACTGCCTCCTTGTCCACAGAGGATTCTTGACACTATTCCACAAATTCTGCATAGCAGTCGCTAAACCAGTTTCCCAACACTCTCCTGGAGGCACACCAAACTAGAGATAGATGTACAAACATTGAAGACCCAGGGGATGCACATCTATCTCATGCATATTCATTGTGGCAATCCTGAAAACCTGACTGGAGGGGGTTGGGAAACCCTGGGCTAAACTACTTTGCCTATACTGCATAAAGCTTGCAGAGAGAAACTCTTGATGCCGACACTGACAAACTAACAGCAATGCTTAGCTGTGGCCAGAATCATTATGGCAAACCATGCAGGCCTGCCAATTGTCTGTCTGCTAGCAGGCAAAAGCAAACCGGCAATTAACTAGTTGCAGGAGGCTGACCTTTTGAAAAGTAGGGGTTTAGCACTGAAATACTAATACAAGCAGGGCTTTGAAATCCCAGTCAGGCCATTTAAAAGATTACTTCAGGAACTGTATTGCCTCAGGATGCAGTCACAAAACCTTCACTGGCTTTTATTCTCGCCTCTGCAGGAGCTGGCTACCTTGCCCACTCTATTATAGGCTATAGCAAACAAGCCTCAGATAACCCTGGACCTTCCCCCAACTCAGCTCCTTCCTTTTTTATAGTGCTTTAAAATCCAAACGGTGCAGGAGCCATCCCCAGCCTCCGGCCCTGCCAGGTCCCAGATACTGACCAGCCCTGAGACCGGGGCCATTCTGTTACACAGGTGTGCAGCATACGGCTGTACACCAGAACGGCGTGGCCTCAGGGCTGGCCGGCACCCTTCAGAAACCAGGGGGCAGGAGAGACTGGCGATTAATCCTGCCCTATTTGGACAGCTATGACCTCACAGGTAGGCTAAGCTACAACCTATGGAGAGGGTGGGGGGATGGGAAGGTTGAGGAGGATTTTTTTTTTTTATTGCGGTGGCACTGGGAATAGTGGGTTGGCAGGAAGCATTTATTTTTGTTTGTTTTTTTCCCTTTAGTTTGTGTTTCTTTTTCTTTTGCTTATTTTATTTCAATGAAATGAAATGAAATAAACATAAAGCAAAGAATAAAACAAAGGAAAAATTCCAGACAATGGAATGAAACAACATTTTCGATGTGCACATCCCTCTTCCATCTACCTTTGCTAGGTGTACTGTGTCCTCTTCTGTATATGGGAACAGCCTGAGCGGGGGCAGGGCTGAGCCACTCCAATCCTATGTGGCCCAGGTCCTAAATTCCAGTCCTACGTCACTAGTAATGTGTCCATTTTACTTTGTCCTGTAACTCTACTTTTGGTTAGTTTGGGATTTTGCATTTACAGAAGAGTATGGCATTGTTTCTGGCTCTTTCTTTAAGAAGGTGTGTGGAGAGATAACTTCTAGGGGGGGAGCTGCCCTGTGATTCATAAAACTAAACTCTTATGGGGAGTTGTGACTGAAATGGGATTTCAAGAAAACAGACTGAAGCAGGTCTGGAGAGTCCCCATGGGTCTGCTGATTCTTCTAGTCCAGCAGGACCCTTCATCACCGTGAATGCTAGTATTGTCAAATAAATGCTCCCAGGCATTTGCCCAGATCCAAAGGCGCCTAGGTGGAGGCATGGACCCTAACCACAATATGGGAGATCCCGTGACCTTGTCTGAGAAGAATTCAGTGATGGGTTGTGAGTACTGATGAGATTAAGGAAAAAAAATGACCAATGTATAGGGTTGTTTGCAGTAGGAGATTAAGATCTAAATGCTCTGCTAGAGGAAGAGAAAGTGTAAGGTGGGTTTATTTTGTTGTCCCTGTTTATCTCTTCTGTGAATACTCTGATTCCTAGAACTCATCCTTTTTGGTGACTGTGAATTGACTGCTGGTACCCAGAAGAATACAGCTTTTATAAATGTTGTTTGAACCAAACACCCTTATGTGAGACTTTAATTTAGAAATTCCAGGTTGAATTGAAGGTTGGGTCAGCATAAGTTAGGAAAAGAACGAAGACAGAAGATTTTAGAGATGGTACTTGGGGGAAGTCAGATAGTCACAGAAGGGGAAAAGAGGATTTTGATATTTGTTTCTCTGTCCAGCATGAGAAAATACAGCCCTTAGCCTCTGAATCAGATCTAGTCAAGCACCTACCCAACATGTGAATTATTTTTAAGCCTTCAGGGGTGGTGCCAGGAGGACCATAAAAACCCAGCATTAGACCTATTTTATTTTATGTGCTCCAGTTTGGGGTTTTTATCTATAATAAAGAAATTTCAAAGAACTTTTGCAAGACACGAGTCTAAATATCTGCAGTTCTCAAGAAAATGTTCCAGTGCCCTTGCTGATTAATCTTGATCATCTGGCCCTCCAAGATATTGCAACAGCTACTTCATCAGCCTCCAACGCCTTTAGACTTGGTCATGCCATGGTGCAGGAGCCAGAGGGAAGAGTCAATCTAAGTACTCCCCCACATGGCAGCACAGAGCACTTGACACAGGTCATGGGGGGTTGGCCCCTCTAAATTCTCTCAGGTCTCCCATTATCATGCTCAGATCAACCCATTGCATTTCTTTCCTTATTCTCCACTTTGATTTATGAACAGAGATTCCACCCATCTCCCTCTGCCCAACAAAACTTTGCCCCACGTATTAAAAATCACAGTTACTGAGTGACGATGAGCCATTAGTATAACGCTAATGATGAATGGAGTGATTAGCTACCTGAAACCATTCAGGTTGATTTATTAAAGATTAATGGCACCCAGCTTAAATCAAACCATCCTTAGGCAGCTAAACCCCCCTCCCCCTCTTCATGTAACACTGTTTTCTCTGCAGAGATGGAAGGCTTCACCTGGGATTTAGTAGATAAGACAATGATCTGTTCTCATACTTTCCCCCATTTCCCTCAACACAGGCATTTTGCTCCTTCCACAAGTTTGTTTGGAAATGAAACTAAATTCAGCGTTTCCTCCACAGATGGTTGACCTCTTTCAGTTAGTGACTGCATTACTCACTTTAAACAATTATACAGGTCAAAACTCTGTAATCTAAATTATTTAGTCTCTGGGTGTTTTTTCGGACAGCCCTGACAGCCCGAGAGGGTCCAGCTGGCAGCTGTCCCTGGATTTGAACTCCTGGAGGTAGAGGGACAGATAAGCGCAGGCTGCACTCTGCTGTAACTGACTGTGCCTGTGCCAACCTGTCTGCCTATGCTGCAGCTGCACTCACCTTTACCATAAGCCAAGACCTACTGATGTAAGGAAATCCAGCTCCGTTCTTCAGCCTGCATCCAGGCCTGGCTTTCAGAATAGCCACCAGGATTATTTAGGCCATTCATTTAAGATCTAGGCCAATGTGCGTATTTTGGTTATTGTGGAAACCCAGACTGATATTTGGCCCTAAGGTACTGGAATTGCCTGTTCTGAAATCAGATGGAAACATAAAGAAGCCAAACACAACAGTTTAAAGGACCTGTAGTCTGAAGGAAAAAAAAATCTGGCTTTGAAGTGTCTTCCTTCTTGGAGCTTAATTAACTTAAAAAAACTATCTTTTTTTTTTTTTTTCCTATTCATCCCCCCCCCACAGGGAGCAATTCATATCAACCAAATAGACTAGCAAAATATTATGATAACCTTTTCCATCCTAATTTGTACTGGAGGCTGAGTATGTGCTGGGATCCACATTAATTACTGTATAGCATTTCAGCTGTGTAGTTCAGGGAAATGTCAGGGCATTTGCTGAAGGGCGGGAGTTGTCCACTAAGAACAGCAGCCTTTGTGGTGCATGGAAGAAACGAAAATCCACCAAAACCAAATCCACATCAAAGGCGCAGCTAAAGCATGCTGCATGCAGATAGGTCACACTGCTCCAAGGAGCTTTTTGTATGCGTGCATTGGGGATGTGCAGGGAAATCTTTTTCATTTTGGTTTGTTTTTGGATCATTTTTTGTTTTTTCCATTTCCTTGGCTTTTTTTTTTATTGCGTTTTCCTTGTTTCATTTTTATTCGTTCTGCAAAACATAGTACTCTCTATTTCCCAAGATGAATGAGCCAAAAGATTTCTGGATTTTTTTTTTAGGGGATTGTGCTTTCATTGTGAGGGAAGATGAACCAAAAGGAAAATGCCCGGTTTGGATTACCATTTGTTTTAAAAGGAAAGCAGATCCGTAGAGTGCATTGACTGACTCCCAAGGTTAGTGCAAAAGTCGCTTTATAAAAGAAACTAGTTTCAGTTGCAGAAATGCAACTAGTTAGCACTTGCTGCAATAATTGCTAATTCCTCAAAAAGAAGAAATTAACCTTAGTTCATTTTAGCCACTTTAGATCCCCCCTTCAAACCAAGGTACAAAAAGATTATTCCTCATACAAACGTACCAGTATAAATTAAGGAAAATACCGGCCAGGGCTGGAGATGTCATGGAGGCAGCATTCAGAGTCATCAGAGTAGGATGGGAGTCCAAGTCATTGCTCAACAGTGACAGCTAGTGATCATTTTTCACAGTACACATCTACTGGGATTGTTACTGCCAGACATGGTGGAGGTTAAAAAATGGAGAAAGGCCCTGGATAGCTGGGAATGAAGTCTCATGGTGCAGTATTCCCTGTAGAGGGCAGTTCCGGTTAAGCTGGAGGCACAAAGAAACAGGAGGAAACTGGGAGACAAAATATCAAATCAAATTACCTTCCTCCCTTATACTGTCTCCATCAATCTATCTTTCTGTCTGTCTATATACTGCATAGAGAGAGAAAGAGACCGATATATATATATATATATATATAGAGAGAGAGAGAGAGAGAGAGAGAGAGAGAGAGAGAGAGAGAGAGAGACAGTATAAGGGAGTAAGGTAACTTTAAGCTGTACTGATACTATACTTAATTCACTTTGGGGGTAATATTCAGCCACTGGCTGACTTGCAAAGTTAGCCAGATAAACGTACCTGGTTAATTTGGGTGGGATATTTAGTGCAACCACACTATTGAGTGTACCTGACTATCTTAAAGTTAGCCAGATAAGTTTGTCTAGATAACTTTAGGACTACTCTATGGCACAATCAGACTTAGCCAGATAAATTTATCTGGCTAAAATTTAGCAGATAAGTGTCAGAAGTTTCAAAAGTTGGTATTTAGTCAGATAACTCCAAGCTATTTAGCTAAATGTTGCTGAATATTAACCCCCCCCCCCCCTTATCCTAGATATCAAGCTGTCCCAGATAATTTAAAACTATTCAGTCATCCAACTATTTCTTGACTAAATTTTGTATTATTTTTTTATTGCAGTGATATTTTCTAGGGATGTGCTATCATCAAGGACGAATTAGGCAATTTGAAATTGCCTAATTCACCCGAATGGATTTTTTTCAGAAATTTCGGAAAACATTTGGTTTCAGGTTAGTGCGCACTAACTCCCATTAGTGCGCACTAACCGAAGTTCGGGTCCCCCCCTCCCGAATCACAAAGGCCCGAACCGCAGGAAATACAATATTTCCCGCAGCAGTCCGAAAACGAAGCCCGAACCAAAAGGTTTGGGCTTTGCACATCCCTATTATTTTCTTTTCCTTGTCAGTTTCACATGGCTGTAGGGTGGATTTTTTCTGTTTGCAACTATTTTCTCCATACTGTCCCAGAATAGTCTCCCTGTCATCTCTGCTTAAAAGTAGGAAATTATTTCTCTCAATGCGGGGATTAAAGCATGGCTGCAAACTGAAAAAGTCACTATCTGCACTGAAAACCATACTTATTGCTGATCTTCCAAAGTTAATTTCCTAAATAATATGTTTGTAATAATTCCAAGAGGCAGAGAAGTGAAAAAGCCAGGTGGCAGTAAAAATAATAGATTATATGGGCAAACGTATCCTGGGTGAGATCTAAGAATAAGAAGCTCACACTCAGTAATGAGTCTGAGTCCTTCCAATTCCCCAGGGTGCGGAAAGGATTTACCTTCAGGGCCCAAGACACTGACTGATTCCTTAACCTTTGTGTGCCAATAAATAGTCAAGACTTCATGATGGTGCTCAAGTATAAAACTTTACTGTAGCAATTCTTCAACAGAAATTATTTGATGCATTATTTGATGCATTGTACAGTTTTTTTTCTTGATACATCCATAAAACTGAAGCATTCAATAAATAAACCAGTGTTCTCTTGATCTCTCCCTGATTCCCCTCTGTTCCCTCAGAACCTTTAGAGATGCCCCTGGGCAAAACTGGTAAGGTTTCTCTAATCAAACATGAATTCCCTTATGTACATAGGATCTGACGCTTGATCGCTGCTGGTCTTCCTCACTCTTCTAACGCCTCAAAAATATTGACTGAGCAACACCTTTTATCTCTGTTAAGTGAGCATCAGATGGGTTCATCGGTCTTCCTCTTCTCTCTGAGTGATGCCAACTTTCCCAAAAACCACACTGCAACAAAACAAAACTCCCTACTGCCAAAACTACTACCAGACTCGTTCCCTCAAGGGCCAAGAATTCAGAGGAACTGAAGCTTTCGTTCGGGTCTTCAGTAACCTTTTCCTCTTTCCTTGGAAGGAATGGGTGGAACAAATAATTCCTTTCAAAAAAAATACAAAGGGAGATCTTGCTCACTAACCCGCTCTTGTTGGCTAACAGCTATTTTCTTAAAGAACACCAAGGATCAAAAACCAAGGTATTCAGCCTGCAGATCACACCTGCAGGGGAGAAGGAGATAAAAGTGCTCCTATTCTCTCAAACTCCAACTCAAAACAACAAAGCCACAAAGGTTCACTGATTGATATGAAAGATGGCATGGACCACTGCAGTAATCTCTAGTGGATGTGCTATAGTCAGATGGTACAATCCTCTGTCCTACACTGCACAGTATGCGCCTTCCACAGGGACTCTATTCGGTAAGGTTCTTAATTGGTTCTTACAGGTGCAACTGCTGCCTAAGAGAAGACTTGAAAATACACTCTTTGGAAGTAATTTTCAAAAGGATTTACATACTTAAAATTGGGTTTCATGTGCGTCTATGCACTTTATGCAAGTGGGCTTTTGAAAATTGCTACAATATATGCCATTGAATTGTCAATAGGTTTTATGTGTAAAAGTGCACTTTATGTGCTTAAATGGGCTTTTGAAAATTGCTCTGATATAAGTTACTTTTATGCACACAAATCCTTTATTACCCTAGTTGTGCTAGGTACTTTGTAAAACCATGCCTTCACTGTACAGTTTAGTTTAAAAGGAAATTTAATTAGTCATGGTGGAGGTCCTGATTTATATGTAGCAATCGCCTGTTGCCTGAGAGCTGCTGCCTAGAAAAAGTTAATGAGATCTCAGCAGCCATGCAGCTCCAGAGCTCCCAGCTTCAGGCATTCCACTGCTTCCACTGAGAGTCTAATGCTGGCTTTACATGAATCCATATAGCCAGGCAACATTTTTCACTTGCTTTAATATAAATCATGGACTTTTTTTTTTTTAATTATTTGTAAGACAGCAAAACGAATAAAAATAAAAAGCACAACGATTTCAGAAAAAATAAATAACAAACCCTATAAAACTGACCTATCTGTAAAACCTAAACTTGCCGCTTCTGCAAAAAACACAGTGCCTGACCCAGATCTATCCCGTACTTGTAAGGGAATTATTATTCTTTTAAATTTATATTCTACCTTTCGTTCCATTTCATATTGGATTATATACAGGGATTGTAGGTATTTCCCTGTCCCTAGAGGGATTACAATCATAAGATCCTAACTTTCAAAAGTTGGACACGTAAGATAGCATGTACGTGAGTATATGCTGTTTTAAAAACCGCAACGTATACGCGTAAATCAGGAGACGTGAGTAAATTTGTGCATGTAAAAAATGGGGCGGGCCGGGGGTGTGAGTAAGTTGTTATTTTCTAAGCCATTAATGCATATAAATTTAGCACCTTACGAGGGTAACTTTCAAACGGGCGTGCCAGCACACATGTACACGAGTGTGTCAGTGCGTGCCCAGAGAAGCGGCTATTTTATAACCTGCACACACATGCGCATTTATGTTATAAAATAGCCTAGGCGCACATATGTGTGTGTGCCCAGTTTTGTAAGTGGCTGTGCACAGCTGCGTAAATTTGGGTTTGAGCCGTGCAAGTGGGGGGATTTTATAAGAGGCGCGTGTCCATGCCCTGACCAGTTTCACCAGTTCGTCCACCAGTTTGCCCAGTCTAGATCTAGATCCTCTAAAACCTCGGTGGTTCTTTAGCCTGCAACCCCCCCGTTACCCCAGATCCCTTAAACCCCCTCAGGGATGCCTGTACCTTTTGTTTTAACTTACACCCTCTCCAGGGCAGAAGTAAACTTACCCTGGCACTGGACCTGGGCATTGCCCAGGCACATAGTTACTTGCATGCAATTTCTTGGCCCTGCCCCAGAATGACCACACCACACACCTTTCCCCTCCAATGCGACATGTGCACGTATTGGCACAGACCCGTGCATCCCCCCTTTTATAAAATCGGGTGGACATGCATATGTATTAGATGCATGCCAATCTCTCAATTTTGGTGAGCCATCTCTTTTAAAATGTACCTTTACTTTCATATATTTCGTATGTTAGAAAACCCCCTGGCTTACATGTGTAAAAGTCGACTTATGAGGGGTAAATCATCTAAATAACAAAAGTAAAATCTACTCGTGTATCCTTTTCAAATTTGAAATACAGATACCTGGTTATATCATTGGCACACACTTACCCACTAAGGATATAATGAAGCATAATTAAGACTGCATCGGGATCTTTGGATGACCTATATCTGTTAGCAATCCTAAAAATATGATGAGTGACTTGAGTCTGGCTTAGTGTATGTAGAGAATGCCATTGGGCCTCTAATAGTAGAAATGTTCCATCTGAGTAAGTAGAAGGCAGGTATTTTTAGTTAGTGGATAGCTCGCCCAAATGGGCTGCTGTAATGGTAATGTCCTGACTTTATAAAAATCAGGGACACCATTTTGCAGTGTGAATTTTTTGAGTTGGCCTTTGGGGAGACAGGATGGAGTTTTGCCTGCTTCTGGTTTTGTTCCTTTTATTTGGAAGAGAGTACCCTTGGATCTGCTGGAATAAGGTCTGGGTCAGATGGAAGAAAGGGTAACTCATTGTCCCTTTTAAGGAAGTTTCTTTTATTTCTTTCTGGATTTTGCTTTGGAGGAAGTTTTTCCACTCTTCTTTCATTTTTGTTATTCATTGAAGCTTAGGATTTTTTTTTTTAATTATTTTTATTTTTGTCAACTACCTGAATTCAACAGGGCCTAGGGAATTTAGGTAGCATCACGAGGAAAATAATTTTTCAGGAGTCTCTCATCGAAGGAGATCCAGGGACCCTTCATAATTCAAACTGAGGAGTGGATTCATATTCATTCTTGGGAGGGGGCAAGAAATGTGAAAATGGGAGAACTGTGGCATCTATCCATCCAGTATAAGCTAGTGAAGTGTCAACAGGATATACTGGAAGAGGTGAGATAAGAAGTAGTCTTCTGGATTAAGATATGACAAATGGGACTGTTTTGTATGCCATCTAAATTTAGTGAAGTATCCTATTCCACCAATTCTGGGAGGGAAGTGAAACTAAAGATCAGAGTAAAACATCAGTAAAGAGTTATAGATTTATTAGAATGGATATATGTAATGGATTTTATTGAATAAGGACTTGTATATTATCATTTACTTATATTTAAAATCAATTATCAGTAGAGTTATGTTGGAACTACTATTCTTATTCAGAGAGATTATTACTGCAGCATCTAAACACTATTAAAGCAATGCTAAGGGCCTTGGAGAATATTAATATTCCTCAAAACAGGGTATAGGAAGTTTGGATATCTTAAGCACTTGGAATTGAGGACCTCAGTCCAGTGGTTACATGTAGACTAAGGTTAACACCTGGCTCCATGTCAGAAGGAGCAGACAAATCTAGTCTTGTTTAGTCCTATGTAATGGACTTGAAGCTGTAGTTTCTGTAAGAAAAGCAGGACTAGAATAGAATGGGTTAATGTAAATTGATTATTTACTCTTTCAATAAATAGAAAGGCTAGGGGATACTCCATTAAGTTTGTAAGTAGCATATTTAAAACAAATCAGAGAAAATGCTTGTTCATTCATTGCACAATAAGTTCTGGAATTCATTGCTAGAGGATAAAAAGTCAATTAGCGAATTTGGGTTTAAAAAAGTTTTGGACAAATTCCTGGAGGAGAAATCCATAAACTTTTATTAACCAAGTAGACTTGTGGTTGGGAAAAGCTACTACTCATCCCTGGATGTCAGTAGCATAGGATCTAACTACTGTTTGGAATCTTGCCAGCTACTTGTGACCTGGGTTGGTCTCTGTTGGAAACAGGATACTGGGCTTAATGGAGTCTCTGTCTGACCCTCTGTCTGGTAATGCCATCCTAATTGGTCATACTCACCATCTTGGATCAAAAGCCATCAGAGAACAGCCTGACCAGAAATGTTAAAGACAGAAATAGCATAAAATTTCATTACCTACACTATATGTACTGAGCACCAAAATTTAGGCACCTGAAAAGTCTGTGGGATGTGGTGCAAGTCAGAAGAGTGAAATATGTTCTGGGTGCCTAACTTTGGTCTGGATTCTCTAAGGTCTGCGACCTTAGAGAATCCGGCTGTAAAGGGAGGCGGGGGAGGGGGTGTGTGAAGCGGGGGCAGTCCTGCGATAGCCGGCAGCGATTGCACCTCCGCAGTGCGATCGCTGCCAACTTTTGCGCCAAATAACTACACCATAAAAGGTGTAGTTATTCGGCGCAAAACTGGCGGCGATAAGGAATCTTACTTTTCGTCGCCAGCGATGTGTCCACAGCGTCGGCCCCGGTGCCACCCCGACTCCTCCTCTTCCGGGGCCGACTCTGCCTCTAGCTAGCTATCGCATGCAAAAAGGGAATTTTCACGAGCGAAAAGTCCCTCTTCGCGTGTGATAGCGTTAGAGAATGACCCCCTTTGGTTCCTAAAATTAGCTGATAAAATGGCAAGCTTAAATTTCAGCACTTCAGTTTAGGTACCTATAGTTTCATTCAGGCACCTATATTCAGCCCAAAGTTAAGGCACCTACAGTTGACTAAATATAGGCTCCTAAACTAGGCACCTACCTTAGGCCTGGATTCTCTAAGGTCTGCGACCTTAGAGAATCCGGCAGTAATGGTGGGCGGGGGGCGAAGCGGGGGGGCGGTCCTGGGATAGCCGGCAGCGATTGCACCTCCATGGTGCGATCGCTGCTGGCTTTTGCGCCAAATAACTACACCATAAAGGTGTAGTTATTTGGCACAAAACTGGCAGCGATAAGGAATTTTACCTTTTGCCGCCAGCGATGTGTCCGCAGCGTCGGCCCCGGTGCCACCCCGACTCCTCCTCCTCCATGGTGCGATCGCTGCTGGCTTTTGCGCCGAATAACTACACCATAAAGGTGTAGTTATTCGGCACAAAACTGGCAGCGATAAGGAATCTTACCTTTTGCTGCCAGCGATGTGTCTGCAGCGTCGGCCCCGGTGCCACCCCGACTCCTCCTCTTCTGGAACTGACTCCGCCCAGAGCTAGCTATCGCACGCGAAAAGGGACTTTTCGCGTGCGATAGTGTTAGAGAATGACCCCCTTAGGCACCTAGAGGTTCATATTCAACCACAGGCAAAGTACTGGATATTCAGTAGCAAAGCCACGCTGCTCAATATACCTATCAAAATCTAAAGTTAGCTGGGTAAGTTTAGCCAGCCAATTTTAGGACAGCCCTTTGGAATTGCTAAAGTTATCCAGGTAACTTAGCTGGATACTCCTGAATATCGCCATTATCTGGCTAAGTTTTGCGGATAACTTATCCCCACCCCAGAATATGCCTGGAATGCCTATTCTTTATCTGGATAAATTTTATCTGTCTTAACACGTAACTGGATAAATCAGAGGCAGTCAATGCAGTGGGATTTTTAAATGTTGCGGTTTGTCCGACTAAGTCCCAACTTAGCCAGACAAAACTATTGAATATGGATTTTTTAATTTTGGCACTGAGCGTCCTCTAAATATTGGGCTCATAAGATAAAGGCCTGTGAATACATTGTGTCTGCTGATTTAAATTACGTTATTTCCAAAGATTAACATAAATGCATCTAACACTATATACATATTTACCGACAAGTCCCAGGTCATAAGGCGCAAGCTGAGTCAATTCTAGTTTGATCCCATTGTATCTGTGGAATTGTAGTTTCAGGTTCTCTAAGAAAGGCAGGATGATGAATCCATAGATGAATCCATAGATGGCTGCAGCAGAGTAAAACACATTAACATAGTAACAGTAGAAAAAGATCAAATTGCCCCATTTAGTCTTCCCAGTTATTCTTGTCCACACTGCTAAGGATGTAACACAACTGCCAGATGTAGAGGTTTGTCAGCTTGTAAGATATAACTTCTTTTCCAAACCAGTTTTTTGCATTCTTCCTCATTGGTCCTCTCTCATCCTGGCTACAGTACATTATAAATGTCTCAAGTCAGCCTATTTCTTATGACATTGGCCTTGTTGTTATGTTATGCTATGTTAAATTTATATATCCCAAAGCAGTTTATAGCAACAATAATAAAATAGATAATTGCATCATAATAAAAGAGTGCAGTAATAAAAATACATCTACATTAGCAAAACACAAGATACATTGATGAAACATAATTCAAATCTCACCCTACCTCCACTGGGCAGGCAAAACTACTAATCCAGCTGCTTAAACAGTTAATACAAAAAAATAATGATTAATAATAAATAGCCCACCCAACCCCCTAAAACTATCAATTTCCCAGCTCCCCAGTCACTCAGGAAAGAACTTCCAAAGGGCTGACCCACATAGGATCACTCCATTGGGATCAACCTGCTCCTGCATCGAGGTTGCTTGTTTGGCTCCCCCAGATGATATAATTGCAAAAGGGGGGTGGTATAATAGCAGTCCAGCAATTGGAACAAATGGAAACAAACAGTCTCAGCAAGCTAGAACAGGGCTCAGTCCCAGGGCAGTGAAATCCCTATTGTACAGGATCTAGAACTGGTATATACCTTATGTAGTGTGCTCAGGTCTATATAAGTATACTGTGTTGAGGATTATGTATACATAGGGTCCCATCAAGACCACTATGAAGGAATATGGCCTAGAGGAATGTTCCATCTTTTGTTAGAGCACCCCCCTTGGAGGCTGCCGCAATGGATTATTCCTGCTTGCATATATGCGAGTGAACCCTAGTGTCTGTGTGGAATTTTTAGTTTGGATTTGTGCGAGTAGGAGCTTTTGTTTTTTGTTTTATTTTGTAGTTCACCTATTTTGCATAATAAAGGCCAAAGCCTTGGCTCAGGAGTTTTAAGAAGTAAAGAGATTAATTTCCAGTTTTGTGATTGGTAACTTCACTCATTGTGTGTTGTTTTTTTTTGTTCGGAGGAAGTTTGTATTCACTCTGTCTACCCCAGATGGAGGAGTGAAGAGAAGAAGAATTTTGTGTAACAGATCCCTGTTTGAGTGGTTTGGCCATATCCTGGGGTGCTACGGGTCTAGGTCCAACTCTGGATGGGGAGAAAGAAAAGCTTTCAGGGCCCTGGTGCAGTCAATCACTGTCTCAGACACAACTCACACTCTAGGTATAAGATCTCCAGAAGGTGCCAAATTGTCCAGAAAAAGAGCAAAGAAGGCAGAACCAATAAAAGGGGTAGAAACCGAACTTCAAACCAGTGTCCATCCATTCAGTTTGTATACTGGGGTTATAGGAAAAAGTTTCAAGGATTCCAGAAGTGATCAAAATAAAGTCTTTACTGCAACTTAAAGAAAAGTACCCAAGCCAAAATCACAAGCAGCATTCAGCAGATCTCCAAAATAAAACAAATGGTTTACTTGTCCATTCTTTTCCCTCTTACTTCTCTTCTTGCTCTTGTATATATTCATAGAAAACATATCCTCACCAGTGAGGGTGGGATAACTAGAGTGTAACTCCAGCATAATATGGGTCAGATGGGAAAAAAAGTATTCTTAAGCACAGAAAATATTGATCTGGGTTCCAAAAAGGTAAAAAACAAAATTATAATCTCAAATTTGGGTGGAAATTAGTAAACTGTAGTCCAGTTGCAAAATATTCAAGGTTCCTAGGTTCTGGGCTCAAAAGTTTCAGTCCTTCCCTTTACCATGCTGTTATTTGGTTGCCTGGGATACCGGGGGTATGCCCTTCTCTCTGGCATTTGTCAATCAAATCCAAAATCTTTTTAAAAATGTTTTCCAAAAAATCTGTTGATTGAATGCTTGAATTGCCTCTTTGAGATCCTGGAGAGATCTCCAGCTCTCCAACCACTTGACTTTGAGATATTGGGGAAATTTCTAGCTCTCCAATCCAATTGCTTGAGATCCTGGAGGAATCTCTAGCTCTTTACCCAATCACCTACTCTTCAGTCTCCTTCCCACTCTTTAACTTGCTTGAGATCCCTCTGAAGACTGAGCGTGCTCCTGGGGACATTTATATCTGACACAAGCCTTTTCCCCAAAGAGGTGGAGTTATAGCAATGGGAGGAATCTCAATTACCAAAACTCCTCCTACTGCCCCTAACTGGAAAAATCAATAGGCAAAGCCCTGTCACATTTGTTTTACTCATTGAGTTATCTGATGTCCTTCCAATCAAGAGATTTCATTGCCTGTCTGGCTATAAATTATATATTGGAGAAGGAGGTGTTAAAAAAACAGAGTGAATGGAGAGGAAAACATTGGTGAATTGGAGAAGAATCCGAAGAACCCAGGTATTTTAAGGCAGAGGTGAGCAAACTACGGCCTATGGGCCAAACCTTTGATCTAGACCCTTTGATTTGGCCCGCTCACCTTTAATAATGTAATGCAATAAATAGATTGACTGGGCCACCATCCTGCAGCTTCATGGCTGACCCTGACATTGCCAGCCTTTAATGATAACATATACGAGCTCTGCCGCGGAACTACTTGTTTTTCTGCTCTCAGTGCTTCAGACAGAAGAGGGTGGAGGAAGGTAGCTGCGCAGATAAAATAATTAGTTATTAGATGTACGCGAGTCGTACAAAAGAAAAGGCAGCCAGCAAGGTGGGAGGAGAAGGGGGAGCCACAGAAGCTTGTACAGAAGGGAAGAATTCTCGGAGATAAGAGGGGTGATCTGGAGTCTGATGGGGGGGAAATGCTGGGATCTGGGAGGAGAGGCGGATCCTGGGGGGTCTGACTGGGAAGAGTGCTGGGGTCAGGGAGGAGGGAAGATTCTTCTGATTGAAGAGGATGCTGGGATCAGGGAGGGGAGGGGGATTCCCAGGGTCTGACCAGGGAGAGCACTGGAGTCAGGGAGGGGAGGGGAAGGGAAGGAGAGGAGAGGGATACTGGGGTCTGACTGAGGAGAGTGCTCATGTCAGGGAGGGGGATCCTGGGGTTTGACTGGGGAGAGTGTTGGGTCAGAGAGGGGAGGGGATGCTGGGATAAGGGAGCAGAGAGTGCTAGCTTCAGTATTTTTTCTATTATAATCACAAGCTACATTAACACGACTGCTACAAATCTGCTGTTTTCTTTTTTTATTAAACAACTTGGGTGTATCGATCGTGCTGGAGCTCCCCCACTGTTTGGAGCTAGTGCTGAGGGAACCCCTTCTGGCACCTGGAATTCCAAGGGGTTCCCACCCATTACCCCCCCCCCCCCCCCCCCGATAGATGTGAGAGCTGTGAAAGTGGCCTTGTGTAAATAAAAAAGTATACCCACCCCTGTTTTTAGGGGATTAGTGAACCCTGTTGAGTTTGCCCAAGGCAACTTCAAAAATCCATCCAAGAATAAGGAAGAGATCCTGAGGGAGAGACTAAGGGAGAACAGACTCACGGATTTACAGATTTACTATCTTCAGTTGTATGATGGATATTATCAGACTTAGTGCCACACAATGTTGCCTGTAAGCTGTTTGCGTGTGCCCATGCACACAAGCATTGAAACAAATGCACACAGGAAAACAGCATGCACAAGAACAGCAAAATAGAATGGTGTTTCAAAGAATACTGCGCCCAAATGTGAACACTATATTGCACACGAGAACATTTTTGTGCACACACACAGCCCACAATGGTGGCATTTTTTTTTTAAATGTTGAAACATATTCACTTTAGTACAATTTTATGCTGGGATACAACTGTAGAGCCCACCTGTTTCTGGCACTGAGAAGAGGATTATATACCTAACGCCCAGGGTCTTGAAAGTTTATCCTCCTTACTATGGATAATCCACCATTTGGAGCAACAAAAAATTGAACAGTATTAGTTTAGTTTAATTACTTACTTAATCATCTTTCTAACAAAGAAAGAATCAAAGCCATTTACAAAACAAAACTAATGCAAAAAAAGTACAAACAACAAATTAGTCCTGGTTTTGAGTGTGAGCTGTATGACTGATATATACCAGAGATGAGGTATATATATATATATATATATATATATATATATATATATATATATATATATATTGTATCAACTATGCTGCCTATTCCCTATATTTAGGACTGTGCCTTCACTTCAGCTTTTGCTCATTTGGCACTTCATATGCCAACAAATTGTCCCAAATTTAGGGTGAGTTTCCCAGTACAGAAAAGTTTGCATCTATAGCTCTCTTTCTTCCGTCCACCAAGTTTCATGAATTATTCAAGAACACTAGAGGGCATCAGATGGGGGGAAAAGACTTCAGAAATAGCAGCAACTTTCAGTGACAAGCTGCTGCAGCGTGCCAGCAAGATTCCTGTGGCTCTGAATGGGAAAGCATTCATGAACTGTTTTGTAAATTTGTGTATTTCAAATTTTATGTTATGTGTTTTGTAAACCTGCCTAGAGCTTTTTTTTGAATGGGCGGTATATAAGTGGAAGAAAGGAATACATAAAATGAATCGGAGGCTGTGTGCACACAGAGCAAAAAGACTGTTTAACCCAGTTCTCCTGTTCTTTCTCTTCCAGAAAGACAGCACAAACCATGCATAACAATAAACAGGACAACAAGGCATATACCAGTCAAGCATGACAGAAATCCAAGAAAGGACCAAAAAAGATAAGACAAGATGGAAAAGGGGATTAATTTGTCTTTTTTTTTTTTTTTTTTAAAGATAATGCAATTGGCTATTAAGCAACAGAGCCACAGAATGGATCAATTTGGGCCAAATCTAAGTGTGTCATATAGTGAACCACTTCATACAGTCCAGTCTCTCAAGGTTATCAGAAAAATACTTTTAAGAATATTCAGGCCGATGCAATAAAAGGTGCGGGAGAGCTGGTGCTCCGAGTCGAGCGCCCGCTCTCCTGACACTCGCCCAGGCACGTGATTTTGTATTCAAATTAGGCCGCGCGCTAATAAGGACGCGCAAGGGACACTAGCGCATCCCTAGCTCCTCCTTATTAGCGGAAGAGGCGGCTGTCAGCGTGTCCAAGAACTGACGCTTAATTTTACTGGCATGTGATGAGCGCTATTAGTTTCGGGGGGGGGGGGGGGGGTTGGCTGCGCATTTTCCACGAGCTATTATTACCCCTTACAGTATAAATGGTAATAATAGCACGTCTAAAATGCGCGCCCAAACGGGGGCTAAACGGTGCGCTCGACTGAGCACACTGTTCTGTATCGGCCTGTTTGTTTGAGGACCCAATTTAAATGTGGCCCACAGCGCATGCTGAAGAATTTCTAATTTTTTGCATTTTCACACATTTTGTAATTAAAAACGTGATCTTTTATGGCTGCGCCCAGGAATGGTTACTTTTAAACAGGCATGCGGATGCACATGTGCGTGCATTTGTTGGCCCGCGTCCAGAGACATGGTCATTTTATAACATTCGCACGTATATGTATGCAAGTTATAAAATAGCCTGGATGCGCGTATATGTGTATTCAATTTTAAATGACACACGCATGTGCTCTCAAATCCCGTATCCACCGTGTAAGTGGGGACATTTTACAAGGGAATTACACTGATGCCATTCACTGTTTTCCCAGTTTGTTCCCAGTTCACCCAGTTAAGGGATAGGACTTCCAAACCCCCCCCTATTTTAATAGTCTCCCTTCCCCCCATTAGCCGGGCTTTTAAAATTCAGCTAAATGTTTTTAAAATCCTCCTTCCCTGAGGCCCTTCATCGTTCCTTATGTCATGTGTGCCCGTTGTGATGGTTCCATCACGCTCCCTTAATTTAATGTGAAAAGTTTTCAAGCTAAACTTTAAAACTCTAATATCTCCTCAGGAGTTAAAAAAAAGGACAAAAAATATATTTTAATGATGTAAAAGCTAAATTATTTCACAAATGTAAACATTGTAATCTGCCCTAGAATACCAATACATCTCCTTTTGTAAGGTGAAGATTGGAAAACAGATTCCTATAGAGGAACTACAAGCTAGCAGAATCCCTTACTTTGATCACATTTGCAGAACATGAACAGTCCTTAACCTAATACAGAATAAGGGACAATGAAATAGAACCGGAAACATGCTGACAAAATTGAAATAGAAACCCTAAGAAGCCAGATATTGTATGCAGTGTAATACTGGAGAAAGAGAAACAGAAATGCATTTCCTCATACACTTTGCATTGTAAAAAACTAAAAGAGAAGTTCATTTCCCAAAGCTGACACATTATAATCTCTAAAAATTGAAAATAAAATCTTTTCTGCCTTTGTTGTCAGGGGATTTTTTTCCTGATTGGATTGGTCCTGGTTTCTATTTTACACTTTCCTGCTGTTGGACTTCTCTTAAGTTCTTTTCCAGGATTTCCTATCTATTTTCTATTTCATCTCTCTCCTTCTGTCTTCTTATCTTCCTTCTCTATCTGTCTCTGACAGCTTTCCCTTTCATTTTTTCTTCATTTCTATCCTCTATACCTCTCTATCCACTCATACCTAGAATTTGCCCCTTATTCCTCCTTTTTTTCACCCGCCAGTCTGCAGTCTCCCTCTTTTCACCTCTTACCTGCCAGCTTTCCATCTCCTACTGTCTCCTCTATCTCTCCTTTCCCAACCTCCTATTCCCCCTCTGTTTTTCACCAACTCTCTAGTCCCCCATCCTCTTTACTTATCCCCTCCCCAGCACTCATCTACCTTCTTCTGTGTTCCATTTCCTCATCAGCCCCATTTTATTTACGGTCACTTATCCCCTCCTGTATTCAACCCCCTTTCTTCTTTCTCTTTCTCCTTATCTAGCTTCCTATTCCTTCTCCTCCAACTCCTCCCCTGTTCTTTTCCCACAACTTCTCACTTCTTTCACAGACCTGTCTTTACTTGCCTCTCAACCCCTTCCCAGCCCTTCAGATCCTTCACACAATCTATGTCTCCTTCCCTTTTTCATGCATTCCCTCCCTCTATCTAGATGTTGTCTTCTCCTTCTCTCCATCTCTTCAAAGACTCTATTAGCTTTTCACTCACTCCCTCTTGAGCTGCTTCTACCCATCTCACTTCCTTCCCCTAGATGTTCTCACCCCATCACTTCTTCAGAGGCTCCTTCCCCTTTCTCATTCACTTTCCTCCCTCCCTCCCTCCAGATGCCTTCATCTCCTTCCTTCCCACTCTTCAAAGTCTCTACCTCTTCTCACTTTTTCTCACCTAAACCTCTTCTACCTTTCTCACTTCCTTCCCCAGATGCTTTCACTCCTTCACTCCCTTCAGAGGATCCTTCCCCCTTTTTCACCCACTTTTCTCCCTCCCTCCTTTCTTCAGCTCTTCCTCCCTTCTCCCTCCCCTCTCTAGAGGCTGTTCCTTCCAATTTTCACCCTCTCCCTCCCTCCCCTTGCTCTTCTTTCTTCTTCCACCTCCCTCTAGAGATTCCACTCTTCCCACTCACTCTCATAAGGTTCTTCCTCTCCTACTCACCCACTCATCCCTCTAGAGGATCTTCCCTTCTTCTCAACCTCTATGCTTTTCTCCAGTTTCTCACACCTCCTCCCTTGGCTTTTTCTCGTAGTATCCCCCCTCCCTCCAGGTGCTCTTCTCACTCTGTCCCAGCCTTTCCCCTTCTTCACCCCCTCCTCTCTTTCCTCTTCTGACTCCCCATCCCTAAACTATTTCCCCTCCCACTCTCAGCACTTGATCTGACTTGTGCTCAGTTACTTGCCCTCTGGATTGCTCTTCCCACCTGTGTGAGCTGGCAACAGAAGCAACATTTAAATGAACTTCATCTTCTGATGCCATGGATCCCCGTCTCATGGTAGGAGCTGTGAGATTATACTATTTCTACCACAAGACTTGCCCTGTGGCAGCAGCCATGATGTTCACTCAAACACTGCTCCTGCTGTTGGTTCATGAGGGAGGGTTGGCATGTCACTGTATTGCCCACATTGGATGTCTGAAACTGGGGTGGCAAAACGGTGGCAAGTCTCTGTTTTGGGTGGCCCTTACCACCCCTTGCTACCCTGTAGTAACATCTATGCTGGAAGAAAGATGGACAGCTGGGAGAAGAGTAGCTTTCTGGTCTCACCACCATGCCAGAGGAATTAGAAAATTGTGAAGCATTTTATTTCCCCTCTGCTGCTGCTGTTGCGAAAAAGGACTCTTTAGTCTGGAATCCTTATCATCCACAGGAGGAAATTCTGGCAACCATGGCCATGGTGAGGCCATGTGAGTAGAGTCATATTTGTGCTTTGGCCTAAAGAAATTACCAATACAGTGATACTGGGAAAAGTAATAAAATCCCGAGAGAATAAATTGGCAGTCAGAAGCGTGCATCTAGAACCTCTGATTGAGTGGCGAGTCCCAGTGTAGACTTTGCTCGCTCTAACCCCAGGAGAGTATCTTGTAAGCTGAAAGGCTTGTAAAAGCAATAGCTGTAAAAATGTTTGTTCCTTAATCGTAGGGAAAAAATACAGGTCGGCTAGATTATATACCCAGAGGGTGTACAGATGAAATCAGAGTTCTTTCGCTCATGGGACTTTGGTGGAAAAGCTTGCAGTGTCCTCATTTTGTCCAGGTCGACTGTATGCCTTGTGCTATATGGCCGGCCACTGGCTCCACAGCTCCGGATGCCAGCACTCGGTTCCCCTGGCATAGTGCCCTCTAGTGGCTGATATCCCCTGGTAGACAGATGTGAGTGTCCAATTGCCAGCTCCACAGTTCTGGATATTAGCCGGTTGATATCTCTGGACTGTCCGATGCATGTTTTCAACTGTCAGCTCCATAACCTCAGGTGGTGACACTCACTGTCCCCCACCACAGCACCCCCATGCATCTGATGCTAGAATACTGCAACATAAAGGCTCAAAGACAAACAGGACAGACAGACAGATGGGAGGACCAGAATAGAAGGCATTTTCTTGCAGAAAGAATGTCTATAAAAGGGAGAGAGAAGAGTGTAAATAATTGTACAACCTGCTGGAGCAATACTTTTTCTATAATGAACTGTAATGATGCATCTATCTCATTGGATGAAATGTAAATAGACTGTACATAGCTTTTCTTTTGCCACTTAATGTAAGAAAAGGAACCTTTCTTTGGGAACCACAAATCCGGTGTGCATTGTCTTGTTTGTGAAAACATCTGGAGGGAATGTTTGCATAAGTGTTTTTATCCATGGGGAATAGAATCCTCCACTCCAGACAAGGACCCTGTTTCTATTTTATGTAACATAGAAGCTGGAGGTTACATAATATTTTAGGTTTGAATCATCTTATTTGATTATTTGCTTGAATGACTGGCCCAAAAAACTGTTCTTCTATTTTTGTTTTACCCTCTGATTACAGAACTGTGTTTCGAAACAAACGTCTACTGTGAAAGTAACCCCCAGTTTAAGGGCAGGTTTAATAACAGGTGATAGTGAAAAATATGCAAACAAAATGGCAGTCATGAATGGCTTCATTTAAGACTTAATTGCTTCCTATCAACTTAAGAAGTCATGCAGAAACTAGTCCCTGCTTCCCGTGGCCAGGGAAGGAGCTGAAGAACCACTCAGGCACACAGTGTTCACTGGAAGGACCACTTCTGGGCCTCAGCCTAACAACTGCTCCACACACTGAGCCCAAAGACAAGACAATGGGCCTTAGACTCACAGTTCATCATAACACATAATTATATAGCAAGGGAGACAATGAGGATATCTGGCTCCTGGACACGGAGAGTAATTGTAGGCTGTGGAGCTCTGCCTGGGGGGCATCCAGCACACCTTTTCAGAAGTTCTTTTTTGTTGTGATGGATAGTCTGTAATTTTGGTGAGAAGAGATTTAAGTTACATAAGATTCTGATTTTTTTGCATGTGTGTAGCCCTTGGCTTTCAACCAGCAAGTTGAACCCGGTGTGCGGCACCCGACTGCGCACACAGCAACAGTTTTACTTTGGTTTGGGAGATATCTGTGTTTAAAAAATATACCTTGTGCTTTAACACACACACACACACACACACACACACACATGTATGCATATATCTCAGAGACATAGGAAAGAAACTGCCAGATTCAACTGTTACTCATATTAGAATCACGGAGATTCCGAAGCCTGAAAAAAAAATGGTTTCAGATCTGTAATTGGAAAGTTTATTGAAGACTTTGTTAAAGCTAACACATCATCTTCTCATTCAGCTCTTTCCTGTTATTTCTCTTTATTCATTGCCAGGGGGACTGATGTGCCTGGCAATGTTCTAAATGTCAGAGCCTGGGGGCAACTTTTGGCATACGTTTTCAGTCTTTTCTCCATGCCACTGCGTGCCTTTTGCTCCAATAATCTCAACAAAGCACTGACTTTGATTGTAAGCTCCTGATTACTAGCTATTTAATGCCCAATGTTCTAAGCAGTTAAAAAATTGTCAACCTTAGGTTTGTTCAAATAGCGGACGATTTTAGCAGGGGTTTAACAGAGAGTAGAAACTGGCTGAACCTGGCAGCCAATTCATCAGTTAAAAAAAGCAAAAAGTAATTAAAAAATTCAAACACCAAAGGAGGCAATTTTCAAAGGAGTTACATATGTTAAATGTAACATACTATCATACTAATTTTCAAAAGCCATTTACTTAAGTAAAGTGCCCTTAACGAGAGTATATCCGATGGACAATTCAATAGCATATATTGTAGCAATTTTAAAAAGCCCACTTACTCAGGTAAGGTACAGTTACACGTGCAAAACCCAATTTTTAAGCCCTTAGATATTTTTAAATTTTTTTGTTTTCTAATGCCCTGCCTATCTGGGTTCCAGTAAACCCAGACAGGTTCCAGTAAACCCAGACAGGTTTACTGGATGAGTTAGATATGTCTGAAATTCAGAATGTATCTGTTAAGAATGTAATCTTGCTTCTGTGACTCCTAGATTCTCCCCTAGAGCTTCATTTTTCATGCTTTGTGACCGTGCAAAAAGATGGAAGTCACAGGGGGAGACAGGATATTCAGACTATCAAAATCATTAGGTATTAATGCCAAATGTACCATTCTGCATTAATATCTATGAGGATTAGCGCAGCCCTCCTAATGTGGGACTTTACCCCTCAAAAGGTGCACAGGCTCATGTTAGGTCACCAGCTAGTCAGGTCTCCCAGCCTGAATCCACCCCCTCAACAACTGAAATACAGGCCTCTGGGACGTCATAGCCTCACATGTCTCCTAAAATGCTTCATAAATTTCCACTGGCAGAAGGAAGCTCTTTTCCTTCCTTCTGGCAGCAGCACTAAATCCAAAAAGGAGCTGCTAATACACTGTCCCACTGGTGATTGGGATCTATGGGTGGATGGGGGTGTGGGGGTGTATAAAAGCCCAGAGATATGTATTTGACATTTGGAAGTGGGTAGTGGTTGAGTGAGGGGGGGCTTCCCACGCACACGAAAATTAATCTGCCAAATGCGGCAGAATTATCATGGTTGTGCTGTCTTTAAATGTGTTGCCATGTTAATGCTGCAACATTGTGCATCTTATTACTTTAGTTCATTGTCCATTAAAGCCTGACTGGAAGCCCAGTTAAAATGAATTCCATGCATTTAGAAAGGCTGAAAGAAGACCAAAGAACTTCCAGCATGGTTGAATGGTGAGGTAAAGGAAGCAGTTAAAGCTAAAAGGGCATCTTTCAAGAAATGGAAAGCAGACCCAAAGGAAGAAAATAGGCACTGGCAAGTTAGAGGTTAAACAGTTAGAGGTTAAAAGTCAAGAGAGAATTTGAGAAGAAGCTTGCCAGAGAGGCAACAACTAATAATAAAAAAATTTTCAGGGACATGCGAAACAAAAAGACTGAAGGGATTAGTTGGATTGTTAGATGACTATGAGACAAAAGAGGTGCTCAGGGAGGATAAGGAAATAGCAGAAAACTGAATGCATTCTTTGCCTGTGTCCATAATGAGGAGGATGTTGGGAATATACCCACACCTCAAACAGGCTTTAATGGTGAAGATTCTGAGCTCTAAAACATGTATCTATGTTAATGGAGGATGTCATAAATCAGATTGACAAACTAAAGAGTAACAATTCACTGGAACTGGATGGCATGTTCCAGAAGAACTATAACATGAAATTGCAAACCTGTTACTAGTATTCTGTAACCTATCATTTAAAATAGCCATGATACTCGAAGATTGGAAGGTGGCCAATGTGACACTGATTTTTTTTTAAAGGACTTCAGGAGAAATCTGGGAAACTATAAATTGGTGAGCCTGATGTTGATGCCAGGCAAAATGGTAGAAGTCATTCTTAGAAACAAAATTACTGGCCACATTGATAGCCATGGCTTACTGCGGAAGAATCAACATGGTTATAGCAAAGGTAAATCTTGCCTTACCGGTCTTTTATATTAGTTTGAAGGTGTAAATAAATGCACAAATAAAGGCGATCCTGTTGAATTTTCAGAAAGCATTTGACAAAGTCCCCCATGAGAGACTCTTCAGTAAATTACAAAGTGATGGGATAGGAGGCAACGTACTATTATGGATTGGGAACTGGTTAAAAGACAGGAAACAGAGGATAGGAGTAAATGGTCAGTTTTTTCAAATAGAGAAAGTTTATTAGTGGAGTACCACAGGGATCGGTACCAGGACATGTGATATTTAACATACTCAGAAATAATGTGGAAAAAGGAATGATGATAAAATTATTCAAAGTTGTTAAATTGGTAGTGGATTGTGAGGAACTGTAGAAGGACCTGGGAAACTAGGAGACAGGGCAACTGAATGGCTGATGAAATTTAAAGTAGAAAAGTATAAAGTGATGCATGTAGGGAAAAATAATCCCAGCTACAGATACACAATACTGGGTTCTATATCGAGAGTCATGACTCAAAAAAAGACTTTGCACTTTTTATGGCCAATAAATACATTGAAATCCTCAGTTCAATGTGCAGCAGTGGTCAAAAAAATCAATTAGGAGGCCCATATTCATAAGCCATTTAGACAGATAACTTCTAAGGTATCCATCTAAATGGCAAAAATGGTATATTCAGTGATTTATCCAGCTAAAATCTAGCAGGATAACTAGTGTTAGTTGGATAAGTCAGGGCGTTCTGGAGACAGGTGGGAGGCGTTTCAGGAAGGAGTGGAGTTAATCGGATAAGTTGTCCGGCTAACAATGGTCATGCCATTAATCTGTCCTAAAATTAGCTGGATAAACTTATACGGCTAACTTAGGACCTTATTTTCCAAGGCTATTGCTAGCGAAGGTAGCACACGCCTGCACTACCTACATTGGGGTGGAGTCGGCCCCAGAAGAGGAGTCAGGGCGTCACCGGGCCCGACTCTGTGACGACGGCGTGGACAGCGAAAAGGTAAGGGCCTTTTCGCTGCCTATTTCACGCCCAATAACTACACTTTCTATGGTGGAGTTATTGGACGCGATGCCGGCAGCGCAGGACCTCCCCCCCATTTCGGCCTCCCGCCCCTCATTACCGCATTTTTCTAAAGTATCGCAGGCCCGCGATACTTTAGAAAATGAGGCCCTTAGTTGGATATATTTAGTGGCGCAACCATGCCACTGAATATACCCTGCTAGTTAACCAGATAAGTTTATCTAACTAGCCAAGCTGCACGACAGCTCAAAATGGACCTCTAGAAAGTTAAGAATGATCCAAAAAAGAATGGAGAATAAAACGGAAAATATCATATTACTGCTGCATCGATCAATGATGTGACTACACCTTGAGTATTGTGTGTGAAGTTCCGGTTGCCCCATTTCAAAAAAGGCGAGTATAAAAATTTGCACTTCGCGCATAAAATAGCATATGAGCAAGTGCATGCTATTTTAAAAACAACAACATACACGAGTAAATTAGGGTCTGTGAGCAAATTTGTGTGTGTGAAGAAGGGGTGGGCCAGGGACTTTCCAGGAAGGTGCCAACATTTATGTGAGTGAGTTTCTACATTACAACCTGCCAAAAGTGTCGTGCTGCTCAATATCAGGAGTAAGTGATCATAAACATCTTAACAGTGAAAACATAATTGGGTAGGGGGTCTGGGTGAAATGGGGGACTTTAGGCTGAAGAGCCAGGAGGGTCTTCACAAGTTGCAGATGGACAGGGCTCACTGGTAGACTATTTGGTAAAAATGGTAATTTCATTGCTGCATGCAAATTATAAAATTCCCTGACTTGCGTGTGTAAAAGCTGACTTACTGGGGGGGGGGGGGGGGGGGTGTTTAAAATCATCTAATTAACGCAAGTAAAATCTACTCATATCCTTTTAAAATTTGGAGTATATCATTTGCGCAACTTATCTGGCTATATTCCAACCTATCTGGCTAAGTAGCGCCTTTACCGCTAGCTTGGCTATCAGCTGGTGTTTCTTAGCTGGCTAAGTCTAAAAAGCACTATTTGTCCATCTAAGTAGTGCTTTTTGGACTTATCTGGCTAAGTACCACTACTTAGCTGGATAAATTGGCGTTTATCCGGGTAAGTCTGAACTTTTGCTGCTCGTGGTTTTTACATGCCTGAGCATTTGTGCGTGCATACGCACTCACATGTTATAACCTGCACATATCATTTCCATACAGGTTATAAAATACAGTGGCAATTTTGTGTGTGCCCATATACATGCAGAAATGGGCACACAGCAAATTAGAAAAGGTGCAGAAGAGGGTGACAAAAATGATAAAGGGAATGGAAGAGCTGCCTTATCATGAGAAGTTACACAGCTTAGGTTTCTTCAGCTTGGACGAAAAGAAAGTTGAGAGGGGACATGACAGAAGCTTTTAAAATCATGAGTGGGGTGGAATGGGTAAATAAAGGATGGTTATTTACCCTTTCAAATAATGTAAAACAAGGGGGTACTCCATGAAACTAACAACTAGAAAATTTAAAACTAATTGTAGGGCATACTTTTTTACTCAGCACATAATCAAACTGTGGAATCTGATGCCAGAGGATGTGGCCAAAGTGACTAGCATAGCAGAGTTTAAATGACGTTTGGACAAGTTCCAGCAGGAAGAGTCCATAAAACATTACTAGCCAGGTAGGCTAAAGAAAGTTATTGCTATTCCAGGAAGCAAATATTTATTTATTTAAAATATTTATATTCTGCCTATAGTAGGAAATAGGTCTGCTTCCTGGGATCTTTCAGGTGCGTGTGACCCAGAGTGGCCATTGTGGAAGAGAGGATTTGGGTTTGATAGACCTTGTTCTGACTCAGCATGGAATGTCTTATGTTTTTATGACTTTTGACTCTCTTAATATTGGCAGGTAATGCACATTAACCTGCTGGCCTTAATGTAGGTTAGTACATTGACCCCTGAAATATTTAACTGGCT
This sequence comes from Rhinatrema bivittatum, assembly GCF_901001135.1. Taxonomy (NCBI): domain Eukaryota; kingdom Metazoa; phylum Chordata; class Amphibia; order Gymnophiona; family Rhinatrematidae; genus Rhinatrema; species Rhinatrema bivittatum. Next base: position 155,216,701 of record NC_042618.1, read on the forward strand.
TCAATAAAGCACAAGAACGAAGCACTTTTCATCCATAAAAAAATTCATTGACAAGGGGGTCATAATATTTGAAGGGAGAGAGGGAAGTTCAGAGGAAATATTTCTTTACTGAGCAGGTGGAAGATGTCGGAATAGCCTCCCTGTGGAGGTAGTAGTAACCAAAGTGTGATAGAATTTAAGCATGCCTATGACAGATACAGCTGACAGTGGTAAGAGCAGGTGGTGAAATGGTAAAGCCCAAGAAAAGGAGGGGTCTTGAATGTTGGTCTGGGCATGGAAATGTAGTTCCTTTTCTACCCAGAATAGCAGGACAAAAAAGGTCTATGGCTGACTTGCATCAATCGCCCAAGAAAAGATGGCAAGGTCAATCACCATACAATAGTAGCAGTGCTTATTCTCAGATACAAACTGAGAGCAGGTGGCAAGTTTCCAGCATGAGCAGCAGGCTGACTTGACCACACTTCCCAGCTAAGCACAATACATAAGGATCTTGTTTCCCGTAAAATCCTGCTTAAACAATCTCTTCTCTGTGGATGCTGTTTTTCTGAATCGTATTCTCTGGATTCTTTTGTCACTGCCTCCTAGCTCTTTCCAGTTCCTTCTCCATACTATGAACTGTTATCTCTCCTGCACCCTCACAAGTCTTCTCCTCTGTTCAGGGTCCCAGAATCACTTCACTTCCAGCACTACCAGCTTTTTTTTTTGATAAGCCATACTGGGTCAGACGAAGGGTTCATAAAGCCCAGTATCCTGTGTCCAGGCATGTTGGAAAATATCTCAGGATCTTAAAAACCATTCCTCCTTTAACTACCTGTACACTTCTTATATTTCTGCCTTTTCTTCAGCAGCGCCTCTCTACGAATAATCCCTGCTGCCTTTTAAATAATTTTAACCTTCCCTTTCATCCACCTCCAGTTCCAATCCCACTTATATTTTCTACCAACAACTTTCATTGATTCTTTACTTACAAGATGAAAACCATTTGCTGTTTTTCACACCCAGCTTTCTAATTCCATGCACCCTTGTACTTCTATTTGAGATATAGCTTCTTCCTTATCATTTAGCATAATTTCAATTGATTAACTATGTGAACTGATCCTAATTTACAAGAAAACCATTACTTTTCCTGATGATCTTCCATCTTTATGTTTTCCTTTTTTAGCTCCCATATGTTCTTGCTATTTTCAGTTTCTCTCTCCCTGCTATAAACATTCCATCATTCACTCTATTATAATAAAACCTTTGGTCGCTCAGTCTTTCAGAAATCATTGCCCTCTCTGTTTTACTTCCAATGCAACATACTCTCAGCTCGAGTGAATTCATCTTGCATTACCTGCACTCTACTTAAATAATGCTAGTTCATTTGGTCGACCATCTTTTAACTTCTTGCTCAATGGGTGCTCCTTTTTTTTTTATCCTACTCTTTCTTTTGTTTGCATTTGTTACCATCTTGATGAAGGGGATGGAAGGGTTTCCCTATAAGGAAAGGTCAAAATGGTTAGAGCACCTCAGCTTAGAGAAGAGAAGGCTGATAGAAATCATGAGTGGGGTAGAACGGGTAAACAGAGAAGAGTTCTTTAACCTTTCAAATAATACTAGGGGACAGTCCATGAAGTTAATGGATAGCACATTTAAAACAGATAAAGTATTTATTCACTCAGCTCACAATTAAACTGTGGAATTTGTTGCTAGATGATGTAGTGAAAGCAGTTTGTATACCTGTGTTTATAAAGGGTTTAGACAAGTTTTTGGAGGAATGGTCCATAAACCATTATTAGCCATGTAGACTTTCGAAAGTTACTGCATATCCCTGGTTATTAGCAAGAATGGCTGGATCTATTCTTTTGGATCCTGCTGGCTACTTGTGACCCGGATTGGCCACTGTCAGAGACAGGATGCTGGACTTAATGAACCTTTGGTCTGACCCAGTATAGCATTTCTTATGTTCCTATTTTTCTAAGCTACCTTCAGTTTATGCCATGTGACGAGCACACCAGTGCTTCTCATCTTCCACCCTCATCATTCCTACTATGTTATTGTGAAAAATATGAAATGATTCCTTTTTCTTATTTGTTGGTATCCTTCAAAGTTTCATACTCTGTTTTATGCTTTTTAAAAATCTTACTAGTCTTGAATCATCTACTGTATGTCTAGTCATGTGTCCCTATCATTGCTTTGCTGATGACATGTAGATTTCTCTCTCCTTTCCCATTATCTCTCTTTCTCTCCTCCTGTCTCGTATCTGTGGTCACTTGGTTGCACTCCTAGCTTCTTTTCATGAATGCCTCCAGAATGGAGGTTCAGTCCTCCCATACTAAGACTTTTATATCCTGCTCTTCCCCCCCCCCGACCCCAGCTTTTTCTCCATTACATTCCATACCACTTCCCTTCTTCGAATCTGCCAGGAAGGTTGGCTTTGTTTTCAATTCATTTTTATCCTTTGCTCTACATATCTTAAAATTCTGCTCTTCATTAACATCAGTTTTTTTTCTCTCCAAGTCTCAAATAATGCATGCTGCTCCTTCCTTCAGACTCTTTTTACATCCCATACAGACTACACTAAATGCTGTCATGCCATAGCTCCCGCTTCAGGTTCTCCAAAACTCATATCGTACCCCTCTTACCAACCAGTGCATTAGGGCCCAAATGTGCATTAAATGGGTGTAATGCACATGATAAATATCACAATGCAAGCAGCATGTGAGAGAGAGAGAGAGCGCGAGCACTGTCATAGGGAGAATAGAACTCTCTATAAATCTAGCACAGTAGATGGGCACATTCAACACAGGGTGGGTTTGGGAGGTGGTGTTACAGTCAGAGGAATTAATTGCAAATTTGAAATCACTGAAGAAAATTGATTCAAATGATAGAAATCCTTGTGATTTCAAATTTGCAGTTAATTCCTCTGACTGTGTATGTAAGATCACCCCCAAACCCACCCTGAGTTGAATGTCATCTACAGTGCTAGATATATACAAAGTCCTATTCTCCCCCCCTTTCTCTCTCCCTCCAAAGAGGCAGCTGGTCTACACATAAACCAAATTGCATGCCACACATAAATCAACATGTGCTGTATAAAATGACGTGTGCTGTGATACCGTATCGCACTTTGTGTAAGATAGGAAATTAGCCTAAACACGCCCATTTTTTTTATCGCAGGCCCTATTTCTGCTATATTTATAGCATTTTGATGAATCTAGTGGCAAATTTGGGTGTCAATTTAACATCCTCACTCTTACTTTTAAAATCTTTGCATGGCCTTATTGCACCTTACTTCTTCTCTCTGAGTAGCGATTACACTTCTCTGTGCAGCCTCCACTCCTCTAACCACATTTTACTTACAACCCCACAAACCTATCATTTATTTATTTATGTGCGCTCTTTTCTGAGCACCACTTCGCTTTGATTAATATCCTAAGATATCCAGGAGACATCACAACCGACCACCCTCAAATGAAGTCTCAAAACCTGTCTTTATAAACTGGCCTTCACTTAATTGCTCCTTATTCTCACCTTATGGGGCCGATGCAATATTGTGCTCTCAGGCTAGTGCACGGGTTATCCCTTTATTGGACTTGTATTATGGGTGCGCTAGCCTAAACACCCAATGCAAAAAGGGGATTAGCACATCCAAAACGCGCATCCAAACACGCTCGTAGCTAATAGCGCTTTTCACAAGTAAATGCCATGTAGATGAGGCTATTAGCTATTGCCCCAATGCAAAAAGTCACCGTGCACCCGAAGTGCAAGGTTTTACATGCAAGAATTAACGCCATCCCCGGAGCTGGTGTTAATCCTTGATGTATGTCAAGGGCTCAGGAAAAAGCAGAAATGACTGCTTTTCTGTGATTCCTCCACCTTAGGGTTGTCCCACTGCTAAGTAGGAGGATCCACAGGAGGCAGCATGAAAAAAAATTCTTGACAGCAGTCATGCTAAGAAAATGGATGCTCAATTTATGAGTGTTCATTTTCCTAACCCGCACACAGCCACATCTCCTGGGCACCCAATGCCATGGGCATGATAGGGGCACACTATTTATCTCTCGTGTGTCCCTTCCAGTGCGGCACCTCATTTGCTTATTGCATCAGGCGCCCAGGAGAGGAGAATGTATGTGCATTGAAAAATAAGCGCCCGGTTTGGACGCCCGTTTTTTCGCACTTGATACTGCATCGGCCCCTGTGTTTGCATTCAATTTGTGAATTGTTGTGAGGTGCTCCTAGCTAGGGTACTATATACTGTAGATGCAGAAAGAACAAATGAAAACAATCAATTAATAAAGAAATAAAAAGAAAAAGGCATGATTTCAAATGTATACTACTCCTTATTTCTGTATATGGCTGACAGCTCAGTGTAGGTGGTGGTAAGAACAAAGACGGTGATGACAGAGGTATAGTAATGTTGGCATTCAAGCTTGTATTGCTGACAGCTAGTGGGATTTCTTTAGAGCAGTATAAGCAGGGGTAACTGGGTAGAATGGTAGGCTAATTGGTCCTTATTTGCTGACATAAACTATGTTATAAATAATGTCTTTTTCTCAAAGTTTGGAATGGAAAATGCCAATATCAATAAAAATTCAAATGCCAAACATATGAAAGCAGTATTTTGTATGTAACCTGAACTCCAGGCAATGGAATTAGGTGGATAGCCGCACCCATTACTTCTTACTGGGGGCAAAGCAATGCTAGACTGGGCACAAGTACTACTTCCATCAATAAAATAATCACTTAGAAGGTCTGCTGGAAATGGAGTGCATCCATGATAGAGATTTGTGCTTTTCAGAAATAAATTGTGCTGTAATGTAAACTAACACTTTTATACTTATACCGAAAAAAGATCCTATTTGTGTCTGTTTTACATAGATTGTCTGAAGACTAGCCTTAAAGTTACTTTTGTACTTTCATATTTGCTAAAATTAAAACAAGTTTTCACACTTTTGTTCTATTTTGGGCTATTGTTTATTCTCTATTCTCATCTGCCAACTCTTTTTTTTGCTTCAGTGCCCTCTCACTTTTTCATTCTTTTCTGTCTTTTTTTCCCCTCTCATTTTCCTTTGTTTCTCATGTTCTTTTTATATTTCTATTTATTCCATTATATTTTTAAAAGAACTCTAATCTTCCCCTGACTCCTGCTCAACCATTGATGCGTCGTCACACTGCCACGTTTTCTGCCATAGACTGTCCTGCCCTTGGACATGGATTGGTAGGTTCTGCCACTCACTAGCACTCAATCATTTTCAACCACTACTACTCACCCTACCAGACCACTTAAGATTAGAAATGACGGACTGCATGCTTAAGACATCATAGTTTGAGCTTCCACTATAAAAAAAAAAAAAAAATTAAAGGCAGAAAAACAAACTGCAATGTCATTCTTTGTGTATTAATCAGTTCCATTACACTAGCACAAGAGTTCAGCTTGAAATACGAGGGAAGAGTGAACATCATTTGGAGGATGACTGATTGGGCTGACAGTGTCAGTTTATCAAAACAAAACTTGACCTAACGAATCATCACTCATCCCTTAGTGGATTAAAGGCACTGCCTGTGTTTTCAGTTTCTTTCTACAAATTTTGGATGACACATTCACACTACCCAATAATATTATGGATTTAATTTTAAAGCAGAAAATATCAAAATAACCAGATCCAGAAGAGGTTAAATTGCCAACACTTAATCAATACTTCCATTTCATTGAAAAATCTTCATCAGAGATGACATATCTGCTAGGATTATGGAATTAAACTTAAAGTAGGAAGATATTTTTTCAAAATTCACGTTATGATTTTTATTACAATTTTTATTTTTTAAATATTTTCTTCTGCACAGTCTCTGAAAGATCTGAAGCTGCTTTTGCTTTCATCCTCACTTCTGCCCTGCTCATCAGGAAATACTTTAAAGCATACAGCCCAAATTTTCTTGACTCTTTAGGCTGTTTGCTGCACCTCCTGCCTATCGAATAACCTGTGGGGTTTTCCTGCAAAAACCGTTGTCCCTGTTCAGTACAATTAACAACAGACAGCCCTGCCTTCAAGTAGTATGAGATCACTGTTTCTTCAGGGAACAGAGATCCTTCTCCTCTCTCTGCCCCAGGGAGGAACTACCAGCAATCTTCAGTTCCACCTGGGAGAAACATTCCTGTTGTATTCCCTGTGAGGACTTGGCTAACAAGTTTTGGCCTAGCTATTACCTGGATGGGCAAAAACCAGGGAATATCAAGTGGCCAACTAGCCGGAAAAACCAATGATCCGTATCCAAACAGTATAAACTGCATACACAAAAAGAAGGGTGAAATAAGGCATGTATGTGATCAATCATCTCTGCTCTCCCTACCCAAGAAGAAATGTTGCCATCTCTCATAAGAATGAGGGAGTGACCCTTCTCCCTAAAGAAATGTTGCTGGCGGAAAGAATGGTCAATCTCCTTCTTTTCCTTCCTTGCAACGGCGGCCAGCAGATCCTCTTCCTGCCTCTTCCTGAAAAGCTTGAGCCACAGAAGAGGAAGGAACGGCAGACTCTCTTCCTTCACTTCCTCCACAGCCAATGGTACTGTGAGAGAGGGAGGAGCAGCAGCAGATGCTCATCTTCACTGTCCCTGCTGGTGCCTTCCAAGCAGAAGGAACAGTGGACTCTTCCCAACCACATGACACCACATGCTGCTTCTACCACGGCTGCATATGGAATGTGAAGAGCATGATGATCATTTGCCTTTCCCACAGGCCATTCCACTGGAGCTGGCAGTGATTGTGTGCGCCACAGTAGGATATTCCCCAATAGATTCTATTGAGAGGTGTGTGTGTGCGTGTGTGTGAGTTGGGGGGGGGGGGGATTATTCAGAAGGAATGCCAAAGCAGGAGGGAGGAAGGAGCCAAGAAGGAGAAAGAAAGATGAGACACAGTGCTGGAGATAGAGGGAGAGGAGAGAGGGCATCCAGAAGGGAGGGGAAAAGCGAGCTTAAGGAGCAGTAGGTAAAAGGGAGAGAGAGGCACCACTGAAGGTAAGAGTGAGGCAAACGTGTGTGTTGGAGGTAGAGGTAGAGGGAGAGACTTGCCATGAAAAAGAGGAAAAAGGGAGAGAATGTGAGGAGAGGGGAAAGACAAGACAGTGGCAAAAGTGGAGACAGGGAGATGAGAAGGAATGATAAAAGGATAGCGTGCAGATAGGTGGAAGAAGTGAAGAGAGAAAGGAGAAAGGAGACAGAGAAGAAGGAAAGGAAAAATTAACTGCTGAAGAAAAGAGATAACATAAAGTAATAGAGATGAAATCAGAGGAAAAAGAGAGTACTGCAGAACTGGAAAATGAAACCAAATAAAGTACCTGATTCACCAAGGGTTTTCCCCATAGACACAAAATGGATGAAAAGCCTTAATGAATTGGGCCCTTTTGGAAACTATTTTATTGTCTAAAAAAGAATATTAATTAATGTTTTGTGTAACGTAGCCTGGGACCTGATTCAATATATCCCACACATAATGTTTTAGAAGCTGCTGAATCTGGTTGTTTTATTCTTTTCCCACTGCTTGCAGGCTTTTTTTTTGGCAATCCTGATAATCTGCATTGGCTCCCTAAAATTATATGATAACAAAACCTAAAGAATATGCTTTAACATATCAGGAAAGGCTTATTTCGAAAGTAGAATATTAACATTTTCCACCGGACCTCCCTAGAAACAGTTTGTACCTTAGAAAGGAGTGTCCTAGATTTTCCCGCCTTACGGATAAGGAGCAATCCATGAGCATCCCTCCTCCTCGCTTGCACAGACCCAGAGAAACAGCAGCAATAGGAGGCTTCCCCACCTCATAGGAAGGGAAAATGATTTTCAATTGAAATATCAAATCGTAACTTTTCAAAAGCTTTAAGTTACTTAGAAAATTATTTACTTTACAAATATTACATTTAAATTGTGTATTTTATTATAGGTACATTTTTTTTTATTTCAAAGTGTATATGACTTTCAGCTAGCATGTATCACTGCTCTTCTCGCAAGCTCTGTCTGTTAAAGCCTTCAACTCATCCTTCCAGCCTCAAAAATGGTTCTTGGCAGTGTTTTTCTACTAATTTATTAGTCAGGGAAAGAGAGGTGTGTCAGCTTATGCTGGGCTATTTAGTTTATAGGGGTAGATCACTGTGGAGGAGTCCCTCATGCGTGGGTTTCCTGGGCCAAAGGAGGGAAGCTAAGTAGGGCCACGCATCCCTGAAAAGCCCTCTTTCCTGCCGGGCTCTGTGTTTCTACCTATAACCCTAACCCACCCAGTCTCCTGAGGGGAGGGAGGGAGGGCAGGGATCAATTTAGGGAAATGTCCTGAGCGAGGATGTTAAGTGTAGAAAAATCTTGGCAAACAGAAATGATGCCATGCTGAAAGACTTTGGAACTGGCTTTCAACAAGCACATAGCAAGTAAACAATAGCTCAGGAAAGGCTTTAGAATACTTATATATTTAGACAACAATTTGACATTTTAAACACATTCAGATTTTTTCTGGGAAACACTATTAATAATTACATTTCTTTTCTCACAGGACCTTATGCTGCTGAATACCACTATGAGTCAGATATACCTCTTTTCTTTACTCTGACTGCTTTTATACTTCACATTTTTATTTTAAGGAATGGACTCTTTGTGTTGTTTTCTCTTTTAGGCTTTTCTGAAACAGAGACCCCTTGAGGTAGGTATTCTTTTCTTTTCTGTGTATGTATTTGATGTTTTACTCTCAGTCTCTTCTTTACTATTGAGCTCAATAAAGTGTAGCCAGTCTGGCCAGACCTAGCATGTGGTGCCTTGTATGTGAGTATGCACACTTATCTCTGGTCCTGGGTCTTGGTCCACGCTCTGGTCCGACGGTCTCCGTTGCAGCAGATGTCTCCTGGGTGAAAGTTCCAGATGCAATGAGCATCCTCGGGGTGATGAGTCCAGATGCACAGGGCATTGCTTCTTCTTTCATCAGCAACCTCGTTTCCAGGGGGACCTACTTTAACTGTACCAAATCAATAATAAAGCCTACTTTCCTGGCACTGAGAATCTTCCTCCAGCTAGGTGTCTTGCTAGTAGGGGTGTGCATTCGTTTCCAAGGTATTGGTAATCCGCAACGTATATGACCAATGGCACCGGTAGCCCCTGTGACATAGTAAGGGCAAAGGCTATCGGCACCATTTTGATTACTGGCAGCCGACGGCCCAAGTGCAGAGGTGGCTCCCGGACCCCCCACTGGACCTCCAGGGAGTTTTGGTAAGTCTTGGGGGGTCAGGAGTGTGGGGGTTGTAGTTAATTCAATTTTAGTCAGGAAATAAATAAGAATTAATGCATGAATGTATCGGGGGGCCCCCCTTGCCGAATGCAACGTATCTGCCCCCCCCCCCCCGACGAATACGCATACTGAATGCAACGTATGGCGTCCCTCTGCACATCCCTACTTGCTAGTGAGATGTCCTGTCCAGTGGTTAATTGAACTGATCAGCTAACTATAAAAAATAAATGATAAGGAAGAATTTCCTGTCTTAAATTTGTCAGGGGAACAGCACTCACTCTTTCACAATCTTCCCACTCCCCTCTTATAAGAACAGGTAAAATTAAATTGCATTCCTGTTCACTTCTTTTACAATTATCTAGCCTGCCCCCTTACCTTGGCACAGGGCACAGGAGTCACTTTGAATTAAACTCACTTTTTCTTCTTCAAATCTTCTCAGGCACACAGTAATACAGGTGTTACAAGTCCCTGTGACTGCCCCCCTTTGCTGCAGGCTAGCTCCACCAAACTTTCTCTGGAGTCTGGTGGAGCTGGTGAATAGTGCTTCCTCCTTCATCCAGCACCTCCTCTCTTAATCCACGTGAAAACCTTTTTTTTTTTTCCAGAGCAGATTTCAACTCTAGTGCCATCATTACAAAATAGTGCATTTTCAAAGCACCTTCCTCCCCTGGCACTGCCAGTCTCAGCCTTCTTGATACCCTTGCACAGGTCCATTATTTTTCAAAGTGGCTGCACTCTCCCAAAACTCCCCAGGGGGCTGGTTACTTTATACTCCTGGTGTCCTTACACTGGGCATCTCACTGGCCAAAGCCAAAGGCTAGTCCTTGTGCTTTTGGGATTTGCTGCAGAAGACAGACAGTGAGCTATAGGAAAAACCTGGCAGAGATTCCGTGCACACTGGAGCTCTAGCACAGGGGCTTTCCCAGGTCACATTAAAGTGCCCAACCACTCTGGTACAGGTGATGAGGGCTAGCACATGGCACCCCATCACCAATTTGCCCAGTTAGTTAATTTTCAATATATTTTCCTGGAGTGGCACTGATGCTGCCTCCTGGGGTTTACCTTTCTCCTAAGCACACAGTAGCGGCCTACCCAGGGCTCCTTGCTGCTGTGCATGCACCCTCTGTGTGCCCTGGGGCTTGCTGGGTACCTCCTGAATGGCGGGGATTTTTATCACCATGGCGGGGCTTGACTAGGGCCCCCTGCTGCTTATTGGGGGCCCCCATGCATGTTTTTATTTAATTTGTTGTTTTCTCCTTTCTTTTTTTTTCCTTTTACTTATTTTTACTTCTTCTCTATTTTTTTTTCTTCTCTGTATCCTTACCTGCGGTGCCACTGCAACCTGGCTGCAGCAGTGAGGTCATCACTTCCGGCCCTGCAGCCTGGCTGCATCCTTTCCCAATGGCGAGAGCTTTCTCAAAGCTCCCCACCATGTTTCCTGCCATCACGCTCCGGCTCTGCCCTTGCTAAGGGGCAGCAGCGGGGAGCCCTTCTCTTCTGCCGTGACCGCGGTGGACCCACAGCAGCCGCAGCACTTACCTTCAGTGCCCTCCCAGACACCGAGGGTCAGGGGAGGCAGAGGAAAGGCCTCCCTGCGGCTGCTGGCCCTCATCTTTGTGCCGCCTGAGCCAGAGGAGGACCTTCTTGTGGCTGCCAAATGAGGCCTTCTCTCCTACAGTGTCAGTAATGGCCTCTTTGTAACCAGGGCATTGGCTAGAAAAATTTTTTTTTTATCTTAAGAAAAAACAAAAAAAACCCCATCAGGCTCCTTCCATGGGGGCCTGGCCAGCTATCACTGCCAGATCTATGCCCACATGTACCAGCCAACTGGGGCGGGGGAGGGGCAACTGTACCAGGGGGGAATCTTCCAGGGAGCATGCGTGCCCCTCCCTCCAGAAAACTGTTTTTCTCTCTTCTGTCCACATTTGCATAACTCACACAAATTTAATCAACATTTAATGATTAGGAAGCAAAACTGATTTACCTGTCAAGAGTTTCTGATGAAATCCCCAGACTGGGCTCCTGGATAGGGGTCCTCAGCCCTGACCTTACAGGATTCTCCATGGTGTGGGAGGCTAACCTCCAGAGCCCTGGGTGTAATTTGTCTGTTGAATTAATAGGTGTCAGGACTCAGTAATCGAACTGGAGGGAAATAGGTGTTCCATCACAAATTTACTGGCAATGTAACATAATGGCACTCTGCACAAAAAGTCTTTCAGATGCTATTGTTTATTTATTTGTAATATGTATTTCCCACCTACAGCGGTCCTGCTATGCTCAAAAAGGAGGTCAACCATGTAATTAAGTGAATCTGTGGTTCTTAGATTCCTCAAAATGGTCCTGAGGGCTAGAACTGCAAAGCCCCCCTGGATTTGTTTAACTGATATATTGGGAACTCCTTCCAGTTAACTCCCCTGTCAAATACCTTTGATCTGTTGATTGCCCGGTAAGTTCTCCACTTCTCTTCTCCATTCCTTTCTTTGTTGTACCATTGGGCACAAGTAAGGATGTGTACACCAGATGGGTGCCACTGATTCTCCTATCTCACTCCTCAGCCACTTTTGGTGGATGTTGGCTAAGTCATCTCACCTCCTTGTACTGATTCTGTTGAATTGGCCATGACCCACTTTTGCTGAGAGAACCACCTGAAGGGAACCCCCCTCTCTCTCCTTCCCTCACAGGGTTCCAAGCCAAGGGGAAAGGAAGAGTAGAACAAACTTCCATTCTAAAGAAAGTCCAAAACAGGGAACAATCTTCTCACTTCTCAGGGGAGGAACAGCCTAGTGGTTGGAGCAACAGGCTGCAAACCAGGCTTCAAATTCCACTGCAGCTCCTTGTAACCTGGAGCAAGTCACTTTACCCTCCATTGCCTTGGGTAAAAACTTAGGGCCTGATTCACCAAGGCTTTTTTTCCCTTTTTGTGTCTATGGGAAAACAACTTAATAACCCCTTTAGGGAGTTATTTACTAAACGTTTTCTCCCATTTTGTGTCTATGGAGAAAATGCTTAGTAAATAGGCCCCCTTAGATTGTAAGCCCTCACTGGATGTAATCCACTTTGAAGTGCCGAGAAAATGGAATATAAATAAACAAACATAAAGAATCCAAAGGCTCTTCTCCCTCTGGCTTACAATAAAAATATTCACAAATCCTTTACGTCAGTGGTAGGCGACTCCAGTCCTGGAGTGCCACAAACAGCTTTGACTTTCAGGATATCCACAATGAATATACATGAAGTATGTTTGCATGCAAGGCCTCCATTGTAGGAAAATATATCTCATGCATATTCATGATGGGTATCCTGAAAACCAGACCTATTTGAGGCACCAGTACTAGAATTGCCTATCCCTGCTCTAGGGTTCTATGTCCGATCTAGAGACAGGAAGCCACCATTGGAGTAGCCTCTCGTGGCGGCTACAGTGGCATAGATGGTATTCTCCTCTCTCTGTATGACTAGCCTTTCTACAAGGCCACATCTTACTAGGCATTTTAATGGAACCTAACAATGAAAAGTGCCCACAAGAGCCTAGTCAGCATATTTAATGAAATAAAGTGCTAATGTTTTCACTTTGTCCATCTGTCCAGCTATCCATATGTGGCACTGTCACAGATGGCGAGTGGTGGCAGGCAAGTGGGCAAACAGAAAACATAAGTGTTTGTGGAGGAGGAGTTGTGACCAGAGCAGCAGAACAGATGAAGTCCCCCAGGCCTTAATAGCCAAAGAAAAAATGGAACCTTTTGCTGGCAGAAATAGTGGGGCTAATGGCATTTCCTAAAAAATAGTGGGGCTAATGGCATTTTCCTAAAAAAAAAGAGGAGGCAAGGTTGCCCAGACCCTACCAGCCAAATGAGTGGAGGAGCTGAAAGCAGAATAAACAACTGGGTGGTTGGGAATCCCCATGCCCCCACCAGCTGAAGAAAATGAGGATCCAGCAGGGGTGGAAGCAGAGGGGGTAGCAGGATTCCCAGGATCCATCAGCCAAAGAAGAAGAGATGTCAACTCAACCACATACTCACTAACCCACCTCCCCCCCCCCCCACACTACAACCCCCTATACACACCCCTTCACCCATGCTCCCATACTTATACCACAATACCACCCCCATGCACTCTGCCTCCTCCTCCCCCAAAGTAAGGTCAAGATGTGGTAATCCTTCCAAAGAATTAAGAGGGTTAACTGCTGTTATAATTAAAAATTAAGTGAAAAGCAGAGGTAGAATTCCAGGGTAAATTTATATGCTAAGGGACAAAAAACCTTCAGCAAAGCCAAAACTGGTCAGTATGATATATTCATCCTAGTCCTTGAGCATGAGATTAATCTTTAACTTGTATGTTCAATAATCACAGTGTTTTATATCTGCGAGCTTACTTCATAAGGTAGCCACTATTTTGTTATTGAGCATATATAAAACCTGAGCAGTAATTTAGGTAACATGTTCACTCATTCGAGTTTATGGGAAGTTTGGTTAATAGCAAAGCAAGCTATGCAGCTAATTAAGGGGGTTATTTTCCAAAGGCTTATCGCACACGATACGGCTGTATCGCGTGCGATAGCATGCAAATTAGATTGGGGCGGAGTCGGCAGTGGCTTCGCTGCTGGCGATAATGTTACAAATGTTATCATCAGCAGTAGCGCGCCAAATAGCACCACCTTTCATGGTGGCGCTATTCGGTGTGAAAGCCGGCAGCCGGCACACCGCGGCCGCCGAAATCGCACCGCCGAGGTGCGAAGGCTGCGGGCTTTCGTAGGCCTGCCCCCCACCGCCCTCCCCTTTTCGCAGGATTCATCATTCTGCGAAGAATGATGACTCCAGATCTAAGTTATGTAGCAGCCATCTTTGGATACCATGGAAGACTATGCAAGATGGGCAAACTGAAACCATACGAGATTTATTTATTTATTTATTTATTTATTTAACAGTTTTCTATACCGACCTTCATAGTAAATTACCATATCGGATCGGTTTACAATTTAACAAAGGGAAAAAAAGGGAAAAAAACTAGAGTAACAAATTCACGTAAACGAAAGATAACAATAAGTAGGAATAAGTCAAAGTTACAATCAACAGGGGGAGAGAACTTGGAAGCTTGCAACAAGCTGGAAAGAAGATAGGCCGGTAAAAGAAATTTTACCATAGAGTGTACAAGTTAAAAACTTAAGGACGGTGCTTTAATCTGAATGACTCAGAGTCCATTTATTTATTTATTTATTTTTTTCTTTGAGAAACGGAGTGCCAGACCGGGTAGGAATGAAGGCCAACTAGTGATTGTCTGGTGGTTCAGGGAAGGCTTGTTGAAAGAGCCAGGTTTTAATTCTTTTTCTGAAAGTTAAAAGGCATGGCTCCAGTCTGAGGTTTGATGGGATACTATTCCAGATTGATGGGCCTGCTATCGAAAAGGCTCTGTCTTTGGTCGTAGCGAGGCGTGTGGCTTTAGTGGGGGGAACATTAAGAGTGCCTTTGTAAATGTCTCTAGTTGGTCTGATAGAGGAGTAGAGTTTGAAAGGTATTTCCAGGTCAAGTTGAAGTTGATGATGGATGGTTTTATGGATTAAGGTGATTGATTTGTATAGAATTCTGTAATTTACTGGTAACCAGTGTAGGTTCCTGAGAATTGGTGATATGTGATCGTAGCGTCTGGTACTGGTTAACAATCTTGCTGCCGCATTTTGAATCATCTGCAGAGGTTTAGTAGTGGATTTGGGAAGTCCTAGTAGAAGGGCGCTGCAGTAGTCTATTTTGGCGAACAGTAGCGCTTGGAGGACTGTCCTGAAGTCGTGGAAGAATAAGAGAGGTTTAAGGACCTGTAATCTGTAAAAGCAATCTTTCGTTGTTGTATTGACCATTTTCCTTAGGTTTAGACGGTTGTCTAGAATCACCCCAAGATCTCTAACCTGCTTACATGTGATGTGAGAGTTGAGTGGTGTTGGTTGGTGGATATTGTTATCATTTGAGGAGATGAGGAGAAGCTCTGTCTTAGAAGCGTTGAGGACCAAGTTTAAGCTGTTGAGTAGATTGGTGATGGATAGTAGGCAGTTATTCCAATGGGTGAGCGCTTTTGAGATTGATTCTGTTATGGGGCTTAGAATCTGTACGTCGTCTGCGTACAGATAATGAATTAGGTTGAGATCTGTTAACATTTGGCTGAGGGGGAGGAGGTATATGTTGAAGAGGGTTGGGGATAAAGAAGATCCTTGTGGTACGCCAAGATTAGATTTTGTTAGGGGTGACTCTTTATTATTGATTTTGACTTTGTAAGTCCTATTGCTGAGGAAGGACTTGAACCAGTTGTACGCAGATCCAGAGATGCCGATATCTGCTAGGCGATCCAACAGGATGGTGTGATTGATGGTGTCGAAAGCCGCCGAAATGTCTAACAAGACTAGTAAGAAGGAGTGTCCTTTATCTAACCCCATAATAATATGGTCTGTTAGTGAGATGAGGAGGGTTTCAGTGTTTCGTGATTTACGGAAACCATATTGCGAAGGGTGTAAGATCTTGTGGTCTTCCAGATAGTCAGAAAGCTGTGAGTTTACCAGTTTCTCCGTTAGTTTAGCGACGAAAGGGAGGTTAGAGATGGGTCTGAAATTTGCTGGTACATTTGGGTCTAAATTGTGTTTCTTGAGGAAATGGATGGAAACGAGATGGAGATGTTTCTTGATGAAACGAGATGGAGATGTGGGAATGGAGGAAGAGAAGAAGGAAAGGAGAAACTCTTACCGGTGAGAAAATATAACTTGTGCAGTAAAAAAAACACTTGTATTACATGAAACGATTGTGAGCAAATTCTCTGTCTGTACTTGTATCTTATCTACTGCAATGATGCTGTATCCTGGACAGACCATCATGCAAATACCTATGTTCTAAACATAGCAGAGTGCCTAATAGTACTGCTTCCCTGCTTGGAATGGTCCGAGATGATTCTGGTTCCACAGGACTCTGAGATGTCATCTATTCCTTTGTTAGGTTATGCTAACAGCTGTCATAAGATCTGAGGCTGCACTTTAGGCCCATGAAAGATGGCAGTAACAGCTAAAGAAAGGCAAGAGAACTGAAAATGATGTAGCTACAGCTTGCTAAGTTTAATAAATAAATAATCCTTAGAAGCTAAAATATTACCATTTATAGCGATACTTAAAGTTCTTTACTTTTTAAAGTTAACCGGTTAACTTTAAAACATGCAACATGCAAACTTATGCATAGGTATTAGTTACACAAATTAAGTATAAGTTCTTGGAATTCAATCAGTATTGAAATAGAGTATGAAATACTGACTGCTGATTTGTTTATGACTGATTATCAATATCTCAAGATCATTTACAAGGTGTGAATTTCTACTGTGCCACTCCGAGCTCTCAGGGTTTGGGTTGCTGATGGTGACATATTTCATCAGTTTGTATACCATCTGATAAGGTTCAATAAATTGAGGAAGTTGCTAATTGCATTCTGTCTTAAGAATTCTTACAGATTTTTCTTTAAGCTTTTCAACTGAATAAGACAGAAGTATGCAAAGCCAGACTAGGGGCCTTCCAGGGAAATCCCACAAGGTTTTCCCTTAAGGGATTTTCCACAGAGGTGGTATCACGTATATACACTCACAATGGCAATAAACCTTCTTAGCCACCAAGATGTGCTACTGTGTAGAACCTGAGGTGCTACTACAGATAGGAAGAGTTCTGCCAAAAGGAAAACAGTGCAGACCCTGTACAGGCCCAGCACCTTTGGTTGTGCAAACTGTGCAATTGCACAGGGCAGCACACCCGGGTGGGTAGCATCAGGAGCAGGAAGAGACCCATGCTACCGCCAGTGGACCCGATCCCACCGGCGGTAAAAGAAGCAGGAAGCCCATGTGGCCACCAATAGATCCCATCCCACTGGTGGCAGAAGAAACAGAAGGTCACCTGGAGCAGAAGAAGAAGACCATCCTTCAGCTCTTCTTCAAGTGCTTGCCCCACGGTATTCAACACTCTTGGTGCTAGCACTTCCTGTATTCTCATCTTGTGATGCATGAGATGAGAATACAGGAAGTGCTAGCATCACGAGTGTTGAATTACTGCAGTGCCAGCATGCAAGAGGAGCTGCAGAACGGCTGCTTTCCTCGAAGTACAGACTGGCAGTAGCAGCAGTGGAGGAGGAATGACCCGTGGACCCTGACTGCCTGGGTTTCATGTGTATGTGAGTGAATGGGAGGCTGCCTGTGATAGGTGTGAGTGCATGAATGGGAAGCTACCTGGTATGAGTGGATATGATTGGGAGCCTGACTGTGATGGATGTGTATGAGAATGGGAGCCTGCCTGGGTTGCAGATGTGTGAATGGGAGCCTGGCTGCCTTGGATGCATGCAAGTGTGTGAATGGGAGCCTACCTGGGTTGGGTTTGTGTGTCTTTTTATGTGAATTGGTAGCCTGCCTTGAAAGGATGGGTGGATATGTGTGAATGAGAGTCTGCCTGGGATGTGTGTGTGTGTGTGTGTGTGTGTGTGTACATGTGTGTGCACATGCATGCATGCATGGGTGCCTTCTTGGGATGGGAAGGGTGTGTGTGTGTGTGTGAGAATGGGAGCCTGCCTGGGGTGTGTGGGTGTGAATGGGAGCCTGATTGGATTGTGTGTGTGTGAAAGAGAGAGACAGAGAGAGAGAGAGAGAGAGAGAGAATGGGTGCTGTCTGGGTTGTGTGTGTGTGTGTGTGTGTGTGTGTGAGATAGAATGAGGCTGCAGGTGGATCCAAACCTGCCAGCAGCTGAAATGAAGAAGAGGACCTGGGGTTGCTGGCAGATCTCAACCAAAGAAGAGCTGGAAACACCTGGGGGGTTGTCTGAGAGGGAACATATGTGTGTGTGTAAGCTTGTGTGTGTGTGTATACCGTATAAGAAAGAGAGAAGAAAGTTTGTGCATCCCACTCCCACTAATTCACGACAATCTCAGGGTGACTGGAAATCTAAAGTTCCCAGGTATGGAGAGTGTGCATTTTTTAAATCCTTTTTAGTTTTATTTTTTGGGTGTCTGCTGTTTTAAAATATTTTATTGGTATTTGGGAATTTAATAAAACTTAATGGGCGGATTTTAAAAGCCCTGCTCGCGTAAATCCGCCCGGATTTACGCGAGCAGGGCCTTGCTCGCCGGCGCGCCTATTTTCCATAGGCCGCCGGCATGCGCAGAGCCCCGGGACGCGCGTAGGTCCGGGGGTTTTTGGAAGGGGGCGTGTCGAAGGGGCGGGGCCTGACGACATGGCATTTTGGGGGCGGGGCGTTTCGGGGGTGGGACCGGGGCATGGTTTCGGCCCAGGGCGTTTCGGGGGCGTGGCCGCGCCCTCCGGAACCGCCCCCGGGTCGAGTCTCGGCGCGCCAGCAGCCCGCTGGCACGCATGGATTTACGTCTCCCTCCAGGAGGCGTAAATCCGTGGATAAAGGTAGGGGGGGGTTTAGATAGGGCCGGGGGGGTGGGTTAGGTAGGGGAAGGGGAGGGGAGGGGAGGGCGAAAGAAAGTTCCTTCGGAGGCCGCTCCGATTTCGGAGCGGCCTCAGAGGGAACGGTGACAGGCTGCGCGGCTCGGCGCGCGCCGGCTGCCCAAAATCGGCAGCCTTGCGCGTGCCGATCCAGGATTTTAGAAGATACGCGCGGCTACGCGTGTATCTTATAAAATCCAGCGTTCTTTTGTTTGAGCCTGGTGCGCAAACAAAAGTACGCGAACGTGCTTTTTTAAAAAATCTACCCCTAAGTTTTTAATTATTTGATCTTTTATTCATCAGCTGTGTTTGAAATAATGTTAGTATATTTTTACTGTTGCTCCTTGTGGCCTTGAGCAAGTCACTTTCCCTCCATTGCCTCAGGTACAAACTTGCCACTAGATTCAGCAAGGACATTTTTGGTATTGCTACACCATGTGGTGGTCCCTATTTTGAGAGAAAGAGAGAGAGAGAGACTATCTACAAGGCCCTCATAGGAGGGAAGTATTTATATCTCTATAGGAGGGACACCTAATAGGTCGAGGACTCTATAACAGGGTACCATTAAGCTAGGGTGAAATAACATAGCACAAAATTTTATCTTTGTGAGACTTTCCTCACTCCAAATGACGTTGAATCTTCACCAAGATATACTGTGCTGTTCGTACGTCTCACTCTACATGAGAAACTGGCCCCTAAACCCTAAGCCACCACCAACACCTCACCTCAACCTATTAGGTGGCCCTCCTATAGAGATATAAACAGGTGCACACAGTGAAGCCCTCCCCAAAGGTTCTCTCTCTCTCTCTCTCTCTCTCTCTCAGAAATGGCCAAAATGCAATTTCAAAAATTTATCGTGAATTGTGTTATGGCCATTTCGGGCATTTTGCAGAGCCTAACACCAGGAAAAAAGGTAGTTATTTCCAGCATTGATAGTATGTGTTATTGCCCCTAATTTAACTAAATCCCACCCAAACTCCTCCCCTGATCCCACCCCCAAAAAATTTGCATTCACGCAATGCATTACCATACTTTTTGTGTGCAATAATGCACACGTTAATGTCATAACACATTTTGATGAATGATGAAGTTGGATTCTAAACCCTCTGGGGATAGGGAAATACTATAGTACCTGAACGTAATCCACTTTTAAGTGCTGAAAAGCAGAAGGCAGAATAATGATTATGTATTTATTGTATTTCTTGATTTTATTGTTTGATCCTTGAGGAATGGTGATGGTTCTTTTTTTTTCATTGTTGCACTGCATAGAAAGTGTAGCTTCTTGGGGTTTCCAGTTCAGGTTTTGTCTGCACATTTGTATTTCTACTTTATGGTTGCTCTATTCTGCATTTGGTCTGTTTAAGTTCTGCATGTGTGACTGACTGAGGTGAGGTATTCTCCTAATAGGAAGTGTATTAGTGTTTTAGGGCTTTTGGAGAGTCAAGCCTACACACAACACATGTTACAATAGGCCTAATACCATATGGGTTCCAAGTGTGTTTTTTTGCAGGGATTTCTGGCTGGCATCACAGAAGTGTCTGTAAATATAATGTAAGTGATATTTTGAACTCAGAATAATGTACTTTGATATTTTTCATGTAAAATGTTATTATAGATGCATAACTCTTGTGTGTAGATCAGGTTGGAGGGAGGGTCATTGTGCAAGGCTATGATGTTCGCCTAGGGCACCTAATACCCTTGCACCAACCATGTGTTCTTGTGTGTGTGTGAGTGTGTGTGTGTGTGTGGGGGGGGGGGGGGGGTCAGCTTTTAAAGTTTGTATCACTGGAGGGAGCTGAGCTTTTTTTTTTTTTTCCGTGGGCCCAGGACAGAGAATGAATGAAGTGGGGGCGGAGCAGCACAGTAATTGTTCACACAGGGCAGCAAAAAAGCTTGCATTGGCCCTGCTCCTGTATCACACACACTCACTAACACAAATATGCAGGCCATGGAGTCATAACATGTGCCTTATTAAGTGGCCATGCAATTCTAGACTTATTTTTATTGATTGCATGGATGCCACCTTATGTATTTCCAAGATGACTTATCTCAAAATCAGAACCTAAATATTTCTCTTTTTCATTCATTTTCTTGGGATTCTTCAGAACTGGAAACAGTATTACTGTGTGGCAACCCCCATTTACTCGCCACGGTTTATAAACAGAATAATTATTAATCTAATTACTATTATTATGGATTCTCCACAAGCTCAAAATTGTAGGGTCGCTGTTATTGAAGCCACAGGCTGCTGATTCCAGTTCTGTCATGGCTGCAATGTAAGATGTCCCAGTTGAGGGCTAGGATTGCTGACCTCCAGATCCAAAAGAAGTTAGCTCTACCAGTTTAGCAAAAGGACCTCACCCACACCCACTTACTTTGAGAGCCAAAGATCCATCTGGGTATTGACTGATATTCCTTCCATCCCTTTTGCATCTGTGATTAGATTTTAATGATCCTTAAATTGGTGGTGGACTTTTAACCTGATTATTGGGATCCTTAAAATCCAGTTGGATGGAGGATAGATACCAGGGATGTGCAATCGTTTCTGCCGAATTGGAAAATTTCAAAGAAATAATCCAATTTGTCATGGGTCGGAGGATCCAAATCCCGAGACGGATTTTCCCCAAACTTCAGGGAAAATTCATTGTTCGGGTTAGCATGGGGGGGGGACATTTATTAAAAAAACAACAACACCCCAGTCCTTCAAATTTAGTTAATTACAACCCCCCCAAAACTTTCCTAAAGTCCCTGGTGATCCAGTGAGGGTCCCAGGAGTGATCTCCCGTCTCGGGCCATTACCTGCCAGTAAACAAAATGGTGCCGTGGCCCTTTGCCCTTACCATGTGACAGAGGCTACTGGTGCCATTGGTCGGCCCGTGTCACATGGTAGAAGCAATGGACTGCCTTTGCCATTTTAGAAAATGGCATGGGCATGGCGATATTAAGTCGGAGGTCCCAAAGGGTAAAAAAAGTAAAAAAAAAAAAATTTGAAGTCGGTCCGCGGCTGTCGGATCGAAAACCGGATGCTCAATTTTGCCAGTGTCCGGTTTCTGAGCCCATGGCTGTCAGCGGGCTCGAGAACCGACACCGGAAAATTGAGTGTCGGCTGTCAAACCCACTGACAGCCGCCGCTCCGGGCTAAAAGGAGGCGCTAGGAACAGGCTAGTGTCCCTAGCGCCTCCTTTTGCCCATTTCTACCGCACCACCTAATTTGAATACTGAATCGCGCGTGCCGGGAGAGCGGGCGTTCATTCGCTCTCCCACTTTTTTACTGAATCGGCCTGTTAGTGTGCTGTAAGTTCTATTAGGGTGCACTAACTAACCTGTTAGTGCACACTAATGGGCCTTAATGTGCATTAATGTGCATTAATGTGCATTAACATCTAGCTAGCACGTACTATCTCGTTCGGTATACTGCGCACTCATGCTGAGATAGTGCGCACTAACTGGTTGTTAGTGCGCAGTAAGGCCCATTAGTGTGCACTAACGCACTTCCTTGAAAATTGCCGTTAAAAAACCAAACCATAGGAAAATGAAAATTTCCGCAAAGTGCCCAAACTGATATCTTTAAACGAAGCACATCTCTATAATAAGCAGCAATGCTTTCAGAGACCTACTGTACCAAGAAGACTGCCATTGTGCTGCATTGTCACCGATAACTGGTTTTCAGCATTCCAGTACCATGTAATCCACTTTGAAGTGCCTGGAATAGAAATCAAAATTAAATAAATAAATACCAAGAATGGGCACTGCCAAGCGACAGTTACAATAGAGAAAGAGCCAGTGCTGCGGCACTAAGGCAACAATCTTAGAAAGAGCTACACAGGCTAACAAAAAAAAAATAAAAAAAAATTCTGTTTTCCTGTTATTAGTGTCAGTCTGGAGAAGCAGCCCAGGATAAATAATATGGACGACTAAAGTGCTCTCAGACTGACACTAGACTTGTGTTTCTTCTGAATACAGTTCTTGAGCTGGTTTGCAGTGGTGTGCTGACCATTAACGAGAGACGATCCCGGCTGTAGCGAAGCTATCGCACGAGAGCCGCTTCCCCTGCCCTAAATTCTGCCTTGCGAGCTCAAAGCCGGCAGGAGGCTTGTGTTTCTTCTTGGGAAGAAAATTGTAAGTTTTACTTTCCAGCTAATTAAAAGTTTGTAAAGATGACTTTATTTTGGGAGGGGGTTTACTGCCAGACATTAAAATTAATTAGAATTATTAAGGAGGGGGAGGGAGTGGAGGGGAGAGAAAAAAAAAAAAGGAGAAATGCTGAGAAAAAAAAGAAATGATTTCACCCCTAATGGAATTCAGTGAAACCCTCAGGTCTGCAGAAGGCCCCTGATTTGCCAGGATCACGGCAGGGAATCTAACATTAATAAGCACTCTGGTAATTAAATCATTTGTTACTTTGTCGGCAGCGCTGCAATGTTTCACTGATACTCTGTCAGGGCGCTTTGTGAGGATCCTGGCTAATCAAAGGTAATCAATTGTCAGCATTTGAGGAATCTGTAAATGATTAGACAATCATTGGATCATTTAGTGGAGTGCAAGGAACGTGCAAGGCAATTAATCTTCCGACACGAGGAGGAATTACCGCCACTGAATTCCACGGTTTATAATTAATTTCACCGTCTTGCTGTGAATTTTGAGTACTTTTCCTTGGACTGTATGATACAAGTGATGATTCATTGCAAAGTATTTGCAAAGCAAACACACCAGTGTGCTATGTAAATGAAAGCAGGTTTCAAAACTTCTTATTTACTCAGGGTTGTAGAGCATTAATTTGCCAAATAATAATTGCTCGTTATCTTTTCATGCTCTTTCCTCAGATTGCTAGATTAGGAAACCAGACGACAAAAACACCCCACTGGCTAGTTTTTAAAATAACCTTTTATGCCTTCTGAAATAACAGTTGTTAATGCTTAATACGTGCAGCTGCAGATATATGAAACCACCTATGCTATATACAAATATTTCTATCAATGTCTGGCCTGCACCGATTGTTTTTCAGTATGCGGACGGCTAAGTGTCTAAACCTTAGAGCGCACACAAGAAAGCTATTACATGTTCAACGGCTTTTATTATTTCACTAATTAAGATGTTTTTTTTTTTCATTGTGCCAACAAATACAGTTTGCTTTTCTATTGGAAAAATGTAACGACTTAGTAATTATTTTTCAGCAGATATTTTTTTTTTTACCTCCTAATACATTGTAAGTTACTTAGATAACATATGGCGAATTTTAATCATTGAATCCAAACCTTACTGTACCAATAGTTTGTGGGGAAAGTAGCATTGGTGGGGGGGGGGGGGGGGGGTCACATATTAAGGTTCCAGTGAGGAATCACAAGCAAAGAGATTTAAAACAGCCAAATAAAATAATAAAATAATTAATTTTACATTGTTCATTGGAAAAATAAAGCATTTTTAGTGCTGCCTGGTATGTTCTTTGATTTTTGTTCTCCCCGTGTTTTAAAATTATTTTTATTTCTTTTTTAAATTTCCTGTTTATTCAATTTCATAGTAGGTCATGTTGTACACAGTGCTTTACACAAATAACAGTGTGAAAGATAAAATAACCAAAAAATATTGGAATCAAATCTAGAAAGAAAAACACTCATAGAATGAGCTCCCCCAAAAAGAAACCGGGAGGGAGAAGAGAAAGAGAAAAGGAAAACCAAAGACAAATATATTATAAATAATCAACCTCCGAATAACTGTCAAATCTTACAAGCCATTTCAAAAGCAGGCAAAAGAAATGAATAGAAGAAAGATTCCTCTTTCTGTTTCTATTGCAGTTTGGGATCATGCCTTTTTACAGCACAGCCTGACTGCAACCCATGTTACAATTATATACACATGAGGGGAGGGGGGGATCTATTCTTATGTCATGTAAGGGGAATCTAGGGTGGGGTGGGTGAAGGTTAATATGTTCTATGGTATTGCTATGTAGATAGGAGGGGCTGGGGGTTTATTGATATTTTGTTAGAATGTTTCATTATTTGTTTTCTTGCAACCTATTTTAGTGTTTTCAAAATAAAAAGTGGGTAATCATAAAAAATAAAAATAAATAAATAAACAATAAAATCTATATCTAGAAATAGCATGTTAAAACAGCAATGCAATAAAACTAAAATAAATAAATAAATTACCCATCAATCCCCAAACACTCACCCCAACAAACTAAAATCATCTGGTTGCTTCCAAAGGAGCCACTCCCTTCCCCACCATATTCTTTACTTTATATTATTCAAAATATCTATTCTTCTGGAAACAGGACAAAATGTATTAGTGGAAGTCCTCTGATGAGAAAGTGTGTGTTTGAGTCTTGCTCTGCTACACTGCAATGGCTGCCACTTATACACAACCTTAGAACATTAGTAAAGCTTAGTAGCAGGATGGGCCAATCCCATTCCAGTTTGTACCTTTGTGGCTGCACTATATAGGAAGATGAATTCAAAATCCTTAACAAACTTATGCCAGTGACTGAAAGCTTTACATTAAAAATTACACATATTTATTTTTCCATGTAAATTAGATTCAGTATCTATGCATGGACTACAGAACAGGACCGTATTTTATTATTCTATGCCTCTGCAGTATTTCCACCTTCAGTTTTACTGGGGAAAGCACTTTTGACCAGAAAACCCTTACTTTTTACCCTATGATGATGGGTGGAAGAGTTTTAAAACTTACATAACACATTCAGGGGGCAAGAGCAGGAGGGGGATCAAAAAACTGAAAGATGGGTGTGTGAGTATGGAGATATGCTATAACCTGAGAAAACCCTTACTCTTTTTCCCAATGTATATATTTCTTTGCACAGATTTTAGAAAGATATTAAATGGCAAAGCACCACATATTTGCCTTTTAGGAGAAAGGATATTGGGCCCCTAACTGTCCCCACTCCTTGCACTGATATGATCCACACCCCTGTGTGTCTGAAGTAATGATAAAGCTTGGAACCCACAGGATGCGAAGGGTTAACTAAGCTCTGTGTACTATTTCTGGCATTGGAAACTTAAGGCTAGCATCCTGTCCTTGTCTACAGCGCCTAAGCTTTTGATCTTTCCTGTACTTAATTAACAGAAACAAAAATAAACCCAATACATAAATGTTCACTACTCCACAACAATGAAACAATCGAGGTTTATCTATTAAGCAAATAATTTCTCAATGTAAGAAATCAAAATCCATTTCCTAATACAAATGAGCACCATCCTAAATGAATTCCAATTAAAGGAAAAGATGAGGCTATCTTGCAGAGAGTGTCTGGAGTAATATAAATCCTAATTATTGTTAATGTTTTATTTCAAATGCCTGGCAACCCACTGGCATATCAGCAAGACAGTAAATGTATCCTTTACTGTAGTTTATTAAGGAACATGCAAATGAGTGGTGTTGAGCAATAAGGAATAATTTTTAATGATGATCTAGTTTTCATGGAAAAGTGGGTTACAAATAAATTTGTTTGATTGATTGAATTCAGAGATAACACTAGACCCCCATCTCCCTAGCCCTGAAGTACTCGTGAAATTTTAGATGACCCCCAAAGAAACCTTTGGTTCTCCCCCTAATCCGAATCCCCATTTCAAAACCCATTCTGAGGTTCACATTCCTCTGTGTTTCACAGCAAAGCTGGTCAGAACTGAAGTCAAACCACTCCAGTATGTGTCAGCACAACTGTATCTAATTCTATAGTAACAATAGTAAATACTGGCAGATAAAAAAACAAAATAGCCCATCCAGTCTGCCCAGCAGGATGTTTAGAGTTGTAACTGCAAGTCCATGCAGCTTAACCCCTTGCCTTCTTTATTGAGTTGTAATTGTTGCTCTGTGCATGTTAACCCCTTGCTGTCTGTTTATTGTTGTAATGACTGCTTTATGCTGGTTACTTCCTTGCCTTCCTTTTTCATTGGTAACTGTCCATTTAGTGTTCTTATTGCCACTCTGTGGAGGTTACTCCCCCATGTAGAAAAGTTACCACATGTTACCTCATTGCTTCATTTCTATGCTTTTTACCACTAGGATCTTCTGTGTTTGTTTCATGCTAGGGCGCTGTTAGCTCTGGTCACATGGGGCCCATGGCAGCTCTGAGTTTCCAGTGGCTGTCTGGCAGCGATAAAATGAAGATGCACTTCAGGGCCGCAGCTGGATCCAATGTAGCCTGCAGCCAAAGAAGAGGCCTGGTGGGGCAGCCACTGCCAAAGAAGAGGCAGGGCCATTGCAGACACCATCCTGTAGAGGCCCAAGAAAATTCCCAGCAGGGCCACAGCAGGATCCAGTGCAGTCCATGGACAAAAAAGAGGCCCAGCCACCACAGACCACATTCTGTGGCAGCGCTTGAAAAAACTGATGGGACTGCAATGGACTCCATCTTGCGGCAGCCCAAGAAGAGGCCCAGCAGGGTTGAAGAAGAGGCCCACAAGAGAGGGCGAGGCCTGGAATGAGATCGTGAGATAGAGGGAATGTGTGTGTGAGAAAGAGAGAGAGTATATATGGGACCATATGTGTGTGTGTGTGTGTGTGTGAGTATGCGAGAAAGAGAGAGAGGGACTGTGTGTGAAATAGACCATTTTTGTGTGTGTAAGAGAAAGAAATCAAGTACGTGTGAGAGCATACATGTGTGTGTATTTGTGTGTGAGAGAGAGAAAGTGTATGTGTGAGATCATATGTGTATGTGAGAGAGAGAGGGAGAAAGTGTGAGAACATATGGTTGTGTGTGTGTGTGTGTGAAAATAAGAGGGAGTATTTTTGTGTGAGAGCATATGTGTATGTATGCGAGAGAGAGGGAGTGTGTGTGTGTGACAGCATGTGTTTCTGTGTGTGTGTGTGTGAGAAAAAGGGAGTATGTATGAAACTATATGTGTATGTGTGAGAGAGGAGAATATGAGAACATATATATATTAGAGATGTGAATCGTGTGATCGATCGTCTTAACGATCGATTTCGGCTGGGAGGGGGAGGGAATCGGATCGTCGCAGTTTGGGTTTTTTAAATATCGTGTAAATCGTGTAAATCGAAAACCGGCACACTAAAACATCCCTAAAACCCACCCGGACCCTTTAAAATAAAACCCCCACCCTCCCGAACCCCCCCAAAATGCCTTAAATTACCTGGGGTCCAGTGGGGGGGGGGGGGAGGGGAAGGGGGAGGGCAGGAAAACCGGCACACTAAAACAACCCTAAAACCCACCCCGACCCTTTAAAATAAATTCCCCACCCTCCCGAACCCTCCCAAAATGCCTTAAATTACCTGGGGTCCAGAGGAAGGGTCCCGGTGTGATCTTTTACTCTCGGACCTCCGTGCGTTGTAGAAATGGCGCCGGCGCTACCTTTGACCTGTCATATGACAGGTCAAAGGTAGCGCTGGCGCCATTTTGTTTTTTTGTCCCCCGACGTCAGGAGCGTAGGAGATCACTCCCGGACCCCCGCTGGACCCCCAGGGACTTTTGGCCAGCTTGGGGGGGCCTCCTGACCCCCACAAGACTTGCCAAAAGTCCAGCGGGGGTCCGGAACGATCTCCTACCGCGAATCGTTTTTCCGTACGGAAAATGGCGCCGGCCATACGGCATACGCACGGCCATACGGCATACGCACGGAGGTCCGAGAGTAAAAGATCACACCGGGTCCCTTCCTCTGGACCCCAGGTAATTTAAGGCATTTTGGGGGGGTTCGGGAGGGTGGGGGATTTATTTTAAAGGGTTCGGGGTGGGTTTTAGGGTTGTTTTAGTGTGCCGGCTCTAATGATTTTTGACGATTTAAAATATATCGGACGATATTTTAAATCGTCAAAAAACGATTCACATCCCTAATATATATATATATGTGTGTGTGTGTGTGTGTGTGTGTGTGTGTGAGATCATTTATGTCTGTGTGTGTGTTTGAGGGAGTGTGTGTGAGAACATATGTGTATGTATATGATGACAAAAGATAAAATTTGTGTAGCTCTCTTCCTCCCCACTAATCCACAGCAATCTCAAGGTGACTAGAAATCAAAAGTTCCCAGGTATGAAGAGCAAAGGATTTGTTTATTCTGATTAGTTTTATTTACTAGGTGTTATTTGATGTGTCTTCTGTTTTGAAATATTTTATTGGTGTTTGACAAATTTTTAAACATTTTTATGAGCTATTCTATTTGTCACCGGTTTTTAAATATTTATTCATTTTTTAGTATGTTTTTACTGTTATGATTGATATTTTATATTTCTTGATTTTGTTTGCTGTTTTATGAGGAATGGTAATGTTTCAGTTTTACTATTGTTGCACTGCCTACAGAGTCTGACTTATTGTGGTTTCCAATTCAGTTTGGGGCGGATTTTAAAACGAGCGCGAATAGCCTACTTTTGTTTGCGCTCCAGGCGCAAACAAAAGTACGCTGGATTTTAGTAGATACGCGCGGAGCCGCGCGTATCCGCTAAAATCCTGGATCGGCGCGCGCAAGGCTATCGATTTCGTATAGCCGGCGCGCGCCGAGCCGCGCAGCCTACCCCCGTTCCCTCCAAGGCCGCTCCGAAATCGGAGTGGCCTTGGAGGGAATCCTCTAACGCCCTCCCCTCACCTTCCCCTCCCTTCCTCTACCTAACCCACCCCCCCGGCCCTGTCTACACCCCCCCCTTACCTTTCTCCGGGGATTTACGTCTCCCGGAGGGAGAAGTAAATCCCCGCGCGCGAGCGGGCCTCCTGCGCGCCGGGCCGCGACCTGGGGGCGGGTACGGAGGGCGTGGCCACGCCCCCGGACCGCCCCAGGCCATAGCCACGCCCCCGTACCCGCCCCCAAAACGCTGCCGACACGCCCCCCGAAACGCCGCAACGACCGGGCCCGCCCCCGACACGCCCCCGACACGCCCCCCTCGGAGAACCCCGGGACTTACGCGAGTCCCGGGGCTCTGCGCGCGCTGGGAGGCCTATGTAAAATAGGCTTCCCGGCGCGCAGGGCCCTGCTCGCGTAAATCCGCCCGGTTTTGGGCGGATTTACGCGAGCAGGGCTCTGAAAATCCGCCCCTTTATGTCTGCACATTTGTATTTCTACTTTATGGTTCCTTTATTCTGCATTTGATAAGGGTCTGCCTGTGTCTGCATATGTGACCGAGGTAAGGTATTCTACTAGCTTATAGTTTCTGTGTGGGGATCTATAGCAGCTTGATTTGTTTTGCTTTACTGACAGGAAGTGTATTAGTGTTTTAGGGACTGATGAAATATTGCAGTGTTGGCTTTTCATAGATAGGGTTGTTACTGTTGGAGTCTAGCAGTTAGTGTGTTATGGTAAGGCAGGTTTGCTATAGCTTGTGTAAACATTTTTTGAAGGGTTTTGTATTATTACACAATGTTCCTGGTAGCGGAGGGAGTTTATGTTGCTGTTACAGTGTTCTGCTCTGCACCCTTTGTTAAGGGAGTTTCTGTGAACAGAAGGTATTGTAGAACCTGAGATACAGGGTTTATATTTGGAATCTCGTCTATCTTGTGTAAACCTAGACTTCATTCTCTGATAGAATTTTTAATGATTGATGCTTCAAAATTTTAGTGGTAGATTTACTAGCTAGTTGAAACTGGCCAGAGGTTTCTTTGTTGCTTAGAAGTTCCTTTTCTCCAGTGATGCCATTGACATGCATGCCCAGCACCTTGCAACAATGGTGTAAAATGTTAGAAGTGGTACCTCCAGCTTTCTGAGCGGGGATGTTGTGTCTTGCATGGACAGAATTTGGTAAGAGGCGTGTATGGAAAGAGCCATTGGACCCCACCAGGATCAAACCCAGTCACAAGTTATATAAGATTACTCCCTAATGACAGTTGCATGGGAATGTAGAACAGAGAGGATTTGAGTGTCTAATTATGTGTTTTTATAGGATTCATCTTGGGGAGAGGTGGGAGGGGGCAGGCAGGGAAGCTGCTGATCATTATTGAGTTAATTATCAAACTCTCAAGGGGTGGGGGAAGAGGAGGGCCTATGGACCAGTGCCCCAGATCTTTTAGGTACCTACAGTAGTAGTAGTAACACCTCTCTCCCATGCTCATTGTAATTCCATCACAACTTTTGATTTCATTGCTCCATCTGGAAGCCATTCTAGGCATCTAGACTGGGATTTGTTTGTTTGTTTTGTATACTTTTCTTTTTATTGGAAGAACAAAGATTACAAGTAAATATAACATTGAGTAATATGCAAAGGCAGGTCTCTGAAAACTACTGCTACACATTGCTATAATAGCCAAAAAGGGAGATTTTAACATAATAACAAAAAACACTCAGAAAAATGCTTCTAAAATGAGTACTCACACACACCTTCCCATTCAGGAAGTCTTACAGAGTCAACACTAACACAACAGTAGTCCCTTGATTTATTCATTTATAGACATTTGATATTCCTGCTGCATCCAAACAGTTGAGCCACATGGAACTAGCAAAAGAATAGATAATAGGGGTGTGAATCGTGTGATCGATCGTCTTAACGATCAATTTTGGCTGGGGGGGGAGGGAAATCTGATCGTCGTGTTTTTTTTTTTTTTTTTAAATCGTTAAAAATCGTAAATCGGGGGAGGGCGGGAAAACGGCACACCAAAACAACCCTAAAACCCACCCCGAACCTTTAAAAAAAATCCCCCACCCTCCCGAACCCCCCCAAAATGTTTTAAATTACCTGGGGTCCAGTGGGGGGGTCCCGGCGCGATCTCCAGCTCTCTGGCCACGGCTGCGTTGAGAAATGGCGCCGGTGGCCCTTTGCCCTTATCATGTGACAGGGCAAAGGTAGCGCCGGTGCCATTTTGGTTCCTGGCTGCCGACATCACGCGTGCAGGAGATCGCCCCCGGACCCCCGCTGGACCCCCAGGGACTTTTGGCCAGCTTGGGGGGGGGCCTCCTGACCCCCACAAGACTTGCCAAAAGTCCAGTGGGGGTCCGGGAGCGACCTCCTGCACGCGGGCCGTATTGCCAATCTTCAAAATGGCGCCGGCGCTACCTTTGCCCTGTCATATGATAAGGGCAAAGGGCCACCGGTGCCATTTCTCAACGCAGCCATGGCCAGAGAGCTGGAGATCGCGCCGGGACCCCCCCACTGGACCCCAGGTAATTTAAAACATTTTGGGGGGGTTCGGGAGGGTGGGGGATTTGTTTTAAAGATTCGGGGTGGGTTTTAGGGTTGTTTTGGTGTGCCGGTTTTCCTACGCCCTATTTAACGATACAATACAAATGCCCCTGATAAATCGGGGGCATTTGTATTGTATCGTGCACTCTAACGATTTTGGACGATTTTAAAATTATCTGACGATAATTTTAATCATTCAAAAACGATTCACATCCCTAATAGATGTTATAATATTTTTGATCTCATAGGGCAGATGATCAATTAAAGGTGAATTTTAAAAGTCTGACGCACGCCAAAATCGGGAGTTTTGTGTCTATGTTGGGCTGGAGCCTTCACAGACACATATCTCCTTTGGCAAGCACACCTCACTTGATCTCAAAAGGGGCAGGACGTAGGCATGGTCTGGGTGGGGTGTGGGTGCTCCAGGGTGGGCCGAGAGATGAGCACATATCTTTTTATATGCTTGGATGCGCGCCATGGGCCGGCCTCTGTCATAGGAGCAATGAATGGCTGGCGCCATCTTAAAAAATGGCACAGGCCATCCATTGTTCCTACCATGTGACAGGGGCCGACCAATGGCACTGATAGCCCGTCACACGGTAAGGGCAAAGGGCCATCGGCACCATTTTGATTAGTGGCAGCCGATGGCCCGAGAGGGGGAGATCACTCCCGGGACCCTGCTGGATCACCAGGGACTTTCGGTAAGTCTTGGGGGGGGGGGGGGGTGTCGGGCAAGTCTTTGGGGGTCGGGAGGGTGGGGGGTGCAATTAATTAAATTTGAAGGGTTGGGGTGGGTTTAGGTTGGTTTTTTTTAATGTGCCCTTTCTCCCCCCCCTCCCGAAATACGATAAGAAAACCACATGAAATTTTGTGGGTTTTCTTATCATTTCGTTGCCCTCCCGAAATGCGACGAAATAGGAAATATTGTCTCTATTTCCTATTTCGACGCAAACGAATGCACATCCCTAGTAGGATCAGGATTTGCGTGCCCACTTAAAATTGGGTGCACACGGGTACATGGTCAGCCTATTTTATAACATACGCACACAATGGGCATGTACCAATGTACACATGGCAATGTGTGCCTGTACGCCTGTGTTAAAGTCACCTCCATAACTTGTCCCCTATTACATAAACTTAGCCAACTCTTTCACATCCTTCTCTAGGGAAGCTATTTTTTTTCATATCCAGAGGAGTAGTCATGAGAATGATCATTTGTTCAGTATAAAACATAACAGTTACAATATGTAGACACAGGACCTTTAGGGCTAGTTAAAAGTCAGATAAATGCAATATTATACAAAAAATCACTGAAATATGATCTCAAACTCAGAAAGTTATAATTTACAAACAGGTCCAAAACAACAATCACTCCCATTGGGTACCCTTTAGTATCAAGTTTCCAAGAAAAATGAATAAAATATAATGATGCAAGTTGGAAATAGGTTGACTGAGTGTAAAAGGACAAGCATATAAAGCAGTTACTGTTTACTTTGCTTCTGATACTCTAATTCTTTCAATGAATTGTTCTTTAAACAAATCTATGTACTGTATACTTATGTACTTGGGCGAAAGAGACAGAGATAACTTAATGGATCCCTTATTTAAAAATCAAAAAAGTTTATCATGTTAATAATAAAGAAGAATTCTAACTTCCTAAAGCTTTCTCCTGTCTGACTTCATCCCCATTCATTTGTTGTCAAAACAGGATTCCATATTTAACCTCTGTTTTATTCTTCCTCTGCTTCTCTTTTCTTGCATTGAATGATATGTTATTATCTCTGAAGTGTAGATTTCTGCCAAGCTCTCGGCACTTCACTGGTAGGAGTGTTGCCCACAACTCCAGAAATCTTTGTTAGAGCTGTAGAAATATAATGAATAGTAGGAAAGCTTGATGGCATCTGTGGATAGGAAGCTCATTAAGGACCCCAGCCCCTTGTTTTATTCCTAACCACACTTGCCCTGTGGGACTTCAGTGTCTTGCTGGATAAAGCCAGAAGGACTCATTACGTATAAAGCTGTGTTTAGAGAGCCCTGTTGGTCCTGGAATGCCTCTGCAA
This sequence comes from Rhinatrema bivittatum, assembly GCF_901001135.1. Classification (NCBI taxonomy): domain Eukaryota; kingdom Metazoa; phylum Chordata; class Amphibia; order Gymnophiona; family Rhinatrematidae; genus Rhinatrema; species Rhinatrema bivittatum. The sequence goes on from NC_042618.1 coordinate 155,250,516, forward strand.
GTCAGGTAAAGAGCCTGGGCCTTTATCCATGTCAGGACAATACCAGCCACCTCGGAAATGTCATGGCTTTGAATGTAACTGCAGGTGTTGCTTCCCAAAAGACCCCCTGTACTCCCTCCTATGCAGCCCACAATGGACGAATAGAAAACTCACTCTGGTATTTCAACAAAGACTTAAAGAGAAATTGAAATAATAGGAACACAATTTTGGTACTTCCTTATTTTTTTTTCCCATGAATCACGGACCATGACTAATACCTTAAGAGTAAGAAAGCATCCTAACTCCTACAAGGCATGTGTAGAAAGAACTAAGTGTCACAAAAAGAGGCTTCCTGTCCTCACCTTGTCTAAAGGCCTCAGTTCATTGACTAGCAAAGCTTAACCACAGCAAAGTAAAGCCCAGCACATTAGAAATCTTAGCCCTGGCCCACTGCTGAGGGACAACCATTTGCTGTGACAATATTTATAGTCAGTGGACAGGAGGCCGTTTTGCCCCATTAATAAATTCCAATACACTTTGTATTGTATTATGTGCTATGGTAATATGGGACGCACAGGTGAATGTGAAAAATATCTCCTATGCTAATATTATTATATAGTCAATGGTATTCATTGGAATGGCATGATTCTCATCTGTTTAGGGCCAAAATCGTCTGGAGGTCAGTTTGTGCTAGAGGTGTAAACAGATATTTTTTCATTTTGCTTGTTTTTCATTTAGGTTTTCATTTTTGTAAAACATTTTTTTGTCATTTGTTTAGTTTCTTTTTGTTTATTTAAAACAAAAGAAATGAAACAAAAAGAAAAATTGAAAAAAACAAAGGAAAAAAAACAAAATAAAATTTCAGCTTCGCAGTCAAAACGCCTCACTCCCAGACCCTCCTCCATCTTCCCTACCCCTACCTCAGACCTTCTTGTTGAGAGTTTCTTCATGGGGCAGGCGTGATTCTAGTCCCTCCTTCTCTGCAGCTGCTGCTATTACAAATGATGCTGGCAGACTGAGGCCAGCGCAGTTGTACATTTTTACCATACAGAATGGCTCCGGCCTGTGCCTGTGCCTGTGCCTGAGACTGAACCTGGTCAGCACCATTTTGTAAGGCAAAAATGTACAAGAGTAGTGACCTCGGTCTGTATTAGCAGCAGCTACAGGGCAGGAATAATTGGGGACGTTCAGGAGAATGTCTGTGAGTGAAGGATTTTTATTAGGTGGCCTTATATTATTTTTTTTAAAACAAAATTTGGTTAGTTATTTTTTTGTTTCATGTTAAAAATGAAACAAAATGAAACAGGAAATTCAGTTAAAATGTTCCATTTCCAGTGTGTGTGATTAAGTTTAATACATTACATCTTATGCTTAAGGCTTTAAGGTGGTAGCTTTCAATAGGACTACAGTGCTTTATCTGCAAATGGCCCTTTAGAAATCTGCATGACCAATGCACACGTGAGCTATGCGTGTGCACACTGTATGCATGTACATTCATGGGCATAGGTGAAAGGTGTTCCATGAGGAGGGGCTGGGTGGAGTTGGGACTTTCCCCCATACGTTTTGATTTTTAAAATATGCGCTTAAATTCACTCCATAAAAACTACATGTAGTTTTGCCAGGATCATTTTCAAAGCGGCCTTATATGCATAAGCCCACTTTGAATATCGGAGTAATTTCTGTACATATTTGCTGACTAACTTATGTAGGAAGCTACAAAATTACTGCCACAAGAGGCTAATGAAAAAAAAAAAATCTTTCTGTGGACAAAACACAGAAATGGTCTTTTTTAAAAAAAAAAAATTGCACCCCCCCCCCCCCCCCACACTGATTGCTAGTAAACTTATGCGCATATGTCATGTTTGCATGTAAGTTTACGTGGACTGAGCAGAGGTGCGCCTAGAGGTGGAGCCGGGGTGGGGTTTGGACTTGTGTGTACACTTTTGGATTTTAAAAGGTATGCATGGAAATTTTCATGAAAAATTTGTGCAGACCATTTGCTAGGTGTAACTGGAGCAGGTAGTTTTGCTGAGATCATTTTCAAAACAGACTTAAGTGCAGCAGGCCATTCTGAAAATTGGTGTATGTATTCAGAAAATTGAAACGTGAAGCCAGAAAAAGGCCATATAGCCTTTCTAGTCTGCCCATCCGCCCAACTAATTTAGCTTTACAATTCCCATCACTCCCTCAAAGATCCCCTGTATTTACCCCATGTTTTCTTGAATTCAGACACTGTTTTTGTCTCCACCACCTCTCCTGGGAGGCCATTCCATGCATCCACCACCCTCTCTGAAAAGAAATGTTTCCTAAGATTACTCCTGAGTCTACCCCCTTTCACCTTCATCCCATGACCCCTCGCTCTAGAGCAGGGGTGGGCAATTCCAGTCCTCGAGGGCCACAAACCTGTCGAGGTTTTAGGATATACTAATGAATATGCATGACATAGATTTGCATACAACTGAGGCAGAGTGCATGCAAATCTCTCTCATGCATATTCATTAGGGATATTTATTTATTTATTTATTTATTTAAATTTCTTATATACCGGCATTCGCGATGGGAGTCGCATCATGCCGGTTTACAAATAACAAGGTGTGACAAAAGAATAAATACTTAATAACTTAAAACATTAACATGTGATAGAAGAATAAGGTAGCAGTTACAATAAAACAGGGATAAAATGCAACTTGGAATGTAGAGAAGGCAAAAGAGAGATTAACAATGAGATAACAAAAGAATAACCAAGGTAAATAAAACCAATAACCAATAACAACCAACAATAACCAAAAAAATAACCAAGGTAAATAAGGATATCCTGAAAACCAGACTGGTTTGTGGCCCTCAAGGACCGGAACTGCCCACCCCTGCTCTAGAGCCTCCTATCTATTGAAAGAAGCTTGTCTCCTGTGCATGGAAATCTTGGGGGTATTTAAATATATTTTATCATATCTCCCTTATCCCGCCTTTCCTCTAGGGCAGGGGTTTCCATCCTTTTTGGGAGCGTGGACCCCTTTTCAATCTCTAACATTTTCATGGACCCCCACATGCTTCTCTTTCACTTTTACTGCAGTTATGTGCCATATATAGAAAAGTGATTAATGTAATAACAAAGAAATAATTATATATACACAAGGCTCATTCATAATATATCAAACTTATTAAATAATGCTTACTGATAGAAATGGAATACATAGAATTGCAAAGCACAGCAGCAAATGTGCTTCAATAACGTGTAGTGAAACTACAGGCAGCCACACAGCTGGATCTAGAGCAACTGGGGGGGGAGGGGAATGGACTGGAGGAGGGAGAAAGACAGACTGGTAGAGCTGGACTAGTGGAGGGAGAGAGAGTGGCAATAAAGAGATTGGTGGAGGGAAAGAGAGTGAGAGACTGGTGGGGATGGACTCATAGAAGGAGAGAGACTGGTGGAGGGAGAGACAGATTGGTAGAAATGTACTGAGAGAGAGAGAGAGACAGACTTGGTGGAAATGGACTGGTGGAGGGAGAAAGAGAGACAAACTGGTTGAGATGGACTAGTGGGGGGGAGATAAACTGGTGGAAGGAGATGGAGAGAGGGACTGGTGGAGGGAAGAGAGAGAAAGATTGGTGGGGATGGACTGTAGAGAGGGAAAGAGACTGATGGGTGTGGACTAGTGGAGTGGAAGAGAGAGAGAGAGAGATTGGTGGAAATGGACTGTGAAGGGGGGAGTGAGAGAGACTTGCAGAATGGACTGGTGGAGGGAGTAAGGACTGGTTGGGATGAACCATGAAGCAGAGACAGAGACTGGTGGGGAAGGGGAAGGAGGGATGTTTGAGACGTGCCCACATCGCTAAAAGTGAGTTGTGGAGAGAAGTTTGGTGCACATATGTCTCCCAACCCTCCTCAACAATATGGTATTTATTATAATTATTATTTAAAGAAAATCATCTCTGAGAGGGAAACCACTGTATTAGTTTGATGTTGGAAAGGTTTTAATGGCTCTCTCCACACCTGCCTGCTACCAAATTCCATACATGCAGAGATAGGACACCCCCACTTTTAAAGCAAGAGGCATGGCTACAAACATTTTGCACCTTTGTCACAAAGTGCTGGGCTATGTCAGTGGTATATCTGAACAGAAAGTAACAAATAAACCCCTGGCCAGTTTCAACCATCTAAGAAAACTACCACCAAAATTATTCAAGTGAGTTAATCAATAAAACCTCTTCTATATAGGAGTGGGACAGAATCCCAATATAAAACCTACACTTAAGTCCTGTATTCATAGAAACTCCCACAACAAAGGGTGCAGAGCAGAACAAGAGCCCTTTCTCTTACCACTCAGAGCTGTAGCTAGGAAATTTGGCACTTATGGCAAAGTGAAAAAATGTGCCCTTGCCCTGTATGCAACATGAGTTCAGCGTAGAACTCAGGCTGACCCTTACCTAATGCAGAATAAAGGGACCATAAATTAGATTCAGAACCATGCCAACAAAAATGAAAATGGAAACCCAAGAAGCCAGAATTTAGGAGTAGTGCAACACAGGAGAAAGAAAACCAGAAATAGAAATGCATTTCCACTTCTACTGAACAAAATACAAAGATAGCAAAACTGACATATTCCTCTTTCTAAAAGTATAAATAAAGTGGGGTTCTTTTTCTACATTTTGTTATGTGGGCATTTTATTTGGTTCTAGTCTCTCTTTTTGGTCTTCTACGTTCATTTCCAGGATCTCTTTTCCATTTTCTATTTCTTCTCTTTCCTCCTGTCTTCTTGTCTTCCTTTCCTACATCTGTCTCAGACATTGATCGTTTCCTTTCATCTTTTTTCTCCATTTCTCATTTCTCTACCTTTCTATCCACTCATAGCTAAATTTCACCTCATCTTCACCTCTCTAATCCGCCAGTCTTCAGTTTCCCTCTTTGCAGCTCTCTCCTACTTACCAGCTTTCTGTCTCCCATCCTCACCCCATCCCATTTCCCTTTATGTCTCATACTTTCCTCAGCCTCCTATTCTCCATTTTTCACTCACTCCCTAGTCCTCTATTTCCATCCTCTTTACTTGCACCCTCCCCAACCCTCATCTACCTTCCTCAGCCTCTAATCCCTTCACTAGCCCAAGCTCTTTCCATGTCACTCTGTCTCTCCCTGTCCCTTTCTTGCTGTAACTTACTCCTTACTGAGCCTCCTATTATCCTTCTTTCACTGCCTTCCAAACCTCATTCCCACTCTCTCCTACCTTCACAGCACCCAACTCCATTTCTAGTACTCCAGGTCATTCACAACCTTACTCATTCCTTCCCCAGGCCATCTAATACACCCACCACTCAACACCCAATTGCAGATTCTGTACTGTCTGCTCCTGCTTAGTCTCCAAGTCCCTGATGTCTATGTTGTGCCTGTTGGTCGCAGACATCTGCGCCCTCTATTGCACACCTTTTTTCTGCCTGATTCAGTTCCTTTCGGGAAGATGGCTGCCTCTGCTTCTCCATGCTGACCACTCCGGCATCCCCGGTCCGGCATGGGTGATTGCATTCGCCATCTTTCTCCCGGAGTCACTTAGGGCACGCGCGTGCACGCAGCCCTGTCCTTTACGTGCTTCATGATGGGAACCTTGGTGGCGTCTCCATAAAATGATGCCACAAGCTCTGGTATTTAATCTCCATTCACGATTCCGTATACGAGTTAGCAAGGAATCCTCCATGCTGATCCCTCTGCAGTACCAGTTGCTCCCGCTCTGTGTACTCTCGCTCTAAGATGACTTAGATACCCACTCCATGGGGGCCTTGCCTCTCTCCTCTATACCCTTTGAGGTTATCTACTACCAACAAGGATGCCTAAGGTACCTGCTCCTCGGGGGCCTTTTTTCATCCCGGACCTCCTCTCCTCGGGATTTCTCTTCTACTACAACTGCCAGCATCAGAGTGAGTACTACTGCTCCAGTTCTGCTCTGCAAAATGATTACCAGCATGGTTAAAAGGGGAGGTGAAAGAAGCTATTTTAGCCAAAAGATCTTCATTCAAAAATTGGAAGAAGGATCCAACAGAAGAAAATAGGATAAAGCATAAATGTTGGCAAGTTAAATGTAAGACATTGATAAGACAGGCTAAGAGAGAATTTGAAAAGAAGTTGGCTGTAGAGGCAAAAACTCACAGTAAAAACTTTTTAAAATATATCCAAAGCAGAAAGCCTGTGAGGGAGTCAGTTGGATCGTTAGATGATCGAGGGGTTAAAGGGGCACTTAGAGAAGATAAGGCCATCGTGGAAAGATTAAATGATTTCTTTACTTCGGTGTTTACTGAAGAGGATGTTGGGGAGGTACTCGTAATGGAGAAGGTTTTCATGGGTAATGATTCAGATGGACTGAATCAAATCACGGTGAACCTAGAAGATGTGGTAGGCCTGATTGACAAACTGAAGAGTAGTAAATCACCTGGACCGGATGGTATACACCCCAGAGTTCTGAAGGAACTAAAAAATGAAATTTCAGACCAATTAGTAAAAATTTGTAACCTATCATTAAAATCATTCATTGTACCTGAAGACTGGAGGATAGCAAATGTAACCCCAATATTTAAAAAGGGCTCCAGGGGCGATCCGGGAAACTACAGACCGGTTAGCCTGACTTCAGTGCCAGGAAAAATAGTGGAAAGTGTTCTAAACATCAAAATCACAGAACATATAGAAAGACATGGTTTAATGGAACAAAGTCAGCATGGGTTTACCCAGGGCAAGTCTTGCCTCACAAATCTGCTTCACTTTTTTGAAGGGATGTGGTGGCCACAGCCCCATGGTATTTTTCAGTCTTCAGACGCTGTTGAGATGGGTGCACCAGCAGCCTGTCGGGCCATCTTTGATCTTCAGCCTCTGGCGGAATAGTTGCACCATTGACACTGCTGCCTCCTTCAGTCTTCTCTGGCTGGAGTGTGCTGGTGTCCTATTGGTCCTTTTCTTTCACAGTGCAGGATTTCTTCGCTCTGTGGTCACTTCCCGCAGATCTCCTATTATGGTCTGGCAGCCCCCTAGAGGTCCTCGGACCACAGGTTGAGAACCACTGCTCTAGGGTGTACATGTTTAGATCTTTAAGTCGGTTCCTATATATTGACTTTTCTTTAAGCGGAATATTAAATTCTCATAAATAAATTATTGTCCTATAGCTTCTGAAAGGGAAATACAATGTCAAGAAATAATTTTGCATGTAAAACACTCAAGGAAAAGAATTCTGTGGAGCTTTACCCAAAGAAAACGCCCAACATTTTATTTAGTTTAGTGCCTATATTTTCTTGATTGATTCATTTTTTTCTGAGTGGAATGTTTTCCTTTCCCAAGGATGTAGGAATTTAAATCCTTGGGCAAAGATGCGCAAATGAAAAATTCTGCCAACACACTGAGCTAACTGACTTGTAGGCTTTCAGCACTCTTTTGCCAATTTCAAAACTGTGCTTTTTTATGTTTTGTAGGGATGTGCAGGGAAAAAAATGTGTTTTCATTTTTCGTTTCGTTTTCGGGAATTTCAGTTCATGGATTGCTTGATTTATTTCATTTGTGTGAAAAAAATAAATTGAACAATTAACCCCCCCCCCCCCAAATAGCCTCCTACCCTCCTGGAAAAACACTGTGGCCAGGATCCCCCCAGACCTCACTTCTGGTCCAGTGGGGAACCGCCATCTCGGATTAGGCTGAAGCCTTGGACTTGCATAGGCCAGGGCATTGGCCTAGTGCTAGGTCTGACATCTTGGGCTTGCATATGCCAAGGCTTCAGACTAACCCTAGGCCCAAAGCCTAGACCTCGGCCTAGGCCAGTCCACAGATCCAGGCCGGACACCGTGGCATGGCCCGAAGCCAGGTCCTGATGCCTAGGCCAGTGCCTAGACCCAGGCCCAATATCATGGCCTGGCCCGGAGGACAGGTTCTGATACCTAGGCTGGGGCCCAGACCTAGGCCAGGTCCCAATGCCTAGACTAGTGCCCGGACCCAGGACCAACACCATGGCCTAGCCCGGAGGCCAGGTTCTGACACCTAGGCCAGGGCCTGGACCTAGGCCCTGGACCCAGGCTTGATGCCATGACCTGACCAGAAGAAGGGGGCCTCACACTGGTGCCTCAGCCCAAACCCAGGCCCGACCAGGAAGCCGGGTCCTGACACTGCGGCCTTGACCCAGATCCAGGCCCGACACTGCAGCTGAACCCGGAGGCTGGGTCCCAATGCCTGGCCCTTGGCCCAGGATCAGGTCCAGACCTCGGAGACCAAGCCTGGGAGCTCCTCTTCAGGCATTCTCTTCTTTCTTTGGCCCATAGCACAATGATGGTGTCTGCTGGGGTGACTGCCTCAGAGTTAATTAACTCTGGTATGACCCCAGTGGATGGTGTCATTTGGCTTGCAAGTGCCAAAGAAAGAAGAGGCAACCCAGGCCTGGGTTCTGAGGCCTGGGCCTGAATATGGGCTGAAGCCCAGGTGTCAGAGCCTGACCTCCTGGCTGAGGCCCCGGGTCAGGCCTGGGTCCAGGCCTAGGTCCTGGTATCAGGACCCGGTCTCTGGATTGAGTTTTGGCATTGGACCTGGTTCAAGGCCCTGGCTGAGTCCCCAGTGTCAGGACCCAGCCACCGGGCCAGGTCACAGGGGCCCCTGTCGAGGACCCAGTATTGGGACTTGGCCTCCAGGTTGGGTTGCACCATCATACCTGGGTCCAAGCCGAGGCTATGACTTTGAGATCCAGCCTCGGGTCTAGGCCCAGGCCGAGGCTCTGGCATTGGGTCCTGGCCTCCGGACCGGGTCACAGTATCAGGCCTGGTTCTGGGTCCTGGCTGAAGCCCCAGCATCATTCTCCAGCTCCCTCTGGGCCAGGACATGTGGTCGGGCCTGATTCCGAGCCCCAGCTGTCATGACTCGGCTTCCAGGTCAGGTCGCAGTGTCAGTCTATTGCCCTGGCATCGGGAACCGGCCTTTAGGTTGAATTGCAGTGTTGGGCATGAGATCTGGGCCCCCCACCTATGCTAGTGCCCTGGTGTCAGGATCCGGCATTCAGGTCGGGTCACAGCGTTGGGCCTGGGTTTGGATTTAGGTCCTGGCATCAGGACCGAGCCTTCGTCGGATACCTGACGGATCAGGTAAGTTTTTGTTTTTTTAAGCTTAATTTTCGGGGGTCTCGGCTGAGGCCCTGGCATTGGCCTGTGCCTCTGCAAAGACCTGGCATTCTGCTCAGGTCTCGGCTGCGGCCCCTGCTTTAGGCCTTGTCCCATTCTCTAGGTGTGACCCCAGCTTCGGTTCTACATCTAGACCCAAATTATTAGTTGAAAACAAAATGAAAGAATAAAATTCATTTCATTCGTGGGGGCCTCCCGATTCTTTTCATGGTCCCCAAATGAAACAATTTAGCCTTATTTGTCACATTTTTCATTTTCATTTTAAATGAATGCACATCCCTATGTTTTGTCCAATTCTGCATGACTTTTCATAAGCTACCTTAGTGTTTGACAGAATCTGTGGCATGTTCCCTCCATACATCCTATGAATTTGGACATTGTCCCCTCAGTGTCTGCTCTCTTTCCTTGTGGTCCTTGAGCAGGTTGGTGAGCCAAATGTAAAAGACAACAACTCAGCACAAGGCTTAAAGTGAATGAACCATTTCAGAGAGTAGGCACGAAGAAGAAGCTTCAGGGAAGCAGCTTCCAGAACCACATCTAAGCAAATCTGAGACAGGGACAATAGCACTGCTGGTATGAGCTCTTTACTGCATAGTCTGTCAATATGCTTCATTTTGGATGCATTTTAGTGAAAAACAGCTCCTTCCTGACAGATAATTTTTTTTCCCTATAAAATTCATGTCTAGACTATAAGTAGGGCATTGCCTTGAGCTTTCTGGAATGGTGATTAAAATCTGTAAATAAATCAATCAATCCTGTTCATGTCTTGATTCGTAAGGGGACGACAATGTAATCAAAGTCTTTCCAGGATATTTCTCACTCAGATCTCCTTGTTAGAGAGAGAGTTTAGGGTAGGATTAGAGAGAACTATATAACTTGACTGTTCAGTCTGGAAATCCGGCTGCTGCAAGGGGTTTGCTCTTTAGAATGCAAGAAAATAAATAAATAAGTAAATAAATAAATTAATAAAAGAGAAACAGAAGCCAAGGGTCCATTAAACACTTTGCGATGGCAGATTCAGGATGCTTCAGTCACTTCAGAGGCGTTGCCATCGCCTTGTCAAGTAGAATTGCTTGAGCAGAAGCTGCCAAATGACGGATCATAATGGCTGTAAATTTAGCCCTTTTGCTAAAACATGCAGGAAAGAGAGCTTAGTGTTGTTCCTGTGAGCAGCATCTGTATCAGCATGTTTTAGACGGGTCCGCGGAAGAGAATTTCAGTCCTCTGCTGTACCCATTATTGCCTCTCAGTGCAGGAGGCTTGAGGCATCACTCCCTGTCAGAAAAGCAGACGTTTTGGAAAATTTGCTCTGAATTTCCTACATAACCCTTGTTTTTCTGGCAGGGGAATGGATTCCAGAGGACAAAGTAATCAGCCTTAGAGATCACGTTAGGGGTTCAGGGTGTGGCAGAAGGGCACTCACTCTGAGCCATGGCTAGAGGAAGCAGGACATGGAAATAAGGAGGATGAGGAGGTTTTGAGCCGGTAAGCTGAGGCCCACTGTTGCATAGACTGAGGAGCTGTGCATATAGGGAGAAAAAAATAGCTGGCATATGGTGCTCTGAGCTCCAGGCTTCTTGCAAAGGGGGTGTCCAAACAAAGCCTGCCATCACCACAGATATGGTTTTGAAGGAAGTGGGAGGTCAGAGAAGGTTCTGTTTGAAGTCATTTGGAGAACAGCAAGATGAGTGATGCAGCCATATGCAGGCAGAAAGCTAAATAGTGAAAATATCTATTCCTCCCTCTCCCCAATGAAACATTAATTTCAATGAAATTCCATTCCAGCACCAGATGAGGCAAAACACCTGGATTGCTTAAGTTACAAACTGTTAACAGATTTTCAAAGTTTTTAAACAACTCTGTACTCATCAGTGACAAGGTTAGAGTAGCTTTTACACTAAATCATGGGGGAAAGCTGACAGTTCCTCAGGAGTCATGGTTTGGAGTGAGGTTTCTTTAACAGATACTTTCAAAAGTCGGAAATTAGATTATCCCAGTAGAGAGTGTGATAGAGGCAGTAGTAGTCCAGGGGCATTTCAATAAAGAGCAGACAGAGATAAATGATTCCAAACTATCCATATGAACTGCTAGAAAAGCTGCAAATAAAATGTTAAGAAAACATACCTTGAATTGTTTGTCTATAAATGCCAGAAGTCTAAAAACTAAAATTGAAGAGTTGGAATGTATGGTACTGAACGAAGATATAGATATAACACACATTTCAAAGACTTGGAGGAAGGAGGTCAAACTTCTAGAGGAAAGATGCTGTATGGATGGAATAGAATCAAGCAGGATAAAAGTCATACAGGAGACAAAATGCACTGTGGAATCTATAGCTAGAAATTCCATGTATGATGGGGATGAGTAAAAGAAATCTAAAAAGCTAACAAATTAGGCAACAGAATAATAATGTGAGATTTCATTACCCCAATATTTATTTGGTAAAGGTCTTATTCTAAATGCCATAAATGATTACTTCATGGACAGCTGTTCCTTGAACTGATAAAGGGGGGACTATTCTAGATCTAATCCTCACTATGACACAGGAGCTGATGTAAGAGATAATGATGGTGGGGCTGCTTAGCAACAGAGATCATAACATAACCAAATTTAACATAATCATTTACGGGAGGACATTAAGGAAAACTGCTGCAGTAGCATTTAACTTTAAAAAGAGAGACTATATAAAATGAGGAAATTAGAAAAAAAAACCTAAAAGAGCAGTTGCAAAGGTTAAAAGTTTGCATCCAGTTTCAAAACACCATCTTGGAAGCCCAGACCAAATGTTTTCTATGCATTAAATAAGATAGAAGATCAAATGACTGTTAGCATATTAAAATGGTGAGATGAAAAAGGCTATTAAAGCCCAAAATATATACTTCAAAAACTAGAAGGTGGATCCAATTGAAGAAAATAGGAAAAACCATAAGTACTGACAAGTTAGATGCAAAGCATTTATAAGGCAAGCAAAAAAAATAATTTGAAAAGAACCTTTCTTGAGAGGCAAAATTCAAAGTAAACAGTTTTTAAAGTATATTTGCAGTAAGAAGCCTGTGAGTCAGTTGGACGTCTAGATGACTGAGGAATGAAAGGGGCATTCAGGGAAGACAAGGACATAGCAGACAAACTAAAAGATGCTGGGTTTCATATTAGGAAACATTGGAATATTTTATTCCCTTTAAAAATTTTTGATGAGGGTCCGATTTTTGCAATCAAAAAACGGAGAAGTCTGTGGGACAATTTGAATCAACGGGGCATAAAAGGTGATGTGCCATCCATATATGGCCAACAAATGTGTGGGTCTTGTTCAATTTGCTGCCATGCATTGATTATACAAAGGTTTCAACATTCTAATTTGAAGCGTCCTTATATACTTCCTGATTTATTTACGTGTAACACTGCAGGAGTAATATACGCAATTTTATGTATGTGTTCACTGATTTACATTGGACAAACTACAAGGTCGGTGAGATTGCGTATCATTGAACATAAAAGCAGGACTAGAATGTGTAAAGAGGAAGCACCTTTAGTTAAACATTGGATGGATCAAAACCATGCGGTGGAGCAATTGAAGTTTTTTGTGGTGAGGAAAATAGTTTTAGAGCAGGGAGGTGATTTATCTTCAATTTTGAGACACGTGGAACAAAGGTTCATTTATGAGTGGAACACGAGTTCTCCCCATGGACTTAATGGCCCGATTGAATGGGCGGCCTTTCTTTGATTAAGTTGGTTTATAGGGATTTGGAGGTTTCCTTAGTGATGGTTGTTTGCATAAGTGATAGATTGATGTTATTAATGGTTTAATGAGATACCCGTGAGCTATATAAGTGTAGAGATAGATGCCTGTATTGTGTCACTACCTGTGGGAGGATTTCGTCAGTTCTGGTTGTTGACGTGAGTATGCGATCGGTTGGATGTTTGCTCAGGTAAGCGTGTTTAATCTCCTCGGTTATTTCAAATTGTTGTTGTTGTTTTGGTTGCAGTATATGCGACTGGAAGAAATGATTTAAAGTATTACCTTTTGAAGGAGTCGTTAATATATTTAAATGGTATTTGAAGATAAGAAAGTTATTTAGAGACCTGGGAATTGAAAGGTTTCAGAAGCGTATATGTATGGTCGCCATGGTAGGTATGATATAAGGTTTGAATGGTTTTTATTGTGTGAATGAGGGTTTTGAGCTGATATTTTAACTATAGTATTTTTTCTGCTTTAAGTGGATTCATTGGTGAGCATAGATTGGGCGAAAACTATCCCTGAAGAAGCCCGTTGTCTACGGGTGAAACAAGGATCTCTTGTCAGATGAGTCCATTGGACAGTGCTGAGTCTACATTTGGACACTGGACATTGGAAGTGACCATTGAATGTGTTTATTTTTAAGAGATGGTATACCCAGTGATCCATAATATTTATAGTATTTTTGGGATGATGTGATTTTTTGTATAAATTGTTTAAGCTGTTTTGCATATGTTATAGCTTCACTATTCAGCGACTGTTACTGTATTTTTGAATGGTATGTTTATGCACATTTTTGATTAATGGGGGAATATGTAATCAAACATTTGTGGGCATTATACATTGTATGATGTGTTATTTTAATGGTTGTGATTGAATGGTGTGTATGTGGTGAGTGTGTGAGCTAGATAGTATTTATTGTCTAGTTAGTATTTTTACTGTATAGTCTCATGAATAAAAATGTTTGCACAGATTTATGTTTGACGTGTTATAAGATTTGTGTGTTCTCTTATATGGTTGTTATTGTATGGGTTTCATATTAGGCATCACCACCCAGAAAAAAGATCATGGAATCATTGTAACATCACTTTGATATCCTTGGCCCAGTGTAAGGATGCTTCAGCCCACAACACCAGTGTATTTTGGTGGTCATAAAAACAAATTGAATGCTATCAATGGTAACAACCACATCTTGAGTATTGTGTGCAGTTCTGGTCAACCTATCTTAAAAACGATAGAACTGAACTAGAAAAGGTACAGAGAAGGGTGACCAAAATGATAAAAGGGATGGAATTGCTCCCCTATGAGAAAAGCTAGAGGTTAGGGCTCTTCAGCCTGTAGAAGGGCTGGACAAGCAGAGGTATGATAGAGGCCTATAAAATCCTGAGTAAGATGGAATGGGCAAGCAGGGAATGATTATTTACCCTTTTTAATATTGATAGGAGTAGGGAACACTCCATGAAGCTAATAGGTAGCAGATTTACAACAAATCTAAGAGGGAGGCACTAGAGGGCCAAATACAAGAAGGCCATGTATGAGCTCTTTTCTCCTACCTCCTGTGGTTTAATTTTTGTTTTTTATCCCTTGGTTTGGTGGCTGATGTGCGTCCCAGCATGCATTCCCTGTATGGCCTCCGACAGTGCTTGTTTTGAATAGAATCACTGAGTAAAGTGCTGAGACAGGGCAGCTGTGTGCAACTGTCTTTGTCCTACTGGGGATAGAGAGGTTGTTAATGATATTCCCTGCTTCCTCTACTTCAACTACAGATGTGCTGTTTGGAGACCAAGGTGATTTTGGGCAGCTGACTGCGTTATATTTTTCTTTGACTCTGAATATTGTTTGCCGGGTGTGGGAATTTTTGGTTCTATTTTGTTCTTAAGGTGTGTCTTCTTTGGGGAAACTGGGTTGCATTGATCTCCTAGCCATGTGATTTTGATACCTGTTTTGGCCTTTTGTCTTTTTTGAGCTTTGATTTTTTTTTTTTTGTCTTTTTTCTCTTGTCTTGTGCTCCCGTATCTTTCCCCTTGTGTTTTATTATAGTCAAAGCCTTCTTATGTAGCCATCTTAGCCATGTTTAACAGATCCACGAAGGGATCCTAGGAGCCTGTTGAACTGCCTGCTGAGATGTCAAGTTCTAGATCATCGATGGATCCTAAATAGGGCTCAGACATTAAGGTGGCAGAATCTATGATCTCTGAATTGGTCAAGGAAATTAGATTACTTTGGTCTGATATTAGCAGCACAATCACCAATCTTAAAGAAGAGACTAAATGTCTGAAAGAGAAGGTTTCATTGAATGATGTACATATTGGAGAGAAGATTGACTCCACTGCTGTTGGCTATAAAAGGACAAAGATTGTTGAGAGAGTCACAAGAGAGCTTAAGGAGCACCGGGATGCTGGAAGGGGTAATGCAGAGGTCAGGATTCCCAGAGAATTGGCAGATAGAGTGCCAGTGATAATATTCCTAGGAAGTTGATAATCTTGTCACACTCCTAGGAACCCTACCACCTGCCTCCTACCCTTCCCTGGCATCTGCCCCCTGAGGATGTGGGAGATGGGTGAATGGTGAGGGTCTGTGTATGGTGTATTCTTTCAGGCCATAGCAAGGATATTAGGTGCCCTAGTCAAAACTTGCAATCATGAGCCAACCTTACCCCTCCCCTCAGCCCTCCCAACACACAGTTAAAAATTATGCATTTATTTTTAAATTTCTCATAAACCATTTTCTTGAGCCAGCAAGAGAGATTTTACATGAAAAAGGACATTCCAATTATGGTCTTCTAAGATAGAAATACCACTTACAATAACATGTATATTGTATTTACATGCACTGCTTGGTGTCAACCAAAAAACTCTGAAAAACCATCACTTGGAACTCATATTGTATTAGGCCTATTGTAATGCATGTTCGGTGTGCAGTAAACCAAGAGTAAACTGAATTACAATTATAATATAGTAAACGCCCATATCAAAACATCACTAACTGCCAGAACTCAAACAGTAACAACCTTATTTATGAAAAGACAATGCCTGAAATATTACCCCAGGTCCTAAAATACGAACACAGCACCTGTTAGGAAAACAAAACAAGCCAAACTACACACCAGCAGAATACCTTACCTTACCTTGGTTATAAATGCAGAACACAGATAGAAACCTCACCAAATATAGAATAAAGAGAACATGATAATAAGCATAAATGTGCAGACAAAAACTGAACTGGCACCACAAACCAGACTCTGTATGCAATGCAACAATGGAAAAACAGAAACAAATATTTCTCATAAAATAAATCAAGAAATATAAAACATCAGTCATAATAATAAACCATACTAATAAAAAGAAATGTCAAAACAGCTTACAAATAGAAAAATACCTGATAATTAAACTCATATAAACTGTTAAAACATTTCTCAAAAAACAATTAAATATTTCAAAATAGCAGACACATCAAGTAATACCCAATAGTCAAACTAATAAGGATAAAACATTTTTCTCATTCTCTATACCTGGGAACTTTTGATTTCCAGTCACCCTGAGATGAGTCTTGGATTAACTGGGGGAGCAGGTGATACACAAACTTTGTTCGCTTACACACATGCTCACTTTCTCACGCTCATATGCTTGCTTTTTCACACACATATGCTCACACTCATGCTCTCTCTCTCTTACACACTCAATTCTCTCACTCACCCCTTCCCCTTCTCACTCCCTCAGATCTTTTCTCCCTTTACTTCCCTTTTGACATACCCCTTCCCTTCCCTCCACTCTCATTACACCTCTTCTGTTTTTGTACTCATCCCATTCCATTCTCCTTACTTCACATTCAAGTCATTCCCACTCATTCAGTTCCCTTTCCTCACATCTTTCTTTTCCTCTCAATCACTCACCACCTTCTCTTTCCTCCTCATCACACCCCCTGCCTTTTCTTACCTTTTGACTCACTCCCACCTCCCCTCACTTCTTTTTTAACTCACCTCTCCCCTTTCCTTCCCTCCACTCACTCACATCCCTTCTGTTCCCTCTCACTCTCTCCCTTTCCTATACCTCCTTTTTGACTCACCCCTTCACTCAGCCTTACTTTCCCATTCATTCCCTGTTCCTCCCAGTAACTCACCTCCTATCTCATACCCCCTGCTTTTCCTTCCCTTTTGACATCTCCCTGTTTTTCTTTCTCCTACCTGCAGTCACAATATGGAGCTGCCATACTGGTCATGTGCCGGCATCGTGTAGAGCCTTCTTGCAGGTAGGGATTGGGAATCTTGCCAGCATCTCATACTGACCTACTGGCATGACTCAGGGCCTTCTTCTTGCTGGTGGGGAGCTCTGCCAGATTATCGTTTAAATGCGCTGGCGTTGCTTGGGGCTTCTTCTTCCTGGCAGGGTGTGGGAACCCCTCCAGCACTTTATTATGTGTGTCACTACTTCTTCCTTTATTCTTTAAGAAATTTAAAGTGAGGAGGCCACTGCAGGGGTGTTTTGGGGAGCACATTCTGATGCCTCAAATTTTGCCACTTGAGGCAACTGCCTCACTCTGTCTCATTACAGAACCTCCCTTGTGTGTGCTTATGAAAAGTTGTGTGTGCCTATATGTATGTTTCTATGTCTGCCTGTCTCTGTATGTGGGAGCATGAGAGACAAGGCTTTACAGATAGAGCATATTAGTGAACAGTACCCAGAATTGCACAGGTTATCTGGTCAATCACAGCCTAAGTGTGTGTGCTTGTGTGTATGCTCCTGTATGTTCTCCTATGTGTGTGCTCCTCTGTGTGTGTGCCTGTTCCTATGTGTGTGTGCATGGGTGCTGTGAGTCTGGAGGCATGTGCCTGTGTGAGGTTTTTATGCTGGTAATGTGTGTGTGTGTGTGTGTGTATCTGCCTGTGCCTGTGGCACATTTAAAATTAATCGGAGAAAGTTCTTTTTCACTCAACGCACAATTAAACTCTGGAATTTGTTGCCAGAGGATGTGGTTAGTGCAGTTAGTATAGCTGTGCTTAAAAAAGGATTGGATAAGTTCTTGGAGGAGAAGTCCATTACCTGCTATTAATTAAGTTGACTTAGAAAATAGCCACTGCTATTACTTGCAATGGTAACGTGGAATAGACTTAGTTTTTGGGTACTTGCCAGGTTCTTATGGCCTGGATTGGCCACTGTTGGAAACAGGATGCTGGGCTTGATGGACCCTTGGTCTGACCCAGTATGGCATGTTCTTCTTTTCTTCTTATGTATATATATAAGCCTATTTGTGTGAGTGCCTTTGCCTGTGCCCATGTGTGTGCCTGTGTGCCTATGTGTATGTGCGACAGGGCTTTGCAAACAGAGCATATTGTCTTTGTACAGTGTATCACCTGTTGGCCACAGACAGACACAGCAGTGTTACTGACTGACTAACACAAACCTTTTATATAGAGAGTTGTATATATATTTGGAGGGGTGGGTACTTATGTGATGGAGTGACCCTATTTTCCCCTGTAACCTGTGTGGGACCAGGCATTTAGCTTGGTCCACCTTAAATCCTACAGAGGGAAAGAGTTATGTGGGTGGCACACTGCTGGGAAGGGAATAAGAATGTGAGCCCAGCTGAGATCAGGAGGCCCCTGCGTTTCCAGGAGCAAGGAGCTTCTGATCCTCTCTGAAGTAGTGTTGTGAGTACACAAAGGTGGGTAGTCTACTGGTAGTATGCTGATTTTCTGTTCATGTTAGTAAAAGTTAAGATTGTATTAGAAAAGGTTGGAGTCAGTGTAGTTTTCTGCTCCAGCCCAGAAGATTTGCTCAGTCATCCACACATATGGTGTCAGGTTGGACATTTTTTTCTTTAGCTTGGCACAGAAAAAAAAAGTCTCCAAGGGGAGAACAGAGAGAAAAAAAAAGTGTGTATATCCCTGCCCAAGGAAGGGGGCTGGGACAGAAGAAAAGTGCTGCAGAGCACTGAAATGTTAAAGCTTGCTGGCTTAAAGAAAAGAACAGAAGAAGAAAAAAAAAAGTAGAATTGCCTTTAAAATTGAGAGTGATTTGTGAGGTCTGGAGGGAATTCAGGTTTAGGTTTTCAGCAGGCAAAGGAGGCAAGCTCCATTTGGAGTTAGAGCTTGTAACTCTGTGAAGTTAGTGCTGGAAAGACAGGTTTGTTTTTTTTACTTTTTTTTATCTTTGTAGAAAAAAAAAAAACTAAAGAGAGAAAAAAGCAGTTGTGTAATGTGGCTAGAACAGGGCATGGCCCTGGCAGAAAGTAAAACTGCTAGTAAGTGTACAGGATGTAGCCTCCAGCAGTAAGCTCAGGCTCTGCACTAGGTACTAGAAGTCAATAAGTGGAAGCATGATTGAGAGATGACCACAGAGAACCCAGAGATAGCACAGCAGCTGAGTGAGTCACTGGACTGCAGCTCAGCCCTTTAGTGGGACTCCATTCCAGAGAGAGTTGAAAGCAGCAGTGGGGCTGAAGCCAAAACAGACCCTGAGTGGCAAGAACCCACAGAGAGGAAGGTCACTTAAGAAAAGGAGTGCCAAGGGATTGATCCTGCATTGATTGAGTTGGGGAAACCAGAAAGCTCATGGTGGAGCTTATAACATGGCCTGGAGAAGGCAAAACAGTCTACCCAGAAAGGGGCAATACAGAATGGGCTGCTGGATGCAGCACTGATGAGCCTAAGGGAGGTAATGCAGAGGAACTAGTAGATGCAGGCACTGCAAAGAGATTGGATGGAGGCACAGGAAAGTGATAAGACTGAGGTGCAGCCATGCAGCTGGATGCAGGTGCTGCAGCAAGGTCTGAGAGATGCAATGCCAAGAGGCCAGATGGAAGTGCCACAGAAAAACTGGATGGAGGCACTGCGAGCCCAGAGAGAGGTGCTGCAGAGAGCCCAGAGGGAGGAGTTGCAGAGAACCCAGAGAGAGAGATGCCGTGGAGAACCTATCAAGAGGGGCTGCAGAGGAGCCAATGCATGGCACTACAGAGGGACTGGCACTGAAAAGTGGCCAGAGAACGCTGAGAAGAATGCCACAGAGGAGGCCCCAGATGCCAGAGAGCACCCATAACTGGTACCAAAAGAACCACCATATGATGTTCCACAGCCAGTCTAAAGAGTCCAACCAAGGCAAGATTGTAACCTAGAGCAGCAAGGAACTCAATTAAAAGACTGGGGGTGCACATTGGGTGAAGGACACAATAGGTGGTGGTCATAGAATTATCTGGGGTAACCCTAACAGGTGGGGGTGAATGTGACTCTAGAACCCTGACATCAGTCCTATACCATGGGAGGCCAGATGAAGGGGGTGGGGGGGGGGGGGATGTGAGGCACTTCCCTGGATGGGATGCAGGTGGAGTGAAAATACTCATACCAAAGGGTCCAAGCTGGGGGGGGGGGGGGAATGTGATGGAGTGACTCTATTTTCCCCCTTTAACCTGTGTATGTAGGACTAGGCATTTAGTCTGGTCCACCTTAAATCCTACAGAGGAAGAGAGCTCTGTGGGTAGGACCCTTCTGGTAGAAGAATAAGAATGTGAGCCTAGCTGGGATCAGGAGGCTCCCTTGTCTCCAAGAGCAAGGAGCTCCTGGCTCTCTCTGAAGTTGTGTTGTGAGTACACTGCAAAGGTATATTGATTTTCTGCTTATGGTAATAAAAGTTAAGATTACATTAAACAAGCCTGGAGTCAATGTGGTTTTCTGCTCCAGCCCAGAAGATTTGCTTGGTCATTCTCACAACTTATAAGTAGTTAGGTATTTACTGATCTTGATATGCTCCTTTTTCCTTTCCCACTGTCTCATGGGAGTGATTGTTATGAGTCACTCATTCTCATTTTGGGGTTTCCTCTTTTTTTCATTTGGTTCCTGTAATTGTTCTCTGATAAATGACCAGAGGGGGTAGCAGAATGAGTTGTTTTCTTTATTCCAGTTCTTTCCTTTTTTCTTTTTTAGCTTGTTCCCTTTTGTTTCCTCTAATCTCTCTCCTTGGAGGGGATGGCTGACGTTTTGGTATTTTTGTTAGGTGAGGGTTGGTATGGGTCGAGGAAGATCTTTGTCTCTAGCTTTGGGTCTCAGTCTAGTATATGCCAGACTTCTTTCCTTGAGATCTGAGTTTGGTGGGTGGTAGTGTTTTGGATTTTTTGGTTTTGGTTTCTTTTTCTTTTTTTCCCCTCTATTTTGGATTCTTTTCTGCCTTCAGATTGCTTTTAGGACTGTACCTGTGATTGAAATTGGCATTACATTGCAATCATGTCTAATTGTAAAGAGCTTTCATGGTGTTCATTGAATATGAAGGGGCTGAATTTGCCAGTTAAGACACATGCTCCTAAGAAAAACTATATGTCATAAGGTTTTGAGGTACTTTATAGGAGACACATCATAAAAGTGATAGAAAGTTTTCAGTTCAAAGTTAATATATTGCTTCTTCCTATTCCGCTTGAGTTCAGGTTAAAAAAGGGGAGTAGGAATTTTGCTGGCAAAGAATTTCCCATTTGCTTTGAGTAAGATTAGAAAAGATCTGGACGTATGTTATATTTTTGTTAAGGATAAGCAAGCTGAATGTGTGGTCACTTTGGCAATCTATTCCCCAAATGTCATTGAGTTTATTTCTATCTGTTTCCCTGATCTTATGTCTTTTGTGGAAGGTTGAGTATTTGTTGGTAGGAATTTTAATATGGTTCTTTCTCCTATGCTGGATAAAACTGGTCTGGTTCCCAAAGGTTTGAGATGAAATGCTCTGCTGTTCAGTTATTAGATAATGCTGGGTTAGTAATCCCTGGAGATTCTTATTTCTAAATAAAAGAGATGAACAGTTGTCACATTTTATTATCCCCCACACAACTTCTAATTGAGAATTGACTATATTTTTATTGCTAAAGTAGAATTGGGGGATCATGTGTTCTGCTGAGATGGGTCTTATTGAATGGTCTGACCATGCCCCTGTGGTCAGACCATTCAATATATATAGATATTCGAGATCAAATTGCTAAAGGGTGGAAACTGGAAGATTGCTTTCTTGAAGGATAAGAGAGTATGCTTTGTTATAGTTGATTTCTTTGAGTATAATGATAATGGTGAAGTATCTGGCACTGTACTGTGGGATGCCACTTTTAGTGGGAAACTGATACCTTTAAGTGTTTCCAGAGCCCATGCTTTAGAGATCTCAAGGATAGGACAAAAGCTGAGTTATACAGAGCTGAGTTGATAAACAAGAGATATGGTTCCTCCCATTACAAGGAGATTGTATAACATAAGATGGCAAAATCCATTATTATACAGAAAGTGGGTAAGACTCTTAGAAGGGTTAAACAAGTATATTATGATAAGGGAAATAAGGCAGATAAATTGTTGGCCCATAAACTGAAAGCTTCTATTAATTCCAATTTGGTAACAGCTATTAGGATGTCATCTGGTGTAATCTCCTGTGATGCTAGGGAAATCTGCAAAGCTTTTAGGAAATATTATATGTCCCTGAACTCATCTGAACTTGTAGTTACTGAAGATGAAATTAATGCTTTCTTGGACAGTCTTGGCTTACCTAAGAAACTGGAAGAGATTGTTAAGGGTCTGGAGGTCCTAATTTCCATTATGAAAGTCCAGAATGCAATTCTAACTTTGCGTTCTGATAAGTGTTCTAGTGAGGATGGTTTCTTCTTGTTCTGCAAGACCTTCTCAGATTCCTGTGCTCCCAAATTAAGAGCGGTTTGTAATTGTGTTTTGAATGGGGGTTCCTTTGCTTACTTCTCACTGTTGGCTTCTATTTCTGTTATTCATAAGGGGAAAGTGTCAAGAAGGAGGTGTTTAGTGTGCCCTTGGGCCTCAGCCCTACCCCAGATGGATCCAGGACTGAACCAAGGGTTGACGGCGTGTTCCAGCATGGCTGACAGGCTTACCCCCTGCCAGGCCTGCAAGCTCCCAAGGCCAACAACATGATGATGTTGGAATATGAATGGTCCTCCGACCATTCCGAGCCCTTTCGGACCTGCCGCTTGGATCGGCATGGAGCAGCAGGCCTGGCCTGAGGATGAGGGCAGACGGGCCTTGACATGAAGACATTACACCAAGGTCGATGCTACGGCATTGCAGACGAAGACATGACACCAAGGCTGATGTGGACAGCATCAGAGACGAGAGCTGGCACAGGACATGACACCAAGGTAGTTGAAGACATGACACCAAGGCTGATGCAAAGATATCATGGACCTGTGGTCGATGCGACAGCATCCCGGACCAGGGTCGATTCGACGGCATCAGGAACAAGACGTTGACATGATACCAAGACTGATGCAACGGCATCCAGGACGAGACGAGGAACTTGACGAAGTCCAGACGAGACAAGAGATTGGGCAGAAGGACATTGGCACTGTCTCTCAGGGCACCCTACACAGTCCACCCGCGTGACTAGTCGAGGACAACCCTGTCCCTCTGCGCGCCCTACACAGCCTGAGGAGGCTAGTCACGGACATCGCTGAGAACGGGACGAGCGCAGGGAAGAATCCAGTCAAAGTGGGACTCCAACGATGGAGCCAGATGTCACCCGAAGCACCACAAAGGCTGGCAGGACATGACAGCTCAGGAGCACAGGAACTAATTCCACCTGTAGGCAACTCTATGCTCGGGAAAGACGTCATCCGAGAGAGCACGGCTTGACAGGATCAGAAGGCTCAGGAGCACTGAAGACACAGGAGCAGGACACCAAGGAACTTGGGACATCAGGAAGCAGAAGATCAAGATGAGACACCAGGACACCAGGACGGGGACCTCAGGCACGAACGTGACTTGACATGACAAGAAGACGAAATGAAGAGGAGCTCCACGAAGAAGACCTGACGGAGCTCTGGCAGGCAGGAGCCTCCAGAGTGAAGTAACTCCAATGCAAGGTGAAGACTGAAGTGACAGAGCAGCCCTTTATAGGACTGGAGCAGGAAGTCCCATCAAAGGTAAGGCCAGCACACTTCCTGTGTCTGGCCCTTTAAATCCTAGAGAGAGGCGTGGCTGTGCACCTAGGAGGAAGCAAAAACTTGTGCAGGACCGCGGACAGCGGCCTGCACAGCGTTGGCGTCAGAGGTAGCAGGGCAGGGCCTGAAGGCAGGCCACGATGACAGCAGTGGCTCCAGCTGCTGCAGGGAGCCCCAGGGGCAGCTCCAGCCGCTACTCCGGGCCGGGGCTTGCGGCCTCCGTGCCGCAAAGATGAAAGGATGTCGGGGGAGGCTCTGGCCGCGATGGACGGTGGAGAAGTCTGTGGCTCCGGCCACGGTGAAGAGGAGGCTTGATGGGCGGCCTCCGTGCCATGAGAGAAATCCAGTCCACGGCTCCAGCTGCACGGGAAGGCCCGACGTCGGCGGCGTCCATGCTGCGTCGGGTGAACAAGCAGAAAAGTAAGTGCCTACTCATGGGGGTTAACTCCGCGGGCAGGGTCCATGACAGAAAGACTTTGGTTCTTATAGAGACCAATTTCCCTTTTAATTTATGATAATAAGATCCTTGCTAAAGTTCTGGTAAGCAGGGCAATGGGTATAGCCTTCCCTAGTGCACAGAGATCAGACAGGCTTCAGAAGCAGCAGATAAGGGGTAGATAATGTAAGAGATAAATGGGATTTAATGTATCATGTCAGAAGTTTGGAAATGGATGCATTATTAATCTCTCTGGATACTGAGAAAGAATTTGACAGAGTTGAGTGCCTATATTTATATTTATCTCTTCATAAATTTGGTTTTGGGATGAATTTTTTGCAGTGTTTTTTTATTTTTACCTGGAAAGACAGATAAAAGTGAAAATTGTATAGTATTCCAGAAGTTCCCATTTCATAGCTGAATGAGACAGGGCTGCCCTCTTTTGCCTCTATTGTTTAACCTTGCAATGGAGCCTTTGACAGTTTGGATTTGACAGTATCCTAGGTACTCGGGTATTGAGGGGCTGATGGTAGTGAAAACAGGATAGCACTGTTTGTCGATGATATTCTTCTTTATGTGAAAATCCCCTCCAAACTTTACAAATAATAACTGATGCTATTAAATAATTTGATAGAGTATTAGATTAAAAGGTGAATGAATGTAAAACTGAGATTTAGCAAATCAAGGTATCTACATTTGTTCATAGAGAAGTTGAGGCTGCTTATCCTTTAAGTGGAGTAGTAACTCACTGAAATATTTAGGGTTAATTATTCCAAATTGCTTGCAGAATTTTTTTGAGATGAACTATTTACCCTTGTTTAATAGTCAGGAATGATCTTAAATTCTGGTCCCCCTCCAAATGGTGCTGGCAGACAGGGACAGCTCAAGACAATCTGCTGCATGAGGTGAAGGATGAGATGGTATCCCCTCCAAGGTACCCAAAAGAGATATACTCTTCAACTCACCATAAAAAAAAAAAAATCAAATTCAGATGTAACTTCAGAAACAGCCATGCAAACATCTTCCAGTGCCAGAAATTTAATGAAGTAACACAAAACTCTGCAAATGATCTGGAAAGGAGAATAATGAGAAAGGTGATCAAATTTGCAGATGACACAAAATTATTCAGAGTAGTTAAATCACAAGTGGATTGTAATAAATTGCAGGAGGACCTTGTGATATTGGAAAATTGGGCATCCAAAAGGCAGATGAAATTTAATGTGGACAAGTGCAAGGGAAACATAACCCATGCTATCCATTTTCAGGCGCTAAGTGGCTCGGCTAGTTAACCAGATAAACATATCCGGCTAACTAGCAGGGTATATAAAATGCACGGTCATGCTGCTGAATATACCCAGCTATCTTAAAGTTAGTTATGTCTAACTGGCTAACTTTAGGACAGCCCTAAAGGCCAACAAGAGTTAGGCACATAGGTTAAGCAGCTAACTCCAATATTTGAATAACTTATGCGGCTAACTCTGCTCCACCTGGAAATGTCTACCGCCCACTTGGAATACCTCCAATTTATGTGGCTAAATTCTAGCCGCTTAAGTCATCATGCAGCTAGAATTTACCACATATGGCTTTCAATATAGACAGGTAGCCATTTGGACAGATAACGTTTCAGTTATCTGTATAAATGGCTATTGCTGATTGGTAAGAGATATGCAGCCTACTATGTGTAGGGGTGACTGGTGAGAGAGGGAATGACTGGGGTGACTGTATGGGGTAATAGGTAGGAGAGAGACTGTTCGGGGTGGTGATTGGTGAGAGAAAGCCAGGAAAAAGATCTAGGCATCATAGTGGACAATACATTGGTTCAATGTGCTGGCTCATTGTGCTGTAGTAGATAAAAAGTAAACAGAAGGTTAGGAGTTATTAGGAAGGGATGGTAAATAAAATGGAGGGTGTCATAATTAGAGATGTGCAGTTGTTTTTAACAAATTAGAATATGGCAACAAAATCATCTATTTCGTGCTGTTGTTAAGGCTGCAAAACAAAAAAAATGAGGACATTTTGTAAAAACTGGTATTTTGTGTTAGTGCACACTAATGGGCCTTAGTACGTGCTAACTGGATGTTCGTGCGCATAACTATAGTTAATGCGCACTAAGGGGCGGATTTTCAGAGCCCTGCTCGCGTAAATCTGCCCAAAACCGGGCGGATTTACGCGAGCAGGGCCCTGCGCACCGGGAAGCCTATTTTACATAGGCCTCCCGGCACGCGCAGAGCCCCGGGACTCGCGTAAGTCCCGGGGTTTTCGGAGTGGGCGTGTCGGGAGGCGTGTCGGGGGGCGGGGCTGGAGCGCGCGGTGTTGCGGGGGCGTGTCGGCAGCGTTTTGGGGGCGGGTATGGGGGCGTGGCTACGGCCCGGGGCGGTCCGGGGGCGTGGCCGCACCCTCCGTACCCGCCCCCAGGTCGCGGCCCGGCGCGCAGGAGTCCCGCTCGCGCGCGGGGATTTACGCCTCCCTCTGGGAGGCGTAAATCCCCCGACAAAGGTAGGATGGGGGTTTAGACAGGGCCGGGCGGGTGGGTTAGGTAGGGGAAGGTGAGGGGAGGGCAAAGGAAAGTTCCCTTCTAGGCCGCTCCGATTTCGGAGCGGCCTAGGAGGGAACGGGGGTAGGCTGCGCGGCTCGGCGCGCGCAGGCTATACGAAATCGATAGCCTTGCGCGCGCCGATCCAGGATTTTAGCCGATACGCGCGACTACGCGCGTATCTACTAAAATCCAGCGTACTTTTGTTTGCGCCTGGAGCGCAAACAAAAGTAGGCTATTCGCGCTCGTCTGAAAATCTACCCCTAACTGAAAAAGTGTCAATTGGGGGAACAGTTCGTTAGCTAGAGGTATGACTCTGAATTCCCATTGGCTGTCTCCTTAGTTATTTGTATGTGCTGCCAAGATTGCAAGGTGGTTTTTGTGGGGGCATGGCCAGTGTCTGGTTACAAATGTAAACAAACAAGTGATATAATAACTAATACCATCAAGTTCTAGTCAGCAAAAGCATGTAATGAAAATGCAACCCCTTTCAAGCGCCGACCCCCGATTTTATAACATGTGCGCGCCTGTTATAAAATCGGGCAGCCATGTGTGCGCGTCGAGAAGCACGTGTACATGCACGCCCGCACGTTTCTTTGAAAATCTACTCCTTACTGTATTGATTCCAATAGGTATCCCATGATAATTATTCATTTGTTAGTGGCGGTTAGGCATCTTATTGTATTGCATTGGAATTCACCATCCAAATCTTCCTTATCCTTGTGGTTTCAAAATGTATGATATATTTATGCTATGGAACAGTCAGGTTAGAGATTCATATTCTGATGCCTCTAAAGTTTGGAAGCCCTTTCTGGATGCAGTTATAAGAGACTACTGGATTTGGTTTGGGGGGGAATGGGGAATCTTTATTTGGTATTACTTTTTAATCTTCTCTTTCTTTTTCCTATTTGTTTTATAACGCTTGTCTTCTTATTGTAAATATGGTTTTGGATTTATTATGGTCTATTCTTGAGGTACTGTCTATCGGGTAGGGAAGGAGAAGACTTTGTTTATTTTGCTTTGGCAGAGGGCTGTATATGGAATTGTTGGTTTGGGGATTTTTTCACCACTGTTCTTTTGTAATTGTGGTGCTTTTTCTGTATTTCTTTATTACTGTTCTTTGTTAGTTTTACTTGCATTATGAGTTAATTAACTTGAAAACTGAAAAAAACAAAAGCTAATTAGAAAAACAAATTGAAGAAAGTACTTTTTTACTCAGCACACAATTAAACTATTTTATTGCCAGAGGATGTGGTGAACTGAATAGTGTAGCTGGGTTTAAAAAGGACTTAGACATGTTCCTGGAGAGAAAGTCATTATTAGCCATGCAGAGTTGGGACAGCCATTGCTTATACCTGCTTATGAGCAAGAAGGATTGGATCTATTCTTTGGGATCCTCTGGGTACTTGTGACCTAGATGGCTACTGTTGGAAACAGGATGCCGGGACTGATGGACCTATAGTCTGACCTAGTATGATATTTCTTATGTTCAGAAGGTTGCCTTGCTGAAAAATGACTCTCTTGAAAAGAGGTTATCCTGTTTTTCAATAGAAGTGGAAGAAAATAAGGATTGCCATGCTTGGTCAAATCAAGGTCCTATCTCAGTGGCCAATTCAGGTCTAAGTACTTGGCAGATCCAATAAAGTAGATCTAATTCCTGTTACTCATTCCCACGGATAGCAATAGCTATTAACTTACCTGGCTAATAATGCATTATGGACATTTTCCTCCAGGAACTTGTACAAATTTCTTTTAAACCCTGCTAGACTAGTCACTTTAATCAATCATATCCTCTGGGAACAGATAGTAAGCTTAGTGAAAAAGTACTTTCTATGATTTGTTTTGAATCTGCTGTTTGTTAGTTTTATGGAGTATCCCCTTGTGGTAGTAATGTTAGAAAGGGTAAATAGCCATCCTTTATTTACCAGTTCCATTACACTCCTGATTTTATAAACTTCTATCATGACCCCTCTCAGCTGTCTCTCTTCCAAGCTGAAGAACCCTAGATTGAGTAGTCTTTCATCATAGGAGTGATGCTCCAGCCCCTTTATCATTTTTGTCACCATTCTCTGCACTTTTCTAGTTCTACTATGTATTTCTTGAGGTAGGGGGGACCAGAATTGCACACAATATGTAAGATACAGTCACACCATGGCTGAATACAAAGGCAATATTAGATTTTCCATTTTATTCTCCATTCCTTTTTAGATTATTCCTAACATTGTTTGATTTTTTTTTTACCACTGCCATGCACAGAGGCAAGGATTTTAACATATTGTCCACGAGGACTCCAAAGTCCTTTTTCTGGGTAATGACTCCTAATACAGAACTCAGCATTGTGTATCTGTAGTTGGGATTATTTTTCCCTATGTGCATCACTTTGCACTTTTCTACATTAAATTTCATCTGCCATTCAGTTGCCCAGTCTCCTAGTCATACAAGATCCTTCTGAAGTTCCTCGCAACCCACTATTGTCTTAATAAATTTGAACAATTTTGTATCATTTACAAATTTGATCACCTCACTTGTTCCCTTTTCCAGATCACTTATGAATATGTTAAACAGCACAGGTCCCAGTATTGATCCCTGTGGTATGCCACTAATGATCATTTCAAAAAATGACCATTTAGTCCTAACCAGTTACCAATCCACTATAGTGTTGCACAGGAGGTGGACCCTTGGGCTGAGGTGGGGTTGACGCTACCCGCAGGGCAAGCCCTACAGGTCCCCACCATTGGCAGGCGGAGCTGGCTGACTGACGGAGGCCGGCTGGAGCTTCACCAATACCAGTCCTCGTTCCCCCGCAGGTTGAGCCCTTGGGTACCGGGGACGGCTGGGCTTAGGTGGGCCTCTGTCCGAGGTCTTCTCAGGGATGATGAGGAGGTCAGCCAGGGGCTAGCAGCGGTAGTTGAAATAGGTGGCCCTATCTGGACAAGGCGGAGTCCCGGAGATCCGGGTGCCAATGAGAACAGGAGGCAGATAGAGGGCGCCCGAGTAAGAACAGGCCGAAGCCTGAAAGGCCAAGTCCAGAATGAAGGCAAGTGGAGCATCATAGAACAGGCTGAAGTCAGGGCAGGCGGTAGGCAAGGAAGAGTGGCAAGGCAAGCGTGGGTCAATACCAGAAGTCAGCAGGAGAATGGTCAGGCAAGGCAATGGCCAAATCAGGAGACGGGCAGAATCTTAGTCAGACGAAGCAGAGGTCAGTACCAGGAGAAGCAGTAGCGTGGTCAGGCGAAGCAGTGGTCAAAGCCAGGAAGTCAGTCAGTAGGAACAAGCAAGATAGACACGGAACACAGGAGCAAGAACGGGTACCAGGATCAGGAACAGGAACACAGACGAGTCAGGAACCAGGAAATCGGAGGAATCATAGGAACTAGCAACTAAGGACACGACCAGCATGAAGACGCATTGCCAAGGCAAGGAAGCACTGGCTGGGCCCAGCCTTATATGCCAGGACCCAGTGACGTCATCATCTGGGGCTGTGGGTAAGTTTCTCGTCACGGCCCCTTTAAAAGAACAGCAGAGGCACGCGTGCGTGCGCCGAGGGAGGGGCACGGGGCGAGATGGCGGCATCTCCCTGCGGACCATGCAGGGAGGCCCGCTGCAGAGCAGAGACATCTGCTGCGGAGCTGGGAGCAAGAGGAAAGGCCTGGGGTCAGAGGTGGCGGCCACCGGCTGCAACAGCAGCAGAACCAGGCGCTGGAGCAGGTAAGAGGGCCTGGCCACGGGCCTGCTGCAGCTGGCACACGCAACAAATAGAACACTGCTTATTTCTCATGTCTTTCTAATTTCCTGAGAAGTCTGTCTTGGAGGACTTTGTCAAATACTTTCTTTAAATTCAAATATACTATACAACTGACTCACTTTTATCTACATGTTTGTTTACACCTTCAAATAAATTCTAAAAGTTTCATTCCCTTTGCTAAAATCATGTTGACTCTTCCCCTTTAAGCCATTTCTACTTATAAGGCCAATGATTTGTTTCTAAGAATGGTTTTTATCATTTTGTCTGACACCAAAGTTAGACTCACATATCTATAGTTTTTGGGATCATCCCTGAAACTCGTTTTAAAAATCAGCATCACTTTGGCCACTTTCCAGTCTTAGGAATCATGGCTGTTTCATGGGATTTCATGTTTTAGTTCTTTTAGAACTCTGGGATGGATACCATCCTGGTGATTTCTGGTGATGGTGGATACCATCTGGTGATTTCTTACTCTTTAGTTTGTCAGTCTGATCTATTACATTCTCCATTTTTATAGATATTTGTTTTAGTTGCTCAGAAACTCCACCCTTTAAAGAATGTTTCAGGTGTGGGTATGTTCCCAACATCCTCCTCTGTAAAGATGGAGGCAAAGAATGTATTCAGTTTGTTTGCTATTTCTTTGTTCTTCCTGAGCACCCTTTTTGCCACTTGGTCATCTAAGAGCTCCATTTGATTCCCTCACAGGATATTTGCTTCAAGTGTACTTGAAAAAGTCATTATTAGTTTTTATTATTTATTTATTTTATTTATTTAAAAGTATTTATATACCGTTTTTCAAAACAGGGTTTTTTGTCAAAACGGTTTACAGAGTAAAAATAAAAATAATAGGCAATAGTTTTTGCCTGCTAGAAAGCGTTTTCTCAAAGTATCTCTTGGCCTGTCTAACTACTATTTTACATCCAACTTGCCAGTGCTTATGCTATTGCCTATTTTCATTATTTGGATCTGCTATGAATTTTCTTGAACGATGCCCTTTTAGCTTTAACTGCCTCCTCTACCTCACCATTAAACCAC
Source organism: Rhinatrema bivittatum (assembly GCF_901001135.1). Taxonomy (NCBI): domain Eukaryota; kingdom Metazoa; phylum Chordata; class Amphibia; order Gymnophiona; family Rhinatrematidae; genus Rhinatrema; species Rhinatrema bivittatum. The sequence goes on from NC_042618.1 coordinate 155,282,020, forward strand.
ACCGGCAGTCATTTGGTCTTCCTTTGATATTTTTTAATGGAATACATTTTATCTGTACTTCCAATTGGCATTTTTAAACAATGTCCATGTCTTCTGTGAATTTTTAATCTTTGCAACCACTCCTTTTAGTTGTGAACTCTGCCCGCGGGCTTCCCCGCGAGCAGGCTCCGCTGACTCACCTATGCTGTGTCTTCAGCCGACGTGGCAGGACGCCGCCGTCGGCCTTCCCATGCGGCCGGAGCCACGGTTTGAAGTTCCTCTTGCGGCCCGGAGGCCACCTGTGCTTCTTCCAGTCTCCGCGGTCGGACCCGCGGCCTTCTTCGGGGCTGGAACCACCCCCGACACTGTTCACGTCTTCACGACTGGAGGCTGCAAAAGCCCCGGGCTGGAGTAGTGGCTGGAGTTGCCCCCGGGGCCCCCTGCAGCAGCTGGAGCTGCTGCCGACGTTGGAGCCTGCGCCCAGACTCAGTCCTGCTTCTTCACACGCTGTGCATCAGTGCAGGCCGCTGTCCGCGGTCCTGCACAGCTTCCTGCTCTGTCCTAGGCGCGCGGCCGTGTCTTCTTGCTGCATTTAAAGGGCCAGGCACAAGAAGTGTCCTGGCCCCACCTTTGTGACTGTTTCCTGCCTCAGCCCTATAAAGGGCTGCTCCGTCAGTTGTTCCAGGCCTTGCATCGTGGTGACTTCGCTCTGGAGGCTCCTGCCTGCCAGAGCCTGTGTAAGGTCTTCTATTCTTCAAGGAGCTCCTCGTCTCGTCCATTGTATCATGTCAAGTCTTCGTGCCTGAGGTCCATGTCCAGGTGTCCTGGTGTCTTGATCTTCGTCGTCCTGGTGTTCCAGCCTTCCTCGATGTTTGTTCCTGCATCTTGTCTTCGCTCTCAAGCCTTCTGGTCCGGTAGGCCGGGGGTCCCTCGGATGATGTGTGCCTGAGTGGACTAGCCTGCTGATGTGCCGGTTGTCCTGTGCTCCTGAGCCATCATGTCCTGGATCTTTCCTGCGCTGTCCCGTTCTCCTCGTGGTCCATGACCAGTCTGCAAGGGCTGTGTAGGGCGCGTAGTGGACAGGGTGGTCTGCGACTCAGTCCCGCGGGTGGCCTGAGTAGGGCGCCCTGAGAGATGTCCACCTTCCTTGCTTCTCGTCTCATCTGGATTCCAAGTTCCTCGTTGTTTCTGCACTACAGCATCATGTCCCTGATGTCGTTGCATTGACCACTAGTCCATGATGTCTTCACATCAGCCTTGGTGTCAAGTCTCATCTGTGATGCCGTTGCATTGATCCTGGTGTCATGCCTTCATAGTCCTGGTGTCATGTCATCAACCCAAGTCTTCGTGCCATGTGATGCCGTCGCATCAACCCAAGTCTTCGTGCCATGTGATACCGTTGCATCAATCTCCTTGTCTTCGTGTCAAGGCCCATCTGCCCTCAACCTCAGGCCAGGCCTGCTGCTCCATGCTGCTCGCAGCAGGTCCAAAAGGGCCCAGAATGGTCAGAGGACCATTTAACTTCCAACATCCTCGGATGTTGTCCTTGGGAGCTTGCCGGCCTGGCAGAAGGTAGACCGTCAGCCATGCGGAGCCACCGTCAACCCTTGGCTCGGCCCTGAAGGTATGGGTCGGGCTGAGGCCCATGGGCACACGAAAAATACCGTTCTCAACACTTTAAGCTCTTTTCTGATTCCTCATATTATCATGGTTTCCCATTTTAGAGTTATATACTATTGCAGTTGTTTTATTTAATGTCCTCTCTCCAGTGATGATGTCAAATTTGATTGCATTATGATTGCTATTGCTTAGCAGCCCCAGAACAGTAAGAGAGGAAGGAGGTAAAATGTGGACACATATTGTTTCATTTCTTCCGAGGAAGGCGGGAGCAGTAGCCATTTAAAGCAGATAGAACTCTTATGCTAGCTCAAATGATAAGGTTATTTCTTTAGCTCAGTAATAAAGTCTATGATTTTGAGTTTTGAATTTAATTTACAAGCCCCATTGTGACAAAAAAAAAAAAAATTCACAGTGCTGGAGAATTGTCAGTATGGAGACAGTGAGCATGAGATCCATAAGGCTGTCCTACTGGGGACAGCTCATTCTGAAAGCAGTGTCAGATTCTGGCTGATGCTGCCCCTAGGCGAGGTCACTGCTGATGCCATGCTGCCACCCTCCTCTCCCCAGCCTTCTGAGCCCTTCCTGGTTGTTGCTTATCCCCTAGACTTCCACTTCAATGATACAATCCTCGGATTGCTCACAGGGCCTGCCTCCCCTGCCTTCCATGTGCAGGAAAGATGAAACGTTTATGCTCTATAGACAAGGACAGGATGCTCCAGAATTTAGTCCTAGACCTGAATTTCTATCTCTGGACACAGTACATAGAGCTTATTTAACCCCTCACTTTCCACAGGTTTTGCAAGCTGAAAAGTGTGTCATTGGAGTGGAAGTTCAGGGGTGGGGAGAAAAGAGAATGGTCACAGTGGCAGGATGTGAGGTTTCAGAGCTCCAGTTTGTGGCACCTTTTGGGGGAAGTGGAGGCAAAAAATCTGCATCCCCCAAAGTTTTGTAAATATTGGCCTGTCTTGAAGCAATGAGTGTGAAAGTCATAAGGTTGTACTGCTGTAAAGAACTCAGGTTACAGGTACAGCCTAGAGTGTGAGACTCATGAGGCTGTAGTTCTGAGGGATGCTTAGTCTGGTAGTCAGTGGAAAACCCACAAGGGTTGTAGTAGTGAAAAGCACTCAGCTTCATTTGGTCTTCCAAACCAGCTCACATGATGAGGTACAGGAGTAATTAGCTCAGTGGCAGCAAGAATGGAATCCATAAGACTGCTGTACTAGGAAGGAAGTGAACTGGGTGTGATGTCTTGAAATGGGTTAATTTTGCACAAGCCATGACAGAAATAATCCTTACGTGTAAGCCACGGTATGTTGAGTATGATCTCAATCTCTCAAATTTACTACTAATGCCATTTTGTATAATTGCATTGTGCTAATGAGACCTTATTTCTGGAATTCATAATGTGTAATATATTCAAGCAATATACCTAGATATGCCTGAAAATTCTTCTTAATCAGGCCAGTGGTGCTCAATACAATTGGGAAAATTTCTGTATCTTTCTGCCACATTTTCTTGGTCTCTGATTACATCAGTGGTACATGTGGAGCTTCTCTCTCTCCATATGGTCCATAGAATAATCACTAGGTACTGACACTTCTATCAGCAGCAATGCTATTCTTGTTCTTTTCTATTTTACCACAATATCCAGTTTTCTTGCATCAAGCTTTTTATCTCTTGGGATGAAGATGTCCCAAGTGATCATAACTTTTTCATTCTCTACAATTCTTTCAGGGTCGTGATCCCAGTGCTTTCTGGTACAGTGATGTTATAGTGTTTACACAGTTTCTAGTGAGCTGCTTCGTGGTGACTGTGGAACATATGAAATGGGAATACTGATGAAAACTCAGGTTAGAAACAACATGAATCCATTGTACAATAAGATGCATAGGTTGGCAGTGAAGTATGATGATGAAGCTGTAATATTGACAAATGCTTAGTTTAGTATCTGTGAGCATGGTGCCCCTGAAACTTATGCAGAGCTCAGCTTAGAAATCAGCAAATCAGCCATGAATAGACAAGAAAGAGAAATGGGGGCATTGAGACACTATGGTGCTTCCTTTATTTCTTGCTTCTGTGGGACTCAAGCTTTGCACCCAGATCCATTTGTTCCTGATAGCTATGAAGAAATTCTGAAGTCCTTCCAGAACTTCACTGAGCAAAGGCACTGGCTGAAACAGGCCTACTGCTACTGCAAGACTTGGATTCTGCACATGTCTGTGCGAGGCAGCTGGCTACTAGCCACAGGCTGTATTTGAAATAGAAAATGTAATGTGTCTCCGTATATCCGCTCCTACTCTAGTGAGACCCATCTGCTTGTTTTCTTGTTCAAAAATAATCTTTTTCTGGTTAAATGAAAAAGGGTGAAATGAAAAATGCTGTGGATTTGACTCATTAAAACTCCTCTTGGAAGAATTACCGTTCTTACTCATAATGACAGCTTTACACAGACTGCATACATGTAAGAACATTTTTCTTATAGGAACATCTTTTCAACAAACTCATCATGTTCCTTCCTTTCTTATGTGCAGTTTAGAATGTAAAGGTTAACTCCAGTCACTAGGTGGCAGTCAAGTATATTCTAGAGGGGCATGATATTATCCTTCATTTTGCTGCAGCTCTTTCTGCTCTGTTTTTATGTAACTGGTATGTGAAGATTTTAGTTCCTTAATAAATCTGTTTTATTTCTCACTCATAGATGCAATTCTTGCTCTGGGAATATGCTGCTTATAGAAACAATAATTTTAATTCTTACTAAATACATTCCTATGTAAACAATACTGGTTTAATGAAAACTATATTTACTTCCTTTCAAAGTTCCATGGACATTCTTATTCCATACCAGAGTTATTTTTCAAAGATTCAAGGGATTACATTAATTGGGCAAATTTTAGTATGGCAGGCATCCCCTGACTTAGCCAGGGATGTTCTAGCTGGCAAGATAGTGACTGAAAATTAGCTAAAACCTAGTCACCTAGCACATTGTCATCTAAGATTTTGCTGGCTAGCCCCACCATTCCTAGGGTTGCCAACTGTCTGGATTTTTTCCAGATTGTCCATATTTATGCTTATTGCTTTTGTTTCTGGAAGCCAGAGGCAGTGCTGAAAAACTGGAAATTGTCCAGATTTTCATCTTCTCTGTCCTGCTGTGCCTGCAAAGTACAGTGTGCATCTTACTCAATACCCATGAGCAAGGGTGGGCATTCACCTGGGGCACCAGTCAGTAGGGTGCTGGTTGACACCCTCCAAATCAGATAATGAAAGAGGGAGCAGGCTGCAGGGCCACCCGGGGGAGCCCAAACTGCTGGTGGCTGAAGACGACAGGAGACCATAGAGCTGCCAGTGGGGTCCAAATCATCGGTGACTGAGGATGATAGGAGGGTGCAAAGTGACCAACAGTGGAGAAAAACCGCCGTTGCCTGAAGATGACAGGAAGCCGCAGGATAAATGCTGACTGAGTCCAAATCGCTGGTGGTGGAAGAGCCCAGAAGGCCATGGGCTACTGCTCATGGTACAGCCGAAGTAAATTAAATCAAAGATCATCTGGAGAGGCCAGGAGGTGTGTGTGAAAGAGAGAGGGAGGGTATATGGTAGAGGATATGAGAGCTTGTGTGTATGTGTGTGTGGGGGAGAGCATGTGAGAATGAGAGTGTGTGTGTGTGTGTGCATGGGAGAACATATGAATGACAACTTGCATGAGTGTGGGAGAATATGTGATAGTACAAGCTTATGTGTGTAGGAGAGCATGAGAGAATGAGAGCTTGTATGTGTGCATATGGGAAAGCATGTGAGAGTGTGAGCTTGCATGTTTGTATGGTAGAGCATGTGAGAGTGAGAACTTGTATGTGTGTGTGTGTGTAGGAGAGCATGTGAGCTTTTGTGTGTGTGCGGGAGAGCAAGTGAGAACTTGTGTAAGAATGTGAGTGAGAACTTGCATGTGTGTATGAGAGAACTTGTGAGAATGCAAGCTTATGTGTGTGGGAAAGCATGAAAGAGTGAGCTTGTGTGTGTGTGTGTTGTGTGTGTGTGTGTGTATGGGAGAGAGGAAGAGAAGAAGATGGGAGGAGAATGAACAAACAGAAAGAGAAGAGAGACCGTGATAAAGGAATTAAAAGACCAACAAAGGGAAAGTGGAAAACAAGAGATCAGGACCAACTGATTGGAAAAATAAGATCAGGCAACAAAAGTAAAAAAAATATTTGAGTTTTTAGCACATTTATTTATTTTGACATTTTATATACCATTGTTCCATGTATAGATCACAACAATTTACAAAGTGACATTCATAATTATAACTCAACAAACAAACAAACAAACAAAGATTGGTTACAGAGGCAGTATTCATGAACGGACATTAGTTTCTATCAAGTGAAATTTTCTAGTACATATTAATAATTGATCTAGTACACAAGGCAAAGAGTACAGGTAATTAAAATGAATTGATAGTTTTTATATTTTAGTTAGTGGGTTGTTTGAGAATCTTGCATTCTCTCACTTGATTTATTCTTCATGGAGGGTGGCTAATGTAACCCCGATATTTAAAAAGGGCTCCAGGGGCGATCCGGGAAACTACAGACCAGTTAGCCTGACTTCAGTGCCAGGAAAAATAGTGGAAAGTGTTCTAAATATCAAAATCACAGAACATATAGAAAGACATGGTTTAATGGAACAGAGTCAGCATGGCTTTACCCAAGGCAAGCCTTGCCTCACAAATCTGCTTCACTTTTTAGAAGGAGTTAATAAACATGTAGATAAAAGTGAAGCGGTAGATGTAGTGTATTTGGATTTTCAGAAGGCATTCGACAAAGTTCCTCATGAGAGGCTTCTAGGAAAAGTAAAAAGTCATGGGATAGGTGGCAATGTCCTTTCGTGGATTACAAACTGGCTAAAGGACAGGAAACAGAGAGTAGGATTAAATGGACAATTTTCTCAGTGGAGGAGAGTGGGCAGTGGAGTGCCTCTGGGATCTGTACTGGGACCCGTGCTTTTCAATATATTTATAAATGTATTATATTGTATATATTTTTATTTTATTTTATTTTATTGTATATAAGTTCTACATTATGTATTATTTTATAGAGTGCTCTATATGTGATCCATGGCACTTCCAGTACTTTTCTTGTTAAGCTTATAGTGTTAAACAATAAACATCTGTCATCTGCTCTCTCAGTTTCCCAAGTTCCCATAACACCTTGTTTTTTGTAACGTTTTCTTCTTTGTTATTGTTAATGTTATAATACCCCTGTTCCATATAAACCGATATGATATGATATGTTTCATGAATGTTGGTATATAAAAGAGTTAAATACATAAATAAATAAATAAATAAATGATCTGGAAAGGAATACGACGAGTGAGGTAATCAAATTGGCAGATGATACAAAATTATTCAGAGTAGTTAAATCACAAGCGGAGAGAAAACCTGCAGGTGTTTTTGGCAGTCTCTGCGATCCTTACCAGGACGGCTCTCCTTCACTCCCTTCTCTCCGTGAGCGGGGAGAGAACGGATCTGGGCTTAATTGGAGCCAGCTGATCCTGTGCTCCTGACGTCATCATCCAGGGACCGGGCCTACAAAACCCGAGGAGCGTCGGAGATCAGAGGGGGCCATGAGAGAGAACTGAAGGGAGTGAAGGAGAGCCGTCCTGGTAAGGATCGCAGAGACTGCCAAAACACCTGCAGGTTTTCTCTCCGTGAGCGGGGAGAGAATGGAGCTGGGCTTAATTGGAGCCAGCTGATCCTGTGCTCCTGACGTCATCATCCAGGGACCGGGCCTACAAAACCCGAGGAGCGTCGGAGATCAGAGGGGGCCCTGAGAGAGAACTGAAGGGAGTGAAGGAGAGCCGTCCTGGTAAGGATCGCAGAGACTGCCAAAAACACCTGCAGGTTTTCTCTCCGTGAGCGGGGAGAGAACGGAGCTGGGCTTAATTGGAGCCAGCTGATCCTGTGCTCCTGACGTCATCATCCAGGGACCGGGCCTACAAAACCCGAGGAGCGTCGGAGATCAGAGGGGGCCCTGAGAGAGAACTGAAGGGAGTGAAGGAGAGCCGTCCTGGTAAGGATCGCAGAGACTGCCAAAAACACCTGCAGGTTTTCTCTCCGTGAGCGGGGAGAGAACGGAGCTGGGCTTAATTGGAGCCAGCTGATCCTGTGCTCCTGACGTCATCATCCAGGGACCGGGCCTACAAAACCCGAGGAACGTCGGCGCGTAGTGCCGGTCGGCGCGCTGCCTAAGCCGCGTGCGCCAAAGGGGCGCGCGCGGCTTAGACCGGCTTTGACCGCGAGGACCGCGGTCGGCTGGATAACCCTTGGAACTTTGCACCCAGTGGTACTAACTTATGGGTCGAAAAAGGAAGGCGCGTTTTGCAACATCATCGCCAACAGCTGTGAGAATTGGTCCCATGGACGCACATATTAATCGGCAGGGAACGCCATGTATGGACTCTACACGAGGCAATTTTGAAGCCTCTTTAAGTCCAGGCAATCAACCGACCCCTCCTCAACCCCCAGGAATCACAGGAAAAGATCAGCAAGCCGAGAAGACTTCAGGAAATGTGAGTGCACAAGAAATGCAATCTCCATTGACTGTAGTCGATTCGATTGCCTGCCCTGTATCACAATCTACGGAGGCAGATGAAGGTAATATAGTAATTACCTTAGACCGGGCACAGATTGATTCTGTGGACCCGGCTAATGTGACTATGGGGGATTTGTGGAGGGTTTTGACAAAGTTGGTCTCTAACCTAGTCCAAGTTAATAACTCATTATCTTCATTAGTAAATGTTAACAGGTTGTCTATTGTGGAACAAGGAAAAAGACTAAATCAAGTAGAGTCAACTTTGAAAATGGTAGAAGGGAAAATACAGAATGTTCAAGAGAGAGAATGTTTGAATATCACTGATTGTAATTCCTTACATGCTGAAATAGAAAATGTGGAGAACCTAATGAGAAATAAAAACCTAAGGTTTGTTAATTTCCCATTTACTAGATTATTATCACCTATAGAAATGTTTTTGAAATATTTAAAAGAAAATCTAGCGTTTGAAGATAAGGATATACCGGTGATATCAAAAATTTATTATTTCCCAGTGCGTCCTAGTGATAATAATGGTCAGTTAGAGGATAAAAGTATAGGAGTATCTACTTTTTTAGAAGAGTCTACTGATATTATAAACAAAAGGGCAACATTATTTGTTTCTTTTTCATTGGAGAAAGATAAAGATATAGTATTGGGGAAGTTCTTTAAGAATAAGGATTTGTCATTCTGTGGCCAAAAAATTTTTGTTTTTCCGGATGTGTCTAGATCTACGCAATTGCGTAGAAGACATTTCCTTATGTTAAAGAGTAAAACCCTGGAAATTGGTGCTACTTTTTATTTGAAATTTCCATCGAAATGTTTTGTCAATTACCAGGGTAAGAAATTTTCCTTTAATGAGCCATCCCACTTGGAGAATTTCTTAAGGGATAAAACTAGTCTAGGAATGAGTGCCAATCAGTCAGAAATATCGGTTGCTCAAACATAAATAGAAATCACTCCCTTATAGTTTGATTAATGTAAAATTTATGGTTAGTCAGGACCCCCCACATTATAGTTCACATGAGAGATATATTGAGATGTTTGTCTTAGTTGGTTTGTTTGAGATTTATGAATGTCTCATAATGTGATTACCTTTATTATATGAAAATACAATGTTGTATTATGTTTTAATTTGAAAATTTGAATAAAGAGATAATAATAAAAAAAAAATAAATCACAAGCGGATTGTGATAAATTGCAGAAAGACCTTGTGAGACTGGAAAATTGGGCATCCAAATGGCAGATGAAATTTAATGTGGCTAGGTGCAAGGTGATGTATATACAGAAAAATAATCCATGCTAATGTTAGACAATGTTAGGTTCCATATTAGGTTAGGTTCCATATGTTGGGTTCCATATGATGCCTAGTTCTCTTTCCCAAGAAAGAGAACTAGGCATCACAGTGGATAACACATTGAAATTGTCGGTTCAGTGTGCTGCGGCAGTCAAAAAAGCAAACACAATGTTGGGAATTATTAGAATGGGAATGGTGAATGAAATGGAAAATGTCATAATGCCTCTGTATCGCTCCATGGTAAGACCTCACCTTGAATACTGTGTACAATTCTGGTCGCTGCATCTCAAAAATGATATAGTTGCAATGGAGAAGGTACAGTGAAGGGCGACCAAAATGACAAAGGGGATAGAACAGTTCCCTTATGAGGAAAGATTAAAGAGGTTAGGACTTTTCAGCTTGGAGAAGAAATGGCTGAGGGGGGATATGATAGAAGTGTTTAAAATCATGAGAGGCCTAGAATGGGTAAATGTGAATCAGTTATTTACTCTTTCGGATAATAGAAGGACTAAGGGCCACTCCATGAAGTTAGCATGCGGCACATTTAAAACTAATCGGAGAAAGTTCTTTTTCACTCAACGCACAATTAAACTCTGGAATTTGTTGCGAGGGGATGTGGTTAGTACAGTTAGTGTAGCTGGGTTTAAAAAAGGATTGGATAAGTTCTTGGAGGAGAAGTCCATTACCTGCTATTAATTAAGTTGACTTAGAAAATAGCCACTGCTATTACTAGCAACTGTAGCATAGGATAGACTTAGTTTCTGGATACTTGCCAGGTTCTTATGGCCTGGATTGGCTACTGTTGGAGACAGGATGCTGGGCTTGATGGACACTTGGTCTGACCCAGTATGACATGTTCTTATGTTCTTATCTTTTGACCTTCTTCACTTTGTGGCTTTGTATATTCTGATATTTTTAAGTTAAGTTATATACGTTTTTGAATAGCCATGTTTTTAATTTGCATTTAAATCTCTGTCTATCTGGTAAAATACAAAACATCTCAGGCAAAGAATTCCAGAGCTTTGAACTTGCTATGGATCTCTTATTTACATCAGATGTGTGGGAATAGTCAATAGTCCTTTTATTTTGAGATTTTAGTGTTGACTGTGGATTGTAAGGTTGTAGTATCACTCCTAACAAGCCGGTGTTATTGGAATGAATGATGTTGAATATTATTGTTAGTACTTTATAGTACATTCTGGATTGTACTGGTAACCAGTGCAGTGACAAGAGTGAGGGTGTAATGTGATCATATTTCCTAGATCCTATTAAAAGTCTTACTGCAGCATTTTGTAATAGATGAAGTGGTTTTAAGTGACTTGCTGGAAGACCTAGTAGTAAAGAGTTACAGTAGTCAAGGTTTGAGAAAATTAGAGTTTGCAATACAGAACAACTTTTATTAATTGGTGATCAGACCATTGCAATATTGTATGCAAAGTATTGATTATGAGTGATTTTGAGATGATTTGTGACCGTCCCAGGGCTTCCATTGCTTCCAAGAACATTTCACAGGCGCTGAGGTAGATCTTAAAAACATACGCGCGTGCGAACAAAAGTACACCGGATTTTATAAGATACGCGTGTAGCCGCGCTTATCTTATAAAATCCAGGGTCGGCGCACAAGGCTGCGCAAAATCGGCAGCCTGCGCGTGCCGAGCCGTGCAGCCTGCCTCTGTTCCCTCTGAGACCACTCTGAAATCGGAGCGGCCTCGGAGGGAACTTTCCTTCCGCGTCCCCCCACCTTCCCCTCCCTTCCCCTATCTAACCCACCCCCCAGCCCTACCTAAATCCCCCCCTACCTTTGTTGGGCAAGTTATGCCTGCTTGAAGCAGGCGTAACTTGCGCGCGCTGCCTCGGCATCCCCAGGCACAGGCCGCAGTGCCGGGGGACTCGGGACCGCCCTCCCGGCCCGCCCCTGAACTATCACCACGCCCCTGGACCCGCCCCGGACTGCCCCCTGACCCCAGACACACCCCCGGACATGCCCCCTCCCTGCCCCTTTTATGAAGCCCTGAGACTTACGCACGTCCCGGGGCTTTGCGCGCGCTGGCGGCCTATGCAAAATAGGTGCGCCGGCGCGCGAGTGCCCTGCGCGCGTAAATCCAGCAGGATTTATGTGCGCAGGGCTTTTAAAATCTAGCCCTAAGGTTCTTGGAGTTTTGTCTACTTGGAGGTTAAAGTCTCCTACAATTAATGTTGATTCTGGTGATGGAAGCAATTTACAGAATAATTCAATCAGTAGTGAGCAATCTTTTTGTAGTAAACCTGGGGGACAGTAGACCAGTCCTATCTTTACTTGAGGAGATTTTAGAATTGCCACTTCATAGGGAGAGCTAATCTCTACTTTGCAAGGTTCTAGTTTATGTTCTTTTTTACAATTAGTAAGCCCCCACCTTTTCATTAAGGTTTAGGAAAGTGAAATACCACATAGTTAGGGTGGAAAATTTGGTTTAGGAGTACATTATCTTAGCCAGGTTTCAGAGATGCAAAAAAATAGTGGGCTGTAAATCTTCTAGCAGGTCATTAATCAAAGGTATTTTTTTTATTGTCAGAGACTGCACATTTAATAGCAGCAGTGTAAACTTTAAGCAGGAAGAGATAGCAGAAGAGTTAATAATTATCGTTGGGAAGACCAAGTTTGTGATCCTCATCAGGTTTTGAAACTGAACAATTGAAGAATTTGGATTAAAGGATTTTTTGGATTTTCACTTGACAAGTTTGAAGGGAAGGGTGTACCCCATTTCCCAGAGGACTGGGGCAAGAATCTGATTGCTGAGTGACTCAAAGGGCTAAAGCCATTGAGATATTGATACAGTTTTTTTCTAGTCTGAAGAAATGTTAAAACTTGGATCAATTGCAGTTGGATGTTTTTTGTATGCATTTGGCCTGCAGTTTTTGTACTTGGGGATTTTCTTCTATTTGCTGATTGACTTTATACTGGAACTCCATTCCAGTTTTTCCACATTGCAAGGGGAACCATTTTTCTCCATGGATAATGGTGCAAGAGAAGTTAGAAGGGAGGTAACACCTAAAATGGACAAACTAGCACTCATCTTCATTGCTATTTATTTATTTATTTTTAGATTTTTATATACCGGTGTTCCTGTATTAAAATACAGATCACATCGGTTTACATTGAAACATAAAAATTATGCCAAGAGGCGGTACATATAACAAGGTTATAGAACTTGGAAAACAGATTCGAATAATAACACTGATAAAGTTGTAAAGTCTCTGAGAAATCAAATCATAAAATAAGGCGTAATTGTCTAAGATAACTGTGATCTGCAAAAGGGATTGAGATGGTGAGAAAATCTTGATAGCTGGAGGTAAAAAATAATCAAAGTTCTGGAAAAGCTTGGCTAAAGAGCCAGGTTTTAATTTTCTTTTTGAAGGAAGCAAAGCAGATCTCAAGGCGAATGTCTGGTGGGAGCATGTTCCATTGGACAGGTCCTGCTAAAGAAATGGAACGTTTCCGATGTAAGGATATTGTTGAAGGAACATAGAGTGTACCTTTATAAGCTCCTCTGATAGGTCTAGTTGAAGAATGAAAACGTAGTTGGGTGCTTAAGTGGAGTGGGGATATGTTGTAAATAGATTTATGAATTGCTGTGTATACTTTATAGAGAATCCTTTGCTTAATAGGCAGCCAGTGGAGGAGTTTTAGTATGGGGGTTATGTGGTCTCTTTTATTCGTATTGGTAAGGATTCTAGCTGCAGAGTTTTGAATCATCTGGAGGGGTTTGATGGATGAGGTTGGTAGGCCAAAAAGGAGCGAGTTGCAATAGTCAATTTTTGTTAGTATAATGGCTTGCAGAACCATCCGAAAATCATAGAAGTGGAGAAGTGGTTTCAATTTTCTCAGGACAAGAAGTTTATAGAAACAGTCTTTAGTGGTGGTGCTTATAAATTTTTTGAAGTTAAGCTGATTATCTATCATAACGCCTAAATCACGTACATATGGTGAATGATTAATTGTAGGAGTGGTAGAATTGAGTGGGACAGCTGGGTATATTAGATTGTTATTAACGTCATGATTGATAATTAAGATCTCTGTTTTGTTGTTGTTGTTCAGAATGAGGCTGAGACTGGATAGAAGATGATTGATTAGTTGCAAGCAATTATTCCAGTGAATCAAGGTTTTGTGAAGGGATTCTGAGATTGGGATGATTATTTGGATGTCATCCGCGTAAATGTAGTGTGTTAGGTTTAGATTTTTAAGAAGTCGACAGAGAGGGAGAAGGTAAATGTTGAAAAGGGTTGGAGAGAGGGAGGAACCTTGAGGGACTCCTTGATTTGCTGGGACCGGGTGTGATTCTTTGTTGTTTATCTTTACCTTGAATTGTCTATTAACCAGGAAGGACTTGAACCAGCTGAGTACTGTTCCCTTAATGCCTATGTCTATCAGACCTTGTAATAAAGATGAATGGTTGACAGTGTCAAAGGTCGCAGAGAGATCTAAAAGAATAAGGAGGTGAGGTTGTTTTTTATCCATATTAGTTAGAATATTGTCGGTGAGAGAGATAAGTAGGGATTCAGTGCTTAACGTTTTACGAAAACCGTACTGGGAAGGTGCAAGAATGTAGTTTTCTTCAAGGTACTCTGATAGTTGTCTATTGACTATCTTTTCCATAATTTTGGCGATCATTGGCAAATTGGCTATTGGGCGGAAGTTAGCTGGATCTGTGGCCGGAAGATTAGGTTTTTTAAGAAGAGGTTTAAGAATTGCTAGTTTAAGTTGGTCAGGAACTAGACCTTGGGAAAGAGAGCAATTAATGATATTGGCAATTGGCTTTGAAATGGTATTCCTTATAGTGATGAGGAGGTTGTTTGGAATTGTGTCTAAGGGATGAGAGGATGGTTTCATTTTCTTGAGAATATTTTCAATCTCAAGAGCTGATGTGGTTTCGAAAGTTTCTAGAGTCGTATTTAGTTTGGGTGGAGTATTGGGTGGAGATGGAGGAGAAGAACTAGATGAAGAGAAAGAGACAGTCAATTTATCAATTTTTTCCTTGAAGTAATCAGCTAGTTCGGAGGCTTTGTTGAGAGCTTGATCATCTGGAATGGTAGGAGGGGATGGTTTAGTGAGGGCAGAAACGTAGGAGAAGAGTGCTTTCGAATCAAAGATGAAATGATGTATTTTTTTAGAGAAAAAATCTCTCTTTGTTTTAAGAATGTTGATCCTGTAGGCATTGAGAGTGGTTTTGTATACAGCTAATGTTGTGGGGGATGGGTTTTTTCTCCATGTGTGTTCTTTATTTCTTAGTTCTTGTTTAAGCAGCTTCAGTTCAGTGGTGAACCAGGGTTTCCTGTTGTCAAGCGAAGGTTGTACTACTTTGGTGATTGAAGGACAGGTTAGATCAGCGATTTTATTGGTGATGTTGCACCATGAAGATATGGCTGTAGAAGCATTGGAGAGATCAAGTTGAGATAATTCATTAGAGAGATGGTTGCTGAGAAGGTCTGTGGAACAGGGTTTCCTGAATTGAATAGTGGTTTTTGGGAATGAAGTGGGAGGATGTCCTGAGAGTTTGAGTGTCGTGTTAATAATTTGATGGTCCGTCCAAGGGACAGGAAAACAAGAGGGTGAATCCGGGGGCAAGATACACTGATTAATGAAAATAAGGTCCAACGTGTGGCCTGCTTTGTGGGTTGGGCTTTTTATTATTTGTGTGAAACCCATATAGCTGAGTGATGAGAGTAGGGTAACACAGTTTGTTGTTTGTGGTGAAGCGTCGACATGTATGTTGAAGTCTCCCAATAAAATGGCAGGTTTATCTGGGTTGAAATATTTGGTGGTAAGTTCAATGACCGGGGAGGGGTCGGAGTCTATAGTTCCAGGAGGAGCGTAGAATAGTCCAATTTGTAGATGCTCGGATTTAAAAACTGCAAACTCTATGTTCGATGTGATATTTGAATATTGTAAAGTTAAACCTAGCTCTTTCTTGGATGCTAGGAAAAGACTTCCTCCCTTTCTTTTGAGTCTAGGGATGGAGAAAAAATTGTAAAGTTGAGTAGGTAGTTGGTTTAATAGAGCTATATCTGTGGGTTTAAGCCATGTTTCTGTGATTGCACAGATATCAGGGTTTACTTCTGTAAGGTAATCATTTAAGATGTGTGTTTTTTTCGAAAGCGATTGTGCGTTGAAAAGTGTTAGGGATAGAAGAGAAAGGCCCAGGAATTGTGTGATTGGTGAAATCATTATTGGAATTAGCCTTTGTTGCCGGTTGTAATGTTGTGGTAGAGGTTTAGTTTGATGATTGCGTAATTTCCTGATGATTGGAATGGAGTATGAACCATGGCAAAAATGGTGATGTAAGGGGATTGGGAAACCAGTTAGCATGTTGATTGTTGATGTTAACTCAGCTGTCTTGAATCTTGTTGCCTATGTAAACCTAAAATTTTGAGGGTGAAATGCTGAGTTCTTTTCAAGATATGAAAAGAGAAAGACGTGGCCAATGAAGCAGGTTCTGTTCTCAGAGGCTGCACAAAGGGGGGGTCCGAGTGATGGATGCTGGAGGTTGAGGTTGAGAGAGGACCAAGTGAAGTAAGCTGGATATTGAGTGTAGTCCGAGTGATGTATGGTAGAGATTGAGTGTAGTCCGAGTGAAGGGAGCTGGAGGTTGAGTGTAGTCCGAGTGAAGGGAGCTGGAGGTTGAGTGAAGTCCGAGTGATGGATGGTAGAGATTGAGTGTAGTCCGAGTGAAGGGAGCTGGAGGTTGAGTGTAGTCCGAGTGAAGGGAGCTGGAGGTTGAGTGAAGTCCGAGTGATGGATGGTAGAGATTGAGTGTAGTCCGAGTGAAGGGAGCTGGAGGTTGAGTGTAGTCCGAGTGAAGGGAGCTGGAGGTTGAGTGAAGTCCGAGAGATGGATGGTAGAGATAGAGTGTAGTCCGAGTGAAGGGAGCTGGAGGTTGAGTGTAGTCCGATTGCTGGATGCTGGAGGTTTGATTATGGGTTTCAGAAAGAGGATTGTGATTCAGAGAGGGTCTCTGGTCAAAAGGAGGGCGGGTACTTTCCCTTTGTAGTCGGGAGATTCTCAGCCGAAGGAGGGGGTGATGACTAAGGGTAAGGTCAGGATATGAATATCCTTCTTACTTTTACTTTTTTTTTTTTTTTTTTCTATTATCTACTTTTTCTTGAGACTCAGAGGCTGCACGAAGGGGCGCACAAAGGGGCAAGCCCCTTTGTTGCGCTACTTCGGCGCGCGACGCCTGCAGGTATTAAAATTTAAACCTCCCTCTCCGCTGCTGATTGGATGTCCCCTGGGTGGTGGGCGGGTCCCAGAGCCGCGAGGATGGGCGGCGCGGCTGGCTGGAGGAGCGATCGGTGTCTGGGCTCGCCGGGGGAGGGGAGACAAGGAGGCCTTACCCCGACGGGTCTGGGGTAAGGCTATTATTTGTGCTATTATATTTTTTATGTTCCTTATTTTTGGCATTGCTGCTTGGATTATTTTCTTTAAGTGACAGTAAAGACTATTTTATTTGAACACCACATTTTGATTCCTGAGTGTTTTTCCTGATCTTTCTGTCTTTGTTGTTGCTATTGCCTTCATTGTTCCTTCTCTGAATTGTATGGTACCTGTTAGATCTCCTCTACCTTTAGTGTGAGTATTAAAAGTAAAGAGTAGATAGACATGCCAGAGCATCCTTGAAGATTCTTCTTCCTTCCCATGCGAACTGAACCCAGACCCATAACACTCCAAAGTGATGGATAATCCACCTAACCTGGGGACCAGTTACACAAAATGGTGCCTCAACAGGGCCCCACTGACATCAAACTTTTGGACAGTGTGAAAGAAGAAATCCCAAGTTTTCAATGAAAGTCAGGTGAATTTACAGTATTTTTTTACTTCTTGGGACATTGGACCAAGATGGCATTTTTCCCATCATTACAGCAGGAAGATGGAGGTTTGGCACCAAGAAGCAATGAAGAAGGACATGGTGTTTAAGAACGGCAGGAGGAGTAACACATCATCATTCAGCAAACACTCAGTGCAAACCAAGCTTCGCAGGCAGAGGGAGAGTCCGCCCGACCACGAGGATCAGGCGCTAACTAGCCTGCTTGCTGCATCCTGAAACATAGGAACATGGCAAAGGAGCACAAGCCAGAGCCTGATCCAGACCTCTCAGAGACACCACAATGTGGATTAGCAATGGCCGACCTGGTTAATCGCCAAGAAGAGGAGGAAAACAAGCTGGCTCGATTGGAGGATTGGAGAGGTCGGCTGACTAATGACAGTTCTCAGGACCTGGTTAGATACAATGATTTGAAGCCTGGGGAGCTGTTGTGCCCACACTGGAGAAATAGACCCGGAGATATTTCTATCATCAAGGGAAACTGCAGTTATTCTTCAGAGGAGGTACCATGATGGTGTCCACAGAATGCACTGAATGCCATACTTTTCAGAGACACCAACCCGTGGCCCTGAAGTGTTGTCATTGCATGATGGCAATGTTTATGGAAGCAGACACCAGTGCAGCAGGATCCCGAGGGATGCCTTGGTGGGTGTTCTGACTCAGGGGGCTGCCAGGTGCCGGGCTGGGCCATTAATAATTAAGGAACCCAAGCATATATCCAGAGACGCTGGGACCAGAGTTGAGGAGAGAACCTTAGTAACCCCTGATATCAAAACTCAGTGTGGAGAGTTGGCGACCATGGAGGCCCAAGGATACCCTTGGAAAGAGACTGGTTGCTTCAGTGGCTGTTGAGGCCACGCCAGATCCAATGTAGTCATGGAGGAGATCATCAAAAAGAGTACTGTGTCGAGTGGGAGCACAATGGATAAGCCCTTGTGGTGAGAAGCTTATGAGGAGGTGGTACAACTAACTCAGGCAGTGGAGATGCTCATTATTGGCCTAGCTTTAAAGTGACTAGCGGCTCTTGATGGTGAGTGTGGCCAATTGCAGGGTCATCTCATGACCAGCAAAATGTTACAGGCATAGCATGCATTGCATGACAAATAGCATGCAGGCTTCTAAACACCCAAGGTATAGAATGTGAGGTATCATAAACAGCATGGATGCATCAAAATCCCAAAGATGTAGTGTGTATTGTATTGCAAACAACACAGAGGAAACAAAACCACAAGGCATCATGATAGGGGCAAAAATAGCCAACAATAGTAGTATGAACAGTCTAAGGTAGTGAAGGTACCAAAAGAGCAGCAAAGACAACACCAACAGTGGCATGAATACCCTAAGTTAATGTAAAGTGGCAAAACAGTTCGCATAGTGGCAGGTGTTCACCACATACCATGATAAACCAGGGAACAGGTCAGGTAGTAACAGTGGCAAGTTTATACAGAAAGGCATAGAGCTAGGAAAGAGGTAGGGTGAGAGGAGAAATTTGTATTTTTTTTTCTTTTTTTAACAATATTTCTTTTTGGGGTGAAAACACTGAAAACACCCCACTATAAACAAGACAGAATCCGAGTAGGAGAAATAGTCTGGGATCCTATGTTGATAAAACAACACAATAAGGTGGAGAACCAGAAAATGATGCAGTGGAGGAGAAATTTTGTAGTTTTTTAAATTACTTTTTTCATTTTTTTACATTTTATTTTGGGGACAAAACACCCAGTATAAACAAGAAAGAAGAAGGGTTGGAGAACTAGGCCAGGATCTTAGAGAGGTACAACAGAACAGTTAAGTGTAGAACCAGAAAAGTGGTAGTGTGGGAGGAAAAACTAGGTTTTTGTTTTACATTTTATTTTGGGGACAAAGCACCCCAGCGTAATCAAGAAAGAAAAAGTGTGGGAGAACCAGGCTAGGATCCAAGTAGCAAAACGCAAGGAAGTAGAAACCCCCAAGGTGACGCATCAAGGACATGTCAACAAGGTAGAGTGGCAGCAAAGACCTCCAAGGTGTACTGTCAGGTTTAAGGCAGCAAGACAAAGTGGCAGCACCACCATCAAGGGGCAGCATCAAGAGCAAGGCAAAGCAGCAACAAGACCCCCAAGGTATAGTATCAGGGCAATGGCAGCAAGTCAGAGTGGCAGCAAGACTCCTAATGTGTAGTGTCAGGGACATGGTAGCTAGGGATAGTGGTAGCAAAACCACCATGATGTTTTCAGTCATTTTGCCATTCACATGGAAATTCTGGGAAACCCAGCAAAAGCAGTTTGATTTCCAAAAAGACTAACTTTTCCTTCAGCTCTGATACCATTCTTTAATAAACAGAGCTTACAATATCCCTTCCCATTGAGAAAACACTTTCATTGAGCCTACTAATTGGTCGTCAGAAAAGATAATGCTGACCCAACTTGGTCAGGTCTGGAAAGACAGTGGACTTAGGTGCCCAATATGCCAGAGGATCTCTGGCAACATCCACAATGGACTCTGGCTCTGTGTCACAGAAATTTCTGCTGGGATCTCCTATGCAGGTGTGGGGCAAGAGTCTCTGCTGCCAGCTTCTCTAGCAACCATCTCAAGAGAGATGGTTCTGTGAGGGCAATGTGACTAGGGAATATTGAGGTGGGGGGAGGAAATGGTAGCTGATAGGGTGATGCTCGTGCCCGCAGTACTTTTTGAGGTAGGTACTTTTTCTTGTGTTATATCCCCACTGCACCTCTGCCTCTGGTGCTCTTGTTCACGCATCTTAGCTGCCAGTATCTCCTTTACGCAAGTGAGACACTGGGACCAGAGGGCAAGACTCCCTTTCACCTGTGGATCACAAATTATGGCAAGCATGTAAGTAATTATTTTCTGTGAGAGGCTTCAGTTTCTCTTGCATCTCCTGCAGTACTTTTGATTTAATTTCTTCTTGCTCATGGAAACCCTCTAACTTCTAACTATGAGATTGACTCCGCCCAGGGTGGCGCTTCTGGAACTCGGATTCTCCGTGGCATTCTAAAAGAGCTTCGAGACTTGTATTAGCAGCCTTGTCACTATCCAATCCTGATGCCCTAGGGGGGAGATCCATACTTATCTCAATTTCCAGAGACAGGTCATGAAGGGATGTCTACTGCTCCACTAATCTCTGCAGTATCAGATAGATAGGATTTCAACAGATGCTAACATTTTGAATCAGCTGTTTATACTTCTTTCCAAATTATTCCTTCTTCTCATGGAGAAGCTGCCCACCCTTCATGCTATGATGAAAATGAACCATTATTTTCCTGCTCCTCTCTATCAGGTCCTTCAGGACTGGAATCCCAGGACTGGAGCCCCAGCCCCAGGGTACCCCTCACTGCCAAGTGCACAAGTGTACAAAATGACATATTCCCTGTAGGGGTGTGCATTCGTTTTGACCTTATATGTAAAACGCTACTTATTATTTTTTTTAACTTAAAAAAGTGATGAGGCGAAAACGATCGGATTTCCAACTTATTCAACATAGCTATGTTGAATATGTTGGAAATCGCAATCGTTGATCCTAAATAAAAATTTAAACCCCTCACCCTCCTTAATCCCCCCCCAAGACTTACCAAAATTCCCTGGTGGTCCAGCGGGGAGTCAGGAAGCCATTCCTCTATTCCTTTACGAGGAGCACGTGACGTCCGCGTCACGTCGGAGTGACGCGGCCGTCACGTGGTCCACCGCGGTTCCGCTACCGGACCCCTCGTTGGACACAAACGGAACTTTTGGCCAGCTTGGGGGGGCCTCCTGACCCTGACGCCGATGTGACGCGGACGTCACGTGCTCCTCACAAAGGAATAGAGGAATGGCTTCCTGACTCCCCGCTGGACCACCAGGAAATTTTGGTAAGTCTTGGGGGGGGGGGGGGGATTAAGGAGGGTGAGGGGTTTAAATTTTTATTTAGGGAACCGATGCACGTATGGACATAGACTCAACTTATGGAATTCTCCATATGTCCATATTGACCGAAATTGACCCCCCTTTTCGACTTATGGACTTATGAACATAAACTTTTTGTCTGCACATCCCTAATTCCCTGACAGCCCCTATCTTCTGCTGCCCTTATGATATCTTTATCATTGTCTGTCACAAAAAAATAAGCATGAATACACCTGCCTCCAGAGTCTAGCTGTCAGCTCTCCAGCATCTTTCTTACGGCTGTTAGGATACTGCGTGAAGTATGGTGGTATCCATTATCTGGGTATGCAGCACAGCCCACCTGCACCATGATGCTTGGTCCATGCTGGAGCTGCTGCTTGCTCCTACCTCTGCCAGTTCCCACCAGTGGGCCGTCAGGGAGAGGTAGTCATGCATAGCATTTGCGCTGGTCCAGATGTCGCTGGTGAAATGCATGCTACGCCCTTCTGCCTTGGCCAGCTATGCCTGCGTGCGATTACAGCACTGATTGTACAGGGTGGAGAAAACCTGCCTACCAAATGTAGTCCTGGAAGGCTCTTTTTTATTGGGGGTAAAGAGGTGCAGCAGAGTCTTAAAGTCCAGTTTCTTCACTATCTACAGGAATTGGTCATTCAGAGTAATCATTTCCCCAATGCACTTTATCACTGCTTTGAACACTGCCTGTCTCTTGCTCTGGGACAGTGATATAGAACACTATCTTAGATGGTTTGCTGCTGACATGTAGGAGCTGGCTACTGGCCTGCCACCTGACTGATTGAAGGGGCTTAAGGGTCAGTTTGGGAAAAAGTCTTCTTTTCATCTCTTTTTCGGCTGCTTCTGATTTGAGTGGCAGAGGGGTTCCCCAGATTAATAGTGATAACCTCCCCTGAATCCAGTGCTTGTGTAGATGCTGCTGCATACCAGCATTTTTCAGATGCCCCAGTACCTTCCCTTGAGTGATGGCCTTATTTCAGTGAAAGCATTGAGGAAAACATGAGTTCTCCCTCACTTTAATGTGCCTTCATATGACGGATGTCTTATGTGATCTCTTTTCTTCATCCTTGGGGATTATTATTGCTGTCATTGGGGATAAAGTTGAGGTTGGACCAGAAGGGAAAAGACAAGAGGCATTGTTCACTCTCTCTAACTGCACTGCCTGCTCTTCCTGGGGATTGCTCTCAACACCATCAATATTATCTACCTCCTCTAACTTCTCACTGGAGGGAGGCTACTAACAGAGCTCCCAAATTCTCTTTGGCTCTTTGATATCCTACCTATGATTCACAGAATCCAAAGCATGATTCTTCCTCAGAAACAGTTTTCAAAAGTACTGTCTCCATTACTTTATAAACATTAATCACGGAGAAGCGTGCTGTGGCTTTTGGCATTGACATCTTCTTCCCCTATTCTTGCCCCTGCCCTGTTAATGTCAGCTTTGGATGGCTCTCCCATCTTTTGCCCTTGCTCCAAAGCAAGAAGGAGATTAACAGGTGGTGGTGGCACATACTCTCCCAATTTTTATTTCTCATTGCTTGAGCCAGCTTCCACTTCTGGCTTTCTGTGGCTAAAAAAGCTTTTTATAAACTTACAGGGCAGCATTCCATTTAATCCCCTCTGCTAGCATTCAGGCAGATACAGTAAAAATCGCAGGAGAACAGGCAAGCACCTGCTCTCCCGGCGCGCGCACAGGACACTCTCCTGTGTGCGCGATACAGTAAATTAATTTATTTAAATTAGGGTTCGTGGCAAAAAGAGGCGCTAGGGACACTAGTGTGTCCCTAGCGCCTCTTTTTGGACAGGAGCGGCGGCTGTCAGTGGATTTGACAGCCGACGCTCAATTTTGCCGGCGTTGGTTCTTGAGCCCGCTGACAGCCACGGGTTCGGAAACCGGACACCGGCAAAATTGAGCATCCGGTTTTCAACCCGCGGGCCTTGGGCCCATTTTAAATTTTCTTTTTTTTCTTTTTTACTTTTTTTTTAACTTTTGGGGCCTCTGACTTAATATCGCCATGATATTAAGTCGGAGGGTGCACAGAAAAGCAGTTTTTACTGCTTTTCTATGCACTTCCCCGACACTGGCAGAAATTAATGCCTACCTTTCAAAAGATCCAGGAATCTTTTGAACAGATGGCAAATTTGCTTACTTCTACCCCAGAAGGTCCGGGTGATCTATCCTCTGGAGCCCTCAAACCAGTCAGTCCACGATCCGATGGGGATACATCAAAAACCCAGAGCGGTAAGATTAAGATTACAAACCTATGAATATTACCTTGGATACCCTATGGAGTGCGATAGTGAGGTTTGAGGCAGCGGTAACAATGCTGACCGGTGTAGTAATGGAAACAAATAAAACTCTTAAGAAGAATTCTGATTTGATAGAACATAAAAAACAAAAAATATCAGAAGTTGAAATAAGATTGAACAAAATAGAGAAAATACAAACCAACTTAATACAGTCTGAATCAATATATAGTAAAAAATTGAAATATTTGGAGAACAACATGCGGTTATTGAACCTGCATATTCTAAATTTTCCTGTTATAACACAGATGGCACCGATTGATTTGTTTAAGGAATATGTTCGTCAGTCACTTAAAATGCCGTATACCTGCATGCCTACGGTGAGCAAAGCTTTGTATTTGCCTTTGGGAAATAGAAGGACTCAAAATCAAGCTCATGAAAGAAGGAACTTTAGCAAAGGAAATCGATTTGAACTTGAATTTGTTTGAAATTTTGCAAAATTCAGAAGATATGGAAATAACGCGAAGAGGAACCTTATTAGTTACTTTTACATTTCAATCGGACAGAGACAATGTATTAAAATTCTTCTTTAGAACAAGAACTTCACTATTCTATGGGCAGAAGATTTGGGTGTTCCCAGACCTCACAAGGGCTACACAGAGCCAGAGGAAGACGTTTCTGGCGTTAAGATCTGATGTATTGGCAAAAAGGAAGACAATTCTTCCTGCGATATCTGTGTAGATGTCTTGTGCACTATAGGAATGCCAAATATGTATTTCAAGACCCAGAACAGTTAAGGGTGTTGATAGAGTCCACCTAGTAACCGGCTGTGGAATAATAATGGGGAATATGCTCAATGGCTTACTTGTTTTGTTTCTTGTTAAATCGCTCTAATGTTTGGCTTCTCCCCTCTTTTCCTTTGTAATATGTGGATATATGTGATTATTTATTTCTGATAATTTAGATTTTTCTTATATTTTACATGTAAATGTAATATTACCCATATTTCATGCAAGATGGTTTCTTATAATTATGTTAAACTGCCTTAAAAAAAAGATCTCAAGTTTTAGGACTTACAGGACAGGGTGAGGGTTCTGGATCAACTGGGGAGTGTATAAAATGAAGAACCATAGGGGTCTTGAAGATTGCAATATTAACTTGGCAAACTGGTGGAATAATTGGAAAAAGTGGGATGACTCTTGTGTGAGCATGTTTCAAAATCTGTTTATTTATTTTATTTATTTATTTTAATTTTTTATATACCGACATTCCTGTAGAGATACAAATCATACCGGTTTACATTTAACTTCAATTTCGCCTTAAGGCGGTACAGATAACTACGTTATCTGTTTATATATATATATATATATCTTTATATATGCACATAAAAGTTGGCAATGTCTTATGGAAGATATGTGAAGTACCTCTTAAATTTAGCGCATACTTACATGCAGGGGATGTATTTTAAAACATGCACACAAGTGTGCACATGATTTAAATTTGTATTGTATCTCCGCTCATGCACCGATACATGCATTTATGGGTGCAAAATGTGTGTGTGTCTCTCTCACACTCACACACACATATACAGTATATGTGTGTTCACTGCTGACTGACTCCTTTTGCACACACACAAAACAACTGTCAGAGAATAAACTAAGAAGGCTGGCAAGGATATACTTCTCTTCATTGCAATCTCTATCTCTCTGTAGATAAGTAGTATAATCCAGTCTGCAGAGTCAGACACAAACAATTCACTGCTGTTCATTACTTCTGAATCCTCAGTCCACTGCCCTGCCCCAGTGAACAGAAAGAAAGTAGTGCCTCTGTCTATCTCTCACAGTGAGAGCACTGTGACTGCAGCAGTAAAGATAAGAAAAAGCCCTTTGCCAATGCCAAATTCTTTTTCTCTCTTTTTTAATCCTTTTCTTTCATACTAAGAGAGCTTCTGAAAAGACAACCTTTCCCTGTGAATTCAAATTGATAAAATGCTCTTTCTTTGTAAATGCTCAGCCCTTTCAGTGGGAGGATATCAGTGTCACTTGATCCATATGCCAGCTATAGACTATTTAAAAAAATGCTTCACCATGATTGGTCTTCCATCCTAACTACTTGCCTACTTCTCTCGCCTTGGTTTTGGCCTGGCTGCTACCTCACATAGGCATTGGTTGGTTGCTATAGTTACCATTCTCACTGCAGTACTTCTGCATGGGCCATAGAACTGAATGTGAAATGTAAACAAACAAAATGAAATTTTTCATTTAAATTCATGGGTTCCCTCCATGTCTTTCAGAGGTCCATGAATGGAATGAAAATCATCTCATTCTGTGCATTTCACCCATTTGTTTCTAATGAATTCACATCCTTATAAACTCTTAGTTATCCAAGCACACATTCCCGGATAATTAACTCTGTGCCTTGGGGTATCTACAATTAGCTGAATAACTTATTCAGCTAACTCCAAATATTGGAGTTAGCCAGATAAGTTACATGTTTAATTTAACCTCACCCTGCAACACCCCCAAGAAGCCCCCAAGTTATATGGCTAAATTTTACTCAGATAATGACCTATCTGGATAAAATTTAGCCTCATAACTGTCCCCAGTATTAATCCCATGGGGGTTTATCCAGATAACATACAAGCTATCTGGATAAACCTCTTTGAATATTAACCTCAAATTAGATTATTTCCCTTATCCATATGCTTATTTATATCTTCAGAGACTTCTATCAGACTAGTAAGCAATGTTACCTCTATTTTGTTCCGGGGGAAACTATTAGAAAATCAGGAGTGGGTCCCAATAATAAAATAAGCAAGATTGTTTCCACTACCTGTGGAGAGTAATATGAAAGAAGTGTCAGAGAGTTGAAGCTTGGGAAGACCAGAGATACATTTTTCTTGCTATTTGAATATTGCAATGGCCTGTTAGAAGGAGCTAATAATTGTTGGGTGGTAAGAAATTTTGGTAAGAAATTTTGTATGGTTTCTGCAAGATTGGTAACCATGTAACCAGGTTAGAGGGAAAAACTTTTGAGAGGACATATTTATAGAAGGGACAAGGAGGAAAGTTATTTGCATATTTTTTTCCCCAGTAACTGACATGATTTGGATGAGAGCCAATTTGTTGATATTTAGCTATTGCAAATGTTGCTATAGCCCTGCTGTGATGAAATCTGTGAATCGTGATTTAATCAGTGCCTTTGAAGATATTTTTTGTAAACTCTGACTTCTGGAGCCTCCCCCCCCCACCCCAAGAATTTAGAATAAAAGTTGTGTTGTTTGAAGATACCATCCTGGTATGAGAGTCTCCTTAATTTCAAGTTGTGGGTTCAAGGGAATGCATCTGTAAAGTACATGTGGGAAATCTGGGGTGCAATCAGAGGGGTCATAAAGGGGAAATCGGTGTTCATGAAGATTTCCCTATCAAGCAGGGCTCGATACAACCCCTGTCTCTGACCTGGTCCAGCATTCCATAAGCTTGACTACAGTAGACGACTCTGAACCTAGAGAAACATGCTTAGCTCACAAACTGTCATCAGATTGTCTAACATTTTATGTGCCAAAAAATGGGGTTACATGTAAACCGGACAATGCAATAGATAAACATTAGCCTTTTATAAGCAAAGATTCTGTGTTGGGTTTATAGGTTGCCAGGAAAAGGGAGGGGAATAGAAGAAAGATATAGCAAGGAGGCATTTTTATAGCTAGAAATAAATTATTCCTCTACGTTTTCCATACTCCGCTAGAGATCTAGGTATATTTTGTCCTAAAAGAACACAATTGTAAAGCTTTTTTTTTAAAGTATGCAAAGCTGCTACAAAAAGGTATTTTTGCTGATGTATTGTGAAAACAACTGTATTTGAACTTGCACAGTTTGCCTTGACAATTGCTTTCCTCAGTTAAAGTGACTAAGCTCCAGCAGCATATGAAGCAGAGTACAGAAGGTTGGCATTGAGGAGACAGCATGTGTGGGTTGTCTGTTGCTGTTACTGCTCCCTTTCTCAGAAGTTAGAAGATGAGTTTCCATTGGTTATCTTGGCGGATGACATCAATGCTGTTTTCAGAGATGATGACTCGTTTGTTGGCTCTGCACATAGCAAGTGAATCCAGAGGAAACATTTAAAGCATCTTGAAGTAAAAGGTAAAACAAACTTTACAATTAATTTCAGACATTTAAGGGAAAGTTGCAGAAGTACTTTTAGTCTTAAACCAGTAATGTTCATGCAAGCTGAAATATCCTAGAACATGAAGCAATCATGATTGGTTATTGGAAAGTGATTTCATCATGGTTGATACCTTATATAGTTTGGGACTCGGGTTTTCCAATGAGTCAACAAGAGAAGGACAAGGAGTGAAGGTATGAAATTCTTGTCTTAAATTTCAAGCTAAAACGTCTTGCTTGCATCATAAGATGCACTAGCTTTGTTAGTATTATCAATTGTGCTCCTTCAAAAGGAAAAGCAAATCACTTCTTGTTGTTTTGAAAGTAAATGTAATACAAAATGGAAAACCTTTGTAGACCTGCAGCAAAGGGATGGCAGATTTCAGAACAAACGAAGTTCCATGCTGGGTCAGACCAAAGGTCCATCAATCCCAGCATCTTGTCTCTGATAGTGGCCAATCCAGGTCATTAGGAAGAACCTGGCTGATGATAAGGAATAGATCAAATTCTTGTTGTTCACTCCCAAAGATAAGTGGCTTTTCCCAAGTCTGCCTGGATTATCGTTGTTTATGGACTTATTAGCCAGGAACATGTCGAGATTAATTGACTGACCACATTTGTTTCCTTGACAACATCCTCAGGCAACAAATTCCACAGCCTAATTGTGTGTTGCGTGAAAAAAGACTTTCTCCGATTAGTTTTAAATCTGATACCTGCTAGATTCATGCAGTGTCCTCTATTCTTCTGCTCCCAATAAGAAGTCCTCTGTTTCATCAGAAAGGAATCCAAGCCCCATCTTGGACTTAAATTCAATGTTGTGGAAAATCATGGCAAATGTAGAAATACTATAGGATAGAAAAAGCTGTCTGTTGCTGCCAATTGCATTTTGAAGGTGTGGTATCATAAATGGCCACTAGATAATTTCTTATCTGGAATATTACCTGAGGCATTTGCATTGTGTCAATATGAAAGAGTGATTAATAGTCTAGGTGGGAAGGGTTCTTTTTAAGAGGAATCAGGAGACAGGTCCTACAGAAGGAGTGTTTCACCCTGTATAAAAGAGGTGGTTTAGTATTTTTGCAGGAAGTGGGTTCACCTGGCGTGCCCTCTCAATTAAGAAGGTCCTGCAGGGACTTTCCCTCTGAAGTAGAAAGGCCCTAGGCATTGATATGTTTCTCCTCTAGTGGAAGCAACCAAGGGCACTGGTTCAGAATCCCAAGCAGTGTAGAAGAACCCAGAGGTCCCACAGATAGTGAGTTTGACTTTGATTGGTGAGCCTCAGAAATTGAGAGTTGGGAGTACCAGGGTATGTGCCTAGCTATTTGCTTGGATGGGAGCTGTGGTGACAGGGAATCTGGAAGAGAGTCCCCTGTTCTGCATGTAAGGAACCTCTGTTTTCCTTAACAGAAGGAATGCACTAATAAGCATGGGGAGGTTCAAAGAGTGTGTTAATGAAAAGAGGTTTGGTGCGTTCTAGCTGTTTATCATCCTCAAACCCCATCAAGCCTCATGGATTTTAGTTTGGAATTTCTGAAAGCAGGAGCTCTCTCTGTCTCATTGATTTTTTTCTAACTGATCCCAGAAATAAAAACAGTCTATTTTTCCCTGTGTATTTTTTTCCTGTGGATTTGCCTGAAGCCTAACCTGCTTCTGATTGCTTTTTGCTCTTTCAATCCAATTTTGGAGACTACCATTGTGATACCCTTGTGTGAACCCTGCCCAGTGGATTGGGGAATCCCTGTGTTAGGTTAAATCAAGGGTAGGGGACTCTGCAGCATGCTACTCCTCCTCAAGGGTATAGACCTGACAGTGACCTGACACAGAGGAGTTTCAACTTTAACTTATTTGTCTTTAGTAACTATCTCCTCAGTTGGGAGAACAGGAAGATTTTCCACCATTTGTGTCTCGTTATGATTTTTTTCCCCTTTTGGAGTTAAAGACTATTTTTTTGTTCTCTGGAATTGAGTACCCTTGGTACCAGGGCATCAGTTCCCATTCTATTGGAGAGAGGTATCTTTCACACTGGAAGAACCTAAAGAGTGGAGAGTTAGGTGCAAGAACTGGATTCCAGCCAATGGCAAGAAAGGGAGAAAATTGAAGGCATTGTAGGAGAACTGTGTATGCTGCTGACTCAAACGAGGGAGGCTTGAGGTGGAAGTTCCCACTTGGTACTTTTCGGAAGAAATTAAGAAGACTTCAGTGAAGGTATGAGGATTGGGACTTTAGTTGTGATAGACTAATTGTGATTAATTTCTAACCATCTCAAAATGGATAAAATTGGGACTGAAAAGGAAGATTGAATTATCTTCAATTTGAATAATCTGAATAATCTGGGAAGTGAAAGAGATCTAATGTAATGAAGTATACTTCCAGAGGAATTTAGATACTTTACTAGAAGAGTAAAGTCACAGTTTATTAATCTTACTGTTGTCCTATTATTTATTGACTTTATTTAAATGCTAACTTAAATGCTATACATATTCTTCAGTTATCAAATCAACTATCAGCAAATAAGTTGAAAACCACCCTGCTTCTCTATGTACTTTCTGGACAGAAAAGACTGTGATTATTTTTAGTGCTGTTTACAAAGACAGAAAGGGGTTTGTAGTGGGACTACTGTAAAAGGGCCTTAGAACTCCTCCACAAGGAGCCCTGGAACTCAGAATCTAATTGCAATCTGTGGAGAAGCTGAGAAATCTATGCACAGAAAGGATTCATCTCCTTTTCTATGTGCCCTTGGGGGCAAGTTTAGGATCTATCCCTCCCAGGGGTTACAGAAAGATGGCTACCATGTGTCCGAGAGTGAGTACCAAGAGTTTATGAGTGACATCTGTTGTACTAAGACTGTAATAACTAGAATCTTTAAAAGAAAAAGAGATCCAAAGGAGTAAATTATTGTAAAATGTATTCAGGAGAGTGCCTTAATGATTCATTGTAGTGACGCGGGAAAAGTATTTTGTAACCTAATTCTCCTAATCTGGGGAAAAAGCATATATAAGTATTACAGACTTAGCATGTTTAATCCTTTCTATTATTCTGTAGCCACCTCAGTCTAACTGTGGAAGCCTAGGTACCCTAATATAATCAGTCATTTTCACTCTATGTTATTTACTCTGACTGCTGGTATAACCAGTAATAACAGTTTTGTTATGAGCATAAAAACATAAGATTTGCCATACTGGGTCAGACCAAAGGTCAATCAAGCCCAGGATCCTATTTCTAACAGTGGCCAATCCAGATCACAAGTATCTGGCATGATCCCAAAAGGTGTATAAATTCCATGCTGCTTATAATAAGGATACACAGTGGATTTCCACAAATCCACCTGAATAATGATTTATGGACTTTTCCTACAGGAACTTCTCCAAACCTTTTTTAAACCCAAATACACTAAGGGCCAGATTTTCAAAAGCATTTACTCGAGCAAAACTGGTTTTTGCTCGAGTAAATACACTTTACTCAAGTAAGTGGGCTTTTCAAAATTGCTACAATATATGCCATTGAATTGTCCATAGGATTTACTCAAGTAAGTGCACTTTACTCGAGTAAATAGCTTTTGAAAATTGCTACGATAGTATGTCACATTTACATGCTTAACTCCTTTGAAAATTACCCCCTAAGAGCTTTTAACACATCCTCAGGCAATAAATTCCAGAGCTCAATTATGCATTGAGTAAAAACATATTTTCGCCTATAGTTTTAAATGTACTACCTAATAACTTCATTGCATGTCACCTAGTCTTTGTGCTTTTGAAAGTGTAAACAACAATCGATTCACATTTACTCATTCTGCTCCACTCATTATTTTATAGATTTCTATCATATCTCCCCTCATTCATCTCCTCTCTACTCTGAAGATCCCTACTCTCTTTAGCCTTTCCTCATAGGGAAATTGTTTCTTCCCTTTTATCATTTTGGTTGCCGTACTCTATCTTTTCTAATTTTTCTATATCTTTTTTGAGATGTGGGGACCAGAATTACTCACAATACTCAAGGTGCAGTTGCATCTTGGAGCGATACAGATATGATATTCTCTATTTTATTCTTCATTAATTTCCTAATAATTCCTAGCATTCTATTTTTTCTTGACTGCCACCACACGCTGAGCAAAAGACTTCAACATACTATCCACAATGATGCCTAGATTCTTTTCCTGGGTGGTGACTCCTAATGTGAAACCTTGCATTCTGTAGCTATAATTGGGATTGCTCTTCCTTATGAGGTCGATCTTCAAAACATACACGCGCGCGAACAAAAGTACACCAGATTTTATAAGATACGCGCGTAGCCATGCTTATCTTATAAAATCCGGGGTCGGCGCGCACAAGGCTGCGCAAAATTGGCAGCCTGCGCACGCCGAGCCGCGCAGCCTGCCTCCATTCCCTCCGAGGCCGCTCCGAAATCGGAGCGGCCTTGGAGGGAACTTTCCTTCCACATCCCCCACCTTCCCCTCCCTTCCCCTACCTAACCTGCCCCCCAGCCCTACCTAAATCCCCCCCCTACTTTTGTTGGGCAAGTTACGCCTACTTGAAGCAGGCGTAACTTGCGTAACAGGCCGCAGTGCTGGGGGACTCGGGACCGCCCTCCCGGCCCTCCCCCGAACCGTCGCCACGCCCCCGGACACGCCCCCTGGACATGCCCCCTCCCGTTCCTTTTACGAAGCCCCGGGACTTACGCGCTTCCTGGGGCTATGCACGCACCAGCGGCCTATGCAAAATAGGCATGCTGGCACGCGAGTGCCCTGCGCGCGTAAATCCAGGAGGATTTACACGCGCAGGGGTTTTAAAATCTACCCCTATGTGTATCATTTTGTACTTGTCCATAGTAAATTTCATTTGCCATTTAGATGTCCAGTTTTCCAGCCTCACAAGGTCCTCTTGCAATTTCTCACAATCCTCTTGCAATTTAACAACTTTGAATAATTTTGTATCATCTGCAAATTTGATTACCTTACTTGTTTTTCCCATTTCCAGTTCATTTATACGTATCTTAAAAAGAAGTGGTCCTTGTACAGACTCCTTGGGCACTCTGTTTTCTATATTTTAACCAGTTCACAATGCACAGTAGGTTTTTGCCTCTTATCCATGACTTTTTAATATTCTCAGGAGTCAAGTATTTTGTCAAATGCTTTCTGAAAATCCAGATACACTATATCAACTGGCTCACTTTTATCCATATAATGATGTATGCCTTTAAAAAATTTAGTAGATTGTTGAGGCATGACTTCCTTTGGCTAAATCCATGTTGGCTTTGTTGTCCTACTATGAATATCTATATATTCAGTAATTTTGTTTTTTATAATAGTTTCTACCATTTTATCCAATACTGATGGTAGGCTCACCCATCTATAGTTTCCTGGATCACCCCTGGAACCTTTATTAAAAATTAATGTTACATTGGCAACCCTTCAATCTTCAGGTCCCGTAGCTGATTTTAATGATAGTTTACAAATTGCTAATACTAGGTCTGCAATTTCATTTTCAGTTCTTTCAACACTCTGGGATGTATACCATCTGGTCCAGGTGATTTGCTACTCTTTAGTTTGTCAATTTGCCCTATTACATCTTCCAGGTTCACTGAGATTTGTTTCAGTTCCTCTGAATCATCACCTTTAAATATAATTTCTGACATGGACATCTCTTTTACATCTTTCTCAGTAAAGACCAAAGCAAAGAATTAATTTAGTATCTCCACTATGGCCTTGTCCTCCCTTTGTGCTCTTTTTACCCATTGTTCATATAATGGTCCAACTGACCCCCTCACATGCTTTTTGCTTTGAAAGTACCTTGAAAAGGTTTTAGAATGAGTTTTTATTTCCATGGTAAGCTTCTTTTCTAATTCTCCCTTTGCCTTATCAATACTTTGTATCTAACTTGGCAATGCTTATGCTCATGCTGTTCCTTATTATATTTATTTGAATCCCTTTTCCATTTATTGAAAGATATTCTTTTGGCTATAGTAGCATCTCTTGCCTCACCTTTTAATCATGTTGGCAGTCTTTTTGGCTTCCTTCCACCTTTTTTAATGCATGGAATATATCTGGTCTGTTCTAAGATGGCATTTTTAACCAGCATCAAGGCCTGATGTAAACTGAACCTTTGCAGCTGCTTCTTTGAGTTTTTACCTAACCATTTTCTTTATTTTATCATAGTATCCCTTTTAAGTTAAATGCTGTTATAGTACATTTCCTTGGTGTCCTCCCTCCAGTTATTAAGTCATAATTGATCATGTTATGATTACTATTACCAAGTAGCCCAAACACCATTACTTCTTACTGTGAAATTGCTGTTTCAGTTTGTAAAGTAGCTTCCTATTTAACTGTGGAGAATTTGTTTTGGTTTCTACCCAGACTATTCTGTTCTAAATCAGAATCATTTCTGCCCGGTTCTGCGTTGTTTTTTTTTATTATGCATCATGTTTCTTCACACATTTTTTCCTTAAATTTTTCCTTGTAATCCCCATTTATTTTGTTACTGGTCCCTACATTACACACATACTGTCAATCATGGTCACATGGCCCCTTTTATTTGGGGGGGGGCACATTTTTGTCCCTCCCCCGCCCATTTAAGCACGCACATCATAGGACTTGGTATGTCTGTGTCTCTGTAGGTATTTGGGTATGGGGTATCTTTGTCTCTCTGTGTCTGTCTGGTATGGGATATCTGTGTCTATGTCTGTCTGGTGTCTGTTTTGCTCTGTGTCTGTTGATGCCCATATGTGTATATGTGAACTTTCTCCTTTCAGCAACTTGAAGAGAAACAAAATGTTGGCTTTGAACCACTGGCTGGCAGTGTGCGGCTATCTGGTGGATACCCATCATATATATGTGTATGTATGTATGTGTGTATATATCTGAAGTAACCCATCTTGGGGGCCCCAACCAATTGCATGAATGGAAGAGGGGCCGTGGCTTAAAATGTTTTCTCACCCCTGCCCTATCTTACTGACAGAAAGCAACAGGTAAGGTAGGGACTGGATCTTCTACTTCATCTTGATACAAATCATTAATAGGTATTCCTCAGGGATCTGCCTTATCAGCAAGTCTATTTAACATTTATTTGTCACCTATTTGTAAACTGCTGGAGATTTTACATGTCATGAAGACTAACATCCTGCTGTCTTCAGAGAATACCTGTTACAAGTAAGAAACTCTTCTTTCTCCAAGAACAAGCAGGATGGCAGTCCTCACACATGGATGAACCTCTAGCTACAGGCTATCCCCAGACTTAAAAGGGGACTAACCAAACACTAAAATAAGTACTAATGGGCACAACTACTTTTGTTGGTGCCGGGGAAGGGGGACAGTCCTCACATATGGGTGAATCCCTAGCTACAGGATGTCCCCCAACATAAAAGGGGGACAGCCTTCCCAGGATATGTTCAATAGATTTGGGGATGAAAGGAGTCCTCTCAGTTCCCAGTGCGGGGTGGCTAATTCTCTCTTCCTGACTTCCTTTGGTGACATAACAATTAATGTTGCTGTGTGTTCTAGGATGCCCAATAAAGACTGGAGTCACTGTGTTAGTGTCCAAAAAAATTCTTTACTGATAACAATGTATGAAAATGACTCAACTCTTGATGTTTCTGTAGAATTCTGATATCTGGATACTGTAATTTTGAACTTCAGCCTAAGAGTAAGGAAAGCATAGTAGGAGTTTTATATATTATATGTCATTTAATATTGTTTCAATAAATAAGACATTGCTTACTAAATATAGTTTTAAAATAAACATGGTTGAGGGGGTCATGTCACGCAAAGTGAAGAGGCAGATGTATGTTTGGCTCGCTCTGGGGCCTCACCTCCTTGTTTTGTTTTTTTTTTATTACATTGAGTTTAAACAATGGTAATTTCTTGTAATGTTGTCTTGGGGACTATTCAACGTTCTGTACAAGCTGTCGGCTAGAATATCGATTGATCGAACTTCATGTCTACGAGGATTCAATGCACTCACCGCGGGAAACTCAAGGGCTCAGAAGGGAAGATGGTGCATGTTCCTAGCAGTCCGCCATCACCTGAAGCCCCAGACTCTATGGTTAAGGAAGTCATGGTGGTGCTAGCCTTGGAATTAAACATGAAGTCTGAGAAAATTTACACCAAATTTGTTGAAGTGCGTTCTTTATTGTCGACTATGACTGGTCAGGTGCGAGAGGTAGAGTCGCATGTCACGGCAGTAGATGACCGGGTGGTGGCTTTGGAATCAGAGATATCCATTTTAAAAGTGGCCTGAGATCGACAGATGGCAAAATTAGAAGATCTGGAAAACCAGGCAAGGTGGAGCAACCTATGGTTTATTGGATTGCAGGAAAAGCTCCAAGATGTGGATCTAGCAGTTTTCCTTGAAGAATGGCTTCCATGTGCACTCTTTTACTTCTCTGCACAGTGTCATTAAGATTGAAAGAGTGCACAGAATGGGGCCTATACAAATGCAGCGCAACAAATCCAGGCCTGTAATTGCGAAGTTTTTAATTTTCATTCAAAAGTCCGAAGTGTTGCAGGCCTATCGCAAGTGCCACACCTTGCTATATGAGGATTTACCTATTTTGATATTCCAGGACTTCTCTGCCAATGTGTCAGCACAACAGAAATTATTTTTGGCAGTGTACATGCAGTTAGTTCAACGAAACATCCCATTTATGTTGTAATATCCAGCAAAACTTAAAATCATGCAAGCTAACCAAGTTACCTGGTGCAATTCGGCTGAGAAAGCGAAGGAGTTCCTGAGCACCCTTGATGATGTCTGCCAAGGTGGCAGTGAGATTACTTCTCCACCTTGATGTCATGGACTTCTTTGAGGTGTATCTGGATAGTTTTTGTGCACTGCTTGTGAACAGTTTGGCATTCAGAGCCTGACTGCAACTAGCCCTGATATGATGCCTTCTATCTGGTCTTCGCATATATGGCTACGGAATTAATATGCTAGATGGTTCACAGGACTATTGTTATGTTTTGTCCCCCTTTTTTTTTTTAAACATTCTTGGATGGATGGAAGGCACTGGTGTGACTGAGTTATGTACTGGGGGAAATGCACTTCCAGATTTTAAACTTACAATTTTTCTGATGTTTTATTGAAAGACTGAACGTACATATCTGGTGACAATTTCTTTTTTTTTTTTTTGTTTGTTCGTTTGTGTTATCTAGTATGCCTGAAGGCATAGAAGTATCAGTTACAGTACTTGCTTATATAGTAGGGTGTGTTGGATTGGAACACATTTCTTGAAGTTTACCTTAAAATTAAGTGGGTACTTTATTTGATATGTTAAATATATGGGAGAACCAGGGCCGCTTGGTCATCAGTTCTGGACGCGTCCATTGGTACAGGGATTTTAGAAATGAGTATAACAATATTTGACACAGGTCACAACGGTTGTGCTGTCATTGGATGTTTTCGCCTTTTTATCTGAGGACTTGTAGAATATTTCTTTTCCTGAGAAATATACTAAATTATGAATCCGGAAGATGTTACTATTGGCAAAGAAAGTTAATCTGCAAAATTGGTTGTTAAGGATCCGCCGACCTTGACACAACTTAGGAATTGTATTTACCACGTTTGTTGTATGGAAAAGTGCATTGACAATGTGGACGTATCTAAAAAACCAAAATTTCTCTTAAAAACCTGGAAACATTATTTGGATTTCCTACCACACAGGTCATGTAGTTGTCTGTGATTATTATTATAAAGATTTACCGCCTCGTCGCTTTGGCTTGGTATGGTTAGGGGGAGTTTGCCCAAGCTATGGCTTGGTATAGGGGTTAGGGGGAGTTTGCAGCACTGGATGTTCTGTTATGATCTGTTGTATTTACTGGATGATGTGCAGAAACAATGCATCGTCCAATGAGTGTTTATATTGTTTTGTGAAATTAATAAAAAAAACCAGATTTAAACCAAAATAAACATGGTTACATTTTGAAAAATACCTCTTAAGGGATTCATTCCTTAACTTTATCCTTGCCTCCCCTCTCAACCTGGGAGAGTTTGTTAGGTGGGGTTTGGACTCCAATCTCACTCCCCTCTGGGAGACCTAACTTGGAGGAAGGTTTTGGAATTGGAACTGTACACCTGCGTGCTGCATCTGAAGATTCTAACTCCTGGCATAGCGACTGCACTAATATAGCGGGAAGGAAGCTTTGCGCCAGTAAACACCTGCGTCTGTGCCTGCTCCAGCAGGAATTTCTAGGGTGCATCTTCAGGGGGCATGGCTTCCCCTCCCCCTCCCCCACCACCACAAATAAAACAAAACATTTAATTTTTCTGTCTTTTGCCCACACTAACACTCCCTTTACAGAACCTCGCTCTCTCCCTTCACAAAGTAGAACCTATCCCAATAAAGCCTATTAACCTCACTTTTGTCTCCAGACAAATGTATCGTGCAATTTTTTCACATACAAACAGCAGCAACAGACAACTTCTACTGTCCTACAGTATTTCCTATGGATGTGAATCGTTTTTTGACGATTTAAAATATCGTCCGATATATTTTAAATCGTCAAAAATCGTTAGAGCCGCGATACAATAACAATTCCCCCGATTTATCGTCAAAAAATCGTAAATCGGGGGAAGGGGGGAGGGCGGGAAAACCAGCACACTAAAACAACCCTAAAACCCACCCCAACCCTTTAAAATAAATCCCCCACCCTCCCAAACCCCCCCAAAATGCCTTAAATTACCTGGGGTCCAGAGGAAGGGTCCCGGTGTGATCTTTTACTCTCGGACCTCCGTGCGTTGTAGAAATGGCGCCAGCGCTACCTTTGACCTGTCATATGACAGGTCAAAGGTAGTGCCGGCGCCATTTTGTTTTTTTGTCCCCCGACGTCAGGAGCATAGGAGATCGCTCCCGGACCCCCGCTGGACCCCCAGGGACTTTTGGCCAGCTTGGGGGGGCCTCCTGACCCCCACAAGACTTGCCAAAAGTCCAGCGGGGGCCCGGAACGATCTCCTACCGTGAATCGTTTTTCCGTACGGAAAAACGATTCGCGGTAGGAGATCGCTCCCGGACCCCCGCTGGACTTTTGGCAAGTCTTGTGGGGATCCGGAACGATCTCCTACCGTGAATCGTTTTTCCGTACGGAAAAATGATTTGCGGTAGGAGATCGCTCCCGGACCCCCGCTGGACTTTTGGCAAGTCTTGTGGGGGTCAGGAGGCCCCCCCAAGCTGGCCAAAAGTCCCTGGGGGTCCAGCGGGGGTCCGGGAGCGATCTCCTACGCTCCTGACATCGGGGGACAAAAAAACAAAATGGCGCCGGCGCTACCTTTGACCTGACAGGTCAAAGGTAGCGCCGGCGCCATTTGTACAATGCACGGAGGTCCGAGAGTAAAAGATCACACCGGGACCCTTCCTCTGGACCCCAGGTAATTTAAAGCATTTTGGGGGGATTCGGGAGGGTGGGGGATTTATTTTAAAGGGTCGGGGTGGGTTTTAGGGTTGTTTTAGTGTGCCGGTTTTCCTGCCCTCCCCCTTCCCCTCCCCCCCCCCACTGGACCCCAGGTAATTTAAGGCATTTTGTGGGGGTGGGGGATTTATTTTAAAGGGTCGGGGTGGGTTTTAGGGATGTTTTAGTGTGCCGGTTTTCGATTTACACGATTTACACGATATTTAAAAAACCCAAACTGCGACGATCCGATTCCCTCCCCCTCCCAGCCGAAATCGATCGTTAAGACGATCGATCACACGATTCACATCTCTAGTATTTCCACACTTCCCATCAAAATGTGACTTTGAAACTGGGGGGGGGGGGGGGGGGCAGGAATCTTTCCTTCATTGATGGAAAAGGACTTTGAGCTGAGAGATGTGTCACACTTATTTGTATCTCTGCACTTGTTCATATTAAATTTCATCTTCCCTTTAGATGCTCACTTCCCTAATCTGGCAAGGTCCTTACAGCCTGTCTTTTAACTACTTTGAGTATTTTTGTGTCATCTGTAAATCTGGGCACCTCACTCATTGCGCCCTTTTCAAGATCATTAATGAACAAATGAAACATCACCGGTCCCAGTATAGAACATTTCAAAATCATTAATGAATACATTTTACACCACTGCTCCCAGTGTAGACATTCTCGGAACACGCAGCTAAAGTTTCCCAGATAAAACTATTTGGGTAACCTTGTTTACTAAATATTTGGAAAATAAATGTTGTGGCCAAGTTCCCACCCCCCTCCCACCCCCAGTTTAAAAAATAAATGTGGCAGCAGAGCAACCCAATCCCCTCCTCTCCGCTCTCCCCACAAACTCTACAAATTAAATGTGGTGGTAGAGCAGCCAGTTCTCCCCTTCCTCTTCTTAAAACAGTGGAGCACTACCCTTGCCCGCCTACCCGCTCCCAATCCCCGAAAAGCATCCCTGTACCCCAGCAGGAGGAAGAAAGGCTCCCACGTCCTCCTGCAGGATGAATATACACAGACACCCTGACCTTCACTCACATTCATTCTTGAGCAAGTACTCCTCCTGCACTGCTGGCCCCTGTGGTGCTGCGGATATTGGCGGCAGAGGGCCAGGATGGCGCCGCAGTGCCCTTTGGGCAGCGGTGCTTATGGCTGAGTCCATCTTCACCATAGGGTCACCATGGCTCTGGCCTGCAGATCCGAACTATGAGGGTGGGTCTCTGTATCAGCATTGCAGGGTGGTGCTGTAGGACAAGATCAAAGTGCACCGACAGAGCGGTACATGTGGATTTCAGCTCTGGCAAAACAGGATTGCTGCAGGGCTAGACTGAGGTACACTTGTAGAACTGTGTGTGGAGGTCGGTTGCCTGCTCACATCATGCTTGGCACTAGGAAATGCTTTCATGAATGTCAAAAAGCTGCCAAATCCTAAATAAAAAGGGTTAGCAAACAAATCTCCAGTGACACATACTGTAACAAACAGTATTTCCCTGCCTACACATTTTGCAGTGGTAACACCTCATTCCAAACCCTTATCAAACTGAAATAGAAGGTATGTATTAAAATTCTGGTTTTCATACTCTGGTTAGGGTTCATGCCTTCCGGCACATGCCCATCTGTATCATCATCATCACCACCTGCTTGTAGTGTGCCCGTTGTAATGAAGATAGCATCAGGGCTATAGTGGTACACAGATCCTGCATCAGTAACCTGTGGGTGGAACATTTACATCACTGACAAAAGCTGTTTTCTGACATGGGTATATTAACTTCCTTCTTCTATTTGCATATTGCTCATAACTCTGCCTACATGCTACTGATTTGCATGAAAAAAAGTCAAGTCTTATGAATAAGATAGGGCTATGAATAAGGGGCAGAGTAAAAGAACTCCTACACAGAAAAGTGCACAATTTTTCAGATTTGCATATCATCTAATATCTTTTTTTCTGGTGCACTATAAATGAATGCCAAATTCCCATAGGTGTGAGATTGAGAGTTGTAAGGGGGTTACAGTTAACAGAGTGAGAAAAAATAGAAAAGGCCAGAAATGCATTTTTTTTTTACCTATGATATCCAATAAAATAAGAGACAGAGTACTGTACAGGCTTCAAGCTTTGCTGCCTGTCCTCCAAAAATCTTTGGTGTGTATTAAGGAGTGGTACATCTCACACTATTAGCAGGATGAGGGGTTGGATTTTTCAAATCAAATTTATTGGACAATACATTGCTGGGACAAGAGTGTTACACAAAACAACTTTTGGTCCTCTGTTTATCATCCTTTGCAAAAGCCCTCTCATTTAACCCCTTCCTGCCTAGCTCACATTAGGGAGTCGTCATATGCAATCTTCAATAGGGTTGTACTTTCATTTGAAATGAAATAGGAAATTTCATTGAAGTTTCCTATTTTGTTTTACAATTTTTTTTTCTGTTTCATTCTGTTCATTTTCAAATTGCAGGCTGCCATTCCTGGCCCTCTACTTGCCTGCTGAAAAAGCCTATACCAGGAAAATAACTGTTGTGAATGTCGGTCTCAGACGGCTTCGACCTCTGTGCCTCACCTTTATTCACTCTCTCTCCTCAAGCCTTGGGAAGATGGCTGCTGCCGCATCTTCATGCTGCCCTCTCTGGCGTCCCCGGAACGGCAACGGCGACGGTGTTCACCATGGATTTCCTGAGGGCCTCCTAGG
The DNA here is from genome assembly GCF_901001135.1 of Rhinatrema bivittatum. Taxonomy (NCBI): domain Eukaryota; kingdom Metazoa; phylum Chordata; class Amphibia; order Gymnophiona; family Rhinatrematidae; genus Rhinatrema; species Rhinatrema bivittatum. The sequence continues at coordinate 155,323,711 of NC_042618.1, forward strand.
ATGCGCGCACGCATGCCACCCATGTCTTTATCCACGTCATGGTGGGAACCTCGGGGGTGTCCCCTCTGAGTGACGTCGCACCATCCGGGTATTTAGCCTTCCCTTCATTGCTTACTAATCGAGTTAGCAAGGACTCGGACTCTGACTCTGATTCAGACTAGTACTGCACCGGTCTAAGCTGCTCTGCCGTTCCCAGCTGCCGCTGGAAGCTCTCTACCCTTCGGGGTCTACTCTAACCTGGGTACCTGCTCCTCAGGGGCCCTTGTGCTTTCTTTACCTAACTGGGATACCGGGTACTCACTCCTCGAGGGACTGCTCTCCCTACTTGGTGCCTACAGCTCTACTACTTCTGCCTGCCGGGATATCATCTATACAGCTATCTACTTCATTGAGTAGCCTAACCTCTCAGCTTATATCATCTACAGCTTCAGTGCTGGGAGTCTACAATCCAGGCTCCCTCTTCCACACTGCGCTGCCATACGAACGTGGGACTGGTCTCCTCTCCCGAGGACCCCTGGACTACCTACTGGGTTATCTCACTACTGCCACCCCTAGGCAGTACCACGAAGCTGTATAATAAAGACAAATTCACTGTGTTTCCATGTATTTGTTGCAACCGTCACTGCTCAACGTCTCCACTTCACCCTCCTCACCTCTTTGTGACTCCCTCTTGCTCAAGTGGAAGGTTGGCTGCTGTGGCGTCCTTCAGCCGTCTTCTTCCGGCGTCCCCGGAGCGGCTCGACGCTGCATTCCGCCATGATTCACAGGAGCCTAGGGGCGCGCGTGCGGCGCGGCTCTGACTGATGTACCAGCAGTGGCGCGAACCTCAGAGGCGTCCCCCTGAGATGACATCATCCGTTCCAGATATAAAAGGTCTCTGAAATTGCTAACTGATCGAGTTAGCAAGGAGTTGAATAGGAGATGGACAAGGACCAGTTTCGCACTCTCCTAGCTACTCTGCCTCCTCGGACTTACCAGGAGTACCCGCTCCTCGGGGGCCTCACTCTCTTTGTTTTTCAGGTCAGTCAGGAACTGCTACTCACTCCTCGAGGGCCCATGTTCCCCGACTGGTTACTAAATACCTCTTCTGCCTGGACGTCATCGCTGCCTACAACACCAGTGAGTCACCATCTCTCTCTCTCAGAGCTTTCCCTGGAACCAGGTACTCACTTCTCGAGGGCCTACCTCATTCCAGCTCCTGGGCTGCTTCATGAGACTACTGTGTGAGAGTTACCATCAAGGTTCTGTTCCTGCATACCCTGCCTACTCAATATATTCAGTTTTTCTACAGCTCAGTATCCAGGATCACGGTTCCAGTATCTGAGGGACTACTGCCCAGCCGGGCACTTCCAGCTCACTACTGCAATGTCTGGTGGTTCAATATACTGTTTAATAAAAGAACTAGTATGTGTCTGTCTCCATACCCTGATCCTAACTGGTGGTCCCTCTCGGGATCTTCCCTCGGGGGCGTGATCATTTGCCACCGGCCCAAGGATCCACCCACAACTACCTCAAACACCTACAGAGTGCTAACACCCACCACAGATACTACAGTATTGAGTCTAGCCCAGTACTGCGGCTCCTCACGGGGCTCCTCCCTGTGGTCGTGGTCATCACCGCAGTACCCAAGAATCCACTCCAACACCTCAAAACCCTAACAAATAACTACCCCCTCCAGGGTTTGCTGCAATCCCCTTGGCCTCCCCCCTCATATCTTACCCCTTCTGTGGGTGAAAAGGGGACAGGAGCGATAACCATCATTCACTCCTGCCATGTGAGTGCCATATTTCAAAATGCTGCTGGCCGCCTGTGACCAGTGCCATTTTGGAATTGGGCCATATTCCAAAATGGCACCAATCTTGGGTCAGCCAGACCGTCTTGAAATACAGCACCGACTGGGCAGAAGTGACTGGGGATCACTCTTGCTCCCTTTTCACTCGCGGATGTGGTAAGATATGAGAAGGAGACTGCTGAGGTCTGGTGGGAGCCTTGGGGGGAGAGAAATCTTATTTTTTTTTAATTCGTTGACCTGGGGAGGGGGAAGCGCACAGATCAGACTTTTTAAAATTTAATTTTGTTTTTTTCTTTGTTTTTCATTTTAAATGTAAGGGGGTGCCAAAAGTTGCCTCTTAGTAGCAGTGTTGTCCTTTATCTTTATGGCAGCAGTGGCCTCAACTGGTTTGCTGTGCCATCAGTGTGATTCAAAAGGTCCCAACAGAGCCTGCCCAATGTATGATGTCAGTGCAATATGGAGGTGCAGCACTCCCCATTGAACGAGGTTGTGAAACTGTATAAAAGCACTGCACCCATGCAATGCAGTAGGCATGGGGAGAACAAAGATGAGAAACAGAGGATTCCAAGTTCTGGAGTTTTGCAGAGTATCCATCTCTTCACAGTGCTGTACTTCTGGGCCTGTTTCCCCCTAGGGAAGGTTGGAGTAGAAGAGGTATGCTTGCTCAGAGAAAGTGGGACCTGGGAAGAGGATGGCCAGGCTTTGGGAGAAGAAATAGTCTAGAAGGGAGATATCCCAGGATTCCAGAGAGATGAGTGAATGAGAACATAAAAACATAAGAAATTGCCATGCTGGGTCAGACCAGACCAGGAAACAGGATGCTGGGCTTGATGGACCCTTGGTCTGACCCAGTATGGCATTTTCTTATGTTCTTATGGAGTTGCATCAAAGGTGAGCATAAGGCTTAATGGTTAAGGGTAGTAACTGCCGCATCAAGCAAGTTACCCCAATGCTTGGTTACTCAGACTGCACAGATTAATGCCTTGTTGGATGTTGTCTGAATGTAAAACCTGTTTTCCACATTTCTCCCTACCGTTGAAGCAAAGAGCACAATGCATGGAAAGAGGAGTGGCATCAACATGTAAATTGAAATCACCTAACATTACCATGTTGTTTAAATTAAACTTAGATGACAGTAGTTGTTCAAAAAAAGGAGCTATGGAGGACAATAGACTAAACACAATGAGAAACAATGAGTAGAAACTGCAAGCATTTCATAAGGGGAATCATCATTAAGATGCTCAATTTTGAGTTTCCAAATATCTTTGTAGATAATAAGTAAGCCACCACCTCACCCTAGTCTGTGTAGTTGAGAAACACAAGGAAAGCCTGCTGAGCAAATCTGATTTAAGAAAATAAAATCAGAGTCTAAAAGCCAAGATTCCGTAAAACAACAAAAGTCTAATTGTTTTTCAAGAATTAAGACATGAATCAACTGATATTTACTCCTAATAGACTGAACGTTGATAAGAATAAATGAAACAAAGGGAGGTGATGAGTCAGAAAGATTTGTTTGGAAAGGAATTTGTGTAAGCTAAGATGGCCGATGAAACACTGAGGAGGACTCTATTGAAAAAGGGTCATCATACCTTCCTTGTCTGGTAATTGTTAAAATTGGTAACAACGAATGATTTGAAATGTTTCAATCATCATTTTCTGCCTTGAAGGCCTTTGGCATGCATGAAGAAGTAATTAAAGGAGCCCTTCTGTCGTGCTCCTTCATGCACGCGACGAAGCATGTGCAACACCGGCATGTGGCGCCTACAAAGTCATAAGCCTGCTCTTCGCCCCCCCCGTACTGATGACATCATTTGAGGGCAGGGCCACATGCTGAATGTGACAGGTGAGCCAGCAGCAGCGGCGGGAACATCCAGGGCTCAGTGACAACTCTCCTGGAGGAGCCAAAGTGTGTAGCAAGTCTCATTGTGCTGGAGAGAGTGCAAGAAGCAGTAGCACACAGTCCTTCTCTGGTGTCGCACACCTGCTCTTCACCCTTCCATACTCATGACATCATCGGGAGCAGGACCACAGGCCGAAGATGACAGATGAGCCAGTGGCAACGGCAGGAATATCCAGGGCTCAGCAACAAATCTTCTGGAGGAGCCAAAGGGTGTAGTATGGCTCGTTGTGCCCAGGAGAGTGCAGGAAACAGTAGCACACATTCCTTCTCCGGCATCGCACACCTGCTCTTCACCCCCTTACTGATGACATCATCAGGGGTGGGGCACAGGCTGAAGATGACAGGTGAGCCAGCGGCAGCGGCTGGAAAATCCAGGGCTCAGCGACAACTCTCCTGGAGGAGCCAAAGGATGTAGCAAGGCTTGTTGTGCCAGGGACAGTGCAGGAAGCAGTAGCACACAGTCCTTCACTGGCATCGCACCCCCCCATACCAATGACATCGTTGGGGGTGGGGCCACAAGCCAAAGATGATAGGTGAGCCAGCGGCAGCATTGGGAACATCCAGGGTTCAATGACAACTGACCTGGAAGAGCCAAAGGTGTGGCAAGGCTCGCTGTGCAGTGGAGAGTGCAGGAAGCAGTAGCATACTACAATGCATGACCTAGTTACTAGGCCACACTCCTTAGGAGAGGTCCCACTGGGGCCTTACATTTAATCTCTCTTCTTTCATGAGGACCACTCAGGGCCGGTGCAAGGGTATTAGACACCCTAGGCAAACCTTACAGTCTGGCGCCCACTCCCCATATTTATAACATATTTTACATGAAAAATGACATTCTGAGGTAAAATTAATATACAAGTTGTGATAATTTCATGTACTGTTGTGATGCCAACAAGAAAACTTTGCATCTTGGAATTCATATGGCATCATACCTATTGTGATATATTTCAGCATGGTCCTCCCATATCAACACAGTACTATTTGCCAACACTCAAAGAATAACAACCCCACCTATGAAAAAGAATACTACAAATATTACACCAGAATCTAAAATATCAATACACCTCCTATCAGGAAAACAGAATAGGCCAAGCTACTACAGATCCCTACAGAGAAACTACATGCTAAAAGAATGCTTCATCTCAGACTTTGCATGCAGAACACAAACTCTCACCAAATACAGAATAAAGCCACATAAAGTATAAATAGAAATGTGCAGACAAAAACTGAACTGTAAAACACATCACACCAGACTCTATATGGTGTAACAAATAACAATGGGAAAACAAAAACTTCACCATTCCTCATGAAACAAATCAATAAAATCAAAATATATAAATCATTAATCATAATTATAAAATCATACAAATAAAATAATTTTAAAACAGCTGATGAATAGAATATCCAATAATTAAAGATTCATGCAAATTTTGAAAGCTTTACCAAACACCAATAAAATATTTCAAACAGCAGACACATCACATACTACCCAATAATTAAAATGGTAGTTAATCAAGAAAAATGAACTTAAACAGCAACCTTTACTTACCCTCTCCAGCAGTTCTCCTAATCCTTTCCCTTGCAGGCCACACGAGAAGCAGCAGTAGCTGCTGAAACTGTCCTCACAGTCCTCTTCCAAAGCACACACATACCAGTCATCTCCCTGATCAGTTTCTCTCACACATACACACGTCACCTCTCTGGCCAGTCTCTCTCAATCACACAATGCTCTCGCTCTCGCTTACTTACACACAGGCTTTCAATCACACACACATGCTCTCTCTATTTCACTTACACATAAGCTCTCAATCACACACATGTTCTATCTCACTTACAAACAGGCTCAATCACACACATGCCCTCTCTCACAGCCACAACCCAGCCAAAAACATGCTCCATCTCTCTCGTACACACACATTGACACACACAAGCACCCTCCCTAATTCACATATACACCACACACACATACAGAAGCACCCTCCCTCTCCCTCTCACATACACATTACACTCTCACAGAGACACCTTGCTTTCAGACTTGCAGCATTTTTCACTTTTACTAAAAGTGAAAGTGATGCTCCCAACCGTTAAATAAGAAAACCACATTCCTATCAGAAGGCGAAATGACACCCTTCATTCCTCCCAAGGGACAGCCACCCACACCGTTCAGCTTCTCTTGTTTTACACTTTCAGGCAATAAAGCAAGTGTCTTTCTTCAAATTATCAGTCGTATGATATCATGTGGGAGATATGGAACAGAAAGACATCCTTAGTCAGCTTCCCTTTTAAATGGAAAGATTCCAGTCTTAGTCATTTAAAAATATACATTTTTCTAAAGGCTTAAAAAAAAACCAAACAAAAAAAAACCATTTCAAATTAGAACTATTCTAGTCTTCATGCTTAAATTATGCTTAAAGAAAACCCCAAACCCCACCTGACATTAGTATCTTAAATTTGTGATTTTGCTGAGATGAACATTTTAAATACTTTAATTTTTATTTGCTTTAGTATTTGTCTCTACCCACTTTGTTAAATTTTATTTTTCAGAAGAGGGATGTTAAAAATTCAGTAACTTCATCTTTCATCCAACTTTTCAAAAGTTGCGCTACCAGCACAAAAGTTGAGGTATATGTAATATCACATTTCATTTTTTTAAACTGGCAGATTCCTTTCTCACATACATACTGCATACACACACATACAGAAGCACCATTCCTTTCTCACATACACATCACATACACACACACCCCCACACAAAAGCTCCATTCCTGTCTCACATACACATCACATACACACAAACACCCACACAAAAGCTCCATTCCTGTCTCACATACACATCACATACACACAAACACCCTAACACAAAAGCTCCATTCCTGTCTCACATACACATCACATACACACAAACACCCTAACACAAAAGCTCCATTCCTGTCTCACATACACATCACATACACACAAACACCCACACAAAAGCTCCATTCCTGTCTCACATACACATCACATACACACCCACACACACCCACACAGAAGCTCCATTCCTGTCTCACATACACATCACATACACACCCACACACACCCACACAGAAGCACCATTCCTTTCTCACATACACATCACATACACACCCACACACACCCACCCACACAGAAGCTCCATTCCTTTCTCACATACACATCACATACACACCCACACACACCCACCCACACAGAAGCACCATTCCTTTCTCACATACACATCACATACACACCCACACACACCCACACAGAAGCACCATTCCTTTCTCACATACACATCACATACACACCCACACACACCCACACAGAAGCACCATTCCTTTCTCACATATACATCACATACACACCCACACACACCCACACAGAAGCACCATTCCTTTCTCACATACACATCACATACACACCCACACACACCCACACAGAAGCACCATTCCTTTCTCACATATACATCACATACACACCCACACACACCCACCCACACAGAAGCACCATTCCTTTCTCACATATACATCACATACACACCCACACACACCCACACAGAAGCACCATTCCTTTCTCACATATACATCACATATACACACACAGAAAGCAGATCGGCACAGCCGGTCTAGCTGATCACGTGGCTGAAGAAAGGAAGATCGGTGTAGCCGGAGACCAGGCGCCGAGACTTAGGGGGCACTGCGGCAGGCAGCCAGCCCCTGACTCGCCCTGCCTCCCCCCTGGAGGTCCAGCAGAGGGCCCAGGAGCGATCTGCCGCTCCCGTGGCCTCGGCTGTCACTAATCAAAATGGTGCCGGTGGCCTTCAACCCCTACCATGTGACAGGCTACCGGTGCCATTGGATGGCCCCTGTCACATGGCAGGTGCTAAAGGTCACCGGTGCCATTTTGCTTAGTGGCAGCCGATGACCCGGGAGTGGAAGATCGCTCCTGGGCCCTCCGTTGGACCACCAGGGGGGCATCGGGAGAGTGGCACTGGGGGGAGGCAGGGCAAGTTGGGGGCTGGCAGAATTTTGAAAGGGCCCTTTCAAAATTCTGCTGCCTGCCACGGTGTCCCTAAGTCTAGGTGCCCTAGGCACAGGCCTAGCTTGCCTAGTGATTCCTCTGGCCCTGGGACCACTAAATTAGTGAGGACACTCTGAAGCTTTTATTTGTGGGTATGTACTAGGGCAAAATATCACAACAATGTGGAACTAATCTGCAGAAATGAATCACAATACAGTTATGCTATCTAGAATGTGTGCTTTGCAGGATTTATCCCAGGGTGTCCAGCTCTGGTCCTTGAGGTTTTCACGTGCCTTGCAAGTACACAAACATTACATAGATCCCATTCTACTAAAGCAGTGGCTATTCTCCAAGGGGCGGATTTTAAGAGCCCTGCTCGCGTAAATCCGCCCGGATTTATGCGAGCAGGGCCTTGCGCGCCGGCGCGCCTATTTTCCATAGGCCTGCCGGCTTTTTCATGGGGGCTTTTTGATGGGGGCGTGTCGGGGGCGGGGCCGATCGACGCAGAGTTTTGGGGGCGGGACACAGCGTTTCTGGGGCGGGCCCAGGGGCGTGGTTTCGGCCAGGGGCGGTCCGGGGGCGTGGCCGTGCCCTCCGGAACCGCCCCCGGGTCGCGTCTCGGCGCGCCAGCAGCCCGCTGGCGCGCGTGGATTTACGCCTCCCTCTGGGAGAAAGGTAGGGGGGGGGTTTAGATAGGGCCGGGGGGATGGGTTAAATAGAGGAAGGAAGGGGAAGGTGAGGGGAGGGCGAAAGCGAGTTCCCTCCGGGGCCGCTCCGATTTCGGAGCGGCCTCAGAGGGAACGGAGGCAGGCTGCGTGGCTCGGCGCACGCCGGCTGCCCAAAATCGTCAGCCTTGCGCGCGCCGATCCTGGATTTTAGCAGATACGCACGGCTACGCGCGTATCTACTAAAATCCAGCGTACTTTTGTTTGCGACTGGTGCGCCAACAAAAGTACGCGAACGCGCATTTTTTGAAAATCTACCCCTAAGTGAACTTGATTAATAGAAGTTTACAGACTTCTTCAGGAATGTGTCCAAACCTTTTTTTAAACCCACCTATGCTAACTACCTTAACCACATCCTCTGGCAATGAATTCCGGAGCTTAATTGTATGGTAAATGAAAAAGAATTTTCTCTGATTTGATTTAAATATGCTACTTGCTAACTTCATGGAGTGCCCCTAGTCCTTGTATTATCTGAAAGAGTAAATAACCAATTCACATTTACCTGTTTTAGTTCTCTCATGATTTTATAGACTGCTATCATATCCCTCCTCAGCAATTCTTCAAGCTAAACAGCCCTAATCTCTTTAGCCTTCCCTCATAGGGGAACCATTCCATCCCCTTCATCATTTTGGTTGCCCTTCTCTGTACCTTCTCCAGTGCAACTATATCTTTTTTAAGTTGTGGCAACCAGAATTGCACACAGTACTCAAAGTGCATTTTCACCATGTAGTGCGAAAATGCCTTACCGCATTTTGGTAAATGACCCCCTTAATTCTGCCCAGGAATGCGATCTGGCTAAGTTTTATCTGGCTAACTGCTTAGCTGGATAACTTGGATTCAGGCAGCCAGTGGGTTATTCAAACCCTGCTATTTGTCTGGCTAAAGCTGAACTTAGCTGGACAAACAGTGATGAATATTGACCTCATAGTATTTACAGTAAAAAGTGTTAGCTAAATAACATGAAAGTTGTCACCTTACATGGAATGAATTACTGTAAATGGAAACTTTTCAGTATGTCCATTAAATAATTACAAGGAATGATACAAGTAAATGGGTTGGACTTTGCTATTTTTATGGAGGTCCCAATCAGAGTCAGTGAGCGGGTAAATTATCTGGATAAAGTTACTGTCTGGGGGCCCTATAAGTGGGAGTTATCTAGATAAATCTGCCGCTGAATATATTTGGATAACTTTATCCAGATACGTTTCTGAAGCTTTTCTTCCCTAGCAGTCCTATCTGCGTAACTTTACCCGGACAACTCTGAATATCAGTGCTGACTGGTTAAAGTTTTATCACACCTCAGTAAAAAAAGAGCCCTGCCTCTTTTTATGTGTGTAAATTTTATGCAGGTAATGATTTTCCTGGATAATATTTACCCATTCAGGCAGGGGTGGGTAATTTAAATCCTGAAGATTTGTCTGGCTAACTCCCAAAGTTAGCTGGATGTATCTTTTGAATGTTGACCTAATTCTATTTTTGGCCTGGCAGTTTGCTATTAGGCAACTACCCAGGGATTTTTACTCTGTTTTTATAACTCTCACCACTGCAGTAACAGCACTTGGTAAGGGACCACAAAGTTTGATTACTTATAAAACACTGTGCATGTGCATCACAGATCCAGCCAGCAGGTGTCATCATTGATCAATGACTATGACTTCCTCTTCTCAGTGGCTATGAATGCTGCCTCCAAGGTATCCCCTACCCCTGGGCCAGCCTGGGGAGTGAAAGCCAGGCTCAGGAATTGAACTTGGGTCTGCTGCATGGCACTGTTTAGCGCTATGAGAGAGCCACTGACTGAGCCAGCCTGGAACTTAGATATTTTTCTGACAGAATAAGGGAGTCCCATAGGTATGATGAATCAATTCTGACATCAATGAGGATAATACTTTTAAAGTACATAGAAGGAGATGACATGATGACGGAAACAAATAAAAAAACAAAACTCTCTTCCAACAGGCTTTTAATGGGTTTTATTTATTTAATTATATTTTCGTGTTTGATATTCTGGCTTCTCCATGTTCTGTGCAAAGCAGATTGCAAAATAAATTATATCAAGTATTATAGCACAATATGCAAATAAATAAAATATTCATTATATACAATATCTTAGTAATAAAGACAGATAAAATACAATTACTATCAGTAACTTAAGTGTTTCGATTGAAAATCCATGTTTTGATTTTCTTCCTAAATAAAAGATAACCCATTTCTAACAGATCTCTTAAGGGATCACATTCTAAATAATAGAGGCATAGAAAAGAAAGGCTTTTCATTTTAGTGTCAATTTACTTTAGGGACAGAAGGGACAGCCAATCGAGCCTGCTGAGAAGATCTCAAATTTCTTGACAGCTGGAGCTATACCAGCAAATCTACAAGATAGTTTGGTGCCATTTGATTTCAGCATTTGAAAATTAAGGGCAGAACCTTGATTCTCGCCCAAAGAAAGAATTTACAGACACAAAATTTAAATTTAAATTTTTTTTGTTTATTTAGGGATTTTTTTTGGATTGATTTAATTTAATGTTGATTTTAGTTCTGTTTGCCAAACTGAAATGAACATAAAATACTAACAAAACAAAACAAAAAAAAAAACACCTCCCGGGTCCCCCATGGCCCTGGCAATCTGCTACCACCCCTGCCACCCCTTCTGTAGTGCTGATGAAAGGGGCTGGAGCAATCCCCATTCTTCCTGCCTTTCCAGGTCCTCTTTAAAAATGGCACCAGTCAGTGACATGTTGTTTTATGGCTAACAGGCACCATTTTTAAAGAGAATCCAATAGGGCAGGAGTAACTGGTCCTGCCCCTTTCAAGTGACAGGGACATTAAGTAGTTAAGCAGGATAGCACCATTTTTCTTTTCAGATGGCATGCTACCCGAAGCCCAGGGGGCATGCTGGGCCTACTAGCCACCAGCTGGACATCTCCCATGATGTCATTTTGAGTTAAATTTCTTTGGTGCCAGAATAGGCATAAACACCAGTCTGAAATAGTGAGTAAGATGGTTTAGGCATTTTTAAATGTTTTTGATGCATTATCTCTAAAAAAGTCATTATGGATGGTTTTATTCTAGAAGAAATGGCATAATATAAAAAGATCACCCTGATGCAGATTATTTATCGAAACACAGAACCTGATCATGGTTTCTAAAGTGCACATCATGAATATATGAATATCACAGCCATCAAAAGATAAAGTAACTGTTTTATCTGCAAACACAAAAAGTATATATAAAAATATACATTTGACAATGATTATTTGTAAGGCTATGAAGGCAGAACATCACTGGTAGAGCCTAGTATGAGGTCTGTGGTCTCGCTGTCGTAAGTACTGGAGATAATGCGGTGAGTTTAAATATCTAAATCTGTGATCTGTAAGGTCAATTTACTGAGGATTTATTTTCTTGATATCGTTTATTCCTCATTTTCCAGACATATATTCATCTTGAATTTTCTCATGCATTATTTTGTTGACATGAATAACCCAAAAGATCTTGGAGTTTTTTTCGGATCAGTTAGGGAAACTAAACAAAAACTGGCCATTTTGGGGTTGCATATTTGTTTCAAATGAATGCACATCTTTACTCTATTCTCTACTAGAAACCAATGCAGCTCCTTCAGAATAGCAGTAATATGAGCACTATATTTGTTTCCCTGTTAACAGCCATGCAGCTGTGTTCTGAAGGAGTTGCAGATGTTTAAAGGATTTTTGTTGAAGACTCTGATACAAGAATTGCAGCAATCAATCCTGCTTGTCTGCACTGAGTAGATTATTGTAGCCAGTGTCTTGCCATCTAAATTGGTTAGCATATCATGCACAAGAACAAAAAATAAAGGATTTGACTTCTGTTGATACCTGAGGCTTAAATGATAGTGAATTTTCCAAAATAACCCCCTTATATTTTATTGTGTGAAGCATTCTTTGTTTAATTGTATCTTTATTATGTAGGATTTTATTTATATAATGTTGTTTTTTTTATTTTAATGTTTTTAGTGTTTGTTTGTTAATTCTCTATTTTAATTCTGTTTTATATTCTTACTAGCAAAATGTGCCTGGCATTGCTCGAGTTATCTGGTCCATAAAAGATATAAATTTTAATAGTGATTACAATATATATTGTTGCATTTTATTAAGTAATTAACAGAGAGCATATAAAAACTTAGAGAAACTCTCTATAAACTATTTTGACAGTACATTAGAATTCTCCAATTTCCGGCTGCCATGGAATTCCATCTTGCAGCAGCTGAAGAGGCCAGCAGGATGGCCACCACAGATCCTATCCCACAGTAGCCAATGAAGGAGAGGGTTGCCACAGACTCCATCTCGCATTGGATGAAGAAGGTTTCTGGTAGTGGCTGAAGAAGATGCCCTGTGTGTCACTGTGGCATGTCCTCCAGGCGAAGGACATCATGTTGTGTCAACAGATCAAACAAGAAGAGGACTGAGACCTGGGCCTAGGCCTTGGATCTAGGTGACTGGGCCATGGCCGTGGGCCAGGCCTGGGACTCGTGACCAAGACCCAGCTACTACAGGGACTGAGAGCAGAGAAGATACTGACTCAGTCTTACACCAGGTTGCTAAACTTCAGCTGCAGTTGCTCCCATCCCAAAGGGTAGACCTCAGGACCGACTCCAAATGGAAAAAATGCTCATGGAGCTGGTATTAATTGTAGTACTGTTGCTGACAGGCAGGAGTAAGAAAGAGAGGAGAAGGGATTTCTTATGTTATTTTTATTCTGACGAGCTGGTGGATGACGGGTTGAATGAACGAGGGAAGAAAACTGAGAAGAGATTTTTTTTCAATGATCAATTGGTGGCTGGCTGGGAGGCAGAGGGAGATATTGTTTTTCTTTTTGAAGCACAATATCGTTGACTGACTGGGAGAGGGAAGGGAGATTGAGCGCTTTTTAAAATAGAAATTTGTTTTTTTTTTTTTTTTTAGAAAAAACATTTCTTAAACTGGTTAGTTACCTTACTCAAATGACACAAACCAGCAACAGGGCTGATTAATTCAAGATTAAAGACTGGGTGGGGAGAGGGTATAACCCCCCACCCCCTATTCTTTAATTTTCTGGGGGTTCTCTTCTCCCTCCCTCATCAGCACTGCAACTGGTCTATGTAAGTAAGGTAGCTAGGTGGTCCCTGGCATACCAAAGGTTGAGAAACACTACTATAGAGCAAACCTGCTGTACCAGAACATCACTAACCGCCAGACTCAAACATCTACATTCTACCCATGAAAAAGCAGCACTGGAAATACTACACTAGGTCTTAGAACACCAGTACTTCTCGCAGTGATAAAGCATGCTGGACTGATATAGATTCATACATAGAAGCTGCAGACTAGCAGAATTTCTCACCGTGGTCACACATGCAGAACACAGACAGATTCTCACCAAACACAGAATGCCTAACTACAAATTAGAAATTAGAAATGTGCAAACAAAACTTGAAATGGAAGTCAGACTCTACATGTAGTGCAACATTGCACTTCGTCCTATCCTGGGCAAAATATGAGAGGTGCACAATACAATACAGTACAAGAGATGCACATTCCCCAGCTAACATATTTCAATAATTAAAGTGAAAATAAAATGCTTTTTTTCTACTTTGGTTGTTTGGGCATTTTATTTTTGTAATCACTTTGCTCTCAGTCTCTTTTACCCCATCCTCTTGTCTGTAACCCTTTTTTAGATTTATGGTAGTCCAAGGGCACACAAAAAAAATTTCTATTGGGCTATCTCCTTTTGCCACTTCCCCCATTTTTACAAGTCCCAAGGCGTGGATTCTTTCTGTGAGGGAAAGGCATAACCTTTTTGGCCCAGGCAGTGAATGGGAATCTTCCCTGAGGTGCGTTACTACATAGAAACATAGAAACATAGAAATGACGGCAGAAGAAGACCAAATGGCCCATCCAGTCTGCCCAGCAAGCTTCCCTCATTTTTTCTCTCATACTTATCTGTTTCTCTTAGCTCTTGGTTCTAATTCCCTTCCACCCCCGCCATTAATGTAGAGAGCGGTGATGGAGCTGCATCCAAGTGAAATATCTAGCTTGATTAGTTAGAGGTAGTAGGGGTAGTAACCGCCGCAATAAGCAAGCTACACCCATGCTTATTTGTTTTTACCCAGATTATGTTATACAGCCCTTATTGGTTGTTTATCTTCTCCCCTGCCGTTGAAGCAGGGAGCTATGCTGGATATGCGTGAGGTATCAGTTTTTTTCTTCTCCCCTGCCGTTGAAGCAGAGAGCTATGCTGGATATGCATCGAAAGTGAAGTATCAGGCACATTTGGTTTGGGGTAGTAACCGCCGTAACAAGCCAGCTACTCCCCGCTTTGTGAGTGTGAATCCTTTTTTCTTCTCCCCTGCCGTTGAAGTTATGCTGGATATGCGTGAAGTATCAGTTTTTCTTTTCCCCTGCCGTTGAAGCAGAGAGCTATGCTGGAAATTCGTGATGTATCAGTCTTTCTCCCATGCCGTTGAAGCAGAGAGCTATGCTGGATATGCATCGAAAGTGAAGTATCAGGCACATTTGGTTTGGGGTAGTAACCGCCGTAACAAGCCAGCTACTCTCCGCTTTGTGAGTGCGAACCCTTTTTTCTTCTCCCCTGCCGTTTAAGCAGAGAGCTCTGCTGGATGTGTGAAGTAACAGTTTTTCTTCTCCCCTGCTGTTGAAGCAGAGAACTATGCTGGATATGCATTGAAAGTGAAGTATAAGAATGGAGTGATCAAGCTAGTTGAAAGGCATCAGGAATAGAGGAAGGTGGAGGTAGTAATTTGGATATTTGGTTTGGGGTAGTAACCGCCGTAACAAGCCAGCTACTCCCGTCTTTGTGAGTGCAAATCCTTTTTTCCACATTTCCTCTTGCTGTTGAAGCTTAGAGTGATGTTGGAGTCACAGTAACCATGTGTATGTTTATTGAATAAGGGTATTGTCTCCAGGCAGTAGCCATCATTCTGGCGAGTCACCTACTCTTCATTGGCGGCCTCTTGACTTTATGGATCCACAGTGTTTATCCCACGCCCCTTTGAAGTCCTTCACAGTTCTGGTCTTGTCCCCTTTGATCATGTTAGTACTGAATAAACAGGCAGGACACTTTGACTTGCAGAAATTAAATAAATGTCCAATCGATGGGTTATCTATCTTACTTCACATTTGTGTTTAATCTGGGACATACATAAGGAACTCTCTCTTCTTCACTCTGTGCAGGTGTCCTTAGCACTGCTCTCTGGGACCAGCTCACCCCCTTTTCTTGTCTGTGGGGCAAGGATCCCAGCCGGGAAGGGAAACCTATTGAGGGGAATCCCGAAAACAAAGTCTCATACCTGCAGTCCAGCAGAGTCCCAGATGTCCCCAGCTTGTGTTCTG
This sequence comes from Rhinatrema bivittatum, assembly GCF_901001135.1. Lineage (NCBI taxonomy): Eukaryota > Metazoa > Chordata > Amphibia > Gymnophiona > Rhinatrematidae > Rhinatrema > Rhinatrema bivittatum. The sequence goes on from NC_042618.1 coordinate 155,339,506, forward strand.
CAGGGTGGCGATCTGGTCGGGGTCTCCAGTTTCATCTTGAAACTCTTCTCCTCTGGATTCTTTCCTCTTAGGGGAAAAAGGTCTTTTTCTGGATACCAGCAAGGATTTTACAGTCCAGCCACACAGTGAGGAGGGATGGTCAAAAAACCTCTCAGGAAGGGATAGCCCCTACCAGGCAAGGGCTGCACTGGAATTGGGCAGTCTCCCAACAAAAAACAGCTCAGGCACTAAAACCAGATCCTCTCTCAACAAAACCCAACCAAACTGACCACACTCACTAACCGGGTTGCCAGGTTATCATGAAAGAACAAATGCTATTTTCCAAAAAAGCAAGCCCAAAACACGTGAGATTGAAACTTTTATTAGAATGTATTTATACACAGAAACCACTTAAAATATTTTTGTAAGCCACACAAAACAGCTGACCTTATTGTAATAAATTGTAGCTCTCACAGTTAACTAAAAAAGGGTCTGACAATCAATGACAACAGAAATGAAAAAAAAAAAATTAAATGAAATCAAAAGTAGTGTAGAACAAATAAAAAAACACCAGTCCCTCATACTCATTCCCCCTCCCCACCCCATCCAAGCATTTCTCAGGCCCCCTCCCCCTCATTCCCCCCTCCCCACTCCCTCAAGCACATCTCTGGCCCTCTCACACTCATTCCCACCTCCTCAACCCCTCCAAGCACATCTCTGGCCCCCTCACACTCATTCCCACCTCCTCACCCCCTCCAAGCACATCTCTGGCCCCCTCACACTCATTCCCACCTCCTCAACCCCTCCAAGCACATCTCTGGCCCTCTCACACTCATTCCCACCTCCTCACCCCCTCCAAGCACATCTCTGGCCCCCTCACACTCATTCCCACCTCCTCTCTCCCTCCAAGCACATCTCTGGCCCTCTCACACTCATTCCCACCTCCTCACCCCCTCCAAGCACATCTCTGGCCCTCTCACACTCATTTCCCCCTTCCCACTGCCTCCAAGCACATCTCTGGTACCCTCTCACTCATTCCCACCTCCCCACCCCTCCAAGCACGTCTCTGGTACTCTCACACTTATTCTCCCCTCCCAGCACACTCATTAATTCCTTCCTGAGACCTCTTCTCTTTGCTGTAGCCAGCTGAGTGCTATACTCCCTTCAGCGCTGAGATCTGCTGTGCTGCTTAAAAGGCTTCCTTGGTCACCTGTCGCTGTTGCTTGCCATATGGGGTCTGCCCACATGCCCCTGTGAGCTTTGCAGCTCTGGCTGGCAATGCTGCTGCATTAATTTTGGGTGGGCCTGCTATGGACAGGCCTCATTGGCAGCAGCAGCCAATCATAACAACAGCAGGGCACAAGTCCCTCCCACCAAGCCCAAAAAAATCACGATTGACAGAAAAAAATGCCCACGAAGAAGCAATCTGCGAAATGAAAAACTAAAAAGTGAATCACTCGAAAAGAAAAAAGCCCAAACTTATGGGAAATAAGCGAGGTTGGCAACACTGCAAACTAAGGATCTGACCCCTCCCCTCCCCCCCCCCCCTTCTGGACAAGGACTGAACCATTAGAGATGTGAATCGTGTGATCGATCGTCTTAACGATTGATTTCGGCTGGGGGGGGGAGGGAATCGGATCGTCGCGGTTTTGTTTTTGTAAATATCGTGTAAATCGCAAATCGGGGGAGGGCGGGAAAACCGGCACACTAAAACATCCCTAAAACCCACCCCGACCCTTTAAAATAAATCCCCCACCCTCCCGAACCCCCCCAATATGCCTTAAATTACCTGGGATCCAGAGCGGGGGTCCCGGTGTGATCTTTTACTCTCGGGCCTGCGGTGCGTTGTAGAAATGGCGCCGGCGCTACCTTTGCCTGACAGGGCAAAGGTAGCGCCGGCGCCATTTTGTTTTTTGTCCCCCGACATCAGGAGCGTAGGAGATCGCTCCCGGACCTCCGCTGGACCCCCAGGGACTTTTGGCCAGCTTGGGGGGGCCTCCTGACCCCCACAAGACTTGCCAAAAGTCCAGCGGGGGTCCGGGAATGACCTCCTGCAGTCGAATTGTTTTGCCGTACGGCCGGTGCCATTTTGCGCAAAATGGCGCCGGCCGTACGGCAACACGATTCGACTGCAGGAGGTTGTTCCTGGACCCCTGCTGGACCCCCAGGGACTTTTGGCCAGCTTGGGGGGGCCTCCTGACCCCCCACAAGACTTGCCAAAAGTCCAGCGGGTGTCCGGAACGACCTCCTGCAGTCGAATTGTGTTGCCGTACGCCGGCGCCATTTTGCACAAAATGGTGCCGGCCGTACGGCAAAACAATTCGACTGCAGGAGGTCATTCCCGGACCCCCGCTGGACTTTTGGCAAGTCTTGTGGGGGTCAGGAGGCCCCCCCAAGCTGGCCAAAAGTCCCTGGGTGTCCAGCGGGGGTCCGGGAGCGATCTCCTACGCTCCTGACGTCGTTTTGCCGTACAAAATGATTTGAGTGCAGGAGGTCACTCCCGGACCCCCGCTGGACTTTTGGCAAGTCTTGTGGGGGTCAGGAGGCCCCTCCAAGCTGGCCAAAAGTCCCTGGGGGTCCAGCGGGGGTCCGGGAGCGATCTCCTACGCTCCTGACGTCGGGGGACAAAAAACAAAATGGCGCCGGCGCTATCTTTGCCCTGTCATATGACAGGGCAAAGGTAGCGCCGGCGCCATTTCTACAACGCACCGCAGGCCCGAGAGTAAAAGATCACACCGGGACCCCCGCTCTGGACCCCAGGTAATTTAAGGCATTTTGGGGGGGTTCAGGAGGGTGGGGGATTTATTTTAAGGGGTCAGGGTGGGTTTTAGGGTTGTTTTAGTGTGCCAGTTTTTCCGCCCTCCCCCTTTCCCTCCCCCTTCCCCCTTCCCCCGATTTACGATTTTTGGCAATAAATCGCGGGAATTCCTATTGTTTCGCGCTTCTAACGATTTTTGACGATTTAAAATATATCGGACGATATTTTAAATCGTCAAAAAACGATTCACATCCCTATGAACCATTGCAGGCATCCTCAGGGGAAGATGCTGCAAGAAATGGTCTGTCTCTGATAGCTGTTACCTACCAGGCAGGGATCTAGAGCCAGCTAGTGGGGGACTAAAGGTTCCCCACATGTCTATCTTCTAATTTCCAGGATTTTCTTTCCATTTACAATTTCTTCTCCTGTCTTCTTTTCTCTCCCCTTCCTGTTTTACATTGATCTTTCCCTTTCTTCTCTCCACTCCAAGCTAGACATCCCACCTTCTCCAGTCCTCAATCGACTAAACCTGCTGGATAAACTCCAACAATGTCTTGACCAGGGGAAGTGAGCCTTATTCATCCTCCTAGACCGCTTTACAGCTTTGACATGGTAGATCACAATCTCCTCCTTTCCTGACTTTATGACATTGGGATAGCCGGGTTCACATTCCTTCCAGGATTGCACCCAAACTGTCTCCATGGGAATGGCTCTCTCCGAACCCCACTCACTTTCCTGTGGCAAATTCTGTCACTTACATTGTTCAATATATATAAAACCACTGTCTGTGAACTCATCAGGAACTGCAACATTACCCATTATTCCTATGTGGATGACATCCAGCTCCTAATTGCTTTGGACGCAAACCATGATCATATAATCACTCACTTCAATGAATCCTTGAAGGAAATTGCAAACAGATAACACTGAAATAAACAAAAAATCTCAACCCCCAAAAGACAGATTTGCTTTGGATTGGAAGAAAAAGATCCTGACCGCTCTACCCCAAAATTAATCCTTGAAGGAACTCTTCAAGGATTCTTTGGAGGATCTTTACTTTTAGCTCACAAGTTTGGAGTCTTGGCTTCATACTAGACTCCCAACTCTCTGTCAAAGGCAATGTCCAGGCAGTAACTAAAACAGCTTTCTTCCACCTCCGTCACCCCCTTCTTCCACTGCTGCCTTCATAACTGCTATCTGCACCATTGTCATCTCTTGCTTGAATTCCAGTAATGCACTGTATGTAGGAATCCCCAACACTTTGAACCACTGCCTGAATATGAGGGGACATAAATTTGACCACATCACTCCATTTCTGGAAAGCTTACACTGGCTACTTACACACCAATTTCAGGACCCTGACCTAGGCAGGGATCTAGGGCCAACTAATGGGGAACCAAAGGTTCCCCAGATGTCTATCTTCTAATTTACAAGATTTTCTTTCCCTCAAAGAATTTAATCTATCCTACCTCATTAATACCATCACCCCCTATTAGTCTCCCTGCCCACTGCTGCCTGATAGCCTCACTCCTGAGAACTATGCCCCTCACCAGCACCAGAAACTGAACTCTTGCAGTCTCCGCCCCTACCTATTGAAATGCTTTGCCACCCTACATCAGGCTGACTCCCAACCTACTATCCTTCGGAAAACTAATAAAACTTGGCTATTTGAAGCAGCTTTTAGTGCCAATCATTAACATTAAAATGATGAAATGGGTTTCACTATTGTGTAAAGGTTATCTCTTCCAAATTTATTTTGTGGGTTTAAACTTAGGTCAGGCAGATGATGAAGTGGGTCTTGATGGTAACAGCATAATGAAAGACAATACTCCATTTCCCTTTACTCTCAGGATAATACTCCATTTCCTTTTACTCCATGAGCTCTGACCCCATCTTCACACATAAGCTGGACAAATAATTTGAGCAGACAACTTGTCTTGAAATTCCAAAAATAGTAAACTTTATTATCTGGAAAATCCAGCCAGACAAAACTATTTACAGGATGAGAATGATTCACAAAGTTGTTGTTGAATAATGTCATGGAGTCATGAACTTTCAAACAGTTGAGATCGTACGAACATGATTGTAAATTGGGGACATGGGGATACAACCCAAATCAGCACTGCTACTGACCAATGGAGTCTCCATAACCTCTCACACTAACCCTATGGAAGGTTAGGGATTCACAATAGTATAACCATAACAAAACTCTCATCCAATGAGGATTAAATGCAATTCTGCAAACTCAAATTTACTCTCATCCCACTGGTCATTGATCCCTCTATGTAGTCCATTGACTCCATTTCCATCCTCTCGGTGCAGGTTTCCTAGACCTCTGCACATCAACAGATACCATAGGGCATTATACTTAAGAATTCACCCCAATCTTATTTTTAACTTTATTTTTTACTGACATTTCACATTTTTAACACAAGAAGACTTGTTACAGAAATAAGGCATACCAAAAAACTTCAAATAAATTCAATAGAAGAAAATAAAAAAATGAAGAAAAACTATATTCTTGGTAGACCCCTCCTTATAAAGAAAAAGAGGGGCAGCCAAGGTACAAGCTAAGTGAGAAAACCAAGAAATGTAGAAAAAAAAAGAAAGACCAACATCATATATCACATTATATGGCAACCTAATTAGTTAGTACTAGCCACCAGTGTTCTATGAGAATCCAGAAAGACCTTTAACTGAGAAGCTTAAAAAAAAACCATGTATCTAACATTATTCAGTTTCACAATACATTTACATGGATAGTGGACAATAAACTGTGCATCAAGGTCCAGAACTTCCATATGCATTGCTAGAAAATGTTTTCTCCAATCTTAGTAATATCAGGATAAATTCTTCATACTTTCTGTCCATAAAATAAGATATGCCTGTGGGAATGAGCGAAGATTCTCACAGGCCCCGAGGCAGAAACTCAGTCTGACTCCAGCCTTTCTTAAAACATAATCCTTATTCACAGCTTTAATCATATACACAACAATAGACTGTCTTCACCTTCAGACAGTGCACTCTCTCTGCTCATGGTTTTTCCTAGCTCAGTGTTTGGACATTTTTGTTACAGGAGCTGCCTTTCTCCCAGAGACCTGGGCCTGGTCTGGTTATCCCCATCTGGATCCCAGCTATTATTCCCCAGTCTCTGGTTATGCTCTCTGAGCCCCACCTGCCTCACAGGATCCCACCCATAGAGCATATTTATTTATTTATTTTATTATACCAACATTTGATCTCAATCAAGATATCACACTGGTTTACATTCAGGTACTGTAGGTATTTCTCTAGCCCCAGAGAGCTTACAATCTAAGTTTTTTGTACCTGAGGCAATGGAGGGTAAAATGACTTGCCCAAGGTCACAAGGAGCAACAGCAGGACTTAAACCCTGGTCGCCTGGTTCATAGTCCACTGCTCTAACCACTGGGCTATTCTTCCTCATAGTCAACTGCTTAACCACTGGGCTATTCCTCAATTTAAGTTGGAACAAGCATCTAGCATGGTCCTGAACAGGTAAATAGGGGTACATTAGGGGAAGTGCCTCACATACCCCTTCCCTCAGCTTGGGCCCATAGGGCCAAGCATCCCTACTTCCTCCTGGATGCCATCCAGGAGAGTCCAAAACATCCCATTCCCCTTCATCTGGCTTTCCACCAATTACTCTTGGGAATGGGAACCTAGTGACATGCTCACCCCATTTCAGGGTTACCCTCGACAGCATCATGACCACTCCCCAAGGTGCTGCTCAGATAGTGCTTAACTCCAATCATTTAACTGGGTTTTTTGCTGGCTCCAGGTTCAAATTGTACCCCGATGGAGCTTTATGGACTGACTGGGAAACCACAAGTCTGGTTTCTCTATAAATAGCTGCACCCACTTCTTGGCAACTGGTATCTCCGATGTAGAGCCCCTCCTTGGATCTTCTGTATCCTCAGTTGCTGGAGCCTCCATAGCACCATACTCTGGACTCTTCATGAACTTTTCCTCCAGGTTCTCTGCCACATGTCTCTGTGGGCTGTCGTGTATGCGACAGCATGTGAGGAGCTTCTGTGTGTATGAGAGAGACAGCATGTAACAGTGAGAGCCTGTGCTTGAGTAAGACAGCATGTGGGAGTGAGAGAGAGCCTGTGTGTGTGAGACTCAGACAGCATGTGCCAGTGAAAGACTGTGTGTATGAATGATTGTATGAGAGAGAGCATGTGACAATGAAAGCCTGTGCTTGAGCAATCAGCATGTGGAAGTGAGAGAGAGCCTGGGTGTGTGAGAGTCAGACAGCATGTGCAAGAGAGAGACTGTGTATGAATGATTGTATGAGAGAGAGAGCATATGACAGTGAGAGCCTCTTTGTGTGTGTGTGTGTGTGTGTGTGTGTGTGTGTGTGAAGGAGAAAGCATGTGAGAATGAGAACCTGACTGTGTGATTGAGGGAAGAAGATGGAGAGAAAAGAAATAGAAAAAAAGACAATATAAAAGGAATTGGTAAAAAAATAAGAAAGGGAAGGTGGAAAAAAAAAGCCTGTGACCAACCGATTAGAAAACTAAGATCAGACAGCAAAGGTAAAAAAAACCAAAAAACTTTATAGTGATTGGCACATGTAATCTTTGGGAATGTGCAAGAGTAGCACTTTCTCTATGCGGATCTCACAATGTACGAGATCAACATGGAGGAAGTGGAAGCCCACGGGGGCCTGCACATAGGAGGCAGCAGAATGGGCTTCAGTGCCAGTAGCAGCAATTGGTGCCTCCCCAATAGCCACATGGCAGCAGTGACAGTGGCAGCAGAGGAATGAGAGAGGTTCCGAGGTTGCTGGCAAAAGAGAGGGGGATCTGCCTTTAGTGTGTGCATGTGTATGAATGGGACTCTGCCTGGTGGTGTATGTGTGTGAATGCATGGGTGCCTGCCTGGGGGTCTGTGTGTGTGAGAATGAATGTGTGCATGCCTGGGGGATGAGGAGGGAGTGGTGTGAAAATGAATGGGAGCCTGCCTGGGGTGTGTGTGTGTGTGTATGTGTGAATGACTGGGAGCTTGCCTGGGTGTGTGTTTGTGTGTATGTGAGGGAGCCAGTGAGTGTGAGAGCATGAGTGTGTATGAGAAAATCCAGGGGAGTAAGAGCTTGTATGTGTGTGTGTGGGGGGGGGGGGATGGAAGGGGAAAGAGTGTCTTAGAGTCTGAAAGTGTATCAGTGTCTGTGAGAGCAAGAGGTTATGGTGGATATAAAACATGAATGTGTATGTATGTGACAGTGTATGTGTGAGAGAGAATGGACATGTGAGAGTATGTGTGAGAGAGAGAGGATAATCTCCTAATCCTCAACAATATCATAGTGACTGGAAATCAAGAGCTCCAACAGAAGGGGACAGCAGGGGCTTTTTAAAATCCTTATTAGTTTTAATTATTGGATGTTATTTGATATATGTGCTGTTTTGAAATATTTCATTAGTGTTTGGGAAATTGTAAAAAATGTATATGATTTTATTTAATAGAAATTCTATTTATCAGTAGTTTTAAAATATTCTTTTATTATGGTTTTACTATTATAACTGATACTTTATGTTTCTTGATTTTATTTGTTTTATGAGGAATGATGGTTCTGTTTTTCCATTGTTAATACACAGTCTGGCTTCTTGGAGTTTCCATTTGAGTTTTTGTCTAATTTGTGCTCCTTTATTTTGTATTCTGTATTTGGTGAGGGTCTGTCTCTGCTCTGTGTGTGTGACCATGATGAAAGATTCTGCTAGCATGTAGTGTCTGTATAGGGTTCTATAGCAATCGGGTTTGTTTTGTTTCCTCAGTAGGTGGTATATTGCTTTTTCACAGGTAGGGTTATTGTTGTTTGAGGTTATTACTGTTATGTTACGATGGGATTGCAGTATAGATTTTGAGTGTCTTTTTTGCGGGGTTTTGTGTTAGTTCACAATGTGCCTGGCAGTGGAAGGTGTTTGTGCTGCTGTTACTGTGAGGTGACACCAGAATTTGAAAATATCTTTTAGTATGATGAGCTGTAAGGGAAACATCCAAGCTCCATTGTTTGGGGTAATTTCAGTGGATGCACCGAGTTAGAGAGGTGCAGGATTTATATTGACATTCTGTCCCTTCCTATATATATTCCAGACTTCACTCTCATAGCCATACAGAATTAGTTGAATGAGACTATAAAATAATTTTATAGTAGTTTTACTAGGAGGGGGAAACTGGCCAGCTTTTTAAAATTACGGAGAAGACCCTTTGGACTTTTTTATTAACACTTTTTTTTGTAACCGATTTTAAAGCAGGATCCATGCTATAGAGGTGGGTGTGATGAAGAAATATCATTTTGGCTCCCCCCCCCAAAAAAAAAAAATTCTTCTGTCTAGAGATGCCACTGATTTTCTGTGAGCTTAAGCATTAGTACAAGAAGAATTAAGGGGGGGATGCTGGAGAGGCGCACACATGCATTGGCCCCCGGGCGCCGGAGACCCTTGGTGCGCCACTGGGTGCGAACCATATGGGGCCGCAAGCGGCGGCAAAGAGGAGTGGAGATTTGGTGGGCTGCGAGCAGTGTCCAACCTGCTCGCGACCCAGAAAACCACACAGTCGGTGGGCATGATCGAGAACGATGTAGGAGTCGGGGCCAAGACCAGGGAGGGGGAGAGGGAGCGCAAGGGAGAACGCTCGCCTAGGGTGCCTAATCCCCTTGCACTAGCCCTGCCCTGAGCTATAGGCAGAAGCAGGTATTTTATAAAGAATATATGTTATCTGCTTATGAAAATGCTTACCTGAGCATGAAAAAAATCCAGTGTACTCAGTTATCCCTGCCCACCAAGGGCATAGTCAGCTATAGGTATTAAGGGCCCATGCCTTGAGTCTTCTTTGAGGTGTCCTAAATCCCGGCTTTCCCCTCCAGGTAGGATCCTGCCATTAGCCAACCTTTCTCCCCCTCACCTCCCCGGTGCTATAAAATTTGCACTTCTTCCTGCAGCTGCTAACTCCTCTCCACTTCTTATTAGGGCCCATGTGGCTCATACAAATGTGCAATTTGAAATGCACAGGATTCTGTAGAGCAGTGGTTCTCAACCTTTTTTTCGGCCAGGACACCTGACAGATGGTTCTCATATGCATGACACATTGAACATGTGACCGTCACGGGGCTATATGTAAACATACACTCTGCATCCACGGGAACCCCCTTGACCCCCAAGAATGGATGCAGAGCAGAACTAGGGCATTACCCATAGATCTCACCATACAAAAAAAAGATATTCTGGTTCTGATGACATCTCAGTAAAAGCAAAACAAACTCCATTTACTACCAGGCACAATAGCCCTCCTTATGAAAAGGCAATAATTTACCACTGAAGCATATCCTATTGAGAAAACACAACAAATAAGATTGATACAATTGCCTACATGCTAGTAAAATACCTCACCTCGGTCATACACCCAGAACTGACCTTCACCAAGTACAGAAAGACCACACATTATAAATATGGAGACAAACTGGAATGGAAAACCAAAAAAAGCCACTCTGCATGCAGTGCAAACCTGGAGAAATGGAAAGAGAAATGTAGCACCTAACACAGTCCCAGGATCTGCAATAATGCACAGAAACTAATCTGCACAAAGTTACATCTGTATTAACTTAAGACTTGGCTGTTCAAACAAGCTTTCCCCTAGAGCCAAGAACATGAAGAAAAGTCTTTTCAAGCCCACAACGATTTATTCAGATCTATTATTTTCTTCCTTTTTTCAATCAGAAATTTACACATGCTGACTTCATACATACTACATACATATACTCATATTGACTTCATATTTTCCATGTTATTCATTGATTTATTAACTGCATGTTTATTAACGGTTAAATATCATACACTATTTGCTTACTTCGATTAATTTGTTCAATGTAAAAACTTGCTTACTTAGTTTTGTTCAATGTAAAAACTTCTTTTTTTATTCTGTTCTATGTAAACCGCTATATGTAGTGATAGTTACTGTTCTTTGTGAACCGGGGTGATATGTATATTATACAGGAACCTCCGGTATATAAATTATTTAAATAAATAAATAAATAAAATTATGGAACATATAACAGCCCTATCTATGAAAAGGCAGCACTAATATTAAATCAGGTCCTAAACACTAATACACCTCCTATTAGGAAAACAGAACAAGCCAAGCTGCTATAGATCCCCACACAGAAATAATTGTAAAACTATATTAATAAATGTTTCAAAACAGCTGATGAACAGAATAATGTCAAACAATTAAAACTCATAAAACTTATTAAAAATTGTCAAAATATCAATAAAATATTTCAAAACAGCAGACACATCACATAATACTCAATAATTAAAATGGTAGTCAATCAAGAAAAAATAAACTTAAAATGCCACCTTTACTTATCCTCTCCAGCAACTCTCCTACTCCTTTCCCTTGAAAGTACATACCAGGAGCAGCAGCGGCTGCTGAAGCTCTGTCCTCACAGTCCTCTCAGCATGGCTAAGTGCCACTTTTACTTTAATTGCAGCTCTGCCGCGCTCACTGTTGCATCGGGGGGGGGGGGGGAGGGAATCCCTGGAGCAACTGACCTCTTCGTGCTTGCGACTCACTGCCGCTTTGGGGAATCCCTACTCTATCGCGGTTCCCTGCCACTTTGGAAGCGGGAAATCCTGGTGCGGCTGGCCTCTTTTCTTTGTGACTTGCCGCTGTGTTTAAGTTCAGCACTTCCAGCCTGTGGCGGCCACAGGGTCCTGGACACTGCCACTCCTCCCAGCCCCCCTCAAAACCACCCCACCCCTGGGCTATGAGATGCCCTTCTTCCTGCCCCACTGGCCAATTAGAGTCTTCCTCCTCCCACTGGCAGGAAGAAAGGAGGAGGCTTCCGATTGGCCCTTGGGGGCAGGAAGAACGGAGGAGGTTTCTAATTGACCCGTGGAGGCAAGAAGAAGGGAGGAGGTTTCCCATTGGCCCACAGGGGAAGGAAAAAGGTAAAGGGAAGTATAACTGGGGCTGTGGGACACCAGGAGCTGCGACACACCAGCTGGTGCTTGGCGACACATTGATGGGTCATGACACACCGGTTGAGAATCGTTGCTATAGAGAGCACTGCATGGTTCATACAGCAACTGTATGACCTTGCACACCATGACATGAAGTGAAAAGGAGTCAGCACCTGCAGGAAGAAGTACAAGTTTTACAGCCTTGGGCCGGGATATGCATGGAAGAAGGCAAGGAGGAAAAAAGCAGAACAGGAGAGGAAGCAGAAGCTAGTTTCAAGCTGTGGGATTAGCGAGTTGGAGCTCTATTGCAATAGTAACTTGGAGATGGGATGGGATGAGATATTGGGGGGGGTGAATAATGGAGACTCCCAGATGGGGAGAGTGAATAAAAACAGGCCCTCAGCCCTCCTAGACTGGGTTCAGAGAGCAGGGACTCCCAGATTGAATGGGGAACTCAGAGATTTTGTGGGAGAGTGGGAACTTGGGTATTAAGGGGACAGCAGGGACTCAGCAATTGGATGGGAGTTATGAGCTTGGATGCATTAGCTGGGCTGGGAGGTATGAGATGAAGATGTGAATGAGATGGGGGAAGGGATGGAAAGGGATCAAGAAATGGTATGAAGGACTTGGAGGGTAGAGGAGTGGGTGAGAGGCAATGAAAAATAATGGGGTGGGGTTAGAGGGAAGGGATGAATTTGTGATAGTTTGAAAGGATGTAAACGAAGTACTCAAGTGAAATGGAGTAATGGGAGACTAGATGGGGGATAAGAGACAGAAGAAAGGGGCTAAAGGTAGAGTGAGAGGATGAGTGAAACAGAAAGCTGGGGCTAATAAGGGGTTGAGAGGCAGAGGATAGTAGTTGAGGACTAAGGAGGGGTGAATTATAGAGGGAAGAAATAGGGGAATAGGGAGTAGTTGAAAGACAGAAACAGGCTGATGAAGAAGTAAGAACAGATGAGGGATGGGAGGACTGTGGAGTGGGTGAGAAAGCAGAGAAAAAGAGTTGGGATGAGGAAGAAAAGATGGTAAGTAGATGTAGGGAGATGTCCAGGTATGGTGCACTCTTTTTGAGCTTGTTATCTGTACAACTGCCCTTGGTGGGCAGGGATAACTGAGTGAGTACACTGGAGTTTTTTCATGCTCAGGTAAGCATTTTCATAAGCGAAGTTTGTGCATTCTTTATAAAATACCTGCTTCTGCATATAGCCCAGGGTTATTACATACACATTTTATTTTTATTAAATCTTTAAAATACATGCATGTACTTTTAGAAAATGGGTAGAGAAAGTATGCGTTTCCTGCATTACAAATTCTCTATACTCACATACGTTTGGGCCAGAAATATGTAGAGTTTTATAAACTGTGAAACTCCCACCACATAGTTTATAAAATAATGCTGTAATTTTAGATACACCGACATTGCGTGTATGTACTAACGTATGCACACTATTGAAAATTTACCTTCATTAAGCAAATGTTTAACTAATATAAGGCCAGACTCACTAAGGCTGTTCTCCCATTTTGTGTGTATAGGAAAAATCGTTAGTGAATCAGGTACATAATTTGCTAAACAACAATTAATAACCATAAGGTACAGGCCTAAGATTTTTCACACTTTTACACAATTTGTTGGCTGACTTGTATCTATTGCATTTCATTATCTTCTGATTATCTCTAACAACCTAATCAGCTCAATAATTGTAATGCATTACCATATCCATAACATATCTCTTCAAAATAACCATATGAAAACTTAGAGTATTAAATTAAATCTTGTTTCATAGTACGATGATGGCCTTCTGCTAATAGAATAGGGCCTTTAACAGACTTACTGGTTTGCACTGAACATAGCTCTCCTAAATAATATTCAACCTGATTTTTCCTTGACTTCTCTTTGGAAGCTCATTCTGCAAGCTCCTGAAGGAATGTTTGCTGCTGCTAGCCTAGCCTACCTGCAAAGCGTGGCCATGAATAGATTTCTTTCTAAGCTGGAACAGCTGTGCAACAGACTGCCTGAACAGTTCCTGTTCCAGAAAGTAAGAAGGGATCACTGACACTGACTGCACCACACCAGCTGGCACCTTATTGTGTCTCCCTGTGCGGTTATTTCTGGATGATTCACCTGTTCTCAATCCTGTCACCTTACAGTTTCCACCGTCCAATTAAAAAATGAAAAAAAAAAAAGTACACTACTCAAATCCCTCTGCAGTAAACCTAAAAGGTGAGCTATGCTGCTTGGGAAAATGAATAATAGTTGTGAGAATATATGATTTATACACAGCTTTCTATGCTAGCAAGAATTCAAAGTATTTTCTAGTAATAGCAATCACAATATTATTATTGTTATTACAGTCTGAGACAAATCTCAAATTATATTTACGTCCATCAGAGGGACTAATAAACATAGAGGTCTGTAGCATAATCAGAAAAAACCTACATTGTCCACAGCTCCAATGGATTCCAGACTCAACACTCTCATTCACGTCATCAGTAATAAACACAGAAGAAACCAAGTGTTCCTGGAGACTGCAACTTCTAGTATGCACAAAGCAATACATGTATTGTCCAATTATGCCTCATACCTCTATATTTATTAATCCCACTGATGGACGTAAATATAATTTGAGATTTATCTCAAATTCTTCTTTCGTGGTATGTATGCTGCTTTGTCCGTGCAACCTTATCTTTATTGGTTAGATCATTGGAAAACTGAAAGAACGATTAGTGGAACACAAAAGCTCACAAAATACTCACCGACATATTGAAGCACTACCAATCCAGAATTGCATTACTCAGGGGCATTCTTTCAATGAACTGAAATGCTGCATACTTGATTTATCCCTATGCACCCTCGGGGTGAAGATCGTGGGCTGTTGTTGATATGCTAAGAACAACAATGGATTTTTTTAATTTAAGTCCATACACCCATCAGGACTCAATAGTATTGTTGAATAGGGTCAATATTTGTAAGATACATTTGACTGTTCACATTACAAGTTTTTAATAATGATAAAGTCTTCAGATAAACTCAGAACAACAATGTATAAATCAACATTTAAAGGGGAATATTAAAAGTTAGCTGCGCCAAAATTAGGGGTTGTGTGAATATGCTGGGCCGGAGTTGCTGAGGGGATTTTAAAAGTCAATCAGATACGGGTGTTCTTGTTGCGCGCATAAATGTAAAAAAGTTCAAAAAAAGGGACGGGGCATGTTCTGGGCATTCCTGGATTCAAACTTGAAATTCATACATAAATACTTACGTGCACTGGCACGCGCCAGAGTCCCCTGCCACAGTACTTTACTTCTTCTACGGATGACATGTAAATGGTAAAACAAAAAAATATAGGCAGATCATCAGGGTTCTTAAAGTTGGTGTTAGCAGGGGAGAAGGGAGGCTATTAAACTAGTGGGGTTTGGAAGTCCTATCCCTTAATTGGATGAAATGGGAATAAACTGGGAATACTGGCAATGGCGTCGGCACACATGCCCTTTAAAATCCTCCCACTTAGGTGATATGAGTGGCATTTGTGTACATAGGCACGGGTCCACTTAAAAATGTGCGCACACGTATGCACGGTCAGGCTATTTTATAACACGTGCGCATATATGCGCTTATGTTTTAAAATGATTCATCCCTGGGTGTGGGCCGACGAACGCTGGCACAAGTGTGCTCGCGTGTCGGTTTAAAAGTTACTCTCCCACTTAAGAATTAGATCATAGATTCAGCACTGACGAGTAATGCAAAGGTGATTTTTTGATTGGCTGTTTTTGAATGATGCTGCCCTGTGATTGGTTGATGAGGATGCCGCTGAAGATTTTTATTCTTACACCTTTTTGTCAGAAACAAAATGGTAGAAAGATGTGCAAATGAAAGTTGATGAGTGAAACCCTGCAAACTCTTTGCTCTGAAGCAACTAGATAAGAGTGAAACACGGACATGTCTGCAGGATATTGTATAAGCTAAGTTAAACAATGAATTATTATATAATTACTTTTTTTTAGGTATATTAATTATAAATAATTTATTTGATGGTTCCCAAAGAAAAATGAACAATTTAAAAGAATTGAACTGAATTGAGAGATACTGAAAGATATTTTTTTTTTTCCGTGATGGCAGCAAGGCGCTGAACATTTGGAGAGGTCAAAGACTTCTTTGCTGTATGAGGTTTTTTCACCTTCATAAAATGAAAATTGTTTTACCCAAAAGTTTTGCATACAAATTTGTTGATGTCAAGACACACAGAATGATGGTGTGTCTTATCTATTATGCGTGGAGTACTTAAGGCATTTTCTATATAAATTATTGTTGAAATACATTTAAATCTAAATAAAAATTGGCACCCAGTGGTGGTTGTTAGAGTTTGTAAAGAAGCACACCACAGCCAGATGCTGACCTAGTCACTGCTTTGCTCTTTGGAAGCAGTCACCTCTTTCACCTTTCATCTGCTTTGGCGGATATTTCAACTACTGCCTTCTCCTCCCCTACCAAATTCTGAGCGGTAAGTAGAAAAGTCTGCATGAGTGGGGAATTCATCACAAATTCTGCCTTGCGCCGCTGCGCAGAATTCCCCCAGGAGAAAAACTCTCTCCTGGAATGTTCACACGGAGATTGGGAAATGACATTTCTGCATCTACTTTCACTTCCCTCATCCTTTCTCCGCCACTTTTTTTTTTTACGTGAACAGCAAGTATAATTTAACCTGCACTGAGGGGGAGGGGTGACAATAATCACAGTATATGTTTACACAGATAAACATGTTTACCCATGTAAAGAGCTTTAATTATTGACTCTGTAATGTACACTTCAAGAACTCAGGCAGCCACTTTCCTTGTTCTGCCTGCTCCTTCTCCTGTGCATCTCTTCTCCAGCCTCCCGGTAGTCCTCAATGGTAAAAAAAATGTGCACTAGCACTTATACCCTCCGCCTGGTGCAGAAACATTGAAGTATTTTCCATCCTGTTGTCTAAGAAAAGAACAGTTTACCTCTTTTTTTTTTTTTTAACTACATACATATAAAATTAATTGTCCTAATATACAAACACCAAGTATTTGATTCACCCAGTTAACCATTTCAGTGGCTGATGTTCCAAGGTCAGCAAGACCCTAAAAGGTGAATTTTAAAAGCCCGGCACGTGCATCAATTAGGGGATGCGTGCCCAAGTCGGGCTTGCATGCGCCCACCGTATTTTAATAGCCGCCCAGATACGCTCGTATCTCCTGCTGCGTGCACATCTCACGCTGATTCAAAAAGGGGCATGGTCTAGAGATGTGCGAGCAAATACTCTCGTGTGCGTGTGCGTCCAGGTCTAGCGCTGCGTAAGTTTACTTCTGCTATAGAGGTGTAAGTGTAGAAATAAAAGAAAACTAGCCATATCTGAGGGGGTTTTAAGGGTCTGGGCTAACTGGGGGGGGGGGAGTGAAGGCTATTAAATTAGGGGGGGGGGGGTTTGAAACACCTAGCTCTTAACTGGGTGAACTGGTGGGAAAACTGGTGAAACTGGCAATGGCACAGGCATATGCTCTTTTTAAAATCCCATGGCTTATGTGGTAGAAGTGGGATTTGGTCAAATCTCTTGAAATCATTTGACCTCCTTAACTCCTCTGTTACTATTGTTCCAGTTTTTTTTGTAACTGTTTTTTTCCAGTTAACACTGTTACATGTAAACCGGCATGATGTACCTACGAATTTCGGTAGATAAAAAACCTTAAATAAAATAAATAAATAAAATAAATACATTTGCCCACCCACTTAAAATTAGGCGCACATGTGTACACGGCCAGGCTGTTTTATAACATGAGCGCATATAGGCATGCAAGTTATAAAATGGTCATGTAAATGAGCATGCACCGATGCACCTGTGACAAAGTGCCCCCACACAATGGTTTGATAGTTATCATCCTTGGTGGTATATCTTGAGCATGACAGGTAGGCAAATTGGAGGCAGTAAGACCTTAAGGTGGTACACCTAGGGCATGGCAGGTAGGCAGAGTGGTAGCAGCAAGACTCCTAAGGTAGTACATAAGGGGTATGGCAGGTAGGTGGAGCGGAAGCAGGAAGACCCCTAAGGTGGTACATCTGGAGAATGGCAGGTAGGCATGTGGCAGTAAGATTCCTAAGGTGGTATATCAAGGGCATGACAGGTAGGCAGAGCAGTAGCAGCAAGACTCTTAAGGTGATATATAAGAGGTATGGCAGGTAGGCATTCGGCAGCAACACCCCTAAGATGGTACATCTGGGATATGGCATGTAGGCAGAGTGGCAACAAGGCTTTTAAGGTGCATTCAGTCATCTTGCCACTTGCATGGAAATTCTGGAAATTCAAGCAAAGGCAGATTGATTTTCAAGCAGATTAGCTTTTTCATCAACTCTGGTGCCAACCTTGGGTGATGAAGGTTCAAATGTCCCCTGTTATTGAGAAGACATGTTCACAGGGCATGCTGTTGTGGGGAGGAAAGATAGTGCTGAGCCACCTTGGCTTTGTCTGGCCAGACTACTCACTTATGTACCCAATATGTCAGTGCATCTGTGTCTGTGTCTATGTCTATATCCTCGATGGACTCTGAGATAGCATGTCATAGACATTTGTGCTGGGGTCTCTTTTGCTGAGGAGGAGCTAGGGTCTCTCTTGCATGCTTTAGCTATGGCCCATGTCAGGAGATATAGTTCTTTGCGGACAATGTGGCTTTGGCATATTGAGGTGGGGGAGGAAGTGTTAGATAACAGGGTGCTGCTTATGCTTGCACTACTCTCTGAGGTAGCCACTCTTTCCTGTGCTACATCCCCACTGTGCCTCTGTCTCTGGCAATCCTCTTCACTCGTCTTAGCTACCAACATCTCCTTCATGAATATGAGACAATGGGATTGGAGGGTGAGACTTCCTTTCACCCATGGATCACATATTGTAGCAAGCTTGGATGTATTTTTTTGAGAAGTTTCAGTCTCTCTTGTACCTGCTGCTACAAGGAGTCCAGAAACTGTAACACCTCTGCTTCCATTCCATTTTGCTCAAGAAACCCCTCTAACTTTTTCTCCATAATATTACTCAATAATACTCAAAGACAACCAGAGAATTGAACTAGCGGGGAAAGTACGTAACCTGGGAATAATAATAGACCCTGAAATCAATCTGAAACAACACATATCACTAAAAGTAAAGGAAGGTTATGCAAAACTCATGGTACTCAGAAAACTTAAACCACTACTAACTCAAAATGACTTCCTAACAATACTACAGGCACTAATTTTCTCCAGCATGGATTACTGCAATGCCCTTATGTTAGAACTACCTAATACAAATTAAGACCACTGCAAATACTTCAGAAAACAGCAGCTAGAATACTAACAGGAAAAAGAAGGAGGGACCACATAACTGAAACCCTAGCAGTTACATTGGCTACCAATTGAACACAGAATTAAATACAAAACCCTATGTATCATTCACAAACTAATGTATGATGAGAAATCAGACTGGTTGAACACAGCATTACGGGTACACGTCCCACACAGAAACCTCCGATCAGCAAATAAAGCACTCCTAACCATTCCTTCAGTAAAAACAGCAAGACTGACCCAAGTGAGAGAAAGAGCCCTATCACTAGCAGGACCCATAATCTGGAACACAATGCCTCCAGAGATCAGACTACAAAGTGATCTCAAGACATTTAAGAAAAGTTTAAAAACATGGCTTTTTAAACAAGCATTTTACAAAGAGGAGAATAGAGAGAAATTATTCAGGAAAAGACAGAAAGGCACCGACACACAGTCCTTAGGACTGTACAGTAGATTAGTCTATGAACTCTACACCACAATAAAGCATAACTATAATACTATGTGTGATAAAACTACCGGTGTAAGTACTTTGGTACAATTGGTCATGAACTACTTCGCTAAATGACCATGTCTAATGATATATTGTAACTGAACCTTTGACAGCTACCTGTTAGAATGTACTATAGTACACTTTTACCTACATTAAATATGTGCCTACATGTAAACCGTTGCGATGGTATTTAACTTAGCGATGGTATAGAAAAGTTTTTAAATAAATAAATACATTTACTATAGGGATGACTCCGCCCAGGATGATGCTTCTGGAACTCAGATACTCCGTGGTATCCTTGAAGAGCTTCAGGATTTGTATCAGCTGCCTCATCACTACTCAATCACAATGCACCAGGGAGCAATGCACATCTCTCTCTGTTTCTAGAGACAGATAATAAAGGGGTGTCTGTGGCGTCATATAGTTGGAATTTCAGAGGGTGCCAAAATCTTGAATCAAATACTGATTCTTTCTGTTTCCCATAGAGAAGCTGCCCCATCTTCACACTTCTATGGATATGCTCTGCTATTTTCTTGCACCTCTCTATCAAGTTCTTCACCAAAGGATTCCCATCATCCTTGGGCCTCAGCCCCAGGGCATATCTCACTGCCTGGTCAGCAAGTATGCAAAGCAATGGATATCTTGAAAGGCCCCATTGTCTATTACCTTTACCATATTGTCACAAGAAAACCTGCCTGAAGACTCCTGCCTCTATGGGGCTCTGCATCACCTGGGTGTGCAGCAAAGCCCATTTGCACCATGATGCTCCATCCCCACTAGATCTGCTGCCAGCCCCTATCTCAACTAGGTCCTACCAGTGTGCCGTCAAGGAGAGGTAAGAAAGCATAGCATTTGTGCTGGCCCAGATATACTGTCCTCTGCTTCAGCCAGCTGCACCTGCATGCATCTATGGCACTGGTTTTACAAGGTGAGGATGACCTTCCTACTAAATGTAATCCTGGAGGGCACTTTGTAATTTGGGGCTAACATATGCAGTAGATGCTTAAAGCCTACATTCTCCATTACTGCAGGGGCTGCTCATCAAAGGTGATCATTTCCCCAATATTTCTTGTCATTTTTTTAGATGCTGCCTGCTTCTTGCCCTATGACAGTCCTGTAGAACACCACCCCATTTCCTCTTTGGTGTCTTGATGATTCAGATGCATAGCTGGAGACTGCTGGTCTGCCACCTGACTGGTAGAAAGGGCTGAAGGTATCAGCTTGGCAAAACGTCTTTTCCTTTTCAACCCTTTTCTTCTGGCTTTTAATTGGAGTGGCAGAAGGGTTTCCCAGGCTAGTAATGCCACCCTCCCTCATGCCAATGCTAGTGGGTGCTGCTTCTGCAGGTGATACTGCATACCAGCATTTGTGAGATCCCCCCACTTACTTCCCTCAACTAATATCCTTCTTGCAGTGAATATACTCAGTAAAATGCAAGTCTTCCCTCACGTTAAAATGCCTCCAGATCAGGGATTTTTTCTGTGATCCCTTCTCTACATTGTTGGGAGGCTGATACTGGCACTGGAATTGAGGTAGAGGGTTGACCCTGAGGAAAAATGCCAGGGGCATCATCACACTCTCTATCTGTGCTGCCCGCTCTTGCTCGGGATTGCTCTCATCACCATCAGAATCATCTCTCTTTCCCATCACTGAACTGGAGGCAAAGATACCACTGACTAATCTTCCCAAATTTTTTTCAGCTACAAGCACTTCAAGTTCTGATTCAGATAATCCTTGACAAGATTCTTCCTTAGAATCAGTTGTTGAAAACACTGTCTCCATCGGCTCAGAAACAGCTACCAATGTAGAGGTGAAAGTAGATGATTTTGGCTTATTTTATTTATGTATTTATTTATTTATTTATTTGTTTAAGTACGTCGGGGTGGACTTTCAAAGGTGTGTGTGTGCGTCCGTGTGTATTGGCTTCCTGGTGTGCACACATGAATGCGCTGATTTATAACATATGCACGCGGATTTCATAATCCACGCACATGTGTGGGCGGCACGCACAAGGGGAGACTTCTGCAATTTTTGCATGGCAAACACATCCAGCTTTCCCCAGTTCCCTCCCAGTCCACTTCAATTAAGGAACAGACTGAGAGGGAACTCCCTAAACCCCAAACCCTTTCTCCTACCTTTTCTTTTTTTTTTATTTTGTTGCTTACTGCTCCGTTGGAGCAGAAGCAACTTGTGCGCCTCGGCCGACTGCCGGTGCACACTTCCTTGTGGCCAGAAACCCCCACTGGCGCTACCTCTTTCATTGCGGCCCTGAGCCACTGCCAGGACTTCTTCATCATGCGGCAGGAAGCCGCCTAGGGGTCCGCCTCTCTTCACGGCCTAGTGCCACTGTCCATGGTCCTACTCCTCCCTAGGCCCTCCTCTAGGCGCCAGCATACACCTCTTCAAGATATTTAAAGGGCTAGCAGTGGGAAAAGCCCGCGGCCCCACTGGAAGTCCTCTTCAGTCCACTTCCTGCTTCAGCCCTATAGAAGGGCTCAGTTCCTGTTCCTCAGGGTCTTCGGACCAGATGTCATGGTTGTCCATATTCTTCCTTACCGGTCCTGGTCCTCCGTGCTCTTCATGTGTCCAAGATGGTTCTTTGTTCCGTGTCCTCATGTTCCTGGTCTCGTTCCTCATCGGAGCTCCTTCGCTGCCTAGTCCTGATGTTCCAGATGTCCTTCGTAGCCTAATCCTGATGTTCCAGATGTCCTGTCATTCTGAAGTCCTGATGATCCTGTGTTCCAAGTGTTCCAAGTTCCATGTCTTCCAAGTTCCAAGTTCTGAGTGCTCCAAGTTCCAAGTGTTCGAAGTTCCGACTCTTCCAAATTCCGAGTGTTCTGAGTCTTCCAAGTTCCGAGTCTGCCAGCTCTTCGAGTCCTTCAGATGGCCAACCTGAGGGTAATTCCATATGGATCCAATTCCAGTTTCCAGTCATTGGAGACTAGTTTGGTCGGATCCCCTTCTGGTGCTTGTCTCGCTCCCGCTTGGTCCATGACCAGCCTTCTAGGTTGTGTAGGGTGTGCAAGCAGACAGGGTGGTCCACGACCAGTCCACAGTGGGCTGTGTACGGCTCTCTGAGGGACAGTGCCCACCTGTACCTTCCAAGTTCCAAGTCCTCATCTGAGTCCTTCCAAGTTCCAAGTCTTCGTCTTGTTCCTGCCCTCAGCCTCCGTCTGGCCTCACACACTCATCGTTCCCAAGCGGTGGGTTTGAAAGGGATTTCGAGTAGCTGGAGGGCTACTCCTGAGACCAGCATTGTGTTGCTGGGTCTTACTGGTGCATGTAGGTCCATGCTTGCATGCTCTCGCCTCCCACGGTGTGCCTTGGGGCTCCTCCTTGAGTCATACCATGGTTCAGGGGCTCATGCTCTCCCATGAGCTAGCGACCATGCCTCCATGTCCTCACCACCAGCAGTAGGCCACGCCTGCATCAGGATCCGAAGCCCGCGGTCGCAACAGGATCTGAAGGCCATGCGCTCGGTGAGCGTGTGCCTGTGATGGGCCAAAGTTTTCTGGATATTTTTTGAATTCTGTTCCTAGTTTAGAAAAGTTTTTGCTCCTAGTTCCCTGAACATTTTTGCTTGATTAAAAACATTTTTTTGTTTTGCTGTTTGCTTTGATTTTTGAGTACTTCCGGATTTTCATGACCCACAGGAGGCGCCTGCATCCAGATTTTTTCAAACCAGTCCAGTCCTGGAACTCCTTTCGACCAGCAGGAGGCGCCTGCACTTGGTCCAGAGACAATCTCTGCTCATCCTGCAGAGATGTGGTGTTCCATCTTGGGTTCCACATGACCTGCAGGAGGCACCTGCACCCAGGTTTCTACATCACAGTTACCAAGTTCCGCTTCTTTGCTGTGCATCATCAAGCTTCAAGGAGTCTATGCTTGCTTGAATTAAATTACAGCAACTCCAGGTCTTTGTGTTTGATCGAGCGGCAGGAGGCACCTGCACCCTAGACCTGGCTTTGTTCTTCCAATTTCAATTCAGTACACTCTTCTCTAATCTTGGTGCTTGTCATGGGACTAATTACAACTTCAATCCTGACTCTGCTCTGCACAAGTCAGAGTTCCAGCTTCTAATTCCCTCCAGTTTTCAGAGGTGTCACCTTGTGTCTCTTCTCTTTAATTCCAGCATGGTGAGTTGCTTTGCACATACAGCTTACAGACCACCATCCAACCTTCTGGTGTCCGTCAAACATCTTCTGAGGTGCTAGAGTCCGGATTGGGAAATCCGACTTGTTCGTCATCCGCCTATTTGAGGCTATCTCCATTACCAGACAAGGTCCTGATCGCCACCTTCAGGCTTGTCTGGAAAGCCTGCATTGTCCTTCAGTTCAAGTTTCCATCAGGAAGGACCACTTGCTCCATCTAGGACTGCTCTTCATGGATGACCAAGACTGGCCAGCTTTCAAATTGATTTCTACCAGTAAAAGTTGCCGTTGTAAGGATTGCTGCTATCAACTGCCCTTATCAATCATCCCAAGGATTGAAGAGCATTGCCTTAAACATGGCTGAAATTCTCCACTATTTCCAAGCCTTGCCTTCTGGAGCTTATCAAGCAATTCTGGAGATCCTCTTCAAGAAAGGGCTTCTTTTATAAAGCTGGACATGTAATTCTATTGACCATCTAACGCCTTATGGAGTATAAATTGCCCCAAGACCAGCTTTCCATCTTTTGAGCAATGTTTGTTGGACTGTTTAGCTCCACCTGGTGCTCCTCGTACCAATGATCATCTAACAAGTGGTATCTGCAAGTTTGCATTCTCCTGACACACAATCTTTCATCGAAGATTCCAACAGTGATGCCTTAAACCTCTATTGGCTATTGCTCTCTAGAAGAAGATGCAGTGGAGCTGTTCATCACTCTCATTTTGATGTAATAGAAACCGGAACTGGACCATTTCTTAAGATGCCATTACTACTTCTGTGCCTCCACTTCAACCTGGGTCATGTCATCTTTTGAGTTTCATGTGTCTACGTTGTCTTCAGTATATTGCTTCACTTCATCACTTCAGCTCCTTCCAAGCCTTGAACATCTTGTGTTTGGACCCCCAAGTTCCCCAGCTGGTATAGAAGATATGCCTTCTCACCTTCAGCCATTGAGAAGAGGCTGAAGGGAGGGGCTTTGAGGAGGGGGTACTGTTACAATCCTGCTCGCGGAGCCCATCCCGCGAGCAGGCCTTCACTTACCCCAGGCCGCTGCTGCTGTCCATCTTCGCGGCCTAGTGCCACCACCAAGTTGCTGCTCCTTTATGGCATGGAGCCACTGCCGTCAACCTTTCTTCTCGCGGCCCTGTATCGCCACCGGAGCCCTGCCTCCACAGCGGGGAAATCCCCGCTTGGATTCCCCTAGTGGCTGAAAACCTCTGCCGGTGCTACCTCTTTCACTGCGGCCCTCAGCCGCCACCGGGACTTCTTCATCATGTGGCAGGAAGCCGCCTCCGGGTTCGCCTCTCTTCATGGCCTAGTGCCTCCATCGGGGCCTGTTCCTCTGTCTGCGCAGCAGGAACGCCACTTTCCGTGGTCCTGCTCCTCCCTGGGCCCTCCTCTAGGCACCAGCGCACGCCTCTTCAAGATATTTAAAGGGCCAGCAGCGGGAAAAGCCCGCAGCCCCACTGGAAGTCGTCTTCAGTCCACTTCCTGCTTCAGCCCTATAAAAGGGCTCAGTTCCTGTTCCTCAGAGCCTTCGGACTGGATGTCATGGTTATCCAGGTTCTTCCTTGCTGGTCCGGGTCCTCCGTGGTCTTCATGTGTCCCAGATGGTTCTTTGTTCCGTGTCTTCATGTTCTTGGTTTTGTTCTTCTTCGGAGCTCCTTCGTTGCCTAGTCCTGATATCCTGATATTATGTTATTCTGATATCCTGATATCCTGTTGTTCTGAAGTCCTGATGATCCTGTGTTCCAAGTGTTTCAAGTTCTGTGTCTTCCAAGTTCCAAGTTCCGAGTTTTCCAAGATCTGAGTGTTCCAAGTCTTCCAAGTTCTGAGTCTGCCAGCTCTTCGAGTCCTCCAGATGGCCACCCTGAAGGTAAATCCGTATGGATCCAGTTCCTTTTTCTGGTCATTGGAGCCTCATTTGGTTGGATGCCCTTCTGGCACTTGTCTCGCTCCCGCGTTGTCGCAACCAGCCTTCTAGGTTGTGTAGGGCAAGCAAACAGACAGGATGGTCCGCGACCAGTCCACAGCAGGCTGTGTAGGGCGCCCTGAGGGACAGTGCCCACCTGTACCTTCCAAGTTCAAAGTCCTCATCTTAGTCATTCCAAGTCCTCGTCTGAGTCCTTCCAAGTCCTCGCCTGAGTCCTTCCAAGTTCCAAGTCTTCGTCTTGTTCCTGCCCTCAGCCTCCATCTGGCCGCACGCACTTGTCATTCCAAAACGGCAGGTCTGAAAGGGCTTTCGAGTGGCCGGAGGGCTACTCCTGAGACCAGCATTGCATTGCTGGGTCTCACTGGTGCGTGTACATCCAGTGGAGGGCTGATCCTGCTTGGTTCCTGTTCTGAGTTCCTTGTCTCAGTTTCAGTCCTGCTTGTTCCAGCTCCGCCCATGCTTGTATGTTCTCGCCTCAAACGGTATGACTTGGGGCTCCTCCTTGAGTTGTACCATGGTTCAGGGGATCACGCTCTCCCATGAGCTACCAACCACGCCTCCATGTCCTCACCACCAGCGGTAGGCGCACCTGCATCAGGATCCGAAGCCAGCGATTGCAACAGGATCCGAAGGCCTCGAGGCTGCGGTAGCAACAGGAAATTAATCATAAATTTGATTGCAATCTGCCTTAAGACCAGCTTGGTAAAAGGAAATATCAAATGTTTATATACAAATAAATAATATTCAGTTGCAGAGTGGCTAGTTAACTTATTCGGATATAGCTAGCTGGCTAATTTAACAGGGATATTCAACCACACCGCTAAATATCCCCTGCTATCTTAAAATTAGCTGGATAAGTATATCCAGCCAACTTTAGGAGATCCCTATGGGTGCAAACAGAATGAGACACATAAGTTAAGTGGCTGCCTCTGAATATCAGAATTAGCCGCATAACTTATGTGGCTAACTCTGCTCCACCCGGAAACACCTCCCATCCTCCCCTGGAATACCCCCAATTTATGCAGCTAGAATTTAGCCACAAACGGCTTTGAATACAGACAGGTAGCCATTTAGATGGATAACGTTTTCAGTTATCTGTCTAAATGATTTTTTAATATCGTCCTCTATATTTATAAATTAGACATGTAACACCTATCTGCTATTAGACAATTGCAAATATATTGACTAATTTTAAAAAGAATGCCAAGCGTCCATAAACACACATGCAGAGATATACATCAATTTTATATCTTGTGCACATTAGGGATGTGAATCGTGTGCCCGATCGTCTTAACGATCGGGTTCGGCTAGAGGGAGAAAAAAATCTGATCGGTGGTGATGTGAATCGGAATCGGTTCCGATTCACATTGTTAATTTTTTTTTAGTGAGGCCCGACCCTTTAAAATTGACCCCTTACCTTCCCCCACCCTCCCGAACCCCCCAAAACTTTTTACGAGTACCTGGTGGTCCAATGGGGGCGCGGGGACCGATCTCCTGCTCTCGGGCCATCGGCGCCATTTTGGCTGCCATTCAAAAATGGCGCTGATGGCCCAATAAAAAAAAAAAACCACCCGACCCTTTAAAAATGACCCCTTAGCTTCCCCCACCCTCCTGAGCCCCCCAAAACATTTTAAAATTACCTGGTGGTCTAGTGGTGATCCCGGGAGCGATCTCCCATTCTCGGGCAGTCGGCTGCCACTCAAAGATGGCGCCGATGGCCCTTTGCCCTTACCATGTGACAGGGTATCCGTGCCATTGGCCGGCCCCTGTCACATGGTAGGAGCACTGGATGGCCGGTGCCATCTTTACGATGGCGGCGCCCATCTTTACGATGAGGCGCCTGTGCCCAGGTTCTTCTCTCACCACTAATTGTTCTGATGTCCTTTAATTTCCAGAACTGAACCTTGAATGTCTTCCAGCATCCAGGTTCTGGGTCTAATGACCAGCAGGAGGTGCCTGCACCCCAGACCTGGTTCTGTCCTCTAGCATCTCTCCTGAGGATCTTTGAGTAAAGAAATCAACTGGTCCAACTGAGGGTTGTGACCTTGGCTTGTTACATCATTGACTTTTATGTCCTAAGGACTTTTCCATCTAAGATTACACTTTTCACCACTTTGATCCAGTGAACCTGTAGATACTCCAGCTGTCCTTGGCTCAGTCTATCGTCAATGTTTCCAATATGCCTTGCTGTTCTGGGTACTATTCTCCAAAAAAGACGCAGTGAATTGCCCTCTTGCACTTCTAAGATTAATTAGAACTGAACTGGACTTTCACTAATATCTTGATGTACCTATGATATGCTGATGGCAAGCTATTTCTTCTTATAATTTCAGCTTTCCAGTCTGGGAAGTGTGAAACTCCGAGTTCCAACACACCAATTGCCTTCGTCCCTTAGCCAGCAAAAAAGAGCCGAAGAGGGGGCCTTTGAGGGGGGGGGAGGGTACTGTTGCGCCCCTGCCTGCGGTGCCACGGACAGGGCCTTACCTTTGCCGTCCCGTGGCCCGACCGCCATCTTGCCAGCATGGCAGGAGCCATGCCAGGTCTTCACCTCGTGACCTGGAGGCCACCATCATGCCAATGCCACTGCTCCGTGACTGGGCCTGGAGGCCGCCGCAGCCTGGTCCTTTCCTGCAGCTGGGAGGCCGTCCTGGAGCCTTCTCCTTTGGCGGCAGTGCACTGCCATCCATCAGGGCCCGCCATGAGGCCTAGCTTTCCCCTGCTCGTCTGCAGCGGGGATGCCGCTGTCCAGGGTCCTGGACTTCCTGTTTCCTGCCCCTCCTAGGGGGCAGGCCTGTGGCTCTCTTCCCTTCTTTAAGGGACAGAGAGGTGTGGTTCTTTAGGCAGCTCCTTCCAGGGAGTTGCCCTCTCAACACTATAAGAAGGCTTTGCTTCATTCCTTCATTGTTTTTGCATCTATCCTGATGCTCCTGAAGATGTCTTTTCAGTCTGATGCCTGTTCCAAGTCCTGAGGTCCATGTTTCCAGATCCTGATATCTGTCCCATGTCTTGATCTTTGTTCCATGTGCTGAAGTCCGTGACTCTGAAACCTGATGTCTGTTCCATGTCCAGATGTCTATGCTCCGTGAGTCCTTTCCAAGATGTCCGTGACTCCATTCCAAGATGTCTGTGAGTCCATTCAAAGATTCTGTGACTCTACTCCAGAGAGATGACCGTGACTGCATTCTAGAGCCATGTCCATGACTCCATTCCAGAGAGACGTCCGTGACTCCATTCTAGAGAGATGTCCATGACTCCATTCCAGAGCAACATCTGTGACTCCATTCCAGTTATGTCAGCTCTCCTTGATGTCCCAAGTCTCCTTGATGTCCCTAGTCTCCTTGATGTCCCTAGTCATAAGAACATAAGAACATAAGAAGTTGCCTACTGGGTCAGACCAAGGGTCCATCAAGCCCAGCATCCTGTTTCCAACAGTGGCCAATCCAGTACCCCCTAGTCTCTTTGATGTTCCAAGTCTCCTTGTGTTCCAAGTTCCGTCATGTTTCTGATCCTAATGCTCCAGGTCCTGTAGGACCCGTGCCTCTGGAGATTCCCTGTTTTTAATCCAAGTTGTCATGCTCCAAGGTTTTAGCTTGTCTTCCTTGTCCCAACTCTGGATGATCTGAGGGGTCACTGCAATCCTGCGCTAAGAGACTTTCTGAACCTGTCCCGTTCTCCTCATGGTCCACGACCAGCCATCCCGCTGTGTAGGGCGTGATGGAGACAGTGTGGTCCGCGACCAGCCCCACGCACTGTGTAGGGCATCTGAGGATCTTGCTCATCCCTCCTTGTCTCCTGTTTTCATCTCTTCTGTTCCAAGTCCTCGTCTCCACAGTTTGAAGTCTTCATCTCCTCGTCTCCTCACATCCAAGTCTCCACATCTCCAAGCCTACATCCAAGTCTCCATCCAAGTCTATGTCCAAGTCTATGTTTCCATGTCTACTCCCAAGTTTCCAAGTCTACATCCAAGTACATGTCCAAGTCTCCAAGTCTACGTCCAAGTCTACATTTCCAAGTCTACTCCCAAGTCTCCATGTCTACGTACAGCTTCCAAGTTCCATCCAGCTCTGCTCCTGTGTCACCCATTCCTGCACACATACCTCACCACAGGTGCGACTCATGTCCCGACCTGAGCCGCTCCGTGGCCCAAGGGCTCCGCTCTCCTATGAGCCAATTGATGCACGCCGAGCCCACACCATTGGCTCCCGAAGGCTGTGCTCGCAACAACAAGTGGATCTTTAGGAAACTTAATAAAGCATAGATTTCTTCCTCTCACTTTATTTTCCATATATTCTAGCCTTGCTGCAAGCCATTTATTCTCTTTCATAATATTATGTTGCAAATTCACATTTGTATCAAAATCTTTCCTCAAAGACTGAACATTCTTTTTATTTGATGAAATCTCAGTTTCCAATATTCTCATTCGACCATCTAGGTCAGCCATATAACTGAAAACTGGTTTTATCTGATTGGAAATGTTAAAATTCAAAGCTTGTATCACATCCCATATGGCTTCCAAAGTAAATTCTGCTGGTCTTCCCAGCTCCGATGTGCAGGCCTCAGGTAGCCGATCCCTCTCAACTTCCTCATATCCAGCAGCAGCACCATCCTCGAAGCTCCCTGCATTCAGCATAGGGGCTAGACTTGATGTTTCCACCATCCCTTCGTGGGCTCCAACATTCCCCGCCTCCGCCGTCAATGTTCCAGCCTGAGCCAGTTCCAGTGCTCGGGTCTCCACTGGATTAATAGGAGGAAGTCCTTCCTTGGGGATAATGAGATCGAAAGCTCATGGATGGGGCTGGGTACTATCTCTTCCCATCCTTCCTCCAGCTACCATAGCCCCGATGTTGAGCCTCCTCGACGAACATAAGCATCCATCGGGCCAAGAATTGTATTAGCAGAGAGGGCAGGGAGAGTTGCTCACGCTCTCTAGCCCTTCTCTTCCTAGATGATTGAGGCATAACTGAAAATAAGGAAAAAGCTCGTGGAGCAACTTCAGGCAAGTTTCGCTAGGTCAGCCATCTTGGAACCTCTGACTCTACTTGAATTCTGACTTCAGATTCACTTCCCAACAATTAAGGCTCATCTGTATCTTTCCCATGATCTCTTTAAATTTTGACTATGTTTTTGCCTCCACTTCTTCCACAGGAAAACTGCTGTGAAGAAACATTTTCTTATGCTATTCTTGAATCTACCCCCTTAAAGTCTCATATCATGACCCCTTGTAGTGCGCACATATGTACGCCCACGCGTACGTTTGAAAATCTACCCCATCGTGTGCAGTTTTGAAACTCCGAAGACATGAAAGCTAATATTTAAAGGGAAACCTCATGGAGTTTCCCTTTAAAATTTAAGGGTTGGTAGGGACTGTAGGTATAAATGTACCTGCACATCTGCACTTTACAGCGGGTGCATGTTAAGCACATATGGGGGGTTACAAAATGAAATCACCATGTGCAATTCCTTTTTCCCACTCTAACCTTATCTTCGGCCCACCACTTTCAGCCATGGGTAAAAGTATGTGTGCTACAAAGCAGTACGTGTATTTTCAGCTGCTGAGGGGAGGACAATCTTCAACTTGCGGAATTTACCCAGATAACTCCTCTATTTCCTGGGAAAACTGTCCTCCCCAAGAAAGAAGGAAATGTAACAAAACATCAAGAGATGTGTACAAATGTGGCTTTTATGATACAGAAAAAAATATAATGACTTGCACTGGAAATCAGATGCAGCCTCAACTAAAAATATATTGAAAAGGGCAAAGAGAAATGAACCTTCTCAATGTGCTGGGAAAAAGCTTTCTACAAGACAAAGAATAGAGAAAAATTATTCACAAAAAACTAGTCACCACTCATAGAATATGCTGGAATCAAGTTCTGAGTCAGTGCTAAAGCAGAGATAATTTGTGCGGAAGTCACTTGTATGTAATGATTAATCACACTGGAAGCTGGCTGCTCTGTTGCTTCAGTATTACCTTATGATTGTAATTGAGGGTTATGCTTTTATGTAATCTATTTAAAATCAATAAGAAGACTGGACAGGTGCACTCATGGACTACACAAAATTTCCAAAGGCGTTCTTTGCCTCCAGCATTGCATCCCCCTCCTTTCTCCACCCAATTAACCCCCATCAACCCTCATTTTCTCTGCTTCTTCTTGGGCTATTATTTGTTGGGATCCCCCACCAACCCCTTTGATTCATTCCTCCTGCTGAACGTATCATTTTAAACTCATCTTAGGGTTTACCTCTCACGTCTCATATTTCATCAAAATCCATCCACTAGTTTCACTAGTACTGCTGGATCACAGACAGACAGATGGACGGACATGACCTACCTATAAAGCATTCTTTTATTTTCCTTCAGTAAAGATCACCTAAAGAACAATAGAGAAAACAGATGAGCTTGCTATCATAACAGTTAAATGGATATTGGGAATTAAAGTCTAATGATAGCTAATGAATCAATAGAATATATTTTTGTCATGTGATCAAAAATACCAAAGTAACAATTCAAAAATACAACTAAACTTACAAAACTATGAAAATTAGTCAAATCTAACCAAGTAACACCATCAAATGACTTGAAGAGTACAATCAACATAATTAACCATAAAACATAACCTATACAAACCAAGTTAATGCAAATAAGATAAACACCACAGATGAAAAACTGATATAACAAAACGCAGCCAAGGAAACATTTGCAAGCAACCTTAATTTAACCTTGTCAATTGAAACATAAATAGTCAAACTATGATCATGAAAATTGGGGAAACTGAAATCCCCAATACAATCCATTATTTCCCTGATTTTATTGGAGCAGATTAATCCTGGCTTTGCCACAGTTTTGGATTGCAATTTTTCAATCGAATTTATTGCCATGAAGGTATGCTATTTTTTTAGTAAGTGCTATATAAACAGGATGAGAGCTTTTTACCATACTGGTACAATGCTGACTACTTTTGTAAAACATATTTACTTTTTATGCAAATGAGATAAAGTAATGGCTTAACTTTCTTATATCAGTTCTCATAGGAGGCTCAACTTGGCTACTACATTACCGAGTGCAAGGGCTATAGTTCTTATATTGAAAAGGACAGAAATGACTGGTACATGCAGCGTAAAAATGCTGTACAGACTTCCAGGGGTCACAAGTATCAAGAGATGATTGTTGCTTCAGGTTAGTTCATTTAGAAAAAAAGTTCTCCCATCCAGTACCCAATGACACAAGCCTTATGAGTGTTCTTCCGGTCTGCAATTACACCCTGATATTTTTAGAAGTTTCAGGCCAGGGATATGTGGTCAGTATTGCACTAAATTAAAGAGTTGAAGAACACTTCTCTTTTTTGCTGCTCAGTTATCAAATCAATAATCTGATGTATGACTACAGATAGCAGCACAGCAGGTAATCAACCTGAAACTACTTCATAAGTTAAGCTGTGATGCTTCACCTCATGCACAAAGCATCCTCCAGGCTTAAAGTTTCTCTTCAGGCAGAGCTCCCGGTTTCCTGTGGCAAATTTTTCAAGATTCTGCAGCAAGAATTGGAACATTATGTGGAAAACTTGTATAATTTTACATTTATTTACATATTTAAAATGTCAATTATTTAAACGATAAAAATAAAGTCATTTTCTGACAATTCTGTGTCCAGTTAATATATATGGTTCTTTATTAGAGTCTCAATGTATTATTGAGACTATGGTGCAGGGAAGAGGATTCCGTTTTGTAAGGAACCGGACAACTTTTGGAGAAGGAGGGGACTTTTCCAAAAAGATGGAGTTCACCTTAACCGGAGTGGAACCAAGCTGCTGGCGCTAACTTTTAAAAAGGATATAGAGTAGCTTATAAACTAGAACAAGGGGGAAAGCCGACAGTCACTCAGCAGTGCATGATTTGGAGGAATGTGTCTTTGAAAGGTACTAATAAAACAGTACCAACAGAGAGGTTCCAATAAAAGCAAAAGGAGTCCATGTGCCTAGAAGTAAAGAATCACCTGGAGTCAGGGAAGCAAAGAAAGAGGTGAGCAAGAGTGGTTGCAGCTGTTTGCGACCGATGGGCGTAACAAGTGCAAAGTGATGCATATAGGGAAAAATAACCCATGCTGTAGTTACACGGTGTTAGGTTCCATATTAGGAGCTGCCACCCAGCAAAAAGATCTAGGCGTCATAGTGGATAATACATTGAATTCATTAGCTCAGTGTGCTGCGGCAGTCAAAAAAGCAAACAGAATGTTAGGAATTATTAGGAAAGGAATGGTGAATAAAATGGAAAATGTCATAATGTCTCTGTATCGCTCCATGGTGAGACCACACCTTGAGTACTCTACAATTCTGGTCACCGCATCTCAAAAAAGATAAGGTTACAGTGGAGAAGGTACAGAGAAGGGTGACCAAAATGATAAAGGGGATAGAACAGCTCCCTTATGAAGAGGTTAGGGCTGTTCAACTTGGAGAAGAGACAGCTGAGGGCGGATATGATAGAGGTCTTTAAAATCAAGAGAGGTCTAGAACAGGTCAATGTGAATCGGTTATTTACTCTTTCGGATAATAGAAGGACTAGGGGGCACTCCATGAAGTTAGCAAGAAGTACATTTACAACTAATCGGAGAAAATTCTTTTTCACTCAACGCACAGTTAAGTTCTAGAATTTGTTGTCAGAGGATGTAGTAAGAGCATTAGTGTAGCTGAGTTAAAAAAAATGTTTGGATACGTTCTTGGAGAAGTCCATTAACTGCTGTTAATCAAGTTGACTTAGGGAATAGCCACTGCTATTATTGGCATCTGTAGCATGGGATCTATTTAGTGTTTGGGTACTTGCCATGCGGCCTGAATTGGCCACAGGATGCTGGGCTTGATGGACCCTTGGTCTGACCCAGTATGGCAATTTCTTATGTTCTTATGAAAAAGAATCTTAGAGATTGGGATGGGGGAAAAAGCAGAGGAAAGGATTTGGAAATTAGGAGAGAGGAGTTGAAGGGATCTCTGTGGGGGGAAATGAATAAGAGATTTTCAGCAGGAAGGGTAGAGGGGTTAAGGATGGAGTAGGATACAGGCACAGAAGGAGGAGAGGATGGGAATTATCGGGAAGGATAAAAGTTATGAGAAGGGAGAAAGGGAAGAGGGATCAGGAATGGGGAGGAGAAAGGAGGATAGGGGATGGAAAAGTGGGAAAAAAGTATTGGGGTGCAAAAGAAGGAGGGAGGAGTGGAATGAGGAAGAGTGGGAAAGAGAGGGAGGGATGGGTATAGGGATGAGGAGGAGGAGGAGAAGGAGAGAAGATCGGGTTGAGGGTTGTGAAGAAAGTAAGAAAGATTGAGAATGGGGGATGGAGGATAGTCTAGTGTTTTTGGGAGTAAGGGGAAGAGATTCAAAGAGGGAAATGTCCTCCTGCTCCCCTCACATCACAATCCCCAGTCCCTACTTTCTCACTCTCTATCACCTTTCTCATCCTGTTCTCTTTCTCTCTCTTCTTTTCACTCTCCACCCTCAGTTCTTTTATTTTCCTCATTCTACCTCCCCCCCACACACACACACCCATCCACCCTTCACCAGTAGCTCTTTCACACACCCCTCAACTCCCCAGTTTGTCACATAACTTCCTTCTCTCCTCTAGTCGTACACATTCCCACAGGCCCTCCAATACATACCCCATCTCCTTCCCCCTTTCCCATAATCCTTCCAGACTCTATCAAAACCCCATCCACTGTTTCACACAGAAGCTCCATTTCCCTTACTCCCCTCCAAAGGCCCTCCAAAGCGCCTCTGATCCCCTCATACCTCTCATACCCCACACCCCTACTCTCATCTTACAATCCCTCCAGTCTCGTCTCTCCATTTGTACCCATCACAATCTCCTCTTCACTCTCACTCCAATCTCCTCACTCTATCCCCTATTCCCTCACTTACTTTCTCAATAGAACTCTCTCCCATCCTCCCACAATCCCTCAGCCACTTTCTTCTCACTCACTCTAAACCCCAACCCCTATGATCCCCTATTTCCCTCAACCACCACTCCCCAAGATTCTCTCACTCTCATTTACTTTTCCAGGCACACTCTCTCATCTCTCCACATTCCCTCCCTTCACTTACTCTTCCACCAACCTTCACAATCCTTTCACACTCCTTCATTCATTTCCCTTCTCCCAATTCCCTCACTCTTCTCCTCTTTCCTTCTCCTAATCTCTCCATTTTTTCTCTTCTCTTCTCGTCTTGCCTCTTGTCTTCTCTTCCCCCAATCCCCTCACTCTCCCTCATTCTCTTCCCTCCCCCCCCCCCCACCCAATCCTCTCTCTATCTCTCCCATGTCAGCTCAGAGATAGGAGTAGGATAGCAAGCAGTATGATTGAAAGCATGACATTCAGACCCAGGCAGCAAAGGAGGAGGAGGACATGGCCTGAGGTGCTGCAATGTCACTGTCCTCCTCCTGTATGAGAGGAGGAGGGTGAGATAATTCATCAGAGGAGGGGGAAGAGGCCATCACTTCCACTGTCACCAATCCTGCTTCTGTTGATAGATCCCGGTCCCTGGTATCCCCCATGCCGACCAGAATTGCAGGAGAAGGGGAGGTAAGGTCATACAAGTCTGCTTTGATTCTCTCAGCAGATAAAAGGGGATGGCTTTGTGATATGTGAACAATCAGTAAAATTACCCTCGCAGAGAGGATAATTTTCAAAGCTATTTTCAAATTGCCTTCCCCGGCTATAATTACTCAGGGTCTCTTCCACAACATGCATACATCTAGCCAGGGGCGTTTAGGTCAGGGAATTAAAATACCCCATGCAATAGACATTTTTAAATGTCATGTGCTATTCTATCCCTTCTGGGCCACCTGCATAAAGAGCAAGTGCAAATCGTGCGGATGGTTTTCATGTGGTTACCTGCTAATTTTCAAAGGCAAACAATGTTTATTGATTCTCTTTGAAAACCGACTACGCTGCCTGTGAGCTAAAAGTGCCTGCACACTGCAAAAAGTCCAGGGTACTGAAAAACTGCTTCCAGAAAGATACAAAGGGGGTGGTAGTAGCAAAACCCCCAAAAGTCTGAATTCAAGCAGGCCACTATAAATGAGTAATGGGAATCACTTAACAGGGAAAAATTGTGCTTAATGAAGTGTGCTCATGTGATCCAATCTCACAAACTAAATTCAGATACCCGACAGGTATTTTCCTGCAAACTGAGTAAAAGTCTAAAAAGAGCCCTACTGGGTTTACTTAATATGTTCCTGGAGTAGTGGTGGCCAAAGTGACATTTCCACAAATTATGCCAACCCCACCAGCCCCCTGCCTTTAAACTGATTCTAAAAGACTGAGTCCTAAGGGCCCTCTATGTAATAACCCCTGCCCTTGCCCCCGTGCCAGTTTCAGTCACTTAGTGTAAGCACAATTCTGCTACATGGAAGTGAAATCTGGAGTCCATACAGGAAGAAACAAGATCTCAGTATAAACCCTGCACCTCCTGTTCTGTAACACATGCCGCATCCACAGAAACTCTGGTGCAGAGCAGAACTAGAACATTTCACATTATAGCTCAGTATACATTAAAAAAAAAAATAAATAAATACTATATATATATTATATATATATGTTTAAATTCTGATGTCACCTCAGTAACAATGACAAACTTCTTCCACTGCCAGACACTTTTTGTCAAGTAACATAAAACCGCGCAGCCTTCCTCCATTCCCTCCGAGGCCGCTCAAAATCAGAGCGGCCTTGGAGGAAGCTTTTCTTCCACCCCCCCTTCTCCTCCCTTACCCTACCTAACCCGCCCTGCAGCCCTACCTAAACCCCCCCTTACCTTTATCTTATAAGTTGTGCCTCCTTCCAGACAGCAAATGGCTGCTGTGCCTGGAGGCTCCGGCTCCGTCCTGCCCCCGGACCGCCCTGCCCCACCCATGCCCCACCCCTTTTTTCAAGCCCCGGGACATACGCACGTCCTGGGGCTTGCACACGTCGCCGGACCTATGCAAAATAGGCTCGGCGCGCGCAGGAGCGTGTTTTCACAGTTACATGCGTAATATACACGCGTAACCCTTTTAAAATCCACCCCAGTGTGCACAAGGCCCAGGCACACACATAATCCCCGAAGTTTACACACACTGGCCTTTAAAAAGTCGGGCTTAAGGGAATTGCCATGCTGGGTCAGAACAAGATCTATCTCCAATAGTGGCCAATCCAGATCGCAAGTACCTTGCAGATCTCATAAAGAAGGTTTGGTTCAAGTTATTCACTCCCTGGAATATCAATAGTTTTCTTCAGTCTACCTGGCTAATAATGTGATATGGATTTTTCCTCCAGAAACTTGTCCAAATCTCTTTTAAACCTTGATCATGTCCTCTGACAACAGATTCTATAGCTGGATTCTGTGCTGAGTGAAAAAAATACTTTCAATGATTTGTTCTGAATCTGGTTGTTAAGTTTCAAGGTGTCTTCTTGTATTAATACTATTTGAAAGGGTAAATAATCATCCTTTATTTATCTATTCCATCCCACTAATGATTTTATAAACTTCTATCATGTCCCCTCTCAGCTGTCTCTTTTCCAGGCTGAAGAGAACTAGCCTGTGAGGACTGACCTCATAGGAGAGATGTTTCATAGCCTTCATCATTTTTGTCACTCTTCTCTGCACCTTTTCTAGTTCTGCTATGCCTTTCTTGAGATAGGGTGACCAGAACTGCACACAATGCTGAAGGCATGGTTGCACCATGGCCTGACACAGAGGAGACATGATGCCCTCTGTTTTATTGTCCATTAATATTTGTATCATTCCTTACATTCTATTTGCTTTCTTGACCATCGCCGTACACTGAGCCGAGTCAACGTATTGTCCAAAAGGACTCCAAGGTCATTTTCCTGAGAGGCGACTCCCAATAGAGAATCCAGACTTGTGCACCTGTAGTTGGGATTATTTTCCCTTTGTGCATCACTTTCACTTTACTCTATTAAATTTCATCTGCCAATCAGTTGCCCAGTCGCCTAGCCTCACAAAGACCTTCTGCAGTCCCTTGCAATCTGCTGCTCTTTTAACAAAATTGAATAATTTTGTGTCATTTGCAGATTTGAACACCTCACTCGTCATTACCTTTTTCAGATTATTTATTAATATTTTAAACAGCACAGGTCCTAGTACTGATCTCTGTGAAACTCCACTAATGCCCCTCCTTCATTTGGAAAAACCACCATTCAGTCTTACTCTGTGTTTCCGGCTTTTTATCCAGTTACTAATCCACAACAGAATATTGCCTCCTACCCCATGACTTTGTAATTTCCTGAGAAGTTACTGGGTTTACTGAGGGTTACTGGGTATCTGTCTTACTATACATAATAGCATAGTTATTTATTTTATTTATTTAGCATTTTTATATACCGATTTTCCAGTAACAGAATTACTAATCAAGTTGGTTTACATTCAAAACAATAACCATGACAAGGAGTTGTCTTACAAAAAACAGGATGATTCGAACTTGGATACAAATAACTGGGAATAACAACATAGAATAAAATAATTAAGGAGCATAATGTAGGCTGTAGTTATACTAGTTAAGACAGATGTTAAGAGTAGGACAAGGTTTATAAGATTTGACTGCATAGAGATAAATAGATAGCACGTTCTCTTGGAGGGGTTACCAATGAAAGGGTTCATTGGTTAGAGTTCTAATAAGCTACTGAAGTTAGTCGGTGATGTGGACAGTGGCTGATAGAGGTTGGACGGACTGAGTCCATTGTGACCTTAGAGTCCACTGCATGACTCTCATGGCCAAGCGGGCCATTAGGGTAACCTGTACTGAGGACGCTATGTGTCCCAGTAGGATGAGGAAGTGGCGTGCAGTCGTGTGGCGCTGAGTCTGTAGCTGGTGTGCGAGGGAGATGAGAGTGAGAGCTCGCTGTTGAGGCAGAAATGCCTCAACAGCATACTGGTAACGTTGTTTGCTAAGAACTGCAGTGTGCACAGTCTGTTAAGTATTAGAATGGTAATATAGTAACATTGTAAATGATGGCAGAAAAAGACCCAATGGTCCATCCAGTCTGCCCAGGTCATAGCTGTTGCTCCATGTAGGTTACTCTCCCTCCCTGGTACCTTCTGTTTAGGGTAGTAACTGACTTTCCATGCATATTACCCTCGTGTCTTCTGTTAACGTTAGTAACTGCCACTCCGTGTAGGTTACCCTAGTGAACACAAGTGACCCCTTTTCTTCATTTCCAATCTTTAGTCATTAGGGATCCTCTGGGTTTATCCCAGGCCCTTTTTTGTTCCATGATCATTCTTGCCTTCACTATCTTTTCCATGAGGGCATCAGAATGGGATCCAGTTTTGCCATTAGAGGTGTATTTCCCCACAACCACCACCATCTCTTCAGAGGGGACTGCACCTTTAAATGGTCACTTGACTGGAGGGGAATCCAGCCTCCCAAGCCCCATCAATTGTCTGCCCCGGGATGCTATTTCCCTACTGACAGGCTTAGTTTTTCATCTTGATTTGATCAAAGGTGCTAAATTATCTAAATATGGGTGGCATCTGCTGGGACTTCCTAGAGCAGATAATTTATGGTAACTGTATACAATTTATTACAATATATTACATGTAAAATAACTATTCATTGAAAAGATTTTTGCACTGAGCAAATTCTGCTTTATGTCACATTTTTATTATGAGTTGATGCTATGATAAAAAGAATAAAAATATTTAGAGCTTTTTTCCTTTATGTAACAGTGCATAGTATTTGCAATTTAGTACAGTCATGTGAGTTATTTTTCCTAATAGGTTGAGATGTAGAATTGGATCTCCAGTGAGGCGGGGGATGTGAGTATACTTATAGGTGAATTTTAAAAGCCCGATGCGTGCATCAATTAGGGGATGTGCAAATATATTGGGCTGGCACACACAGAGCGGATTTTACAAGCCGCCCGAATACGTGCGTACTTGCCACTGTGCGCACAAACAAAAAGTACAAAAAAGGGGCATGGCGAGGGGCGTAGTCTGGGCGGGGAATTGGTTTTCCTGAATTTAAACTTGCTCAGAGATTAGTGAGAAGGAGACAGTGAGTGAAGAGTGTGAAGTTGAGAGGAGTTGTTGGAAGGAGTAGGAGTTTTGCTGAAGGTCATAGCCTCATTCCTGGAGGTTGGTGATCAGGAGGAAGGAGTTTGTTGTGGATTTTGCTACAGAGTTTTGCTGGATTTTTGACCAGTCTGGAAGGAAAGGCGTCTCTCTCCCCCCCACCCCCCCCATATCCAAAGGGCTGGGTCAATGATCATTTTGCCCAAGCTGTAAGTCAAGGCAAGGGTGATGAGATGATTGGGATTTTGACCATTCCAGTAGGATTTGCCGGGTATGGTTGGAAGTCTGAAGGGTGTGATTTTGGATCTTCAGGACAATTTTTAATCATGGCGATTTTTCCATCCTTTTGCCTAGTGAATGCTGGAGTTGCATTCCAGCTATCCTACCCTTCAAGCGGAGAAGTTGTTAAGTATGGAGTAGGGTGCAGAAGGAAGAAGACCAACTAGGAGGAACAAAATGGGCAAGGAAACTATGGCATTTTTGACCCTTATATTTTTATGCTGTTTCAGATTTTCACAATATTTGCTTGGATTCTTATTTATAAACTAAAATAAATACTTTTTCTTTTGAACACCATTTGGACTTTGGCTATTTTAGTTTTTCCTCCTGCTATTCAATGGTGAATGGACAATGATTGGAGTGACTGCTATTGGCCAGTGTTTATTTTCTTTTTCTGGATCTCTTTGTGGTTCCTCCTGCACCTTCTGGGGAATACCCACCTCCATCCAGAGGTATTTAGAATTGGACTTATTGACCATGCCAGTGAGCCCAGGAAGTTAAGCCTCCTCCTACCAGATCTGAAACCCAGCATGATAGCATTCAGGATGAAGCCAAACAGCTAAACGTGACCCACTACACCCAAATGAATTCTACTCACAGATTCCATGGAAGTGCAGTCCAAGATACTGTTAAGTCTTGTCCACTGGATTACAGAAAGCCTCTCCTTGTGCCAACCCTGCTACTTATGTAGATGGCGAGAGGATTCTGCTCACAAGAGAAAAGTTACAAGTTTGTGCTGAATATCCACAGTACCTTCCAATTTTTCTAGCATTTTCCTCGAGCCACTAGCAATAGCTTTTGCTCCCACTTTCCTGAATAAGTCTCTAGATTTTTTTCATGTATACTGGTAAACCCCCTACTGGATAAGGTCACCTTTCCTGTCATGGCAGGGGTGACTGGCTCATACCATTGAATGGTTTAGGAGAATTAATTTAATAAACTACAAGGGAAAGGGGACTTTCAGCAACATAGTGTAAATTAAATATCTTACATTCTGCAATATCCAGAGGGCAAAAAACAAAGGAATGCAATAGAAAAAAACAGAGATGCATATATTCCCACTGCCTCAAAGGCTAGCCTCTACGAATTGGGAATACCCCTCCCTTAAAAATAATAATTTTAAAACTGCACTCTGGGTGCTTGAGATGCTCTGGATGTTGAGTGACTTAAAGCAATAACTTCTAGTCCATTCCAGAGGGGTTTTCAGGACTAATTTTAAAGTTGGTAAGCATATGATGGTCAATTAGAAACACTTTGCATGTTTTGATATCCCTACTGAGGCTAAATTGGAGTTCAAAACAGGGAAAGCACAATTCAATGTTATATCTCATTCACTACATATTAAAGAATCACTGAAATAACACTGGATTAGTGTTCTATGTAGCCTGAGGAGGTTTGTATCGATACCGGAAATAAGTAGAGCACTACAGTGCATAAATAGCATTAAAAAGTAGCTGATTTATTAAAGAAGCATACACTGCACCAATACTACTGAAAAAGGCTGCTTTATCAAAATGTTCATACACTGCCCTATTTAAAAAATAATAGTTCTAGAAAGCCTGCAGGATTTTGCAGATGGGTACTTGGAATTGAAAGTAGGGTATGGGGAAATGAAATTACAAGAACTACATTAAAATGTGATGCGCGTCAGGCAGAAATTGCAGCACTTAGACTGGAACAATTGCTTCAATTCCCTGATTGACAGATGGATGTCACATTAGAAGAAAATGATAACAGATTTAGTGGACTGAAGGATAACTTCTTCTTGACAGTGCCCTGCCCCTTGACCTCTCTCCTGACTCCTTTTTGCATGGCTAACACAAGAGGATTGTCACAGGTGCAGGGCAAAGGAAGCGTCTTACAGCCATGGGTATGCATGGGGAGAACGAGTCTTTTGATGGTCATAAATTCACTGTTAAATCAAGGCAAGAAGCTGAGAAGCTCTGACCTCTTTTGACCCTTCCCAGGACATTACCTACAGGAAAAGAAAACCAACACTATGCCAGAGAGAAATTAAACCTCTCTCTCCAGGCTGAAAATGTGTTGTCCCTCTGCCCCTATTCTTATATTGATTGTACATCCCTCCAATTATAGCTACTTTTAATTTTGGCTATTTGGGGAAAGGACTTCCCTTACCTATTGTACCTGTGTGAAATGCTACTCATTCACTAGAGGTGTGCACAGACACTGTTTTATTTTATTTTTAATTTCTTCTTGTTCCCTTCTCTGTCTCTGTTGTTATCTCTCTCCTCAATCTCTCCACTGTCTTCAGCTCCACATCTCAGATTTTTACTGCCTGGACAATGAGATTGTTTCTGAGCTCTAGAATTCTGCTGGTCTCACTGCAGAGCTTTCAGACCCTTCTGGTCGTGGTTCTTACTGCAATTACAGCCTAAGCCTGGGCTCTAAATGCAGTCATATCTCATCTTCCCCCTGCCCTGGCAGTCTCAACCAGTACTTACCATGGCAAACCGAGCTTCCATCTCCAATATCTTGGCATTGCTGCCCACGGCCCCACTGGAGCAAAGGCTAGGAGGATGGTGGGATGCAACTGCCCTCTGGAGTCAGGGCAGGACATTTCCCTCCCTGGTGTCAACTGGATGGATATACCCAGGCTGGAATACATTGGGGATTACAGATAAAGAAGATATCGCTAGTACTGCAACAAAAGAAATTATGGGAGATGTGGCACTGAGGATAGGGGAGAGAGTGAGAACAGAGACAGAACAAGTGACAGAGGAGAAACACCAACAACATGCTTGATCATTTAAAATATAAATATGCATTTCTTTAGA
The DNA here is from genome assembly GCF_901001135.1 of Rhinatrema bivittatum. Taxonomy (NCBI): domain Eukaryota; kingdom Metazoa; phylum Chordata; class Amphibia; order Gymnophiona; family Rhinatrematidae; genus Rhinatrema; species Rhinatrema bivittatum. The sequence goes on from NC_042618.1 coordinate 155,383,253, forward strand.
ATGCCCAAAGTATTTTCAAACAAAAGATTACTGGAGGGAAAATTTTTTTCTAATATTGTTGTACACTGCAAACTGTGTAAGGCCAAATGGTATCACTATTTAAAATAAAAAGCCAATCACAAGTTTACATCCATTGTTACGATTGTGCAGAAATGTTTCAATGCATGTGTTCCATTTCCTGCATGGTATCAGCTTGTTCAAGCAGTATGCAGGATAAGTATCACTGTGGAGACAAGGCAGCAACAGGTGAGTGATAAGTCCCTTGCAGAAGGCATCAAGGAGGAACTATGAGGAATGGTCAGAAGGCAGCCTCTTCCCACCAAATTTTGGGATGTTCTTCAGCAGCTTTTTCACCTCAGATCTGGGACCCTTTGAGGTGGCTGCTTCTGTACAGCATTAATGGAGTGGAGAACATGGAAAGTGATAGTGATACCATTTGGAATAACTTCAGTGGATGAGGCATACAGTGCTGTTTTCAGTCACTCGAAATCTCTTGGTTGGCATACAGCTATAAATATTGCTGTTATTACTGTGGTTAATCTGTCCAATTACAACAGAAAGCATTGCGGGACTTCTGTATGAAGAGTCTTCTGGGTATCTATGACTTATTTCAGTTCTTTTGCTTTGCATGTACAGCAATTTCAATAATACCTTGAGGCCCTTGCAGATTGTGTCATCATTCCTTTGCTGCCCCAACTCTACAGGGCGCTGATAAAGGGAGGATGCTCTGATGACATCAGTCAGGGATGTCAGATACCTCACTGGCCTTAAAGGAATGATTCTGATGGGGATGGCTGATGCAATATCTGATATCATTCTTTCTAGTCCTTCCAGACTCTCCTGACTGGATGTCTTGTGAGAGTATGGGTCATGTATTAGCAATATATGTGGCATAGCCTCTTAATCTAGTTAATTCCCGTCTGTCAGTGGCAGTTGTGTTATCCTCCAGCATTTAGTAGGTCCTGTGTATCTGGGAGCTCAGAGTGTTTTCTGCAAAGCCTTTGGATATAGTAAATAAGCAAGGATAAGTAAATAGTATTATTTAAGTACAAACATCCCTTTCGTTTCATCTGAAAAGTAAGGCTCCCCCACAGATTGGCCCTTACCCTGCAACCCTTTAGTGACCCATCAAGTGCCCATCCTTCATAAAAGATGCATCCCCAGGCTTGCCTTCACCCCTCTCTAATGGTTTTGCAGATGCTAGGCCTCCTACTGGCTTGATAACCAGACCTGAAAAACAACTTTGCAAAGGAATGCTAGTGGACGCTTGCATTGTGTTCCCAATTAGTGTTCTTGTAATGCAGGTAACTCATCAGTTCATCCCTGGCATATTGCTAATGCCATATTCACAGGCTGTGGGAAGCTAATGATGATTTCTGGATTCATTTCCGCAAAGCTTTTTCTCCAGTTGTGTGGGGTGGAAGGTACAGAAATGGTCACCTTCCATCTTCTGATGGATAACCATCTTGGTGGTCAGTTCTAGGATGCCCTTTTTAATGTCCTTATAGTGATTATTGTGTATCACTGATCTAGGGGTGACATTGAGGTTGCTGATTCCAAGGCTGTGTCCGAGCATGCTCCTTTCCTGCCAGGAATTTCTTTGTGGAATCTCTCCCAAAGAGTATAATGTAGATCTTTGGGACCAGCTCCAGCATAAAATTATTTTTTTCAGTAACAAAATTGTCCAATGAGCCTCACACATGGGTGTGTTTTTGCCTCCTGCCAGCAGAGGACCAATGTGGGTCCCTTGGACTATCTGTTAAGTCTTTCAAGCTTTATGGCCTAAACTTCCTGCATGTGGCCATCTTGTTTCTGCCTGGATATATATATTATATATCTATATATAAAAGGGTTGTATCATGTCGGTCAGTCAGTAACACTGTCATGTCTGTGTTTTGTCACCAGGTGGCACCCAGAACAGTGAAAACTGTACTGTGCAAACACAATCTGCTCCATCTGCAAAGCGCTGTCTGTGAGGCACACACACACACACACACACACACACACACGCAGGCACACATGCACAAATGTGCGGGGCGGACACACACACACACACAAACCAAATACAGACACAGACACAGGCACACACACACACATAGGCAGACACACACAAGCAAACTTACATAGGTACAGCAAACACACAAGCACAGGCAAAGGCAATTACACTTACACACACAGGCACTGGCAACAAGACACTCATAAGCATACACACACACACATACAGGCACATGCAAAGGCAGACACATGCACACGGGCAGGCACAGGCACACACACAGGCAGACACATACACTCACATGCACATTCAGATGGCCATCCACACAGGCACAGGCACAGACAAGCTCCCCCAAATACACAAGCAAACACACAGGCCCAGGCACTCACACACACACATAGAGAGACCACATACCCATTTACACATAGGAATAGGCTCCTCCACACATAGGCATAGGCTCCCATACCCACAGGCACAGGCACACACACATAGGCACATAAACAAACATGTTGTTATAGACCAGACTACCGAAGTAACAATGGATACTTTTCGTTAGTGTATTTATCTATATCTGTATCTATAGATATAGATATGTATTTAACTTAATTTTGATTTTTAGTGTAATCTAATTTTTAATTTATATTCCATTTTTCATGATTAGTCAACCATTTCAAAGCAGATTACATTCAGGTAGGAGCGGTATTTCCCTAGCCCCAGAGGGCTTACAATTCCAGGCTTCCAGTCTGTACTTTGCCAAAGCTTAGTCTTATTTTTCATAGTCCTGTGTTTGGTCCTAGATTGCTTTGTGTTTCCAGGGTTCTTGTTTGGTATGAGCTTGCTTCATGTATCCAGTTTTTCTGTAGTGGTCCTATTCTGCCTCTGTGGGTGCCTTTGTGTCTCCAGGATTTCCTGTAGTGGACCTGCCCTGCTTCTCTGGGCACCTTCATGTCTCCGTTTGGGTTCTACATTGCCTTAGTGTATGCCTTATGTTTCCTGTTCACGTCCTGCCAGCTGCCAACATCGAAGGGTTCAACCCAAAGGGAAGGTGGCTAAGCTAGGCAGAAAATGCTTGACTCTGCTCTTGTTAGAACCCACCAGATTCACCCTGTCTGAACAATGCCCACTCCTGGCTTTGTGTGTGTGTGTGTGTGTGGTGGGGCGGGGGGAGTCACACCTCCTGCCATCTACAGTGTCACACCATGCACACATCCAGTTGCTGGTCCTCTTCCAAGCTCAATTTTCTCACCAACTATATCTTCTCATTTTGATCTTTTGAGATCCTTACTGACATGAAGACTAATAGACAAACATACACTCACTCAATCACCCTGCCAGTCACAGAAAAATTAACAAACAAAAGCATTTTTTTTTGTCTAGAACTGTATTCCTGATGTAGCAAGGAGTTTAACATGCAAAGCTCGTGGCCATAACCCTGAGTAAAAATGTGTGCACAGATTAATGCTTTTCCATGCAAATACTATATTACTGCAGGCATTAGCTATTATTCCCCAATGCAGAGATGTATTTAGACTTAACTTATGTGAAAGATCTATTCCTTCAATCTTTTTCTTCTGCCAAGAAGGAGGGGGATGGGATTGGGATAAAGTGAAGAGTAGGCCACTCCTGGGAAGGCTGTAGGCTCAGTGTCCCAGTGGAACACAGGCCGAGTCTTGGGGGTGTTCCGAGCTACAGTCCTTGGGACAAATTCTCCCTTTTCCCCATGGGAACTGACTCAGTTGGGGGCCTTAGTCCCTGCACTGATAGGTCAATCACTGGGTGGTCCTGGGTGCCTTGTTCCCTTGGTGGGTCTAGTAGCAGGAAATATTGATCAGAAAAAGGCTTGCAGACAGAAAAATGTGGCCACACCACCCTAAATGAGCCTGATCTCATTTGATTTGGAAGTTAAGCAGGGCCATCTCTGTACAGCATTTGGTTGTCTGATTCATGTGGAGCCTGCTTTATTTGAAGCCTCTTATCATGATTCCTGCTGTGTCTTTGGACCTCTGTGTGGTACTGATCCAGCTGATGAATGCTCCCTTGAAGCCACTGCTTCCCTGCAACATGAAGTACCTGACTGGAAGTTCATATTTTTGGAGGCAGTGAGCTACCTTATACTAAATGTAATCATGATAAGTTGGGTAGGGTGAACATCCTAGGTTTCTGCCTAAGGTAGTGTCAGAATTCCATGGTCAGTCCTTAGAAACCCACCTGCCTTCCCTTAGAGTTGGCTTCTCCTTATTTAGCTAAGAACTTGGACTGAAGGGACCCCCATGTGGCCGAATAACATAATGGCATGCTGCACATACTCAGTGAAGCAAAGCAGTCAAAGTTCTAGAAACTTTGACATAAACTTTTCAGGCCAAGCGCCTCAAAATGATGTCATGAGGTAAGCATGGAGGCTACTATATTTGGGTTCGTGTGTGTGCTAACAACAGATGCATGAAGAAATTCAATGATTTGCACATTAGGGAGATATTTTCCAAGTATCTACATTGTAACAAAGTCCTTGGGCATTTTTCAACTTTTTACTCACAGACTTTGCCTCAGTTTTGAAAGTGAGAGTATGCATGTACTTTCACTTTGAAAATTATCCCAGGTAAAGTACTGTACCTGCACATATGTTCTCTTGTTAATTTGAGGGGGGAGAGTCTCCCCAGAAAAAAAAATGCTCATATTTTTGAAAATTCAAAAGTATGCACAGAAGTTCAAGCCCTTCCCCAACCCTGTCCCTGAAAACACCTCCTCCCACTGTGAGTAAAATTATATGTGGAGTGGCGCTATGCACATAAATTCACTTATACACAGAGAGGTCAATTTTATAAAACCCTTTTCTGCAAGTAAAGCAATCTTTACCTGCCAAAATGTCTTTGAAAAGTGCCCTCTCAGTGGCATTTTTATGTACATGCTAATATTTTTTAATGGGCAGGAGTTAAAATTTTTTAATATAATTTTTAGTGCATAGACCCTTATATCTTTGCAGATTTATCCCTGTATGTCTGGACATATAGGGTAGAGTGTTCCCTGTATGTCTGGACATATAGGGTAGAGTGTTCCTATTAGCAAACTGCAATGTATAAAACAAACAAAAAGACATTCTGAAAGTTAAGTAGCTCCCCAAAGAATCTGCCTTTCTCCCTACCGAGAAGCTGCTAGCGGAGAACTTTCTTCTCTCCTAAGTGCCGGAGCATTCTTCATCCGGAATTACCTGCTGTAAGGAGCCTCTGCTATTAAGAACAACTTTACAATGTCCTACTGTTTTCTTCCCTTAGAAATAATTCTTCTTTGAAGAATGCTTAACTAATAAAAAACATTTTTATGGTAATATATCAGTTTATTCCTTTCTATAGAAATAACAACTCATGGAAGAATATATTAGGGATGAATTTTCAGAAAACATTTATGTTCATAGGGAAGGTGATTTAATGATAGCTGGCTTAATGCTGAAGTCTGCATGTAGAAAGTACACATGGACCTCAGCCCTATTTTTCAAAGTGGACGTTCACGCATAAGTATGCTTTGAAACTTTGCGGACACACATTTGCACCAGCTTGGGAGTAAGGGTTAATGTGTCCTTATACATTTACATGCATACTTTCAAAAACTTGCGAGTAAGCTTCCCTGCCCAGCTGGCTGGACGTAGGTAGCTCCTCCCACCTAGCCTGACATCATTTGCTCCAGGCAGGCTGGCACATTAAAGCCTGCACCCAGGTAGCCTAACAAGTTGTGTTTCTTGCCCAAGAGAAACAGTTTAGCCTATCTCTGCATAGTGCATTTGCACTTTGTTCAGGGAGCTGGCTGCAGCAGGTGTGCCTTCTGACTTGGACAACTTTGCTCCTTGCCTACCTGTTTCCCGCTCTTCCATCCTCAGTCCTGACCAAAGCCTCAGTACTGTGCCTTGGCCATTTTTCCTTGTATTTCATTATCGTTCAACAGCTGAGAACTGTTTATACGAACTGGTGGATACATTATGACAATATTGGATGTTTTTGGTGAACACATTTTTTGAGTGCACTTTGTTTTCGAAGCACAGTAATATTTTTTAAACCAGATATGTGACCAGTGATTATACTGAAAACAGCAACACTGGCTGCAGTTGATGTTAAGTGCCAGATTGCGCTCATGGGTATGAAGTCACTTGGTTTCTAAATGTATTATTGATTTTTTCATATTTTGGGGGATTGAATTGAAAAGTGAATTTATAATTATGCATCTCTCCCAATTGGATTCTTGTTGTTCTATATTTAAAAGCGCAAACCACAGATGTGTAGTAGTGTGGGTCATACACATGCACTTGTACAGAGCAGATAATTATGTTTGATAGAAATAAAAGCACATAATAGTACTATCAAGACCCCTAAACATGGAACGAAGGCTAAGGCAGGAAGAAGAGTGGCATCAAAACCCCAATGCACCAAAATAATAGCAAAGAAGCATTAATAGCAGAATGAACACTACTCCAAAGGACCGTGACAGATGCAGCAAATGTGTAAAGCATTGGACTGGCATGGCAAAACCAATAATCAGTAAGTAGTGTAAGGAATTTTGAAAAAACTATGAGGACAGCTGAAGCAGAGGCAGAAATACCCATAACCCAAAGGCATTAAGAGAGGCTTCGAGCAGCAGGAATACTGGTGATTACAACCATAAACCATAGGTGCAGAACAAGGCAACAAGAAGAGTGGCATGAATGTATCAAAGCTCTATGAGGGAGAACAACATACTCCAAATAAAGGCATGAACACCACAAGGCATCTAAAGAGATGCAAAGGGCATCAACAGTGATATGAATATTGCAAGGCATCTACAGAGGGGCAAAGGGCACCAACAATAGTGGCATGAACACTGCAAGCTATTTGGCTTAGATAAATGTGCAAAGGTAACTTTCCATAAAAGAAAATTAAGTAAAATGAAAAACATTTCTCTGACTGAGGACTGGAGTACTATAAAAGAACTTTATCAGGAGGGTGTATATAAAAATCTAGGGGTGGATGAATGTGCATACAAATTCAGCACAAGTTATTGAGAGAAAAGAGCATTGAAAAAAACTATTGGAAACTGAAATTGGTTTTTGAAAAGAATTACAACAACACAAAATAAGATACAAACTATCAATCACTTTTCAAATCCTGAACTCTCCTTTAGTTTTGGAATAGTAGATTGACCTGAAAAAGACCTTAAACTGTTGGATGAAAGAAAAAAAAATGTCTTTATGCATATCAGGTAATCTGTAAGAATCAATGTATGTCGAGATTTATATTTCAAGAGCTGAAGGTGGTATGGGTCTTTTAGAAATAGATTATACATATAGAACTGCTAGTATAGGCCTTCTAGCATACCTGACAGCATCAAAAGATCCTAATACTCAAAAAGTGCTGAAGTGTGAAGGTAAATGGCCAAAATAAGTCTCCATCCTTAAGCTCAAATGATTGTTTCAGTGAATGGAAAGAATGAATGAGAATTTATCACACATGTTAGGAAAGAAGCAATGAAATATGCAAAACAAAAGAAAAAAACTCTAAAGAATTTGATCAGCAGACAAAGAAAATCAATTGGCAAAAGCACAAATAAAAAGAGTTGTTTCAGAAAACCTATGTGGATGAAGATCGCATTCAGGAACCATTAAGGAGAGGTGATCTTAGACTTGATAATTGCAGCACAGGATAGTGGATTATGGACAAGATGGTTTAGAGCCAGCTTAGAAAAAAAATGGTAAAATAGATCAATGCAGATTCTGTAAAGCAGAGCTAGAAACAATTACATATCTCATTGCTGGATATCAAGTTCTGATGTCAGAAGACCTGTATACAGAAAAACATAATAAGGTGGTATGTCTCACCCACTGGAAATTGTGTAATCATTAGATAATCGTCTAAGTAAGTTAACAGGATAAAACATATCTGGCTAAATCACAAGGAATATTCAGCAGCATGGTTATGCTGCTGAATGTCCTCATGACAATCTCTAGATAGCCAGGTAAGTCTTACCCAGCTAACCTTAGATAGCTATTGAGCATGTCTAACTTATATGGTTAACTGGATAAGTTTAAATATCACTTCTTATCCGGCTATGTTAACTGGATAAGTTGCTCCTCCCCAAAACACCCATTTCCCACCCACCACTTAACCAGATATTTATCCGGTTAAGTACTTATCTGGCTAAGTGCTGACTGTTGATTGGAGCCAGATATTCAGCCTCCACCAATTAGCTGGATAAATGATGACTTATCCAGCTAAGTGGCATTGAATATTGGCCTCCCTAACATCGCTGTACCAGAAAATCACAGGGATCGTGACCCTGAGAGAATTGTAGAGAATAAAGAAGTTGTGATCACCCGGGATATCGCCATCCTAACAGATAAAAAGGTTGATGCAAGAAAACCGGATATAATGGTAAAGAAGAAAAGCAAAAGAACAGCACTGCAGATTAGGGATGTGAATCGTTTTAGGACGATTAAAATTATCGTCCGATAATTTTAATATCGTCTTAAACCGTTATGGAACACAATACAATAGAGATTCTAACGATTTATCGTTATAAATCGTTAGAATCGTGAGCCGGCACACTAAAACCCCCTAAAACCCACCCCCGACCCTTTAAATTAAATCCCCCACCCTCCCGAACCCCCCCCAAATGACTTAAATAACCTGCGGGTCCAGCGGCGGTCCGGAACGGCCGCGGTCCGGAACGGGCTCCTGCTCCTGAATCTTGTTGTCTTCAGCCGGCGCCATTTTCCAAAATGGCGCCGAAAAATGGCGGCGGCCATAGACGAACACGAATGGATGGCAGGAGGTCCTTCCGGACCCCCGCTGGACTTTTGGCAAGTCTCGTGGGGGTCAGGAGGCCCCCCACAAGCTGGCCAAAAGTTCCTGGAGGTCCAGCGGGGGTCAGGGAGCGATTTCCCGCCGCGAATCGTTTTCGTACGGAAAATGGCGCCGGCAGGAGATCGACTGCAGGAGGTTGTTCAGCGAGGCGCCGGAACCCTCGCTGAACGACCTCCTGCAGTCGATCTCCTGCCGGCGCCATTTTCCGTACGAAAACGATTCGCGGCGGGAAATCGCTCCCTGACACCCGCTGGACCTCCAGGAACTTTTGGCCAGCTTGTGGGGGGCCTCCTGACCCCCACGAGACTTGCCAAAAGTCCAGCGGGGGTCCGGAAGGACCTCCTGCCGTCCAATCGTGTTCGTCTATGGCCGCCGCCATTTTTCGGCGCCATTTTGGAAAATGGCGCCGGCTGAAGACAACAAGATTCAGGAGCAGGAGCCCGTTCCGGACCGCTGCCGTTCCGGACCGCCGCTGGACCCGCAGGTTATTTAAGTCATTTGGGGGGGGTTCGGGAGGGTGGGGGATTTAATTTAAAGGGTCGGGGGTGGGTTTTAGGGGGTTTTAATGTGCCAGTTTTGCGATTTTTCGATTTTTCGATTTTTCACGATTTTTCACGATATTTTACCCCCCCAAACGGCAACAATACGATTCCCTCCCCCTCCCAGCCGAAATCGATCGTTAAGACGATCGAGGACACGATTCACATCCCTACTGCAGATAGAAATGTCAGAATCAAGCAACTATTCCTTGGATCATATGGCGAGACAGAAGATGCTCAAGTATCCAATGATGCAATCAGACCACGAATATTTGTCAGAAAGACACAGAAATAATCTTCTTTATTGTATATGGTGCCACTGGCCTGATTTAAATGAATTTCCAGGGGCATCTAGTCATGTTGCCTATGCATATAACATGTTATGAACTTCAGAAGGAAGCCGTCTTTAGCACAACGTAAGTATTAAGAAGGGCATTAGCAGTGAATTTGAGAGAATGAGATCATATTGAGAATATCTTAGCTGATGAATGAGATTCACTCCTATCAAGGTATGCACAAAATTATCCTATTTGGAGACAATACCACAGTGGCAAACAATACCAATAATTGTGGGATGAACACCAAAGGCATTTAAAGATGGACAAAGGACACCCACAACCATAGTGTGAAGATCCCAAGGCAGCAAAAGAGGAACAAAGCAGTGCCAACAGTGGCTTAAACACTCCAAGGCATAATCAATAGTTAAGAAAACAGTAACAGTAGCAAGAATATCCCAAAGAAAGTGAGGGGTAAGGGAAAAGCAGAGTGGAATCAAAATCTCAAGGCATAGGGTGAAGGGAAAGGCAACAAGCACAGTGACATCAAAGACCCAGGACATAAAGTGAGGGGAATGGCAAACAGATTAGTGGCATACAAACCACAGGATACAGACGATGGACAAGGCAGCATGCACAGTGGCATCAAAACCTCCAAGGCATAGAGTGAGCAGTATAGCTATAAGCATAGTGGCTGGCATCAAAATCCTAAGTAATAGACTCATGGATATAGCAGTAAACAGTTGCATCAATATCTCAAGGTATAGTGAGAAGAGCAAAGGGTACCATCAACCTTGGCATGAATGTCACAAGGCACCGTGAAAGCAACAAAATGGTACCAGCAGTAGCAGGACTTCTCAAAGGCACTATGAGAAGGCCAGGAGCAGGTTAGGCAGTACAGTGGAAGAATAAAATAGCAAGGCACTGAACCAGGAAAGAGGCAAGAGGTAAGAGGAGAAACTAAATGTTTTTTTCCTTTTTAAATGCATTAATTTGGGGGTCAAAACACCCCAGTATATCCAAGAGACAAGCAGGATGAGAGGACCAGGCTGGGACCCAAGAATGGTACAAGAAATCAACAAGGCTCTGAACTAAAAGAGAGGCAGGGTACAAGGATTGGGCCAATCTGCACAGAAGCAACAACAATAAAGTCACCTGGCAACAACACAGCAAGGTGCTGAGGGCCAATACTGTTGGCATTGGTTCTCCATAGCTGTGCATTCAGTCCTCCTGTCACTTGCATGGAAATTCTGGGATACCCAACAGAGGGAGATTTATTTTAAGAAAGTTAATAAATCAAAATACAAAAAATATATTGGCCCAGTGAGAAAATCACAGCAATCAAAAACGCCACTGAAAAATATTTAACAGTTCCTATGATGCAAAGATTCTTTAAATAAAAAAAATTGCAAGGAAGGAAATATCTCAGAAACTCTAAGAGGCTCAGTTGGAATATAGCCTGATGAATTTCAATCAATTATCGGTTAAAAAAAAATCCCTTTCAAAATAATACAATATTTCAAATATTTTTTAAGTTCAAAAAGAGCAACTATAGCATAATTCATCAAAAAGTATCCAATAAAAATGTTTATCATTATCTCAAAGTTAGTTGCAAGTAGAAGACATAAAGCTCATGACCAACTGGATTTACTACTTGAGGTCCTACAGAGGTAATGGAATCTTCACACATCATACTCCTCTACTAACAGTGTAAATGTTGTGCCGGAGGTGGACCCTTGGGCCGAGGTGGGGTTGACGCAACCCGTAGGAGGGATCCTATGGGTCCCCACCATCGGCAGGTGAAGAGGGCTGATGGACGGAGGCCGACTGGCGCTTCACCCATACCAGCCCTCGTTCCCCGTGGGTTGAGCCTTTGGGTGCTGGGGCCAGCTGGACTTAGGTGGGCCTCCGTCAGTCTACATCGATGGAAGGATCGAAGTCAGCCCAGAGGCAACAACAGGAGAGAGAGACAGTCTGTACTGGACGAGGCGGAGTCCCGGAGACCCGGGCACAATAGAACCAAAGTCAGACAGGGGATGCCTGAGCAAGTACAGGCCGAAGCCTGAATAGGCCAGGTCCAGGATGTAGACTAAAGAAGTGTCGTAGGGCAAGCTGGAGTCAGGGCTGGTGGCAATCAGGAAGTGGTAGCAAGCAAAGCTGTGGTCTAGACTAGGAAAGAGTCAAGAGCGAAGTCAGGCAATGCAAGGTCTGGGTCTGGAGAGAGGCAATGGAGTAGTCAGGCAATGTAGAGGTCTGGGACTGGAGAGAGGCAACGGAGTAGATAGGCAATGCAGAGGTCTGGGTCTGGAGAGAGGTAACAGAGTAGTCAAGCAATGTAGAGTTCCGGGCTTGGAGAGAATCAACGGCGTGGTCAGGCAAAGCAGAGTCAAAGTCCGTGAAGGCAATCCGAGGAAGGGTGAAGATCAGGAATGCAGGAACGAGGAAATCAGGAACAGGAGTCAACGAGGATCAGGAATCAGGAATCAGGAAAGAGGAGAATCACAAGGAGGCAACGAGTACTCAACCAGCGAGGAGACCTGTTGCAAAAGCAATCTTAGGAAGCAGAGTCCAGGCTTAAATTCCGGAGCTCTGCTGATGTCATCATCCAGGGCCACGGTTCGGTTTCCGCCCCAGGCCCTACTTAAGCCTTAGAGATGCATGTGCACCTAGGAGGGGTGCAGTACTGAGAGGTGGCGTCTCTCTGTGGGCCACGCGGAGAGGCCTGACACAGAGCACCAGGATCCATAGCTGAGCCGGAGGCACCAGGGGAGGCCTGAGGATGGAACTGGTGGCTTACCACTGCCAGGGACGAGGGACCAGGCACTGGATTCACTTGAGAGAGGTAAGGGGGCCGAGCCGCGGGTCTGCCAAGGCCGGCACGTGTAACAGTGAAATGCATGTCTGCAGACTTCATATAAAACTCAAATGCTGATGTAGCCCATGTTTTGCATAGGCTGACTTGAGGTGAAAAAATGTTTTTAGGTAACGTCAACAAAACAGCACTTTACATGGCGAAACAAGTCAGCCCAGACATAGTATGTGTTTCACATACACAGAAAAATGTATAAGAATGGAAAAAAATGTTTTAAGTAATGTCACAAAACAACACTTTACATGGTGAAACAAGAATACCCAGGGAAGTAAAACATCACCAGCAGACTCATCCTTCATAAAGAGATCCATGAATGTTCTACCAAGTTATGCAGGCAATCATTGATCATCAGAGTGCTATCTGATAGGTTACAATGCTTACAGTAAAAACCAAAGAGTGCTTGGATATTCCAAACGTCATACACATTCATCACCACTGTAAAAAAATGTGATTTATCCTCCATTATAAAATTTTACTCCATTCAGTACTCAAATTAAGATCTGTAAGGTTGTGTTCTTTGTAACTGATGGATCCACTTGATCATGCAGATCATCAATGAGTCATTCAATCTCCAAACAGTGAAGATCTGCCAAAGAGTAGGGATGTGCATTCGTTTTGAACGAATGCGCAATCCGCAATGTATAGGTCCCTATTTGTTGCATTCGTGGGTCTGCGAAACGCATGGTGAACCCCCATGAATGCAACATATCATACGTTTCCATTCTTTTGGTTCATGCTGCAGTGTTTTAGAAATAGAAGGCCATGTGAGAGTAGGGCGGATTGGCCTATCGGGGGTTCGGGCTTCCCCCAGTGGGCTGGACTGCTCCGGGCTATAGATGGCACTGGGCCAAAGAAATGAAGAGACCAGGACGGCGAGGCCGAAGAAAACAAGATCGGAGCAGCTCAAGACTAGGCCGAAGAAAAGAAGATGGCCACTGCCAGCCGACACCACTGGAGAAATGAAGACCAGCGCAGCCAGCCGGCGATGGAGATGAGCTGTTCAGCTGGGGGCCTTTGGGTGTATAATATTTGAGTTCAGAAGGGTGCTTCTGTGTATGTGTATGTGAAAGAGATCTAGGCGTCATAATGGATAACACATTGAAATCGTCAGTTCAGTGTACTGTGGCAGTCAAAAAAGCAAACAGAATGTTGGGAATTATTAGAAAGGGAAAGGTGAATAAATCGGAAAATGTCATAATGCCTCTGTATCGCTCCATGGTGAGACCACACCTTGAATACTGTGTACAATTCTGGTCGCTGCATCTCAAAAAAGATATAATTGCGATGGAGAAGTACAGAGAAAGGCTACCAAAATGATAAGGGGAATGGAACAGTTCCCCTATGAGGAAAGACTAAAGAGGTTAGGACTTTTCAGCTTGGAGAAGAGACGGCTGAGGAGGGATATGATAGAGGTGTTTAAAATCATGAGAGGTCTAGAATGGGTAGATGTGAATCGGTTATTTACTCTTTCGGATAATAGAAAGACTAGGGGGCACTCCATGAAGTTAGCGTGTGGCACATTTAAAACTAATCGGAGAAAGTTCTTTTTTACTCAACGCACAATTAAACTCTGGAATTTGTTGCCAGAGGATGTGGTTAGTGCAGTTAGTATAGCTGTGTTTAAAAAAGGATTGGAAAGGTTCTTGGAGGAGAAGTCCATTACCTGCTATTAATTAAGTTGACTTAGAAAATAGCCACTGCTATTACTAGCAACGGTACCATGGAATAGACTTAGTTTTTGGGTATTTGCCAGGTTCTTATGGCCTGGATTGGCAACTGTTGGAAACAGGGTGCTGGGCTTGATCGACCTTTGGTCTGAAATACCGCTTCTCTGAGGAAGAAAAGGAGTGGCATTGTCAAGAGGTTTTGCTTCTCTATTGCAGGTTCTCAGGACATTTTCAAAATTCCAGCTGCAGTAGACCCCAGATTCAGGGTCATTCCAAGCAGTGGAAATTACCTCCTGAACCTATGGAAGTGGAAGCAGGTGAACAGACCGAAATGGAGATTAAAGCTATTCTGATTGAAATGTGGGTTTAGATTTTGCTGAACTTTGCTGTGAAACTGTGATTCTTAAAGGTTTTACAAGTACTGGGGGAGGGAAGAGCACAGAGAGAGAAGCCCAAACATTACAAACATTTGCTTGCTGAACTGTGCTGTAAGAGGGAGGGCTGTTTAACTACAAAAAACTGTTTGGGGAATGAACTGTGTATATTACAAATATACAGGAACTAACAGAGATAGCGGCAGAGTATTTTGCTGGGTGTTGTGGTGGGGGAGGGGGTAATTTAACTGCAGGGACCACTTACAGAGTGCACATGTGAGTGTGAAGCTCGCCCTGAATATATTGAGGGGGATGCGTATTGATAAGGAGTTGGGGGCTGGTACTTTCCTGGGGTGCTGGTGATTATGCTCTGTTGTAAACATGCTCAGAATAGACCAACCATTAGAGGAAGAGAATAGACTGCCTGCAGGGCAAACCTGTCGGCGAAGCTATATCAGAGATCCCAACAAGGGTGGACCTCCACACCACCCTTCATGCTCTGGTGAAAATGCCCCACTATTTTCCTGCATCTCATTATCAGTTCTTTCAAGACTAAGTTTCTGTGTTGCTCCTTGGCCCCCAGGGTGCCCTTTACTGCCAGGTGCAGCAAGAGTGCAAAGCAGGGAGACCCCCTCAAAGCCCCTATCTTCCACTGCCTTTTTCAAGTTTGTGCCGCTATCGTGAAAAAAAAACAGTCCTATCCCTTCACTGTAGCTGCTAGCACTCCATCATCTTCATTATTGCTCCTAAGATATTCACTGAGGTGTGGCTGATATCCAGCACTTGGGTGTACAGCACAGCAAACCTGTACCCTGCTGCTTCACTCCCATCAGAGCTACTACCTGCCCCTGCCTCAGACGGCTGACACCACTGTGCCGTGAAGGAAAGACAGACAAATGTATTGTTCTGGTTGGTCCAGGCTTAGGAGAAATAGATGCTTCCTGTCTCTACCTTGGCAGCTGTGTCTGCATGCAAGGATGGAACTGAGTACAGGAGGGGATAACCTGTTTATAGAAGGTTGCCCAGGAAGGCATTTTGTGACTGGGGGCTAATAGGGGTAGTAGCATCCAATTGAATCTCACATTTTCCATGATTTGTAAGGGCTGAGCATGCACGGTAATCATTTCCTCAGTGCAGCATGTCACCAACTTTGATGCTGCCTTCCTCCTACTATGGGGCAGTGTTGTGGTAAAACAGCCCACCTGATCCTGCCACCTCATCGGAGAAAGAGCCAGGGTGTTGGCTTGTGAGACTGACTTTCTCTTTTTTATGGCTTTCCTGTTGTTGTTGCTGCTTTGAGTAGTAGACCAGAGTTTCCAGGCTAGTATTTATTTATTTATATTCCACTTTTCAGCACTTCAAAGTGGATTACAAAGCAGAATACTGGTGGCCTTCCCTGAAACCACTATTAATGGTGTTATTTTTTTAAAATGATTTTGAATGCCACTGTTTGAAAGATGGCACATTATCTTTCCTCTACTGATGGCCTTGCAACAGTAAATATATTCAGCATGACACTGGTCCTTCCTAAGTGATTCCACATCGCAGATGTCTTGAGAGGTTCTTCTTTCCCCTTCTGCAGGCCTGGGTGCAGCTGCTGAGGCTAGCGTTGAGGATGGACAGAGAGAAAAAAGGCCGGGGTATTTCTCTCGCTCTCTGCTACCTCTTCTACCTGGGTGAGGGTGGGGGCCAGGTTTGCTTTCTGCCACCTGTGGCTATTCACTAGAGGATAATATGCTCAGGTCCTGATTAAGACATATGGAAACTAGGCAACTTCCTTCAGTAGCAAAATTTATAGGTGTTGGAGGTTCACCACTGCCTTGTTCCCATGCAGTGCCAGCCTGCAGCAGCGGCTAGTTAAAAAAAGATTTCAGCATGGTGACTGACGACTTCCATACTAAGAGGTCAAGTGGTTCCCTGCCCCTCACATGGGTTTACATGATAACAAGAAATATGTGCAGGAGAAGGGGCAGGACAACATTGGGCTTGTCAGTGCAGAAGGCTTTTGAGGCCCTGTGCTGAATTTTGTTTTTCAAATAACTCCTGCTACAAGCCTGTGCCAGGACTCTGAGGTGAGGGAAGGAAGGGTTCCTGTTCCTCTGATGACCTGGGGGGAATGGGGATATCCCCCTGCATCCCAGGAATATTTATGAGGGGCATCCCCCTCTATTGTCTAAGGGTGATAGCTTATAAAATCCAGCCTTGATTAAGTAAGTAACTAGACTCCCCAAGTACCCCTCAATTACTAGCAGTTCAATGTCCTCTGATTCTGAGAATCTATGACATGATTCCTCGGAATCACTACTTTATCCATGTATCTGCTGAGGACACTGCTGCTCATGCGGAATCAGGCAGGAGCGCTGTTCAACCTTTGGTTGCTGTACTGCTATTGCACTTTCCTATGTACTGCCAATGTCACTCGTGCCTCTCTCCACTGACTCTGGCTTCCATTGTTTCTGTGCAATAGGAACGCAGTTAACCAAACACAGTTAACTATGGGAGCAGGTAATGCATGGTCTTTCAGCTTCAGCTTCTTCTTGTCAATGGTTTCCCCCTGCTAAAAAAAATCTCTCTTTAGTTTGGCAAGAGGAGTTCTGATCTTCTCTGCACTAATGTTAATAGAAGTATTTGAGCTTTCCTGAAGGAGGCAAACGTTTTTCTGTCTTTACTATTGGTGATGGTGGTACTAGTGTTGACCTCTTAAACCCTGGGGTACGATGGAACTCAATTTTATGCATTCAATAGGAGTGCCCAGGGAGAAGGGTTTTTACTTTTACAGTATGTAGTATATTCTTTCTCTCAATACACTACTCATAAACGCACACCAGTGTGGAGAATGAAAAAAAGGTCACACACATAGTCAATCAGGGAGCACACAAATAGAAAAAGTGTTGTTAAAAAGCATGCCACAATACCTAGTGCACTCCCCTTTTCTCTACTCCGTTCAGGGTTCCCCACATGGGGTGAGAGGCTGTAATAACTAGACAGGTCCGGGTCTGGGTGTTAAATGAAAGTTTACTGATTGGTAATCATAAATTAAAGTCCATCTATCCATAATAGTGAAATTACATCTGAATGTTGGCACATGTGTGGTTCTAGATAGGTAGGTGTCCTTTTTTCAGTCATTTGGGTAGCCCCATGATGATTTTTAATGCGTGAAACATACCCAGTGGCTGTGAGGGAATCCTTGTGAAGGGGGTCCCCAACTTTACTACAGAAATCCTACCTTTGATCATCTTCTTTTTGGACACCCAGCCCATCTTGGTCCCTCCGTGTTTCTGCGTGTGGCAATCCAGTTGGGGCCCCCTGCTCTTATTCTTTCTTCCTTAGGAATTCTTTCATCCTTTATTCACTGATGTTCTGGGGGACTTCTCTTGGGGAAAAGTCAGTGGGAACAGGCAAGTTCTCAGCTCTGCAATCCCCGTAGGGAAGGGGGATCCGAAAATCTCCCCACTCTGCTGAAGTCCAAAAAATACTTTAAAGGTGAAACTGGATACATCTTCTGCGTTCACTGTCTCTGGCAGCAGGATCCATCCCTGGTGCTTGCCCACCTAAGGTTTAGAGTAGGCTCACAGATCTTTGGACCCCTGGTGAGAGACCTTTTTCCTCTAAAGTGTATCAGGTTTAAAATCGATCTCTCTGTAAATTAGAAGAAAGACTTTCTGGCAGGGAGTGCATGGTGAGGTGTCACTTCTAAAAGAAACTCCGTCTGGGTAAAGTTGGGAGGCCTCACCAGAGTGTAAAACCGAGACATCCTTACTCTTCCCTTCCTTTCTCAAACTGAACCCAAAGAGTCTTAAAATGCCAGGGCTAAATAGTGTTCAGGCATCCAATCCAGATTCTCCAGGTGGGAGGAACTGAGGGGTGTGGATGGCTCCTTACTAGAGTGTTATACTGCAGGCACATGAGACACATGATACAGTTTACGGAAAAAGAGCTCATAGCATTGTGTTCGGCACGACGCTACAGTGATGTCTTTTCCAATCAAAGAAAGTCACAGAGAATAAAAAAAAAAGCCAGGCTTGGGCAGGGTGGTCACTGAGTGTTCACACTGTAGCTCTTAAAATAAATCTCTGCACTACTATTCACTCTGTGCTGCCCAGAGACAGCCACATGCTCTCTTCTTTCTTTCTGTTCAATGATATCCCACAGCTGTAAAAGTATAATTCTTTAGCCCTGGACAGACAGATGATTTACACAGTTACACTCACTGTGTGACAAGAGAAAAGAGTAGCAGAGCCCACCTCATTTCTAAATGATCCTAGTTTCCTTTTCTATGGTACAAATTTTTTCTTTAACTGAGAGAGCTTAGAAAGGCACAAGCTCCATCTGTACTTTCTAGCACAGAAGTGAACTAATATGGTGCCTGCCAAAGTTTCTTTCAGCTTCAAGTTGAAAAAAAAAATGAGGAAGTCACTGTCAATCCAAGAAAATGACATCTAAAAGAGGCTGGTTAAAAAAAAACTGCTTCATCATGATTGGTCCTGTTTCTTCTTTCCTTCCTTATCCCTTTTTAAATGGGCTAATTAAAAAAGTTAATAAAAATACAAATTACCTGGGTCCTGATTATGTGTCCCTGAGAAAGAGAAGCCAGCACAGGGCCTTTCTGGGGTCTGAAGTGAGCTAGAGGCTGTCGTGGGTCCCTGTGGCTATAGAAGGAACAGTGATGAAATGGGCTGTTCCAGAAAGAGTCTTACTTAAGGGCCAATGCAATACAGTGTGCTCAGCCGAGTGCACTGTATAACCCACTCTCCAACGCAGGTTAAATAGGCGCTAATCCACCCTTAATGCAATAGGGGGATTAGCACTTATTTAACCCGCGTCGGACGTGGAGCGAATGTAATAGCACTCATCAAATGCATGTGAATGAGGCTATTACTCATTCATTCCGCATGCAAAAAAATAAATGTGCGTCTCAGACGCACATTTATTTATATTAATAACTAAGTGCAGGCAAAAGAAGTACAGAAAAGCAGAAAAAACTAGGGATGTGAATCGGGTCCGGAATCGTAGCCGAAATCGGAATCGTACACGAATCGTGGGAAATTTTCGTTTCCGCGATTCGTAGCGTTTTAAACGGCTGTGCCCAAGCCAAAAAACGAAAAACTCACCCTGACCCTTAAAATTGAATTCTTTAGAATCCCCTACCCTCCCGACCCCCCCCCCCAAAAAAAAAAACTTGGTGGTCCAGTGGCCCTCCTGACCCCCCCAAAACTTTCTTAAAATACCTGGTGGTCCAGCGGGGTTCCCGGGAGCGATCTCCCACTCTCGGGCCATCAGTTGCCAGTAAACAAAATGGCACCAATGGCCCTTTGCCCTTACCATGTGACAGGGGCTATCGGTGCCATTGGTCGGCCCAAGTCACATGGTAGGAGCAATGGCTGGCCAGCGCCATGTTTAAAGATGGTGCCGACCGTCCATTGCTCCTACCATGTGACGGGGCCAACCAATGGCACCGGTAGCCCCTGTCACATGGTAAGGGCAAAGGGCCATTGGCGCCATTTTGTTTACTGGCAACCCATGGCCCAAGAGTGGGAGATCTCCATTGGGACCCCCGCTAGACCACCAGGTACTTTAATAAAGTTTTTTTGGGGGGGGGTCGGCAGGGTGGGGATTCTAAAGAATTATATTTAAAGGGTTGGGGTGAGTTTGGGGGGGTTTGGGGGGGTTTGGATGTGTTCCCTTTCTCCCCTACCCCAAAAACGATAAGAAAACCACACGAACCGAAATCTGACGAATTTTGAAATATCGTACAATATTTCAAATCGTCAGAAAAATGATTCACATCCCTAGAAAAAACTGCTTTTCTGTACTTCTTTTCTTAAGTAAAAATAAATAAATAAATAAATAAATCGGCAGACCGCCGAGTTATGAAGACCGACGCTGAGTTTACCGGCGTCGGTCTTCATAATCAGCAGCCGCGGCGGGGTCGCGTTAGCAAGGAGAAGCTAAGGTTGGGCAAGCGACCCTAGCGCCTCCTTACTAGCGTGACCCCCTAATTTGGATATTGCATGGCACCCCCCTTGCGGGCGCCATGCATACATTAGGAAAGCAGGCGCTGACTTTTCAGCTCCCACTTTCCGCACTTTATATTGCATCGGCCCCTTAGAGAGCCCCAAAGCACCTAGAAATCCAGTGCAAGTATAATTCTGAAGCCATTTGCTAGGGAACATAAGGCCTGTGAGTGAACAACCTGGTGATGAGACAGACAGAAAAATCCAGTGACTGCTTAGAATTACAGAATGAAGGCTGAACTCTTAGAGAGCAGAAGCACTGTCTTGGTGCTCAGTCCCAAAAGGCCTTAAATAAGAAATAAACACCATATAATAGAGAAAGAACAGTGGGAAACATTATAGAGTGTGAATGTTTAGTGTGAATGTGTATGTTAGAAACACTGGTTCCCGTCCAGGTAAGGTAAGGGATAAGACAGTAATATTAAAAGAACTGCTGCTCCATGGTGAATTTAAGCGGCATTATTTACAGATGTGAGATTGGAAAAAATGTACGACTAAGGTCTCACATGCAATAAGAGGAAGACATTTATTAAAGAAAGTAAGTAGCAAAGTACTTGAAGCTTGCCACCTCAGTCAGCCTTACTATGAGGCCCATGACACTAACTGGTTGGCTATTGTCAAGAGTTTAAAGGAAAAAGAAGCTTACTAATGACAAGGTTACAGACAAGATCAGTAGTAAATTCAATGACCACAGCGGAATAGGTATTCCTGAATAAAAACATTGCAACAACTTAAGTAAAGCTATATATGTCACAAAAGCAACAAGTTTTAGGGAACAGTGCTGGAGTGTGTGAAAGGGAAGAAACCCCATTCTTTCATATAGTGTAGAAGTATTTAAACTATCATTTTTTAAATTTAGTTATTTAAACACAGTTTTCACTAAGTCATCGAGGACAATAACACTGCGGGAACTCATCACATTTAAGCTGCAGAAGAAGCTTGGTGCAGGGAGAAAGCCTCTCTTTTTATTTTATTTATTTAGGCATTTTAATACCGTCGTTCCAAAAGAAGATCACAACGGTTTACAATTCAGCTTTAAAATTCTTGGTTGACATTCACAAACTTTCAGGGTCATTCTTCAAACCGCAATGAGGCATTATCGCATGTGTAGGGCCTTATCAGATGTGATAACACCCTACCGCCATGATACCGGCTGCATCGCAGCGGTACAATTCAAATTAGGAGAAGGAGAGGTGTGTGGGAGGGGTTTGGGCAGAGTTATGTCCTGCCAGTGCTGCGGGTGATAATGTTTTCTACATTATCGCTGGCAGTACTGCGGGAAACAACTACACCTTTTCCTGTAGCTCTATGGGTGCGAAAGTGTGTGGCCCGGCTGCAACTGCATCGGGTGAAAACGCACTGGCGCAATGCGGCTGGCTGCACAGTTTTGCCCCTCTGCCCCTTTCTTGGCGTAGCTCATCATTCTGCTATAAATATAGCATACATATTCTAGGCCAACACATCGACAAATATATAATCTAGTACATATTCATACACTTCCTAGATTGATACAACAGTAAATACAGATTCTGATTCTAATAACAATACACTTTATGTCTTTTGGTCCTTATTGCTCGCTCTGCTAACATTGTCTCTAGTACTGACTTTAGTATTTTGAGATTTTACATTAAATCATATGCATTTCTAAAGAGCCATGTTTTTATCTTACGCTTGAAACTCTTTGTTTCTGTTATTTGACGTCATGACCCTGGAAGACAGTGCCATAACTTGGGGCTCACTATGGAAAACATTCGTTCTTTTATCTGCGTTTGATGTGTGTTTTGAATAGACAACACCTCTAGAAGTCCTTTGTTTTATGATCTTAATGTTCTCTGTGGTGTGTAATGTCGAAGTGAGACTCCCAATAAGCATGGGTTATTATTGATGATACTGAAAATTAGAGTTAATACTTTATAATGAATTCTGGATTGTACGGGAAGCCAATGCAGTGCTATCAGTGAGGGGGTAATGTGGTCAAATTTCCTTGTCCCTAGTAAGAGTCTAGCAGAGGTATTTTGAAGTAACTGTAATGGTTTTAGTAGTCCTGAGGGTAGGCTAGTAATAGGGAGTTGTAGTAGTCTTAGTTAGAAAATATTAGAGTTTGTAATGTTTGTATGTTTAGGCTTTGTTAAGTTTAGGACAGTTTTTGTTAAGTTTAGGATAATTTTTGTTAAGTTTAGGATAGTAGGCTGAAGAACTGGGGAAGAAGAACCAAAGAAGGATGGCCAAACCTGCAAGAACCTTCGTTGCTACCGAAAGAAAACTCCGGTTAAGGGTATACATCTCCATGATATAGCCAGGCCTGAGCTGATAAACACACAAAAGACAAACTAGTAAATAGAAAAAAGAAAGAAAGAGAGAGATGGAGAGAGCGAGAAGAAAGAAAAGAACAGAGGAAAAGAGAGAACACACACAGAAAACATAGAAAGGAAGCAAACAAACAAAATTATATACTTACCTGAATGAGAACTCCAAGAAGAAAACTTCTCTTTTACCTTTAAAACATTAAAGAGCTCACAAAGATTCAATTCTTGATATGAACTATTAATGTCGAACTGAAAGATTCACTTTAAATGAATGGTTGAAATAACTGTGCAAAATTTGCTCATAATATCCTTATGACCATCATATAGATATGACCAACCCTTTGGTTTGTCACTAGATGGCCCTAGGTCCCTTACCATCTGGATTAGTAACAGCATGGGATTTTCCATTCTCTTTCAGTGTCTCCACTGAGCTGACTGTGATTGGATATTCCAGGGGCATAAGTCAGAGTTAGAGGTAGCTTGGGGTGTGGTTTTCAGTTTGAGTACATTTTGAGGCATAAGGAGCTGTTTTTTCTTTTCTCCCTGCTGAGTTGGGCCCACTAATCCAGCTTGGTGCTTTTCTTGTGTTCAGAGGAGATCCCTTTTCAGTAAACTCCCTGTCTGAGAGGGTCTTCCTCCTTTTTGTAGAGAGTTAAGGTTTTTGTAGATTTTGGTACAGTTTTTTTATGTTTCTTATTCTGGGGTGCGCGTAGACGCACGCCGTGACATCACGCGCGCCAGTCTATGTGCTTTCATTGGCCGGAGCACCCAAATTGATGGGCGCTCCAGCCAATGAAAGCACATAGAGGGGCATGCTTTCATTGGCCGGAGCGCCCGTCTATTTGGGCGCTCCGGCCAATGAAAGCGCATAGACGGGCGCTCGTGACGCACGCTGTGACGTCACGCGCGCCCGTCTATGTGCTTTCATTGGCCGGAGCGCCCGTCAATTTGGGCACTCCAGCCAATGAAAGCGCATAGATGGGCGCGCGTGATGCACGCCGTGACATCACGCGCGCCCATCTATGTGCTTTCATTGGCTGGTGCGCCCAAATTGACGGGCGCTCCGGCCAATGAAAGCACGCCCGTCTATGTGCGTTTGGAGGGTATGTGTAGGGGAGGAAATGAACTGCGGGTCTGAAGTACGTTTGGATGATGGAGGTTGAATCGCAGGTGATGGTAGTATTCGGCATACTTTGGATAATGGGGACAGTGAGAATTGTTAGATTGGGGTACACTGGGCAGATTTCTAGGTGCTATGTAGGGGGGGAGGGCTAGTAAGGTGGGTTTCCAGACTCGTGCTAGATAAATTTTATGGCCGCTGTAAGGGGAGGGGAGGCAAGTTGGGTGCCATCTTTTGGCAAAGTCTGGGAGCTGTGCAGAGGTTAGGCTGGAGCGCCCAAATCGACGGGCCGATGGAGCCCTAGCTGTTGCCGAGCCAGGAGAACCGGGACCTGCGTGGGGGGGACCGCTGCGAGCCGCTTTCGCCACCAGCTGCCCCCTCCGGAGGGCGGCAGAGAAGGGAAGGGGCTGAAAAGCAACAAAAGGTAAGTTATCACATTTCGAGCCGCTTCGGGAGGAGGGGATTTTCGGTTTTTAGGTTTTCATGGGTTAAAGTTGGGATCCACTTCCTGGTGCCTGTCATTTCAAATGTCATTTGAAATGACATTTGAAATGACAGGTACCAGCGCACCCAGGATACTGTATAGGCACTGTATTAAGCGCCTATACAGTAAAATGGGTTGCGCGGGCCTAACTCTTCGCCTAACGCTTCGCAGACGCGGCTTGCATTTGCAAGCAATTTAAATAGAGTATCGAGCGGTATGTGATCAGAACAGTGCGTGGGGCAAATGAGGGTGCGCCGGGCACTGCCGCACTCTTTGTAACGCAGCCTTACTGTATCGATCTGACAGTCTGAGTCCAGCCTGTCTTTCCTTGAAGAGAACATCTCACCAGAAAGATAGGCACACCATAGTAGGGACTCTCTATCACCCAGGCCAAAGAGGTTTTCCTCTTCCCCCACAGAAAGAACTCACACCCTAGGAAGTGCAGGAAGAAGGGGAAGGATGGCAAGATCAGCCCTGACTAATAAATACTTTTATGGCCCTAGGGGAACCAGCACATCCCAGACAAAAAGTTACCCAGAGATGCCAATACTACTCAGTTACAGAGTTTGTAAAGTCTACCAAAAGACTGTAAATATCACCAATAGCAACCTGGTAGCAGATCTAAGTACAGAATTTCATAACTTTAACCTAACCCAGGGAATTTGGACAAATTTGAATTGTCTAAGGATGGGCCAGGGGAGATACAACTTTTTGGTTCATCAATGGAATATGAAGTAAGCTCAAATTATGACTGTGGACATCTTAATAAGATTATTGCTCACTTGTTCAATACCTGTCCTAAGTGACCCATTCCTAGTTGGATTTTAACCATCCATATGGCGTCATCTAAAGCCCGAAAATGGATTAACAATTTTGAGATGACACCTTTATGGACAGGAAAGAAATTTATCAATTAAGGAAAAGATAAGGCATAGACATGGAAAAAGGCTAAAAATTGGATACACTTGTTTTTCAAAATTACAGTTCATCATGTTTTCCACCTTGTGAAGATAGTGCATTTTTTTTCTTCTCTCAAATAAGACCCTTTCCATATGTGTCATGCTCAGTTTTTTTCCTCATTTTTTTCTATGGAGTCAGGCCATGTAAGTATTTGAGAACTGAGTAGTGAATGAAGTGTGGGTAGACATTTGTCGTCTTGCTTATAGTTTGTGTTGACATCACAAAATTAGCATGTTTCGTGCATTTGCTCCACCCAATAAAATGCTTCATTGTCACATCAGAAGAGTGCCTTTCCATATCCAAATAGAGATAATAGGCCTTATGTATATTGTAATGAGCACTGATGAGCTGGGAAGGCCTTAAAACCCTACATGAAAATGATGAGTCAGAGTTGATGAAAGCATGACTCCTCTTGCCAGCATTTTTCAAACTTAGGATATTTGCCCATCTATGTAAGTCCCAAACAGGGATGAATCAATGCCTCCGAACAGATATAATAAAGTGGCAAGACATGTCACTGACAAGGAGACAGGGACTCTACCCCTTACCCCCAATAATGGTCTTTTTAAGGATGTGGAATTATCAGTGGATATTATTTTCTCGGCCATACTCAGAGTTTTTCTAATGTTAGGAAATTAGTCATAAATGGTTATATAACAATGGCTTCTTCAACATGGATTGGACATGTTGTTTTTAATTTATATTTAAATTTAAGATAGGTACGAGCAGAAACTGCCCTACAGAAATGCTTTAAAAGTGGGCAGTCTGCATGCAACATGTATTCATTCTGTTTTATATATGTATGGGTAGCATCTTCAATAAAATCATCACCTGCTTGGTCTAGAAAAAAATGATTTTTGGTTTCTTTTTCTTAGCAAAAGGTCCATAGAATTCACACTAGTACTACTACTCAGTTCTCAAAGAACCAGGGCAGGGGGTTAGAACCTTTCTCACTTCTAGAACTGGATGCTTAAAATGATGGGTTCAGGGATATTTATTTATTTATTTATTTAAGAGGTTTTATATACCGATGCTCATGAAAATCATATCGCCTCGGTTTACATATAACGTTAGTTGGAATTACAATAGAGAGTCTCTTACCTTTTGGATCAGTGGTTCAGATAATAGGTACAGGTCATCCATCTCTAGGACTGGAATACTCGGGGATACAGTCTCTCTCACCTCTAGAACTGGATGGCAGGATTGGCAAAATACGCAAAAGGCTTTTACTTCTAAATCTAAATGGCACAGGAATACAGATCCCTTGAAGGCACTCGGGTTAGTAGAGGTTAAAGGTTTTAACCATGTAAGAGTTCCTCAGAGGCCTAATATATGAAATGAGTTGCTAGTCTCAGATCACTTCCTACAGGACAGAAACTCACAAGCCCTACAACTACCATTTTACACCTTTGCTGGCAATCTCAGCAAAGAGGCAGAGGACTGTGTGTAACTGTGTCACATAATAAAAATGGAGTTAATCTTCCATCAGCTGGGGCTGGTGCAGTATAGGGAAAATTAATCATCCTCTGTCTTTTCACTAATTTCATGGCATACTTTGGTATAGAATCACAGAGCTACATTTCTTAGAGAAAACGACCAAAAAGAGACAGGAGCACGGCCTCCACCCTCCTTCAGTATAAATGGATGAAAGGTTTGTGAAACGGAAGTGAAAGAAAACTGCTCTCACAAGTCAGCCTGGAATAACTGCACAACCCAGTCTGCTGCATGCAGGCACAAAAAACCTGACAAGGCTTCCAAAAATGATTCAGGGAAAAAAATAGAAATGATAAATATGAAAAGGCAGAGGCAAGCTTCAGAACACCTGCCACGATGAATCAGTGTGCTGGGTTATTGTGTTTACAGCCTGCATAACAGGATCAGTCAAATATTTGCTCACTAAATATGAAGGAACAAAAACACAGCTCTAAGCACATGGAGGCTTTTCTGGGATCAAATTCCCCATTGAGAAAGTACAGCGCTCTGAGAGGCCGCCAAGTAAGTGGCACAAATGACTCTAACATTCCTTGAGAGTTCTTATTGAGGTCAGAGGTCCTGCCCTACAGTTATTATTCCTCCGCATAATGCTTTGATGAGTAATATGACACTAAGTTTTGTATCTACAAGGCTTGGGATAATTGTCTAAGGAAAAAGCTAGAGATTGGGTTACTCTTAAAGGGACTGTTCGATAGGTAGGGCCTGTTCAGTCTTCGGTGAAAGACGTAGAAGAACCCATCTGCTTCTTCTCTGTCATGCTTGCTCTGTTATTAAATCATGGAAAAAAAAAAAAAAGACCGGGGGATTATTTTCACGTAACTTATGGTCTTGCACACTTGCTCCATACCCTTCCTTCCAGACCCGGTGGTGAGATCACCAGGTAAGAGTGGGGTGATATGAAGTGCTGTAGCACACAGCATCATTAGCACATTAAAAAAAAATATTTTACTTTTTTCTTTTTCTGAGATAATTAACAAGTACGTATTTGTCTACTGGATGCATTCATTCTTGACTGCAGAAACAAGGAGAAGGCTCTGAAATCAGTGCGGCAAAATTGGTTCTTTGTTCAGGAATTTCCCCCTCAGATTTTGGGGAACATTCCGGCTTGCTGTGTCCTTTTGTAAGGGGTGACAAACCGTTGACATGCCTCATAGTCTAAATGTAGTGGGGCAAGCAGGGGGTGATGCAATGATTAAAAAAAAAAAAAAAAAGAGTGAAAGAAGAGAAATCTGCCAGTCATTCATGTGCTAAAGCAAAGGTGTTTCCTAGTATATCCCCCCCAACCCATCCTAAAGCGTAGAGTCGGGGTCTCCGAGGTCAAAGGTTGAATCTGAAGGGTCAAAGCTATTTCTTGTCAATCCTCGTTCACTAATGACACATGAATTGGAAATTAGAACAAAGTAAGTAAAACGAATAGCCAGAAGGCGAGTGTCTGTTTTGTTGCTGGGAAAGCTGGCCAGTTGTTGCTCTGGGTGGCTTTGAATGACAGTACAGTTGTTAAGCTGAGAAAAGGGACAGTGTGATGGGAATGCCACTTTAAATCTCAATTGCCTTCTCCACTCCAATCAGCTTGGTGGAGCTTTAATGAAGTGCAATTCTCTGTCCTTTTCCTCATACTTCTATCTCCAAAATAAGCCTCACATTCAAGTTTGACAGCAGTACAATCAGTTGCCCATTCATCACTGGCCCTGTTTTAACCCTGCTGAAAAAGGGCCTAATGTACACGGCAGCAATGGCAATTAGGCAGAGAAGTAATATTAGAAACAGACAAGAGCTTAAGTCTTTCACCATTACTAGTGTGGGTTTTTTTTTTTTAGCCCTTTCTAGACATAAAGGAACAGCGAGTGTTGTTAAGTTTCCTTCTTCACTTTAAAAAAATACGACTCCAAGATTCAATTAATTAGAGCTGCAGAGAACCAAAGATGAGGTGGTGGTGGTGTGGGGCTCTATCCCTTCCAGAGGCTGAAGACGTGGCCCATAATTGGTCTCTTATTAAGACGGCTATCTTCTGAGGTGTACATTTCATGAACTGTTCTTGTTTTCTCGTTAAAGTGCATCCACAAAACAGTACTTTACATGGCCATTTTCAAAGCAAAAAACCCCCCCTAAAATCAAATAAAGGGGCTCGGGTAAAATGCAAAAGGAGAAAGTATGAAATTGTTGGCTCTGGAAGTTTCTGATATCATTGGCTATGTGCAATTTAAAATTAGTTTTGTGTGTGTATAAATGTGAACATCTATCTCAAAGAGAGCAAGATCAGATTAATGAATATTGGCTCATGCATATGCTTTGGTATCCATTAGGATTCAACAGTAACTACATTTTGTATAATTTATTCATTTGATCTCTATCTCACTCTGTCTCTCTTTCTCTCTCTCTCTCTGTATATTTATATTTATATATATATATAGATAGATAGATATAGAAATAGATAGATATTTTATGGGTATATAATATGCAGCTTACCCATTGCATTTTTCAGTTGCTTAATCCAACACCTCACTTTAGCCATAACACACATACATATTGCTAGTGAGCTACGGGCCCTGGTCTCATTGAGAAGTAGTGAGAATAAAGCCTACGTGTCATCTGCATCTCCACAAACAGAGTGTGTGTGTGTGTGTGTGTGTATATACGGTTCGGTGCGTGCATCTTGGCTCACACGGATACATCCACACCGTCAGACTCCATGAAACATGGCAGCGACCCGTGTTACACAAGACTTCCTCGCCGTTATTTTCATGCAAACATCACCAACTTTTCCTTTTATCTTCTTTCCTTACAGTAGATTCCGTAGGAACGTCCAGCATTTGCCAAAATGAACCAATGCATAGAAGAAAAAGAAGAAGAAGAAGAAGAAGAAGAAAACAACAGAGATGCAGCAATTAAGTGGCTATTGCTGCTGACTGGGGATATGACACCAGTAGATGATAGTGGCTTTCACTTCTTACGCACCCTTCTATCCTCCAGGATTCCATGAACAATTCCTGTCAGAAACCCCCCTTTGAGGGAAAGTAGAAGGGGAGGGAAAAAAAAGGCTGCCTCAGACAATGGCTCTTCACCCTTGACGCCTTAAGTAGCGGTGCCGAATGCTGTGAGGGTCTGAAAACATGGCGTAATCCGAGAAAGCCGGGCAGCCATTGTGATCACTGAGAAAACTCAGCAGAAGCCCTTTCAGGGACAGGACTGAAAGTGCAGCAAGGACCTTTC
Source organism: Rhinatrema bivittatum (assembly GCF_901001135.1). Lineage (NCBI taxonomy): Eukaryota > Metazoa > Chordata > Amphibia > Gymnophiona > Rhinatrematidae > Rhinatrema > Rhinatrema bivittatum. The sequence goes on from NC_042618.1 coordinate 155,413,382, forward strand.
GTCCTTTGGGCTCTCCCAATCACCAATTAGACAAACATTAACATCAATTAAGCTGTTATACAGCACAGGTTCCATATAATTACCTTAATGGATTGGCGCTTTCTTTAGCAGCAATTTCTTAAACAAACTTAATCCTTTGTGCAACAGGCTAAGAAAATTTTCAGCAGGGAGTATTTCCCCTTTGTCAGGTTTTCTAAAGAGACAGCTGAATTGTTCTATTTAACAACAAACACCCTCACTAAGGACCCTCGTCCTGTCCCTGTTCCCACCACATTTGACTACTAGGCTCACAGCTTATTAAGCGGGAGAAACAAAAACCTGGACAAGCCAGGGGAGCTGAGCACATGTGGGGAAGGGCAGGACACAAAGGGCCCGCTAGTCTGGCACTGGGTTGCAGGCAGATCCAGGAGAAAGCATCAATTGAATTAGCTGTCTATTGAGCATCCAAAACAGCCAGATCCGTCCCCACCAAAAGCACAAAGGGAACGACAGAGGGCGGAGGAGGGGGGAAAAAACAGGATCTTGCTCATAAAAACAAGACAAAAATCTGTCTAATTTATTTTGGACTGGTAAAGTGCTAATTAAATGTGAACTCCTCGGCTTTATCCAGTTCCTGCATTGCCTAATTCTCTTACAAGGTGCACAAAGGCGCCCTGATTTTTCCCCCCTGTTTAACAAATATGTTCCTGAAATGTACTCAAATACAGCCTCAAAAATATAACCTTTATGTCATCTCTGAGATTTTTTAAATTATATATATATATATATATATATATATATATATATATATATATATATATAAGATGTCCTTCAAGTTTCTCCGCTCAGAAAAAATATAGAAAAGAAACAGCTTACATACCAGGCAAACTATACAGGAGAAACAAATTAAACAGCAATCTTGTATGCTGCAAAGAAACAGCTTGTAAAATAAATCTTACAAGAAACGGATCGTCATTGTTGGGTTCTGGTTTGGGCGACTGCTGAGTGATGTCAGTTAAGGGGGCTGAATAAATGTTTAAAGAAATTATTTGAATGGCGTCCCCCAAGCTAAAATAAATAACGTAGTAAAAAGAAATTGGAACAGTCCAGTAGCTGAAAGGAGCGTGTTATAAATATACTAGTGAACACGAAAAGGTTGTGCTCGGGCCTGGAGTTCATTATTGCCCTCAAGTATTACTTGATCATATGACACGGTTATTAGCACACACATAATTCGTTTTACATACTGGAGGTCAGGGTCTGGGCTCAGAGGGCAAATGTAAGTCCATTTACTTAATCTCAATCCCACTGAATTCGAGGAAGTTCCGTTCATGTCAGAGGCTCAATCAAGGCCAGCAAATTAAAAGGTGACAGTGAACTCATGGGCAGTCTTTGACCTTAGGCCAGACTCGCTGATGGCCAAAGTCACAGAGGAATAAACACTTGTATGCAATGGGAGGAAGATACAGACGTGCACAGACGTAGTTAGAATAAATTGGAGTGCATGAAGGCACCAGGCAGCTCTAACTAATGCGACCTAATCAGAAAATAAATGTTAGTGGGTTCACAGCATGTTCCTCATCACTAAAAACTGCTAACATCTCAGGAAATGTTTGAGTCCAGAGTGGTGTGCAGAAGCAGCATTTGTTGTTGCTAAAATATGTCAAAAATGACACTTGCTAAAGATTAAGACCATTTCATGAAGTAAAAATAGAATATTATGTTTCTTGACTGAGACTCAGTTTTGGAATATTTGGACACGTAATTTACCTTATGTGCTATCCAGAACGTCATCGTTTCATGTTTCTGGACTTACAGCGTGAGACTACATTTTATTCTTCAATATTGCATTTTGCTAACATAAGCTATGCTAAAAATCTATATAAATGGCAATAGTGCTGTATCATTGCCTGAATGTCTGTCCTGTGAAAGACCTTGGCATCTCCTGATCTTGGCAGAAAGGGGACAGAAAATGGAAGCAGTCATACCATAGCTGTGAGTATGGCGGAGGTCTCTCATTGCCTTCTCTAGAATTAAGGTTGCATGAATGCCATGCAGAGTGATTATGGGGCAAAAAGAGGCTGAGAAGGAATATGTGCTTCTGGCAGACCTCAAATGACCTCCTGCTGCAATTCAGCATTATACTTCTCAAACCATGCCAGGGGAAATCTAAAGTGCAAATGTGTTTATGTATATTAATTATAACTCACTTAACTGTGATCACACCATAGGTGAGAAACAGCCAATATAAAATATATAATACAGAAACACAAAAAATATGAATAAATACATATAAACTATAAAATACCAAATGAATACAACTGGTTCTGAGTCCAAAATTACTAGAACTAAACAATAAAATAGCATAAAATAAACATAACAGCAGCTCAAAAATTATGTGAAATATCTAACTCATTTCAATTAAAACATTCACTGGTGTAAAATCCCACAGGGCCCTTGATTTCCTGCCCCATACTCAAACAGAAATGGGAACTGTAATCATTCGTTTAGAAAAATCATGTAAAATGTGTTGCTTTCTGAAGATTGGGAAGGTAGCTATTATTAAATTTAACTACCTTGAAGCTTACCAGTCCTTTTTCAATCTCTGGCAATAATTTTCTTGTCTTGCTTCCTTCTGTCTGGTCTCCTTTCTTTGCCTGTCCACTCTCTTATAATATTTAATCAACATCCTTCTGTGCTCTTCCTCCCTCTCTCTAGGTCTCTCTCCCATATTATACTCTCTTTCCATTTCGGACAGTTCCTGATTTTGGCTGAGTTGGGGATGGGGTGTGGGAGGATATAAAAATTGCATAAACAACTCTGAATAGTTGCAAATGAAGGCTAATGGTGCTGTAGCCCAATAAAGGCCAGTTCCCAAAGGAGCAGAAGGAAGCTGCCAGGTCAAGTAAAAATGACTGATCTTTCACTCGTCTGGAAAAATTCCCCACATTAATTTCTAACTATGATGACACCATGCAATAAAACTTGAGCTAAAGAAAAATTTAACATGGGCTCTTGTAAAAATGAAATGTGCATGTTACAAAGCCACTTGACAGGTGAGGTAAAAATATTTTTCATGGGTACGGTAAAAAATAGTTTGCCCATGCTATTTTCATGCATGGAATCCAAAAAAATGCATGAGCATGTTACTTACCAAGGGCAAGCTAAATAGTATGAGCAGGCTAAATGAGCAAACACAAGTCTCTTCTCTTGTTGGCTTCCACGGGATAAACAAGTAAGCTTGGCACATTGGGGTTACTTGAAAGAGCAGATGAAGAAGTGGAAGTCCTAAACTCCATGTGAGGAGGTGAAAGAAGAGCAGAGAGTTCTGGGAGAGCAGAAAACTGATATAAGTGTACGTTCAGAGCCACCTGTCTTCTGTGTCTGCAAGGGTTTTCAAAGAGGAGTGTGAGAGGATAAAGCTAAGAACAGGAGGGAGCAAGCAAGTGGGAGACCCATGAAGGAATCTGGTGCCACGAATCAGAAGGGCACTGACATCCGATTATTCCACCCTGTATGTTCAGCCTGTAGTGTAGGCATCACAATGGCTGCACCACACAATCTGCTATTGCCTCAAAGCTCACAGACATTTGAGCTCTGCATGCAAACCAAAATAACTGGTGAGCCCAAAAAAGCTTTTGAGACTAGGACTACTCTTCAGCCTCAAGCTTCTAAATATCTACAGTGGACTTTCGTCACAATAACAACACCAATGACTGCAAAGACCATAGTCCTCTAGTAAACTATTACTTAGAAATACATTTAGCTTGTGTAAAGAAAGGCATATTTGTTTCTGAGGTGCTTGAGTGCATCTCCTCTGTCATATACTTCTCTTCTTCTTTCTCTCCCTCCCCTTCATTTCTCACATTTTGCTATCCTGTGAAAACTTTCTTTTCACATTAGAATGTAGGGTTTAGGAAGGACTAGAGGGGGGCCCACTGGTTGGTCACTTGCCCATGGGAGAATCTCCTTGCATGGGAGACCCCCTCCTTTTTGTGACTAGCCAAGTCTTTTACATAAAAGATTGTTTGTGACAGATATTCATAAAAAGCTGAGCTCCTAAATTTAGGCACCAAAATTAGGTGCCTATTTTCAGTCAACTTTAGGCTTCTAAATTTTCAGCTGAAAATTAACTTGCATTTAGGCTTCTAAAACGTAAGGCCTTAACTTTAAGACTGCTATTCATTTGCCTAGATTTAGGCCTCTAAGCTAGGTGTATAAGGCTGAAAATCAAAGCTATGCACCCAACTTTTTTTCCCACTTTAATTCTACCTATGAAGTCACTTATTTTCTAGAAGCCTAGTGAAACTAAGAGCCTAATTTTAGGCACTCAGCCCTAGTAAATTTTCAAAAGGGTCAATTTAGGAGCCTACTCCAAAAGTTAGAATTCTAAACCCTTTGAAAAATGGATCTTCATGGACAGATATTTCAATGCCAGCAATACTCAATGGCCAGTGCAACCATAGCCTAGAAAGCAATGATCCTGAAAATCATGTCAATATCTTGGAACCTGTCAATTTACTCACCATTATGAAACCTTTATGCCTTGTACATTGTAAGGTAAGGAAGAATGCTAGAAGAGTTTTGGTGATGTGTAATTGTTTTGTTTAAGAATGCATATTTCTGATGTGAATGTGTGCATCTATAAGAATTCCCTCAAAAAGAATATATTTTAGCAAAGAACAGTGTGGTCAAATGTATTTATCTTCAAGGGTCTATGGTACAATTATATAGTGTCATCTGCTATATAAGGCCTTCATTTTCAGGCCCTCTCTCTCCAGCTAACTAAGCTCTCTCAAAAGCATGCTCAGTTTAGCATGATCATGCTATTTAGATTCCCATTGGTAAGGAATAGGCTCAAATTAGTATATTAATACCAGTCTGAGCTAAGTATTAAATAGCATTCAGTTAATGAGCACTCGGTAAATAGTGTGCAAAATGAGCATACCAGATTATTTCCCAAGCATATGCTAAAGATTCATTTGAATCTGATATTCCTCCATTTTAATGTGCAGACATACGCATTTAAGCATGTTCACGGTAATATATTTCAGACTCTTGTGCATAGTTTATTTATTTATTTATTTAGCATTTTTCTATACCGATATTCATGAATAGACATATCACATCGGTTTACATCGAACCAAGATTAAACAAATTATTACATCGAACAAGGGATACATCGAACATGGATAACATCAACAAGAAATATGCAGGAACACTAGAGTATGAGGTTAGCAACAATCAGTAAAATCATAATTGTGAGATTAAGGTTAGCAACACTAGAGCACGAGGTTACCTTCCAACACTGTGGGGCGGATTTTCAGAGCCCTGCTCGCCTAAATCCGCCTAAATCCGGGCGGATTTAGGCGAGCAGGGCCCTGCGCGCTGGTGTGCCTATGTTCAATATGCCTACCGGCGCGCGCAGACCCCGGGACTTGCATAAGTCCCGGGGTTTGGCGAGGGGGGCGTGTCGGGGGCGTGCCGGGGGCGGGCCCGGTCGACGCGGCATGTCGGCAGCGTTTTGGGGGCGGGCCCGGGGGCGTGGTTACGGCCCAGGGCGGTCCGGGGGCGTGGCCGCGCCCTCCGTACCCGCCCCCAGGTCGCGTCCCTCCAGGAGGCGTAAATCCCCCGACAAAGGTAAGGGGGGGTTTAGACAGGGCCGGGCGGGTGGGTTAGGTAGGGGAAGGGAGGGGAAGGTGAGGGGAGGGCAAAAGAAAGTTCCCTCCGAGGCCGCTTCAATTTCAGAGCGGCCTCGGAGGGAACGGGGGTAGGCTGCGCAGCTCGGCGCATGCCAGCTATACAGAATCGATAGCCTTGTGTGTGCCGATGCAGGATTTTAGCGGATACGCGCGGCTACGCACGTATCTACTAAAATCCCGCGTACTTTTGCTTGCGCCTGATGCGCCAGCAAAAGTACGCCAATTCGCGCGGTTTGAAAATCTACCCCTAAATGCATAACTGTGAGAAACAATGACGGCTGATAGCAAGGAAACAAAGTATGCAGGTCAGTTCGGTTACCCGGTCAGTAAATATATACCGACCAGAGAAAGTAAGGGCTTACTGCATTGATTGCTCTTTTAGCATGCACACAAGGGCTTTAATGTACACACTAAGACTTATTGCATAGGCCCCTATATCTCCCAATATGTCCCTGAAAATTGATTCACCCTCCGTCCTCTACCCTCCATTCCCTTTCTCCTCCCTCTACCTCTCTCTGTCCTTCTTCCCCTCACTTACATGCCACTCAGGCCATATATATTTTTCTTAGGAGGTGGAACAATGAAGAAGTTTTGGATGCCCTGTCTTCGGTCAAGCCTTCTGAGGCTACAAATCATTTTGATTTAGGAATAGGTTAATCGGGAGCATCATCCCTGTTCCCATCAGTAGCAATGTCTGCTGTGCAGCCTAGGCTGTGCAGTAAAAATACAACTTTTGCCAGTGAACAGGTGACACTTAAATGTCCATATTACCCACCATATGCAAAAAGTGGGAAGGTATGCAACAATGAAGTTATTTTATTTTTCTTGTTTTACTAGGAGACGGAGCATAGGTCTATAAGAATGGCAAGGCAGCAGTTGTGTAGGTCTGGACAGTGAGTTGCAGCTGTGTCAAGAGGGTGAGGGTGCAGAGGGAGAAAAAGGTATTCCCATAGGCAGTTCTATGGACTGAGGAAGGTAGCAATTTAGAAATAGAAACTTCTTGGGTGTAGGGATGTGTACACATGTAACATTGTATTTGTTATATTTCATTTTTTTTATATGGGAGGGTTTGTTGCATTTTTTTAATTTTTTAGTTTTTTCATGCATATGAATTTGCATAAGCACACAAAATTATTCAGTTTCATGCACATAAAAGATTATGCACGTAAAGTAACAAAATGAATGCACACCCCTATTTAGGTGCTAAAGACAATATAACCAAAGCATGTGAACTGTGTAAATATCTCCACAACCTCTCATCTTGCCATATGGTATTCCATATTTATATAATTCCACTTAGGGCATAAAAGCTCAGTTTGGAATTTTCTTTTCTATTAAAAGAAAATCTGTTGCCTACTACAGTATGTAGTAGGCAACAGATTTCTCGCTGCCCATTTATGTACTACAGATTTCCATTGGCATGTATATTGAGTTCCTGTTCCTTTTCTAGGTAACCCAAGAAAATAGAGTCAGATATTGAATGCACCCAATATAAATAATAAAGGTAAAGCATTCATAAAAATGTTGACATTGCTTCTTAATATACCTATGCAGTGTAAGGAACTGTAGTGTTTTGGGCCACCCATGGCTAGGGATGTGCAGAAGGCAAACATTCATTTCGATTTAGTTTTCATTTCGCGGGATCCAAATTTGTTGCATTCGTTTCATAGGGGGGAAAACCAATTCGTTGATTAGTTTTATTCGTTTTCCAATTTCCCATTAAAGTCAATGGGGAAGGATTTGCAACCTATTTTTGGCTGCAGAATTGGAGTTTTCTTATCAATTCTGATGAAACTTCTGGGGAGCAATCATCAGAATGAGAAAAGACCTCCAAGGTACTTAGACTGTGGCAAAGTGGCATCAAAGTGGCATGAATAGTCTAAAGCACTTTAAAGGGGTAAAGGGGAGCCAGGAGTGGCAAGAGTGCTTTAACATAGGTGCAAAGCAGCAGTGGGAGTGTCAAAAACATACCACAGCTTCAAAATAGAGCACCGATAACAGATGCATGAACCCTCGAAGGCAGCATGACAGGCAAAGTGGCAAGACAAGTGGCATCAACATCCTACAGCACAATGAAGGGGGAACACAGTAGGGATGTGAATTGTGTCCTCGATCGTCTTAACGATCGATTTCGGCTGGGAGGGGGAGGGAATCGTATTGTTGCCGTTTGGGGGGGTAAAATATCGTGAAAAATCGTGAAAAATCAAAAAAACGTAAAATCGCAAAACCGGCACATTAAAACCCCCTAAACCCCCCCCCCCCCAAATGACTTAAATAACCTGCGGGTCCAGCGGCGGTCCGGAACGGCAGTGGTCCGGAATGGGCTCCTGCTACTGAATCTTGTTGTCTTCAGCCGGCGCCATTTTCCAAAATGGCGCCGAAAAATGGCGGCGGCCATAGACGAACACGATTGGACGGCAGGAGGTCCTTCCGGACCCCCGCTGGACTTTTGGCAAGTCTTGTGGGGGTCAGGAGGCCCCCCCCAAGTTGGCCAAAAGTTCCTGGAGGTCCAGCGGGGGTCAGGGAGCGATTTCCCGCCGCGAATCGTTTTCGTACGGAAAATGGCGCCGGCAGGAGATCGACTGCAGGAGGTCGTTCAGCGAGGCGCCGGAACCCTCGCTGAACGACCTCCTGCAGTCGATCTCCTGCCGGCGCCATTTTCCGTACGAAAACGATTCGCGGTGGGAAATCGCTCCCTGACCCCCGCTGGACCTCCAGGAACTTTTGGCCAGCTTGGGGGGGGCCTCCTGACCCCCACAAGACTTGCCAAAAGTCCAGCGGGGGTCCGGAAGGACCTCCTGCCGTCCAATCGTGTTCGTCTATGGCCGCCGCCATTTTTCGGCGCCATTTTGGAAAATGGCGCCGGCTGAAGACAACAAGATTCAGTAGCAGGAGCCCGTTCCGGACCGCTGCCGTTCCGGACCGCCGCTGGACCCGCAGGTTATTTAAGTCATTGGGGGGGGGGTTCGGGAGGGTGGGGGATTTAATTTAAAGGGTCGGGGGTGGGTTTTAGGGGGTTTTAGTGTGCCGGCTCACGATTCTAACGATTTATAACGATAAATCGTTAGAATCTCTATTGTATTGTGTTCCATAACGGTTTAAGACGATATTAAAATTATCGGACGATAATTTTAATCGTCCTAAAACGATTCACATCCCTAGAACACAGCAAGCAGAAAGACTAGCACCAACACACTGAGGAACCATGATAGTGGCAAGAACACCACAAGGAGATGAGTGAGTCATCTGGTGTATGGCAGCAAGGCAGAGTGGCAGAAAGCTGATAGGGGCAAGACAGGCTGGCAGAGCAGAGGTAGTCTGGTCCCTGTGGTTTTGATAGGGGCAAGACAGGCTGGCAGCGCTGAGGTAGTCAGGTCACTGTGGTTTTGGTAGGGGCAAGACAGGCTGGCCCCTAGAGTGGAGACAAGCCTTCAAAGCATGGCGATGTGGAGAGGGGTGCCATGTGAACAGCGTTTCAACGTGGGTCACCAGGTACTAAGAGATAGGTCGGCTACCCCGGGGAGAGTTCCCTTTCCTTTGAGTAGGAAAGGGCTCCCCAAAATGGGTTGGCCCCTAGAGTGGAGCACGAGCCTTCAAAGCGTGGTTATGTGGAGCAGGGTGCAATGTGAACAGCGGTTCAACATGGGTCAACAGGTACTAAGAGTTAGGCCGGCTACCCCGGGGAGAGTTCCCTTTCCTTTGAGCAGGAAAGGGCTCCTCAGAATGGGTTTGCCCCTAGAGTGGAGCACGAGCCTTCAAAGTGTGGCGATGTGGAGCAGGATGCCATGTGAACAATGGGCAACAGGTACTAAGAGATAGGTCAGCTACCCTGGGGAGAGTTCCCTTTCCTTTGAGCATGAAAGGGCTCCCCGGAATGGGTTGGCCCCTAGCGTGGAGCACGAGCCTTCAAAGCTTGGCGATGTGGAGGAGGGTGCCATGTGAACAGCGGTTCAACATGGGTCAACAGGTACTAAGAGATAGGCCGGCTACACCCAGGGAGAGTTCCCTTTCCTTTGAGCAGGAAAAGGCTCCTGGATGCTCAGGCACAGCATTAGAGGTCGCCCTTGTAGGGACATAAATCCTGGATGGACAGGCAGGCACAGCATTAGAGGATAGAGGTCAAGCCCTTGTAGGGACGTAAGGCCTGGATGGACAGGCACAGCATTCGAGGATAGAGGTCAAGCTCTTGTAGGGACATAAAACCTTGATGGACAGGCAGGCACAGCATTAGAGGATACAGGTGAAGCCCTTGTAGGGATGTAAGGCCTGGACGGACAGGCACAGCCTGTCCCAATATATGTGAGTCTGCAAAAGTGCCCTCAGGCCCACGGGACTGTACCTGGATGTACACTAAAACTGGGACCGCTGTATGTGTGCACACATCAAGCTTGTCACTACAAAAGAGGCCCACTGGGGATTTGGCTTCAGAGAGCACCCCTATCCCAATATACTGGAGTCTGCAAAAGTGCCCCATGGCCCACGAGGCTGTGCCTGGATGTACACTAAAACTGGGACCGCTGTCTGCTTTTAACTACGAAAGCCCTCTGACTTACCCTCCCTTTTCCAGTTAAAGGGGTGAAGTGTAAGATTCAAGCTGGGGGTTGCTCTTCTGCTAACTCAGAGGTAGCCTCCCCCTCTGTCTCTTGGCCAGCTGCAAAATTATACTTGTCCAGTGTCTGTTGTCTCCTGGATTTGAGTGTTTTTGAGACTTTAGAAAACAAGTCCATGTCCTCTATGGGGAAGATTTCAGGGAATGGCACTTCATTATTGGTGCTAGGTGACCCCATCATGAGCAAGGACCAAAGATTGTTAAAGGTTGGACAGTCTTGCCCAATTAGGACTCAGTCGGGGAGCCATGGAAGACTCCCCACTTCTATTTTGTCTTGGCTGATGGGTGTCTTTAGCTGCACTTGGCAAGTTGGATATTGTCTGTGGTTGCCATGTATTCAGTTCATCATCACCACATTCTCATAGTCAATTTGAACCCATTTCACCAACATGTCAAATGAGGGTCTTCACACTCCCTGAATCTACCAGGTCCTGTGCTGGAACGCCATCTATTTCTACTGAAATTTCAAAGGAGCCAGCCTCTTGCATGGATATGTCTGCAAAATTACAACAATGCAGTGTCACAGCATTGATGTTTATAGCTTCTTCTTCATAGTGGGGACAGTCCTGGGTAAAATGGCTGCTTTCTGCACAAGTGAAGCATGTGGGACCTCCCCAAGTTAGGCACTGGGGTTACGAGCCACCTTTGGGCTGGTTTTTCCAAGAGTCAGAGCGTCTGATTCTTAGGGCCTCATTGGCCTCTAATTTTATCCCATAACTTCTCCAGGGATCACAATGTCTGTGGTATAGAGTGAGCCTGTTAGTAGGCCTCAGCCATTTCTTTTTGTAAATGATAGTTTATTAACCATTTATAATACAATTGAACAATAAAATGTACAAATTCTAAGGCATTTTCTAGTGTTTGCTTCAGTTGTTGGTAGATCCATTGCCACATAGGCTCTCCGAGGCTATCTAGGAATTGCTCCAAGATAATTGTCTTGGCGCCCTCCTCGCCAGTTTTCCCCTCTGGGTGGAGCCACTCCCAGGTGACTTTATGAAACCTATGGACAAGATTTCTTGGATTCTCCCCCGGCTTGCAGGAACCCACACCAGAAGCACTGTTGCTAGGTCTATGGTGTGGGCCCAGCTCTCTGAAGAATGGGGGTCTTCACTTCCTGGTATGTGGTGGTGCCATCTGCATTTGTGGGCTGGAAAGCAGCTTGACAGTCTCTAATTAGTAATTTATCCAGCTAGGCCATCCACCTGTCCTCCAGCCAGCCAGTCAGTCTAGCAGTTTGCTCAAAATTCTTTAAGAAGCTGTGGGGGTCCTCTCCATGAGTCATCTTCAATAAGCCTGTGGCCAAGGGAGGTGGTTTAGTAACCGCCTTTTGCACTGCTTGGGCCACTCGAGTCAGTGGTGTGTTCTGCTGAGCCACTTGCTCCCGCAGCGCTTGCTGCTAGTAATTGATCTGGATCTGCAAAGCATTTTGCAGCTGTTGCTGCCCGCTAGCCAGTACCTGTATGATTTGCTCCATATTTGCCTGCATTCTGGGGGGAGGGGAGTGCTCCGGGGAAAGGAAAGAAGAATGAGGAAAAAAAATAAAATCCTGCTGGTTTGTCCAGCCCTGTCTCACTTCCTGAACCTATCCACCCCAGGCGGGCTACCCTCTTATCCTGTTTGTAGCACCGTTAGGCGAGAAACTAGGGAGGCCTCAGGAAACAGTAAAAAAAAAAAACAAAACTATGTGGGTTTTTCTTTTTTTTTCTTCTACTGTAGCTATGGGTCAGTACCTGTGGTTCCTTCTTTAGGCCTCTGACCCCACTTCTCCCACCACGTGTACCATTTTGGGCCAGCCACGGTGTCTGGAACAGCCAAGGAAGACAGCAAAACTTGGCTGTTCTGGTCAAGAACAAAGGTTTATTTACAGGAGTTCAAAGAAAACAGCAAAACAAAACAGGAGCTCACTTCATTTTAAGAATCCAAAGCAATTTATATATACACCATACGTGCATACCATGGGCTCGAAGAAGCTCCCAGGGCCCTTCCTAACCCTTCTGGCCCTGATCCTTTATACTGTTAGGAAAGGATCCTCCTGGGACCCAGAATCCTTTGTGGATCTGTGCTTTAAGGAGGTATGGGGTAGATGGCTCTAGCCTGGGTTCTAAGGTGGTTTGAGGGAGTCTTTTGTATACTCGCTCACATGGATCGTTATAACATCCGTGTTCAGGAAAGGTCAATATGCTTCCTTACAACTATTTCAGGTTATGGGTAATCATTGGACTGTGTTATTTAGATGGTTTGTGCAAATTTTTTTATAGAAAATGTTTTTGCAAGTAAAATCATTCACTTTCAGCACATTAGCAAAAATGATTACTTCTAGCTGCAACGTGTATGAGTTTTTGGGGATTTCTTCTCATTTCATATCTACCTAGTGATATGTCTTATCATGCAGACAGACATGATTCTTGGTGTTGTGTCATCAGTCCAATCTGACATCTTGGCATGGCAAACGGCAGTAGGCTCCCCTCTCTCACCTGGCCAGCAGGCTGGCCTGTGACATTTCCATAGAAAACTAAGAAACAGCGGGAGAAGAGAAACTCAAATGGGGAGGTGGGAGGCCAAAAAGAAAACAACAGGGGACATGGATGGACAAAGAGAAAAGAAGAAGGGGAAGAAAGAAAAGACGATAGCGGATAGAATCACAAAGATAGCAGCGAAGGAAACATTACAGCAAATGTGGGTGAAGTCAGAAAGTTACACACCATGGAAGAATAAGAGGAGATGCACAAATCTGAGATGAAGAGAGACGACAAGGGGGAGCACAGATAAAACTGGGGTTAACAAGAGACAAATAGCAAATTAGAGGGAAGCAACACCGCATGAAGTAAGAGACAAATATTAAATGGCAAAAGAGATTACACTTAGGGGTAGATTTTCAAAGGGTTACGCTCGTAAGATACACGCGTAACCCCCGAAAACCTACCCCTGCGCTCGCCGAGCCTATTTTGCATAGGGCAAGCGTAACTCCTGAAAAAAAGATAGGGGGGGGGGGGGATTTAGTTAGGGCTGGGGGGTGGGTTAGATAGGGGAATGGAGGGGAAGGTGGGGGAATCAAAAAAAAGTTCCCTCTAAGTCTGCTCTGATTTCGGAGTGGCCTTGGATGGAACGGGGAAAGCCATCGGGGCTCCCCTTGGGCTCGGCGCGTGCAAGGTGCACAAGTGTGCACCCCCTTGCGCGCGCTGACCCTGGATTTTATAAGATGCGCGCGGCAGCAGGCGCATGTTATAAAATCAGGTGTACATTTGTGCGCGCCGGGTAGCATGCACTAATGTACCCCGTGTGCATAACATTTAAAATCTGTCCCTATGTTCTGCAAATTTTGCAATTTTTCCTCAATATTGTGCAGGCATCAATTCACTATAGAGCTCAATGACTTCTTGCTACGTTTGCAAACAAAAGAGAGAGCCACACATACTCGTAAATGCTGAGTATCCCTGTCTACAGCTCTCTCGCTCTCCCTTTATAAATATCTCACCTATATTTTGCTAGGTATTGTGAGGACGTTCTCAGCTTTAGGCTGTCACAGACATATGGTGAGACAACTGTCTCCAACCCACAACCAGACAGTGTGGCTTAGTATGGGGATTGATTTGAGGGGCGGAGGGGGATGGGTAGTGGTTAGGAGGTCATAGGGTTTTCCCACACACCTTCATTGTGGACCAATATCATTTTTACCTTGTTTTTTTTTTTTTTTTCTTTTTTGGTTCCCATGCTCTCGCTCCATATGGCAGCAGCAGCAGCTATATCTCACTTCATGCCCTGCAGCTGCAAGCTGACAGCTCTCTAGCACAGCAAGACAGATTCAGGAAAATAAGTTACACAGGCATTTATATATATTACACATAGCAGTCTGTCTAGGGCTATCTAGTAGATCATCAGAGTAGAAGAAAACTCAGAGCTAGCAGTTACTCAAATTCTACTAGACAAGCTCACCAATTGATTTATATCTAGGTGAGAGAGGACCTCAAAACGGATTCTTCTGAATGGGTTTTGGCTTAATAAAAAAAACTTGAGGGGTGGGAAGGGTCAATAAGGACAAAGGGAGGTTATGGAATTATTTTTTTACTCTACAAAGGTTAGCCACAATGAATGCTGACCTCTCCTTGTTATGATTTGATACAATAAGGCTTGAAACCTCTATGGGAGGACAGATGTGCAAAGAATTTCCAGTCCATCTGAAAATGGAAGGATCTGAATATTTAGACTTCACTCAGATCGGTGCTAGAGGACCCTAGCGGGTCTGGGTGAGATTCTAAGGAAATCCAAAATTCTCAAAGTGAATCTGAAAATTCCACCTTGTGATTTTCAGAAAATTCCTAAGTAGACCTAACAACATTCACTTTTTAATTTTTCAAAAAATAAACGGGATTTTCAGACTTGTTTACCCAGAGTGGAGGAATTTAGCTAAATTTAATTAGGTAAAAATAGTTCTCACAAAGTAATACTCTTTAATCAGCATTTGATTTCAGTTACTTTAGATATACCTCAGATATCTGGTCAGCAGGGACATTGTGGCCAGTGACACCATTATTTAATAGGCCATTGTCCTCTTTCCAGACACCAGGAAACTAAACTGTGTTGGTGAGCTCATAGTACAGGCTCCTATGTAATAAGGTGCGCTGGACTGTGTGCACAGTTTTACCCAGGAATGTGCATACATTTTTTGTGTACAGACTTTAATCTTGATGCACCAAGGAGTTTTGCCCACAAAAAAATATGCGCAAATCCAGCGTAAAACTGTCTGCACAAATTAGTGCTCCTCCATTTAAATTCCATGTTAATGAAGCATTTGCTATTGTAGAGATGTGTAACTCATGGTTTTTTTTAATGCTGGAAATTTAACTCCAGAGCTGGAGTAAAGTTTTTAGAGCTATTGCTAGTTTACTGGAATGTGGGGGACTCTCTACTAGGAATTTATGTTCATAAAACACAGTTTGTACACAAATCAAGGTGTCTGCACCCAAAGCATATTCTATGTGCAGAGAATATGCTTTGTAAACAATTTTTTTTTTTTTTTATGCACACAAACTGTTTTATGAGCATCCACTCCTATTTTATGCACAGAAGACAGAGGTAAATTTTAAAAGCTATGCTCGCACGAAAATGGTCACATAGGCACATATGTGGGCCGCGCACGAGCAACGCAAATTTTAAGAATCCGTGAAGTACGCTTATACATACCCATGCGCGGTGGGAAAGGGGTGGGGCACGGGGGTTCCAGGGCAGGGCTAAGACTTATGAGCATAACTCCAAAATTTAAAAAAGCTGAGCATGGCGGGCATCTGTGTGTTATTCATGTAACTTTGCTGCAGGTCCTGATGAAGAGCAAGTCTAGAGATCTTCAGTTTTAGGGCTTTCAGTATAGAGCAGGGGCGGAATGTGGGAAAACAGTGGCCCGGGGGATTTTTCTCCATACTGGCCCATGGGTACCCAATTACACATACAATTTGGTGAGAAATGCACAGACAATGCACACAGAAATGCACAGAGAAATGCACAGAGAAATGCACACAGAAATGCACAGACAAACTGAACTGGAAATCACAACAAGTTAGACTGTATGTAATATAGCAATGGAAAACAGAAAATACCATCATTCCTCATAAAACATCAAACAATAAAATCAAGAACTATAAAACATCATAGGAACAACATAGGAAAATCATACTAAAAATATATATTTCAAAACTGCTGATGAATAGAACCTCCAGTAAATTAAATCAAGGAAATTTAAAAAAAATTGTATATAACACCAATAAAATATTTCAGAAAGAGCAGACATCAAATAATATTCAATAATTAAAACTAATAAGGATTTTAAAAAGCCCCTTTTGTCCCCTTCTGTGGGAGCTCTTGATTTCCAGTCACCCTGATATTGTCGAGGATTAGGAGGTTATTCTCTCTCTCTCACACATACTCACATGTACATTTTCACTCACACATACACTGTCACATACATACACATTCAGTCTCTTATATCCACCATAACCTCTCACTCTCACTGATACTGACACACTCTCAGGCTCTGAGACACTCTCTCCCCCTCCACATACCCCCCACACAAACTCTTACTCCCCTGGATTTTCTCATAAACACTCATGCTCTCACACTCACTGGCTCCCCCACATACACACAAACACACACACCCAGGCAAGCTCCCAATCATTCTCACACACACACTGACCTCCAGGCAGACTCCCATTCATTTTCACACCACTCCCTCCCCATCCCCCAGGCATGCACACATTCATTCTCACACACACAGACCCCCAGGCAGGCACCCATGCATTCACACACATACACCCCCAGGCAGAGTCACATGTGACATGTGACATGTGACAGGGGCCAGCCAATGGCACTGATAGCTCCTGTCACATAGTAAGGGCAAAGGGCCGTTGGTACCATTTTGTTTACTGGCAGCCGATGGCCTAAGAGTGGGAGATCGCTCCCTGGACCCCCGCTGGATCACCAGGTACTTTAGAAAGTTTTTTTTTGGGGGGGAGGGGGTCGGGAGGGTGGGGGATTCTAAATAATGAGATTTAAAAGGTTGGGGTGGGTTTTTGTTTTTCGGCTCGGGACAGCCGAAAAAAAAGTGGTCCCACTGGAAACGAAGATTTCCCACGGTTTTAGTACGAACACAATTCCGGAAACAATTTCGGAACCGATTCACATCCCTAGAAAGCAACAATTTAAACCACAACAAATTCTGCATTTTAAGTCCTCAAAGGATGGTTAAAACACATTCTGAGGTAATATTTATCTTAAAGAAGAAAATGGATCTGAATACAGGAAGCCCTAATTATATGATCGGATCTAACTGCAGACATTATTGCACTTAATACCTGAGAGAGAAGAAATAGCAGTTGTTGGCATTCTCTCTTTCAAAAAACCAACTAACTGATCTGGGGTAAAGAAAATATATGTATTAATATGAAATTTGATTATACCCAACAGTAATACTTGAGACCTTAGCTGAAGAAACTGCTTCCTTCTCAGTTGAGTGGGCCTTGCCAGATCAGGAAAAGCACCAACATTTAAGCCCAAAAACTTCTCACAGCGATGGCGAAAAAACTTTTGAAGTATCCACTCTCTATCCAAATCCAATAAGAATGAGGCAACCGACATAGCGGGAGTAACTTGATCTTTTTGCGTTGACTCTAGTATACTCGTAATATCTAATTCAGGTGTAGTTGGCATTAGAATCTGAACATCCTTATTAGTATCAGGATTCTTCTTTAAAGGCGGTATATAGTATACCCTAGACATCGGAGGGAGAGTTGGTTCAGAAATTTTTAACACTTGAGTCAAATATTTCGTCCACATGTCACGAGGAGTTACCAACGGATCTTTCGGGAAATTTATAATCCTAAGATCCTTCCCTCTATTTTGATTCTCTAAATGTTCCATCCGATTCAACTTTCAGTGATTCTTTTAGTTCTCCTTCCAATGATAGAGACAAATTTCTATTTTCTTATACAGTTTTTTCAGCATTTTTAAATGAGAATCCATTTTATTAATATAGAAAACCAGAGGATTTAACTGTTAAACAAATTATCATTTACATTCTGCATTGCATCCCAGATTATATCTAAAGAAACTATTTCAGGCTTCACCATTTCTGCTCAAGGTACAGGAAGAACTGAGGAGGCATTCCCCCGTATACACGAAAGAGCCGTGGGACAAGGCTTCCAGGATTCGATGGGATCATTGATGGAACTACCACTGCCTCCAGGTATAGGGAATGGAGCTGGTATATCTATGGGATTAGGAGGAGCAAATCCAGAAAATTTAAATTTCGAGATTAATCTTCAGCCTCCTCCTGAAATGACTCTTGCCACAATATGGTCTGCATTGAAATCTCTGGAAGCTTCAATCCTCTCTTTATCTAAAATTACTTTGGAAACCAAAAATCAAGTAGTAATGAATGCAAACACACTTTCTTCTCAAACAAATAAAATAGAAGCTATGGAGCAGCATCTAACCGTATCTGAAAAGATTTTAAATTATATATTTCTCAGGTGTTGAAGCTCCTGGACACTGTTTTGCCAGTGATCACCAAGGCATATTATTTACTACAAGTTACAACTGCTAGTGAGGAAGCTCAAGGGCAATCAATATTGTTGGACATTTCTGGGATCTTAGAGGTTTCCCAAGAAACAACAGTTATTAGGAGAAGACCCCTCTTAATTTCATTTGCATTTCTAATGGACCAGAACAACATTTTTAGATTGTTTTTTCGTAATAGACAAGCCTTATTTTATGGCCAAAAGGTCTGGATCTTTCCAGATCTTACTAAATCCACTCAGTCTAGGAGGAACAATTTTTTAGATATGCGTCCAGAAGTTTTACAAAAAGGGGCTTTTTTTGGCCTTAGATACCCATGTAAATGTTGCATTAGGTATAATAATGAGAAATATATTTTCTAGGGATGTGAATTGGGTGATCGATCGTCACAAGACTTGCCAAAAGTCCAGCGGGGGTCTGGGAGCGACCTCCTGCACGCGGGCCATATTGCCAATATTCAAAATCGCGCCGGCGCTACTTTTGCCCTCACTATGTCGACATAGTGAGGGCAAAAGTCAAAATGGCGCCGGTGCTACTTTTGCCCTCACTTTGTCAGTGAGGGCAAAAGTAGCGCCGGCGCCATTTTGAATATTGGCAATACGGCCCGCGTGCAGGAGGTCGCTCCCGGACCCCCGCTGGACTTTTGGCAAGTCTTGTGGGGGTCAGGAGGCCCCCCCAAGCTGGCCAAAAGTCCCTGGGGGTCCAGCGGGGGTCCAGGAGCGATCTCCTGCACTCGTGACGTCGGGTGACAGGAACCAAAATGGCGCCGACGCTACCTTTGCCCTGTCATATGGTAAGGGCAAAGGGCCACCGGCGCCATTTCTTTTAACGCAGCCGTGGCCCGAGAGCGGGAGATCGCACCGGGACTCCCCTACTGGACCCCAGGTAATTTAAAACATTTTGGGGGGCTTCGGGAGGGTGGGGGATTTATTTTAAAGGGTCGGGGTGGGTTTTAGGGTGCTGGTTTTCCCCCCCCTCCCCCGATTTATGATTTTTTGAAGATAAATCGGGGGACTTGTTATTGTATCGCGGCTCTAATGATTTTTGATGATTTAAAATATATCTGACGATTGTTTTAAATCGTCAAAAAACAATTCACATCCCTAATATTTTCTTCAATCCGTCTCAATTGAGAGTACTTCTGGATACACAGTCCCGGGTATGATTGGCATTAAGGAAATGTTGAGAGTCTCATCAAGCCACCATTATTACTGTTTATTTTCTTTTCCTAACATAGCGCTCTGATTTCGAGACCCCCTATTTTTCTTTTATTCATTCAGTGCTTTAATAATCTGCTTAATATTATTGTATTTACCTTTTTTATTACTATGTAGCACTGTTATTTCTCAGCAAGATTTACTTGTGTATATTAAAATGCAGATAAATAAAATATTAAAAAAATAGAAGTCATTCAACTTCAACTCCAACTCCTCTAAACTCCAACCAAGAATCCACCTCCTCTCCTCTCTTCCACTCCTGACACATCCTTGAAGAGGCAGCTACAGGAAACCAGTATACATAAAGAAAATAATGCACCAGACGTAAAATGACCCATGATGCATAAAATGATACGCTAATGCGATAAATTATTGTGAGCTGCTCAACTTACCTATGTGATGTGGTATATCATAAATTTCCTTAACCACACCCATTTATTTTATCATGGATGCTAATGTGCCATATTTATAGCACCTTGATGATCCTAGGTCAAACAGGATGATGCATCAAAATGCGAAAAGTATGGTATCACGTGATGTGAATGCAAATTTTTGAGGTGGGCGGGATCAGGGGAGGAGTTTGGGCAGGTTTTAGTTAAATTAGGGGCTATATCGCACCATGCAATAGCATAATACATGCTATCACACAGTTTTAACTACAGATTTTTCCCTGGTGTTAAGCTGTGCGATATGTCTGAAATGGCCATAATGCAATTTGTGATACATTTTTGGAATTGCATTTTGGCCATTTCAGAGCGAGAGAGAGAGAGAGAGATGAATGATGGGGTAAGAAGACTTGCCCAATATCACAAGGAGCAGCAACGAGATTTCAGTGCTGGTTTCCCTAGTTCATAGCCCATTGCTGTAACCACTAGGCTACTCCTCCCTAGGATATTTAAGCAATTAGTTTACCTTGCAGGTATTGTGAGAAAAACATTTCTATGGTGCTGTGTGTTGATGAATATCAGGGCTGTTAACTAGGCAGTTTCTATCTTATGTAGGACACAAGAATCCAGGAAGAAAAAAATACAACCTTCCAGGGAGAAACTCAAAATGGAATCAGTCCATACACAAAAAGACATCAATTTACTTTTCTATTTTGATATGTGGTGTATTTTGTAAATATGTGTGAATACTTCTCAATATTTTTTACTTTTTTGTGGGGATATATGTACAAGTGACCCAAGAGTGTCTCTTACTATTGGCAGCAGTATTTTCACAGACTGTGGAGCGATGAAGTAGTGAAGTAGTAGTGATTTCCAGACATTCCCCAAAAGGAGAAGTCTAGTAAGAAGTGTGTTTCCATAAAGGTTTTGCACACTTTGGGCCTCATTTTCTAAAGTATTGCAGGCCTGTGATACTTTAGGTAATGAGGGACGGGGGCCGAAATGGGGGGCGGTCCTGCGCTGCCGGTTTCGCACCTAATAGCGCCACCATAGAAGGTGTAGCTATTGGGCGCGAACTAGGACACGAAAAGAGCCTTACCTTTTCGTCGTCCGTGGCTTCTTCGCGGAGTCGGCCCCAGTGACGCCCCGACTCCTCCTCTTCCGGGGCCGACTCCGCCCCCA
This sequence comes from Rhinatrema bivittatum, assembly GCF_901001135.1. NCBI lineage: Eukaryota > Metazoa > Chordata > Amphibia > Gymnophiona > Rhinatrematidae > Rhinatrema > Rhinatrema bivittatum. The sequence goes on from NC_042618.1 coordinate 155,434,521, forward strand.
TCTTGGTATCGCGTGCGATCCATCTGGAAAATAAGGCCCTTTGGCTCACATTTTTCATGTCCATTTTCTGTCCAGGGAGAGTGCTGAGGCTCAAGAGAGGAATGCTCGGTTGCCCAAGACCCGGGAGTCTCTTAGAGTACCAAAGGATCCTGAGTCTGAGAAGATCCAAATGTGCAGAGTATTGAATGGGAAGTTAGTCCTATATCCTAGTGTTTCACTGAAGAGTTACTTTAAGGGGTACATTTTAAGAAACAGCGCGCATGCGTACTTTTGTTCGCGTACCAGGTGCGAACAAAAGTATGCTGGATTTTATAAGATAAGCGCATAGCCGCGCGCAGGGGGGTGCACATTTGTGCAACTTGCGCGCGCTGAGCCCTGCGTGCGCTGCCTGTTCTCTCCGAGGCCGCTCCGAAATCGGAGCGGCCTCGGAGGGAACTTTCCTTCCACCTCCCCCCACCTTCCCCTCCCTTCCCCTACCTAACCCACCCCCCCTACCTCTGTCGCAGAAGTTACGCCTACTCAAAGCAGGCATAACTTTGCACGCGACAGGCCGGCTGCCGCGCACCATGTTTGGGTCCGGGGGCTGGTCCGGAGGCCGCGGCCATGCCCCCGGAACGCCCCGGGCCAAAACCACGCCTGCGGCACCGCCCCCGGATGATGCGCCGACCACGTCATGCCCCCCGACACGCACCCCGATGACACGCCGTCTGTGTCACGCCCACCCCAAGAAAGCCCCAGTACTTACGCGCGTCCCGGGGTTTTGTGTGCGCTGGAAGCCTATGCAATATAGGCTCGATGCACACAGGGGGGTTTTAAAAGGGTTACGTGCATACCTTATGCGCGTAACCCTTTTAAAATCTGGCCCTAAGTGTATTACCAATTGATTTTTTTTGTTGGAGTCAAATGAAAGACTGCCAGACTTGGAAATCTACTTCTGAATGTATTTATTTATTTAATTTATTTAAAATTGTTTATATACTGCTTTTTCAATAAAATATTGGTCAAAACGGTTTACATAAAATAGGTTGAATTTTAACAGATAAAATAAACTTAAAAGACTAAAAATATACAAAAGACTGCATAGGAAGTATCAGCAGGACCTCAGCTATATCTGTTCAGGATTTGCCCAGTTCAGCTACTGGATTACAGAATTCTGAACACCCTAAAGCAGATGCCAAAATGGGGGACATTCCAGAGTGGAAGTAAAGAGTATACTGTGAGGGAGTTGAGAAAAGGATTTCCTAGTGTAAAATATTTCTGCTCCTGTTTATCTATTGACTGTGAACTGTGTTTGGATTTTTTGATTTCTGTATAGATTGCACCAGACACAAGTATACAAGTTGTCAAATCATTCTTCTCAATCATCTGCATCAAATATCCCAGTAAAAGAATACATTTTTATTCATTTATTTTTTATATATTTAAAAGAATTTGTAGCTGACCCATGTTCAAAAAATGTTAGAAGTGGGGAACACAGTAACACACACACAGAGTAATAAAAACACACCATAGAAGACAAACACTATCAAGCTAAAAGAACAAAATTTACATCTGCCAGTTAGGTGCTGCCAGTGTATATCCCAGGGAATCCAGCTCAAAGTCCTGCCTGTTTTTAGTGCTTTTTTAAATGGTTTGGTGAAAGTCAAAGTCTGTAACTGATCAGACAATGAGTTCCAAAATAATGAGCCTGCCATGGAGAAAGCTTGATTGTGGGTTTCGATAAGATACACCAACCGAGGAGAAGGTACTTCCAATAAGCCACAACTGGAAGATCTTAAAAAGCGTACGGGTTTATAGATGTTCAGCATTGAGTTAATCATGGAACAGAGCAACTGTTAGCATATATATTAACATGGCAACCAAGGAGTGAAAACAGCACAGGCATAATATGATCGTATTCAATAAACATACACATCGTATTCAATAAACATACACATGGTTAATGCGACTCCAACATTGCTCTATTTTTATTTATTTTTATTTAAAGCTTTTATATACCGGCATTCGTAGGACACATCATGTCGGTTTACAGGTAACTAAGAAAGGAAAATTACAATGAACGATGCATAAAAGGATAGCTAGATAACACACGAAAGTACATTTTATATAGGACAACGAGCATAGTAGAAACTTGGTTAAATAAAATAAAGTTATAATCAATAATAATTAGGCATGTGAACTTATGTACAATTGAATGGCGAAGGCAAAGGGGGTTAGGGGGGAGGGGGCGGGGAGGGGACTAGAGCGGAGGTGGGTGGGGAGGTGGAGTGGGGTGGATGAAGAGGTAGGGAGAACTAGGGTATTTTAAAGGGGGGGGGTTAGGGCAGGGTAAGTGGGGAAGGCAGTGTGGCATTGGAGGTGGGGCAGGGGGAGTTGGGGAGGTTAGGCTGAGGACACTGACTAGGTTTGGGAGGAGTTGGGGTAGGCCTGTTTAAACAGCCAGGTCTTGATTCCTTTTTTGAAATGGCTTAGGGATGGTTCTAATCGGAGCTCTGCGGGAAGGGAGTTCCAGAGAGTGGGGCCAGCAATGGAGAAGGCTCTTTCTCTGGTGGTTGTGAGGTGAGCAATTTTGAGTGAGGGGGTGTGAAGGGTGCCTGCAAGGAAGTTTCTGGTGGGGCGGTTGGTTTGACGGAAGTGTGGCAAGTCTTCGATCCAGGGGGAGTTGTTTTTGTATAACGTGTTATGAATGATGGTGAGTGTTTTGTATTGGGAGCGGAAGGCAATTGGGAGCCAGTGGAGATCTTGCAATACAGGAGTGATGTGATCAGTTTTTCTTGTGTTTGTTAAAATTCTAGCCATCGCATTTTGTAGGATTTGAAGGGGTTTGATGGTGGAGGCCGGGAGGCCTATGAGGAGAGAGTTGCAATAGTCGAGTTTTGATAGTATGGTGGTCTGCATAACAGTGCGGAAGTCATGGGCGTGGAGGAGAGGCTTCAGTTTTTTGAGGGTTTGGAGTTTATAGAAACCCCCTTTTAGAAGCGATTTGATGTGGGATTTGAAACTTAATTGATTGTCTAGGGAGACTCCTAGGTCTCTAACAGTGGGCGGAAGCGTGTGTGTTTGTGAGGCGTTTTGAGATATTTGGGAGATGGAATCGTTCGGTTGATTTGTTAGTATAAGGATTTCAGTTTTAGAGGCGTTGAGTGCAAGGTGGAGATTGGAAAGGCTATGCTTCAATGGCAAGAAGAAATGTGGAAAAAAGAATTTGCATCCACATAAAAGCAGGGGAGTAGCTTGCTTGTTACGGCAGTTACTACCCCAAACCAAAAATGCCTGATACTTCACTTTCAATGCATATCCAGCATAGCTCTCTGCTTCAACGGCAGGGGGAATGAAGAAAAGACGTTTTATATTCAGACATATACCAACAAGGACTGAATTACATAGTCTGGGTAAAACAAATAAGCATGGGTGTAGCTTGCTTTGTTATGGTGGTTACTACCCCAAATCAAGCCTGATACTTCACTTAGAATACATATCCAGCGCAGCCCACTGCTTCAACGGCAGAGGGAATGAAAGGAGGATTTATATTCAAACAACCAACAAAGACTGAATTCACAGGCTGGATAAACAAGCGTGGGAGAAGCTGGCTTATTACAGCGGTTACTATCCCAAACCAATTAGCTGGATACTTCACTCAGATGCAGCTCCAGCACTGCTATCTACGATGGTGGGGGTGGAAGGGAAATAAAACCAAAAAAGTTATTTATAGGGACAAGAGTAACAGAAAAGTATGAAAGCTTGCTGGGCAGACTGGATGGACCATTTGGTCTTCTTCTGCCGTCATTTCTATGTTTCTATGTATATCAACGTGCCAGTCAAAATACTGGCTGAGGCATTTTGTACAATTTGCAAAGCTCTGAAGGTGGCAGCTGGAAGGCCATGTATGATGAATTACAGTCATCAATACCTGCTAACACAAGGTTCTGGACCACAGTGCAGAAATCCTGGGGATCTAATAGTGGTTTTTGTCTCTGCAGCATGCGAAGCATAAAGAAACCTGTTTAAATGACTGATTTGATTTGGGGGCACATGGATAAATTACTATCAAGAATGATACTAAGCTTCCACACCTGTTGAGATATAGGAAGGTTGTGACCATCAAATTGAAATACAGAAGGGGAGCATTACAAGACTGGACAAAACTAGACTGCATGGAAGTGTGTTTAGTCCTACTGGGAGGTGCTAGAATAGAATCTACACATCTAAAGGCCCTGAAACACTTTACCTTCTCTCTCCTGTCAGACAATAACCCTGGGAACACGGATCACAACTCGGTCCCAGAACTCTCCAAAGAACCCCTCCATCCGACTAGAGGGTGAAGCAAGGGATACAGATGTATATTCTCTCTCTCTTTATTTTTTGACATAAATAATCACCTCTTCTTTTTCCAGCTTCTCCCACTGACTGCCATTGTAAAGATCTCAGCATTAACACATATACAGACTAGAGATGTGAATCGTGTGCCCGATCATCTTAACGATCAGGTTCGGATGGTGGGAGGGAAAATCGGATCGTTAGAGATTGTGAATTGGAATCGTTCCGATTCCAATTCACATTGTTAAATTTTTAGTGAGGCCTGAGCAGATAAACAAAACCCCACTGACCCCCCCCCCCCAAAAAAAAATGTTAAATTACCTGGTGGTCCAGTGGGGGGGGGGGTCCCCGGCGCGATCTCCCGCTCTCGGGCCATTGGCGCCATTTTGGCTACCACTGATAAAAAGGCGCCGATGGCCCGAAAAAAAAACCCCCACCCCGACCCTTTTCAAATTACCCCTTTGCTTCTCCCACCCTCCCGACCCCCCAAAAAACCTTTTAGATGTACCTGGTGGTCTAGCGGGGGGTCCAGGAGCCATCCCTTCAATCGTGCCGGTGCCGGTGTTGGAGGTTTCAAAATGGCGCCGATCGCCTTTGCCCTTAACTTGTCACAGGGAGCGACGGTCGCTCCCTGTGACAAGTTAAGGGCAAAGGCGATCGGCGCCATTTTGAAACCTCCAGCACCGGCACCGGCACGATTGAAGGGATGGCTCCTGGACCCCCCGCTAGACCACCAGGTACATCTAAAAGGTTTTTGGGGGGGTCGGGAGGGTGGGAGAAGCAAAGGGGTAATTTGAAAAGGGTCGGGGTGGGTTTTTTTTTTTCGGGCCATCGGCGCCTTTTTATCAGTGGTAGCCAAAATGGCGCCGATGGCCCGAGAGTGGGAGATCGCGCCGGGGACCCCCCCCCCACTGGACCACCAAGTAATTTAACATTTTGGGGGGGTTCGGGAGGGTGGGGGAGTGTAAGGAATTTGTTTTAAAAGGTCGGGGTGGGTTTAGAGGTTGTGTTGGTGTGCCGGTTTTCCCACCCTCCCCCAAATAATTCCCGTGCCCTATTTAACGATACAATATAAATGCTCCTGACGATAAATCGTGGGCATTTGTATTGTATCGTGTACTCTAATGGTTTAGAACGATTTTAAAATTATCGGACGATAATTTTAATCGTTCAAAAACGATTCACATCCCTAGTACAGACCTCACTGGTTATAGACGACTTTCAGAAGTTGGGAGTCATTTCAGCAGATATTTCAGCAATTTATATGTGCGACACACATTTTTAAAATGTATTTTTCATATAAGCACAGTGTACAGCCTCTGTACATGCATTTTTATTTATTGTAAGCGCTAAATCTAACCAATTCTGTGCCATGTTTTATAGAGATTAGGGATATATGAAACTATTCAAGATGGATTTTAGCCTGGTTTGGATAAATGCAAAGATTTTTCCAAGTTCTGCAGAAAAATGTTATAGGATTACAATTTTGACCATGGATCAAGGGTGAATCCACAGTGACTACATGAAAATCCATGGCATATTTTGTGTGGCTCTTCCTGCATATCTTCACAGATCTATCAGATTACCATTACTGTCCTGTTTCCTCAGAAAAGATCTGTCCATTAGATGAACAGTGATATGGATTTTCCAGCAATCTGAGGCATTTGTTTCCAAATTTCCTATCAAGATGTTTGCACATACTGAGTCAAGAGCCTTAGTTAAAGTTCCAACTTTTGATAAAATAAAAATAAAGTATGCTATTTTTAGAAAACAGTATGTATGTAAGATAACAATATCAATGGAAAATCAAATGGAATCAATTCAAAGTATAAATCACGTAACCCCTTAACACACTAGTTCACTTGAAATTGACCAATGATTACAAATAAGGCTGAGTTATAAAGTGACACCACTCCACGATGAAGGCTATTATGAAGGTCAATCACACAGTAAGCGTCTTTCACTAGTGTGTTTAGTTGGTACTTTTGGCAATCTGTTTGACATATCAATTCAAAGTATACATACTGTCAAAATGAAACTTTGCATCTTGGCTTTAATCATCAGTCACATTTCTGCCATGTAACTAACCCTAGTAAATTGGCCCCATCAGGACCAGATTTCCCATTAGGTAGAATAGAGCAAGCATCTACCTATGGGCGCCTTCTGCCTGATGGATACTGTGCATCTTGTAGGGGGGCAGACCTGAGGGGAGAGACAGCTGTCTGGATGTAGGAGGAGGAAGCGTCTATTGGTTACCAGGGAGAACCCTCCTGGTTCCATGGCTACAGCAGGAGACACCCCCCTCACTGGAACTAAAGGGAATGGGTGAGAATAAATCCATCCTTAGTCCCCACGTAATTGGTTTCCCAGTACACAGTAGGGATGTGAATCGTTTTAGGACGATTAAAATTATCGTCCGATAATTTTAATATCGTCTTAAACCGTTATGGAACACAATACAATAGAGATTCTAACGATTTATCGTTATAAATCGTTAGAATCGTGAGCCGGCACACTAAAACCCCCTAAAACCCACCCCCGACCCTTTAATTTAAATCCCCCACCCTCCCGAACCCCCCCCAAATGACTTAAATAACCTGCGGGTCCAGCGGCGGTCCGGAACGGCAGCGGTCCGGAACGGGCTCCTGCTCCTGAATCTTGTTGTCTTCAGCCGGCGCCATTTTCCAAAATGGCGCCGAAAAATGGCGGCGGCCATAGACGAACACGATTGGACGGCAGGAGGTCCTTCCGGACCCCCGCTGGACTTTTGGCAAGTCTCGTGGGGGTCAGGAGGCCCCCCACAAGCTGGCCAAAAGTTCCTGGAGGTCCAGCGGGAGTCAGGGAGCGATTTCCCGCCGCGAATCGTTTTCGTACGGAAAATGGCGCCGGCAGGAGATCGACTGCAGGAGGTTGTTCAGCGAGGCGCCGGAACCCTCGCTGAACGACCTCCTGCAGTCGATCTCCTGCCGGCGCCATTTTCCGTACGAAAACGATTCGCGGCGGGAAATCGCTCCCTGATCCCCGCTGGACCTCCAGGAACTTTTGGCCAGCTTGTGGGGGGCCTCCTGACCCCCACGAGACTTGCCAAAAGTCCAGCGGGGGTCCGGAAGGACCTCCTGCCGTCCAATCGTGTTCGTCTATGGCCGCCGCCATTTTTCGGCGCCATTTTGGAAAATGGCGCCGGCTGAAGACAACAAGATTCAGGAGCAGGAGCCCGTTCCGGACCGCTGCCGTTCCGGACCGCCGCTGGACCCGCAGGTTATTTAAGTCATTTGGGGGGGGTTCGGGAGGGTGGGGGATTTAATTTAAAGGGTCGGGGGTGGGTTTTAGGGGGTTTTAATGTGCCGGTTTTGCGATTTTTCGATTTTTCACGATTTTTCACGATTTTTCACGATATTTTACCCCCCCAAACGGCAACAATACGATTCCCTCCCCCTCCCAGCCGAAATCGATCGTTAAGACGATCGAGGACACGATTCACATCCCTAGTACACAGTACAGCTCTAGCAACTGTAGTGACTCATCACTCAAAGTTCCTGTTATCAGTTGGGGAGCAGCATTCTGGAATAAGAGAATTATAATAATCTAAAAGAGAAATAACAAAGGATTACACAACTGTGCAAAAATCGTTAATGGAAAAAAAGAGGGAGGATAACTTTGAAACATGCACACGTGTGCCCATATACACGTGCATATGGGTGTACAATTTTACTAGTATTTTATAACATACATGTTTCACATACACACATATTATAAAATACGCATATATTTGCTACACAACATGCGTGTGTATGTAGGCCTATGTGCGAATACATTCGATGCATTGAAACCACGTATTTCAAAGCATGAACTGCGTGCACTTTAACCACCTATTTTAAATATATACATACATATAATTAATTTACTCATGAAAGTAAATGAGGACTTACTCGCATAAGTATTGATTTGCATGTGAAACTTGGCCAATTTTATAACATGCACACATTGAATAAATTACCAGTTTTACCAATTAGTCTACCAGTTTGTTCCACCCTTCTATAGGCCATTGAGACCCTCCTGAGTCTGCAGCCTGAACTCTCCCCAGTTTATCCAGACCTACATTCCAGGCAATACTACACAAAAAAAACATGTTTATTATCACTTATGCCAGATAATTAGCAAGTGTAAAAATACACGAGTAAGTTGGAAAATGTACGCGCATACGAGTCTTTAAAATAGCAACTTATGTGCGCATGTGTTGGCCCGTCCATATATATATATATATATATATATATATATACATATATATATTTGAGTATGAAATGTATTTATTTATGTATGTATTTATTTATTTATAGACTTTTCTTTGCCGACATTCGTGAGGCACATCATACCGGCTTACATTGAACTGAAAGGAGGAAAATACAATGAACAGAATAACATGTCATAGTTAAACGCAAATGGTGTAAGATTTAAGCATCGTAAAAACATTCTGAGATTATATATAATAACATAAAAGAACTAAATAGCTATGGAGGAAAAAGGTAGAAAGAAAGAAAGAGAAACTTTGTACAAACTAAGAAAACTTTATCTTTAACAATGAGAAAGTGGTATAGGGTTTATGAAGTGCAGCAAAGTTCCAGGGGGGGAGGTTAGGGGCACAGATGGAAAAGGAGAAGAGCAAGGGGGGAGGGGCACGGGAGTGGGGGGGGGGGGAGGGCAGATAGTGGAGATTCTTAGAAAGGTCCATTTAGAAAGGTCCATTTAGGAGAAGTCTACGTATTGGTTGAGTCGGGGTATGCCTGCTTGAAGAGCCATGTTTTGACTCCTTTTTTGAATTTGTTAAGTGATGGTTCTATTAGGAGGGAAGGGGGGAGGGAGTTCCAGAGGTAGGTGCTAGCTATGGAGAAAGCCCTTTCTCTGGTGAGGGACAGATGTGCAGCCTTCAGGGAAGGAATGTGTAGGGTACCTGCATGAGCACTTCTTGTGGGGCGGTTGGAAGTGCCCCACAAGAATACGCAGCATGCGTATTGGCGGTTGGAAGTGCCCCACAAGAAGTGCTCATGCAGGTACCCTACACATTCCTTCCCTGAAGGCTGCGCATCTGTCCCTCACCAGAGAAAGGGCTTTCTCCATAGCTAGCACCTACCTCTGGAACTCCCTCCCCCCTTCCCTCCGAATAGAACCATCACTTAACAAATTCAAAAAAGGAGTCAAAACATGTGAATACGCATGCATTCTTGCGGCTTTAAAAAAAAATACACAATACGCACAATGCGGCTACTGAGGCATGTGTTTGCTGTTTTATGTATGAAACACTTTTAAAACATTTGTCTTAAAGGTTTTGCCCACCACACCAACTTTAGTTTAGAAAAGGCAATCTTAGCTACCGCTTTTATTTGCAATTTCATGGTTAATTGCAAATTGAGAAAGATTGCCTAAATATAACAGTTCAGAAAGGATGGAAATGGTAACAGCTCCCAATTTAAAACTTGCCAAACTAGAAGGAACTAGTAGTTGACTAATCCATAATGCTTCTGTCTTGCTAAGATGAAGAGCCAATTTAATCTTTGACATCCAAGATATAACTGCTTCTAAGCATTCAGTCCTAGATATGTGAATTGTGTGCCAGATCGTCTTAACGATCAGATTCGGCTGGGGGAAAAATCTGATCGTTAAGATATGTGAATTGGAATAGTTTCCGATTACAATTCACATCGCTAATTTTTTTTTAGGGAGGCCCGCGCCATCTTAGATGGCCGGCGCCATCTTTAAAGATGGCGCCGGCCATCCAGTGCTCCTATCATGTGACAGGGGCCGGCCAATGGCACGGATACCCTGTCACATGGTAAGGACAAAGGGGCATCGGCGCCATTTTTTTTTAGAACTGATGATGCCTGGGAACGGGAAATCTCTCCCCGAGGCCCCCCTGGATCTCTCCTGGCCCCCCTGGACCACCAGGTAATTTTAAAAGGTTTTGGGGGGGTGGGGAGGATGGGGTCGATTTAAAGGGTCGGGTGGGTTTTTTTTTAATCAAGCCATCGGCGCCATTTTAATTAGTATGGCGCCGATGGCCCGAGAGCGGGAGATCACGCCGGGACCCCCCCCCCACTGGACCACCAGGTAATTTAACATTTTGGGGGGGTTCGGGAGGTGGGGGAGGGTAAGGAATTGATTTTAAAGGGTCGGGGTGGGTTTAGGGATTGTTTTGGTGTGCTGGTTTTCCCGCCCTCCCCCAAATAATTCCCGTGCCCTATTTAACGATACAATACAAATGCCCCTGACGATAAATCGGGGGCATTTGTATTGTATCGTGCACTCTAACGATTTAGGACGATTTTAAAATTATCTGACGATAATTTTAATCGTTTAAAAACGATTCACATCCCTATTCAGTCCTAAAAGATGGGATAACCATATTAGCAGAATCGATAGAAAAAATAATCTGGATATCATCGGCATATAATTGATACTGTTTTTAAAAAGTTGCAAGCAGTTTTGCTACAGCAAAAATCTTTTTGTCCTCCTCTAATACCTCCTGGCCTGCGGGATGGCCTTCCGTCAGTAGGGGAGGATTGGTTTGCGGTGCTAGTTTCCTCCTCTGCTGGCTTTCCTCTGCATTCAAAACCACATGGCGCCCCATAGTCTCACGAGACCCGCTGGCCCCTTGCGGTTGTAACTGCAGAGGAAAGCCAGCGGCGGAAAAGGAAGCAGCTAACATTTGCCAGTTGCAGGATATAGGGGGGGGGGGGGGGTGGGGGTGGAGGAGGAAGGGATAGATGAATGTGCCACGGGGTGTGAGAAGGAGGAAAAGATGGATGAACGCCTCAGAGGTGGGAGAAGGTAAGCTGCCAGCAGACTGGGATGTGATAATGCAGGTGTCTGGGAGACAGGGAAGGAAAAGGAAGGTTGATGATGTCAGGGAAGCACGAGGAGGGAGAGAGAATAGAAGGTAATGATGCCAGGGGAGTGGGGGGAGAAGGAAGGAAAGGTGAAGATGCCAGAGGGGTAGGGGAGGGGGAAAGAAGATTATGATGCTGGATGGTGGGGAGGGAGGCGACGTGAGAGTGTGCCATGATAACGTGAACCCTGTGCTGGGTGTGGTATGTCACAAAAAAAAAAAAAAAGGTTAGGAACTTCCGTTTTATACCACAAATTTTATTTCTTGTGGAATTAGATGCTATTGAAAACTGAAAAATTCTACCCATGTCTGTAAAGCCAGGACTGAGAGCTTCTACCAAGTGCTAGACACACACAATGAGCAATCCAACATGATGAAAAGCCAGGAAGAGACTTTTTTTTTTTTTTTTTTAATTATTTTTAAATGACTTAAAACAAACCTCTAAAGATTGGGAGAAAATCTTGGCTTCCCAGATGTGCCAGTTTAGCTCAAAGTTTTAATTATGGGAAGAGAAGCAGAACCAGAGTAGGGGGTAAAACCAAGGCTTGCTTCCCTTGAGCCCAATCTTATGATAATCCTACTTTGAAGGATGATTTTTCTGCATCCCCTTGGGGGCTGTGAAGTGCAGCCAAACACCAACGTATAATTTTGTTCACTATTCCAACATTCAAATTCCAAATCATGTTCTGGATGAATGAGTCTTCTTCCAGTACCATTTCCTTCCTTGCTGAGAATTCTTGCATGTTCTTTTTTTCTCCCATCAAGTAGATCTCAGTGTTTGTCTGACACAGAGGCAAATATTCTTGCATAAAAATACTTTCTGGCTAAAAGATGTCTTCACTCACTTTATTTATATAACCATCTCTCAAGCTAAGAACTCTAGGGAGATGACAAGACATGCAACATAAGATATAATCCCAAAAAAGAGCATACAATATCATTACACAAATAATGTGAAAATATTCACAAATACTGCACCTAAAGTTCATTTTGCTTTACAATAAAACTCTTACCCAGCCCATAAAGTTTTGGGGATTGACTATTGGATTTGGTAGATTGTGACATGATCCTTATAAACCTCAACACTTCCACACAACTAAAGCCACGGAAATGGAGAAGCATCTAGAGATCTTTAGTCCGTGGCATTGTTTTTGTTACTGCAGAAAAACAATTGACTCACTGGAGGAATAGATATCTCTGGTCCTGGGAGATTTCTTTTGTGCCTAATTTTTTATTTTTTTTTACACCTCTGAAGTTCATAGACAAGAAGCCTAAAAAGCCTAAATTTACTTCAAATTAAATTATCTACTTTGATTGCTATATTTCAATTATGTGTCATGGAGATTTGAATTGTAAAATATGACCCGCAAAAAAAACAAATCTTATTTTGTTTTTGCAAACTTGAAATATGTATGTACAATTAATGTCTCCTAGAGATCCTGAATGATTTTTCAATTGAATAACTAAGGGTTAATTTTGTAAGCTACTTCCTTGTGCATCTGTACTTACTCCCAGATGTACCCTAGTCTGGGGGAGGGGGGGGAGGAGGGAGTTAAGGGATGGGGCTTGGCAGTTTATAATTGTACATGTTTACATTGTTTTCTCTGATATTCTCTTGGTGGCGGATACGTGTTCCCTGCTGCCCGGACTTCTGTTATTGATAAAATGAAATAAAATGATTTAAACGTAAATTATCTACTTTTCTTCAAAAACTAGTTCTCAGGCTTTAAAAGTCAGCTACAGCTTTGTGAGGGGTGAAGGGGAAGGGAAGCTCCAAAGGCTAATCCATTAAGAGCCATTCAGAGGGAAAAACAAACAAACAAAGCTTAAAGCACTTCAGAAACAACAAAGCAGAACAAATACAGGCCCTGGGCTGAGAGATCCCAGCCAGTTTAGGATCAATAGCCACACTTATGTGATGAAAGGTAAAAAGAAAAAAATAGTCCTACTCTTTAGGTTTTGTGCATGTTTTAAAATGTAGATTTGCTGGTAAAAAAATATAATTTTTAATCAACAAAGTTTAGTTTGTTTAATTCCTACGTTAGTATTTAAAGAGAGCCTTTTAGACTATCATGGGTTCCTAAGAAAACAAACAGATTCAAACATCACTTTAATATTAAAACCACCTATCAACAGCAGTATTACAACAGCTTTCAGCACAGAGCGGGCAATGGTGTAAGGCTCCCATCAGTGGCACAGTGCCATATATTTATAAATGGGGTTCTTTCTCGCCATGCATGCACAATGAGAAGACCTCTCAAACAATCTCTCATTATATATTTGGGTATTTATATACTACAGCACTGATAGCCAAAGGGCCTTACAGAGAGAGACTGCAAAATTATTACGGCCTGCGATCTATGGATACATCTCACTTTCCTGTTCACAGTCCACCTCCCTGGCTCTCTGAGTTTGACAACTGCCGCCCAGTGACAAACTACATTCTAACTTGTAAGAAGTTAAATGCTCACTTTTTTTGAGCCAGCATTTTATTGAATGTGGTTTTATGTATTTTATTGTTTCATATTGTGGTTTGTACTTGTCTTGTTTATGTTATGCTGTTCCACGTTTGGAATGATTTGCAGCCACTACAAGCATGTTATATGATGCTTAAAATAAATAATAAATATATAAATCCCTTCCCTACTACTCTCTTCTTTACAATTTTGTAACCATATTCTCCCTCCTCAACCTGTGACAATCTTTCACAAAGTTCTATTCAGGCTCTGACTCTCCAGACTCCATTTATTACTTCCTGTATATCCATATTTCTTTCTATCACCTGCTACCTCTGAAATGCCATCCCACCCTCCAGCAAATTCCTCTCTGTTCATGCACCATTCTTCTTCTGAACTACATCTTCTTATTTTTAGAGACCTTAGGAGGCCTCTGTAAAATATTGATAGAACACTAGATGGTGCTAGACCAGCCTCAGTGTTTGTGTTCATTTACTAGAACTACTGTTTGTGTTCCTAGAATGTGATTCATTCCTTATACTAATATTTTTAAACTAGTATTTAAATAGTTGGCTTAAGAACATCTCCACTGTCTGTCCTTATTCCAAAATAACCATAGACCATAAAGAGCACCATGAGAACATAATATGGTGTCAGAAATAAAATAAATTGGTACAAATGATAGAGTAAATGCATTGGTAGCAGAAGGAATTGTCAGCTGTATTTATAACAGCCACAAAGCAGTACAAAATTCATTGGGCCCAATATTCAAAGCATGTTCAGTACTATTTAGCTGGATAAGCAGGACTTATGCAGCTGAATAAGTGCCTGCGATCAGTGGCTGCTGCTTAGCCTTATAAGCCCCTATATTTGAATATAACTGGTTAGGTCTGAAAGTTATCTGACCACATGTGTGTTACTTAATAGGCTACATTCAAAATATGGGGGCCGATGCAATATTTGTGTGTAGAAAATGGGCGCTCAATGTTGAGTGTCCGTTTTCCTAACACGTGCCCAGCCACATCTCCCGGGCGCGTGATGCAATATTTAAATGAGGAGTCATGCTAAAAAGGAGATGCTAGGGAAAATTGTGCGTCCCTAGTGCCTCCTCGCCATCGGGTACACAGGAGAGGTGGCTGTCAGTGTGGGTTGGGAAAACGGATGGACGGTGTATCTTGTGCGTTTATATTGGGTGTCTAAAACTATTTTTTTTAGCCAAGATTTTTTTTTTTTACCAGAATCTGCTTCATGTGGTTCCTCCTACTTAGTATTGTGACGATACTAATAGGAGGAATTACAGAAAGCAAGATTTTTTTGTTTTAAACAATGAACCCTTGAGCGTGGCATAGCTTTACGCCAGCCCGGGCTGGTGTAAAATTTGCCACATTGCATTGGGCACATTGGCATGCAGGAAACTTTTTGCATCACAGGTATTAGCCTTATCTACATGGAATTTACACGTGATGAGTGCTATTAGCTAAGTGGTGGTTTGGACTCGCGTTTTGGATGTGTTAATCCCTGTATGGCATCGGGGGATATGGATGCAGGTTCAAAACGCAACAGACAGTATTGCAGCGGCCCCATGGTTGGTTAAGTGGCTGCAAATAAAACTTAAATTAAAAAAAAACGTCAGAGAGTTGAGGCACAAACCCCTAGCTCCTCTCCCCTCAACAGAAAGCACTTTAAAATAAGTGGAATACAATATTTTTTAAAACAGTCAACAAGTTTTAACTGACTACACAAACACTACAATAGATGTTCAACAAGAAAAAAAATGTTATTGAAATTTGAGAAAATTCTAGTAAAATAAACTGGACACGAGTAAACATAGTTAGGCAAATATTAAAAAATGAGGAAAATGGATATCCTATCTGGCTAAAGTTAGCAGGATAAGTTTTCTGCAATATTCAGTGAGATAAAGGCCCCTCTGAATATTCCTGATTAAAATTATCTAGCTAACCATATCCGGATAACTGTAAACATAACTGGATATTTCTTTGAATATCGCTAATTTGGTATAAATGATCAGTCTGTGGTTATCTGGATAACTTTAGGATTAATTAGCTACATTCAGTGGTTAAATGGCAACGTGCTCAGGAGGAAAAAAAAAAGATTGTGGGCTTCCAGGCCCTAACCAGCACCCCTTCTCCCTTTCCCCCCGAACTCCAAAGGCTCAGCCTTGCCAGACCAAGCCTATCACCTCCTCCCCATAGAGCCCGCTATCTCAAAAATAAAAAAAGTATAAGGCCTGTGGATTGTGGTAGACCACCCCCCCCCCCCCAACCCCTGCTCCAGGATCCCGTCTATTTTTTCAAATGTATTTCTTCTCAAATGCCCTCCATCCTTCCCCTCACCTTCCCTATAGCTTAATTTTAGTTTTGTCTTCAGCCTGGATCGCAGCAGCATCCTACCATAACCCAGGCCCTGTGCTTCCGGTGTCACTAAGCAGGGTTTCATTCTCTGCACATCTCCCACTTGTATTTTTCCTTTCCAGAATGAAGACTCCAGATGGGGGCCCTCCAAGTATAACTTAAAGATCTTACTTACAGTTCTCTCTTTCCAGATGTCATACAGGATCTTTCAGATGAAAGGTCCAGAAAGCAGGGGTCAGAAAGCTCCTGCTTAGGGCAGGAAGAGTGGCAACAAAAATTGTCCTCCCAGATTCTCAAAACAAATTCTTCACTCAAAAATTCAAAACTAAAATGACTTTGCATCAGCTCACATGTGGCTACCAATCTCAGATTGGGGCTGGAGCGGGCAGTCTTTCCTATCTTGGCCACTCCAGAAAAGGCCTTCCCTATAATCCCTTCCCAGGCCAAGAACCAGAGCTCTTGCAAAAATCTCCAAAAACAAGTCCAAAACTCCCTTAACCAAGACTGTGAAACCCTTACTGGGCAAGTTTTGTGCCAGCAAAGAAATTGCCCCATTCCTATTCAGTGCAGGTTCGAAGCCAAGGACTTAGTACGCTAACACAGGAAGAAAATAAACTCAGGGAAACCAGTTCCTTCCTTCTCTAAATGCCATACCTAGTTATGATGCACGCTGCTTATATAGCAGCAGGGGGCGAGCCATTCCAGCAACCTCTGTGCTCTGAGAACGGTACACCCTTCCTCCACTGCCTATCTCTTACTCCTATCTTAAAAAAGGTTTAGAACTAGGACCATAGAGTGGTGATCCCAAAGAGTCGCCACATTTCAAACACATGTACCTCCCTAATGCTCATGCTTTAAAAAACAATGGGGATGGTGTGGGATTTTACTTATTACCCCACTATTATTTCCAGTCTTTCATCTCATCCTTCCCATACTATTTTTTTTTGTTTGTAGCCCAACTCCTTCTTCGAGTTGCCATCATCTACAACCAACTAACTAAACATTTGTTTCTCTTTAATACTTTGGTGCTCACCTATCCTGCTTTCAGTCTTCTGAACAATCTCCTTTCATTCTGAAGAACTTACATTGCCATTGTGATGATCCCTCTATTACTTCTGCCTCTTTTCTTCATTTTCTCTTTTAGGTTTCAGCACAGAATTGTACCAGCCAGTTCTTTTTTTTTTTTTGTCCACTTACTTTGATGACAGTTTTGAAAGCAAAGATGACAACATTCTGCAAACAATGTTTCTGTACTCCCTGCATTCCTTTCACCTCCTAAGATTTCAGACCTTTCACAAAAGCTGAAGTCTTCATCCTCTGCTATTATTAACTTTCCATTATTTATCTACCTAATCCTGTGCCCCTACCATTACATCTATATGCTTTTACACATGATCATGATTATTTTCACCCATCTTTTTAAATGCCCTTCTATGCATTCTCATTCATATATCTTCTTTATCACAACCCTGAAAATGTTTCTTTCCTATTTGTCTCCAAACCATTTGAATTTCTTATCTAGAAACATATGTTTGATATCAAGTTTTTCCAAACTAGTTTCCATTCCATACATTCCAAGAAAACATTCTTTGTTCATAATGCCTTTCTGACCAAATCTGAAGCCCATGTCTCTCTGCTCATCCTATTTGACCAGGCTACTAGTCACCTTTAACAATATAGACCAGTGGTTCCCAACCCTGTCCTGGCGACCCACCCAGCCAGTTGGGTTTTCAAAATATCCACAATGAATATGCAAATTTTCTCTCATGCATATTCATTGTGGATATCCTGAAAACCCAACTGGCTGGGGGGGTCCCCAGGACAGGGTTGGAAACACTGATATAGACCATTCTGCATTCCTCTGAATTTTACATTATTTTAGTCTTCACAACTCCATCCTTTCTTTCTTCTTCTTCTTCTCCTCTCTTTCCAACCATTCCTTCAGTGTCTCCACTGCTTGATTCCCATCCACACTACCCCTGTATGTTACATTCACCAGAATTCTGTCATAGATCTCATCTTCTTTTCTCTTGACGTATTCTCCCTGAAAGGACTCACCCAGTCTTTTGGCTTCATATAGCACCTCAGTATTGACAACTTCTTGACCTTACTCTCTATTCTGACCACTCTCTTCTATCCAGTCCCATATTTCAGATTTTTCTTTGTTGTCTCCTCCTGAATGTTAGACTGCCACATTAAATTTCTGCCTGAAGAAACATTTCTTTTCGACTAGTCTCTGATACTCTTCTCATTCGAACTGGTGGAGTGGCTCCCCTTCTTCATGGAGGTCCCACTGGCACTACTCTTACAACTTGGTGGGATTGATTCAAAAGCAGCTGTTCCCCTCCACTGGACATCACTCCTGCAATGACGTCTCCTCTGATGACCTTCTGAACTGGTATTTCCAAAGAGAATATATCTACCCACATAAAATGGATAATAATAATGCCTCTATGGTTTGTACACTTAATTTCTTACACTGACCAATGCCGCTGAAACCAATTTGTCACTCATACCAGGTCAAAACAATAAACAGATTTTGAATTATGAAAGTAGAAAGAATAAACAGATGTTTTCTTCAGAGATTAAAGCTTATTAATTTTCCACTGTTTATTATTCTTAGGGAATCAGCATTAGCTTCACAAATGGCATCTTCTTCACTCATAGGATTTATTGCAGAATGTGTTTTTAAACCCAGCTGTCATTCTGTTTAGTTAAAATGCCTCTTTTGTCTTTGTTTTCAGCTATTAAACTTTCTAGCTTTATTTTTTTTTTTGCTTCACACTACTGTAGAAAGCCACCAGTTTTAGACTTATTTTTTTCACATTTTATATTTAAGTTTACAGTTAATTATCAACCCAGGAGAGAAATAGGAGGTTATTTATTATGACAAGAAAGCCAGTTTGTATTTTACCCCTAAATTATATGAAGGTATTAAATTATATCCCTTCAAAAGTAGTCATCAGACACTATAGGATTGCCTGCAGTATGTCAACAAGCTACTTTTTTCTCCTTCCTGTGGATATGTTTGCCCTAATAAATGTTATTTTCATTTGACATGTTCTACTGAAGAAATGTATTGCAAAGAATGCGTGAATGCTGTATATAAAACAAGATATGGGGCAAATATTTGAATATTATCAGAGTACTCCCCTCCCCCCAAGACATTGGTGCTGACTGAGCTGGAAGAATTCAAATCCAAACCCTTACCAAACCAATCATATTGGACAGCTTTCTCCTAGGTTAGAGATCACTTGAGTAAAATGTAAAATCTGCATACATAACAAATTAATAAAAGTTTCAAAGTGCTGAAACTGCTGAATTCTCCTGTTAGATGAAGAAGAATGTTCTGCTTTTACCAACTGCATGGCTTTGCCGGGATTTTTTTTTTTTTTTTACCCAATATCTTCACATTTTCATGAAAGGTCATACTTTATGTTCAAATGGTGTAGTTTCTGATCAACTGGATTTAAATGTAGATCAAGAAAAGTCAACTGGATTATAGAATGAGAACTGGATGATAAACATTTTAAGCAATATTGCAGAAGGGTTATTTTTACAGATGATACCAAAATCTGCAACAGCGTTGACACATTGGAAGGAGTAGAAAATATAAGGAAGGATTGAGCTTGAGGAATCATCTAGAATTTTGCAGCTAAGATTTCAAGTTAAAAAATGCAAGGTGATGCATTTCAGTTGTAAAAACCAAAGGGAGTGATAGAGAAAGTGAAGTTCTGTGCACAGAACAAGAGCAGGATCTGGGGGTGATCATACCTGGGCTTAAGGCATTCAAACTAGTAGAAAAAACAATGGCAAAAGGTAGAAGGCTAATTGGGTATATAATGAGAGGACTAGCTCTTAAGAAAAAGGAGGTGATATTGCCTTTGTATAAGTTTTCGGTGAGACCTTATTTGAAGCACATTGTATAATTCTAGAGACCGTATCTTCAAAAGGAT
This sequence comes from Rhinatrema bivittatum, assembly GCF_901001135.1. NCBI lineage: Eukaryota > Metazoa > Chordata > Amphibia > Gymnophiona > Rhinatrematidae > Rhinatrema > Rhinatrema bivittatum. Next base: position 155,454,502 of record NC_042618.1, read on the forward strand.
ATAAACCAGATGAGTTGGTCCAAATTATCAGTATTTTTCTTCATAAAGCATATGGGGACAGGCTAACCCTAAACATATATACACTGGAGGAAACGAGAAAAAGGATAGAGACATTTAAATACCTCCAAGGATTAAATGCACAGGAAACAGGTCTCTTTCAATGGATATGAGGCTTTAAAATGAGGGTTCATGGGGTGAGAGTTAAAGAGGTAAAAACAGGAGTAATCTAAGGAAATATTTATTTGTGGAAACAATGGTTGATCCATGAAATGTCCTCCCAATGGAGGTAGTGGACACAGAGACAATGTCAATATCAAGAAAGAATGAGACAAGCACACAAGGTCTCTGAGAGAGAGGAAGGAATTGTAAGGATAAGTGGGAGGTGAGAATGGGCAGACTCGATGGGCCATATGGTCTTTATCTGCTGTCATATTCTCTGTTTCTAATTTGTATTAAAATATCTAGGAGAAGAGCAATGAAGTGGGCCATAGGTATTAACATTATAACAGCCAGTGCCCCACTGTTGTGGGCATAGACCCTTGGGACGAGGTGGAGTTGATGCAACCTGTAGAGAGGAGCCCTGAAGGTCCCTACCATTGGCTGGTGGAGCTGGCTGTGGCAGAGGCCCAACTGGAGCTTCACCTATATCGTTCCTCTTAGGTTGAGCCCTTGGGTGCTGGGGCTAGCAGAATGTAGGCATGGTCATCTGTAGTAGAGGTGAAGATCGATCAAAGTCATCGGGTCGCAGGACAGAGTCCGGGGCAGACTGAATCAGTGGAGTCAGAGACAAGCAGCGGTCACGGCAGGCGGTGTTCAATCTGAGATGAGATCCAGACAGTGGTAATTGGCAGGTGGAGTTCGGTCAGAGTCGAGGACCAGGTGGTGGTCAGTGGCAGGTAGAGTTTATTCAGAGTCAAAGTTCCAAGCTGAAATAAAACCAGAGATCCAGCTGAGGGAGACAAGGGTCAGAGAGTAGGCAGAGAGGCAAGGAAGAGCACAGGCGGGCAGAGAAAACACAGAAGACTGAAGATGAAGAGCTGAAGACTGACCACAGAGAAAACAATGACAAGGACCTCAGGAACACAGACCAAGACTGCCCCAACAGGAAACACAGAGATGAGAACAGGACACTAGGAACTCAGGAACAATGATCAGGAACTCAGGAGCAGCAATCAGGAACACGCAGAGGCAAAGCACTTCTACTGGAGTAGTTGACCTATTGCCAAGGCAAGAAGCTACTGCAGTGGTGGCCTTTTATGGTTCCTAGGTGGTGATGTCATCAGTTGATCTCACTGGTCTATTCCCACCAAGGGCCCTTTAAGAAGGGCAAGGTTAGTCATGCGTGTGCCTAGGAAGGGCCTGGGACAGCTACAGCACTGGAGGCAGGTGGAGCACGACAGGGCCAGCGTTGGCAGTCATGGGAGTGGCAGGTGGAACATGTCGATCAGCTGCTTCTCTCTTCAGGGGCCTTCCTCAGGGTCTGGCAGCATCACAACAGGCCCAGGGCCAGAGGCAAGAGCAATTTTCCACAGGCCTGCTCTGTGGACTGCTGAACACAACAGTATCCTCCTCTTAAACCCTCTCTCTCTGAGAGTCTTGGTTTCTTGGGGTGCAGGACATGGAGCTCCTTTAATAGATTAGTATCCAGAATATTGGAAGCGGGTTACCAAGTATTTTCTTTGGGCCATATTCCTTCCAGGAGATAAGATACTCCAATTTCTTGCTCCGACGCCTGGAATCTAGAATCTCTTTTACTTCATAAATCGTGCTATCTAAGTATCTATAGAAGTAAGCTCCTGAGGATTCATGGTGCTCTTGAGGGCCAGGATAGAATTAAGGATTTTAATAGAAGCACATGGAATATGTTTGTATGCCCAAAGTGGGAAGAAGCTTCAATTGACTACAGGTCCAATAGACTACAGGACTTCAATAGACTACAGGTCCAACCTGGTGGAGGATACTAAATGGACCTTTGAAATCAGGACTAGGCCTCCAGTGAGCATCAATGGTCTTCTTGATTCTTTGGGCGACTCTTTGAAGGAGGCTATTCACATGGGCCCTAAGATTGTGGAGTTCTTGGGCAGCTAACTGGGCAGCAGGTGAGGGTACTGCCACAGGGAGAGGCAGAGGAGGCAAGGGTTGTTTCCCATAAACCACTTGGAATGGTGAGAAGCCAGTGGAGCTGCAAATGTGTGAGTTTTGGGAAAACTCTGCCCTGGGCAGAAGGGAAGCTCAATTATCCTGGAGTTCATTGGGGTAGGCCTGGAGGAAGTAATTGACTGGTTTGTCTGCTTGGACTGACCATTCCTCTGTGGATGATAGGGAGTTGTAAAATCCAGGTTGACATTGAACTTTTTGCACAATTAACACAATATTTTGATGTGAATTGTACTCCTTGGTCTGATGCAATGTGCTTGGGAAGTCCATGTAAAAAGAAAATGTGGAGTGTAAAGAGACGTGCCAGTTCTGGTGCAGAAGGAAGGCCCAGAAGTGTGATAAAATGAGCCATCTTTGAGAAGCAGTCAACAACCACCCAAATTATGGTTGCACCATCTGAGAGTGGAAGATCTACTATAAAATCAATGGATAAATGAATCCAGGGTTCCCTCAGGGCTGGCAATGGCTATAACAACCCCCACAGTTGTCCTAACAGAGCTTTTTGCCTCACGCAGTTGGGACAAAAGTCCACATAGGCCCGAACATCCTGACTAATTTGAGGCCACCAGTAATATTGTTGGAGAAGTGTGAGGGTTTAGGCCCACCCAGGGTAGCTTGCAACATGGGTGTCATGGGACCATCTCAATACCTTTTCTCTGAGTTTACGGGGAATGACCATATTCCCTGGTGGGGATGATCATGGAGGTGGCTAGGAGGATCCTGGCCAGGTCAATGATGGGCCTGGGAGGTTCTGGGATATCTTCTACCTGAAAGGGGTGCAAGAGGGCATCTACCCAGATGTTCTTGAGGGCCGGATGATATCTCAGCTCAAAATTAAAAAATGCAAAATATAGGAACCAGTGGGCCTGTCATGCATTTAAACATTGTGCATGATGGAGATGTTCCAGATTCTTGTGATCTGTGTAGATAGTAATACAGTGCTGAGCACTATCAAGCCAGTAGCGTTACTCCTCAAGAGCTAGCTTGATCACCAGGAGCTCTCTATCTCCAATGCCATAGTTGTATTCAGCTGATGAAAACTTCATTGAAAAGAATGAGCAAGGATGGAGAACCCCTTAGGGGAATAGTGGCTTAGAACTGCCCCTACCCCCACCTCTACAATGAAGGGGCATGTAGGGTCTGGATGGTAAAGACAGGATTTCTGTAGAAAGGCATCCTTTAACTCTTGGAAGGCTGCTTTGGCTTCAAGAGGCCAGAGCTTAGTGTTATCCCCCTTATGGGTGAGAGCGATGAGAGGAGCAGAGATCTTGGAGTAATTTGTGATGAAGTACCAGTAATAGATGGCGAAGCCCAAGAATATTTGCAGAGCTCGTAGCCCTATCGGTTGGGGCCAATTCTGGATAATTTTGACCATGACTGGATCCATGTGGAACACTTTTCTGGATAAAATGTACTCTAGAAAGGGAAGACTCTCTTTTTCAAATAGGCATTTCTCTAATTTTGTATACAACTTGTTGTCCTATAGCCACTGAAACACCTGGCGAACATCACAGCAATGGAAATGGAGGTCTCTGGAGAAGATGAAGATATCGTCGAGGTATAGGACAACACAGAAATAGAGAAGATCCCTGAAGATTTAATTTATCATCTTTTGGAAGACTGCCAGAGTATTGCATAGCCCGAAGGGCATCATCACATACTCATAATGCCCATCTCCAGTTTTGAATGCTGTCTTCCATTCATCCCCAGACTGAATTTGAATCAGGTTGTAGGCTCTTTGGAGATCTAATTTTGTGAAGATCCTCACCCCTTGAAGTTGGTCAAAAAGTTTAGAGATCACAGGTAAAGGATACTGGTCCTTTTTGGGAATTGCATTCAACCCATGGCAGTCAATGCAGGCCTTGAGCAACTTGTCCTTTTTTAAGACATAGAAGAAGCCATCACAGGCCATGGATGAGGATCACTGGATGAAACCCAGTCTAAGTTTTCATGGATATATTCCGACATTATCTTAGTTTTGGGAAAAGACAAAGGATAGATCCTGTCCCAAGGAGGCTGGGTATCAGGCAGCAATTCAACCCCACAGTCGTATTCCCTATGGGGTGGCAATGCCTTGACCTAATTTAAAAAACACATCTCAAAATCGCTGTACTGTGGGGAGAGATGCAGTAGGGAGGTAACCAGGGTTAGGCGAAGCAGAGGTTCCACCCACTCTAGACAGAAACCATGGAAGTGAGGGCCCCAGCTGGTGAGATGTAATGAGGCCTAGCCAAATTGGGGAGAGAGCAGTTGTATCCAAGGAAGCCCCAAGACAATAGGATTGTTCGCTCTGTCAATAACGTGGAAAATGATGTGTTCCACATGGAGAAGCCCAGTATGTATAGTCAAGGGTGCGGTGGCGAGGATGATCTAACTGGGCAAAGGATCCAGTGACTAGAAGAAATAATTAAGGGGTTTTTCCATGGGAAGCTGTAGCTGGTCCACCAGGGCTTTCATCACAAAATTTCCCCAGGAGCCAGAGTCAACCAGAGCTTAGGTGGTAAATTCTCTGTTACCCACCAAGATTGTCACTGGAAGTGTCAGTTGAGGAGCCAGAATTGTGAAACCTTGGACCACCTCCCCACCAGAACCTAGGCTCTGAGTTTTCCCAGCTTAACCAGGCATAGTGCGAGCCGGTGCCCCATGTTGGCACAATAAAGGTACAGGCTTAGCAGGCGTTGATAAAGCCTCTCTTAAGGAGCGAAGTGACTCTGCCCTAGCTGCATAGGTTCCTCAGGGCGCATCATTGCTGATGGTGCTGCTGTTGGTGGAGAGAGCTGGAGCTGAAAGTGGGGGGGGGGGGGGGGGGAGCTCACTAGTTCTTTGCTGGATTCAGCGGTTGATCCTCCCTGCCAGGTCAATGACCCTATCCAAGGACTAAGGAATCTCGTGGGCAGCCAGCTCGTCCTTAATTCATGAGGACAAGCCCTCCAAGAAGATGCTTTGGACTGTCTTCTCTTCAGTTAAGCTCCGTGGCCAGGGTCCAGAATTTAATAGCATAATTCATCAAGGTTCAGGTGCCCTGGTGCAAATAGAGGAGGTCAGAACCTGCTGTGGCCAGCCGGCTGGGCTTGTCGAAGTGATCTTAAAGGCCCTCACAAACTGCTGCAGATCTTGAAAGAGTAGGTCTGCACACTCCCATAATGGGGAGGCCCAGGCCAGAGCCTTTCCATCGAGGAGGGAAAGAATGAATATCTTCTTGACTGCATCATTAGGAAATAGCACTGCCTGAAGGGAAAAATACATACAGCATTATCTGAGGAATCCTCGGTAGTGTTTTGGGTCCCCAGCATACTGGGATAGAGCCCGTAAATGCAGGATGGGGCGACTCGCTGCAGATGTAGCCAGTGAGGCAGCTGTAGGTAGGACAGGGGCAGCCAAAGCTGCTGTCACATCTAGGCGGGCATTGAGTCGCTCCTTGGAATTCACCAAGAGCTATAGGAAGCACTGCTGATCCTGAAGTTTCTATGCCAATCCTGGAGGGCAGTGGTGTCCACTGAGACCATGGCCTTGGCAATTTGTTGTGGGCATGGACCCTGGAACAATTAGATGAAAAGTTTCAGTAAGATCTTCTTTCCTCTTGCTCTGCCATTTTTTCAGCAGGCTAATCTTGGATTTGACTGTTCCTACTGGAAACCTTATCTCAGGATCTTCATTTTAGTGTTTACTGTATTTTATTTTTTAATTTCAGACTTTCATTGTTTGACCATGAAAGCAAGATGTAAAAATACAGCTGATATAAAGAATACTGAGATCTGAGGGGACGAGATAGTTACTGATGAGAAATCAGTGATTGGAGGTAGGGAGGGCTGGTACCATACATATAATGCCTTTTACGTCATCACCTGTACTTTTTATGGAATGCAGAGTAATGTATTAATGAAAGGTGTGATGTGAGATGAAGGCAACTCCTAGCAGATTAGTCAGAGATGCACATTCTGAATTAAGTGCAAAAGATGGAGGAAAGAAACTGGATGGATGCCCAGTGAGAAAGAAATCAGTTCTGGACAAGGCATGGGCAAACATTTTAGTGAATCTATTGAAAAGAAAATGGTGGATTGCAGAAACAAGTCCCCCTAGTTTCCTGCAATAGATCAGACACAGATTCTTCTCTATGGCAAGAGATATAAAATTATGTGACAGTTCTGTGGCACATTTGCCTAGATTTGAACTGTGTATATGTGCCTTACTTTAAAGTGCACAAAAGTCAGTTGTTTTACTATGGGGACAATTTTCAAAGTTCTTAATGCAGGTAAACCCATGTTTTCCCTTGTAAAAATGCCTTTCGAAAATTGCAAGTAAACAGCGTGCAGCATTTTCCCCAGATGGAAAGGGGTAGGGATGGGGCAGGGCTGGTGAAGAGAAAGCAAAAAATACTCCTGGTTTTAATTTTGAAATCCCAGAGCATACTTTATTACATATACTTTGCACCTATGGGCGTGAACTAGGCATTTGCAGAAGTACTCAGTAGGGATGTGAATCGTTTTTCAACGATTAAAATTATCGTCCGATAATGTTAATATCGTCTTAAATCGTTATAGAACACTATACAATAGAAATTCTAACGATTTATCGTTAAAAATCGTTAAATCGTGTTAGTGCGCACTAAATCGAGTTAGTGCGCACTAACTCCCCGTTAGTGCGCACTAACTCGATTTAGTGCCCACTAACTGAAAATGATACAAATAAACACTTTCCAGGTCACTGAAGGTCAGTTAGGAATGAATATGTGTTCCTATTGGCTGGCTGCCCTCTTATCTATTGAAGTTACCAAGGTTACCACTGAGGTGATGGTTGGGGGGATGGGAAATGGAACTGGAAACTAACGAACACCAACAGAAAATGAAACAAAGTGTTCACACTTCCCAGGTCAGTAAAGGTCACTTAGGAATGAATATGTATGTATGTATTCCTATTGGCTGGCTGTGCTCTTATCTATTGATGTTACCAAGGCTAACACTGAGGTAATGGTTGGGGGGATGTGAAATGGAAATAGTTGGAAGCTTGACAAAAAAAGTAATGTAATGATCAGCACTCACGTGAATAGAACTTGTTTGTTTATTATTTTTGTTAGCAGGCACCTGAAATGCTAGTGCATGTTGAATTTGCCAATCACTGTGCATTTTAGAAAGGTGGTCCTGGCTGGAACTGTACACAGTTCAAATATATGTAATTGATTGTTGGTAAGTGTATTTTTTAAGTAGCCACACTGGCACAAGTATGTTTACTTTTCCTCCTACTTAACTCACTAGCTCAGCTTTGTAAGAAGGGCTTCTCTGCTTGTGTGTTGTTTTTGTTTGGTGTGAGGAGAGCAGAAACATCAGATCTTTATTCAATCTACTACAGTCATCTCTTACAGTGCCCTATCCCTATTAATACCAGGAGTGTTGTGATCTTCCTGCACACAGTGCCCTAACCCTGATACCAGTCTGAGACAGCTCCCTCCCTGCATTACTAGTGAGAGGCTGGCTTCACAGACAGGGGGGAGCTGCCTGACCCTCACTCCTGACTTCCCCCATGTCCCAGCTAGTGAATGGTGTGTGGGTGAGGGGGGGGGGGGAGGAGGATGGTGAAGTCTGAGACAGCTCCCTCCCTGCATTACTAGTGAGAGGCTGGCTTCACAGACAGGGGGGAGCTGCCTGACCCTCACTCCTGACTTCCCCCATGTCCCAGCTAGTGAATGGTGTGTGGGTGAGGGGGGGGGGGAGGATGGTGAAGTCTGAGACAGCTCCCTCCCTGCATTACTAGTGAGAGGCTGGCTTCACAGACAGGGGGGAGCTGCCTGACCCTCACTCCTGACTTCCCCCATGTCCCAGCTAGTGAATGGTGTGTGGGTGAGGGGGGGGGGGGAGGATGGTGAAGTCTGAGACAGCTCCCTCCCTGCATTACTAGTGAGAGGCTGGCTTCACAGACAGGGGGGAGCTGCCTGACCCTCACTCCTGACTTCCCCCATGTCCCAGCTAGTGAATGGTGTGTGGGTGAGGGGGGGGGGGGAGGAGGATGGTGAAGTCTGAGACAGCTCCCTCCCTGCATTACTAGTGAGAGGCTGGCTTCACAGACAGGGGGGAGCTGCCTGACCCTCACTCCTGACTTCCCCCATGTCCCAGCTAGTGAATGGTGTGTGGGTGAGGGGGGGGGGGGGAGGATGGTGAAGTCTGAGACAGCTCCCTCCCTGCATTACTAGTGAGAGGCTGGCTTCACAGACAGGGGGGAGCTGCCTGACCCTCACTCCTGACTTCCCCCATGTCCCAGCTAGTGAATGGTGTGTGGGTGAGGGGGGGGGGGGGAGGATGGTGAAGTCTGAGACAGCTCCCTCCCTGCATTACTAGTGAGAGGCTGGCTTCACAGACAGGGGGGAGCTGCCTGACCCTCACTCCTGACTTCCCCCATGTCCCAGCTAGTGAATGGTGTGTGGGTGAGGGGGGGGGGGGGAGGATGGTGAAGTCTGAGACAGCTCCCTCCCTGCATTACTAGTGAGAGGCTGGCTTCACAGACAGGGGGGAGCTGCCTGACCCTCACTCAAGCAGAGAAGCCCTTCTTACAAAGCTGAGCTAGTGAGTTAAGTAGGAGGAAAAGTAAACATACTTGTGCCAGTGTGGCTACTTAAAAAATACACTTACCAACAATCAATTACATATATTTGAACTGTGTACAGTTCCAGCCAGGACCACCTTTCTAAAATGCACAGTGATTGGCAAATTCAACATGCACGTGTCTGCTAACAAAAATAATAAACAAAGAAGTTCTAGTCACGTGAGTGCTGATCATCACATGTCAAGCTTCCAACTGTTTCCATTTCACATCCCCCCAACCATTACCTCAGTGGTAACCTTGGTAACATCAATAGATAAGAGCACAGCCAGCCAATAGGAATACATATTCATTCCTAAGTGACCTTTACTGACCTGGGAAGTGTGAACACTTTGTTTCATTTTCTGTTGGTGTTCATGAGTTTCCAGTTCCATTTCCCATCCCCCCAACCATCACCTCAGTGGTAACCTTGGTAACATCAATAGATAAGAGGGCTGCCAGCCAATAGGAAACCATATTCATTCCTAACTGACCTTCAGTGACCTGGAAAGTGTCTATTTGTATCATTTTGAGTTAGTGCGCACTAAATCGAGTTAGTGCGCACTAACGGGGAGTTAGTGCGCTCTAACTTGAGTTAGGGCGCACTAATCGGAAAAAACAATTTTTCAACGAAATAATCGTGCCAAACACGATTTTCTTCTCCTGCCACACGATTTCTATCGTTAAGAGGATATGGAAAACGATTCACATCTCTAGTACTCAGGGCCTTGTTGGCCAGAAAATTTCAAAGGGAAAACTCTGCAGAGAGTTTCCTTTTGACAATGAGCTTGCAGGTCAGTAGGTATCCACAAACCTGCAAGTTCACTGCAATGTTTAAAAATTGCCTCCTAAAATTGTAAAAATTTTAAATGTTTTCATCAGAAGAATAAAATAAAATTGTTGTCCAACCTTTGATGTATCACTAGATAGTTTTCCTTCTCGTTTTCTTCCTTCTTGGGAGGAGGAATAGCCTAGTGGTTAGAGCAGTGGACTATGACTATGACTATGAACCAGGAGACCAAGGTTCAAGTCCTGCTGTTACTCCTTGTGACCTTGGGCAAGTCACTTTACCCTACATTGCCTCAGGTACAAAAACTTAGATTGTAAGCTCCTCTGGGGATAAAGAAATATCTACAGTACCTGAATGTAAACCAGTGTGATATCTCAATTGAGATGAATGTCGGTATATAAAAATAATAAATAAATAAAATAAATTCTTCTCCTATATTTCTTTCACTTTTCATTGCATTTGCTTTCATACATTTTCTGTCTTTCCTCGTATCCTGCGACTCTCAAAAGCCAATGTCATGCAGTAGAAGAGTAGCCTAGTGGTTAGAGTAATAGGCGGTGACCTGCAAAAGCTAACGTTCAAATCCTGCTGCTCTTGCTCTTTGTGAGTCACTTCACTCTCCACTACCATAAACATGAACTTTAGGATCTGCTTTCTAAGAAGTGGTATTTTTCCTGGCACACAAAATACCATGGATTCACAAAACTGTAGTAACCCGTTTCACAGCGTTCTCAATCCTGTAGAATTCCCCCTAGCAGAAAAATACTGCAGCTTAGCTGACCCCCAGAATTAGTATGTAATGGCAGCCCAACATTCTGGGGCCACCATATTTTAAAGGGCCTGAGCTATGCAAACAGTAACCCCCTCCTCCATCGTGTACAACCATCTGGTGACTTGAGACAGCTACTGTCCCGAACCTACCTGGCAGCCAAAAAAAAATAAAGTTTTCAAAGTTGCCTGTCTCCAGGTGCAGACGTCTCCTCTAAATCCCTTCCCATTTTTTAAACCTCCCCCCCCCTCCATCTCAAGAGCTCAAACTCCTCCACATCATAGTCTAACCTCTTGACCTCCCCGCCGGCCCTTACCTAGGTAGCACTGGTGGTACAATGGTTCCCAGAGTGTTTCCTATGGCTCTAAGCCTGGTGCCATCATTTACAATGATGTCATATCTTGTCATATCTTCACCCCCATCACGTGATGGGGGTGAAGATATGACATTGGCCATCTGGTGCTAATTTGAATATTGACCATTATGTTGATAGGTGTGGTAATTAATAAAGGGAATGAGTTTTTTTAGGCTTGTTTCACAAGAGCAAGAACACCTGTACTGGAATGTTTGTCTGTCTGTCCATCTGTCCATCCATCTGTATGCATCTCAATGTGATCTCTGACGTGTGTGCGGTCATACAGCTTTAGTCATGTGGCCAAGCACACTGCATGTGAGGCAGGGGAGGAGAGTGGGAGGAGCAGCAGGAGTTCATGGCATCGCCTGTTCCTATATTTATTAGCCTCGTGGCAGTGCAGGAGCCAGGAAGGTCAGTGGCAGTCCACACTTTCATTGCCTCTAGTGCTTCTCATATCTGCTGGTCCCATGGCAGTGCAAGACCTCAGAGGAGCAGCAGGATTCCGACTTTCCACCACCGCAACCAGTTTCCCCATGTATGCTGGATCTGCAGCATTTTTAAGAGTTTACTGGGAGAGGTAAGTGGATTTTACTTGGGTTGAGCAAGAGAAATGCACCCCTGTTCAATCTTCTAGCATGTATTTAGAATTTGTTAACTATATATATAGGGGTGAATTTCCAAAGGGGTTCAGCCTCAAAAAATAGCATATACAGATGTAAGTAGCATGCATGCATGTATGTGCAATTTTATAAACAGCGAGAATGCACACATATTTTCAGTTTTGTGTACATATTTTACAGAGGGAAGCAAGGGGCAGTCTGGGGCGTTCCAGGATGAAGTTCAAAAGTACGTGTAGTAGTTATACATATACATTACCAAATGCGTATACATTACATAACTAATTCATACACTTTTACACCTGCTAATTGACTCACGCAAGTGAAATCGGACGTATCAATTGTCTGCACGTTTTGGGTGGAAGGTCTTGGTAAACTGGTGGAGGTCCAGGGTGAAGTTTCAGCAGGTTTAGGTAAACTGGTGAAAGACTGGGTGAACTGGTGGAAGTATCGGTGAACTGGTGATTTCAAGTACACAGGCAAATATTTTCAAAACCGTATAGGTTCATACTTTATAAAATCCCTGCCTTCATGTTTAATTCTGGGTGTTTGTTCATGCAGTGTCTCTTATGTATGTTTACAATTTTTTAGTGAAAGATTAATTTAACCAGAACAGCATAGTACATATTTGTTTCTTCTACAGACCATGCCTCATACAGATCTTGGAATCATAATTATTGCATTTTTTCTTTTCTCCCATAACAGAACCAATAACTCCCCTTGCCCGTCCTCCCACCCTCACCCTCATTCAGAATACTTTCAAAAACAATCATTTTCAAGTTTGTATTTCAAGAAATACTTAAGAGGAATATGAAGTTATGAACAAGAAAAATGCAAGCAAAAACCATCCAAGAAATTAGAGGACTTCTAATACATTTTGTTCACAATAAATAGGGGAACAGCTCAATCGAAAGAAATTACACCAAAATGATGAAAAGCAAGAAAAAGAGGAGAGGTTAGTGATGTATTCTAAGAGGATTCAAGGTAGAAAGGAGCCCAGTAAACTCTGGCAAACAACAGAGGTCTGATCCTTAGAGAAGCTGAGGCCAATATTCAAAGGAACCAAAAATGGGTAACTTATCCAGCTAAATTTAGCTGGATAAATTTAGCTGGATAAGTTATCCCAGATATTCAGAGGATAAGCATCCCACTGAATATATCTGATTAAACTCATCCTGCTGCCTTTAGCCAGATAATATTAAACCTTGCTGGCTCTCTTGAATATCACTGGTTAGGTTTAAAATTATCTGGCCTCTTGTGGCTGAATAACTTTAGCCTTAACTGCCTATATTTGAAAGGATATAACCAGTTAACTAGGGACAGCCTGTAAAGAAAAAAGAGGTGATCTGGGGGCCCAGTGGCCTGAAATCCTGCCCCTCACTCAGGTTGGAATAAAGTGGCCTGCCGGGCCAGGCCTTTTCCACTCCCCCATACCTCTCCAGATACGATTTAAAAATAAAGGTAGTAGTAGTTGGCACTATACCTGGAAACTTTTGATTTCCACTCAATCCTGAGATTGTCATAGGATTGGGGGGAGGGGGGTGTTAGGGTCGGTAGCAGCATGTGCACCAACTTTCTTTCTCACACATACCCTAACACATTCACATGTTCCCTCACATGCTCTCACTCACACTCCTCATTCACCCATACACATACACTCACACACATGCTTTGACACATTCATTCCTTTCCCTTTTTCACACACACACATGCCCAGTCACTCCTCTTTTTCCTCCACACACACACACACACACATGCACACTCACTCCTTTTTCTCCTCCTCCACGTACACACATGCACATTCACTCCTCTGCTTCTTCCAGACACACACATACACTCTCAAACATACATTTACTCTCACACATACATGCACACACGCTCACTAATTCTCCTCTCTCTTCTACACACAGACATGTGCATTTACATATTCCTCTCTCTTTTAGACACACATGCACACTCACTCCTTTTCTCCTCCTCCACACACACACACACATGCACACTCACTCCTTTTCTCCTCCTCCACACACATGCACACACATGCACATTCACTTCTCTGATTCTTCCAGACACACACATACACTCTCAAACATACATTCACTCTCACACATACATGCACACACGCTCACTAATTCCCCTCTCTTTTCTACACACAGACATGCACATTTACATATTCCTCTCTCTTTTAGATAGACACACATGCACACTCACTCCTTTTCTCCTCCTCCACACACACACACACACACACACATGCACACTCACTCCTTTTCTCCTCCTCCACACACATGCACACACATGCACATTCACTCCTCTGCTTCTTCCAGACACACACATACACTCTCAAACATACATTCACTCTCACACATACATGCACACAAGCTCACTAATTCCTCTCTCTCTTCTACACACAGACATGCGCATTTACATATTCCTCTCTCTTTTAGATAGACACACATGCACACTCACTCCTCTTCGTTTTCCACAAACACACATGTACTCTCTCACTCACATATGCATACTACACTCCTCTTCTCCATCCACCACAACCTTCTCTTTTCTCAAGCCTATAGGACCAATGCTCCTCTTCTTCCTCCTTCAGCAGCGTGGGCCTTTGCTGCCCTGTTTCATTTTCCCTGCATGAGCCTGGCTGATACTACTGTTCTTCCTGCATCTACTCAGAGGGGCCAGTGGTGCTGTTGTTCCTCAGCAGGGGGCTATTTCTGCTGTTTTTCCTCCTCCTGCAGCACTGGGGCCAACTCACCTGCTCCTCCTTCAGGCCTGGGCTGCTCCAGCCACTCTTTATTCTGGGCCTTCTTCTGTAAGCTTGGCACTTGGAGTTTTGTGGTGTTGGCCCAGAGACCCAACACTTCATTCAGAATTCCAGAGCCTCTGGGCCAAATCTGGAGAGCTCCCAGGCATAGTCATCGCCAACTTCCCCCTGCCCCCACCATCTCCTTGTTTAAGACGCCTTTCAAAAGAAAGCTCACATCTTCTCCCATCCCCACCAAAACCTAGCAGAGCCCCTCCTCAGTGCCAGAGAACCGGGAGGGAGTGGGAAGAGGCAGAGGAAGGGGGAAGAGAGAAGAAGGGGAAGGTGGCACCGTAAACTATCTGGTTAGATTGGGGGGGGGGGGGGGGGTGGAGGCCACAGCCTGACAGACCACTTTTTTCCAACTGGTGTGGGGGCCAGGTATTCAAGCCACAGCCCTGCAGACCATTTTTTTTTTTTTGCAGGCTGCCCCTGCTTAACTACATAACTTTAGACCTGCTTTCTGCCATGCCTGAAGATAGGTGAATAACCTATTTGTATAGCTCTAAATATCAGAGTTAACTGGAACAATTATTTGGCTAACTTGTCCTTGCCCCAGAGTCCTCCAACACCTTACCTTATTTATTTGGCTAAATCTTTGCCAGATAATGACTTATTTGGCTGAAAGATAGCCAGAAAAGTATAGAGAATATTCTATTCTTGCTATTTAGTTGGATAACTAAGGCCTGGATTTATCAAAATGGGCATGTTTTATGGTAATAGGCAGTTTATTGCAATTTGCGCTAATACCTTTGGGGTACATTTTTTAAAAAAGCGTGAGCGCGTACATTTGTTCACTCACCAGGTGCAAAGGATTTCAATAGATACGCGCGTAGCCGTGCGTATGTTTTAAAATCCGGGGTCGGCGCGCGCAAGGGGGTGCACATTTGTGCACCGTGCGTGCGCCGAGCCCTGCGCGCGCTGCCCGTTCCCTCCAAGGCCGCTCCAAAATCGGAGTGGCCTCGGAGGGAACTTTCCTTCTACCTCCCCCTACCTAACCCACCCTCCAGCCCTATCTAAACCCCCCTACCTTTATCGCAAAAGTTATGCCTGCTCGAGCTAGGCGTAACTTGCGCATGCCATCACCCGACCCGGAGGCCTCGGCCACACTCCCCAGAATGCCTCCCTAGCAAAGCCGTGGGACTTACACGCGTCCCGGGGCTTGCGCATGCTGCCGAACCTATACAAAATAGGCTTGGCACGCGCAGGGTTTTTTATTTTAAGGGTTATGTGCATAACCCTTTTAAAATCCACCCCAATGTGAAGAGCTAAGTTACTGTAAATTGTGATAACTTTTTTGCACTTTGAGATAAGTACCAGAATATGGTATTTCCTACATACAATCATTGGGGGGAACCATGTTTACTATATATATATGAGAGTGAGAGAGTGTGTGTGTGAGAGAGAGAGAGAGAGAGAGAACCTAGCCATGATGCCCTAACACTAGATAAATATTTATATCTGTATGGGAGGCCTACCTAGGAACTCGAGGTGAGGTTTAGGTATTAGTATAGGGGTTAAGGGCCACTTTGACATTCAAAGTGAGACGTATGAACAGAACAGTGTTCTCTTGTGAAGATTTGATGACCCTCGGAGTGAGGAAATTCACTCGAAGATGATTATTTGTGCAATGTTCTCTCAACCTAGCTTGATGTTACCCAGGTAGAGAGTCCATCAAGCTAGGTTGAGAGAACATTGCACAAATATCATCTTCGAGTGAGTTTTCTCACTCCGAGGGTCATTAAATCTTCACATGAGAGCACTGTTCTGTTCGTACATCTCACTTTGAATGTCAAAATGGCCCCTAACCCCTACACTAATACCTAAACCTCACCTCGAGGAGTAAGGTGGGCCTCCCATATAGAAATACCTATCTAGTGGTAGGGTATTATGGCTACACTCTCTCTCTCGCTCGCTCGCTCGCTCGCTCGCTCTCTCTCTCTCTCTCTCTCTGAGCTCAATGCAATAAAGCCGTAACACAACCTATCACACTACTAAAAAAGGTGCAGCTAAAATCAGGATTAAAGCCATGTGATAGGACTTTGCAAAACAGTAAACCCAGTCCACCCCCTTTTTCAGATTTGCATCACACCATACATTATGGTGCTATCGCAGGCGTTAAGGCCTTACAGCATTTTGATAAATGACCCCCTATGTGGTTTGAATACTGGCCTTAGTCTTATTGCTTAAAATCAGATAAAGCTGCCCAGGATCAGAAGAAATATATAGCATAAAGAGACCATAAGTAGAAATACAAACATACAGACAAAAACTGAACTGGAAACTGTGACAATCCTGACTCTGTATATAGTGCAACAATAGAAAAACAGTAATATCGCCATTCTTCATAAAAGAATATAATCAAGAAATATAAAACATCAATCATAATAGCAAAAACATACTAAAATAAAGAATATTTCAAAACAGCAGACAGTACATTCAATAATTAAATTCATACACATTTTTTAACATTTCTCAAAACTCAATAAAAGATTTAAAAAGAGGAGACACATCAAATAACACACAGTAAGGGAAATGAATGACTGCGATGCGATGCGATCTCCCTTTCTTCATTTCATTTGTGAGACCCCCTCCATTTGTTTCAGGGACCTCACAAATGAAACAAATAGGAACCCATTTGTTTCAGATTGCACATTTGTATTAAACAGCATTTCCCTAACCTCTAGTTTTCTGGTGCCATGACTGTTTAAATGATTTATTTATTTATTTATTTTTAATTTTTATATACCGACCTTCTTGCATAAAATGCAAATCAGGCCGGTTTACACTGAAAACTGAACAAGCAGGAAATATAATTCCTTAGTCGAATACATAGAACATCTAGAATTAAAAATGTAAAAGCAAAATTATTAAACAGCTTAATAGAGGTTATTTAAATAACAAACATAACTGAACTTATTTTACACACAGCACGAAAGTTAGCACGAAGGGGAGCACAAAGGGGAAAGCCCCTTTGTTGCGCCCCTTCGGCGCGCGACGCCCGATGTAACGGCGTCTTTTATTTATTTATTTATTTATTTATTTATTTATTTTTAGATTTTTATATACCGGTGTTCCTGTATTAAAATACAGATCACATCGGTTTACATTGAAACATAAAAATTACGCCAAGAGGCGGTACATATAACAAGGTTATAGAACTTGGAAAACAGGGAAAACAGGGAAAACAGGGAAAACTGGCTCTGCCTTTAGCATGATGATGTCATTTTGTGGGTGGGTCTCATTCTCTCTGAGGACTCCCTCCGTTCTCATTTTCAGTTTCATGGCGATTTTTTCATTTTTTTTATGTTTTCTTCAGCCCGGGATTGTCTCTCATGGTACCTGATGTTATAGTAAAATGATAGGTTTCAAATCACAAGAAACAGGTCTACAATTTCATTTTTCAGTTCCTTCAGATAGGGTACTTCAAAGATCTGGGGCATGAGTCCATAAGCCCTTTCCACTACCTCAAACTTCCCCAATTGATGCCAACTTTTCCACAGACTGGACACTTGAGGACTGGGTTGTATGTGTGTGTATGTTTGCATACATTTGCCACCACTGCCCCTGAACCTGCCTCCTCTTTTTCATCCCTCTGTTCCTTCTGTTCTAGCATCCCCAGGACATGGGTAATTTACCAATGGATCAACAGAAACAAAAGGACCATCAATGATGAGTGATGCCCTTATGAATGAACTTGAAATGCTATAAGAATGATGGAACATACTCAACATAGATACATATAATCCATTAATTGTGTGCGTGCATTGCTCATTTTTCCAAATGTTATGGAAATATTATGAGTGCATCAATCATCAATCATCTACCCCTTCACTGATCTCTTCTTAATGTGCTTTTACAGGTGGCTGAAGGACCCAGATATTTAAAAATTATGTTTAAAAATTATGTCTGGAAAAAGTATATTATAATTACAATATAAAAAACCTCTCTACCAAAACAGCATTAATTGCCAAAAAGTAACAACCCTACCTATAAAAAGGCACTCTGCAAATATTACACCAGGCTCTAAAACATTAGTGTACCTTCTACTAGGAAAACAAAACAAATGAGTTTTTATAGATCTTGACACAGAAACTAGACGTTAGTAAAATACCTCACTTTGGTCACACATGCAGAAAACAAACAAACCCTCACAAAACACGGAATAAAGAAACCATAAAGAAGAAACAGAAATGTGCAATAATGGAGAAAATAAAACATCTCTATTCCACAGAAAACATCAAATAATCATATCAAGAAATATAAAACATCATAATAGTAAAATCACCAAAAAATAACTATTGCAAAAGATCTGCTGAAAACAATATCCAATAATAAAATTTTCAAATATAAATTTTTAATAGTTTCCCCAAACACCAATAAAAGCAGAATTTGAATAAATAAATAAATAAATAAATTGAATATTTCAAAACAGAAGACACATCAAATAATACCCAATAATTAAAACTAATAAGGAGAAAATAAATCCCCTGCTCTTCATGCCTAGGAACTTTGAGGCACTCCACTCCACTCCATTGTTTACTTTTTTCCACCGTGAAAACAGACCATTTAATCCTACTCTCTGTTTCCTGCCTTTTAACCAGTTAACAATACACAAAAGGACACCTCCTCCTATCCCATGACTTTTTAGTTTTCTTAGAAATCTCTCATGAGGGACTTTGTCAAATGCCTTCTGAAAATTCAAATACACCAAATCTACCAGTTCACCTTTATCCACATGCTTATTTACCCCTTCAAAAACATTTAGCATGTTTTTGAGTAAGATTTCCCTTGGGAAAATCCATGCTGTCTGTGTCCCATTAAATCATGTCTATCTATATGTTCTGTGATTTTATTCTTTTTTCCCAACACTGAAGTCAGGTTCACCTGTCTGAAGTTTTGCGGATCACTTCTGGGGCCCTTTTTATATATTGGGGTTCCATTGGCCACCTTCCAGTCTTCAGGTACAATGGATGATTTTAATGATTGGTTACAAATTACTTGTAATAGGTCTGAAATTTCATTTTTTAGTTCTTTCAGAATCTGGAATGTATACCATCCAGTCCAGATGATTTGCTACTCTTCAGTTTGTCAATCTAGCCTACTACATCTCCCAGGTTCATCATGATTTTGGTCAGTTCATCTGAATCATCACCCTTGAAAACCGTCTCCAGAATGGCTATCTCCCCAACAACCTCCTCAGTAAACATCGAAGCAAGGAATTTAGTCTTTCCACTATGGCCTTATCGTGCCTTAGTGCCCCTTTAACCCTTCAATCATCTAACAGTTCAATTGACTCCTTCACAGGATTCTTGTTTTGGATATATTTAAAAACATTTTTAATATGAATTTTTGCCTCTACGGTCAACTTCTTTTCAAATTCTCTCTTAGCCTGTCATATCAATGTTTTATGCTTTTCCCTATTTTCTTCTTTTGGATCCTTCTTCCAATTTTTGAAGGAAGATCTTTTGGCTAAAATAGCCTCTTTACTTGTGGCAGATTGGGTAGGAGGTAGGAGAAGGAATGTATGGGGTAGCAGGAATGGAGCACAGTAGAAGTACCTGCCACTTCCTCTCCTTCTCTCCCTCTTCCTCTCTCCTGCAATTCAGATCTTCTCCCATGATCTTGGATTCTACTCCCTAAATCCTGGAACTTATTTTCCTTCCTACCTTTCTCTTCTCTTCAGATACTAGAACAGACTCCCTAACCACTCATACTCTTCTTCCCATTCCTCAGTCCCAGAAAGAACCTCTCTTCTTCTTCCTCTTCTTCCCAATCCCAAATTTCTGATCTCCCACTGACCCCATCCTCACTTTCCATGATATTCCCCATTTCCTATCCTCCACACCCTTGGTTCTCGCTTTCTCCTCCCTCCATCCCCAGTCCTCTTTCCTTCTTATACTCCCCCATGCCTTGTTTACCTACCTTCTCTTTCCCCTATTCCTAGTATTCCTCTCTTCCTCTCCCTATCCCTGGTCTTCTCACCCTCTCCATCTCCTCTCTCCATCTGTTATATCTCTTCCTTATACTGATATGTGTGATCCCTTTTCCTCACCCAGTAAAAAGAAAGATTATACAGATACAGGGAAGGTTGGATAACTATTTTATTTTATAACATAATATAAAAAATAGAAATATTTGTTAATGTGCTTTAGAATTTCCTAAGTTTTGTCATAGATCATTCCCCTGAGCTGCTGCAGGAAACTGTGAGGCAGTGTCTTTGACATTCTGTTCCTTATTGTTCAATCTCTAGATGGATGTGACAGCTTCAACAGTACCTAGGTATGGCAAACCTTAAATCTGTCACTGCTGGAATGGGGGTACATGGGATGAGGGTGACTCATGAGAAGTTCAGTGGTGGAGACAAGGACATATTCTGATTTCAAGAAAGCATAGAATAAACACAGAGGATCTCTGAGGGAGTGGTAGAGATTTTAGAGCCAAGAAGTTGTGTGGATGGGCAGACTAGATAGACCATATGGTGGTCTTTTTAAACCATCATGCTTCTATGTTTCTGTATTCAGAATGTATCTGGTTAGGTTTACAGTTGTCATGGTAAGCTTACCTGGGTAATTTTAGGAAAATCTATTCAGTGGGAGACTTGTGCTACTGAATATTCATCATAAACTATTTGGCTAACTTTAGCCAGATAACTTGTCCACTCGCCACATTTCTGAATATTGATCTCAAAGTTTTTAAAATTGAAGGTATTCTCATATATCAAAACTCCCCCCTACCTCCTCCTCCGGAACACCACTCTATGTGTACATAGTAGTATATGGGTTATTTGCCTACTTTTATGTGCACAAACCCAGGGCAATTTAATAACAAATCAATTAAGCATATAAATTTGCACTATAAAATATAGCAAAGACTTAACTAGATACATAAAACCCTGCGTTCTTAAGTTTCTGCATTTGGTAATTATTATCTGACTGAGTACTGGAAATGTGTTGTGTGCTTGCAAAGGTGAAAGCTAAACTAAACATAATAAAGTATCTTCCAACCTGGATGAACACTGGTGAGCTTTGTCATTGCCTTACCTAAGCAGTATTTTGCAGCCCCCTGCTTCCAGAGTTAAGGGAACTCCGCCTCATCAGCTCATATTACTGCTTAGATTTCCTTGTGAAAAACATGAGCTAATGCTAAACATCTGCTGCTGTTAAAAATAGATGAGTGTATTATTAATGGCCAATATATAAAGCTGAAAATTCAGCCATTAAAATTGGATAAATTAGGGGAAAGAAAGCACAGCTGGTCCACCCTGCTTCTTGCATTCCAAGCTGTCCACTGCTTGTGCCAGATCATGTGTCCTTAACAAAATAGATGTTGAAAGATTTTTGTACACAAACTAAATCTGTATTGAACCTGACACAAAGCTCTTTATTTAACCTTAGATTTTTCAACCTTTCAGCATACCTGACCCATTGCAACAGCTAATTGTGCTTTATTTAAAAGGCAATAACGTCGTGCTGAAATTGAAACAAATGGAAATGGCAGATACTTTGCTCACACATGCCAGTCTTTGAAAGCTTCTAAGAAGGAGATTTTGGGGAAGGAGGATGGGGTGAACAAGCTAATGTGTTGATCTCCAATTTAACTACCTCAGAGTCTGGGGACTTTTAGGATGGAAAAATTGGGAATCCAATTGGCTATCTGACCAAAGAAAGAGGAGGATATTCCTCTCCTAAACAGGGAGGTTTGGCTAAGGTTTTTTCTCTGTTGACTGATAGGAAAAGTCTAGGATCATAGAGATTCTGACACCATTAAGTGTGCTTGATAAAACATTTTTCCAATACTGCACTGGATACAATAGATTTTGCTTCTGAGTTTTCGGTTGTCTTTTCTTTCACAACACTAATGTTTCCAGATGCCACCTTCTTTTAACCTAGGAAAATGAGTACTCCGATTCCCTTTTGGATTCTTTGGTGCACAGATATTCTTTCTTAGACTGGGCATAGAGGCATCTGAAAACAGAACTTTGACATACTAGACCAGAACTACCAGTGACATTTTCCCATTTGGGTTCAACTGACTCAGTGTTTGGGGCACAGAACTGCACAGCCCCACCTCCACTGCTCACTGTGTAATCTTCAACAAGTCACTTATTCTGTCTGTGCTGACAATGTAAATTATAAATTCTTTGTGGCAGAGACATTGTGATCATGTAAGCTAGTCTATACCCTACAGTGCTGAGTGCCTAGTACAATGTAAAGAATGTATTAAAGGGGAGGCAAGATGGTATCCAGGATATAGTCATGAGCTTAGTGTTCAGCATTACCTGTGGAAGTGATGGCAATTACCTTGTTTTCTATAGATTTTTAGTATGGTTTCACTGGTGAAGAGAAAGGGGGGAAGCTGTTCTCTTCAGAAGATCTCTCAACAAACCCATCAACAGGGCTGATGTATACTTTCCTAGTTGGTCAGAATGGGAGGGAAGGAAAAGGGGAAAATGGAGGGTGAGTTGGGAAAGCAGGACCTGAGCAGTAAGCTGCCTGATACTCTTGTTATTAATCGACTGATTAGGTTTTAAGTCCTGAGCTCCTTCTGCAACCAAAGGCTTGGAGGGTTGATGTATAGGAGTCCTCTGATGGAGGGTCTCTGCTATAATTAGATCCATATAGGGCCACAGAGTTACTGACTAATATCAGCAGTGTCATAGTGGAGTTGCAAATATCAAAAAGCACCCAAAACAATTTTTGGGGGAATCACACTATGTAATCTAATTCACATTCAAAAACCCCCTTTTTTGATTATTTTTCATGAGATATTTGAACATTTAATGGGTCACGGTCTGTGAATCTTGTCAATAAACCAACATTGTTCAAGCAGGAGGTCAGCGGATCTATTGTCTGACCCAAACCAACCTCACTGCTAAAAACATATCTTTGAGAGGTGGTGATCGTGAAAGGTTATTAAATAAGCGTGAAGCTTTTTGGATCTTCACGCTTAAAACTCAGGCACCCCTTGGCTTGAATGAAGAGTTAGAATGGCTCTCATTAATCTAAATTCATCTCGATGATGCGTCTTTTTGCATTTCGGAAGTTTAGAATGCAATATTGCATGGGGTTTTAAATTCAATATAGCATTTCAATGGCCAGTGAAATGCATGCATTAATTGACGTCATCACGCCCACAGCAACGTGTGTTGTAATTGGTAGCTCATCCATCTGTGCACCTGGTTTAAAAACAGAGGGGGTTAGTTGACAGCGTCTCCACACCGCTGAACGCATTCATGGCGTCTGTTTGAAGAAATGATTGATTTTCCACAGAAGACTTTTGATTCACCGGCTACTATGTATACAGGATAACATCCCCTGAAGAAAGGTCTGTTCAGACCAGAAACGTGGCTACGTCGGGCTTTTCATTATCAGATAAGTCGGGACTTTTTTAATACATTTCGCCAAGTCATCTGTGTTTTGATAATTTTCAAAAAAAGTAGAATATACATAAAAAAAATTTTTCACATTTGGACACGAAGATTCAATTTGAATTGGTTGCACAGAGCGTTCTAAAAAAATTGGACGGTGGTGGCCTTGGTTTATGATTATATGTACAAGATTGAGCACACCCTGGCTGGGGTTTGAAACTCATATATATGAAACCTGCCCTCCGTCTCTTTAAAAAATATTTTCAGTTTTTAGCAGTGAGGTTGGTTTGGGTCAGACAATAGATCCGCTGACCTCCTGCTTGAACAATGTTGGTTTATTGACAAGATTCACAGACCGTGACCCATTAAATGTTCAAATATCTTATGATAGTGGAGTTGCATGCATCGGCTGGAGCACTGTTGAGCCTTGAGATGGCTGAAGGACATTCTCTGGAAGGAGCTGGGTCTTTAGATGTAGCTTTAGTAGGCTCAGATGAAAAAACTTGAACTTTAGTTTGAAAAGTGATATGAGAAATAAAACAGACCATAGTCTCCAAAGTTAACTAGTTGGAAAAATCAGTTGTGGATCTTAACGAACAGGTCATAGCTCAAGACATATCCATGGCTAAAATGCAATTGAATCATTTGGAATTAATAAAAAGTAGATTTAGGGAAGGAGATTAATTCTAAATGTGTGCAAGGCACTTTGAGGATTCACAGAAGGCTGGAAAATCTGATGAAATATAGAACTATTAGAACTATAAATTTAATTTTCCTGTTGTCAGAAATTTTTCAGCAGAATAAGTGTTCATGAAACATATGCCTGAGTGTTTGCTTATTCCTAAGGAATCATTTCCATCAATATTATGTAATCCTTTCTCTTCCTTCCCCCCCCCCCCCCCACCTAGACTGGACAAGAAGGCACATCTGAAAGATGCTATACCATCATGCAACACATAGGGCTCCCTGGGGTTCCTCTGACAGGGAGAAGACTTGTTTCAGGGCTCTTTGAGCTATGGAGACTCTCTGGTAGCTTCACAATAAAGACATTTCAGAGTCATAAGAACATAATAAAATGAGAAATGTCATACTGGGACAGACCAAAGATGCATCAGGTCAAGCATCCTGTCTGGCAGTGGTCAATTTACATCACAAATTCCTGGTAGGATCCCAAAGAATAGGTCCAATCCTTCTTGCTCATAACAAGAATAAGCAGTGACTTTCACAAATCTATATGGCTAATAATAGTTTTTGGACTTTTCTTCCAGGAACTTGACCAAACCCTATTTAAGCTCAACTCCGCTAACTGCTTTCATCATATTCTCTGACAACAAATTCCATAATTTAATTGTGCACTGAGTGAAAAAATACTTTCTTTAATTTGTTTTAAAAGTGCCACCTCTTAGCTTCCTGAAGTGTCCTCTAATCCTAGGACTATTGGAAAGGGTAAATAACTGCTCCTTATTTACTCTTTTCAAGCCACTCATGATTTTATAGACCTTTACAATATCTCCTCTCATCTATTTCTTCTCCAGGCTTAAGAGCCCTAACTTCCTCTCATCTGAAATAGATGAGAGGAGATAGGGCTTAAGAGACCTATCTCCTCTCATCTATTTCTTCTCCAGGCTTAAGAGCCCTAACTTTCCTCATTGAAAAGCTGTTCCATCCCCTTTATCATTTTGGTGCCCTTCTCTGCACTTTTTCTAGTTCTGCTGAATCATTTTTTAGATGGGATGACCAGAACTGCACACAGTGCACAAGTTCTGGGTGCAACTTGAATTGATACAGAGGTATTATCATATCTTCTGTTTTCCATTTTTCCTTATAATATTTAATAGTGATGTGCATTTGTTTTTACCGAATTAGGCAATTTCAACGAAATTGCCTAATTCGGTATGGTTTGGGGGGAAAAAACTAAAGAAATTTTTCTGAAATTTCAGAAAAATTCATTTTTTGTGTTAGTGCGCACTAACTTTGCCCCGTTAATGCGCACTATCGGGAGTTAGCACGCACTATTGTGAGTTAGCGCTCACTAACTCCTGATAGTGCGCACTAACATGAAAATTGGGGCCTCCCGAAAAAAGCAACCCCGAACCGTGGGAAATACAAAATTTCCCGTGGGGGGGTGGGGGGCCCCAAAATGAAGCCCAAGACAATAGGGCTTAACAAAGCACATCTCTCTATTTGCTTTTTTGATCACCACTTCATACTGAGCCAAGAATTTCAAAGTATTGTCCACAGTGACTCCAAGATCCTTTTTCTGAGTGGTGATGCCTAATATAATGTAACTATAGTTTGGATTATTCTTGCTTAGATGCATCACTTTGCATTCAATTTTATCTGCCATTTAGATTCACAACACCAGTCTTGCAAAGTCCTCTTGCAATTCCTCACAATCAGTTTGTGATTTAACTTCTTTGAATAATTTTGTGTTATCTGCAAATCTAATAACCTTATCACTCCCTTTTCCAGATCATTTAGAAATATAATAATAACAACTAGTCCTACTACAGATCTCTGGGGCACATCACTTTTTCCAAAGCGAGAAATTACTATTCAGTCATACTTTCTGTTTCTCATTTTTTAACCAATTATCAATTCACAATGGACATTGCCTCCTATCCCATGACTCCTTAATTTCCTGATGAGCCTCTCATGAGGGTCTATGCCAAATGCCTTTTGAAAATCCAAATACATTATATCACCCAACTCACCCCTGCCCACATGCTTATTAACCCCATCAAAATATCTAACATATTTGTAAGATAAGGCTTCCCTTTGCTAAATCTATGTGTAGGACCCCATTGGAATGCCTACTAAGGAGTATGGCCTAGTAGTTAGGTCAAGGCAGTGTACAGTAGTAGAATATCCATTATTCCTATAGCACCTTCAGTAGAGGCTGCTGCAATGGTTTTTTCCTGCTTGCATATTGGCAAGTGACCCTACTGTCTGTGTGAATTTTGAAAGAGTAGGAGCTGTTCTTTTCAGTTTGCTTAATTTTGTAAGTAAGGGCCCGAAGCCCTGGATGAGGAGACTAGGAAGATAAATTTCCAGCTCACATCCAATGGTTGACAGTGTATCTCTAGTGATTTTTGCAGTTATTTAGTCTGTGTGATTTTTGTTAAGAGGAAGATTTTATCTACCCTTCCCATCCAGAGAGAGGAGTAAGAGAAGACGTTTTTTTGATCAGCATGGTGTGGGGATCCCCTTGCTAATCCAGCAGTTAGTGGAGAAGCAGTGAATATCCAGAAGGTATCATAATCAAGAAAAGAAACTGAGCTACTTGGATGCTCACAAATGCCAAAGAAATGGAGATGCCATCAGGATATACTGGAAATGGAGAGGAGAAAATGAGAAAGTTCAGCATAAAGCAGTGGAGAGCCCAAACTGGAAGAGAAGGACCCCATATTTACAATTTTAATGATGGAGGCTTCACATTTTATCCAAGGGTAAAGAAGAAACCCTAAGCGAGAGATTACGGGATCACAGACTCAAAGATATACAGTGGAAGCACTGAGAGGAGAGGATCACCTTGCTGGTGGCTGAAAGGAATCAGTAAGTTTTTGCTTGGGACATTGCTTGGGACATTGGGACATTGCTTGGGACACACATGTGTTTGTGTGTTTTTGCTTTTAATAGTCAGTAAGGCAGCGAATAAACAAGTTAGACTGTATTTTTAAATAGTCAGTCAGTAAGGCAGCTAGTAAGCAGTAGTTAGTGTGTTTATTTTTAAAAATCTGTAAGGCAGCTAGTAAGCAGAACTGAGTGTATTAAAAAAAAAAGAGGCCAGAAGCTAGAAATAAGCTAGGAGAAGTGTATACCTAAGTAAAAAGGTTGAAAAGTTCAGTTCAGTTACTCACCTTGGAAAGGTGTTGAGGTAGTGTGATTTGGTTTGATTAGGTACCAACATTTGTTAATCAAGAGAGCAGTGAGTCACTCTGGCTGACTAACTAATCATCCATTGTACCTGAAGACTGGAGGATAGCTAATGTAACCCCAATATTTAAAAAGGGTTCTAGGGGCAATCCGGGAAACTACAGACCGGTTAACCTGACTTCAGTGCCAGGAAAAATAGTGGAAAGTGTTCTAAACATCAAAATCACAGAACATATAGAAAGACATGGTTTAATGGAACAAAGTCAGCATGGCTTTACCCAAGGCAAGTCTTGCCTCACAAATCTGCTTCACTTTTTTGAAGGAGTTAATAAACATGTGGATAAAGGTGAACTAGAAGATGTATTGTACTTGGATTTTCAGAAGGCTTTTGACAAAGTTCCTCATGAGAGGCTTCTAGGAAAAGTAAAAAGTCATGGGATAGGTGGCGATGTCCTTTCGTGGATTACAAAATGGCTAAAAGACAGGAAACAGAGAGTAGGATTAAATGGACAATTTTCTCAGTAGAAGGGAATGGGAAGTGGAGTGCCTCAGGGATCTGTATTGGGACCCTTACTTTACAATATATTTATAAATGATCTGGAAAGAAATACGATGAGTGAGATAATCAAATTTGCAGATGATACAAAATTGTTCAGAGTAGTTAAATCACAAGCAGATTGTGATAAATTGCAGGAAGACCTTGTGAGATTGGAAAATTGGGCATCAAAATGGCAGATGAAATTTAATGTGGATAAGTGCAAGGTGATGCATATAGGGAAAAATAACCCATGCTATAATTCACAATGTTGGGTTCCATATTAGGTGCAACAACCCAAGAAAGAGATTTAGGCGCATAGTGGATAACACATTGAAATCATTGCTTCGGTGTGCTGCGGCAGTCAAAAAAGCAAACAGAATGTTGAGAATTATTAGAAAGGGAATGGTGAATAAAACGGAAAATGTCATAATGCCTCTGTATCGCTCCATGCTGAGACCGCACCTTGAATACTGTGTACAATTCTGGTCGCCGAATCTCAAAAGGGCTACCAAAATGATAAGGGAAATGGAACAGCTCCCCTATGAGGAAAGACTAAAGAGGTTAGGACTTTTCAGCTTGGAGAAGAGACGGCTGAGGGGGGATATGATAGAGGTGTTTAAAATCATGAGAGGTCTAGAATGGGTAGATATGAATCAGTTATTTACTCTTTCGGATAATAGAAAGACTAGGGGGCACTCCATGAAGTTAGCATGGGGCACATTTAAAACTAATCGGAGAAAGTTCTTTTTCACTCAACGCACAATTAAACTCTGGAATTTGTTGCCAGAGGATGTGGTTAGTGCAGTTAGTATAGCTGTGTTTAAAAAAGGATTGGATAAGTTCTTGGAGGAGAAGTCCATTACCTGCTATTAATTGAGTTGACTTAGAAAATAGCTACTGCTATTACTAGCAACAGTAACATGGAATAGACTTCATTTTTGGGTACTACTACTTGCCAGGTTCTTATGGCCTGGATTGGCCACTGTTGGAAACAAGATGCAGGGCTTGATGGACCCTTGGTCTGACCCAGTATGGCATGTTCTTATGTTCTTATGCTTTTGAGTTGCCATAAGGAGTTTACGAAAGAGACTTGTATCAGGTTCAGTGCTGTTCATGTTAAGAAACTACCTTGTTAAAATGTATGTTAGAATACCTGCAGAGAGTCCATGCTTGCTTATTTGCAGTTAGAAGATAAAGAGAACAGAAAGCCTGAGATCTTGGAGGTTTATCCTCCCTCCCCCCTTTGAAGAATCCAACAAAGACATGAAAGGAAGTGACGGAGACTGATCCATGGTATTGAGTGTGCTGGGGTTACAGCAGACTGGGTTGTTCCGAAAATAAAAGTTTAGTGAGAAACTATTTGAATTGTAATGAGATGAAAAAACACACTTTCCTTTGGTTAATATTCTTAAAATAAATACAGACAATCACATAAGCAGTTCACAAACATGGAAGGGTTCCTCTGTTTCCATAAACCCCTTCAAGCTGCTTCAAAACATTCCTAGACTTTGAGAATCCCCTCATCTTATGACTCTCCTCCTCATTCCTTTTTATTCATGTGGCCCTCCTCTGAATTTCCTTGCTGGTAGAGCAAGAGTGAAGGGGACAGTCCTTTTCCTAGAAGACACCCCCCCCCCCCCGCAGATATGTGGTAAGTTTTGGGAAGTTGAGGGGGACAAAAGGGGATGCAATTGTCACTTTGAGAATGTCTCAGGAAAAATGAGACAGGCCTTGAAGGGGAAAGGCCTACCAAGCAACTTTGTTTATATATTAATACCCCACTGGGGATTTGAGGGCCAGGGTGGGAGATCACTAAGACCAGCAGGGATTTGGTTTTGGTACTAGCAGGGAAGGGGCAGGGAGATGTCAAGTTGTACAGCTCTTTTAAAGCATGCTAGTGAAATGTTCCGCATGTTGCCACAACTAGGAATGTGTGGAATTTGTGACATGAAATTTTGCTTTGGATGCACATAAGCTCATTTGCATCCGTTAAAAAATGTTGCTGAATGGCCATTAACCCACAGACAATGCCACGAGTTCTTACGTTGGCGTCTAAATCCTTAAAAATAAAAAACTTCCTTCGTAGCAAATGTAAAAATAAAGGAGGTCATTTTCAAAGGAGTTACTATTATAGCAATTTTCAAAAGCCATTTATGCACATAAAGTGCATTTACTCGCCTAAAACCCAGTTCTATGCATGTAAATTATTTTGAAAATTACCGCCAACATTTGTAGTTTGAACTTACGATCTGAAGAAACATAATTAAAAAATAATAAGGTTTCTAACACTAAGTAGGTCTTCTTCAGGGTTAGTAACTATTGTACAGATGTGACTAACGACAAGCCATATGGCTGTATGTATATCTATATCTATATATGTGTGTGTTGAAAAGTGCATACTTCTTATGAAAACTCTTTAATCACCTTTATTATTCTGATCCCTTCTCAGGGATAGTTTGTTGTTTTTAAAGTTGTTGAGCTGCCACCAAAATATAACGTTTTGGTTTTCTCCTATTAACCTGCACATTTAAAAAAATATATTTTTCACAAAACAGCTGCAGTCATATTATTCAATAAAACATACATCAATGCATTGTGAAATAAACAGACAATGCAGAGTTTGCAAGCAGCATTTATAGGTCTATTGTAAGATAAATGCTTCCCACAATGTACTTGTTATTAAAGAGGGAGTTTGCAATTGGATTTCAAGAAGTTGTTTGGCAGGTAAAAATTTGCAGGTAGCAGATCAAAGTGTTCCACTACTTTAAAAGAAAATAGGTTAAATCACAGAATTTTAGATTAATTGTCATTAGACCACCACTGCTGCCAGTGATCTTTGGCAAGTTTGAAGATGTTTCTGAGGGTATGAGGTTAAAATGTGACCTTTTACCCTCTAAATGTTGTTAAACTATGGAAAAAAAACTCATACAAGACAAACTCAGAACTTCTTTCAACATGGCTTGCATGGGTCAGATGAGGTCGAGGATTATTCATTCATATTTCTGTTTTGTGCAGCGAGACTGTGGCATGACAGCATTATGAGTGGTGAGAAGCATTTTGTCACAATCTGTAACACGGTGATTATTTATTCCTGAAGGGGAATCTGCTGCCTTTATATTCTAGGCTGGTGACAACTTGCTCTGCCATCTTGCAGGCCTCAGAGAAAGCCTGATCTGAGGCGAAGAAAAACAAGCCATGTGAGATTGATTGACCTGGTGTAAAAGGTCACCACACACTCTGAATAGCTCCTTGGAAGGGAAATGCTACAGGGCAGCGGGATGGAAACACAAGGATGCTACAACATGCAAAACATGCTGGGGGAAAACAGAAAACCCAAAAGCAACTGGGAGAAATCAACAAAGAAGAAGAAAGAAAGAGTAAACTTTTGATTTCCAGTCACTCTGAGATTGTTGTGGGGTTTTGGGGGGCAGGGGGGTGGAGCGGAGCCAGTAGCAGCATGTGCACAAACACTCTCAAACACATACTAACACACACATGCCCACTCACATTTTTTCACACATGCTCATTCTCACACAGTTGCTTACTCACACTCCTCATTCACCCACACACATGCACTCTCACACATACATGCTCATTCCTCTCCCTCTTCTACACAAACACATGCATTCTCACACACACCTGCTCACTCACTCACTCCTCTCCCTTTTATACACAAATGCACACGCATTCTCACACACACGTTTAAACTCACGCCTCTTCATCTACACATTTACACATGTACACTCACTCATTCCTCTCCCTTTTACACACACACACACACACACACACACACACATTCTCATATGCACATGAACACTCAGACTTTTACATACATGGACTTCCTCACTGACATGCACACGCTCAGTCACTCACTTCTCACCTCAATCCTGATTAAGTACAGCAAACTCTTCTTTCCCTAGACCTGAAGGGTCAATACAGATCTTCTTCATCCTTCAGTAGTGCAGGCCTACACTTTCATTTTCCATTTTTCATGTGCATGCCTGATGATACTGCTCTTTCTGCATCTGCTCAGAGCGGCTGATACGGCCGTTTCGTGTTCCTAGTCAGGGGGGCTGATGCTGATGCTCTTCCTCCCCCTTCATGCAGGGACCAACATTGCTGCTTGTCCTTCTTTGTGTGGCTCTGATACTCCTCCTCCTGCAGGCCCATGCTGCTCTAGCTGCTCTTTATTATGGGCCTTCTTCTGCAAGCTGGGCATCTGGAGTTTTTGGGTGTTGGCCCGGAGACTCGGCAATTCATTCAGGATTCTGGAGTACCTGGGCAAAATCCGGAGAATTCCCAGGTATGCAAATTTGCTAAAGTTAACACAACAGCTCCCCTTTGTCACTCTCTTAGGAAAAAGAAATTAATTCTCTACAGTGATCCCCTTTTATAACAATTTTTGATTACTACAAACTGAAGCCTTGCCTGCAACAGTTCTTATTGTTCTGCACTCTGTATTGGCAATCTGTAGAAAGCACATTACAATGACTCACAGAAGTTTAGTAACTGTAAGTTAGCTTTGAAACATTGATTGGTCTGACGCAGAATCTCACCCACTCCACTGAGTGTTTCTCTTATTTAGACTTTTAGGGGGTATTTTTCAAATGCATTTCCAAATGTAAAACACTGTTTGAAGTGCAAAAATAGGTTTTTATAAAATTGCCCGCCAGATGTGCATATGTCATGTTCACACATATGTTTAGCCAGACTGTGCAGAGGTGTTCCTGGGAGCAGGGTTAGAGGTGGAGTCTTCATTTATGCACATACCTTTTGATTTTAAAAAGTATGCGTGTACGTTTACACAGATAAAAAGTGTAACATATGTGGGTACTTTCAACAGGATAATTTTCAGTGAATGCACACAAGTATTTTTCCCTTTGAAAATTATTGTAACTTATGCAAGGATTTTCCTCATAAGTTACCCACAGTGTTACAAAATGTACCTTTTAGAGGACAGAGAATTAAATATATTGTTCTCTGCTGAATTCTGGGAGATTACAAGGGACATAAATCACTGTAAGTCAACACAGTTTCTTTTCTTTGCTTTCTAATGCCTACACTTCACTGAAATCACTTATTTGTCTTGTTTGTGAGTCTTGACTAGACTGTAAATTCCACATCGTGGGGACTATCTCTTATGTGATGGGATCACCAGTTGTGACCGCATTCACTATTTAATATTTCACGGCATATTGAGTGGGAGAGACTCTGGGATATCATTGATCTAAAGTTTTATGGTAAAAACTGTTAATGTAGCTGGGCATAAATAAGGTTTGGACAAGTTATTGGAAGAAAAGTCCATAAACCATTATTACGGTGGACTTGGGGAAATCCACTGCTTTTCCCTGGGTTAAGCACCATGGAGTCTATTGACCTATTGGGATCCTGCCAAGTATTTGTGACCTGGATTGGCCACTGTTGGAAACAGGATACTTGGCTTAAATGACCTTTGGTCTGACCCAGTATGGCAAATCTTATGTTCTTAGAAATGTTGACAGGGCCTGAAGTATTGCTGGATGGCCACTGAATGGTATTGAGAATAGTACTGAGCTGTGGATTGTATTGTGTTTATTGCAATATTTTATCCTGAATAGGGATGTGAATCGTTTTAGGACGATTAAAATTATCGTCCGATAATTTTAATATCGTCTTAAACCGTTATGGAACACAATACAATACAGATTCTAACGATTTATCGTTATAAATCGTTAGAATCGTGAGCCGGCACACTAAAACCCCCTAAAACCCACCCCCGACCCTTTAAATTAAATCCCCCACCCTCCCGAACCCCCCCCCAATAACTTAAATAACCTGCGGGTCCAGCGGCGGTCCGGAACGGCAGCGGTCCGGAACGGGCTCCTGCTCCTGAATCTTGTCGTCTTCAGCCGGCGCCATTTTCCAAAATGGCGGCGGCCATAGACGAAAAAGATTGGACGGCAGGAGGTCCTTCCGGACCCCCGCTGGACTTTTGGCAAGTCTCGTGGGGGTCAGGAGGCCCCCCACAAGCTGGCCAAAAGTTCCTGGAGGTCCAGCGGGGGTCAGGGAGCGATTTCCCGCCGCGAATCGTTTTCGTACGGAAAATGGCGCCGGCCATACGCGTATGGCCGGCGGCATTTTCCGTACGGAAAATGGCGCCGGCAGGAGATCGACTGCAGGAGGTCGTTCAGCGAGGGTTCCGGCGCCTCGCTGAACGACCTCCTGCAGTCGATCTCCTGCCGGCGCCATTTTCCGTACGAAAACGATTCGCGGCGGGAAATCGCTCCCTGACCCCCGCTGGACCTCCAGGAACTTTTGGCCAGCTTGTGGGGGGCCTCCTGACCCCCACGAGACTTGTCAAAAGTCCAGCGGGGGTCCGGAAGGACCTCCTGCCGTCCAATCTTTTTCGTCTATGGCCGCCGCCATTTTTCGGCGCCATTTTGGAAAATGGCGCCGGCTGAAGACGACAAGATTCAGGAGCAGGAGCCCGTTCCGGACCGCTGCCGTTCCGGACCGCCGCTGGACCCGCAGGTTATTTAAGTTATTTGGGGGGGGGTTCGGGAGGGTGGGGGATTTAATTTAAAGGGTCGGGGGTGGGTTTTAGGGGGTTTTAATGTGCCGGTTTTTCGATTTTTCGATTTTTCGATTTTTAACGATTTTTAACGATTTTTCACGATATTTTACCCCCCCAAACGGCAACAATACGATTCCCTCCCCCTCCCAGCCGAAATCGATCGTTAAGACGATCGAGGACACGATTCACATCCCTAATCCT
This sequence comes from Rhinatrema bivittatum, assembly GCF_901001135.1. NCBI lineage: Eukaryota > Metazoa > Chordata > Amphibia > Gymnophiona > Rhinatrematidae > Rhinatrema > Rhinatrema bivittatum. Next base: position 155,489,104 of record NC_042618.1, read on the forward strand.
GAATATTATTAAAGGTTCTGATTGATGGGAGAGTGGCTTAGGAGGGTAAAAAACCTGGGTCAATTTGGTGGGAGTTGCCCTTTCTTAGTATGGAATGAAGAAGAGAGGGACTTCTAGGATATAGAGAGCCTGAAGTTAGCAGTCCAAGGGCTGGGGGGCCCAGAGACCCTCTGAATGATGCCCACAGTCCCCCAGGGACTTTTGGCAAGTCTTGGGGGACCCTCCTGACCCCCACAAGAATTAAGTACAACCCTCCACCCTCCTGACCCCCACAAGACTTGCCAAAAGTCCCTGGTGGTCCAGCGGGGGTCCGGGAGCAATCTCCTGCACTCGGGCAGTCGGCTACCAGTAATCAAAATGGTGCCGATAGCCTTTGCCCTCACTATGTCACAGGGGCTACCTCTTTGCTGGGAGATTACACCTCCTTGCACCTCCTTGCACGCGCCGACCCTGGATTTTATAACATGCATTCGGCTGCGCGCCTTTGTTATAAATTCAGGCATACATTTGTGCGCGCCGGGTTGTGTGCACATATGTACACCCGCGTGTACATCTTAAAATCTGGCCCTTAGTTTTCAAGCAATCAATCACTCCGTGCCGGATTTTAAAAAGGTTACGTGCGTAGATCTGGAGGATTTATGCATGTAACCATCCTTACACGCGCCGGGCCTATTTTCAAAAGGCCTGGCGACGCGCGTAAAGCCCCAGGACGCGTGTAAGTCCTGGGCCTTTACTAAAAGGCGGGGCGTGGGCGGGGCTGCTGGGGCAGAGTGGGGGCGGGGTCAGATTCCCGGCACAGCAGCCATATTTGCTGCCGGAGGCAGGCGCAAAAGATAAAATAAAGGTCATGGAGGTTAGAGTAGGGCTATGGGGGGAAAGGTTAGAGGAAGGGGTGGGAAGGTAAGGCTAGGGGGGAGGGAACGGGGGAAGGTAGCGCAGCTCGGCGCGCGCAAGGTGCACAATTGTGCACCCCCTTGCGCGTGCGACCCAAGATTTTATAACATGCGCACATCTGCGCGCTCATGTTATAAAATTGGGCGTACATGTGCTCGTGCTGGGTAGTGTGTGCACAAGTACGCCCGCGCTCAACCTTTTAAAATCTACCCCTCCTTGAGCCGTCCCAGGCATGCCCACTGTAACAGAACTTAGGGATCATCTGCAAAAATACAAACTTTTTTCCTAACTCTTCCTCAATATTGCCCACCAAAATATTGAATAGAACCAGCTCCGGGACCAGATCCTAAGGCATTACACACATCACCTTGCTTTCTTCAGAGTGAACTCCATTTACCACCATGCTCTGTTGTCTGTCCCTCAACCAGTTTCTAATGCAATCCCCCACCTTATTGTTTTTTCATACTATGCTGTATACTTCAAGTAGTTCTATAGCACTGATACGAAGTAGTAGTAGCAGCAGTATTTTAGGTCTGACCACTGGACTGCTCTACTGCTCTGTTTATTTATGAACCTCCTATGAGGGGAAATATTACAAATGAAAAAAGGTGCACCTCTTTTTGCTGGGTGTCAAACTGAGGGTCTATTATTTGTTAGGTGAATGTGATGATGACTACATTACTGAAACCTAGAGAGTTTCTTCTGTGAGAAGCAGTTGTAGCACTGAATGACTTGTTTTGGAAATACAGTTAATAACGTTGCACTACTATGAGCCCAACTTTCAATAATCTGTGTAAGTTTTGAGTGGGCCCGCAGAGATTTATGCCAGTATTTTATAAATTATATGGTGGGATCAAGATACCACATGTTTTTGCTCCAGAAATACGTTTATCTTTTGGTACACACAGATATTAGTAATGCTGGAAAATGCTAACTTTCTCTACTCATTCCATAAAAATGCACACATATAGTTTACATGCTTACTAACAACAATAACGTATTCATAATAACCCCGAGTTATACGAGGAGACATGGATTTTATAAGGAATGTGCATAGTCCTCTGCTACATCAGTTTGCAGACACCTCCACCAGTTCACCCAAACCCTCCAGCAATTAACCCTGAATCCCCACTACTTAACCAAGTCCTCTTAACCAACAACTGCAGAAAACAGACAAGTGCAGTTTCACTTCCTTAACATGATTAGCAGGTATCAAGGTGTACGAGCAAGTTCAGTGATGTATATGTATCACCTACAAAATAGCAATTTGTGCATGCACTTCCAAACACTATCCCGCAACACCCCTAAACTGCCCCTTTTTCTCCCTGTTAACATTTAGAAGCGATATCACAATTACGTACGTACTCGTGATGTTTCCAAAATAGTATTTGATGCATGAACACACTACTTACACACATCTATGCTGATTCTGCACGTGTAATCACTGTGCAACCATTTGAAAAAAATTACCCCTGATATATTTAGTTGCATAAAAGAAGATATCAGTTCATCAAATTTAACTCTCTTTGAATTGCCCATGCTTTAGCAATTTTTGTTTGTGATCTAAAATAAGGAAAAACTGTGAGGACCTGAAGCATTGGTTCACATAGGTCAAAAGAGTGGCCCCAAAAAGGCAATTAGAGAAAAGGTTGTCCCTACACTTACCCATCACTAAAATTGCAACAAATCTGAAGATACACTGACTACAGTAACACTGTTAATGAATTAATTTATTTAAAATATTTTTTAATCCACCTATAATGAAAAAGCAAGCTAAGCGGATCACACCTTAACATATAATAATAAAATCACAGACAAAAAAAACCAATACATAACTTTTATTTTTTTTTTATTTTATTTTTATATGAGTTTACAATTTACTGAAAATATACACTAGTTATATGCATTTAAGCTTTATATAAACACATAAAGAGAAAGTATATAATTAATGCATAGTCATTAGTGATATCCAAGAACAAAGTCTATATCAGTAATTACAGAACCTGAGCGTAAAGAAAAAAAAAAAAGGAGCATTACATTTATAGTAAATATACATAATTTTTGTGTCTCAACCATATCAAACAATTTAATTCTCCCAAAGGATGGTTATTTAGGGTTCAAGGTAAGCACACAATTGTTCTGGGTAATTAAACACATATTTTGTATTCTGGTTTATAATAACACATTTGCATGGAAAACGCAGTAAAAACCTAGCACCACTCTGAGTGACCTTTTCCTTCATCGTTAGAAATTCCTTTCTTCTTATCTGAGTATTTAAAGAAACATCAGGGAAAATCCTTATTGTAAAACCATGAAATTTTTCATTCTGATTTTTAAAATATAATTTGAGAATAGTATCTCTCTGAGAGAGATCTGCAAATTGTACTACTAATGTGGCTCGCAATTTGATTTCCATATCGGATGACTTTTCAAGAAGTTCTGATAGATCTGTGTCATCCTTTTGTTCACCAGGCTCCTGTGTCAATAAATCATTATTAGGAACTTTTTGGGAAAGATAATAAATCCTAGTTATTATTGGTAACATTTCTTTTGAGAATTTCAATATTTTCAGAAGATAACTCTTGAAAAGTTCTCTGGGTGACAATAAATGTGTTCTAGGAAAGTTTAGAATACGTAGATTAGACCTTCTAATTTGGTTCTCTAATAATTCAATTTTATTAGCTTGCATCTTTTCAGATTTAATCAGATTTAACTGAATACTCTCTATTTCCACAACTCTCTGACCTAAATTCACTACAGTCTCTTCTAATTTTTCTGTCTTAGTCTGTAAAATCTTAGTGTTATTTAAACTTTCCTGAACCATTACTGACAAATCATTAATAGATTTTTGCATTAAATATACCTTCTTACCAATCCCTTCTAGTGTAAAATTGGAGGGAACTATAACAGGATCCCCAGACAGTGCATTCCCTTGCACACCTTCCATCACTTTTTCTTTAGGATCAGACTTAATATTATTAACAAATAAATCAGTATCCGTAAATAAGAAATGTCCTCCTCCTATCCCCATAGGTGGATCTGGGGTTAAGGGAGCCCCAGGGCTAAGAGATGTTTCACAAGTCTGGGAAATGTGGCCCTGCTCCTGGGCCTCACTTCCAACGACTTCTAGTCCTGGTATAAGGGGTACGGCTTTACCAAAGATGTCTTGAATTTTTGGCTGGTTATTATTCACAACCGGTGTTGAGGTTGTTACTCTCCCTTTCCTCTTAGTGTGGGGCATACCCACGAGGAAAGGTACCCAGCTTTAAAGAAAAAGTACCTGATAGATGAGTAGACTCTTTGGAAACACAATCACAACGCTCCGGTTCCGCAGGTGGCTGCAATCTTGAACTCTCGGCACAATTTAGCAATCCATTAATGATGATTCTTTTCAACTCCTGCGATCTCCTACGAGCTCCGACGAAGCCCGACAAAGCCCCGCGCCCCTTAGGCGCGCGGCTTTGGCGACGCGCCGATGGCGGGGCGCCGTCCAAACGCCGATTTTATGGGCGTTTGTCTGGGCACCTCCCGATGACGTCAGACCCGGAAGGGAATCTCCGAATTAATTTCAGCTGCTCAACCCGCCAGCAAAAAATGCAGTAATAGTCCCAATAGGAAGAAAAACAAACCTCAGGGGTCCAAGGCTCAAATATAAGTGCTGGGAGGGAGCAAGTCGCAGCAGATTTCTCTGGACCCACGCCGATTTTATGGGCGTTTGTCTGGGCACCTCCCGATGACGTCAGACCCGGAAGGGAATCTCCAAATTAATTTCAGCTGCTCAACCCGCCAGCAAAAAGTGCAGTAATAGTCCCAATAGGAAGAAAAACAAACCTCAGGGGTCCAAGGCTCAAATATAAGTGCTGGGAGGGAGCAAGTCGCAGCAGATTTCTCTGGACCCACGCCGATTTTATGGGCGTTTGTCTGGGGACCTCCCGATGACGTCAGACCCGGAAGGGAATCTCCGAATTAATTTCAGCTGCTCAACCCGCCAGCAAAAAGTGCAGTAATAGTCCCAATAGGAAGAAAAACAAACCTCAGGGGTCCAAGGCTCAAATATAAGTGCTGGGAGGGAGCAAGTCGCAGCCAATACATAACTTTTAAAACATCAATAATCAATTAAATTCTTCAGTAAACATTAGTGCTTTAAGCTGTTTCCTAAAAGGTTTAATGTCGATCAACAATCACAATTCAATGGGCAGATCATTCCACAGCTTAGGTCCAATTATTGTCAAGGCTCGATTCCTGGTCACTTGCAGTCAGGCTTCCCCTGTATAAGGAATCATTAGCCATTGCTGACTGGAGGAGCATAATGAATGAGAGGACTGATAGGGCATAAACAGTTTTGCAAAATAGGATAAATGTACATTTTTTAATGATATAAAATCCATAATCAAAACTTTAAATTTCACATAAAATGAAACAGGCAGCCAATGTGGTTGTCGCAGTTTGACGGGGAAGTGCTCCTACAGTGGCCTTTTTGTCATTAAGTGTGCCGCTGAGTTCTGCAACAATTGTAGAACTCATAGGCGATTTTGACGTAGTCCCAAATATAAGGAATTACAGTAATCAACTATAGACAAAATAAATGCTTGGACTACAGTTCTAAAATCTGCCACATCCAAAATTAGCCTTAAATGTTGAAGACGTTTTAGTTTAAAATAGCCTGAGGAAAGAATAGAACACAATTTACTGTCAAAACTAATCCCAAGATTTTTGACCTGATCAACAAAGGGGATACCATCTCCATTGATTGAAATGGATGATAAACTTTGTGGTCTTAACATTCTTGAAATCCAAAGGGCTTTAGACTTTGCAAAATTCAGAACCGTTACCAAGCCATTAGAAGCCATCCATTCCCCAACTGCAGATAAACATTGAACGACCTGGGAAAGAGAGGATGCAGCATCTCTAGAAATGGTAACATATAGTTGGACATCGTCCGCATAACATTTAAAAAAATTATTGAAAGAAATCAGGAAGGTATATAATAAGAGAAAATAGATGTTAAAAAAGTGGGAGATAATTTAGACCCCTGAGGAATTCCCACTAAAGAATCAAACAACTCAGAAAAAGTAGAATCAATCTTAACCTGTTATTGTCTAGATTCTAAAGATGACTTAAATCACAGAAATACTTTACGCCCAAGACCAAGTTCTCTCAACCGGGTTAACAGCATTAAGTGATTAACCGAATCAAAAACTGAGGAAATATCCAAGTATATAACAAATATATCCTCCTCTAAATCAGTTTTCTGCAATTGTTGACTGCAACCAAAGCAGTTTCTGTACTTTGATACTGCCTGAACCCACATTGATTCTATTTATATCCAAAAAATCCTTAAGTTGCTTAAAATTGCCTTTTCCAGTATCTTTTATATTGAGATTAGCTAGAGATAGGTGCATAATCACTAAATTGATTGGAGACACAATTCGCCTTTTTAAAAAATGGACAAACTTGAGATCTCTTAAGCCTACTAGGGACTTTACCTTCAGACAGGGAGAAATTTACCATATCAACCAGGTATCCAGAAAACTCATCCTTTAAAAGAGAAAAGATACGTTGGACAAGGATCCAAAGATCCTTGAGATCATTCAATATGGTCTCTATTTCTGATCCTGAAACAGACTCAAATGTATCCCACCTGATCTCATAAACATCGCTTTCTACACAAATATTCCTCAACTGCAAATCCTGAAATCTGGACAAAAGCGCACCAGACTTTGCTGTGCCATGATCAGCGAATCTTGAGCTGTAAACCCAGGCCACAAATGTTTCTTATCAGAGGATTTTACAAGCTCATTTATAATACTAAAGGGTTCCTTCAGGCGATTTAGAGAAGATAATAACCATGAAGAAGAAAAATCCCTACATGCAAAATCAACCTGAGTCCTATAATGCTTACAAGCATCTTGGTAAGAAATCAGGTGTTCAGTAGTGAGGGCTTGTGCCATCTGTGTTCTGCTCTCCTAACTACTAATCTCTAGTAATTCATTGAGTTTAGTTCTTTCCACTGGATCACTGCAAATTATTATATGGTGCCATAAAAGTGGCTTTGTGTTAACACCAAAAGACCTAAAATGCAGGACCTTGAGAAATCACTTCTGCAATGTTAACAGTAGTGATAAGAAGGAGAAGGAAAGGCTGGCAATATTCAGTCAGCCGGATCCTTTTGTCATCAGTATAAAAGAGGAGTGATCTGTAGATGGAATAAGGGCAGTGTTTTTTCAACATGGTGATATTTCCAGGTTATGTTTTAACATTGTAAGTTTTGTTATGATCTGCTTTGGAATGACTGATTGCCACAAAAGGGAGACTAGAAATCCTAAATTGAATTAAATTAAATTAATTAAAAATGGTACTGTGGGGCCACATACATATATATATATATATATATATATATATATTATATATATATATATATATATATATATATATGTATGTATGTATGTATATGGCCCCACAGTACCATTTTTAAAAGGTGTCTTTCATTAATTTATATATATATATATATATATATATATATATATATATATATATATACCTATATATATATATGGGCCTGTTCACTAGCTTCAAGAATATATGTTAATTTCCTTAATGCATCAATAAAAATGAAAAAAAAAACTGGAAAAAAAAACCCCTTGTATGATCAGTCAGTGTATAGTAGAAGCAGTCTGATTATTAGGCACTGCTATTACTTATCTTGTCATTATCTGACTGGTTGACTGCTGATGTCACAGCAAAAGGCAGTAAAACAAAAACTCAACTGTACAACAACTGGAAGAGCAAGATGTATTTTACCTGTAAACCCAGGAAAATGGGAACTGGAAACCAGAGGATCAGTACATGTACAATCCAAAGCTTTCATTATGCCAGGAACTTACCTTCCATTCCAAACACAACCAAACAGCAGTGATGGAAGCTGTTTTTTAAAGAGCTGCATCTTGCTTTGCCTCTATCAGAGGCATAAGAAGAAAAATCCTGATTGTAATGCATTATGGATCCCTGAAGACAGACAGTATGATAGGCCAAGACAGTGCAGAAAAGGAATTTAAATCAGCCTACTTTTTATGCAAAATTATTTTTAAAATAAAAACTAGCTGGTTTGCTGTTCTACTCAATGCATTAATTTTACCAAGCAAAAAGATTCATGCAGCAAAACACGATTAACTCTTCAGCATAAATCTCACTTTCTGAGTCCACTATTAACTTTTGCCATTTTTAAATGGAAATTGCATTTATGCCTGTCATTTAAAAAAATCTGTCTCTTCCACCCCCTCCCCTCATTTTGATATTTGTATACAAGACAAACAACAGGAGGTTGAAATCAGGCCATTTAAAAGAAACATCTGCTGACATTTATTCATATGCTCCGTGTTCCACTTTTATCATTGCATCTAATGGTAAACACACATTCCAGTCAATAATGACAATTCCCAGCCAAGCTTTTACAAATGGTCTCTTTAACACCTCAATTGACAGCTTGGGAGATTTTGAGATAGAAGCTAAATATGGCGCTTTTGGACACTGCTCGTCTTGCAGACTTCTCTCCTGCTACAACAGAGCCTTGCAATTTGTGGGTAAAAGTCCTGATTTGCGTCGGGAACGGCCCATTACTAATTTATGTTATGTAAAGCTTTTTTCATGAAGAATATAAAAATTATGAGGAAAAACTTAACCACCCGTTCCAAAAAAAAGCATAACCCAGATCAGTCAAAGTTCTGCCATCAAAGTAAATCTATGTCATTTCATTTCTCTGTGACGCAGCCAGCCTTGGAAAGTACCCCAACAAAAGCTACTGAAAGAAAATAAAATGCTCGTATGCAACATTTTTCCTTTGGGTTCAAATTACTTTATGCATAATAAAACAGTCAAATATCTAGCGCCATTTATGTAGATTTTATTTATAAAATGCTAAGTAATATTTTCAAACAAATGATTTGTATCTGTTTATTTGTATCTTTAGTTCTATCTTACCTACCCAAAGGATCCATGGGTCTCCAGGCTACATACGTCACAGGGAGGACTGATCCATAATTATCCAAGGAATTTTACAATATAATATATAATTCCCATCTGTGGTGATCTCTGTCTAGAACACAAAGTAAAAAAGCAAAATGACACTCGATTCTTGCCAGACTTCATTGTGATTCAAAGGTTTCTTCTCCCAATGTAGGGTAAGAGAAGTTTAGAAAAATATGGTTTATGCAGGGCCCGTGCAAGGGTATTAAGCACCTAGGCAAACCTTAAAGGTGAATTTTAAAAACCCAGCGCTCACCAAAACCGGGAGGTACGCGCACAAGTTGTGTTTACGCTCGCTGAGCGAATTTTAAAAGCCGCCTGGAGAAGTGCCTTCTTGCCGATGGGGCATAAATGAAAAGTAAAAAAAAAAAAAAAGAGGTGGGGCGTGGGCATGGTCTGGGTGAGACATGGGCATTTCTGGACTCAAACTTGAAATTTGAGCATAAATACTTATGAGCACTGGCGCATACCTGGGTTCCCTGCCACATAACTTTACTTCTGCTATGGATGATGTGTAAGTTGTAAAACAAAACATTCTAGGCAGATCAGTGGGGTTTTAAAAATTGAGGCTAATGGAGCTCATCCCTCTAAGGCCTAAAATGAGGAGGTCTATGGGGCTGTGGTTGAGCTCATCCCACCATGGCCTAAACTGAGGAGGTGTATGACGGGGTTGTGGTACAGCTCCTTCCACCATGGCCCAAAATCAAAGGAATCCCTGTATGTGTGCATGTATGTGTCTATGTGCAAGCCTGTTTGTATGTGTGTGTCTATGTGAAAGCTTGTGCATGTGTGTTCCTGTGTGAGAGCCTGTGTGTATGCGTTTCTCAGTGTGAGAGCCTGTGTGTGTCTGTTTGAGAGTCTGTACATGTGTGTGTCTGTGTGAGAGCCTGTGTATGTGTGTGTGAAAACCTATGCATGTGTATGTCTGTGAGAGCCAGTGTGCATATGTCTGTATGAGAGCCTATGTGCATGTGTGTGTCTGCGTGAGAGCCTGTGTGTCACATATATTCTCTCACAGGCATGGGCACACATACAAAATATGTCTGTAAGTGAGAGAGAGGGAGTGTCTGTGTGAGAGCATAGGCGTGTGTGAGAGAGAATGAATGTGTTAGTGTGTGTGTTTGTGGGAGAGAAAAGATAAAGTTTATACAGTCCTATATTCCCCTATCTATGATAATCTCAGGGTAACTAAAAATCAAAACATCTCAGGTATGGACTGCAGGAGATTTTTATATCCTTATTAGTTTAATTATTGAATGTAATTCAATGTTTCTTTTGTTCTGAAATATTTTGGAGGGAAATAATAGAACATTTTTTAATTATTGGATGTTTTATTAATCAGATGGTTTGAAATATTTTATTGGTGTTTGGGAAATAGAACAAATTTATGCACGTTTTTAAATTATTATGTTCATCTGCTGTTTTGACATATTTATTCTTTTTATTATTATGGCTTTAATATTATGAATGATGTTTTGGATATCTTTATTTTATTGCTTGATGTTTTGCAAGGAATAATGATGTTTCTGTTTTTCCACTGTTGCACTGCATAATACAGTCAGGCTTCTGGTTGCCAGTACAGTTTTTGTTGGCACGTTTCTATTTGTACTTTATAGTCTTCCTATTCTGTATTTGATGAGGGTCTGTCTGTATGTTAAAGGTCAAATTCTTGTGTCATTTTAATTCTTGCTATGAATAGGATGGTACTTATCACTGGCTTTTATGTCATTAGGGTCATCTTCTCTTCATTTCTATTTTAAACAGAAGCTGCTCTTTATTAATTTCATTTGCAAGTAGAAAGCTGCTTTAAACATTCTTGCAGAAAATATTTTTTCATACACATATTTATTGTAACTGCTGCTCATTATTTTAAGGATGAACATAGCCAATGTTCCCACAAAGGAGTGGGCTGTTGTGAGCATAAAATTGATAGGCTTTTTGCATCAAAGAAAGTAGTGCTCACAGGCTAACGTAACCAAAACATTTTACACACAGCAACACAATCCTTAGAGGGAACACTGCTTCTCATTCACATATATACATTCTCTCGCCCTCACAGTGACATGCTCACACTGTTCTACATCTGGAATGCACATCCCTGGTCTACAGAACTGCCAGCTGTTAAGCATGACCGCTTTGAGGATAGGTCTTCTTATCCAGGGTAGTTTTTGTTGTATTTTTCATTTATACTCCCATCATCTTAGTCATATTAGCACATAGGACCATCCCCTTTGTTTATATGCAGCACTCTTCCCTTCCTATGTCTATCCTCAAAGCTCTGTAATACTTATACCTGTGTGACCTGTCTGAGCCTCCAGCCTGCCAGGTCTCCTGTGCGGCCTGCCAGACAGACATGGCTATGTGAACACCTGCAGCCTGCCAAAAAGGCCGAGCTGCTGGTTTCATTCTGTGATCACAGCCTGCAGAACCATAGCCAGGTAATTCCGAACCTATGGACAAGTGGAGAAACTGCACCCTCACCCATTCCATGACACATGACACCACGAGTTGTGAAACTCTGTTCAATGTTTGTACAGCAATGCCCAAGGCCAGTGCAAGGGTATTAGGTGCCCTAGGAAAACTTAACAGTCTTTCAGCCCCCACCCCCATCGCACACACAATTAAAAATTATGTATTTATAATAAAAGATTTTACATGAAAAAGGACATTCAAAGCACAGTCTTACGAGGTAAAAGTATCACTTACAATACATATATTATATTTACATGCACTGCTGTGGTGTCAACCAGAAAACCCTGCAAGAAAGCATGAGACACTTGGAACCTATATGGTATTAGGTCTACTATAATGCATCTTGGGCATGGGCATGACCCTCAGAGAGCCATGAGAAAACAGAATTTCTATATCAAAAGAGCACTAACTGCCAGCACTCAAACAGCAACAATCCTATTTATGAAAGTTAATACTAAAACAGTAATACAACCCCTATTAAGAAAACAAAACAAGCCAAGCTGCTAAAGATCCTTACATAGAAACTACACACTAAGGGCCGGATTTTAAAAGGGTTAGGCACATAAGGTATGCGCCTAACCCTTTTAAAAGGCCCCTGTGCGTGCCGAGCCTATATTGCATAGGCTTCCGGTGCGCGCAAAGCCCCGGGACGCGCGTAAGTCCCGGGCTTTCTTGGGGTGGGCGTGTCGGGGCGTGACGCGGTCAGCGCATCATCGGGGGGACGTGTCGGGGGGCGTGACGCGGTCGGTGCGTCATCCGGGGTGGTGCCATGGGCGTGGTTTCGGCTCGGAGGCGTTCCGGGGGCGTGTCCCGGACCGTAACATGGCGCGTGGCAGCCGGCCTGGTGTGCGCAAAGTTACGCCTACCTCGAGCAGGCGTAACTTGTGCGACAGAGGTAGGGGAAGGTTTAGATAGGGCCAGGGGGGTGGGTTAGGTAGGGGAAGGGAGGGGAAGGTGGGGGAGGTGGAAAGAAAGTTCCCTCCGAGGCTGCTCCGATTTCGGAGCGGCCTCAGAGGGAACGGGCAGCGCGCACAGGGCTTGGCGCGCGCAAGTTGCACAAATGTGCACCCTCTTGCGCCTGCTGACCCCAGATTTTATAAGATACATGCGGCTACGCGCGTATCTTATAAAATCTGGCGTACTTTTGTTTGCGCCTGGTGCGCGAACAAAAGTATGCATGCGCGCTGTGTTTTAAAATGTACCCCAGCAGGAATACCTCACCTTTTTTTTTCAATTTTTCTTTATTGAATTTTCATTTAAATTTTAAATAAAAATATCAAGAAGTAATACAGATGCATTCACTTTACATAATAATTAAATACCATAATTATACACATCTCCATTACATAACCCATAATATGGGGGAGCTAATTTACACATTTTTAATCAAATAAACTTAATGTCAGGAGAGAGAGAAAGAAGAATTTTCTATTGATCATCAACAATACTTCCTCCTAGTACATTTTTATCCAACATAAAAGTCTCCAATTGTAATGGATCAGAAAAACTATATTTCTTCCTTTTATAGGTAACAAAACATACACATGGATACTTTAGGAAAAAACTCGCCCCTAGGGCAAGTAATTTTACCTTTAGAGAAAGGAAATGTCTCCTCTTTGCCTGTGTGGCTCGAGAAACATCCGGGAACATTAAAATTCTCTGACCACAAAAATTAAAATCCTTATGTTTAAGGAAATCCCTAAACACTTTATCCTTGTCAGCTTCTTATTGCATAGAAACAAATAAGGTAGCTCTTTTATGTATAATGTCAATGGACTCTTCAAGAAAAGTCGAGACTCCAATACTTGAAATTTCTGGATTTTCTTCTTCCCTTTCTCCAATTTTTTTGGAAAAATATTTTTGAGAATACAGGTATTTCTCTCTCTTCATACTGCAATATTTCGCTAAGATATTTTTTAAGCATCTCAGCAGGTGACAAAAATCTAGTTTGCAGGAAATTAATCAAACGTAGGTTTTTAATTCTCATCATATTCTTGAGATTTTCTCTCTCTCTATGACTAGAGAGACTATCTCTAATCTGAGCCGTACCAGTATTTTCTAACAATTTAATTTTAGATGTTACTTTTCCCATATCTTCTCTTAAACCATTAACTTCCTTCTTTTATTCTTCTATCTGTAATTTATTCAAATTAACTATACCTGACAAAGATTCTTTCATTTGTGAGACATTATTATTAACAACTGACATCAATCTCCAAATATCTTTCAGGAAAATGTTATCAGGAGGATCTGTAGGCCATTGTTCTGGCCTCGTAAGATCTCCTTTAACATGCCCTTCATCCAATATTGATAACTGATTACTTATCTTTGTTTCTCCTGAATCTGCACACACTCTTCCCTTAGGTAGGCCGTCAGGTTCTAAAAGCAAAAAATCCTGAGGAAATGATGTCAAGGGTTGTGGAGGAAGTGGTGGTCCTTCACCAGGACTAAGGGAGGCAGAAAACTGCTCCCCCAAATTGTCCTCACTTGGTGACTCGATCCGTTTGAAAACGTGATCGTCCATGGGGCCCCTAGTTGTTATCGATGATATTGGGAAATTTGAAGGGGCGTGCGGCTTTGTCCAGCTTAGTCCGGAGAAGGACGGAGAAGCTGCCTTTCAGTGTTAACTAGGAATACCTCACTTCAGTCACACATGCAAGAAACAGACCCTCAAATAGAGAATAAAGTGACCATACAGTATAAGTAGAAATGTACAGACAAAAACTGAACTGGAAACCTCAAGAAGCCAAATTCTGTATGCACTGCATAAAAAAAAAAACCAAACAGAAACATTACCATTTGTCATAAAACAAAATTTAGTAAACCATATCAATAAAAAGAATAATTCAAAACAACTAATGAATAGAATAACATTAAATAATTTAAAAACTCATATAAAAATGTTCCAAACACCAATAAAATATTTCAAAACAGACACCAAATATCACCCAACAATTAAAATAAGGATTTTAAAAATACCTTGAAACATTTGATTTCCAGATGTGCTGAAATTGTGATGGATTAACAGGTAGAGTGTAACTGGTTTAGTTGTGCACTCACAAGCTTCCTCTCATACACACACATGCTCTCTCTCACTCTCCCACATTCAAGAACACATGTTCTCATTCTCTCTCCCACACACATGCTCTCTCTCATTCTCACATACACATATACACATGCTCTCTCTCACTTTCCCTACACACAAGATATTAACCAAAAAATAAAGAATGGTTATTATAAGTTGAATATATTAAAAAGACTAAAACCACTTTTACACATAACCAATTTCAAAACAATTCTACAGACACTAATATTTAGTGAGTTTGAGAACTGCAATTCACTTTTACTTGGCTTATCCTACTCTACAATACGACCCCTTCAAGTCCTACAGAACGCGTCAGCTAGAGTTCTCACAAATTGTAAAAAAACAGAATATATCACATCAATCTTACAAAACTTGCACTGGCTTCCGGTTAAATTTCGTGCACAATATAAAACTTTAACAATTATACATAACTCAATTTACATAAAAAATGTAGAATGGTTAAATGCCTCGCTGCATATGTATACCCCTAGCAGAAACTTGAGATCAGCAAATAAAGGTCTCTTACAGGTGCCCGCTGTACAAGGAGTGCGGTTGAGTGAAGTCAGAGAGAGATCGATTTCTGTGGCCGGTCCCAAGCTCTGAAATAGCATGCCAACGAATTTAGGATTAGAATCTGATACCAAGCGTTTTAAAAAAAGACCTAAAACTTGGTTATTTGGTGTTCACCGGATGATGAATCTTATACAAAACCTGACGGGCCGCAAGTGATCGAGAAGACCGGACGGCTCGGTTGCACCGAGCACTAGGGGTGTGCATTCATTTTGAACTTAAATGGAAAACGCAACTTATTTTTTTTTTTAACTTAAAAAAATGATGAGGCGTAAACGATCGGATTTCCAACTTATTCAACATAGCTATGTTGAATACGTTGGAAATCGCGATTGTTGATCTAAATAAAAATTTAAACCCCTCACCCTCCTTAATCCCCCCCCCCCCCAAGACTTACCAAAACTCCCCAAGCTGGCCAAAAGTTCCGTGAGGGTCCGGGAGCGGACGCGTGGGGAATCACGTGACGTCCGCGTCACTCCGACGTGACGCCGACGTCACGTGGTCCATCGCAGTTCCATCGTGGTCCATCGCGGGTCAGGAGGCCCCTCCAAGCTGGCCAAAAGTTCCTTTTGGGCCCAACGAGGGGTCTGGGAGCGAACCAGAGGGGAATCATGTGACGCCGCGTCACTCCGACGTGACGCCGACGTCACGTGCTCCTTGCAAAGGAGTTCAGGAATGGCATCCTGACCCCGCTGGACCACCAGGGAGTTTTGGTAAGTCTTGGGGGGGGGGGGGGGGCGGGATTAAGGCGGGTGAGGGGTTTAAATTTTTATTTGCACATATGGACATAGACTCAACTTATGGAATTCTCCATATGTCCATATTGACCGCAAATGGGACCCCCTTTCGACTTATGGACTTATGAACTTAAACTTTTGGTCTGCACATCCCTACCGAGCACGTCGTCTAAGGCTTGCTGATGCGGTCCCATTTTACAACAATTTATTTACAATAGATTCTACATGAGATGGTGAAGAGTGTTTTTGGAGAGGATTTGTGGCAATACCTTTTGTAGCGATCAGTTCTTTTGAGCAAACAGGTTCCCAGTGTTGCTCTTTGTATTTTTTGCATTCTTTAAAAATACCATCTTGGAAGACAAGTCCAGATATATTCCATGCATTAAAAAAGTAGAAGGAAGGTCAAACAACTGCTAGCATGGTTAAAAGTTGAGGTGAAAGAGGCTATTTTAGCCAAAATAATTTTCAAAAATTGGAAAAAGGATCCACCTGAAGAAAATAGGAAAAAGCATTAGCAAGTTAGATGTAAAATATTGACAAAGCAGACTAAAAGAGAATTTGAAAAGAAGCTAGCCAGAGAGGCAAAGATTCATAATAAAAACCTTTTAAAATATATCTGAAGCAGGAAGCCAGTGAGGGAGTCGATTGGACTGTTAGATGATTGAGGTTTTTAGGGGCACTTAGGGAAGAAAGGCCGTTGTAGAAAGACTAATGCTTTGCTTCAGTTTTTACTAAAGAGGATGCCAGAAATTGTATTCAACAGTGATGATTCAGAAGAACTGAAACAAATCACGGAGAAGCTGGAAGATATAATAAGGCAGATTGACAAACTAAAGAGCAGCAAATCGCCCAGACCAGACTGTGTGCACTCCAGAGTTCTATAAGAAATAAAAAATGGAATATTGCAGATCTATTATGAGTAATTTGAAATCTATCATTAAATTTTTCTATTGTACTCAAAGACTGGAGATTGGCCAGTGTAACCCTGATATTTAAAAAGAGCTCCACCGGTGATCAAATAATGTATAGACCTGTGAGTCTGACTTCAGTGCAGGGAAAAATCATGGAAATTATTCTAAAGAACAAAATCATAGAACATATAGAAAGACATGGTTTAATGGGACACTGCCAGCATAGACTTACACAAGGGAAATCTTGCCTCACCAATCTGCTACATTTTTACGAAGGGGTTAATAAACATATGGTCTATGGTGAGCTGGTGAATGTAGTGTATTTGGATTTTCAGAAGGTGTTTGACAAAGTGCCCCATAAGGGACTCCTGAGAAAAAGTCATGGGATAGGAGACAATGACCTATTATGGATTACAATGGTTAAAAGATAGGAAATGGATAGTGGGTCTAATTGGTCAGTTTTCACAGTGAAGAAGGGTAAATAGTGGAGTGCCTCAGGAATCTGTGCTGGGACCAATGTTTTTTAATATATTTATAAATGATCTGGAAAGGGGAACAACAAGGAGGTGATCGAATTTATAGGCAACACAAAATTATTACAACTTGTTAAATCACATGATGATTGTGAAAAACTGCAGGAAGACTGGGCATTCAAATGGCAGATGAAATTTAATGTGGACAAGTGCAAAGTGATGCACATGGGGAAAAGTAACCCACACCATAGTTACAAGATATTAGGTTTCATATTAGGAGTTACCCCCCAGAAAAAGGATCAGGGTATCATAGTGGACAATACTTTGAAGTCCTCGGCTCAGTTGTAGTGGCAGTCAATAAAGCAAACAGAATGTTAGGAATTATTAGGAAAGGAATGGAGAATAAAATAGAGAATGTCATAATGCCTCTGTATCACTCCATCTTGAGGCCACAGCTAGAGTACTATGTGTAGTTCTGTTTGCCACATTGCAAGATATAGTTGCATTGGAAAAGGGCGACTAAAATGATAAAGGGGATAGAATGGTTCCCTTATAAGGAAAGGCTAAAGAGGTGAGGGCTCTTCAGCTTGGAAAAAAGATGGCTGAGGGGGGATATTATAGAGGTGTACATAATCACGAGTGGAATGAAATAAATAATTGTAATTTGGTTATTTATTCTTTTATAAAATACAAAGACTAGGGGACACTCCATGAGGTTAGTAAGTAGTACATACAAAACAAATTGGAGAAAATTCTTTTTTACTCAATGTACGATTAAGCTCTGGAATTCATTGCCAGAAGATGTGATTAAGGTAGTTAGTGTAGCTGGGTTTAAAAAGGTTTGGACAAGTTCTTGGAGGAGAAGTCCATAAACTGTTATTAAGTAGACATGAGGGCGAATTTTAAAAGCCCGACACACAACGGCTTTTCTCCTGGATTTGGCATCGTGTGTATTTTAAAAGGTGCCCGAATATGCGCATATCTCCTGGTACCACATACAATAAGAAGTCACAAAAAAGGGATGGGACATGGGCAGAGTCTGTGCAGGGCATGGGTGGGACATGGGCATTCTGGGACTTTAAAATGAAATGTGCACATAAATATTTACATGCAAAATTGCGTGCCGGCTTCCCCAGCCGCGTAACTTTACTATTGCCATGGATGGCGTGTAAGTAATGCAATAAAAAATTCTAGGCTAGGCAGCGAGGTTTTAAGGGTTGGTGCTAAAAGGGTAAAAGGGAGCCTAGTTAATTAGTGGGGTTAGGAAGTCCTATCCCTTACCTGGGCAAACTGGGAATGAACTGGGGAGACTGGTAATTGCGTCGGCGTACCTGTCTACTAAAATCCCCCCCCCCCCCCACTTACGTGGTAGAGGCAATATTTGCACGCACATGCGAGCGTCCATTTAAAATTATGCGCACATGTACGTGTGTACAGCCTATTATATGTGTGGATGTTATAATATGGCCATGGCCTTTGGCGCGAGCTGGCATACATGTGTACATATGCACCCACGTGGCTGTTTCAAATTTATCACCTTAGAGCATAGCCACTACTTATCACTGCGCTATAGCAGCACAGGATCTAGTTACTGTTTGGGATTTTGCCAGGTACTTATGACCTGGATTGCCCACTGCTGGAAATAGGATACTTCTCTTGATGGACCCTTGTTCTGATCCAGTATGGTAATTCTTAAGTTATATTCTTATATTCCTCCTCCGAGACCTTCTACCCAAATCCTTTCCCTGCTGCTACCCCTATTCTCTATTGCACTGCTCTCTTCTCAGCACTGAGCACTAAGAACCCTTTCCTTTAAAAAAAGAATAATTTATCTGGACACCAAAGAAATGTTAGAACAGAACTTTTTTTTTTTTTAAGTAAACTACAAATATGCATTATGTTGAGGATCATTTTCAAACACCCCGCATAATTAATGCCACAAATGCACACATAAATTACATCAAATTTCAAAGCAGAATTATGTACATAAATTCGCTTTGCAAATTATCTTATCAAAACTACCCCACACAAGTAACACCTTTGAAAATTACCCCTTCAACATGCAAACTGTAGTAAGAGCAGCCAATCTCTGTCAGGTGATCCAGCAAATGGCTCTTCATTTTTTTAAATCTGCCTTCATACAGCTTTTTGTATTGCAGCCATGTTGGAAGGCAACAACAGCAGCCCTCATTTGGTAGAGAGAGAACAACTTGAGCATGCTCAATAACAAGTTTTCTAAAGGAACAATTTTACCTTGCTGCCACTTGGTGGGAGCACTGTTAACATTTATTACACAAAAATGTGCTGCAGAGTTTTGGAAATCTTGCCACAGAATTTACCCTTGAGCTGCGGTAGGAAAGCAGGGGCTGTGTGGTTATACTCTTGACACAGAGGAAGGTACCAATTCTATTGTTAAATTTAAAGCTGTCTTATAGTTTGGATCCAGATTCTTTGCATACCTTCTGTACTTCATTTGAATTTGCATATGGGAAAAATCAGTTCTCTTTTAACTGCCATGCTGCAGAAATTGATCTGAGTTTGTGCATTAGCTACATCAAAATAAAGCAGACGGCCTGGGAAAAAGCCACCCGTTATGTGAAAATCAAGTTTATTACTCTTGGTAGGGGCTGCACTATCCTCTAAAGTCTAATGGTAGTCCTGTTTGTCATAGTCTCCAAGTAGAACATACAATAGATGTCTGGCAAGAATCACAGATACATAGATATCCTGTTTTCACAAAAAAAGGGAGCATTAAAGTATGCTCACATTAAAGTATGCATTTCTTTATTATTTTATTCAGGATGGTACATTTAAAGAAGAGAAAATAATCAGCAAATAATGAATGTATGGAGTGAAAATATACAGCACACATCTCGTGTGATTACATGGGCTGTCAATGTATTGTGTGTGGGAGTCACAGGGCAACTAAGGCAGAAGGCAAAGGAAAACATGGGAAGCAGTGCTCCCCTCTGTGATCTCAAGGAAGGAGACTGAACTTTTTCCTTTTCAGACATGAGATGTGACACACAGAATCTGTTTTCTTTATTTCCACTCCAAATTTTATTATTTACAGGTCACAATTCAGTTCACTGTCCTAAGTCGCCAAAACATTCTAATCAGGCATATGAGGGTTTAAACACAAAATAATATACCTTCATGCAGTGAGAAATTAATCTCCTTCTCCTACAAACTGATACGCTGCTGCCACCATAATCTTCTCAAATGGAAACTCCACACCTTTTGAGCTCTCCGGGCCAGAAACTGTATTTCAGATGATGTGCCAGCACCTGTATCTCTCTCCCCTTTCTCTCTCTCTCTGTTTCTCTGCCAGCTGTCTGCTTTCCTCCATTTCTCTTTCTCTAAGTACTCCACCTGGTTTCTCAAACCAGTTTCCCCTAAAACTATGCCCACCCAACAAGCTTTGCCCAAGGGTGACATCATCTCCTTCCTGGTTTCCAGTTCTCTAGAGCCCCCTCTAGTGGCTGGCTGCTTGAAATTCAGGAGAGGCATATATGGTTCTTAGAGAATCATTTCCTTGAAAAGCTTATAATCAAGATTTCAGTTTTCATGTGTTTGCCCGTCCTTGCATTTTAAAAAATCTCTATATTTTGAACTATAGCAACATTGTAGATTTTTTTTTCTTTCTGAACCTAATCCAGAACTAGTCTTAACTCTATACTTGTGTATTTAAAACAAGCATATCAGACAAGGAAGAACACCATTTTCCTAGTTTCTAGAAAATAGAAGTCAAACAAACTGATCAGTTATCAATTGAAAGCTATGTTTTGTTGTGTGCTATCCTCAGTTCCCCAGCTTCAAAAGTTGACTGAATTGGCCAACATCTTACATTACAGTTTTAACAATGATATGCTTCAAAGGCCCATCCTTCTTGACATATATGGCTGCTTTCCTTTTTAAACCTCCCTCCCCTAATACTTCTAGCTTTAAGGCTGAGAATCAGGGTTTGTCAAGGAATCCATAATGAGGGGTCACTCTTCTCACAGTAGAGAACCTACAGGGCTCATTCAGAAGCCTCTGGATCAAATTGCTTGGAGTTTGGCCAACAGGTGTTGACAAGAGAACAGCACCTATGTGTCTCTCCCTCTGGAGACTATAATGCTATATCAGGCATCACTTTAAGCCATTCTCTTCCTGATAACAAGGTATAAAACATTCTTCCCCCACATTTTATTTCCCTTAGTCAATGCAGTAACTCTCTTCCTTCAGTTTGCCACACCACTGTGGCTGCCATTTGTCTATAACTATGGTTCAGCAGCAGCAAACATGCAAACTGAAGCACAGCAGCAGCTAATCCTGTTGTTCCACCTTGTATGTGTTTGCTGCTGCAGCAGGGCTATGAATAAACAAGTGCCAATGTTTCTCAAAAATCTCATTTTATCAGCTAAGAGGGGGGGAGGGAGCTCAGCTTTAAAAAAAAAAACCACTCAGTGTTTCACTTAGGGAGCCAGATTTAGGCCACTGAAATATAGGTGAGTTTTCAACTGAACTACGTCTTCAGCTGAAAATTCCCTAAATCTATGCAGCCAAAGCTTGGCTGAATTACATTCCTAAATGTCGGCATTCTTCTAAATTTTCAGTTTTCAGTACTAGTTGCCTAAGTGTTTAACTTATTTCCCTGACCTAACCCCTCCTTGAAACCTACCCACTTTTTGGCTGCTTATATTTAGGAGCCTTGTGAAACTAGGAGGTGAATATTTAAAAGATTTATGTGGTTAAAATCAGCTTTTAACAGCATAAATCTAATCCGTTAAAAATTTCCCTTCCCCTCCCCTGTTCAGCTACAATCTGTCCACACAAAATCACTGAATCAATGAATACGAAACGGCCCCTTTTTAGTAAAGCTTACAATTTAAACAAAACAAACAAACATGGCAAAATTGGAAATTTTATTTAAGAAAATGGTTAGCGAGATAATCAGGAATTAAGATTTAAATGCAACTTCAAAAAAGTAGATTTTTCGACTGGATTTGAATACAACCAGAAAAGGGGCAGGAAACACCAACACAAGAAGTCCATTCCAAGCTTACAAGGCAGCAAGGTGGAAAAACTGGAGTTAGAAGTTGGCAGTAGAGGAGAACAGCATAGATAAGAGTTACTTGTCTGATGAGCGGAGGTCACAAGGAGAGGTATAGAGAGAGATAAAAGAGGAGAGATAGTGGGGGGCACACTGAAGTCATTGACTAAGGTAGACGCTTAATTTGGATCTCCCATCCTTCCCTAGCCTAATCCATTGCACATCTTTGCAATCAGAACACATTCAAAGGGCACCAAGTTTAAATAATAATCGCTAAGATTATTCTTTAGACTTCTGAGACGGCAGCAAATGGAAAACAATGGATTTAAAACAGTTTTCTTTTAGTAAACCTGCCACTGAACTCACTGGGGAAGATGGCATGCAGGCCTCAGCTGATCCTGGTGGGAGAGAGCCAGAAAGCGAGTCGCATATTTCTTCATTTACCTCCGGGACCAACGATTTATCTTTGTGGGATGAATTGAGATGCTGGTCCCTGGAATTTCAGTCAGATATGAAACAGCATAAACTCGATTTGATGGCGTTGATATCGGAAGTGAAGGAAGACATGGCTATGATGGTATCACGAGTTGACGAGCTGGATATTTGGGTGGAGGGCCAGAGTGAATCTATTAAAGTCTTGACTGACCATCAGAAGGAGATACAATCCGAGCACATATTCCGTAAGAACATAAGAAATTGCCATGCTGGGTTAGACCAAGGGTCCATCAAGCCCAGCATCCTGTTTCCAACAGAGACCAAACCAGGCCACAAGAACCTACCGATGAAACTACAGGTGGTCTGTGAAGTATTTACTATAATTAATATCATTATTATATGTCCTAATTCTAACCGATCAACTTTCTTGAGTTCATTGGAAAAAATACTGTTGTCTCATGTGGAGGGGATATTGATTTTAGGAGGGGATTTCAACTTTACCAGAACACCAACTCTGATTAACTCTGATTATGCTACTAAACCTCTGAAGGGGGCAAGGAAAATGCTTTTCTCTTTGATGGATAAATGGAACTTGGTGGATATATGGAGACAGCAATGTACCACCTCTAAGAACTTACACTTTCTATTCCTCTCCATATGGGACATATATTCTCGTATTGATTATTTTTTAGTAGATAAAACACTGCAGAATAGGATAGTGAATGCTGGGATTGGTAATATTACCTGGTCCGATCAAGCCCCTTGGATTGATGTACATTTCAAAAATGACGACAATGGACAATGATTCTGAATTTTAAATGATAGTTTATTAAAAAATGAGATGTTTTGTAAGTCCTTGGGTGCTCAGTTACAGGAGTATTTTTATCTGAATTCTTCTACATCGGTACCCTGGGGATAGTCTGGGAATGTTCTAAGGCTGCAGCGAGGGGTATCCTGATCTCCCATGCCACATATCAAAAGAAAGAAAGAGAGAAATTGTGGCCTAGTCTACTGACTAGAATCACCAAACTATTCCACTTGCATATGCTGACTGAATCTCAGGCAGTTTTTCAGAAGTTATCTACTGCTTGGAATGAGTTAAACTAACTGGATTCTGATTTAATACTACGCCACCCTGATTTGACTAAACAGGCATACTTTGTGTGGAATCTGGCTGATCTGTACTTAGCCCGGAGACTGAAGGTCATATATGCCCAAGGTTTTATAGCTAAACAAGAATATGCAGGGTGAGATGGTTATCACAACTCCTGCTATTAGGAGTTGTTTCTCAATGTTTTACTCTTATCTTTACAGTAGAGATGAGGGTATAAGTGATGAATCTATAGATTATCTTGAGTCTTTGTCTCTACCCTTTCTTTCTAGAGAACAGCAACAGTATTTAATCAAACTGCTTAAATGGGGCAAATCTCCGGGCTTTGATGGATTTTCAAGTAGTTATTATAAACGGTTTTCTCATATTCTAGCAACTCCTCTGACAGATATGTTTAACTATATAAGGGAGGGGGGTTTATTTCCTGCAAGTTCCAATATAGCCGGAATTATAGTCATAGCTAAACCGGGAACTGATCACTCTCTATGTGGGTCATATAGACTGACTTACCAATTTAGATCTAAAAGGTTTGGCCAGAATACTAGCAGAGAGACTGAACCAGGTTATTTCTGGTTTAGTTCATGCTGATCAAGTTGGCTTCATTCCCAATCATATGGCAGCAGATAACATTCGTAGGACTGTTGACATCCTATGGTGGGTTAAAAAGGAAAATATCTCTTACATATTATTATCCATTGCCTGAAAAAGGGTTCAATATGGTGCACTGGTCATTTCTATTTAAGACGCTGGAAAACACGCATTTTGGGCCTTTTTTTATGGGATGGATTAGGAAGCTTTACGAATCACAAAGACCTGTGTCAAAGTGAACGGGGGGCTATGGGGAAAGTTTAGGGGTGGGGAGAGGTATGTGGCAGGGATGCCCACTTTCCAAGCTTCTTTTTGCTTTTTTTTTTGGAACCCTTTGCCACTAAAGTGTGAATGTCTTCAAAGACTGAAGGAGTGCAGTTTGGTGATTTACATACATTTCAAATTGTCTCTCTTCGCTTAGGACATCGTGTTTACTCTGACCAATTCATGCTCCTCACTGGAGGGGATAGTAAATGAAATAGATCAGTTTCTCACTGTTTCTGGTTTTAAAGTCAATTTTGACTAATCTGAAATGTTGAATATTACGCTAGCTGATCATGATCTTAGAAAAATTAAACTGCAGTTTCCCTTTAAATGGGCCAAGCAAATAATTAAGTACCTGGGAGTATATATTGGTCCCTGTGTAAAGGATTCATTTTCTTTGAATTATGTCTCGTTGGTTAAGATTATAGATAAGGACTTGGAGAAATGAACAGAAAGGGCTTTTCATGGATGTATTGCAATTAACAAAATAAACATTCTTCCTCGATTTCTATATTTATTTATAACCTTGTCGATTTTTGTATCCGCTGCCATACTGCGTTCCTGGCAAAAAAAGGTTTTTGACTTCATTTGAAGGCATAGACCTCCGAGGGTCTCCTGACTGGTTATGTTTCAGCCTAAAGCGAGGGGTGACTTGGGGGTCCCCAACTTGATCTGGTACTTTGCAGCATTCCAACTAAGGGCACTGTTAGATATACACAGGAAGAGCTATGTGAAACAATTGGTTGCGCTTGTACAATCATTGGTGGGAGAGATGCCTCTTTCTGCCCTTCCGTGGCAACCTAGGTCAACTTGGAGACTGTTCTTATGTTTTCCACTTTCTCTGCATAATAAAATATGGATATGGTCTCAATGGAAAGAAAAACAGGTTGGTAAATGGTGTTACTTCTTTCTTACACATCTCTTTCATAATACTGATTTCCCAATCTGCTTAGAGTATAGCGTCTTTGAGAACTGGAAAACCAAAGGTATTATATGCCTTGAACACATACTATCACAGTGTTTGTTAATACAGTTTTGTGATTTAACTGGTAAATATGGTCTGAGGAGCATGGATTTCTTGGAGTTTGCCCA
Source organism: Rhinatrema bivittatum (assembly GCF_901001135.1). Lineage (NCBI taxonomy): Eukaryota > Metazoa > Chordata > Amphibia > Gymnophiona > Rhinatrematidae > Rhinatrema > Rhinatrema bivittatum. The sequence goes on from NC_042618.1 coordinate 155,514,793, forward strand.
CGTGAGACACTTTATAATGTCAAAGAAGATTACTTTGTCCCTGAGTCAAGGTAAATCTTTATTTGAAAATTACTGTGAAGGTGGACAAGATGCAGGGGCTAGTCTCCAAGGTCTATGGTCTTCTTAATGGGGTAATAAAAGAACCATTTAAATGTATGACTGCCTGGGAGAAAGATTTGGGGATAACTCTTAGCATAGAAGAATGGGATTTAGCCTTTCTGTCTGCAGGCAAGTGTTACATCTTGGCCATGCTACAGGAGAATTGTTATAAGCTATTATTATGCTGCTATATAACTAGATAAATTGCACCATATATACCCTAATGCAGATGATAAATGCTGGAGAAAATGTGGTGATATTGGCACCCTGTTCCATCTTTGGTGGGAGTGTAGATTGGTATCATCTTTTTGGAGGCAAATAAAGGATTGGGCTTCTAATGCACTTGGAGTGGGAGATATCTATGATGCTAGGTATATCTTTCTTAGCATCCCTGTTAAGGTTGTGTCAGCAATTGTTCATTGCAGCTCAATATGAATTAGCTGCCTTCTGGAAATGCTCAGACGTGCCAACTGTTCAGGCTGTCCTAAATAGGCTGCATAATAATTACCATTTGGCACAACTCACTGCTTCCTGAAATAAACAATTGTCAACTTTTGAGAAGATCTGAGTGTCATATGTAAAATGGTGGAAATCTCAATATTCTGTGGCTTAGTATTGCACACGATCTGTTGAGAATTTTATTGATTCAAATGTAATATGTTTATTTTCTTTTATCATTTTTAATATCCTATTTTTCTCTTCGATCTCCAGGATGTGTTAGGTTTCTGGAAAAATTAGTCTTGTATTAGATCTTATCATTCATCTCTACGAATGGCTATAGAAACATACAAAGTGACATCAGAAAAAGACCCTACAGCCCATCCAGTCTGCCCAGCAAGCTCCCATAGTTATCAGTTTCCCATACTTATCAGTTACTCAGACCGCCAAGGTCAGGGTTCTTGTTGGTTACTGTTTGAGTCCAATTTCCTTCCCCCCTTTGCTTTGAATCAGGGAGCAATGTGCAATATTGGAGTTGTATCAGAAGTGTAGTATTAGGATTTTGGTTAAGAGTAGTAACCGCCCCACCAAGCAAGTTACCCCCATGCTTATGTGTTTTCCCAGACTATACATTTCAAGTACTTTGTTGGTTGTTGTCTGAATCTCTTTTCCTCTTTTCCCTCTGCCGTTGAAACAGTGAGCAATGATGGAGTTGCATCACATTTTGAAGGCTATTTGCTAAGGGTAGTATCTGCCACACCAGCAAGATACCCCAATACCTTACTTCATTCCCCTCCCCCTTGTCTTTAGGATCCATAGTGTTTATCCCATGCCCTTTTTAAATCTTAAACCATTTTTGTCGTCCCCTCCTCCTCCAGCAGGGCATTCCAGGCATCTACCACCCTCTCTGTGAAGAAATTTTTCCTGACATTGCTTCAGAGTCATCCTTCCCAGAGTTTCATTTCGTGACCCCTAGTTCTATTGTATTCATTCCAGCAGAAAATGTTTGTTGTTGATCGTGCATCATTAAAACGTTCAAGTATCTGAAGATCTGTATCATATCTCCTCTGCTCTTCCTCTCCTCCAGGGTATACATATTTAAGTCTTTCAACCTCTTCTCATAAGTCATTTGATGGATACCTCTCACCAATTTCGTCACCCACCATTTTCTGGACCGCCTCCAACTTGCCTCTGTTCCTTTTGATGTTCAGTCTCCAGAACTGAACACAGTACTCCAGGTGAGTCCTCACCAAGGACCTGAACAAGAGGATTATCACTTCCTTTTTCTTACTAGATATTCCTCTCTCTATGCAGCCCAGGATTCTTCTAGCTTTAGCTATCGCCTTGTCACATTGCTTTGAATCTTTAGATTGCTGAAAACTATCACCCCAAGGTCTCTCTCCTGTTCCATGTACAGCAGTGCTTCACCCCCCATCACATACAGTTCCTTTGGATTACCACATCCTAGATGCATGACTCTATACTTCTTGGCATTAAATCCCAGTTGCCATATCTTCGACCACTCTTCAAGCTTCCTTAAATCACATCTCATTCTCTCATCTCCTTCCAGTGTATCTACTCTATTTCAGATCTTCATATCATCAGCAAATAGACAAACTTTACCTTCTATCCCTTCCGCAATGTCACTCACAAAGACATTGAACAGAACCGGTCCTGATCCCTGCGGCACTCCACTTAACCCTGTTCTCTCTTCAGAGTAGGTTTCATTTACCATCACACTGTCTTCTATCCATCAACCAGTTTGCAATCCACACCACTACCTTGGCGCTCACTTCCAAGCTTCTCATTTTGTTCACTAGTCTTCTATGCAGGACTATATCATAGGCTTTTCTAAAATCCAAGTAAATCACATCAAGTGCTCTTCCCTGATCCAGTTCTCTAGTTACACAAAGAAATCAATCAAATTCATCTAAGAGGACCTTCCCCTGGTGAATCCGTGCTGACATGGATTGAGCAAGCCACCATATTGTCGGTAGTTCACTATCCTTTCTTTCAGCAGATTCTCCATTAATTTTGCTGCCACCAAGGTGAGGCTAACCAGCCTGTAAATTCCAGCCTCCTCTCTGCTCTCACTCTTGTGAAGCGGTCACTCGGCACCACTCCCATTTCCAGGGATCTATTGAACAGGTCACTCAGCAGACCCCCAGCACATCTGAGCTCCCTAAGTATCCTTGGATGAATCTCATCAGGCCCCATGGCTTTGTCTACTTTCAGTTTTCCTAGCTCTTCCCATACATTCTCTTCCATAAATGGGGTTTCATCAAATCTACCACCATCCATAGCCTTATTTTTTTTTTATTCGTAATACATAAACTTTATTGAACATGGCAAAAAAATCAGGTAAGTCAAAACAATGGTAGCAAATGAAATAAATGAAATGTCACAGCTGATAAGACCCAGGGCAGTGATAACAGATAAATGAAATACAGAGCTAATACACAAGTGCTCCTCAGCTGACAGGACTATAATGCTGATGTATAGTGCTATGCCAAAAATTGGTTTCGAAGCAAACGTATGTACATATTTTCTATATAATGCATAACTCCCCAGTCCCCCCTCCCCACCTTTCCAGTTGTCCGCTCTAATTATAAAAGCATGTAATAAAGATGCCAGAATAAAAAACTAATAAAATATTGTGAAAATAAAAACCAGAAATTACATTGTCTGGCTCCGTATTCTTTGTCTGCTGCTGATAAAGAAATAGCATGTCATTATGTCAAGCAATAACTACTATGTGTCCATAGTCTAACTACCGATCTCCAAGGAGGGTGTTCCCTGAGTATGTAGCCAGGTGGTCATAGGATGCCGTATGGCTTTAAATACCTTCATGGTATCGTTTTTCACAGGAGTGAGATGGGGCATATGGTAAAGGCCATGTAATCTATGGAGGACCACTGCTATGGATGGAGTATCTAGTGACTTCCAAGCCTTAGCCAGTTCAGCCCTAGTTGAGATAAAGACTTGGTTGCAAAATTTGGGTTGCAAAATTTGGAAGGCCTTCCAAAGGTATAAGTAGGACACACTTAGGGTTTAAATCCCCGAGGCCTGGTACTACACTTACTAACCACTTGTGGACCTTTTTCCAAAACAAGATCACTTTCGGACATTGCCATCATATGTGAATATAAGTGGCCAATTGACCACATCCTCTCCAACATACATTAGGGATCGCAGGAATCATTCTATGGAGTTTCTCCGGAGCCAGGTGCCAACTATAAAGGACTTTATAACATTGTTCTTGTACAGTGCCAGCAATCGATACTTTAGATAATTAACATTTAATTTGTATATTGTTTAACCTCTTCTATTCTTTCTTCTCTTCTTCCTTTCTCCAAGTTCTGCTACCCTTGTTAAATGTAACTGTATCTTCGGTCACCACAGTTCTAGTTTTTATGTATATAATGCACTCCCGTTTTATGTAAACCAGCAAGATATGTTTTCATGATTGCCGGTATATAAAAACACTAAATAAATAAATAAATAAATAAATAAAGAACACTACGTCCCAAACTTCCTGTTCAATATCTTCCCCTAAATCCCTATGCCAGGCCTGAATGTGAGCTGCAGAATATGGCGAGTGATTATTCAGCAATTTATAGATTTTAGAAAGAATATCCTTTATTCGGCCTGAGTGCTCACAATAGTTTTCAAAAAGGGTTTTGATCGGGTGTACCTTATTAGCATTGTCAACGTTAGTAAGAAGTGTCATACCTGAGCAAATTCAAGCACCTGTTGAAGGCCAGAATGGGCAAAGCATCATAAGGTCGTATGCTGGTACCTGTAAGGATATGTCCAAAAGATGCAATCCATTTCCTTTCCCAAGCCCTAAAGTGGGGATTCTCCCTCTGAAAAGAGTGTTGTGAAACAAATGGGACAGCTGGTGATAATCAGAGGGCCCCACAAGCTTAGCTTTCCATATCTTCCAGAAAAAGGAAAGTGGTACCCAAGGCGGGTGGCACATAGGTCAGTGGTCTCCATGTAGATTTGGGTTGCCACGGTAAGGCCTGTATAAGCATAGCCCCGACCTGGGCTTGCTCCAATTGAACCCATTGTTTAGGATCAACCCTATTGTATAAGTCCACCAGATACTGTAATTGGGTGGCAACATAGTACCAGATTATATATGGCGCTCCTAAACCCCCCTGTCTGTTTAGGTAGAAATAGGGTCATCCTAGCTACCCTAGGTGGCCGCTTCCACCAAATGAAACCATAAATCTTAGTTTGCCATTGCTTTAGAAGGGCACTTGGAATGAAAATAGGAATAGTAGAAAAGAAATATAATAAGCGGGGTAGGATGACCATTTTAATAATTGCCAGCCTCCCCAGCCAGGAGTAATATTCCCTATACCATTTCAGCAGATCTTTATCTATTTTTTTCCATAGTGGATTATAATTGAGTGAGAATAATTAAGAATTATGCGAGTCAATTTGCACCCCCAAATATATGATAGAAGTACATGCCCAATGAAACGGAAATGTCTTAGTGATGTTCAGGACCACCTGATTGGGCAAGTTAAGGTTTAAAAACTCCGACTTTTCCAAGTTCACTGTGAAACCAGACATCCTATGGAATTGCTGCAAGGCATCCAAAACCCCTTGTAGGGATACCTCAGGATTAGTTCGTGTGAAAAGGATGTCATCCGCAAATAAAGACAATTTAAAGTGCAAATGATAAAGCTGGACCCCAGTGATATTCTCCGCCCGCCGTATCGTCAGGGCAAAGGGTTCTAAAAATAGGGCGAAAAGCATGGGTGACAGAGGGCAGCCCTGTCGTGTTCCCCTTTGGATATCAAGTAGTGGGCCATAACCTCCATTGACTTTCACTCTAGCTTGAGGTAGCTCATACAGCTTTTTGATCCAAATTTGGAAGGATTCACCAAAATTATCTACAGCCTTATTAACCCACTACGGTACTTCTCCAGGGTCTTGCTTAGTGAACATCGAACTGAAGTATTTGCTTAATATTTCTGGCTTTTCTTAGTCTCTTTCCACACATTGATCTTTTTCGCCTTTCTGTTCCTCTATACCACTTCGGACCTTTCTCCTTTCTCTGATGTATTTGAAAAAAGTTTTGTTGCCTCTCTTTACCTCTTTAGCAATCCTTTCTTCCACTAGACATTTTACTTTCCTCATTATTTCTTCGTCTCTCTCAGTTGAGCTAGATAATCTTCCCTGTGTTCCTCTTTTTGGGAGCCTTTATATTTCTTGAATGCTGTTCTTTTTATTTTTATTTTGTCAGCCACCTCCTTTGAGAACCAAATAGGTTTCCTATTTCTCTTGGTTTTGTTTACTTTTCTAATATAAAGGTTAGTTGCCTTTGTGATTTATTTATTTTTATTTATTTAAAACCTTTTATATACCGTCGTTTAGTAAAGCACCGTCACAACGGTTTACAATGAGGCATGTAAATATATATTTGGTGAAATTCTTACTAACAATGTGCCAGAATATTTATCGGTAACAAGTATTCATAATATAAGGTATATGTTGTGTGATCTGGATCTTGTCCTTTTTAAAGGTTAATAGGAAACCATACAACCATTGCACTATTTACTACAGATCTCTTAAGTTATTCCATTATAATGTTAGGTAAAAATGATAATGTATACTTATAGGTGTGGTATACGGTGACTTTAGCTTGTTCATTTAGACTTCAGAATCTCCATTCTCGTTGTAAAATGCTTTCTTGAAAAGCCATGTTTTCAAACTTTTTTTAAAGAGTTTTAGATCTCTCTGTAATCTTGTTTCCAGTGGCAATGAATTCCATAGTGCTGGTCCGGCTAATGATAGGGCTCGTTCTCTGACTTGGGTCAGTTTTGCTGTCTTGATTGATGGGATGGGTAGTAGAGCTTTATTAGCTGATCTGAGATTTCTCTGTGGGATGTGTAGGCGTAGTGCTGTGTTTAACCAGTCTGCTTTTTCTTCGTTTATCAGTTTGTGAATTGTGCATAGTGTTTTATAGTGCGCTCTTTGTTCTATTGGCAGCCAGTGCAGTTTGGCAAGTGTTTGGGTGATATGGTCTCTTTTGCTTTTTCCAGTAAGTATTCTGGCAGCAGAGTTTTGTAAGATTTGTAGAGGCCTTATTGTTACACACGGTAGTCCCAGAAATAGTTTGTTACAGTAGTCAGTGCTAGAGAATATAAGTGCTTGTAAAACTGTTCGGAAGTGTGCTTGGGTTAGTAGGGGTTTAAGCCTCCTAAGGATCATAAGTTTAGCGTAGCCTTCCCTCACTTTTTGTGATATGTGTTGCTTAAGGCTGAGTTCAGTGTCTATAATTACTCCTAGATTGCGAGCTTTCTCGGTGAGTTCTGTTTCCTGATTGTTTTTAAGTTTGATGGGGTTTTGAATTGTCTCAGATTTTTTGCGTTCTAGGTGAATAAATTCAGTTTTTTCAATGTTAATTACTAGTTCCATTTGGTTTAGTAATTGCTTAATTATATCTAGGTACATCATTGCTAGGTTTAATGTCTTCTCTATTGTTTCCTCTACGGGTAATATTAGTTGAATGTCGTCAGCGTATATGTAGTGTATGATGCCTATTCCAGCTAGGAGGTGGCATAGAGGCAGCATATAGATGTTAAATAGTGTTGCCGAAAGAGTGGATCCTTGTGGAACTCCTGTTTTTAGCTCAATTCTGTCTGATACTTTGTTTTTAATCTGTACTTGGAAAAATCTATTGTTTAGGTATGATCTGAACCATTTCAATGATTGCTCCTTTTAGTTTGGCCTATAGTTGTTCCACCTCTCCCATTTTTTCCCAGTCTCCAAGTACCATCTCCAGGAATTTTCCCATTTCAGCAAAGTCTGTATTTTTGAAGTTCAAAACTCGGGTCTTCAAACTGAAGGAAATTAGTAGTCTATATTGTATATGACCCTGCAGATAATGAATGTCTGAGTTCTACCCCATTGTATGTATTGTATATATATATATATATATATATATATATATATATATATATACACAATACATACAGGGGTCCAGGAGCGATCTCCTGCAGCGAATCGTTTTCCGTACGGAAAATGGCGCCGGCAGGAGATCGACTGCAGGAGGTCGTTCAGCGAGGGTTCCCGCTGAACGACCTCCTGCAGTCGATCTCCTGCCGGCGCCATTTTCCGTACGGACAATGGCGCCGGCCATACGCGTATGGCCAGTGCCATTTTCTGTACGGAAAACGATTCGCGGCAGGAGATCGCTCCTGGACCCCCGCTGGACCCCCAGGAACTTTTGGCCAGCTTGGGGGGGCCTCCTGACCCCCACAAGACTTGCCAAAAGTCCAGCGGGGGTCCGGAACGACCTCCTGTGTCGAATCGTTTTGGTCTATGGCCGCCGCCATTTTGCGGCGGCCATTTTGCAAAATGGCGCCGGCTGAAGACTACACAATTTAGTGTGCCGGTTTCCTGCTCTCCCCCTTCCCCCGATTTAGCTACGGACCGCCGCTATGGAGGTAATTTAAGGCTACGGAGGTAATTTAAGCTACGGACCGCCACTACGGACCCCCAGGTAATTTAAGGCATTGGGGGGGGGGGTTCGGGAGGGTGGGGGATTTAATTTAAAGGGTCGGGGTGGGTTTTAGGGGGTTTTAGTGTGCCGTGTTTTAGTGTGCCGCTGGACCCCCAGGTAATTTAAGGCATTTGGGGGGGGGGGGTTTGGGAGGGTGGGGGATTTAATTTAAAGGGTCGGGGGTGGGTTTTAGGGTGTTTTAGTGTGCCGGTTTTCCTGCCCTCCCCCTTCCCCCGATTTACGATTTTTTGACGATAAATCAGGGGAATTGGTATTGTATCGTGGCCCTAACGATTTTTGACGATTTAAAATATATCGGACGATATTTTAAATCGTCAAAAAACGATTCACATCCCTAGTAATGATAGCAGATAAAGACCAAATGGTCCATCCAGTCTGCCCAGCAAGTTACTTAAGGTAGTAATTGCCATTCTGTGCAGGTTATCGCATGCCTGTTGAGGGTAGTAAATACATACTGAAATTGTTTTATATTAACAGGAATGGGAAAATCAAAGGAAATGTAGAAGAAGGTAAGGCAGATGCAGATCAATTAATAAGATGAAACCTATGTACTTTGCAGTCAGCTTTACTCTAATGTTAACTATGGCTAATTCCTGGGAAGAACATAGGGAGCCAATATAGTAACTTGGGAAGAGAAGTTAGATGGGAGTAGCGACTTTGGCAAAAGATAAGATACACAACTGCATTTTGGATAGATTACCTTGGAGAGAAAAGAGTGATATTCACTGGAAGACCTGTGAGTAGCAATTTGCAATAGACTGAGAGATGATGAAAATGTGTAATGCCTCCCGTCTCCCATCCAAAAGGTGAAGCTCTCGTCCATCGAGGGATCCCAAGCCCAATCCGGGGCTCGGGATCAGAAAGGAAGGAACAGATTTTGGTGATGTTACAGAGAAAGAAATGACACATTTTAGCAGTGTTTTGGATATGTGTAAAGAAGGAAAGAGAGGAGTTGAAGATAACCCCAGGGTTACAGGCTGAGAGTACTGAGAGGTTGACAGTGTTATCCACAGAAACAGAGAAAGGGGGGAGGGCAGATATGGGTTTGGGGGTAAAGATAAGGAGTTCTGTTTTGAACAGGTTGAGTTTAAGGTGTCAGTGGGACATCCAGGCAGCAATATCAGGCAAGCAGTCAGAAATTTGGGACTAGATTCCTGATGAAATTTCTGATGTAGAGAGGTAGATCTAGGAATTATTAGCATAAAGATGATATTGAAAGCAGGGGGAGGGGTTATGAGCACCAAGGGAATTAGTATAGAGAGAAGAAGACTGCCAAGGACAGAGCCCAGAGGCACACTGATTAATAGTGGGATGGTAGTAGATGAAGATTCACCAGAGAAAAAACATTAAAAGTGTGGTGAGAGAGGAAAAAAGTAAACTAAAACAGGATAGAGTCCCAAAATCTAAATGAGGACAGAGTGTGCAGGAGTAGATGGTAATCAACAGTGTCAAAAGCAGAGGATAGGTCAAGAAGAATAAAAATCAAGTAAAGGCCTTTGGTTTTAGCCATTGGAGACTCTAGCAAGGGCTGTTTCTATGTAATGTAGAGGCACAAACCATGTATCATGAGGTGAAGAATGTAGAGAAAGGGAACCGAAGACTCTGTGGTTTGCAGCAGTGAATAAGACTGGGGAGGATTAGCATTAGGAAGAGTATATGTAGTGGAGCCAGAGGAAATAAAGAGAGGAAAAAATCCACTGACCAAAGGTAATGCCATGGTGCAGCTATGGGAAGCCCAAATGGGCTCAGGGGTCTCTCTGAACTCCACTGAAACAGCTAGAAAAAGTAAGTATATGTAATGCAACCTTCCCAGAACCAGCTAAAACTAACTGCCTAACTATCACTCAGTGGGTCTTTGAATAGCTACTCCTAGGTGCCTAAATTTAGGTCTTCAACCTGGATCAGTTTTCAAATGGGCCCATTCAGCCACCTCACTCCCAAAGCTAGGTAGCCAAACACTTTGAAAATGGACACCCTAGTGCCCATTTAGGAGGTAATAATCACATTGCCTGCATTTCTGGAACCCTCCCGGCTAGTTTTTTATCCATGGGGTTTGCTAGCATAATCAGAGCGCCTGCACAAATGTATGCCTGCTTTTCGCCTGGGTACTTTTTCCAGGCTAAAATATGCAGATTTGATTATTCACAAGTACCAGCATAAGTGCCTCACCCAGCCAAACCCCACCCTGGCAATGTCTGCAAACCTATATAGGTACGAGTACCCATGCTGCTGACATATGTGGGGGCATTTACCCACTTAGAGGGTGGGCGATAATCAAAAAGCCCATTTATGCGGGTAACACTAGTACTTCCTCCCTGGACAGGGCTTTCTTTATCGCCTTCTTCAATATTTTAAAACATGCGCCAATCAGCTGTCCCCTCTCTCTCTCTTTCTTTCTCATTCTGAAACCAACGTCTTTGTGTACCTTTTTACACTTTTTTCGTTGGGATTGATTAACTTAATAACTGAATCATGGCATGGGCTTGATTTTCAGTCAGGCAGAAAATCACAGCTTTCCTGAATCACTTCATGTGTGAACAGCTATTTTTTGTTTTCAAAAATTCTGCTGGTACTGTGGTTTAAATTAAGCTGCTCAATATAACAAGTTAAAAATGATTGATTTTCTTTTTAAATAAAAACTGAGTAGAACAGTAATTATCAGATCTCCCAGCTATCTCCTACAGTTTAATAAGAGGAGTCAAATGAAAAGGGAAGCAGACCAAGCAACAGCTCTGACATCAACAAAATTACTTTGCTAAACAACTCCCTTATCAACACTTTAAAATTATAGGAATAGTTTTGGCATGAATGCCAACATGTGAAAGCTTTTAAGAGGGAGGTTTCGTAAGAGAAAGCAGGAGATGCCAATCCACCACTGGAACACACTGCACAAAGATATTTTAGGAGGGAGACAGAGGACAAGTTGGAACTTTTTGGCCCAAACAAACAGTGTGTCTTCCTCCTAAATAATGATAGCTGGTAGCTTTTGGAATATCTTATTCCCCGAGCCCAAAGTAGTAACCTCCAGTTACTTTATTATCACAGAAATCTTAACTTTATTCCTATGCAGCTAGAGCAGAGTAGATTGGAGCATTAGAGGCGACTTATCCAAAGTTGCAAAGAGATTAGAATGAGAAAGGTGAAAAGGGACAGCAAGAGAAATATCAGTCTCCGACAAAAGTGGAATTCCAACTCAGAAATGTTGACGCCTACTTCTGAGCTCTCATCGCGAGGCCATACCTTTTCACAGTGAAATAGTCTGTATTCATTTCCTTTAGAATTCTAGTTTTTGGAAAAGTCTGGGAGAACAAAGCCCAGGTGGAAGGCCTGATGTAATCACATAGCCTTGGCTGCTTACACTCATATCCTAGGTCCCGAATAACCAAATGAAATTCATCAACCTTCCACTGTGACCTTTTTAACAACTTTGGAGTGCTTAGTAGCAATCATCTGGCTCTGAATGAGTGAACAAATAAATGGAGGAGAAAGAATTATTCGCAGCCTGAGTCATTGGTTACAAAAATTTGAGCTATAGACACGTAGGTCTCTATTCTGCAAAACTTCTTTTATGATTAAATGAACGTCAAGAGACACTGTGCTATGACAATTTTCCTAAGGCCAGCTTGGGGAATATTCAGCTCTGACCTGAATGACTTTATTTATATGTATGGCCTAGTAGGAAAGTCCATCACAAAATGACAGGGCACTTGGAAATTGACTTTCATAACACCTTACGTCCCCATGTCCTCTGTGCACTTCTCCTCTTACTGCAAGAGATGCCCAGCCTAAATTGACATACATTTTAAGATGGTGCTGGCTAATCCTCAGCTTCCCTGTCCCTGGTGTCCACTCTGCACAGATGCTTGAGGCAAAGAGCATTCATTAATTGCAAATAGCATAGATTAGCATGTGATATGAGCCATTAGTATATGCTATTTCTAAATACTGCACACAACTTTCCAATGGCACATGCTACGGTATCTGCCATTAGCATGCACTACTGTCTTTCAGCACATGTGCAGAGTGTCCACCAAACACACAATTTTAACTTGCAAAAACACAATTGAAATAAACCACAGGGAACTGGCTTATATATAGTGATTTATTGGTATAGAGGCACTGGTGACATTATTAGCTTTATTTTGTGAATGAAAGAGATTTTGCCCATGGAGTTCAGAGCTAGACCACTTATGTCCTGTTTGCCTTTAAAACAAACCATTGTGCTATGGGGTTTTGTTAAAAAGTTATTTTCTCCTAGTAGTGAGATGTAGAGCTATATTTTATTCCTATGAACCCACTGTGGGGCAGTGGGGAGTGAGAGGAGAACATTTTAGCTAATTATAGGTTACTGAGGTTAAAGCATTCATTCAAAGGGTTATTTCTGTTCTAGGTCAGAGAAAATATACCATCAAATATATTGTAAGAGTTCTTTGACAATGAATCTGCCAGAGAGGTTGCTTTAATAAAAAATTAAGATATATTGCTTCAACTGATTCATATACTGGTGATATTGCCTTAAAGCATAAGTAACTTTCACTGCAGCTGCTCATTTTCTCTACTGGTCTACTTGCAGGTATAAAACTGTTAAGCTTTAAGAAGTTTAGTATATCTTAAGATACTCTTATTTTCACTTATGCAATTGTAAAGTGCAATTTAATAAAGGATGGATCAAGCACTACTAAAAAATTGTCTGGGTTTTCTCAGGGAATCCACCTGTTGCGCCCGTCGGTCGCAGACGGCTGCGACCTCTGTTGCTCACCTCCTTTTTTCCTGCACCAGTAGTTCTCGGACAATTGGCGACCTCTGCCTCTGCATGCCGCTCTCCTCAGCGTTCCTGGGACGACGTGGGCAATCCCATCCGCCATCTTGAATTGGGGATTACCTAAGGCACGCGCGCGGGTGCCAGGCCCCATCTTATACACGTCATGGCAGGAACCTTGGGGGCGACCCCTCCACATGACGTCATCTGCCTGCGTGTATTTGAGCCAGCCGGTCTGAGCTACCTATGAGTTAGCAAGGACTTCCTTCCTGCCAAATTCCACTCCTTCGGAGATGCTTTACTTCGCTACCCTGAACTCGTTCCTGACCCAGAGACTTGAACGCTTTAGGTACCCGCTCCTCGAGGGCCTTGTCACATTCTGGCTATCCGCTCCTCGGAGGGTCTTCCTGCCTGTAGTATCTCTTCATCTACTCTGGGCTTTGTCTGGTTCAGCCTTGTGACTTCGCTACCTTCAGCTGACAGAACCACCAGTGTACCCCGTGCCTCGGGCCACTACCGTGTTCACCTTAGCAACCTTATTCAGAGTGCGTACCATCTGTTATTCAGCTCTGCTGACCTCCTGCTCTACTCTCAACATTCTCCTGTGATTCTCGGTGTACCCCACGCTGCGGGCCACTACCGGATCAATACAGAGAAGTTCCCTCGAAGGAGGGATTCCCCGGCGTACCCCGCTCCGCGGACCACTATCAGGGATATTATCATTGAGCTACCCATTCCTCTGGACTGTGCCTCTCTCTTCCCATTTGGTGGGTTTTTCTACATTCTAGTACAATAAAGTCTCTTTGCTGTTGTGTCCGTCTCAGCTGAAGCCACGCCTATCAGGGTGAGTCCCCACAGAGCTCTTCCCTGTGGGTGGAGTCCGCTCTTACCCTGATCCAGGGTCTACAAACATAACAGATTATAACACCATCTTTTGTATGATATTGCCCATATGTTTTCATAGAAATCTTGAACTTTTACTTGTCTGATTTATGCAGTAATCAAAAACCAAAAAGAATGATATATAAAACAAAAATATTTAAATATAAATAACTAAATCTCACAACATAACCATAATAATACAAATCATATAATAAAAAAACACATATCCCAACATAACTATATATACTAGAAAATAGAGTGAAATTTTGCTGACCCTAGTCAGAGTCATCTTACTGTAGGATTGTAAACCTGCATTGAATGTCAGTTATGACAGTAGGATAAACATTTCTTTGTCAATGGTAGGATTATTGTTCACAGAGTAATCTAATCCTTGAAACAAAATATCTTCTGAAAGAGGACACCCTTCCAATCCAGTGTTGAGATATTATTGTACTGACTCATAGAGAAGAATCACTACAACAAGGTTTCAGTCAGGTACTGGCCAAACCCAATTGTGCCTGGTTTTATAAACTTTTAAGGACTGGAATCCAAGATGTGATTACTGAGTCATTTGTAGAAATGCATATTTAGATTAATATCATGTTTCCAGACTATTTATAGCTATCATGATTCTGCAGTGTGCCTGTGTCATCTTGAAGGTTCTTGTATATTATTGGAACATTCTTATGTCAGTCCAATAAATATAGCACAATCTGAGGACTGGTTCTATGTCTCCTTCCCATTTTTATGAGTCATTCTGTAACAATTTGACACATTTCTTTGCTAATAAAATCTCATTCATCCAGAAAAAGTTGGGCTCCTATCAGGATAATGGCCTGCAGGGATGTGCACAGGGATGGTAACTTTTAAACCAGTGTGCGAATGCACATATGGTCGTTGGTCTGCACCCAGGGATATGGTCATTTGTGCGCATGTTATAAAATAATCTGATCATGTGCACATGTGTGCGTAATATTTTTTTAAACTTGTTATTTATAAACCAGAATACACAATTAAAGTAGAATATTAACATTGTCAGCATTTACATGCACAGAAGTAGCATAATATAGACCATAACAACATAAGAACATGCCATACTGGGTCAGACCAAGGGTCCATCAAACCCAGCATCCTGTTTCCAATCCAGGCCATAAGAACCTGGCAAGTACCCAAAAACTAAGTCTATTCCATGTTACCGTTGCTAATAATAGAAGTGTCTATTTTCTAAGTCAACTTAATTAATAGCAGGTAATGGACTTCTCCTCCAAGAACTTATCCAATCCTTTTTTAAACACAGCTATACTAACTGCACTAACCACATCTGTGGCTGCCCCTCAGGAGGCATCTTACCTTTTTCTTTGGAGGCCGCCCTCAAGCCAGGGCCTCGCTTGAGCAAGTGTCCAGGATTTGCTCCAGGGCCTGGGAGGCCTCGTTGTTAAGGGCCTGTCTGAGGCTGCTTGTGTTTGTTTGGACTTCCTGGTTCCAGCCACGCCCTTCTCCTAAGGGGCGAGCCCGCGGCTCCTCTCCACAGTTATAAGGCCAGCGAGGGGCGGACCATCTAGACTCCTCCCAGGGAGTTGCCTGTTTCTGGACTATAAAAGCCTTGCTTCTGCACTTATACTGGGCCTTGCATGGAGTTACAACTCTCTGGTGGTTTCGCTTCCAGCGCTCCGTCTGGCCTCTGGACTCTCCTCCAGCTTCGTGTCCTTGTCTTGCACGCCCTGATGTTCCTTGACGTTCCGTAGTGTTTGTACCTGCCTTTACCTTGATGCTTGAACCTGCTTAGGCTGCCAGGAGCCCAGCACCTGCCTTGTCCTTGATGCTTTGGACTTGCTTTTGGCTGCCTGGAGTGCAGCACCTGCTTTGACTGCCAGGAGTGCAGTACATCCCCCGGACTGCGTTTTGCAGCGTATTGCCTTCCCTGCACTGCTTCCGCTCCCGCGGTTGTGGAACAGGGTGGTCCACGACCAGTCCAGCCATGCTAGCTGTGTAGGGCGCCCTGAGGGACAGTGCCATCGTCATCCCTCCTGTTTGTGTCAGCTTTTATGTCCATGGTATCCTGCCTTTGAGTCTCCATTCACCGTGTCCTGCTTCAGAGTCTGTCTGCGTCCATGGTTCCCTAGTCTTGTCTCCTGCTTTGGACCTTCGCCTACCCACGCCCTGTGTCCGGCCTGCTGCCTTGTGCCATCCCAGCGGCAGGTCCGAAAGGGCCGGGAACGGTCGGAGGACCGTTCATCTCCAACATTCCACATGTTGGTTCCCGAGGCATGCGGGTCCGGCTGGGGGCCGGGTCCACGCTCACCTACCCTTGGTGCGGGGTCGTGCCAGGGGCCCAAGGGCACACTAAAACCCTGGCGGGGATCGCTCCGCAGTGCCCCCGTTCGGTAACAACATCCTCTGGCAACAAATTCCAGAGTTTAATTGTGCGTTGAGTAAAAAAGAACTTTCTCTGATTAGTTTTAAATGTGCTACATGCTAACTTCATGGAGTGCCCCCTAGTCTTTCTATTATCCGAAAGAGTAAATAACTGATTCACATCTACCCGTTCTAGACCTCTCATGATTTTAAACACTTCTATCATATCCCCCCTCAGCCGTCTCGTACCCAAGCATGTAAAACCCGTCAAACTGCGCACAATTTTAAGTGGACATGCGCTTATGTGTACAAATGCCACTTCTACCACTTAAGTGGGGGGGATTTTAAAAGACATGTGCACCGATGCCATTACCAGTTTTCCCAGTTCGTTCCCAGTACGCCCAGGTAAGGAATAGGACTTCCAAACCTCCCTAGTTTAATAGTCTACCATCTCCCCTGTTAGCGCTAGGGTTGCCAACGGACTCCAGATTGTCAGGACTGGTTGATCAGTCCTGGCTGTACCCCACTGCATGCAGGTACATATATAGTCTTGCTTTTCTTAGGGAATACAATAAGAAAAGTAGAATAAGTTCCAGTATGCAATGGGGTAAAACCAGGACTGGATCAACCTCTCCTGAAATCTGGAGCCAGTTGGCAACCCTAGTTAGCCCCGACCCTTAAAACCTCGGTGATCTATCTATTTATCTTTATTTTATTACTTATACATCCCCCATAGTAGAAGTAAAGTTATGCAGCAAGGAACCTAGGCACGCGCCTGTGTGCGTAAGTATTTACTCATTAATTTAAAGTTAAAATCCAGGAACACCCATGCCCCGCCCCATTTTTGAACTTTTCATTTGTGCATGTAGCAGCAACTACGCGCGTATCCAGGCAGCATTTAAAATCCGCTCAGCACGCACCAGCCTGACTTGTACTCATATCCCCCAGTTTTGGTGTGCACCAGACTTTTAAAATTCACCTTTACATTTTTTTGTATGTATGCGAGGGAAGGGGGGGGTCATTTTGTTTCGTGTTTATATTTGATTTGTTGTTTATTTGAAATTAAACAAACATCAAAAGAAACAAAAAAAAATACAATAAAAGAAAAGAAAACTAAGAGGTCAAGTTCTCCTTTTTCCAGCCAAATAAAATTGAGTGCCCTCCCCCCCAAGGCTTTCCCTTATGCACTTCACTCTCCCAGATGCCTCTTATCCCTTCCTTGGATATCTGAAGTTTAAATGAGGATGGCATAATCCCTGCCAGTTCCTGACTTGAAAATAGAGAGTGGTACATTTCAAATCAGGACCTGGCAGGGCAGGAGCAACTGAGCTTTGTTCCTGCCCCATTTGGACTTTTGAGACATCTGTGGGTTAGGTGGGGAGCATAGGCTATACAAATGAGAAGGGAGGATTTTCTTGAAAATAAGTCCCAGGTGGGTGCGATCGGGGATTTTTTGTTGGGGTTTTGAATGCAGGGAAAATTGTTGGAGTTATGCCTCAGTTGTGGTATTTCCCCTAACAAATCTGGGGCATGTCTGTACCAACTTCCTCTGCTTGCTTTGCGACAATCAACATCAGTGAGCACGCTTCCACTGACATCCTCTGGGGCCTTTGCTCCAAATACTTCCACTGAGGCCTAACATATCCTGCATAAGCCTGTCTTGTTGCAAACATGATCACTGTGGCTTGTCACTTCCAGCTGCAGCATCCCATGCTCCACTATATCCA
Organism: Rhinatrema bivittatum; assembly: GCF_901001135.1. Lineage (NCBI taxonomy): Eukaryota > Metazoa > Chordata > Amphibia > Gymnophiona > Rhinatrematidae > Rhinatrema > Rhinatrema bivittatum. The sequence continues at coordinate 155,532,596 of NC_042618.1, forward strand.
CTGAGGCCTAACATATCCTGCATAAGCCTGTCTTGCTGCAACCATTCCCTCTGTGGCCTGACACCTCTAGCAGGAGCCTCCGATGCTCCACCATATCCATTCAGGCCTGTCATGTCCTGCATAAGCCTGTCTTGCTCCAACTATGAGCACCATGAGCTGACACTTCCAGCTGCAGCATTCTATGCTCCACCATATCCATTGAGACCTAATGTATCCTGCATAAGATTGTCTTGCTACAACCATGACCTCTGTGGCCTGACACTTCTAGCTGCAGCATCCTAGGCTGCACCATATCCACTGAGGCCTAACATATCCTGCATAAGTCTGTCTTGCTCCAGATATGAACACCGTGGCCTGACACTTCACGCAAAGATATACAAATGTATATGTGCACCCGTTTGAAAGTTACTGTCCTTGCATGTAAGTGCACGTGTCTCTTTGAATGGGTGTAACTGTACATATGTGAATATATATGTGTACTTTGTCAATTACCTGAATATTTTCAAAGCAAACTTACGTGCATGAGTTAGCTTTGAAAATACTGATTAAAGTATGCACGAATACGGGTAGCTTTTAAAAATGCTACACGCGTAAAAAATGGGGGTTACGCAAGTGGCTGGGCCTTGTGCACGCCACATGCATTTTCAAAGGGGCCCTGTCACACGCATAACCCCCGTTACGTGCAGAAATGCCGAGCCCAGAAAAAGGGGTGATCTGGAGGTGGCCGGTATAGCGACCATTTGCCGCTGTACCGGGGAAGCGCACGCGCCAGCAGTTGGCCAGCGTGTGCAAGTTATTTCTATTCTAATGGTGGGAGACAGGATTTAGGGGGTGGGGAAGAGAGGGAAAGAGGGAAGGAGGGAAGGAGTATGGGTAGGGAAGTTCCTTCCCAGTCTGCTCCTTAATTGGAGCAGACTGGGAGGGAACTCAGGGAGACCCAATTGCGTCGCTGTTCGTAATCTTATAAAACAGAACCCCTCCCCCATGCGCATGCCGCCCGCCATGTGCGTGTGGATTATAAAATCCTACACACATGTGCACATGGCCAGGGGATTTTATATCGTGTCCGTCGGCGCATGCATTTAAAAAAATCGGCGCGTCCATGTGTGTGCGCTATGAAGCTCGCGCACTTGGACCCGCGCATGCATCTTTTAAAATCTACTCCATAATGTATACTTTAGAGATAATATTGAAAAGAATTTACGCATTTAAAAGAAGCATATAGCAATTTTCAAAAGCACATTTATGTGAATATAACTCAGTTTGAAAATTACCTCCAAAGTCTTTATTATTATGCCGCTGTTTGAAAATTGCCCTCTAAAATAAGTCATCTACTACCTAGCAATATGACCAAAGATAGCAAGTCAACAATGTAAAACCTGCAGTTGAATAAAATACATTAAAATGTTACCAATTCCAACTGAAATACAAATATTTGGGTGAGCCTTAGAGACTCAATTATAGGCATGAAGGCAATACTGTTTCATCTAGGAACAGATGTGTTGTTTGTTGTGCTTTGTCTGCTTCTATTTATTTGATGGCTTTAAGAATGTTATTTTGTTACCCAATTTGATAGTTTAGAAATTGTTGTCTATAGTAAATAAATAAATAAATATTTGCTGATTCTGCTTTTTCATTGTCTATAGACTGTTTTGCCTGTTCCTCAATTAAGCTGTGACCAATAAATACTACTTACTGTTATATCTTAACTTTTACAGTGCTGCCTTTGAAAATCACTATTATACATTTCTCTCACTAACAATTATCTGTTTGACCAAGTCACTGTAAATTTATATTTTTATGTAGGCCATCTAAAGGAGTGAATTTAAACAAAACCCCCACCGTCCTGACCCCCCCAAGACTTGCCAAAACGTTTTGGTGGTCCAGCAGGGGTCCGGGAGCCATCTACTGCACTCACGCCGACGGTGCCGGTATTCAAAATGGCGCTGATAGCCTTTGCCCTTACCATGTCACAGGGGCTACCGGTGCCATTGGTTGGCCCCATCACATGGTAGGAGCAATGGACGGCCGGTGCCATCTTGTGCTCCTACCATGTGACAGGGGCCGACCAATGGCACTGGGAGCCCCTGTGACATAGTAAGGGCAAAGGCTATCGGCACCATTTTGATTACTGACAGCCGATGGCCCGAGTGCAGGAGATCGCTCCTGGACCCCCGCTGGACCACCAGGGACTTTTGGCAAGTCTTTGACCCCCACAAGACTTGCCAAAAGTTACATCCCTAGTGTCCCTATTATAGAGACTATGGATAATGTTTTCTCCTAACTTTAAAACGACCCATTTGCTTTGCGATGGAAGTTGAATGTTTCTATAAGGGATATACAGTAAAGATCCCTAGTGAGCTTTTAGGGATATTTGTGGTGGGATACTTGAAGGGATGAAATAAAAGCAGGAGATCTGCTTCTTTAGAGACAGAACACCATTGAGGTCATTTTAAAAGAAGTAACCTATAAAAATATATCATACCATCATAGCAATTTTAAAAAGCCCTTTATGTACATAAAGTGCACTTACACATGAATATCCTATGGACAATTCAATAGCATATATTGCAGCAATTTTCAAAAGCCCACTTACATTAGTAAAGTGCATTTACATGAATAAAATCCAGTGTTATGCTTGTAAATGCTTTTTAAAATTATCCCTTAAGTCTTTATGGTAAACTGTGACATTACTGTAATTCTAATTTTTCTTTATTATAACTCTGATTGCAATTCAGCCTGAGACTAGCTTAGGAAAAGGCAGAATATCAAATGTTTATAAATGTTTCCAAGTTTGGAAAACAGGTGGAAACTTACACTTGAAACAGAGAGATCCATTAAGGGATTGCCAGAGTTTTTCAGAAATTCTATGCACCAATCCGCTGGGTGGGAAGAGAGAAATCATTAAAAAAAAAAAAAGAGTATGACTAACCTTTATCATGCTTTCCATTCCAACAGGGAAGAGGAGAGATGACTTGCCTGCAGACTGCAGACAGGTTGAAGCAGGATCTCCAGGTATTGGAGTCTGGTAGAGGGAGATGTAGAAGATCTTGTAAAGATATGTATTTATAGAGAGAGAGAGAGATAAACTGGGGAAGAAACAGATTCACAGTGAGGGTAAGTAGCAACCCCCAAGACAATGAGGTTAAAGTAATCAAGAGAAGAATCATAATCATTCATAGGACATTACAATCTGATGCTTACTCCTTGGAAGGGATAAATGTTAAAGAACTGCATTGCAAATTTTTTTAATCTCATGAATGGAGTGAACTATCACCTGCTAAATGTAGTCTAGTTGAAATTGTCACAATAGAAGAAGTTTATTTACAATAAAGTTTAAATTTTTTTGAACACAAATCCTGAGTAATGTATACTATTAGTGCCTGAGGAGCTAGTACCAGTTAGTTGTGAAGCACTAGAGTCCTGATATGTATCTCCTCCCCATTGGGGAAAAAAAATCCCCAAACCTCATTCTCCAGATGTAGTGTTCATTTATATGTATTTCATTTGTATGTACGCTCTATTTTATTTTCATACTGATGAATTTTATTGTATTTGTTGTTCCTCTGTAAACCAATATGATGTTTTTTCGAATATCAGTTTGGAAACCCAAATAAATAAATAAATAAATATGTTCACTGTTGTTCTTGCTTCTTGTTTCTCTTGTTGTGGCTCTTCCTATATATATAGCATCTACTTAGATTCTAATCAGGAATAATCTCTTGGTGGCTTACTCTCTTTATCTCTGCATTGTATATGTACAGTATACATATTTATAGAGAGAGAGAGCATGAGAGGAAGATAGATAGAAATATATATGTATCCTCAAGAGTGGAAGGATATGTTGAAATCTCATTTATTTGTCTAGGTAACTCTAATTTCATTTTCAGCATATGAAGATTCATCTCATCTCACTGAATGAAAAACTGGTTTGATTAAAAGCTGTCCCTCCCAATGCAGCCTTGGCGAAACATGGTCCCATGTCGGGGCACAGAGTTATTTTTATAACCAGCGCCTAATTACATTTCCACTATTTATAGTAAATAAAGTGTTTGCCAAAAACGTAAGGCCACTTTGTCTTCCATTTATATCATTACATGACTTTTCTTAACAATGGATCACTTAAGTATTTCTGCAACACACGTTTCCCTCTAATTCCAAGTTTAACCATATCAGTGCTGACTTTCATTTGCTGTTAAGTAATACCCCATGGTTCTTTTCCTGTGACAAAGTATTATGCAATGTGGAATCCCGTGTGTCTTGACACTCACCTTATAATGCAGGAATTATGGGGATAGTGTTGGGGTATCAGTTTGCAAGCACAAAGCAACCTTTGTCCATTATAATCAGCTTTATTTCAAGTGTTTTAGAAAGCCAGTTTTAATTCTATTGCTTGCACACTCCTTTGCTCATTTATAACAGCCAAAAACATGCCCATTTTAATTCTGACTACTTCTTTCAAAATTGTCTAAATTAAAATTCCAACAGTTCCATTTCACCTGAAGTGCAAAGACAGTTCCATTTGATTTTAAAGACTACTTTCAGTTTTTTTTTCCTCTGTTTCGATAGTTGATGTACTTCAATTCTTTACCCCCCCCCCCCAACACCTTAATGGGGACCTGTTAAACACAATATAATTCTATTTCCTCTACCCTCAAGCTTTAACATTTCCTGTGTATATGTCCCTAGTTTTTTTTTTTTACTTCTCTCCAAATGGGATCGTTGCCCCATTCCCTTTATAAATATTGTTGTTGGTTATTGAACTCTTGATGAAATGGCACCCATGCATGAAACTGTTCCTCATATTCCAGATAGAAGAGAAGCTGTGAACATGAGCCAAGACCTGTATTTGAATCCCTATTGAGTCACCGACACTGGACAAAACCACTTCACCTTCCTATGCCCCCCGTTCACCCGTCTTTAATTGAGTAATTATAAGAATGAAATTGTAAAGAGCACTTTGAGCTCCGGCCTGAATATGAGATGCTAAATAAATCTCAAATTATCATTATCATTATTATTGTTGCACATCAGGATCTGGTTTGGAAGAAAGGTGTTCCATCACTGCCAATACAAATTATCCAGATCTCATATTGGTAGAATTAAAATTTGATGATGTTCACCAGTATAAATATTATTTACTTGCCACCAAGAAACTGACAAATTAATGTTATAAATCTATTCATACAAGATGACAACAATACCTAGGAAACATCATTTACTTTACTACTGAATATATCTGGGTCAGATGTACTGAAAATAGTATGAGCAAAATATATATGTCCACTACCAATCTACGTACCATGCATTTAATGATGTGTAAGGAGATAAGAGGCTCGGTATGTTCTGAAAAAAAAAAGTTAATCTATTCTTGGAAACCTTCTTTAATTTAGTTGTTGCTAATTTATTCACACTAATACAGAAAAAAAATACTGCAAAATCTTTCATAACAAAAAAAAAAAAAGAGAGAGAAAACCTGCAAGTCTCTGTGTTTTAGCTGGCATGAGATTCTCCACAGATGGTCTGGGGCTTTCTTTGCTGCAAAACAGATGGGCTCGCACTGTCCCTTACCAAGCAGATGAGAAGTCAGAGCTACAGGAATATCTTTGCCTACCTTCCTTGTCTCAAAGTCAAGGAACAAAAAGGAATAGAAGACCTGTCTCTCTCTCCCTCCCTCACTTCCTGTGGAAAATTCAGGAGATAAAATACAAGAGCTTGGGGAGCAGGGGGGTGAGGTGGGGGGGTGGAATGATACAGTTCAGATTTCCTGCTTGCAGTGATGCTATCTGCAGAAAGGAGTGTGAGCACAGAATGAATTTGATCAATTTTCATTTTGTCTGAGAAATATTTTCCCCTGCTGTGGCATTATTACTTAGGCTTATTTACTTATATTTTTTTAAACAGTGTGATCTTATATCATTCAAAATAATTACTCTGCCAATTTAAGTGTGCATCTTTGTTGACAAAATTATCTTTTTTTTATTTTCCCCTTTCGGTTCACATAAAAACAGTCTGTATTTGAAGCAGAGAAATTACTGCATGATTAGCAGCTAAAACAAGGCGGGTGATTAAGCGTGTCTCATCAAACACTATTATGGGGGATGAATGGCACAGATGAGGTCTCTGGCAGCATGGTTCATGGTGTGCCGCCATTTTATAAGCACATGGGGAGTGGTCACAGTCAGCAGCTGATTTCTTGCACTTCTGATAGACTGGAAGCGAAGAAACTGCAGTTATTATAATATACACAGGAGCCAAGCACCTGAACATACTATATAGGGTGTTACCATCTCCCAGAGTGAATGAGAAGAGGCAGAGTATGATAGATAACACAGTTTCATTCAGGAGCTAAGGCCTGCATATATTGATTCCGTAGATACACTGACAAAGTACAGAGGTGCTGCAGCAGATGCAGAAGCTTATAAATGTTTTCTTAGCAAGAATGTACTTGGATGCCACCTAGCAAGTGGAGCTAACTCTAGGCTGAATACATAACGGCCCCTCTTCTCAAGTGTCAGCATTTAAAACACTGGGGTCAGTGATATGCTGCTCAATTGGGTGCAAGATGACTGGTGTCAACAATGTAAATCTCACCGCTTCAGGTACATGCAACTTAACAGGAGTGCCAACAGGTTTACCATCCGATGATGGTTGCATGAGTTTGGGCAATTATGCAACTGATAAGGGTACATCTAAAGGCACAGTGAAGGAGTATGGCAGGGATAGAAATCACAGGTTGTTCCAGTTGTGTCCTGGTTATCCTAGGCCACAAAGTCATGAAATACTGCCTAAGGAAATAACATAGAAAGATTGATATATTGCATTTCTTCATGGAAGAGGTGTAAAAGTCATTTTTTGGTTTCATTTTGTTTTTTGTTTTCTTTTGCATTGAAATATAGAAACATTATGGCAGAAAAAGACCATACAGCCTATCTAGCCTACCCATCCACACCAAGTATTCATCTTTACCTTCTCAGAGATCCTCTATGTTTATCCCTTGTTTTCTTGTACTCAGATAACTGTCAACCACCTCCACAGGGAGATTGTTGCATGCATCTACTTCCCTCTCTGTAAAAAAATATTTCCTTAGATAACTCCTGAGTCTTCCCCCTTTAATCTGTTTAATGTAAACCGGTATGATTTACATCGGATGTAAGAATGTCGGTATATAAAAATTATAAATAAATAATAAATAATAATCCAGATCCCATGACTCCTCATTCTAGATCCTCCTTTTGTTATGATCCTGTCCGCAGACCCCATCCCGCGGACAGGCCCTCACCTTCCCTCCTCTGCCGGGCCCAGCGCTGATGAGCCGCGCTTCTTCTCATCTTTGTGGCCTGCTGTTGCTCCTCTCCTGTGCGGCTGGAGCCGTGCCGCCGACTCCTCCTTCAGGGGAATCCCCTCATGGGGATTCCTCCCTCCTTCACGGCCCATGTTCCGCCGCTGGAGTCCCTGTTCGCGACAGGGAGCCCGCCTTCTCCTCTTCATCGGGGCCGGACTCTGCCCCAGCTTGGCTCCTCTTCAGCAGCAGGAGCTGCCTCTGGCCTTTCCCTTCTTTCTCCATGCTTCCAGGATGCTGCTGCAGGCCCTAGCTCCGCCCATCTTCCTTCAGGCTAGGTGCTGGCCGCACGGCTTTCTTTCCTTTTTAAAGGGCCAGAGTCAGGAAGCACTCCTGTGCCCTCCAGATGACGTCTTCAGGGCTCTTTCTGGTCCTGCCATATATAAAGGCCCTGCTTCAGTTCCTCAGGGCCTTTGGATGGAGTTACACACTCCATGGAGCTTCTCCTTCGTGCATGGAGTTCCACTGCTTCCATCGTGGTCCATCTTGCTGCTCCTGTCCTGAAGATTTCATGTTCCATGTCTTCTTGTTCCTGATGTCTCCGCCCAACGCTCCAGGTTTCCTCGTGGTATGTTCCAGCCCTTGGCTTCCCTTCCATAAGCCTCAGGGTTTCTCGTCCGTATCTAGATGTCTTAGATGTTCATGACACCCAGATGTCCTCTGGTTCAAGTGATCCAGATGTCCAGGTGTCCAGACGTCCTTTGTCCTGATGTCCGTCGTACTCTTCTCTTCAACCTTCTGATCTCTACTCGTCCAGTACTCCACTCTTCCTGTGTCCATTTTCCCAGATGTCCAGAGACCCTGATGTCCAGTTGTCTTCTCATTCTAAGGTCCAGATGTCCAGATGTCCAGATGACCTGTGCTTGAGGCATCCCCTCTTGCATATCTTCTTCTTTCTCTCCTTTTCTCGATCCAGATGTATCCGCCAGCAGCCTTGCCATCCCCCGGACTTCTTCTTCAGTCAACCTCCTCTGGAGTAAATCCATCTCCCTCGGAGTCTGCCTTCAGGTGACTGGAATCCTCTCCGGCTGGACTTGTCTCAAGCGCTGCTCAGACTCTCCTTTCCTTTCTGTGCATGTCCCACTCTCTGCATAGTCCGCGACCAGCCTTCCAGGTTGTGTAGCGTGTGCAGCGGGACAGGATGGTCCATGACCAGTCCACATCGGGCAGTGTAGGGCGCCCTGAGGGACAGCACTCTTCCAAGTCTTCAAGTGTCTCATCTCATCCAAGTCTCCAAGAGTCCCGTCTTGTCCAAGTCTCCAAGAGTCTCGTCTCGACTCCTCCAGACCAGGAGTCCTTGTTGCGACCGTCGCTGTCCAACATCTCCACTCCACCCACCTTACCACATTGGCGACTCCCTCCGGGGTTGATGGAATGCTGGCTGCCGCGGCGTCTCTCTGTTGACCTCGTCCGGCGTCCCTGGACCGGCTCGACACTGCAATCCGCCATGTTGACCTGATGCCTAGGGGTGCACGTGGGGTGTGGCCCCACCTCAAGTACCAGAAGTGGCGCGAACCTCAGGGGTGTCCCCCTGAGATGACATCACCCGCTTCAGATATTTAAAGGTATCTGAATTGCTAACAAATCGAGTTAGCAAGGAATGGCAATGGACTCGCTACAACTTTCCAAGCTACTCTGCCTCCTCGGACTTACCAGGGGTACCTGCTCCTCGGGGACCTCGCTCTCTCTCTTACTTTGTAGATTGCAGTCTGGAACCAGTACTCGCTCCTCGAGGGCCCTCGTTCCCGGACATTGTGTGAGTGTTACCATCAGGTGCTGTCCATGAACTCTGCATTCCCTGCCTACTCACTATATTTCATTTTCTCTACAGCTCAGCCTCCAGGGATCACTGTTCCAGTATCTGAGGGACTACAGACCAGCTGGGCATTCCAACTCACTACTGCCACCTCTGGTGGTTCAGTATATTGTCTAATAAAAAAACTAGTGTGTGTCTGTCTCCTAACTCTGAGCCTGACCAGTGGTCCCTCTCGGGATCTTCCCCCGGGGGTGTGGTCATCTGCCACTGGTCCAAGGATCCACCCACAACTCTTCTAAATAATAACAGTCCTCTTCTCATCCAAGTTCCAGGAGTCCTCATTCCCCTATGTACTCTGACTCTTTACTCTCTTGGGTCCAGAATCTCCTACTCTGGTACCTTGCCTCACAGTTTCCAGCTCTCTGCCTCCATCTGTCCTCACTAGTACGTGTTGTTTAAACAGAGGGTTGACCCACTTCGTCCTCCTCCTGTGTTCTTGCTCCACCTATGCCTGTACTTGCTCACCTCCCTCGGGGTATGTCTTGGGGCTCCTCCCTGAGCTACCTTGGGGCCCAAGGGCTCAGGAGCAAGTGATCGCGCCTCTACGCCCTTCCCAGGGCTTGCTGGGTGCATTTGTAACACCTTTCCTTTGAAAGAGACCCATATCCTGTGCATGGAAACCTTGGAGATATTTGTCAGTCCAAGTATACTATATCTAGCGCCCTCCACAGATCCAACGCTCTGGTCACCCAATCAAAGAAATCAATCATATTCATCTGTAAAGATGTAAGTCTGGTAAAAACCATGCTGCCTTGGATCCTGAAATCCATAAAATTGGATTCCAGAAATTGCTATATCCTCTGTTTTAGCAGCAATTCCATTAATTGGCTTACCACAGAAATTAGATTAATCAGTGTATAGTTCCCAGGCTCTTCTTAAATCCACTTTTGTGAAGCAGACCATATCTGCCTGTCTCCAGTTATCCAGAACTACTCCTGATTCTAAGAAAGCACAGAAAAAGTCAGCCAGCGGAGCTGTCACAACTTCTCTAAATTCCCTTAATACCCTTGGATGTAACCCATCTGGTCCCATCACTTTATCTACTTTAAAGTTAGCTAGCTCCTCACGAGCACACTTATCTGTAAATGGATTGAGGTTTACCTTACTTACAGTCCTCTATGTGTTTGTTTATGTGGTCATGCTTCTGGCCCTTCCATAGTGAACATCAAACAGAAATGTTTGTTAAGCAGTTTGGCTTTTTCCTCATCACCCTCAACTTTACCTCTGAGTCTCATAATTTTTTTATTTTTATGTATTTACTTATTTATTTATTTAATGGATTTGTTAGCCACACACCCCAAAGATCATGGTGGTGTACAATAAAGCATACATAATCATCAAGAGTTACATATAAAAATAGGAGCAATATGCAACATAAAAGACAATCTATGACTGATGTAAGAACATAAGAAATTGCCATGCTGGGTCAGACCAAGGGTCCATCAAGCCCAGCATCCTGTTACCAACAGAGGCCAAAACCAGTCCACAAGAACCTGGCAATTACCCAAACACTAAGAAGATCCCATGCTACTGATGCAATTAATAGCAATGGCTATTCCCTAAGTAAAATTGATTAATAGCCAATTATGGACTTCTCTTCCAAGAACTTATCCAAACCTTTTTTGAACCCAGCTACACTAACTGCACTAACCACATCCTCTGGCAACAAATTCCAGAGCTTTATTGTGCATTGAGTGAAAAAGAATTTTCTCCGATTAGTCTTAAATGTGTTACTTGCTAACTTCATGGAATGTCCCCTAGTCTTTCTATTATTCGAAAGTGTAAATAACCGAGTCACATCTACTCGTTCAAGACCTCTCATGATCTTAAAGACCTCTATCATATCCCCCCTCAGCCTTCTTTTCTCCAAGCTGAACAGCCCTAACCTCTTCAGCTTTCCTCATAGGGATGCTGATCCATCCCCTTTATCATTTTGGTTGCCCTTCTCTGTACCTTCTCCATCGCAACTATATCTTTTTTGAAATGCGGCGACCAGAATTGTACACAGTATTCAAGGTGCGGTCTCACCATGGAGCGATACAGAGGCATTATCACATTTTCCGTTCTATTAACCATTCCCTTCCTAATAATTCTTAGCATTCTATTTGCTTTTTTGACTGATGCGCACACTGAGCAGATGATTTTAAAGTATTAGACGATTGCCTCGCCTTCAACCCACAATCAAAAACATCGAGGCTGTCACTATTTTTACATCTTGTCACATTGAGACAGTTAAAATTATGGTGAGTTGAGCTCACAGATCAATGCCACTTTTGCACCTTCTCCTATAATTAACATATTTAAAAGAAGTATTTGTCCCCCAAATTTACCATATTAGCTATTTTTTCTTCCAGTTGCATTTTTGTATTCCTGACTAATTTCCTTGCTTTTCCAGATAGTCTCACCTGTCAAATCAGTAGAATCAATAGGTCGGGGCTCTATCAGGGAGATCCATAGCAGCTGTAGAGAGTTAGAAGAGCATTATTATTCCTACTCTTTAGGTATTAAGTCTTGGACTCTCCCAGTAAAGCCCTCATTGGTCCAAAGGGAGATCCACCCCTGATAGCATACCTTGTTTAAACCCTGAGGTAGCACAGACTCTCTGCTGGCATAACAAATCCATGAATCCCTGAGCTGGGTCTGTGTTGTTATGAATATTTGTGAACCTAAAGCTTTGCTTGCCTGGTATGCAAGAACTCCTGTATACTTTGTTTCTCCTGAATATTGTTAAGATAGGACTTTGCAATGTATTTCCATTACAAGATGTTATCTTGTTAATTATGTTAAACAAATCAATAAATAATAAATTTAAAAAAAAAAGATAGGACTTTGCTATGTTTGCTATTTTGATTAAAGCTCAGCTTTAAACTCTGACTTCTGTGTCTCTACATGCTGGTCAGACACCCATTGATTGTCCCTGCCAAAAAATAAAAAAAATCCGATGACTCTTGAGCCATAAAGGTCTACCCCCAGCTTTGCATTTTTTCTAGCTACAAAATGCAGCTGAAAGAAAATAAGGGGTACAGCTGAAGTTTATTTTATATACAGGTTAAAGGACTTATTCCTTCCGTGTAGAGAGGGAAAATTAAAGTTAGTAAGTGCTTGGCTGAGCTAGGTGTTTGTTTTTTTGATTGTGTGAGACCATTCACAACTGTAACTCTCAGGCTAAAGAATGGGCAGCCTAAACTCAATTACTATACAGACAGATAGAATCATGTTTTTAACTTTTTCCTCGAAGTCTGGTAATATAGCACAGCCATGATGTCAAGTGGGAGTTTATTCCAAAACTGTGGAGACTCCTATGAGTTGGAGTCTCCAATAATGAAGAATGTGACAAGCATAGCATTCTACCAGGAACATACCAACATAATTTATCTTTTAAATATATGGGCCCAATGCCTCTCAACACTTTATGTACAAGAGACAAAATCATTGGTATCCAGTGCATATGATGCAGTAACAGACAAGCCAACACTCTCTGAGAGCAGCTCCAAATTGCCCTTTCCACATGGAGCATGCACAGTAGCGGCAAGAGAAGATCAATAAGCAGACCATTTCAATATTCCAGGTGTAACAGTACAAATGCTTGAACCATGAACCTAAATGAGCCAAGGTCTAAAAAAGGGTGCAAATACTGCACTTGCTGAAGCTTGAAAAAAACCAACTTAGTTGGAAGACATGACTCTTCAAAGATATGCTGAGTTGAGTTTTCCACCCAAACACTTAGCTTGCTTCACAGGCACCATCTTTACTAATTCCAATATAAATCAACTAGAGGCAAGGGCCCTTTTTCACCCACAACCTAAAGCTCGGTCTTTAGCTCATTTAAAGCCAACTTACTATCCAGTAGCTAGATAGAAATGTTAAGCATTACCTGCTGTATATGAGCCAAAGCCACAGGGCTCTCTCTCCCGAAAGTAGAAATGAGCTGGATATAATTAGTGTAGTTATATGCATGCAGCCCCCAACTGACAAACCTCCCAGCGGTAGGGGTGTGCATTCGGATTGACCGCATTAGTAAAACGCAACTCATATTTTTTTTTTACTTAAAAAATTGATTCGACATAAACGATCGGATTTCCCACATATCGAACATAGATATGTTCGATATGTGGGAAATCGCGATTGTTGAGCCAAAATAAAAATATAAACCCCCTCACCCTCCTTAATCCCCCCCCCCGACTTACCACAACTCCCTGGTGATGGAGCGAGGAGTGAGGACGCCATTTCTGCAATCCTTGGCGAGAAGCATGTGACGTCGGCGGCACGTCGAGTGACGCCGGCGTCACGTGATTCCCGGCTCGTTCGCGCCGGACGGCTCGTTCGGCCCAAAAAGAACTTTTGGCCAGCTTGGGGGGGCCTCCTGACCCCCCCAAGCTGGCCAAAAGTTCTTTTTGGGCCGAACGAGCCGTCCGGCGCGAACGAGCCGGGAATCACGTGGCGCCGCGTCACTCAGACGCGACGTCACGTGATTCCCGGCAAGTTCGCGCCGGACGGCTCGTTCGGCCCAAAAAGAACTTTTGGCCAGCTTGGGGGGGTCAGGAGGCCCCCCCAAGCTGGCCAAAAGTTCTTTTTGGGCCGAACGAGCCGTCCGGCGCGAACGAGCCGGGAATCACGTGACGCCGCGTCACTCGACGTGCCACCGACGTCACATGCTTCTCGCCAAGGATTGCAGAAATGACGTCCTCACTCCTCGCTCGATCACCAGGGAGTTGTGGTAAGTCTGGGGGGGGGATTAAGGAGGGTGAGGGGGTTTAATTTTTTTTTTGCACATATGTACATATACCCAACTCATTGGATTTTTTTTATGTCCATATTGGCCGCAAGTGGGACCCCCTTTCGGACATAAAAATTATGAACATAAAATTTTGCTCTGCACATCCCTACCCAGCGGCTACATGTTTACATTAAATAGCAATGGAGATAGACAGGATCCCTGAGAAGCCCCACATTCCACAGACAATGGATCAGAAAGTAAGCTTTTAGCAGAAACATATACCCTTCAATTAGTTAAAATAAATTCAGTCATGTAAGGATCTGTCCAAGTCACAATAGTCTGCAGTTCTCCAAAACAATAGCATGATCAAATAGATCAAACGTCATCAACATATCTAAGAGTATCAACAAAACATGCTCACTCTTATCTACATAGTGTTGTAAATCATTCTGCAATGCTAGACGCACTCTCTCGAAGCTGTGTCCAGCACATAAACCTGCCTGATAAACATCTAACCCATTATTTTCATCTAAATAAGAAGCAATCTAGGACTGAACATCCCATTCTATCAACTTTTCCAAAAAGGGAATAGAGTCAATATGTCTATAATTAGAACAGAGAGATAAATCTAAATTAGCCTTCTTTGGGATGGGAGTAATACATGAATGTTTTCCATGCCTTAAGACATAACCCTCAGACAGTGATTGGTTGATCATAACTATAATAATCTCTACCACACTTCCACTTCTTACAGCAAAGTAGAAGGGTAAGGGTCCAAAAAAAAAAATTGATGGTCTTACAATTAGCCAACATATGACTCATATTATCTGAAGATAAGGACACAAACTCAATCAAACTATTTGGTGAACTTAACAGGCCAGCAGAATCCAAATCCCCATCTGATGTCTTTCTCCTAATAATAATATAGAAGAGGTTCCAGAAATGGAATCTTTGTGCTCAGATCTGCTCTTAAATCTTTAACCTTACTATCAAAAACTTGTGAAAGCATTACAATCTGGAACATCATCATCATCATTCTTTTTTTTTTAATTCTTTATTTATTTGTTTCCAATAATTACAACAAATAAATTAATAAACAGATCACAATTAAGCGAGAATGACTATCTTTTAAACATGCTAATCATCACAATCTTTATAACTGAAATCTTATCCATAGATGTCATTACTCACTAAAACATAAGGAAAAATAGTAGTGGAACATTTCTAAATGAATGGAATAAAAGGAAAAAGAAATTACAGTGCGTCTATATAGATCCTACTTATATTCTATTTGGTCATTAATTAGCAAGGAGGTTTTTGAGAGCCTTTGGATCTGTAAACAGGTAGTTATTTCCATTCAATTTAACATAACATTTGCATGGATACTTTAAGTTAAAACGCCCACCTTTTTCCATTATTTTCTCTCTGTACTGAAGAAAATTTTTCCTACGGACTTGCGTAATTTTTGTTAAATCTGGAAAAATCCATACTTTCTGTCCGTAGAAAGTAGTTGTTCTGTTTCTGAAAAATGATCTCATTATATTATCCTTATCGGTAGAAAAAGCAAGTTGTACCAACAGGGTACCTCTCAACTTTATCTCTAATTCATCCTGAGATTTCTCCAATAACTCTGCTATGTCTATGGAGCCACCAATATTCCCTACCTCTTTCTCACTCCCTTCTTTTAACTCTTGGTCCTGCTCACTTCTCTTACCCCCTAGGTAAAATGCCTTTACTATAACAGGTAAACACTTCTCTGAGATTTTCAAAATTTGCATCAGATAATTTCTGAATAATTCAATAGGGTTTATCTTTTTTATAATAGGGAAGTTGTTCACCCTGATATTTAGAAATCTAACCACATTTTCTAAATTCTCCAACCTTTTATTTATCTCTTCCTCAGCCACAATCTGCTGAGATTGAATTTTCTCTACCTGTAATACTTTTTTTTATCTATTTTAGCTATTTCCATTTTTTGTTTTTCTAATTCAACGACATTCACTACTGATGAATTTGAGGTTTTCTTTACCATTTCAGTTAATTTATTTATAGATGTATCTAATTTAACCATGTAGTTCCAAAGACTTTCTAGGGTTATATTAGTTGGTTTCATAATTATTGGATCAGATTTTATGACTACATCTATGGTACCCTGTTTCTCCTTTACTACCTTACTTGTAGTTGGTGTACTAGACTCTAATGGGGTTTCACTTAAACTATAGGAGATGTTCAATATACCATCATCATTCTCTTTCTCTTCATTAACATGCAAATCTTTAAATTGACTTTTCTTAGTTTGGACCTCTAAAGGACTCAATATCCCCTCCTGCATAACACCTGGTCTCTCTGGGGTTGTTACACCCTCTCTACCAGGTGGAGATGGTGGAGCCGGTGCCCCAGGGCTTAAAGATATTTCATTGACCAATAAAGGAACACCCCATTCTAGTGCCTCTAATGCGGTCAGCTCATCTGGGGAATTATGAGAATCTATCCATTCCATTACTGTTTTTTGTCCTAATACTAATGAAGCCGCTTCACCAGGAGGCTTCAGCTTAGCCTTCCTCTTAGTATGTGGCATTACTAAGGCAATACTTATAAACTCAAAACAAGTAATGGATAACAAAGCGCACTCACTTACAAATAATGTATATATTCCACTTCTAGGAGCTTTGGGAGGGCTAGCTAAATATTTATAAACATCAAACAAACTTATTATCTCTAAATAAATTTAAGGAAAATTTCAAACCAAATGAAAATAAGTCCCGGCGAGGTCCCAGCGAAGTCCTGGCGAAGCCCGGCAAAGCCTTACTTAACGCGCGCCCCTTGAGCGCGCGCGGCTTTAGCAGCGCGCCGGCGTCAGCTGTGCACCGCAGGAAGTTGCGTTATTATAGTCAGTTCCGGGTCCCGCCTCCTGCAGGCACCTCCCCCTGAGACAGGAAATCACCGCGGGCAGAGATGGAAAGGAGAATACCGTCGGGGCAAGGTAGCGCTTACCCCCGGGATCCACAGCATGCAGGAAACAGGTAATGGTAGCCTTCTCCTCCCGGCTCCCATCATCATCATTCTTAACATTATTATGATCCATCTCCAAGAAACCTTTAGTGATATAAAACAATTCCTTGTATTCTTCCTCTGCCTTTTCAATAAAGACAAGAAAAACTGCTTCTTTGCAGACACAGTAGCATAGTGATGAGCTAGATTTCTCCAACCTTGTCAATTGGCTTTACTACAATTTTTCAATCATCTTCCTTCGAGTTTTCTAACTTTAGACTTGAGTGCACTTAGCAATTCTGTAAACCATGGGCAAAACTGAGAGATTTTACTATGAACTGCTCTCAAGGTTAGCTATATCATTCAAAATCCCCCCCATACACACCTACCAAATCCTCTAATGACCCATTAATAATATCATGAAATTTATCATGCAATCAATAAATACCTATGAGTTAATTTTCCCC
The DNA here is from genome assembly GCF_901001135.1 of Rhinatrema bivittatum. Lineage (NCBI taxonomy): Eukaryota > Metazoa > Chordata > Amphibia > Gymnophiona > Rhinatrematidae > Rhinatrema > Rhinatrema bivittatum. The sequence continues at coordinate 155,549,929 of NC_042618.1, forward strand.
TTAGTAAGCCTAACAGAACCAATAGCTCTGTATATGCTTTGACAGGTGGATTCCACCTCTGCTCAGCTGTCTTTGAAACATCATCCCATGGTCCAGGAAGCTGAAGTGCTCTTGTTGACACCATCTATGTAACCATTCATTAATCTCTAGAATGCAAACATTCCTGCCTAGGCCTTTATCCTTGGCTGAGAAGATCAAGGATAATACCACCTGAGAACCTATCTGCATTTCCCTCTCTCCAGAGCCATGAAATCACTTTCAATATGATCTGTGTGATACCTAGCAATATTATTTGTGCCAACATAGATGAGCAGCATTGGATAGTGGTCAATGGGCTTGATGAATTTTGGCATTCTCTCCATAATGTCTTGGATTTTGTCACCAGGCAGAAAATATACTTCCTGAGGCAACATGTCTGGTTGGAAGATGGCTGCATCTGTACTCCTCAGATGTGATCATTAACCACCACTACCCTCTGCCTTCTAAGTTTAGGTTTCTTCTTATCCTGAGATGGTTTCTCTTCCTTTGCTTCCAGGGCTGCATAATGGTTCTTCAGCTCAAGGGAAATTGGAGGTGTGGAGTAGGTTCTAATAGTAATCTGTCCATCTGTATTCTTGTGGCCCAATTACATTTTATTTATTTATTTATTTTTAGGTTTTTTTTCTACCGATTTTCCTGCATAAAATGCATATCAAACCGGTTTACAATGAAACAGAATAAGCAGGAAGTAAAATTCCTTAGTCTAATACATTTAAACGTCAATAATGAAATAATTTTAAACAAAGCAAAAAGCTAAATAACATTAATAAAAGTTAAATTATTAACATAAACATAAATATAATTATATTAGAAGGAGCACAAATTACATGTTTTTCTATACTTGTTTCCCATCTTTTTGAGCTTAATAAGCATTTCATCTATGTAGTCCTCAATCTCCTGGATGCTTGTCAGTCTTTCTATCTCCTCTCTAAATTCACTACCTATTTCCTGAGGAAGTTGACTTGCAAATGTCTTTCATACTGTGGATCAGGATATCTGTCTGGAGAGTAGTAAAAGTAGTAATAGTGCCAAGGTCTGGTGATAGGATGTTTCCTGGTCATCCTTCAGCTAATAGGATGTTCTGGTACCTAGTGAAAGAAACAATAAAGACCTACCAAAGTCCCTTCCTTTTCCTCAATTGTCCTGCAAATAAAATTAGCTAGTCTGTGAAATCTAACCTCTACCTTCACTCTCAGAATCCCTGTTTGTAGTCCTGTTTGCTTGCTCAGATGTTGCTTTTAAGTATGAAGTATCTTATCTTTCAGACTACAATATATATTTATAAATATATAGAGGTATATGGTTTAGTGTAGCTCTCTTTATAGAATATTGTTGCTTAGGATATAAAACTAGACCAGACCAACTAGAAATAATTACCACAAAGATCTTAGATGATTCTATCAATCAAGCTCCCCCATAAGTTTACTTAATTATTTGTTCTATCTGTGGATGACAAAAATTTGACCTAGATCACTTGCTATCTCTCCCTTCCTGGTAAAAAGCTATACTTTTTTTCCCATTTGATCACTAATAGACCTATTTATTTTAATTTTGGTTGGGGGTTAATTTTTCACTTATTTATGTAAGACCACTAATTGACACTATTATACATAATTATTATCTCAAACTCTCTAAATAAGCAGTACTCTGTATGCCAAGTTTCAGTGAGGGCTCATTTTGCAAAGTATTAGTTGGCTCCTATTATGTCAGTTTTCTCCCTGTCCCGAAATTGGGCAATTCCATAAGCGTGGATTTGAGATGGAATGGGTGGGAGTTGGGATGAAGTGGTTGACTGTAAAAAACAAAGAAGGAAACAGATCTATTACACTCTCAACCAGAAAGAAATACATTTAAAAGACACAATCAAACAACCTAATTTATAAGAAGAAGGAAATGTAGAATATATAGATAGACATGTTTTAATGGGATACCAACTAACATGTATCCACCTAAGAAAAGTCTTGCCTCACCGAACTGCTACATTTTTTGAAGGAGTTAATAAACGTGGATAATGCTAAGCAAGTAAATATAATGGATCTGGATTTTATGAAGGCATTTGACAAAGTCCCTTGAGAGGCACATTAAGAAATTTAAAAGTCTTGGGATAGAAGGCAATATACTATTGTGGATTGTAAACTAGTTGAAAGATTGGAAACAGAGAAAGCAGGATTGAATGGTCAGTTTTCTCAATGTAGGAAATTTATATAGTGGCATGCTCCAGGGATCTGTACTGGAATCGGTGCTTTTTTAACACATTTATAAATGATCTAAAAAGGGAACAGTGAATGAGGTGATTAAATTTGCAGATGACACAAAATTATTCCAAGTCATTAAAGACTAGGTATACAAATGGCAGATGAAACTTAATGTGTATAAGCACAAAGTGATGCATATAGGGAAAAATAATCCAAACTGTAGTAAGATAATGTTAAGTTCAATATTAGGAGTCACAACCCAGGAAAGGGATCTAGATATCATCTTGGACAATACATTGAAATCCTCGACTCAGTATGTGGCAGCAGTAAAAATAGCAAACAGAATAAAATGGAGAATATAATAATATCTCTGTATTCCTTCTCCCCTGTTAGACCCAACCCTTAAAACCCCATTGACTAGCCCAGATATTTTTATTTTTTGACTTACCACACCAGCAATAGCAGAAGTAAAGTTATATAGTGGGGAAACCTGGCGTGCCCTTGTGCATGTAAGTATTTACATGCACATCTCTTGGTCTTCCCCCGACATGCCCAAACCCTGCCCAGACCATGCCCACACCTCGCCCCTTTTTTGAACTTTTTGATTTGTGCGCATAGCAGGAGATACATGTGTACCCAGGTGCTTCTTAAAATGTGCATTGCATACGCCAGCCTGAGACATGCGCATATCTCCTGGCTTTGTCATGAGTAGGACTTTTAAAATATGCCAGCTAGAGTACTGTGTGCAATACTGGTTGCTGCATCTCAAAAAATATATTGCAGAATTAGAAAAGGTACTGAGAAGAGTTACCAAAATGCTAAAGAGGATGGAATAACTCCCCAGTGAGGAAAGGCTAAAGAGGTAAGGGCTTTTCAGCTTGGAGAAGAGATGACTGAGGAGGAGATATAATAGAGGTCTATAAAATCATGAGTGGAATGGAATGGAATGGGTAAAGGCAAATTGGTGGTTTACTCTTTCAAAATGTAATAAGTCTAGGGAACACTCCATGAAGTTACTAAGTAGCACATTTAAAACAAATCATATAAAATATGTTTTCACTTAATGCACAATTAAGTTCTGGAATTCATTGCTGGAGGATGTGGTAAAGTTAGTTGCTATAGCTGCATTTAAAAATGTTTGGACAAGTTCTGGGAGGAAACTTCTTATATTCTTATGTTTTGATGAAATAAATTACAGTCAAAAAGAATCTACAAAAAGCACAATGAATTAGGAAGAATGAATTACACCTCAAAAGATACAAATCAATCAGGCAAACAAAACCACAATCTTCAAAAAACCCATAACAAGTACATTTTCCAAAGGAAAGAAATAGTTTAGTTATGCAAGTTATACAGACCCACTTAATTAGCCAGTGACAAGTCCCAGTCTCTGCAGTAGGGATGTACATTCATTTGAAATTAGAGTAAAATACAATGAATTAGTCCATTTTTGTTTCATTCATGAATCCCCCAAAATGAATGGAGGGTTCCAACAAGTTAAAACAAAAATTTTCATCTAATTTATTTGTTTCCTATTCAAGTCTATAGCCCATTCAAGTCTAAGGCTGGGCTAAGCAAACAAACCACAGGTGTAGAATCTAACTGGTATTTACAGCAACCAGCTTTTGCCTGTTTGACATCATAGGCTCCTGGGAGTCAAGGCAGGGTAAGTTGGCAAGGAAACCGGATGGAGGAAAAATGACAGTGAAGCATCTTTTTAACGAGCCTATAGCTGCTATCTGGATCAAATGATGTTGATGTCCTCCCATTGAAAAGTCTGAGCATGTGCAAAAAAATTCTCTAGTTCCTCTCTTGCAGTTTTCAGAGAAGGACCTTTTTTCAAAAACTCTCTCAGAGTTTAAAAAAAAAAAAAGACTTTGGCACTGGTATAGGTCTTTTTCTAATTTTCTTTGCTGCATTCAGTGGTCTCTCACTGAATGCAGAAACAAGAGGCGGTGACCCTGCTTTCTGTGTTCACTAGGAATAGGGTAGGAGTGGAATACAGATTGAAGGAGTGCCAGTGAATTTTCTGTCTCTCTGACACAGAAATACAGTGAGCTTATCTGCAGGTAGATTGAAGAGAAGAAGAACTTTGCCAACCTTCTGTTTCTAACAGTTTTTGTGTGTGTTCAAAAGCAGTCAGTCAGCAGTATACACACATATACTGTCTATGCATATGTGTGTGTAATAGACATTTTTGCATACATTAAAGTGGTACTGTGAGTGGAGGTGCAGTATCAATAAATTATTTTGCAATATCAGAACTCCTAATAGGCACTATCATGCCACTGCTAGGAAAGGGCAGAGGAGGTAATGGCAAGGGTAGAGGATTGGGTGTTGTTGCAGAGTCAGCTCAGCCTATCATAAGTACAACAAGCATTATAGGTAGCAGCAAGAAAAAAAAAAGCCCTGTCTCTAAACTTAAAAGAGGCTTTTTTATCCACAGAATGCAACAGTGGAAGCCAGCTCAATTCAGAAGAAACTGAAATTTGGAGAGCATGTGCCACCACTACCTGTTCCTCTCCCTCTTGTTTTAGAGCAGGACAGCCATCCCAGGCTGGCATTAGCAGGGCAGGAGAATGGAAAGGGGTTATAGAAGTATAATACCAAAACAAGCAGCACACTTCTCTATAGTTATTGCTTTTGAGGAAATAGATGCACTAGTTTCAATAATTGATTCTGAGGAAGAATATTGTCTGGGATTTCCTGAACCAGAAATTGAAGAGCTAGTAGGTGAAGAAAATTTGGGAGGTTTAATCAGTAGCATCTTAGCCTCCAGGAAGGTGATGGTTGAAATAGATGAAACTGACAGTGTTGAAAGAAACCCTCAGGAGGTGCAGGCAGTGCAGGTAGAGAGCTTGAGCAATACCCCTGGCCTTTTCCCTCAACAGGAACTCCAATGATAGCAGAAACCCCAAAGGATAATGAGAAGAAATATGCAAGACACCCCTAATCTCTGGTCTAGAATCACTTTAAAGTGAGACAGAACTCATATTTTGCAGTAAGACCATCAGTTGAGGGATGATACCGGTACATCTGACAAATGATGGTTATGATGGGCTCCACCTTAATCAGGGTGAAACTAGGCTGCTGGCACTAACCTTTAAAAAGGAGATAGAGCAGCTTTTAAACTAGAACAAAGGGGAAAGTCGACAGTCACTCAGCAACATATGGTTCGGAGGGAGGTATCTTCAAAGGATACTAATGAAGCATTAGAGTTACGGCATCCCATCAGAGAGGGTCCAATGGCTCTAGTGCTAAACTTTCAAAAGGGAAACTTTGACAAAATGAGAAAAATAGAAAAAAACTGAAAGGTGCAGCTACAAAGGTAAAAAGTATGCAACAGGAGTGGGCATTGTTAAAACAAAATACCATTCTAGAAGCACAGACCAGATGTATTCCATGCGTTACGAAAGGTGGAAGGAAGGCAAAATGATTACCAGCTTGGTTAAAAGGTGAGGTGAACGAGGCTATTTTAGCCAAAACATCTTCATTCAAAAATTGGAAGAAGGATCCGTCAGAAGAAAATGGGATAAAGCATAAGCATTGGCAAGTTAAATGTAAGACATTGATAAGACAGGCTAAGAGAAAATTTGAAAGTAAGTTGGCCATAGAGGCAAAAACTCACAATAAAAACTTTTTAAAAATATATTTGAAGTAGAAATCCTGCAAGGGAGTCAATTGGACCATTGGATGATCAAGCGGTTAAAGGGGCACTTAGAGAAGATAAGGCCATCATGAAAAGATTAAACGATTTCTTTGCTTCAGTGTTTTCTGAAGAGAATATTGGAGAGATGCCCGTTCCAGAGAAGGTTTTCATGGGTGATGATTCAGATCAACTGAACTAAATCACAGTGAACTTGGAAGATGTGGTAGGCCTGATTGACAAATTGAAGAATAATAAATCACCTGGACTGGAGTTTATACACCTCAGGGTTCTGAAAGAACTAAAAAATGAAATTTCAGACCTATTAGTAAAAATTTATAACCTATAATTACAATCATCCAATGTACAGTAACTCTGATATTTAAAAAGGGATCCAGGGGTGAGCCTGACTTCAATACCGGAAAAAAACATGGACTGTTACAAAGAATAAAATCACAAAACATTTAGATAGTCATGGTTTGATGGGACACAGCCAGCATGGATTTACCCCAGGGAAGTCTTGGCTCAAAAATCTACATTTTTTTGAAGGGGTGAATAAACACGTGGACAAAGTTGAACCAGTAGATGTGGTGTATTTGGATTTTCAGAAGGTGTCCAATAAAGTCCCGCATGAGAGACTTCTAAGAAAATTAAAAAGTCATGGGATAGGAGGTGATGTCCTTTTGTGGATTGCAAGTTGGTTAAAAGACAGGAAACAGAGAGTAGGATTAAATGGTCAGTTTTCACAGTGGAAAAAGGTAAAAAGTGGAGTGTCTCAGGGATCTGTACTTGGACAGGTGCTTTTTAATATATTTGTAAATGATCTGGAAAGGAGTACAACAAGTGAGGTGATCACATTTGTGGATGACACAAAATTATGCAGAGTAGTTAAATCTCAAGCGGATTGTGATGACTTGCAGGATGATCTTGCAAAACTGGAAGATTGGGCTTCTAAAAGGCAGATGAAATTTAATGTGGACAAGTACAAAATTATATATATCTAGGGAAAAATAACCCTTGCTGTATTTACACAATGTTAGGTACTATGTTAGGAGTTACCACCCAGGAAAGAGATCTAGGCATCATAGTGGATAATACATTGAAATCATTGGCTTAGTGTGCTATGGCGATCAAAAAAGCAAAGAAAATGTTAGGAATTATTAAGAAGGGAATGGAAAATAAAATGGAGGATGTCATAATGCCTCTGTATCGCTCCATGGTGAGACTGCACCTTGAATACTGTGTGCAGTTCTGGTCACCACATCTCAGAAAGGATATAACTGCTCTGGAGAAAGTGCAGAGAAGGGCGAACAAAATGATAAGGGGCATGGAAAGGCTGCCCTATGAGGAAAGGCTAAAGAAGTTAGGGCTGTTCAATTTGGAGAAGAGATGACTGAGGGGGAATATGATAGAAGTCTACAAAATCATGAAAGGACTTGAACAAGTTAATGTAAATCTGGAATTTACTCTCTCAGATAGTAGAAGGACCAGGGGGCACTCAATGAAGTTAGCAAGTAGCTCATTTAAAACAAATCAAAGAAATTTCTTTTTCACTCAGTGCATAGTTAAGCTCTGGAATTCATTGCCAGAGGATGTGGTTACAGCAGTTAGTGTTACTGGGTTGAAAAAAGGTTTGGATAAGTTCCTAGAGGATAAATCCATAAACTGCTATGACAGTAAATAATAAGCAATAGTAGCTTGTGATCTTTCTAATGTTGGGGTACTTGCCAGGTACTTGTGACTTGGATTGGCCATTGGAAACAGGATACTGGGCTTGATAGACCCTTGGTCTGACCCAGTATGGCATATGTTATGTTATATTGAAGTATCACCGCAGAAGCAGCACCCACTTGCATTGGCATCAGGGGAGGGTGGCAGTACTAGACTAGTGATCCATTCTGCCACTCAAAGCAAAAGCCAGAGGAAAGGGGTTGAAGAGAAGACTTTTCACCAAACAGGGTCCACAGCCCCTTCCACCAGTTAGGTGGCAGGCCAGTAGCCCCTGCCATGTGTCTGCAGCAGCAACCAACCATGGAAGAAATGGGTTGTGTTCTGTGTCATTGACCTGGGGAAAGAGGAAGGCAGAATTGAAAGTAGTAACAAGATACATTGGGGAAATGATTGTCTTGGTTGACCAGCTCCTGTAGGGAGTGGAGAACATGGGCTTTAAGGGTCTGTATGTGTTAGTCCCCAATTACAAAATGTCTTCTAGGAGGACTACATTTAGTAAGTAGGTTATCCCCATCCTGTACACCAGTGCCATGGTCGTATATAGGCATACCTAAGGCAGAGAGGAATAGTGTGCATTTCATCAGTGATTTCTGGACCAGTGCAAATGCTAAGCAATGATCTTACCTCTCCCTGACAGCACAATGGTGGGACCTAGCCATGGCAGGGGAAGGCAGGAGCCCTAGCGGGACCAAGCATCAGGCTGCAGGTAAGCTGTGCTGCACATCTAAGTGATGGATAGCTTCTAATACCTCATGTAATATACTATCAGCCATAAGAAAAATGCTGGAGGGTTGGCAGCTAGACCGGAGAGGCAGGGGTCTTCATGCAGTCTTCTTTCTGGGAAAGATATTAATATGATGGAAGATGGAGGCTTTCAGGGGATCTATTGTTTTGCACACTTGCTGCATCTGGCAGTGAAGGCTGCCCTGTCATAGAGAGGTGTACTGAATCATGAAGTGGGACTGCTGCTCTATGAGAAGCAGGAAGAATTCAGGATGCCTAATAAGTGTCTGATTCAAGATGCTAGTGGCAACTGCTGAAATTCCTCCCATAATGCTGTGGCATTATGATTGGGTAGTGATGAGGTGCTAATATATATTCTGAAGCCCTTCAAGGATGCCATGGACTATCTGAATTCCAGAAGCACCAGCCTAAGAGTGGAGGACAGGTTAGAAAATTTCTGTGAGCAAGCGGGAATGGAAGCAGAGGTGTTGCAGTCTGTGCACTCCTTGCGGCAGCAGGTGCCAGTGATACTGAAACCTCTGACAGAAAACGATGCATACGTGCTTGCAACACTTTGTGTTCCATGGGTGAAAAGGAGTCTTTCCCTCCAGTCCCAGTGTCTCACGTACATGAAGGAGATACTGGCAGCTAGGATGCAAGAAAAGGAGCACCAGAATCAGAGGCACAGTGGGGATATAGCACAGGAAAGAATGGTCCCCCAAAAGAGTAGTATTAGCATTAGCAGCATCCTCCCCCACCTCAATATACCAAAGTCACTATGCCCCCAAAGAACCTTCTCTCCTGACATAGCTGAAGTAGCTGGCATGACAGGCTCTTGCCCCATCTAGCAAAGGAGACCCTCAGCAGAAATTTCTGTGACATGCTATCTAACAGAGGACATGGTCACAGATCCACTGGTATATTGGGCACAGACGTCCAGCCTGGCAGACCTAGGCCATGTGACTCAGCATCATCTTTCTTACTTGCCTGCTTGTGTGCCCACTGAACGCGTCTTCTCAATGGCAGAGGACATCGTGAGCCCTCGTTGTTCAAGGCTGGTGGCAGACTTGGTATAAAACTTATTCACACTGAAAATCAATCTGCTTTTGATGGGCGATTTCCAGAACTTCCTTGTGAATAGTAAGATAACTTAAAACACCTTGAAGGTGCCCCAGATGTACCACCTTGGGGTCTTTGCTGCCCCTATGCCTGATATGTCCCCAATGCCACACTTTGTGGGGGTTTGATGGCTTCTTGTTTTTTGATGCTTGGATCCCAGCCTAGTTCCTTCAGCCTACTTCTTTCTTGTTTATACGGTGGTGTTTGATTCCCAAAATAAAATGTTTAAAAAAAAAAAAGAAAAAATGCTAATTTTTCCTCTTACCCTATTGCATTTATGGTTATCTATCTTACTGTTTTGTTGTACATCTCTTGGATCCCATCCTAATTCTCCCACCCACCTTCTTTCTTGGTTGTACTGGGATGTTTTATAAAATGTAAAAAAGAAAAAAAAACTGAATAAAATACAAGTTTCTCCTCCTACCCCACTTCTTTTCTGGTTTTCCATATTATTCTTTTGTTGTATACCTCTAGGTTCCCAGCCTAGTTCTCCCACCCTGCTTTTCTTTTCGTTATACTGGGTTGTTTTCTGCCATCATTGATAATTGCTGTACAACAAATGATATCAGCTGACCAGAGGCAATTATATGACAATGATCCATAATGGTGCTGAACTCACGTATACCAGTCCCATTTTTTTTACAATGGCATTATCAGAGCAGAAGTTGATCCTGAAGAGTATTCAAAGCCTACAGATGGGTAAAAGTATGGGGGAGTGGGGCAGGTCAGGACTTATATGGGGAGGGTCGAGGACAACTATTTTTTTTGATGAACTAAAAACAAAAAATTGTTCTTTTTTTTTTTTTCATTTTGTTTAAAAAACAAAAAAACAAAAACAAAACAGAAACTTTTATCAAAATTTTCTGTTTTGTCTTCAATAAAAGCACATTTCTATTTCGCCGTCAGCGAAGTCGTCGTGGAGTCCGCCCCGACGCCGCTCCGACTCCTCCCCTTCCAGTGCGGACTCCGACCCGACTCTGCCCCGATCTAGGTATCGCACGCGAAAAGTCCCTTTTTGCGTGCGATCCCTTTAGAAAATGACCCCCTTAGCCTATATATTCAGTGGTGCAGCTATGCCACTAAATATATCCAGCTAAACTAAAGTTAGCCAGGTCTAAATATCTGAATATTGGAATAAGTTGGATAACTTATCTGGTCAACTCATCTTCTTCCCATTATGTCAATTCCCCTCCCAGTACTTAGTCGTATAAATGCTTAGCCAGAGAGGTCTTACCTTTTCCAGGCAGGGCTACTCCCTTTCTGTCATTTGTCAGTGAAAGGCTGTACTTTTGGACTTCTGAAAGGAGATTGGTACTTATTATCAGTAAGTGAGAATGAGCAACTCTGCCTGGAGGAGGTAAAGCCTCTCTGGCTGGGGTTACCAGAGAATGGAAGGATTTTGGATTACTGGAGCTGCAGCTATTACATGGGCTTTAGGAAAGGGTTCTCGAACCACTAATTATTTTTTAAGGTGAGTGAGCGTGGGGGTTTAGGAAGGGAGAGAGGATCTCACCCCACTGGCTGACCTGGCCCAGCCTGGCCCAACCCAACCCAATCCTGACCTGATCTTAGCCCGATCTGACCAGCCCGACCTATGCCAGGCCGGGCCATCTGAGACAGCTGCTCTGTTTGTTTTGGCCCTCCCTCCACCACTAGCACAGATCTGTTTTTCTAATAGGCTTTCAAATACCCTTTGAGTAAGAAAAGTGCACTTTTTAATTCTAGAGTGATTTTCTCACTCATGGGACATTTGCATGTAATACTGCATCCCACAAGGACCTTGTGTTTTACTGCCAGTGCAAAAAAACACCCATGCTAACATTTCAAGCCAATTTTAGCATGGTTTTACTACATTGGCCCCTTTGAGAGCCAATGCAAGTGGCTGCACTGATTCAAAGCTGAAGTGCTGCGGGTCAAGCCCAACTGCTGCTATGCACTTCTTTAGCGCTGCCTTGAACTGGAAGGATGACACTGGGCTTAAGTGCCCATACACTAGCCAGAAAAGCCCCCACTTTTGCTTTGACTCTGAAGACTCTCTATGCATTGGCTGCCGGACATATTGCCAGCCCAAACACATGGCACAGATAAACTATTTGGCCTTTACCAGGCTTATTGCTCCTAGACTTACGAATATGCAATATTCCTAAGGGAAAAGAGTTCAACTTTCCTTGGGCTTGACTCCAGGGGGAGAAAACTATTCTAATATTTTTCTAGAATTAGATTCCTTTGCAGCATCCTAGAAATCAGCAGCATTCTGATACACCTTACATTTCTGTGGAGAAGTAGTTTGTGTCAGATACTTCAGCAGGTACTGAATGTCAAAAGGAAGTAAGGAGCAAGCAGCGAGCATCTATGTGGTGCTGCCCAAGAGCAGCACTAAGGAGAAGAGGAGACATAAGCAGGCGAGTTCGAGTACACAACTGCAAAATCAGTTACCTGGGGTATTCTACACAGACAGGAATTCCTAGAGCCCGTTTCCCAAATATTTCCTGCTGCTGTGAGCAAGTGATTTTGAGAGAGGGAATTGAAGATGTGTAGCTTTATAAAAATGTGGATTCATCCCCCATAAAATGTGTACCGTGACACGTTATCAACGTTGAGCAAGTTATCAACATTGAACAAGTTATCAATGTTTTGCAACAGTAAAGTTTTGTTTTGATGCAACATCAGCTCTGGTGTAAAGGGTGGTTTGTTGCCTGTGAGTCCTGCCTCTAAACACTCCAAAACTATTGCTTCCCCCAAGCTTAGAATGAGCTTCTAGGAGCTGCATCAAATGGTGTCAGGCCTCTGCAGCATAGTGAGACATGGGAGAGGGGGGCTACATTCTGTAAGCCACAATAATATTGGGCCAGATTTTAGTAGCTACGCGCAGGCGTAGATTTGTGCGCGCAACCCGGCTAGGGGATGTGGTTAGTGCAGTTAGTGAGGCTGGGTTTAAAAAAGGATTGGATGAGTTCTTGGAGGAGAAGTCCATTACCTGCAATTAATCAAGTTGACTTAGAAAATAACCCCTGCTATTACTAGCAACAATAACATGGGATAGACTTAGTTTTTGGGTACTTGCCAGGTACTTATGTGGCTGGGTTGGCCACTGTTGGAAACAGGATGCTGGGCTTGATGGACCCTTGGTCTGACCCCGTATGGCATGTTCTTATGGTTCTCTGATGGAAGTCAATTGGAAAAAAATGATGAGAGACCTTCCCTTCCAGTAGCAGAAGCATGCCACAAGCTTGCTGCATGCATTACAAAATGACATTTACAAGGCACATTCATGCAGCAAGTTTTTTTCTCTGTAAGGGCTGTAGCAGGATTTTTATAAAAACAAAATAAAATGTCCAATTTTACTAAATGACTATTAATTATGATTTAGTTCTTGGGAACACATTGCACAATCCTGCAAAATTCAGTACGTTTCAGTAGATGAAAGTGACAGATTTTTGTGTCTGTGATTATCAGCCTGTTTGAACAGATTAAAGCCGAAGAATGGCAACAAGGGCTTTCTGTTGGAGCTTTCAAACAAAATAACAAGTACCACTTTTGCCATTTTAACGTGCCTACTTCCCCTCCCTTTCATCAACTTCCTCCTGCAGAAATCTTCTGTCAGCCAACAATTTAATAAATCAGACTTGTGATTTGAAGTGTTAAAACAAAGGCTGTATTTTTTTTCTTCCCAGAGCCGTGTAATACAAGAGGCTTTTCCACTCATACCATTTTCAGGTACGCTTTCTCAGTAAAGAAACCTTATCTAATCCTGTTTCATCCTTTAAAACTGCCTGTACACTAATCTCAAGGGACAAATTTAATACTTTGCAACAAAGGGAATCTATCCCTTTTCAGCCTGAATGCGGAGAGTTGTAAGGACACCACGTGAGGTATGAGTAACGTTATAATGCTGCCATTTACTTCAGGAAGGGAGAATGAAGTCTCCTGTTGCAGCCAAAAGCCTAGGCCTTCTTCCCCAGGTTAAATTTTTTGACCCTGGCATATCCCTAGACACCTATGTTACTGTTATATTTGGGTCCTCTAGCTCTTGTGAAGTAAACAGTGAGCCAATGTAAGTAAACAGTTTGTTTTAGCTGAGGATGGAAAGGCTTGATTTAATTGAATTTTGATGACAGATGTGCTCCGAATGGTGCAAACAGAGTTGACATGGTAAAATAATATTGTCTTATGGGAGACTATAGCACTACAGGAGGAATGTGAGACTGACACACTCTGAGTTTACAACTTGTGAGTAAGACTAAGACTCATGAAACCCAAGATCATTGGGAACAGAAAATTCTTCCAATGACCTTAAAACTAAAATAAATAAAAAAGAACCTCTCTAAAAAAAAAAATAGTACAGTATTGGCTGTTTTATTTAATTCAATTTTGTTGGGTGAGACCGATGCCTCAGTGGCAGTGGTATGCATTGCTATACAGAAAGTTCCTGGTTTGATTCCCCCCATCAGATCTTCCATTCCTCTGGTCAGCTAGAGCTCGAGATACTGTGAAGGCATCATTCACAGCCCCCTGAGGTGGGGAAGTCATGGCCATTACTGAAGGGTGACATATAGTGACCAGATGCAGAGTCCATGATTGCAGGGTTCCAGAAGGAGCACTGGTTCATAGAACCAACAAGGATTGTTACTGTAATGACTAGATTACATAGGCTGGTGGGGATATAAAATAGGATAACTATCCCTGATTAAAAGGTCATGACCCAGATCTCAACCCTAATTCCAACTGAACAGGAGGAAACTGCTTGGTAAAAAAAAAAAATAATAATAATTTCACATGGTTTTTGATTTTAACTGCTCTGCAGAAACTGATTCTTTAGAGATCACTTGATCTTTTTCCTTCATTCACTATTGATTGAAAGAAACAGAAGGTTCTGGCTTCCCATGACCTGCCTACATTAATAGTCTTTACAGTACAATCAAAACATTAATGCCAGGTAGCCTCATTTGCAAATAATATTTGTTGTGTTTCTGAGATTACGAAGATGGAGTTTGCTTTCAAACATTTGTATGCAAAATCATTTATTGCAACAAATATGTAACACAAAATGTAATCATTAGACAGGTGTGTCGCAAACAAGTATACTATTGAATATAAGAAAGCCACAAAATGAATGTTTTAAATAAGCAAAAATTGCTTTCAGAGTGTGTACATAGCAGAATTTGTTAAACAATAAGTCCCTTAGGACATTCATTTTGTGGCTTTCTGTACCATCAATAGTACACTTGTTTGTGACACACCTGTCTTTTGGGTATTCGTCTAGTGTGTTTGCTCATCATTCCACATTCCTTGTGTGTTTTTTTAACACAAAATGTGTACCAAAAATTGCATTTCTTTGCAAAGTAAGAACATGAGGGGCCTTCTCTCACTAAATAAATGGTATTCTTATAGGTAGATCCAGGGCCGGTGCAAGGGTATTAGATGCCCTAGACGCCTTCTGCCTTGTGCCCCCTCCCCCTGGTCACCCCACTCCCCTCTCCCGGTCTTGCCATACCCTGGTCTCCTACCTCATTCATGGCTACTGAATCTCTATTCCTCTTTGCTACGAGTGGGATAGGGTCCACTCGTGGCACCACATGGCTGCTCTTTGGTGTCCCTTAATAGGCGACAGCCTAGTTCACCTAATAGGTCGCGCTGGCCCTGGATATATCTATAGTGCAATATCTTGTTATGCATGAGGATTTAATAAAAACTACCAACAATGGGAATTATAAGTCCAAAAAATATATATTTTTAAAATTATGCATTGTGCAATTGTAATAAATAGAAATTTGATTAAAGGAAGATAGTAATCTACAGGTACATTTTCTGTCAAATTACTTCTGATGAGTAGGTACATCTAATCAATATTTACTTCCAGTCTAAGCTCTGCCCACTCTCTGTCCACACACCCTATCCTCTATAGACATAGAATGGGTATAGCTCCGTCCATCTACCTACCAAAATAAGTCCCGACTACCTGCCAAAAGTGTTGAAAATACAGTCAAAATAAGCCATGTCCAACTGTCCAAATAAACCCTGCCTCTGTTTTTCTTCATCACCATAAACCAAGAATCCAATGAATCTCTCAGTCCCTTCAGACCAAAGAGGAAGGTTCTGACATAACCTCCACTTCCCTCTTCCCCTTCCTGATATATCCATCTCCTCCCATGCTCTCCCCAGCAAAGAATCAAAGAGCCAATATGCCCTAACATCCTTGACTCTTCCCTTCCCCCAGCCGTTTTCCCCTTCCCATCCCATTTGACAAGAGCCTGAAGATGATCTGGGCCGGAGAAAGCATGACCCCCTTCTCCTCCACTTCTACCAGCTTTCAAAATGGTGCCAGCTAAACTCTTGTGCTACCTTGCCCCACTCATGATGGTCAGGGCATGCTGACTGCATGATTTTTTGTTCAGCAGGGGTGGAGGGTATACTGGATCTTTGATCTTATATCAGGAAGGAGGATGAGGGATAGATCAGTGCTCTGTCTGATCTTGTATCCAGGGGGGATAAGGGTTTTTGAGGGCCTTTATATTGTGTCTGGGAGAGGGAAGAAGCAAGAGAAGGGATTTTAAAACCTTGAACTTGTGTCCAGATGAGGGGTGGGGAGAATCAGGGCTCAGAATCCCCTAGACCTTGTATCTAGGGCGGGGGTGTTTGGGTCATGTTGGTAGGGGAGAAGAGAATAAAATACTACATGCTAAGCAGTTCTATAATTTTAGGACAGTTAGCACAGGGGATTCTGAGATATAGCATGCACACCTTCTTTTCTACGGCAGAGATGTTCAGTGGGAGACAACCGTCCCCGATTCACCTCCATGGAGGAAGATGGTGATGTTATGACTCTTGCAGGGGTGCAGGGTACACTTGCAGGTCGAACTGGAGAAAGGCGTGGAGCCTTTACCTCTAGGTGTCTTTGCTGGAGGTGATAATCGATCCGGCAAGCGAAATCAAGTCCTCTAGAGACATGGGAGTCTCACGGATGGAGAGCTCATCCTTTAGAGCTGATGAGAGTCCATTCAAGAAGATGGCTTGTAGGCAATTCTCTTGCCACTCAAGGTCTGTGGCTAGGGTTTGGAACTCCACTGTATATTCCGAGAGGAATATACAGTGGAGGCCTTATAACTTTAGGAATTGATTTTGTAACAGGCTGCATAAAATAGTTGGCAAAAATACACAGGAATTACAATTTTCAAAGCAGATATATTCATATATGTTCGCTTTGAAAATTACTTCACCAAAACTACCCACACACAATTACACAAAATGCCAGGATTAGCTCTGCCTGTACATGGGACAAATATTCAGAATGTATCCCTACCCCACTTTGATTTACCAGTGGCTGCTCCAGTATAGCACTCTTTCCTTTGGTAGTGGAGGCACAGCTGTTTTTCTAATGGCATTGGCTTCAGCAAAGCACCCCCTCTCTCCTTCTGCTCAGCTTTGCCCTCTCTCTTCTCCCATCTTTTGCCCAGCATCACCCATTCTCTGTTAAGCGTGCCATTGGTGGCAGACCCGTGGTGCGGCCCCCTCACCTTCTTACACAGACTCCAGCTCCTGGTTCCTCCTCGCTAGTGGCGGTGGGCCGCCGGCTCCGACCTCGGGCCGCCCCCAGTGCCTCCGGCTCTGCCATGGTCCCCAGTGTTGCAGGTCAAGATGCCATTGTTCGTCGGGCTTCTCTGCGCGGTCCGTGGAGAGACACCACTACCCGCGTCCCTCCCTAGGCACGCGCGCGCATCACTGATCCTTATGAAGGGCCTGTGGTGAGAACCTGGCCGCGGCCCCAGATGATGACGTCAAACTCTTCAGTGTACTTAAGCTCAGGCCTCGCTCCATAGCATTGCTTTTGCAACAGGTCTCCTCGCAACTCGAGTACTTGTTGCTGCTAGAGAATCCTCTCTACTCTTTGTTCCTGACCTTCATTGTTCCCAGTTCCTGTCTTCTTTGTTCCTGCCTGGTCTATGTTTTGGACTGACTCTACGGATATCAACTTTACTTTGCTTGACTACGCTACTGGCTATCTCCAGACCGAGACCTCTGCTATGCCTGACAACGCTACTGCCTATCTCCAGACCCAGAACTCCACTATGCCTGACTACGCTTCTGCCTATCTCCAGACCCAGACCTCCGCTACGCCTGACTACGCTATTAACTTCTCCATGATCAGACTGCATGAGAGAGAGTGAGGCCTGCATGTTTGTGTGAATGTCTGCATTTGCATATGAGAGAGAGCGCTAATCTGCATGTGTGTGTGTGAGAGCCTGTGTGTATATATGAGAGAGAGCCAGCATTTCTAAGAGAGAGAGAGCCTTCATGTGTAAAAGACAGAGAGAGCTTTCAAGTGTAACAGAGAGAGAGCCTTCATGTGTAAGAGAGAGAGAGAAAACGAGCTTGCATATATGTGTATGAAAGCCTGTGAGAAAGAGAGAAAGCGAGCTTGCATACATGTGTGTGAAAGCCTGCATGTGTATGAGACAGAGCTAGTGTGTGTGAGAGCTTGTGTGTGAGGGAGAGAGTAGGAGTGAGTGTGTGAGAGCATGTGAGTGTGTGAAAGAATAAATATGTGTGTGTGAGAGAGAATGCAGTGTGAGTGGCTCCCCCCCAATCCACAAAAATCTCAGGGTGAATGGAAATCAAGAGTTATAGGTATGGACAGCAGGGGCTTTTTTTATCCTTATTAGTTTTAATTATTAGTTTTATCCTTATTAGTTTTAATTATTGGGTATTATTTAATATATGTGCTGTTTTGAAATATTTTATTGGTGCTTAGGAAATTTAAAAAAAATGTATATGATTTTAATTAAAAGAAGTTATTCTATTTATCAGCAGTTTTAAAATATTCTTTTATTAGTTTGGTTTTACTATCATAATTGATGGTTTATGTTTCTTGATTTTATTTGTTTTATGAGGAATGGTGGTTCTGATTTTCCATTGTTCTTGGGGTTTCCATTTCAGTTTTTGTCTAATTTGTGACCCTTTATTTGGTGAGGGTATGTCTCTGCTCTGTGCATGTGATTAGAGATTCTGATAGCTTGTAGTGTCTGTGTATGTATCTTTAGCAATTGGGTTTGTTTTGTTTCCCCAGTAGGTGGTGTATTGGTATTCTGGGACCCAGTGTAATATTTACACTGGGTGGGCGGGGGGTGGGGGGGCACTATCTCATTCCTCTCCTCAGGCAGCACATTGCCCCCTAATGGGGGAATACATTGAACAATGGTTTAGTCCACTTTTTAAGCTCACTACTATCAACAACGCTTTCATATAAGAAACATATACCAGATAAGGATCTATGAAGTGCTTACACCCAGGGTGATTTTTTTAATTTACATAATGATTTTGATTTTTAAGGGTGAGATGCCACTAATATTTCTGGAGATGACTGGCACTGCTAGGAAGGTGATTGTCTTCCAGTAAGGGTGTCACCCTGGCAAAGAGGAATAGTTGAGAAAGATTTTATAAATTTGCTTATCAGGATGTTTGCTGAATCTAGGTTGGGGGAGGTAAATCCTCAGGGCAAAGCCTTAATAGGACAGAAAGTCTTCTTCCTGAGGCATTACAACATGGTGGTCAACATTTACCAGCTTAGCCATCAATATCTTATCTTTAGACCTCAGAGATTTAGAAATAATAATAATAATAGAAATATGTCACGGATAGAATTTAAAGCTGTCTAGGAGACACCAAACCAGAAATAAGAGTATGACTGAGGATTCCTGAACTGGACAAGTTCTTGAAGGAAAAGTCCATAAACAGTTATTATGCAGATGAGATCGACTATTGGGGATCTGCCAGGAACTTGTGTCCTGGACTGGCCACTATTGGAGACAGGATGCTAGGCTCGATGAACCTTGGTCTGACCCAGCATGGCACATCTTATATTCTTATGAAGTTTAGCTGAGCTGATGTGACCCGATTTGATCTGGATCCTGAGCAAGGTGATAGTACCGTAATTCAGCTCATCTCAAATACTGTAACTAGATTTTCATTTTGGTTTTGTAAGAAAAGACTTGATGTTCATCTCATCTCTGCTTTACTTTAAAATGCATGCTATAGATCTATTGAAAGAAATACCTGCTGAAGCTAAAGATTAATTTAAAATTTGGGGTCAGCCAGCTGTGCCAGACTTTACACATATTGTTAGACTTTTGGAATACATTAAATGAATAATTTGAATCCCAGGGCCTGGGACAGTTCCCACTATGACTTGGGATCAGTCATAGTGGGAATTTTAATCAGCTCTTCTAACCTATAAAAACACACAGCAGGTCCCGGTCCTATCTCCCTCGCGGCCCTCGCGAGTTCAGTTAGGCCGTGGCATCCCGCAGCGGCGGTCGCTGGGCCTTTGGTCACACGCCAGGCTCCACGCCGGGCCTCAGCATCCCAGCAGCCCTGATATGGGTTCTGGGGTGGGGCCTAATTCCGCGGTGCACCCTGATTGAATGGATGTTAAAAGGAAGTACCTGGCCTCACTTCCTAGTCTCGTTCTAGGATCCTTCTGTTCCAGTTCCGTTCCTGCTTGTTCCTTGCCCTGCTTGTTCCTTGCCCTGCTTGTTCCTGTCTTCATTGTTCATCTCCCTGGTTTTACCTCGGACTGACTTCTGGTAAAGACCTCAGCTTGTTCCTGACCTGTCTGCCTGCCTTCCGCCTGCCAAAGACCTCAGCTTGTTCCTGACCTGCCTGCCTGACTGCCTGCCGCCTGCCAAAGACATCAGCTTGTTTCTGATCTGCCTGCCTGCCTGCCGCCTGCTCAAGACCTCTGCCTGTTCTTCGACCCTGCCTGACCTCTGGATCTTGATCCTTGCTTCGTTGACCACTCCTCGGACTGATTCTTGGACTTGACCTTGCTCGCCTGACCTTGCTTGATTCTGGCTCTGTCCCTAGCCTTGTTGTCACCAACACTCTTCTGGTTCGCTTATCTCTAACCTGTTTCCAGCCTCGAACCCGATAGCGCTCTTCCAGTCCCTGTGGGCATGCCAGACTCAGACTCTCCCAGGAGACCCTGCGAGGCCCACATAAGTCCCAGCAGCCCGGGTCCCTATGGGCTCCTCCCGAGGGGACCTTGGGCTTCCAGTTGTGAAGATCTACACTGCCTCTGTCTCCTTCAGTGCTCCGTCCCCTGTGGTCAGTTCCCATACTGCCTCAGGCCAGGGGTCCACCCTCGAGCGCAACAGGTTGCCAAGGCCATGGACTTGGCAGAGTCTCCCCCCTCCAGGACCCTACCAGGACTGGCCGCTACAGTAAAGTAACACCATCAAGCATTGGAGACACTGGCTTCCTCAGTGGAGGAGCTACGCTCCCAGCTACAAGAGACTGCTATGGCCAACCCTGTGGGCCTCCTGGCCACTATGCTTCCTAGAGTAATTTTGGCACTTCCTGCACCTCCTAGATACAATGGAGACCCATGCTCCTGTTGTGGCTTCCTTAATCAGTGCTTTATGCAATTTGCCTTCCTTGTTTTTGACGGAGATCACGAAGGTCACCTTCATCCTCTCCCGGTTGGAAGGGAAGGCCCTGGCATGTGCCACTCCCTTATGGGAACGCTCTGATCCTATCCTCTCTGATGTCCGACTTCCTTACTCTCATCAAGCAGACCTTCGGAGATCCTGGTCGGATGGCTATCACTAGTCACAATCTACTCCACCTTCATCAAGGGGCAAGAACCCTCTCAGAATATACAGTGGAGTTCCGAACCCTAGCCACAGACCTTGAGTGGCAAGAGAATTGCCTACAAGCCATCTTCTTGAATGGACTCTCATCAGCTCTAAAGGATGAGCTCTCCATC
Source organism: Rhinatrema bivittatum (assembly GCF_901001135.1). Taxonomy (NCBI): domain Eukaryota; kingdom Metazoa; phylum Chordata; class Amphibia; order Gymnophiona; family Rhinatrematidae; genus Rhinatrema; species Rhinatrema bivittatum. The sequence goes on from NC_042618.1 coordinate 155,571,143, forward strand.
TGTGAGACTCCCATGTCTCTAGAGGACTTGATTTCGCTTGCCGGATCGATCATCACCTCCAGCAAAGACACCTAGAGGTAGAGGCTCCACGCCTTTCTCCAGTTCGACCTGCAAGTGTACCCTGCACCCCTGCAAGAGTCATAACATCACCATCTTCTTCCATGGTGGAACCCATGGAGGTGAATCGGGGATGGTTGTCTCCCACTGAACATCTCTGCCTTAGAAAAGAAGGGCTTTGCCTTTACTGTGGCACTTCTGGACATCGTCTGCAGTGCTGCCCAGTTCGTCCAGGAAACTGCAACGCCTAAGCCCGGTGGAGGTCCCGAGCTTGGGCTCAACTATTTCTGGCCTTTAACTCCTGCTTACTGTATCCCTGGGTATCAAGACTCACACATTCTTAATCACTGCCCTCATTGATACCGGAGCAAGTGGCAGTTTCATTATGGATGATATCATCAAGATTTTGGGAATACCTCTTCAACCATTGGAGGTGAGTCTCCATATTGCTTCCATCCAAGGAGAACATCTTCCCGGTCTTATCACCCATCGGACCAAAGCTATTCACCTGTCAGTGGGCACACTCCATAAAGAAGAAACTTCCTTCTACGTGTTAAAACTCTCAACGCATCCGGTAATTCTGGGGTTGTCCTGGGTACAGATGCACGAACCCCAGTTCGACTGACAGTCCCTACAGTTGGTACGGTGGGGTCCGAAATGCCAAGCACCTGTCTCTAGCCGGTGTCTCCCACGATCCTGGTTTTGCAGTCCACAACGCTTCCTGGTCTGCCTTCTCAGTATGCGGAATTCAGTGATGTATTCTCAAACCAGAAAGCAGACACCTCCGTTACGTAAGTTCAACTATCCCATTGAATTACTGCCAGGCACGATGCCTCCCAAAGGCAGAACCTATCCCTTGTCACAGCCTGAGACACAGACTATGTCAGAGTATATAAAAGAAAACTTGGAAAAGGGCTTTATTCGACCATCTGATTCACCCGCAGGAACGGGATTCTTCTTTGTGAAGAAAAAAGATGGTGGGCTCCGCCCTTGCATTGACTATCGGGGTCTTAACGCTATAATGCGTAAGGACCATTACCCACTACTTCTTATCAGTGAATTATTTGATCCTCTCGAGGGCACCAAAGTATTTACCAAGTTGGAGTTGAGAGGTGCGTACAACTTAGTACACATTCAACCTGATGACATCTGGAAGACAGCGTTTAATACTAGGGATGGTCATTATGAATACGTGGTCATGCCCTTCGGGCTATGTAACACCCCAGCTGTCTTTCAGCGTCTCATGAATGAGATCTTCAGGGACCTCCTGTACAAGTTTGTTGTCATCTACCTTGACGACATTCTGATATTCTCCAAGGACATCGAAAGTCACCATGAATATATTCGCATTGTCCTCCGATTACGAGAAAATCATCTCTACACTAAGCTAGAAAAATGTCTGTTTGAACGTACTAGTCTACCCTTCCTAGGGTACATCATATCTGACCGTGATTTTTCCATGGACCCCGAGAAAGTCCAAGGAATTCGTGACTGGCCCCAGCCAGTTGGGCTTCGAGCCTTACAACGGTTCCTAGGCTTCACTATTATCGAAGCTTCATTGTTAACTACTCCTCCATGGTCGCCCCACTTACATCGATGACTAAGAAGGGGGCCAATACCCGAGTCTAGACACTGAAAGCCATTGCAGCCTTCCAGAGACTTAAAGATGCCTTTAGCTCTGCCCCGTGTCTCCATCACCCGGACCCTAAACATCCATTTATAGTCGAGGTAGACGCCTCAGCTATCGGAGCCGGGGCTGTCTTAAGCCAGCACTCGTCCACAGGCAAATTAACTCTGTGCTCCTTCTATTCGCACAAGTTCACCCCCACAGAACAACGCTACACCGTTGGCGATCATGAACTATTGGCAGTGAAGTTGGCCCTTTAGGAATGGCGCCCCTGGTTGGAAGGGGCGCAATACAAATTCACTATATTCATGGATCACAAGAACTTAGAGCACCTCATGGAGACATAATTTTGGCACTTCCTGCACCTCCTAGATACAATGGAGACCCACGCTCCTGTTGTGGCTTCCTTAATCAGTGCTTTATGCAATTTGCCTTCCTTGTTTTTGACGGAGATCACGAAGGTCACCTTCATCCTGTCCCGGTTGGAAGGGAAGGCCCTGGCATGTGCCATTCCCTTATGGGAATGCTCTGATCCTATCCTCTCTGATGTCCGACTAAACCCCCAGAAGGCCCGCTGGTCCTTATTCTTCGAGAGATTCAATTTTAATCTTTGTTTTCAGCCTGGTTCCAAAAATCAGCAAGCCGACGTGCTGTCTCGTTCCTTTGAACCCGAAGACCTACCAGATAGTCCCAGTTATATTATCGATCCTGCCTGTATATCCATAGCAGCAACCACTACTGTTTCAGTCGGGAAGACTGTCATCCCTTGCTGATTCCGAGAGTGGGTCTTAAGATGGGACCATGATTCAAAACTAGCAGGCCAACCTGGCCGTGCTAGTACACTAGAGATGCTATGCCGCCATTACTGGTGGCCCACTATGGTACAGGAATCCTGGAGTTATGTAGACTCTTGCCTCACCTGCGCGCAACAAAAACCACCCACAGGGAAGCCCTGGGGCTTACTACACCATTCCCAGAGCCTACGGAACCTTGGTTCAGTATTTCAAATGATATCATCACAGATTAGGGATGTGAATCGTTTTCCATATCGTCTTAACGATAGAAATCGTGTGGCAGGGCAAGAAAATCGTCTTAGGCACGATTTTTTAGTTAAAAAATCGTTAAAAATCGTTTTTTCCGATTAGTGCGCACTAACTCGAGTTAGTGCGCACTAACGGGAGTTAGTGCGCACTAACTGGGAGTTAGTGCGCACTAACTGAAAATGATACAATTTGACACTTTTCAGGTCAGTTAAGGTCAGTTTAGGAATGAATATGTATTCCTATTGGCTGCCCTCTTATTTATTCATGTTACCAAGTTTCCTACTGACAGTATATGGGGGATGGGAAATGGAAACAGTTGGTAGCTTGACAAAACAAGTAATGTGATCAGTCAATGTGACTAGAACTTGTGCCCTAACCCTGATACCAGGGGTATTGTGATCTTCCTGCACACAGTGCCCTATCCCTATTAATACCAGGAGTGTTGTGATCTTCCTGCACACAGTGCCCTATCCCTAATACCAGGGGTGTTGTGATCTTCCTGCACACAGTGCCCTATTCCTGATACTGGGGGTGTTGTGATCTTCCTGCACACAGTGCCCTATTCCTGATACCGGGGGTGTTGTGATCTTCTTGCACACATCCCGATATCAGGGATAGGGCACTGCATGCAGGAAGATCACAACACTCCTGGTATTAATAGGGATAGGGCACTGCATGCAGGAAGATCACAACACTCCTGGTATTAATAGGGATAGGGCACTGCATGCAGGAAGATCACAACACCCCTGGTATCAGGGATAGGGCACTGTGTGCAGGAAGATCACAATACCCCAGAGGAGTGAGGGTCAGGCAGCTCCCCCCTGTCTGTGAAGCCAGCCTCTCACTAGTAATGCAGGGAGGGAGCTGTCTCAGACTTCACCATCCTCCCCCCCCCTTACCCACACACCATTCACTAGCTGGGACATGGGGGAAGTCAGGAGTGAGGGTCAGGCAGCTCCCCCCTGTCTGTGAAGCCAGCCTCTCACTAGTAATGCAGGGAGGGAGCTGTCTCAGACTTCACCATCCACCCCCCCCCCCCCCTCACCCACACACCATTCACTAGCTGGGACATGGGGGAAGTCAGGAGTGAGGGACAGGCAGCTCCCCCCTGTCTGTGAAGCCAGCCTCTCACTAGTAATGCAGGGAGGGAGCTGTCTCAGACTTCCCCATCCTCCCCCCCCCCTCACCCACACACCATTCACTAGCTGGGACATGGGGGAAGTCAGGAGTGAGGGTCAGGCAGCTCCCCCCTGTCTGTGAAGCCAGCCTCTCACTAGTAATGCAGGGAGGGAGCTGTCTCAGACTTCACCATCCTCCCCCCCCCCCTCACCCACACACCATTCACTAGCTGGGACATGGGGGAAGTCAGGAGTGAGGGTCAGGCAGCTCCCCCCTGTCTGCGAAGCCAGCCTCTCACTAGTAATGCAGGGAGGGAGCTGTCTCAGACTTCACCATCCTCCCCCCCCCCCCCCTCACCCACACACCATTCACTAGCTGGGACATGGGGGAAGTCAGGAGTGAGGGTCAGGCAGCTCCCCCCTGTCTGTGAAGCCAGCCTCTCACTAGTAATGCAGGGAGGGAGCTGTCTCAGACTTCACCATCCTCCCCCCCCCCCCTCACCCACACACCATTCACTAGCTGGGACATGGGGGAAGTCAGGAGTGAGGGTCAGGCAGCTCCCCCCTGTCTGTGAAGCCAGCCTCTCACTAGTAATGCAGGGAGGGAGCTGTCTCAGACTTCACCATCCTCCCCCCCCCCCCCCTCACCCACACACCATTCACTAGCTGGGACATGGGGGAAGTCAGGAGTGAGGGTCAGGCAGCTCCCCCCTGTCTGTGAAGCCAGCCTCTCACTAGTAATGCAGGGAGGGAGCTGTCTCAGACTGGTATCAGGGTTAGGGCACTGTGTGCAGGAAGATCACAACACTCCTGGTATTAATAGGGATAGGGCACTGTAAGAGATGACTGTAGTAGATTGAATAAAGATCTGATGTTTCTGCTCTCCTCACACCAAACAAAAACAACACACAAGCAGAGAAGCCCTTCTTACAAAGCTGAGCTAGTGAGTTAAGTAGGAGGAAAAGTAAACATACTGGTGCCAGTGTGGCTACTTAAAAAATACACTTACCAACAATCAATTACATATATTTGAACTGTGTACAGTTCCAGCCAGGACCACCTTTCTAAAATGCACAGTGATTGGCAAATTCAACATGCACTAGCATTTCAGGTGCCTGCTAACAAAAATAATAAACAAACAAGTTCTAGTCACGTGAGTGCTGATCATTACATTACTTTTTTTGTCAAGCTTCCAACTGTTTCCATTTCACATCCCCCCAACCATATTGGGAACATCAATAGATAAGAGCACAGCCAGCCAATAGGAATACATACATACATATTCATTCCTAAGTGACCTTTACTGACCTGGGAAGTGTGAACACTTTGTTTCATTTTCTGTTGGTGTTCGTTAGTTTCCAGTTCCATTTCCCATCCCCCCAACCATCACCTCAGTGGTAACCTTGGTAACATCAATAGATAAGAGGGCAGCCAGCCAATAGGAACACATATTCATTCCTAACTGACCTTCAGTGACCTGGAAAGTGTTTATTTGTATCATTTTCAGTTAGTGCGCACTAAATCGAGTTAGTGCGCACTAACGGGGAGTTAGTGCGCACTAACTCGAGTTAGTGCGCACTAACACGATTTAACGATTTTTAACGATAAATCGTTAGAATTTCTATTGTATCGTGTTCTATAACGATTTAAGACGATATAAACATTATCGGACGATAATTTTAATCGTTGAAAAACGATTCACATCCCTATCACAGATCTTCCTCCATCACAAGGCAACATGGTGATTTGAGTCGTAATCAACCGTTTCTCAAAGATGGGGCATTTCATCCCTTTACCGGGTCTCCCGTCTGCCCCGTAACTTGCAAAACTGTTCTTAAAAAATATTTTTCGACTTCATGGGCTCCCCAAGGAGATTGTCTCCGAACGGGGACCACAGTTTGCTGCTAATTACTGGCGCTCCCTTGTTATAGAGAGGTTTTCGGTGGACCCTTGGACACTGTGGCAGCTGACCACACGCACAGGGGAAACTCCCCTGAGGGGCCACAGGTCAGGCTCAGCTCTGGACACACAAACACAGATAGTTCTTTATTTAAACAGTTTGAGAAGCCACCAGAGGTGGCAGAGGTGAGTAGATGATGTAGCCCGGCTGGGCTAGTATTCCCCAGGGCGCTGGAACAGCAGTTTCTCTGGTAGCAGTGCTGTAGTGGAGAGAACTGAGAAAGTGTGTACAATAGAACATTCACAGAGTCCCAAATGTGGAGAAGCCCTGAAATAGGGAGAGCTGGTCCTTGAGGATCGAGTACCAGATCCCTGGAGGTAGAGAGACTTGTTGGTAAAGTACTCACACAGCGGTTCCACGTAAGAGATGGCACTGGTACTGGAACAGGGGCAGGCCCTCGAGGAGCGAGTATCTGGTTCCAGGGAGACAGCTCTGAGGAGTAGATGATAGTAGTACTCACTGATGGTGTCTGTAGTGAATTCTTCCATGTAGAAGAGGAGATAGATGAAGGCAGCAGTTCAGGGAACATGGGCCCTCGAGGAGCGAGTACCGGTTACCTGACAGCGACCTGAAAGAAGTAAAGAGGCCCCCGAGGAGTGGGTACCTCATTAGCAGAAAGAGTTCAATGGAAGTTGGAAGGCAGAGTAGCTGGGTACGGAGAGCGAATCCCATCCATAAGATTACCCTTGCTAACTCAATGGCTAGCAATAAACAGTAGGCTTAAATATCTGGGCAGTGTGATGTCATCACAGGGGGACGCCCCTGAGGAACGCGCCAATAAGGAAATAAGAGTGAGGGCCAGGCGGCGCGCATGCCCTAAGGTACCTGGAGAGCATGGCAGGAGGCAGCGCCCATGCCAGTCCGGGGATGCCAGAGAGGATGGCAGACGGACACCGTGCCAGCCAGGCATCTGTGAAGAGCAGGAGGAGTCGCAGAAAAGGAAAGGTAGGCGTAGTGAAGCCGTCGGGCATCCCTATGTCAGAACATCCCTATGTCGGAACATCCCTATGTCAGAAATTCAATATTTCCTTGAGTTACACCTCAGGCCTACCACCCTCAAGCCAATGGGCAGACGAGAGGACGAATCAGACTTTGAAAGCATTCCTACACTCATACGTCAATGACCAACAGAATGATTGGTCAGATCTCCTCCCTTGGGCTGAGCTGTCACATAACACTCATCTCGCAGTAGCCACCAATGTGTCTCCTTTCTCAGTAGTCTTTGGAAGGCAGCCCCATCTGCCTCTTCCTGTTCCTCTAACAGTTGCGTCTCCTGCAGCACAATCTATGGCTCAAACCATTCGCCAAGTATGGACCCAAGTAAGAGAACGTCTATTTCAGGCTGCTGAGCATGCTAAATGCACCTCGGATCTTCATCGAAGACCGGTTCTGCTGTTCCGACTTGGCCAGAAAGTTTGGCTGAGTGCCCACCATATTCGTCTCCGACTTCCATCTCATTGGCTGGCTCCGAAGTATATTGGTCCTTTCCCAATCCTCAGAAGAGTGGGAGCCGTTTCCTATCAGCTCCAGCTACCCTGGTCCATGGGCATCCATAACACGTTTCAAGTGTCCCGTCTGAAGCCTCTTGTCTTGTCATGGCCATCTTGCAAAGACCCTCCAGCTCCACACGTCTCGGTAGAACCTGATACTTCTCTGCAGGTAAGAGAGGTTCTAGATGTCCGACGACGTCGAGGTAAATGGGAGTATCTCCTCGCTTGGGAGGGCTATGGGGCTGAGGAGAACTCATGGGAACCCTCTCAGAATATACTTGACAAGGATCTCCTGAAAACCTTCCATAGACAGCATCCTGTGAAACCCCAGCCGCGTAGGGGAGGCCTAGAATGGGGGATACTGTTACATGCCCCACCCGCGGTGGGGCATGTAACAGTATCCCCCATGCCCCCACCCGGGACCGCTCACCTTCGGGGTCACACAGCGGGTCCCGGTCCTGTCTCTCTCACGGCCCTTGCGAGTCCAGTTAGGGCCCGGCATCCTGCGGCGGCAGTCGCTGGGCCTTCAGTCACACGCCAGGCCCCACACCAGGCCTCGGTGTCCCAGCAACTAGCCACGCCCCTATGTGTGCACGGACCAGCTGCCCTGATATGAGTTCTAGGGCAGGGCCTAGTTTCGTGGCACACCCTGATAGAATGGATGTTAAAAGGAAGTTCCTGGCTTCACTTCCTTGCCTTGGCAATCGGGTCGGTTTGTTCCTGAGATTGCCCTTGCTCATGTTCCTGTTTGCCTGTTCCTAGTCTCGTTCCAGGATCCTTCTGTTCCAGTTTTGTTCCTGCTTGTTCCTGCTTCCTTCCTCTGTTTGTTCCTGTCTTTGTTGTTCGTCTCCCTGGTCTTACCTCGGACTGACTTCTGGTAAAGACCTCAGCTTGTTCCTGCCTGCCTGCCTGCCGCCTGCCAAAGACCTCAGCTTGTTCTTGACCTGTCTGCCGCCTGCCAAAGACCTCAGCTTGTTCCTGACCTGCCTGCCTGCCGCCTGCCAAAGACCTCAGCATGTTCCTGACTCGTCTGCCTGCCTGCTGCCTTCCCAAGACCTCTGCCTGTTCTTTGACCCTGCCTGACCTCTGGAACTTGACCCTTGCTTCATTGACCACTCCTCGGACTGATTCTTGGACTTGACCTTGCTCGATTCTGGCTCTGTCCCTAGCCTTGTCATCACCAACACTCTTCTGGTTCGCTTATCTCTAACCTGTTTCCAGCCTCGAACCCGATAGCGCTCTTCCAGTCCCTGTGGGCATGCCGGACTCAGACTCTCCCAGGAGACCCTGCGAGGCCCACATAAGTCCCAGCGGCCCGGGTCCCTACGGGCTCCTCCCGAGGGGACCTCGGGCTTCAGTTGTGAAGATCTACACTGCCTCTGTCTCCGCCCCCTGTGGTCAGTTCCCATACTGCCTCAGGCCAGGGGCCCACCCCCGAGCGCAACACCTATAACAGAATAAATAAAATGCATGCTCATTGTACCACTTCAGCACTACAGTTTTTCAGCAGGCACAATAAATTATACTTTGCAAAATAATTGCAATTTAAAAAGACATTTATCTGTCTGTATTATCTATTTTCTTGAGAACTGTGGCAGCCTTTATACAAAAAATAATGTACAGGGAGCAATACTTGTATGGAAGCCCTGGAAGCAAAATAACCTAACTGTTCATAAGCAGAATATTTTGTTAACAAGAATGACTTATTTATATACAGTTTGAAGTAATTTTCTCCATAAGACATTATTCATTCTTTTATGCACACAACTGTGATAAATCAATATCAGTAGAAAGTATGGGCTGAATTTTAAAACCGTTGTTCACGCTAAAAGATCCATATATGCAAATTTGTGAACCTCACTTGAGCGACGCAGATTATAAAAACCGCTAATTACATATGTGTAATGCGCATGCGTGAACTAAAAAAAAGGGGGCAGAAAAAAGGCAGGGAATGGGTGAGGCATGGGCTTTACAGGGCGGGCCAACAGTTATGCGCGTAAATCCGTATTTTAAAACCTGAGGGTGCAGCATGCATGGAGTGGCTTGTTAGATGCATATATTAGAGATGTGAATCGTGTGATCGATCGTCTTAACGATCGATTTCGGCTGGGGGGGGAGGGAATCGGATCGTCGCGGTTTTGTTTTTGTAAATATCGTGTAAATCGTAAATCGGGGGAGGGCGGGAAAACTGGCACACTAAAACATCCCTAAAACCCACCCCGACCCTTTAAAATAAATCCCCCACCCTCTCGAACCCACCCAAAATGCCTTAAATTACCTGGGGTCCAGAGCGGGGGTCCCGGTGTGATCTTTTACTCTCGGGCCTGTGGTGCATTGTAGAAATGGCGCCGGCGCTACCTTTGCCCTGTCATATGACAGGTCAAAGGTAGCGCTGGCGCCATTTTGTTTTTTGTCCTCCGACGTCAGGAGCGTAGGAGATCGCTCCTGGACCTCCGCTGGACCCCCAGGGACTTTTGGCCAGCTTGGGGGGGCCTCCTGACCCCCACAAGACTTGCCAAAAGTGCAGCGGGGGTCCGGAACGATCTCCTACCGCGAATCGTTTTTCCGTACAGAAAAATGATTCGACTTCAGGAGGTCGTTCCGGACCCCCGCTGGACCCCCAGGGACTTTTGGCCAACTTGGGGGGGCCTCCTGACCCCCACAAGACTTGCCAAAAGTCCAGCTGGGGTCCGGAACGATCCGGAAAATTGCGCCGGCCATACGCCATATGGCTGGCGCCATTTTCCATATGGAAAAACGATTCAACTGCAGGAGGTCGTTCCGGACCCCCACTGGACCCCCAGGGACTTTTGGCGCCGGCCGTACGGCAACACGATTCGACTGCAGGAGGTCGTTCCAGACCCCCGCTGGACTTTTGGCAAGTCTTGTGGGGGTCAGGAGGCCCCCCCAAGCTGGCCAAAAGTCCCTGGGGGTCCAGCGGGGGCCTGGGAGCGATCTCCTATGCTCCTGACGTCGGGGGACAAAAAAACAAAATGGCGCTGGCGCCATTTCTACAACGCATGGAGGACCGAGAGTAAAAGATCACACCGGGACCCTTCCTCTGGACCCCAGGTAATTTAAGGCATTTTGGGGGGGTTCGGGAGGGTGGGGGATTTATTTTAAAAGGTCGGGGTGGGTTTTAGGGTTATTTTTGTGTGCCGGTTTTCCCGCCCTCCCCCTTCCCCTCCCCCTTCCCCCGATTTACGATTTTTTAACGATAAATCGGGGGAATTGTTATTGTATCGCGGCTCTAACGATTTTTGACGATTTAAAATATATCGGACGATATTTTAAATCGTCAAAAAACGATTCACATCCCTACACTCTATTACTTTAGTTAAAGCTTAGATAGGTCCAGAAGCAAGCAGGGAGACAATGTTCTCCACCCAGACCTTGGAGAAGGAACCCATTCAGTTCTTTAGACTGCACCTGCTACCAGCATTTTGCCAGCTCAGCAGATCAGCACCAGTGGAGGGGAAGAAGACCAGCGAGAAATCAGTGGATCCAGCTAAGTGTATACATCACAGAACTAACACACAGCCTAGCTAGACCACCAAATCAGAACTGAGATACCATCACAGCCCGAAACAGTGTACAAGAGACAGAGAAAGAGAGTGAGATAACATCACTCACTAGCTCTGATATAATATTACCAAAAAGGAGAAAGAGAACAGAGTGGTGCAAAATTCACAGAGAAAAGAGACACAGTTACTTGCATACTTAAAGGAGAAAGTCAAGAAAAACACAGACAGAAAAAAAAGGAGAACAAATAGTTTAATACTTAATATTTATCTAAGAATCAGCCTTATTATACAGCACCTGGAAAACAAACGGTAGGCACAAAGACTCAAATTCTTGAAAGGTTTAGTAGTCCAACAAGTACTTTTAGAGAAAGTAAAGTGTCTTTCAGTAACAAGTAGTGGATCTAGGCCCTGGAAATAAGACAATGTTCAAGCTATCCTGATGAGGTACCAGCCCCAAGGAATAATAAAATATTTTATGGCCTCACTGGAGCGTAAGCCTGTTCCCGAAGGTAGAGTAACAATAGATATTCTGCTTTCCATTCGTTTTCTTTTTTTTTCCTCTTTGGTTTGCTTGAGAAATTTCTAGATCTCTCCCAAGATGGTGGACTCCAGTGACATATGTTAAATTCTGTTTTTCTTTAGATTATTAGAGTTGTGGTATTCTACTAATACTATTTGCCCAACGTAATGTCTTTTTTTTCTGCGCAAGATTATCTTATGTTAATATTTAAAATACATAAATAAAATGTTTTTTTAAAAAAATGCTTCTTCAAAGACCATCTACTTCACCCATTGTTCACTGGCTATGAATAAAAGCACAGCCAACCTTCAATATTCACAGCAAGGGGAAGCTTAACTCATTACAACAACTGGTCCCAAATTCGTTCAAAACTTCTCACAAAACCTAGCAGCCTTGGCCCACTATTTCTGTTCATGGGATAAAATAGCCAACCTCCCAAATCTCTGTCTTGCTGGATTCTGATCATGAGCAAAAATCCAGAGGAAAATCCAGTACTGTTAGAGAGGGGATAACTAGCCCTAACAAAACCCTGGCCAAAAATATCTCCAATCCATGTTTTCTTCTCAACAATCTCTATTCTCTAGCACTATAGTCAACCCACTGTAGAGCAGAAACACCCCCCTTGTTCAATCCCAGGAAGGAAAATACCCTTAGTTCATTCTTGGGGGAGGGGGGGGAGGGGTTAGAGAGGGAATTTATATCTCTAAGACATGTCCCAAAGCAAGGTGAAAACCCCAAAATTGCAAAAATCCACCTAAAGTTGCAAAAACAGGGCAAAATAGTAGCAGAGGCTACACCTGGGTCACGGGTTTGTTCCCCCAATTTGCCCTACACTTGGGACAGCCCTGAGGGCAGATCATGGAACATCAGAAGAGGTCTGAAGTCAGAGAATTCAGAACCCTGTTTGTTAACCATAGACATAAGCGTTTTGTCCTTCAATGAGTGAATAGTATTGTTCTGCCCATTCAGCACACTCTTCTCAGACCATTGAACAATGATGAGCAGCTCACCCTGACTGATTTTTAATTGGCAATATTAAAGTAGTATGTTGACTGTGCTTCTTTAAATAACTAGAAATCTGTGATGCTAGAAAATACTCTTCCCATTTAGTGATTAAAAAATATAAACAAAAAAAAAATCGCTCCCTTGGGGGATCAGAGTGAAACTCTTTACAAATGGCTAGCACCATGATGTCAAATGAAATCAATATATACACACACGTTTCTCTGCACAGCATTTTCTCATCTTCCATCATTATTTAAACAATAAGTGCAATTAATGCACTGTCAGATCATTTTTCTTGTTTTATTTGAAAACGTTTCGGCATATTTTTAGCATACTGTATCATTTTTTTTTAGTAGCAAAATACTCTAAAGTATCCCATTAATAAATGGTGATAGACTTTACTATAAATAATGGATCTGCTGCCAAGAAAAGTTTAGAACTATGGAAGCAACAGAACATCAATCTTTAAAAAAAAAATAGTTTTAAGCATTCAAATGGTTTTCCTCCCAAAATATCTACATGCACATTATTTCCTCATGTTGAAAAGCTGGGTCTGATAGTCCCAGGCAGACCACAAATACCCATATTTATCAGCTTAAACATCAAACAATGCCTACCAAAAGACGGAACTGAAGGGGGTCTGGATTTTTCAAGGCCTTTCTTCCATTATGCATTGCCTATGGAGATAAACAGAGATCCAAAAAGAATGAGCTATGAAGAGCAGATCTCACACCTAGAGATCTGGGGTTTATCAGGTGCTGGTGATCGCTATTGCAAGTTTCTAACATGGATCACATGATATAAGTACAAGAACTCCCCTGTAGGAGCAGGCGAAGTGTGTGCTTGGGAATCCCTTAATTCAGAGACCATGTTCTCTGATGACAGTTGCAATTATCAAACACAAATATTGGATCACTAGTTCTCAGTAAAAATGCTGAGGGCACCCTAAAAGTACCATTTGGAGGGTTGTTAGCCCTTTCTACTTACTACAACTTTGTAAATAAATAACAATAGAGAAAGAGAGAAACCCCTCAAATATCAATATCTTTACAATTGGCTAACAAATGAATGCTATAAATCATTTAAAGCAAAGAACAGTATTTGCTAATGAAGTATTTTGGTTAAGATTGCCAACTCTGATTGGCTTTATTCCTGGAGGTTTCATCCCATGATGTAATGACTTTAATAGGCTTATTACAACTCATTTATTATGGAGAGCACAGTTTGCCCTAGTAGGAAATAAGCTTGTGTGTACGTGAGAGTGTGTGAAATGCTAACGTCCATACAAAGTTCAAGTGCTATGTAAAAATATTGAAAAATTCCTAGTAATACTGTATACTTTATTTTTTAAAGAGTTATATTGATTCACTTTAATTTTCAATGCATATTTAAACGGCAAGTATATGTGCACGTACTATTTTTAATTCCATCAGAAAGAGAATATTAGAAAAAAGATCACAGAATGACTAATATATATTCAAAATATTTTCATTGGACTAAAAATAATTAATGTTACCATATTTATGTCATAAGCATGGAGAGGGAAATATTCAAAGCCATTTCCCTGGGTAAAACAGCATATTATCTATGGAAATGGGCTCTGAATTTTGCCTCCTCAATTTGGGTAAAATTTTTCAATACCGGATGTAATTTTGCCCACATAGTTAGAGGTGTTGCCAAGGATGAAGTTAAGCCAGGGAATGAAACCACACACCTAGTTTTGGGTTTTCAAGACTATGTATATTGTTTTTGCTGCAAAAAGTACCTGTAGAAACAGCAGGCACAAATTTCTGGGCCTCTTTTTTTCCTTAGGCAATAATAATCAAAGCAAAACAGCCTGCAAAGTTGGCTTTGATTATTGGTGCAAACTTGACGAGCAAATGTTACCTGTGAAGTTTGTACCACCATGGGTGGTTTTGATTACTGCTCTCTAGATCTCTTTTCATTGAGGGTCTTTGCTTATGTCATCTTTCTTCTGCACAGAGTATAGTCTCTGGAAACAGAGAAACTAATGAGATGCTGATAAGATAAAGATGATTCATCAGTGTCTTTAATTCTTGAAGGAAGGGCCGGTGCAAGGGTATTAGGTGCCCTAGGTGAACCTTCTGCCTTGGGACCCCCATCCCCTCCCCCTGGTCCAGGCCCCACCTCCGGCCCTGACCTCATTCACTCAGACAGGGCCCCTCTCTTACACACACACTTAGGTTCCTAATACAGGCTCCCTCCCTCTCTCTCACGAACAACATTGCTCTCTCATACACACAAAATCCCTCTCGGTCTCTCACACAAACACACACACACACACACACACACACACAGAGGTGCTGCTCATGGCCCTCCAAGACTCTGCTTCTCTCGGCTGGGCTAATGATTATGGGGCCAATGCAAAACAGTATGCTCAGTCGAGTGGCCTGTTTAACCCGTGGTTGGATGTGCGATTTGGACACGCGTCCCCAGCCCCTTATGTAAGGGGATTAGTGCGTCCAAAACATGCGTCCAATACCCGACAAAACTAATAGTGCTTATCACATGCAAATGCATGTTGATGAGGCTATTAGTTATTCACCCCGGATTAAAAATAAAAATGTGCGCCTGACCCATACATTTTTACGCTCAAAAATGAATGCTTGCCCAGAGCAGGCATTAATTTCTGAGCAGCCCAAAAATGAGTACAGAAAAGCAGAAAATATTGCTTTTCTGTACATCTTCCAACTTAATATCCTGGCGATATTAAGTCAGAGGAACCAAAAGTTAAAAAAAAAAAAAAAGTGTGTCGGCGGTCAGGTTAGGAAACGGGACGCTCGTAAAATTGAGTGTCCGTTTTCCTAAACTGCTGACAGCCCCCTCTCCTGGGCACTTACTGCCAAGGAGGCGCTAGGGGTGCACATTTGTCCCTAGGGCCTCCTTGGCAGCGCTACCCCACATTTAAATATTCAATCTGGGGCCCAGGAGAGGTGCTGGGTGTGCATTAGGAAAGAGGGGGAGCTCAACACTGAGAGCCTGTTTTCTGCGGTCTTTTATTGCATTGGCCTCTATGTAAAGAGGCAAGAATTTCAAACTGCTAATATGCCTTCCTCAGGCAATGTACTGTAAATGCAAATGAAGTTCTTAATACAAGGAGAATAAAGACAGGCTGTGAATGCCTGATGCAGATCCATTGCAATTTATGAAAATGTAATGTTGACCTTTGCAGGAAGCTGAATGGTCACACTGCTAATGTGGACTGCAAACAACAATGAAGAAATGTGCAGGCACTGTATGTTTGACAACATTTTAAGTTGTTCTACAGCACATTTAATCCAACTAATCTCGATATATAAACATGATCAATGAATTATGATTCCACTCTGCTTTGGTTATACAAAGATGAACAAATATAGGGCTAAATTTTAAAAGCCCTGCCGCGTAAATCCTCCTGGATTTATGCACGCAGGGCACTCACGCGCCGGTGCGCCTATTTTGCATAGGCTACCGGCACGCGCAAAGCCCCGGGACGCGCGTAAGTCCAGGGGCTTTGTAAAAGGGGCGGGAGGGGGTGTGTCCGGGGTCAGGGGGTGGTCCGGGGCGTGGCGATGGTTCAGGGGCGGGCTGGGAGGGTGGTCTTGAGTCCCCCAGCACTGCGGCCTGTGCCGGGGGATGCCGAGGCGGTGCACGCAAGTTACGCCTGCTTCAAGCAGGCGTAACTTGCCCAACAAAGGTAGGGGAGGGGATTTAGGTAGGGCTGGGGGGTGGGTTAGATAGGGGAAGGGAGGGGAAGGTGGGGGGACGCGGAAGGAAAGTTCCCTCCGAGGCCGCTCTGATTTCGGAGCGGCCTCGGAGGGAACGGAGGCAGGCTGCACGGCTTGGCACACGCAGGCTGCCGATTTAGCGCAGAAAAGTACGCGCTCGCAAAAGTACGCACGCGCGTATGTTTTTAAGATCTACCTCTTGGGGTACAAACCTATCTTATTAACCCCATTTTTGCAACTTTATCTTATGCACATTCATTGTGAATTTCTGAACACTTCAATATGACAGGGCTAGTTAATACTTAGGTCAGGGGTGGCCAACTCCGGTCCTTGAGAGTCACAAACAGGCCAGAATTTCAGGATATCCACACTGAATATGCATAAGATAGATCTGCATACAATGGAGGCAGAGAAGAGAGAGAGTCTGAGAGCCTGTGTAGGGGTGTGTGTGTCTTGAAAGAGAGAGAGGTTGAGGGTGTATATCTGTGTTTATGTGTGTATATATACAGTGTGTGCATGTAAGAGAGAATGAACATGTGTGTGTGTATGTATGTGTGTGTGTGTGTGAGAGAGAGGTTAAAGTTTGTTTGCCTCCTAGCCCCCTAATCCTTGACAATCTCAGGGTGACTGGAAATGAAGAGTTCCCAGGTATGGATAGCAGGGGCTTTTTAAAATCCTTATTTGTTTTAATTATTGGGTGTTATTTGATGTGTCTGCTGTTTTGAAATATTTTATTGGTGCTTGGGAAATTAAAAAAAAATGTATATGATTTTAATTATTAGTAGTCTTGAAATATTTATTCTTTTATTAGTATGGTTTTACTATTATAATTGATGCTTTATGGTTCTTGATTTTATTGTTTATTTTATGAGGAATGCTGATTCTCTTTTTCCATTGTTACACTGTAGACAGAGTCTGGCTTCTTGGGGTTTCCATTTCAGTTTTTTGTCTGCATATTGCTGGTTCTAATTTTTGATCCTTTATTCTGTATTTGGTGAGGGTCTGCTTCTGTTCTGCGCATGTGACCAAGGTGAGAGATTCTGCTAGGTGTTGCATCTGTGTAGAGATCTAAAGCAATTGGGTTTGTTTTGTTTCCCAGGAAGTTGTTGTATTGATATTCTGGGACCCAGTGTAATATTTACAGTGCTGCATTTTTACAGGTGCTGCATTTTCACAGGTAGGGTTCTTGTTGTTTGTGTCCTTGGTATTACTACTGTTACCTTATAATTGGTGTGCCTTATAGATTTTCAGTGTCTTTTTTGCGGGGTTTTGTGTTAGTTCACAGTGTGTCTGGCAGTGGAAGCTGCTGCTGTTATTATGAGGTAACACCAGAATCTGGAAATATTTTTTACTATGATGAGTTGTAAGGGAATCATCCAAGCTCCATTTTGGGAGAATTTCTGTGGATGCACAGTGTGTGTTACAGAATTGGAGGTGCAAGGTTTATATTGACATTTTGTCCCTTCCTGTATAGATTCCAGACTTTACTCTCATAGTCATATAGAATTAGTTGAATGAGGCTATCAAATAATTCTAATAGTGGTTTTACTAGAAATGTGAAACTAACCAGCTTTTTAAAAATTACAGAGAAGACCCTTGAGACTTTACTGAGACTTTTTATTTTTATAGCAAGTTCTAAGGCAGGATCCATACTATGGAGGTGGGTGTTATGTATGGAAATGTCACTTTGACTTGCCCCCCTCCCCCCCAATTCTTCTGTCTAGAGACAGCACTGATTTTCTGTGACCTTAAGCATTAATATAAGAAAGATGGCCGGGGTGGGGAATCACACAAATGCATTGACCCCTGGGTGCTGAAGATCCTTGGTATGCCACTGCTCCTAGCCCATGGCTTTTGAAATTTCCAGAAGAGTCTGTCATGGGGGACTTTGTCAAATGCCTTCTGAAAATCCAAATACATTATATCGACCAGCTTGCCTTTATCCACATGTTTATTTACACCTTCAAAAACTTCTAAAAGATTAGTAAGACAAGACTTCCTCTAGCTAAAACCATGTTGACTCTTCTCACTGTTGGCTCCATGCCTCATACCCTCTGCTCCTTGGCCATGGGCCTCCATCATTCTCAGGCCATGGCAAAAAAAAAAAAAAAAAAAAGCACTAAAGGAAAAAAAGAGAATCAGGATCTTGCAGCCTTCCCTTTCCCACTGCAAGGGACACCTCCTCCTGCAACAACAGGCAGCCTACAAAGACCCTGTTATCCAGGGGGCATTGCCTGGATCCCCATAAACATCAATGTGAATACAAACTTTTAATTTAATCATAGGCAGCTGAGAGAGGGAGAAGTGAGAAAGCACGTGAGTGAGTGAGTGAGCATGTTAGAGGGTGTGTGTGACTGAGTGTGTTTGACTGTGTGAATGAGAGTCTGTGATAGCATTTGTGTCTGAGTGAACATGTGACAGTGTGTGTCAGTGAAAGGATGAATGTGTGTGATTGAGCATTTGTGTGTGTGAGTGAGCATCTGAGAGAGTGTGTGCGACTAAGCATTTGTGTGTATGTGTGTGTATGAGTCAGTGAGCATGTGAGAGTGTGACTGAGCATTTGTGTGTGTGAGTGAGCATCTGAGAGAGTGTGTGCGACTAAGCATTTGTGTGTATGTGTGTGTATGAGTCAGTGAGTATGTGAGAGTGTGACTGAGCATTTGTGGGTGTGAGTGAACATGTGAGAGAATATGAGTTTGCATGTGAGTGTGTGTAACTAAACCTTTGTGTGTGAGTTATTGAGCATGTGGGTCAATGAGCATGGGGGTGTGATTGAGTGTTTATGTGTGTGTGTGTATATGTATGTGTGTGAGTCCGTGAGCGTGTATGTGGCTGCTATTGTGCATGTGTCCATGGCATGTGAGAGTGGGTATGATTATTTGTGTGTGTCTGTGTGTGTGTGAGGGAATGTGTGTGAAAATGTGTGTGAACATTTGTGTGTATGAGTCAGTGAGTGTGTAAGAGAACGTGAATGTGCAAGTGAGTGCATGAAACTAAGATTTCTAAACTAACCATAGTAATTTGCCCTTGGGAGAACGCACCCAAAGTGGTTGGGAAAACGTATTGCAATTGTCTAATATTATGTGTCGCAATAAGTTGGTAAGAAAAAATAATTGCACCAGCATCCTGTTTTCATAATTTCTCTTTTTGTAGATGGTGGGAGTGTGATGGGGCTTTGCCAGTCACTAACATTTGCTCCCAAGAAACTTTTCCAGAAATGGTCAGTGGGAGGGGGTTTTGATATCCAGGATTCCTCGCCTTGCCATAACTCACTTTTTTAGGGAAAAGCCTTCAGTGGGGTATAAAAGCCCCTGGAGCATACTCAGTTTTTAGTGGGTTGGAGAATTAGAGAAGAAATAGCAGCTTGGCTGTTGGATCTTTTCCTCATCCCTGGGGGGTCTTGATCAACAGTTGAGAGTTGTTTGAATAGCAAGAAGACAGATTTTTAGAAGAAGACTGGTTTGGTCAGAAAGGAAGGGCATATGCCTGGGATCCTAAAAGGCTGAAATCAGAGATCTTTTTGCCTGAAAAAAACAGAGGAAGTGAGGGTGAGAAGGTGGTTTAGAATCTTGAGCAAAGCAAGCAAAATACTTGATTTATTTTTATTTTGTTAAGTTTAAGAATTTTTTACTTTGTGGACTTTGTTAATGTTGCAGACGATGTGAGGGTGAGTCCCTTTTGCTGTGGCACAGTTGGTGCAACCTCGTGGGCAGAGCCCCAAGGTCTGTGCTGACAGCTGACAAATGGGCTTTGTGCAGGCCAGGCTAAGGCAGGGACCAGGACGGTCTGGGAGTCAGAGCAGGTGGCTGGCAAGGAGTGGTCGGAGACAAGGCTGGATCTAAGCAAGGTTGAAGACAAGGCTGGAGCAAAACAAGGCTGAATTGAGGCAAGGGACCTGTTGCTGAACAGTTCTGAGTTGCACGGCCGGGGTTTGAATACCCAGCCATGTGACATCATCAGGAAGCACCAGGGATGTGTTGGTTCCTGCTGCAGGACCTCTATAGTCTGATGCACATGCAAACTTGCCTAGGAGCAGGGCAAGAGCAATGACGGTGGCGTTTCCCTGCCACGAGGAGCAGCAGTGTTTAGCTGGTGGGCATGGGGTAAGTGAAGCTACTCATGGGAGCCGTCCCACAAGCAGAAAACATAACAGTTACTATTTTTGAGCTTGGGATTCTTTTCCATCTTGGACCAGTGTATGCTGGAAGCACACTCCAGTTATCCAACCTCCAAGGGGAAGATATTTTTTATATGAATTGTGGTGCAGGAGAAGGGAGACTATTATTTTTCTCATTCTGTTATTTTTGATGATTTTCTCTTTTGTCCTGGATACTTATTTTTAAGTTACAGTAAACTATTTCGTTTTGAACACCACCAGGACTCCATTGGGTTATTTTTTCTAGTACCCCTGGTTGCATGGATGGACTTTGGGGTGATTGCCACCTAACCCTTTTGATTCTTTCATGCATGCATTTATTTTGGGTCTTGCTGCACTTTTGGAGCATAAGTCACTGTATTAAATAGTGACTGACTGCACCAGTGGTCCAGTAAGACAGCTACCCCCATCTGGACCTGACTGTAGCACTCATGGTTGGTTGATGCTTATGGCCCAAACGGGGGTCTGGCTACAACACGTGCTACACAGTAATTGCACAAGAGAGTCAGATGTTTAATCTGTAGGTCTGTTTAGATAAATCCCCTGGGCAGATAGTTCAATCTGTCCCTGGTCCTGGGGCCCAGATTTTCAGTCATTTTGCCAAATATCTACTAGTTGTTTGCATATGATGCAACTAATCTTCAGTGAGTACATGTATTCCTGCTTTGGGAACTGGGTCCACTTGGCTGCCTGAGACAATCATTATCTCCAAGGTACTTCATCGGTATTTGCTGCAGGCTAAAGGCTTGCAGTAGTGTTGGAGATGAATGAATTGCCTGTACTAAGGCAAAATACAAAAATGGGGAGAAAGAGGAAAAATGGGAGGACAGAGTGGGGATGTCAGAGTCATAAATAGTCTAAATCATGCCCCAGGCAGAAACCTGAAGATTCACCCTACTCCTCAGCATTGAGATGCACATTTTTCTAATTGTTTTTCCTAAAAGAGCTTCAGTTTTGTGTAGTAGTAATTTAAAATTGTATAGCAAGTTGAAATGCCAGAGGTTGATTAAATAAACATTTTTTTTCTAACATTTCTGTGCTTTGTGCCTGGCATTTTATCCCTCTCCATCTGTTCTGTCTCCTCTTTGTCTATTTTTTCATTTCTTTTATTCAATCTGTTTTCGCTCAAAACTTGTTTTTCTTCTTATTTAACTATTAACTGTTATGTCTCCCTATTTATCCTCTCCCAAACCAACCTCCATTCTTCTATTTTTTTCTCTCCTCTTTTCCCTTTAAAATACCGTTGTCACTTCTTTCCATCCCTTTGCTCTGCATCTTCAATGCTTTCCTCCCCCCCCCCCCCATCAACTCATCCCTTTCCTCCTTCCATGGGCCCCCATCCACTTCTTCCCCTCTATAGACCCCCATCTAGAACTTTCCTACCTTGAAGACTCTCATTCCTTTCTTCCTCTTTATAGATCCCCATTCATATTCTTCCTACTTTGCAGATCCTCATTTATTTCTTCCTCTCTTATCCCCTCCCTGCAACAGACTCCCACACTGCCTCTTTCTCTCCCTCCATGGATCCTCATTCTGCCCCTTATTCACTCTTTCCTTTTTCCCCACCGTGGATCCCATTCTTTCCTCCCCACCTAGGAACCCCCAATTAGTCCATCTTGCTCCCTACCACGTATACGCTCTGTTCTTTTCCAAACCTATGTCACTTCTTCTGAGGTACTTTGTGGAAGATACTGTCATCCATCGTGTGTCTGGCATCGGGAAATCAGACTGTGAGTGAGCATGGGCAGGAGACTGAGCTGGCTCATGATGGCATTTATATGGAAGCCAGAAATGGGTGTGGCCATCAAGATCAGCTCAGTCTCCAGCCCATGCTTAACCTACAGTCAGGTTTTCTGCCTCTGGACCCACACCTGGGCACTTCAGGAAACGTGACTTGGAGGGGTGGGCTGGCCTTGGGATGGAATGGAGATTCCGCTGTGAAGCCCTGCCAACCATTATCTTGCCTGTGAAGTCACTAAATGGACAAGTGGAGAGAGTGAGTGACTTGAAACCCATCAGGGTAGGGGCATGCTGTGGAAGGTGGTGGGGAGTGCTCCAGTGCCATCTGCCTCAGCTTCCTCCTCCTGTGGTCTGTTGCAGAACTCAGTGTCAGTGATGTCACACCTAGGTCTGCACTGCTCTCCAAGGCTTTGCACCCTGGGCTGGTGCCCCTCTTACTCTGCCCTAGCTATAGCCCTGGGAGTGTTAAAGGAGGGGATAAAGATGGAAGAGACAGTCAGTGAAGAAAGAAGAGATGCATGTAAGAGGGAAAGAGCAGTGGGAAGAGTGGGGGGAATGGAGGAAATGGAGGGACAAGATGTGGAGAAAGAAGAAGGGGTGAGAAATGGAGAATGGAGCAAATAAAGAGAAAAAATGTGGGGCGGGAGAGAGAGAACATTTTTCTATGCTTACAAAATACAAATTCCAGGTTACATTCATCCCTGAGTGGATATCAATAGAGGACATGAATGAAGAGTGCATGGCTCGCAGGAATGATGGCTACTACCTGGAGATAATACCCTTATTCAATAAACATACACACGGTTAATGCAACTCCAACATTGCTCTAAGCTTCAACGGCAAGAGGAAATGTGGAAAAAGATTTGAATTCACAAAAAGCTGGGAGTAGCTTCCTTGTTACTGCGGTTACTACCCCAAACAAAATAAGCCTGATACTTCACTTTCAGTGCATATCCAGCATAGCTCTCTGCTTCAACAGCAGGGGAGAAAGTCTGATACTTCGTGCATATCCAGCATAGCTCTCTGCTTCAACGGCAGGGGAGAAAGTCTGATACTGTGTGCATATCCAGCATAGCCCTCTGCTTCAACGGCAGGGGGAATGAAGAAAAGTGGATCTATATACAGACAACAACCAACAAGGACTGAATCACATAGTCTGGGTAAACAAATAAGCATGGGTGTAGCTTGCTTATTGTGGTGGTTACTACCCCTAACTAATTAAGCTAGATATTTCGCTTAGTTGCAGCTCCAACACTGCTCTTCGCATTGATGGTGGGGGTGGAGGGGAAGTGAAACCGAGGGGTTACTAAGAGCCAAGAGTAACAGATAAGTATGAGAAAAAAAAAAGTGCGAAGCTTGCTGGGCAGACTGGATGGGCCGTTTGGTCTTATTCTGCCGTCATTTCTATGTTTCTATGTTTCTATGTAACTTGATGACACTGTTAGACAATTAATAACCTATTATCTAATGGCATCAGTGCAAGAGAGAATATTTTGAGCTTTAAATTCCATTTTCACTACATAGAACTTGCCTGGGTGCATAATAGGTTACCTTAACCAACATATAGAGTAACTAGGACCTGAAGGTCACAAAATAGCCACAAATATGTCTCCAAAAGATCATATCCATTCTTGGCAATGTCACTGGAAGGACTCAAATTGAAAACAAAACATACTTTATGGGAAACATTTTTCTTACTGAAAAGGCAAATTTTGTGGCTCTTTTCTGAGAAAAAGCCTTACCCTGTTGCCTAAAGGGTACATTTTTATAAAATACGCATGTGCCTCCATGTGCGCGCGCTACCTGGTGTGCACATATGGATGAGTGATTTTATAATGTGTGCGCTGGTGCGCACATGTTACAAAATCAGCGGCCGCGTGCACATACGCGCCGGATTTTGTAATCCACGTGCGCAAGGGGAGTAGTTTTTAGCTACTTTCACGTGGTGACGCATCACTGCTTTCCCCAGTTCCCTCCCAGTCCACTCCAATTAAGGTTTTTGGTGCAACTTACTTCAGCTCCCAAGCTGAAATAAGTTGCATGCACTGGCAGCCGGCCGGAGCACGAGGCTCCAGGACGGTGAACAATGGCACTGTCCCAGCACAGCCCCCGCCCCACCCCACCACGCCCAAAACACGTCTTCCAGCTCGCCCCTTTCAAGAGGCCCAGCCTTGAGCACCTACCGGTCTTTACGCGCGTGGTCGGGCCTCTTGGAAGATTCGCCCAGTGCGTGTAAGGCCCGGCCACGCGCGTGAAGGCCGGAATTTTCGCGCAATGGGCATTTAAAATCTGCTCTTAATTTTGCAGATGTGCAGTTGTTTCATGTCTCTTTTTATTGTCATTTCTATCATTTTCCATGCTCTATTTAGCGTTTAGTATGCACACACTATTCACAAGTAACATGCACTAAATGCTTTTAGTGCACATCATTTGCAAATTTTCAGGCCGATCTAATAAAGCAGCACAGAGAACGAGTGCTCAGTGTTGAGCACCTGCTTTCCTAACACACGCCCAGCTACCTCTCCTGGGCGCGTGATCGAATATTTAAAGGAGGAGTTGTGCTGCCAAGGAGATACTAGGGACAAATGTGCCCCCCTAGCACCTCCGCGGCAGCAAGTGCCTAGGAGAAGACAGCTGTCAGCGGGTTAGGAAAACGGCTGCTTGTTAATTGAACATCCCTTTTCCTAACCTAACTGCTGGCACACTTTTTTTTTAATCTTTCTGTTCTTTTTGTTCCTCCGACTTAATATCACCACGATATTAAGTCAGTGGAAGTACAAAATAGCAGTATTTTCTGCTTTTCTGTACACTTGTTTGGGCTGCCCAGAAATTAACGCCTGCTCTGGGCAGGCGTTAATTTCTGAAGGCAAAAAATGCGGGTCAGGTGCACATTTTTTTTTGGATTGAGGGAGAATAGCTAATAGCCTCATCAACATGCATTTGCATGTGATGAGCGCTATTAGTTTCGAGAGGGGTTGGATGCGCATTTTGGAGGCACTAATCCCCGTATGGAATAAGGGGTTGTGGATGCGCGTCCAAAACCCGCGTCCAAATCCCGCGTCCAACCATGGATGGGCCTGTTTGTGCACTAAAAATAAGAACAAAACAAAACAAAATTAACTTTCAAAGCAATACAAAATAAATGAAATAAAAAGGAAACAAAATGTTTTTTTTTTTATTTTTATTTTTGTATGGTATTTGCACTGCAGTGAAGCCCAGCAAGCCATGGCATTTGATCTTGGCTTACAGATATAATTGTTTGATAAAGCACCTATGAGAACTCTTTCAGACAATTAAATTAGTGAACATTCCTCCAAAAAAAATTGCAAGAGATTAAATGTTCTGCAGTACCAGGTGACTTTGTTAAATAGCTGTAAACATGAAATGATTAAAATGCCGAATGATGTAAGGCATGGCGCTGCACTCTACACTACTTATACCACAGTTATGTCTTCCCAGCCAAATGCGATGACTGTCACCTCTCCATTACAGATTAGGAATGTGCATTTGTTTGAATGTTTCACGTCATCTTAAGAAATAACAGAAAAAGCACAAAAAGTTATTTTTTCTTTCATTTTCAGTACACACGCTTTACAAATAGGGTGCTCTGATTCTGAATAGTGCGCACTAAGGGGCAGATTTTTAAAGAAGTGCGCGCAGGGTACATTTGTGCGCACTACCCAGTGCGCAAGGGGGTGCACACTTGTGTACCTGGCATGCGCCGATCCCTAGTGGAGGCCCGATGGCTTTCCCTGTTCCCTCCGAGGCCTCGGAGGGAACATTTTCTTTCGCTTCCCCCCCACCTTCCCCTCCCTTCCCCTATCTAACCCACCCCCCAGCCCTATCTAATTCCCCCCCCCCACCTTTGTTCTCGGACAAGTTACGCCTGTCCGAGGCAGACGTAACTTGCATGCACCGGCCAGCTGCCAGTGTGCGACCCTCCGGCATGGCCGCTGTGCCAGAGGACTCGGGACTGCCCCCCGGACCACCCCCGGATTGGTGCCATGCCCACGACCCCGCCCCCTTCCCACCCCTTTTTCAAAGCTCCGGGACATACGCGCGTCCCGGCTTGCGCACGCAGGGGCAGGTTTTCGGGGTTATGCGCATAAGTTACGCACGTAACCCTTTGAAAATCTACCCCTAATTACTGAAAACAAAAAAAAAAAAAAACAACAGAAAAATCCTGAAGAGACCCCAACAAAGTGGAATTCAGAGAAGAACCTCTCCCCAACAAAACAAAACAATACAATACAAAGCAACATTTTTTGGCCTGCACAAACTTATTGCAGATACCATTTCTATCTGCCTAAATTGCTATTGAAATAAATAGCAACTTATGTATTTCAAAGGTCAGATTCCCTGTGAAAGTTTAGGAGTCAAAAACTTGGCTCTAACTCAGCCTCTGTCAGGTAGTGATTATCTAGATATTTCACTCCTTCATGTGAAAAGATAGAGATGGTGCTGAGATTATTTGGTTTATAATGGAGAAGATAGGCAAAGTGTTGAAGGTTGGTGTGATTAAATATAAAGACCTTTCAGATATTACAGGAATAAAATTGATGGTGAAAGTAGGTGCTAGCCGATTTGTTCATCCTTTTGTATTTCCTGCAGGGTGTCCTGTAGCACTATTACTTTAAAATGGCCATCCACTGTTAAAACTCACTGGAATGGGATGCCAGCTTCAAGAACATTTACAAGAAGTGGCATCAGCCAATTGGGTGGTCAGGGTCTGATTATGCCAACTCCTGAAAGAATCATCCTAACCCTCTCAATTGCTGTTTTTAGTTTTTGTGTTTGTTTTATGATTCTTGTTTCAATTTATGTCATTATTATGCATGCATTTTGTAAGCCGCCAAGTATTTAGGATTGTGTGGGCTAAAAATCAATTAAGTAAATAAATAAAATCCGTTTTCACTGTACAGTGACTAAATATATGAAAAAGGAACTATTAATCTGTAATCAGATGTTCTTCTACCTGGAAGTCAAAAAGCACAGTAGACACAGAGACAACCAGAAAGTTGGAGAATATCTTAAGTGTGCCCAGAAATGCAATGCAAAAAAATGCATTACATTCTAATAAGATCAGTTTATTCATTGTTTGTGCTCTCTGATTTAATTTAGCATTGCAGAGGAGTTAAGACATTTTAATTCGTTCCCAGTTCCATATATAGTAGCTACTGAGAAATGAGCTTTGCTGTAAATGCATTTACTAACTCACCATTAAGGAACACTGGTTTTCCTTTTGAGTTGTTGAGATACATTCACAGAACATTGAAATGCCTGGATCACTATTCAGTTCCTGCTTCTAATAGCAAATGTGACTGAAACAAACATTCTGATAGGAAACTTCTATCAAACACCCTGGTGTTCAAACTCAAGTAAGGGAAATGACAGGGCAAGACTGACTTCAGAGTAAACTAGAGGAAGGTAATCCAATCTTTTCTAATTAAGCTGTGCTCAGAGAAGTGGAGGGTGTTACAGCTAGCAGTGAGACTGGAGAGTGCCACCATTTAGGGTGGAAACTGAGCGCTAGTCCTCCTGTAAAGCGCAGCCCCTCTGAAATTCCACCTGCTGAGGTGTGAACAGATACCCCAGCCAAGATGATCCAAAAGCAGCAAAACATAATCCTGAACTGTGACGCTGTAAATCCCATTGACAATGTGCCATTGTGAGGCTGAGCAAATCAAACAGAAAGCTGCAAGCTGCATGAATAAAAGACTCACTGCAATGAACTGCTGTTCCCATGCAAAAATGACAAAAAGAATTTGTAACACTAAAGGCATACTTGCCACTGAGCATGGGCTGTTGAGGGAAAAGTACAATAATCCAATTAGAAATGATTAAATGATAACATTTCCTCATGCATTAAGAACTGATTTCTCACGCATTAAGAGCAAATTTATTTTTTTTTTAAATTGTGCCACAGCCAAATGGGAGAAATCCTCCTGGTTACAGAGAAGTGGGGTGGTTCCTCTCATATAATGTCCCTGATACTAGCTAAAAGCTCAAGATATCAGTCTTCCAACTATGGTGGTTGCTAAAATATAAATATTTAAACATCTGCATAAGAAAGAAAACAGATCAATTAATTATGTGTGACCCTCTCCCCCACTTAGCAAAGAGGTCACACTTCAGAGGCTGCAGAACATTGACCCATTTGGTACAATCCCTGGAAAACCAAGCTCAGAGTTTTGTTGTTGGGGGCAGGATTACCTGCGGGGCCCCAGGGATTGCCAATACAAAATGCAATCCACACAAAAAACGATGTCCCGAAGAAGAAAGGAAATTTATTTAGAACTGAAATTACAAAAATTTAGTAAAAGACAAAGAAATATCACAGAACACAATCCGCTGTCCCAAGAACTAACATCTCAGCTGCTTAGACAGTTCACAAAAGTTTCAAAAGCAGTTAATTACTTCTTCTCATGTGGTTTAAGATCCTTAGCATGACAATACCTCTTAGGTTCCCATTAAAACCTCTTTTTATCTTCAAGTCTTAATGGAAGACGAGAAAACTCCCTCTTCACCGTCACACCGTCACATGATCCAATGGGGACACCATCTTCTAAAGGAAGATGGTGTCCCCATTGGATCAGGGGGTCCTAATTTTCCTAGCTAGCCCTTAGGCCTTGCCAAAGTGAGTAGTCATTGCTCTAGACATTGTTCCAGCGGCTCAGTTCATACCTCATCAGAAACCCTGAACATCTCAAGATTCCTCTATAGAACTTCTCTCATCTTACACTGTATATACCTCCAAAACTCATCCCCTTTGGGGAAGAACTCTCTTTTCAATCATACCTTAATTCACATTTTCTGAACCTCTCACTGCTGAAAAGTTCTCTATAACAAAGTATAGTACCCAACACCAACAGTGAGATCTGACAGGGGTCGCTTATGAATAGATCTTCATTTATGATTGGACCCCATGATACTTGTCAACCTATGCTGGTACGATGGCCTTTTCATCATCTGCAGGTTTCATTACTCTGTATCCTAAGCTAGAATTTCTAAACCTGCTCCTGGATCGTCATCCAACAGGTCTGGTTTTCTGGCTATTCACAATAAATAAACATGCTACATATATGCATACATTGGAAACTGACTGCATGCATCTATTTATCAGATATGTTTATCACAGGTAGCCTGAAATTCAGCCATGTTAAGTGAGGCAGCATGATTGTGTTAGGTATCACTGAGCAAAGCACAAGGCAACAGAAGTATACTCAAATAATTTCTTGGGCCCTGATTCCTGGATATCTATAGTGCTTATATGTGAAGTACATTTACATGTATTGGGCTAAAGAACCAAATTGAACTTGAGATTGTACACAAATATATATACTATAGACAAAAAATGAAATGAGAATGAAAGATGGCTTATATAATCAGGATTGTGACCCTAAAGCCTAACATGCAGGCCGATACAGTACAGTTCGCACCAGAGCACACTGTTAACCCACATTTGGACGCGCGTTTTCGATGACTAGCTTTACCCTTTATTCAGTAAGGGGTAATGTGCACCCAACCCCCCGAAACTAATAGCGCCCACAACATGCAAATGCATGTTGATGGCCCTATTAGTTATTCCTGTGCGATTCAGTAAGTAAAATGTGCAGCCAAGCCGCACATTTTACTTTCAGAAATTAGCGCCTACCCAAAGGTAGACATTAATTTCTGACGGCACCGGGAAAGTGTACAGAAAAGCAGTAAACACTGTTTTTCTGTACACCCTCCGACTTAATATCATGGCGATATTAAGTCGGAGGTCCCAAAGTAAAAAATAATTAAAAAAAAAAAAAGCAAAATCTGCCCGTGGCTCGTGGGGTGAAAACCGTACACTCAATTTTGCCGGCGTCCGGTTTCCAAACCCGTGGCTGTCAGCGGGTTTGAGAACCGACGCCGGCAAAATTGAGCGTCGGCTGTGAAACTCGCTGACAGCCGCCACTCCTGTCAAAAAAGAGGCGCTAGGGACGCGCTAGTGTCCCTAGCGCCTCTTTTTACCACGGGCCCTCATTTAAATACTGAATCGCGCGCACAGAAGAGTGGCCTGTGCACGCCGGGAGAGCAGGCGTTCACCCGCTGTCCTGCGACTTTTACTGAATCGGCCTGATAGGTATGTAAATCTAATCCAGAAAGGATAAGGAGAGAGAGAGATGAAAATAAGGAAAACAGCCAGTGAAGAGAAAGAGAGAGACAGTAGGGACAAGAAGGAGAAAGAATATTTGAAATGTAAGCCTTCTGGGCAGGGTACTCCCAGATAGGAGCTCAGGGACCACATCGCTATCCAAATATTCATTGCTCAATCCCAATAACGATGTCAAATCACTCTGAGTGGCCTGAATTCCCTGAGTAGGGTAGAATATTAATTTCTAGGCCCTGATTGCCTTCCTTAGATCTTAGCTCCTTTTAGTCCATTGTAAACAGCACTAATATCTGAAGGGAAAACTGCAGCAATAACTGTCCTAGAAAATTACATGTTTTCCATCTCAATTTTATGGATAAGTAATGAAAATTTATAGAAAAAAAAGTTCTTTACAGCTCTTGATGTTACTGTCCAATTTATTCAAATGTTAAATTCTCAGGGGCGGATTTTAAAAGCCCTGCTGGTGTAAATCCGCCCGGATTTATGCGAGCAGGGCCTTGCGCGCCGGTGCGCCTATGTTCCATAGGCCTACCGGCGTGCGCAGAGCCCCGGGACTCGCGTAAGTCCTGGGGTTTTTCGAGGGGGGCGTGTTGGGGGCGTGTCGGATCGGCACGGCGTTTTGGGGCGGGGCGCGGCGTTTTGGGGGCGGGCCCGGGGGCGTGGTTTCGGCCCGGGGCGGTCCGGGGGCGTGGCCGCGCCCTCCGGAACCGCCCCCAGGTCACGTCTCGGCGCGCTAGCGGCCCACTGGCGCACGGGGATTTACTTCTCCCTCCGGGAGGCGTAAATCCCCCAACAAAGATAGGGGGGGTCTAGATAGGGCCAGGGGGGTGGGTTAGATAGAGGAAGGGAGGGGAAGGTGAGGGGAGGGCGAAAGTGAGTTCCTCCGAGGCCGCTCCGATTTCGGAGCGGCCTTGGAGGGAACGGCGGCAGGCTGCGCGGCTCGGCGCGCGCCGGCTACACGAAATCGGCAGCCTTACGTGCGCCGATCCAGGATTTTAGCGGATACGCGCGGCTACGCGCGTATCTACTAAAATCCAGCGTACTTTTGTTGGCGCCTGATGCGCCAACAAAAGTACGCGAAGGCGCGCTTTTTGAAAATCTACCCCTGTTTGAATTTGTGACCTCACTCTTCCAGCAAATATCTTCAGATTTATAATGCCAGTTTCCTTAATAATTTAGCTCCTTCTCCTTGCTAATCAATAAATTTAGTTTTTATTCTTTCCTATTCTGAAACAGGTAGAAATTTAGTCCTTTTTATTTAAATAAATGTCAAGTCCCCTCTTTCTCATACTTTTCGGTAGTCTTCCCTGTTCTCCTTCCTTTCCTGAGTAGCACCTAGATGGTATTAGAACATAAGAACATAAGAAAATGCCATACTGGGCCAGACCAAGGGTCCATCAAGCCCAGTATCCTGTTTCCAACAGTGGCCAATCCAGGCCATATGAACCTGGCAAGTACCCAAAAACTAAGTCTATTCCATGTTACCATTGCTAATGGCAGTGGCTATTCTCTAGGTGAACTTAATAGCAGGTAATGGACTTCTCCTCCAAGAACTTATCCAATCCTTTTTTAAACACAGCTATACTAACTGCACTAACTACATCCTCTGGCAACAAATTCCAGAGTTTAATTGTGCGTTGAGTAAAAAAGAACTTTCTCCGATTAGTTTTAAATGTGCCCCATGCTAACTTCATGGAGTGCCCCCTAGTCTTTCTACTATCCGAAAGAGTAAATAACCGATTCACATCTACCCGTTCTAGACCTCTCATATTGTCCCACTCTTCTCCTCCAGGAAAAGTAACTAAATCAGGAACTGCAAAAGCATGCTCAACTAAGGAATCCATGCTTTAGATGGTAGCAGGGGTTTATAGACTGTTAGAGCACATCATATGCATTTCTTGTTAGGGATGTGAATCGTTTTAGGACGATTAAAATTATCGTCCGATAATTTTAATATCGTCTTAAACCGTTATGGAACACAATACAATAGAGATTCTAACGATTTATCGTTATAAATCGTTAGAATCGTGAGCCGGCACACTAAAACCCCCTAAAACCCACCCCCGACCCTTTAAATTAAATCCCCCACCCTCCCGAACCCCCCCCCCAAATGAGTTAAATAACCTGCGGGTCCAGCGGCGGTCCGGAACGGCAGCGGTCCGGAACGGGCTCCTGCTCCTGAATCTTGTTGTCTTCAGCCGGTGCCATTTTCCAAAATGGCGCCGAAAAATGGCGGCGGCCATAGACGAACACGATTGGACGGCAGGAGGTCCTTCCGGACCCCCGCTGGACTTTTGGCAAGTCTCGTGGGGGTCAGGAGACCCCCCACAAGCTGGCCAAAAGTTCCTGGAGGTCCAGCGGGGGTCAGGGAGCGATTTCCCGCCGCGAATCGTTTTCGTACGGAAAATGGCGCCGGCCATACGCGTATGGCTGGCGCCATTTTCCGTACGGAAAATGGCGCCGGCAGGAGATCGACTGCAGGAGGTCGTTCAGCGAGGCGCCGGAACCCTCGCTGAACGACCTCCTGCAGTCGATCTCCTGCCGGCGCCATTTTCCGTACGAAAACGATTCGCGGCGGGAAATCGCTCCCTGACCCCCGCTGGACCTCCAGGAACTTTTGGCCAGCTTGTGGGGGGCCTCCTGACCCCCACGAGACTTGCCAAAAGTCCAGCGGGGGTCCGGAAGGACCTCCTGCCGTCCAATCGTGTTCGTCTATGGCCGCCGCCATTTTTCGGCGCCATTTTGGAAAATGGCGCCGGCTGAAGACAACAAGATTCAGGAGCAGGAGCCCGTTCCGGACCGCTGCCGTTCCGGACCGCCGCTGGACCCGCAGGTTATTTAACTCATTTGGGGGGGGTTCGGGAGGGTGGGGGATTTAATTTAAAGGGTCGGGGGTGGGTTTTAGGGGGTTTTAATGTGCCGGTTTTGCGATTTTTAGATTTTTAGATTTTTCACGATTTTTCACGATATTTTACCCCCCCAAACGGCAACAATACGATTCCCTCCCCCTCCCAGCCGAAATCGATCGTTAAGACGATCGAGGACACGATTCACATCCCTATTTCTTGTATAAGAAAGCCAAAACCTAACACTGCTGCTAACTATTCTGAGGCCCATATTTTAATGCCATTTAGATGGATAACTTAATAGCTATCCGTCTAAAAGGCTTAGCTGGCTATATTCTGCCCAAATCCAGTTAAATTCCAGCTGGGAACTAGTTACCTGGCTGGAATTTAGCTGGATAATTCGGAGACATTTCAGGGGCAGGCAGGAGGCATTCCCGGGAGGAGCAGAGTTAGCTGGAAAGGTTTGCGAGCTAACTTTGATATTTGGAGTTAGCTGGTTAACTTATCCGTAAAACTCTGGGCAAAGGGCTGTCCTAAAGTTAGCCGGTTATACATAACCGGCTAACTTTAAGATAGCTAGGTATATTCAGCGGTGTGGTGGCACTGCTGAATAATATATAGCACTAGTTAGCGGGTTATGTATAACCGGCTAACTAGAATAGCTGTACAGCAGCTGAATATGGACCCCTTTGTTTCCCTCCCAAAGAATTACATTAGTCCTTCTTGTAGAAAATACTTTAGATTCTCTACCTAATAAAAAACCTCAACATGATCATATTTAGGCATGTAAAATGCCTATCTCAAGAGGAAATGTTCAATAAATTATTGAAGAAAAAATAAACTTAGAGGACATGGGGAAAATAGGATGGAAGACACTTCTGAGTACACTAGGAATGCAAAAATAAATACTGAAAGAATAAAAATGTTCTTATTTATTTATTTATTTCGGATTTTTATATACCGACATTCTCAATACAAGTATCGAATCAGGTCGGTTTACATAGAACAAAACTGTCACAATAAAGGCGTTACATTAAACAGTGTTTCTTAACATAAGAGTAACGTATCGCATAACATAAATATACATAATACAAATTAAATATTACATAGATAATAATAATAACAATAACTCGTCAACAGGACGTGGATAAATGTAAGGAATGTTTCAAGCGTGCATAAATATCTTGAATAACTAAAGAGGTAGTCTAAGTTGTGATATGTGGGTACATTGACCGTGTTGATGTGCAAAAATCCGAGTGATGCATGAGTTAAATAAGACTGATGCATCTGAGAAGGAGTCTTAAACAGGTGTGTTGTCCAGATCTGGCGTGTTTGTTTCTTGAGGGGAGTATGGGTGATCGAGAATCTTGTGTTGGACTATTTTTCTCTTTGACCGGTGTCTGAGTGTTCTTGTGATTCTGTATAGGCTTGCCTGAAAAGCCATGTTTTTAGGTTTTTCTTAAAAGTTAGATGACAAGTCTCTTGGCGTAGATCCGGCGGTAATGAGTTCCAGAGGGTGGGCCCGGCTGTGGAGAGTGCTCGTTTTGTTAGTGTAGTTTTGATCGGGGGAGCATGTAAGGAACCTTTGTAGTTGTACCTGATGGGTCTTTGTGATGTGTGAGGGCGGAGTTGTGAGTTTAGATTTAGGTGGGTGATGCCCATAATATCCTTGTGGATCATTGATAATGTCTTGTAGTTGATTCTAGCTTTTATAGGAAGCCAGTGAAGGCTGTGAAGAATAGGTGTTATGTGGGCTCTTTTATTTGTGTTGGTGAGTAGCCTCGCTGCAGCATTCTGCACCATCTGTAATGGTCTTGTGGATAAGGCCGGAAGACCTAGCAGTAGAGAGTTGCAGTAGTCCAGCTTAGACAGAATTATAGACTGGACTACTAGCCGGAAGTCACTGAAGTGAAGAAGTGGTTTAAGATTTTTTAGCACTTGGAGTTTGAAATAGCATTCTTTAGTTGTGTTGGTAATGAAGGATTTAAGGTTGAATTTGTTGTCGAGACGCACCCCCAGATCTCTGACGGAGGTGGAGTAATATTTAGTTTTGAGAATTGTGTTGCGCTTTGGGAGTTAGTAAGAGTATGGTTTTCGTCTGGTGAGATGATGAGGATTTCTGTTTTGTTTGGATTAAGAATGAGGTTCAAGCTGGATAGCAGAGTGTTGATAGCTTGTAAGCAGTTATTCCAATGTGCCCAAGTTTTTTGCAGTGATTCTGTGATGGGCATGAGAATCTGAATGTCATCAGCGAAAATATAATGTTTTAGCTTGAGGTCGGAGAGTAAGTGGCAGAGTGGAAGCAGGTAAATATTAAATAGCGTAGGGGAGAGAGATGATCCTTGTGGAACTCCTCGAGTTGCTTTGATAGGATGCGATTCTTCATTATTGATTTTTACTTTGTAGAATCTGTTCTCCAGGAACGATTGGAACCAGCTGTGAGCTTCTCCTTGAATTCCTATATCGGATAGCCGCTCGAGTAGGATGGTATGGTTTAGGGATGTGAATCGTGTCCTCGATCGTCTTAACGATCGATTTCGGCTGGGAGGGGGAGGGAATCGTATTGTTGCCGTTTGGGGGGGTAAAATATCGTGAAAAATCGTTAAAAATCGTTAAAAATCGAAAAATCGAAAAAACCGGCACATTAAAACCCCCTAAAACCCACCCCCGACCCTTTAAATTAAATCCCCCACCCTCCCGAACCCCCCCCCAAATAACTTAAATAACCTGCGGGTCCAGCGGCGGTCCGGAACGGGCTCCTGCTCCTGAATCTTGTCGTCTTCAGCCGGCGCCATTTTCCAAAATGGCGCCGAAAAATGGCGGCGGCCATAGACGAAAAAGATTGGACGGCAGGAGGTCCTTCCGGACCCCCGCTGGACTTTTGGCAAGTCTCGTGGGGGTCAGGAGGCCCCCCACAAGCTGGCCAAAAGTTCCTGGAGGTCCAGCGGGGGTCAGGGAGCGATTTCCCGCCGCGAATCGTTTTCGTACGGAAAATGGCGCCGGCCATACGCGTATGGCCGGCGCCATTTTCCATACGGAAAATGGCGCCGGCAGGAGATCGACTGCAGGAGGTCGTTCAGCGAGGCGCTGGAACCCTCGCTGAACGACCTCCTGCAGTCGATCTCCTGCCGGCGCCATTTTCCGTACGGAAAATGGCGCCGGCCATACGCGTATGGCCGGCGCCATTTTCCGTACGAAAACGATTCGCGGCGGGAAATTGCTCCCTGACCCCCGCTGGACCTCCAGGAACTTTTGGCCAGCTTGTGGGGGGCCTTCTGACCCCCACGAGACTTGCCAAAAGTCCAGCGGGGGTCCGGAAGGACCTCCTGCCATCCAATCTTTTTCGTCTATGGCTGCCGCCATTTTTCGGCGCCATTTTGGAAAATGGCGCCGGCTGAAGACGACAAGATTCAGGAGCAGGAGCCCGTTCCGGACCGCTGCCGTTCCGGACCGCCGCTGGACCCGCAGGTTATTTAAGTTATTGGGAGGGGGGGGGGATTTAATTTAAAGGGTCGGGGGTGGGTTTTAGGGGGTTTTAGTGTGCCGGCTCATGATTCTAACGATTTATAACGATAAATCGTTAGAATCTGTATTGTATTGTGTTCCATAACGGTTTAAGACGATATTAAAATTATCGGACGATAATTTTAATCGTCCTAAAACGATTCACATCCCTAGTATGGTTGACTGTGTCAAATGCGGCGGATAGGTCAAGAAGAGCGAGGAGGTAAGGTTGTTTTTTTTCGAGATTAAGAAGGATGGTGTCAGATAACGATGTTAGAAGTGCTTCAGTGTTTTGAGATTTCCTGAAGCCGAACTGGAAAGGGGAGAGAATGTTGTTATTCTTCAGGTATTCCGACAATTGCTTGTTTACGAATCTTTCCATCACTCTTGCGATCAGGGGAAGGTTAGCGATAGGGTGGAAATTTGCAGGGTCATCCGTTGAAAGGTTTGGTTTTTTTTAGTAAAGGTTTCAGAACGGCTATTTTGAGTTGATCTGGGACCTTTCCTTGAATTAAGGAGCAGTTGATGATGTCTGCTATAGATTTAGAAATGGTGTTAGGAGTCGATAGGAGGAGATTGGAGGGTATGGTATCCAGAGGATGGGAAGATGGTTTGAGCTTCTTGAGAATAAGTTTGATTTCCAATGATGAAGGGGTTTCGAACGATGATATATATGCAAATGAGACATAATATAAAAATATTCTGTATCTATTTTATTTGTAGCTCCTTCATGGAACTTGGACCAAGAAATATCAAACAATATCACTGGTCGGAAGAATCTGAGTAATGGAGTACCTAGGCTAGATATTTTTATTGATAGTATGGACAG
Organism: Rhinatrema bivittatum; assembly: GCF_901001135.1. Lineage (NCBI taxonomy): Eukaryota > Metazoa > Chordata > Amphibia > Gymnophiona > Rhinatrematidae > Rhinatrema > Rhinatrema bivittatum. The sequence continues at coordinate 155,608,433 of NC_042618.1, forward strand.
TGAATGATATATTCTTTTAATGGGCACCATGTTGGTCCAAAATTGAGAACACATAATCAGATGCAGCATGTCTTTATGAAGAGTATGAAAATTCTTCCTAGTTAATGATTTGATAGTCCGATGAGAAAAGGAATTCAGATTTGTTCTATTTAGGGTCAAACAAATTAATTCTGCAGTGTGAGCTTTAAATTTAAATTGTAGCCTATATGATTGAGACCTATTGGATCATGTCCTTAACTGATGCAAAACATAAGAAGTGTCATGCTGGGTCACACCAATGGTCCATCGAGCCCAGCATCCTGTCTCCTACAGTGGCTAATCAGAGCCAGCTTTAGTCTAACTGGCGCCCTGTGTAAAAATTGAAATTGGCAACAGCTTCAGCACAGCATTTTCTCCTCTGGCAGTGGCAATGGTCCAGCACAGTGTACCCATCTTTCCCACCACCCCCTTTCCTGCACCTAGGGTTGCCAACTGTCTGGATTTCTTCCGGACTCTATGGATTTTTGCTTTCATGACCAGAAGCCAAACGGAGGGCTAAAATGTTCGGAAATAGTCTAGATTTTAGACTTCAGAAATTCATTAATTTTGTTATCTGCTGTGGGTTTTTTCCCCCCCGAATTGATGGGAAATGTGGTGAATGCACTGTCTGGTCTTCCCTGGATGCAGTTGTATTTATTTTTATTTATTTATTTGTTTTTATATACCGACATTTGATCGAAATATCACATCGGTTTACATGTAACTGAACAAATAAGGCAGGGGCTGCTTATTTTACATTGTAACATGGTAACTTAGATAATAATTTAGAGAGATAGATTTACATTGTAACATTGTAACTTAAAAGAATAAATTATAGATAACGATTTACATAGTAATTCAGAATGGTTAACTGGAAATAGTAACTTTGAGAAATGGCATTTAACATGCGGCTTGGATAAGATAGAGGGAGAGGAATAGAGGGGGAAAGGGGGAGCATAGAGGATTAGATATGTATAATTATTTTACTGAGGGAACCACAGGGTAGGTGACGGCGGACAGAGTAGTTTCAGTTTAGAGGCAGGGTGGGGTCCGGGCAGGAGGGCTATGTTTCTGGCGGGAAGGCTTTTATGAAGAGCCAGGTTTTGAGGTGTTTTTTGAAGACTTGAGTGGAAGGTTCATTTATAAGGTGAGGCGGGAGGGAGTTCCATAGTGTGGGGCCGGCTACGGATATGGCTTATTTTCGGGTGGAGATGAGGTGTGCTGTTTTGGAGTTGGGGACGGTGAGGAGCCCAGTATCTGAGGACCTGAGGTTTCTATGTGGGGTGTATGGGAGTATGGCAGAGTTTAACCAGTTCATCTTATTGTTGTTTATTTTTTGTGGATGAGGGTGAGGGTTTTATATTGGATTCTTTGGCTGATGGGTAGCCAATGTAGTTCTTTGAGGGTGGGGGTGATGTGATTGTATTTTTTTATGTTTGTGATGGATCTGGCAGCATCATTTTGTAGTACCTGAAGAGGTCTGATGGTATTTTCGGGGAGGCCAAGGAGTATCGTATTGCAGTAGTCGAGTTTGGAAAAGATTATTGTTTGTAGGACTGTTCGATAATCCTGAGTATGAAGAAGGGTTTTGAGTTTTTTCAGTGTTTGCAGCTTAAAGAATCCATCCTTGATCATGTTGGAGATGTGGTGTTTGAAGTTGAGTTTGTTGTCAATGGTCACTCCAAGGTTTTTTGTAGTATGTGTAAGTTGCAACCCCATATTCTTAGGGGTGTAGTTGTTGGGGAGGGGTGAGGAGTGGTTGTTGGAAATATGTAGGATTTCAGTCTTGTTTTGGTTGAGACAGAGTGATAGTTGTGATAGCAGTTGAGTTATTTTCATGCTGAGTTGGTTCCAGATATTTAGGTATTTTCGATGGTTTTGTTTATAGGGAATAAAATTTGTATGTCATCGGCATATACAAAGTAAATGAGGTCTGATTCTGAGAGGAATTTGTAGCTTCATGTTGATTTTATTTGAATTTGTAGCTTCATGTTGATTTTATTCGGGGAGTGGATGGTAGGGTTGTTCATTCCCATGCTTTCTCTACTTTCTTTGCTTCTTTTTGCTGCTGCAGGAATGCTCTGGATGGTGGTGCATTTGGCTGCCCACCATCAACCAATGGAAAAGGAGAGGCCCCCTCAGTGCTGTTGAAGTGAAGAAAAGAAAAGAGGTCTAGCACCGACAAGGCCATTGGCCCAAACAAAGAAGAAGCCCCACAGAGCCATCAGCAAACCCCATCCTACCGGCAGCCCGAAGAAGAAAAGAGATCTGCTATTGGCCAGAAGAAAGAGAAAGGCCCCGCAGAGCTATTGGCAGACCCCCATCTTGTCAATGACTCAAAGAAGAGGAGAGGCCTCATAAGCTCATCTGCCCGAAACAAAGGACAGCCCTGTTGGGAGAAGTCCCGCAGGCCCATTGATGATCCCCATCCTGCTGGCACCCTATGAATAAAAGAGGCCTGACTCCAGCAGGGCTATTGGCAAGAAGAAAGAGAAAGGACCTGCAGAGCTATTGGCGAACCCCATCCTGCCAGCAACCCAAAGAAGAGGAGGGGCCCATGCTGAGTTTGTGTATGCGAGAGAGAGTGCATGGATATTTGTATGTGAGCAAGAGAGACTACACGAGGTGTGCGTTAGAGAGAGAAACAGATTGCATTGATGGGTGTGTGTGTGTGTGTGTGTGTGTGTGTGTGTGTGAAAAAGAGAGTGACTCTATAGGTGGGTGTATGAATGAGAAAGAATGGCTGTATGGATGGGTGCATGCATGTGAGAAGGAGAGAGTGACTACATGGGAGGGCGTTGGTGTGGAAGAGAATGACTGCCTGTGTGTGTGTGTGTATGTGTGTGTGAGAGAGAGTGACTACATGGGTGGGTGGATGCATGTGTATGCGAAAGAGAGTGAGTGCATGGACAGGTAGCTGTGTATGAGAATGAATGTGACTGTATGGGTGGGGGTATATATATATATATGAGAAAAAGAGTGACTGTATGGATGGATGGGTGTGTTGAGAAAGAGTGACTGCATATGTGTGTGTGTATGTATGTGTGTTTGAAAGAGAGTGGCTGCATGGGTGGCTGAGTGTGAGAAAGAGAATGACTGCATGGGTGGGTGAGTGTGTGTAAGAAAAAGAGTGACTGCATGGGAATGTGGGTGTGTGTGAAAGTGTCCATGTGCTTATATGACAGAGAAGAAAGTTTGTGTGCTCTCCCCTCCCTCACAAATCTACTACAATCTCAGGTGAGTGGAAATCAAAAGCTACCAGATAAGGAGAGTGGGGGATTTTTAAAAGCCTTATTAGCTTTAATTATTGGGTATTGTTTGATGTTTCTTCTGGTTTGAAATATTTTATTGGTGTTTGGTTAATTAAAAACAAAAAGTATGTGAGTTCTTAATTACTGGATGTTATTCTATTTGTCAGCCTTTTTTAAATATTTATTCTTTTGATGTATATGGTTTTATAATTATGATTGATGGTTTATATTTCTTTATTTTATTGTTTGATGATTTATAAGGAATGGTAATTGTTTTTTGCATGTTTACTCTGCATACAGGGTTTGACTTTTGACTTCTAGTTCAGTTTTTGTCTACACATTTCAATGTATGCTTTTTGGTCTCTTTATTCTGTGCTCTGTCTGTATGTGTTCTGCTAGAGTGTAGTTTCTGTGTAGAAATCTATAGCAGCCTGATTTGTTCAGTTTTTCTCATAGGAGATATATTAGTATTTTAAGGACTGCTGTCAAATGTGCAGTGTTGCTTTTTCATAGGTAGGGTTTGAGTCTGAGTGCTGGCAATTAATGCTGTTTTGCTATGGGAGGTTTTATTATATTGTAATTAAAATTGTTTACTCATGGCTTTCTGAGGGCCAAGCCCTCATCCAACATGTTATAATAGGCTTAATACCAGATGGGTTCCAAGTATCTTTATTTATTTTTCTTTGCAGGGATTTCCAGTTAGCCCTAAAGCTGTGTATGTAAATATAATATACATAAACAATATGGAGTCACAAAAAATTGTTGAGCGAACAAATAGACAAGTAAGAATTATATTGTAATTATTACAGGATCATCATACTGAGCACTACTGATACTATCGACTTTCATTGCTTTATGTATAATCAAAAGATACTTAAGATAAGTGGTAATTTATTTTATTTACAAGAAAAAATTCAAAAAATGTTTGAACTTGGGGACCGATGATTATATATTTAGGACCAGATTTTAAAACGTACGTGTTTTAAAATCTGGCCAAGTTCAAGTTTCCCCTTCCCCAGTCCTCGTGTCCAGTTCTGGTCTGTGGAAAAGTGGACAACTCTGTGGGCTGGCTGGGGAGGAAGAGGGGGGAGTTGGGAGAAAAGGAAGGACCTATGGGTTCGTGCCTCAGATCTTTGAAATACCTAGCATAGCAATGCTCCTGCTCACACAGGTATTCTGTCACAATACTGGTTTATTTAGAAACGGTGACAAAATAACATTTCCTGACTTATGCACTGCAGGTGAACTTAACAGGTAACTCACAGTTTGGGTAAGGCTTACTTCTAGTGTGGGTTTTTAGTCTGGATCATTGATCGGTAGATTCTCTTCAAAGGTAACACACAATACAACTGGAGACAAGATCTCTACTTACAGAAGGGGCACAAGACTTCTAAACTTAACAACCAGGAGAAGAGGTCACAGGTCTTCCTCCAGGATCCCAAACCTTTCTTTGGCCTTCTTTTGACTCCCCTGAGTACCAGTCTGGATCTTCAGGAAAGGGCTCATAAAGCAAGCTATCTGCAGTCTGAAGCTGGGCTTCCCTAAGCCACTCTGTATAAGGCAACAGCCGCAAACCAGGCAGACTTCAGTTCAAGACCAGCAACATCATTTTTTACCCCAACAGGAGGTTTAAGAGGTGATAGTAGTTGGGATGAGTGACAGTAAGGTTCATCCCCCAAGTGGGTAGGTGAGCCACAGAAAAAGATGACTCCATGAGTATTATAGAGAAGTCTGAGTAGTGGTTTGAAGCTGGAAGAACAAAGTAGTCTCAGGAGCTTGGGAGAGGCAACCAAAGCTGCCTTGAGCTCTGAAATTCCACAGGAGGAGGGCTCCTCTCTTGCAAGTAATCACTGGAAGTTGTGGAAGATTTGTCCTTCATACCAAGAGCAGAGGATTGTTCTGGGACAGTGATTGCTGGTAGGAAATAGGAGGATTTTCACATTTTCGTCTGGGCCTTGAGGAAGAAAGGGGGGGTGGGGGTAGAAGAAAGGGGAAAATCTTCCTGGTATCCAGTTCTCAAGCAACCTGATAAGATCAAGGCTGGTGAATTTTTGGAATGTTTCTCTTTTGTGTAGCCGGTCCCCCATTTGGATGATTAGCTGCAAGCAGGGGAGCTACGGGTCTGGGTCTAAGTCCAGAAGGGGATAAAGAATTTCTTTCATGGTCCCTGGCATCGTTAGTTCCAACAACAGTCAAAGTCTCATATTCTTGCTGGAAGAGCTCTACAAAATGCAAAAATGTCCTGTATAAGAGCAAGGAAGCCAAGATTATAAAATGGGTAGAAGATAGGATTCAAATCATCATCCATTCATTTAGCCAGAGCACTGGATACAAATAGTAAAAAGATCAGAGTCCAAAAATGATGTCCAAAATAAAGTCTTTACTGTAACTTAAAGACAAGTATCCATGTAAAATCCCAAAAATCAAAACCAGCATCAAATAATGCACCACAATACAAAATATAGTTTCCTTGCCATTCTACATCTTCTCATCCCTCCCTTATCTCTTGCACCTTCATGCATGGAAAATATATCCTCACCAATAAAGGTGGGATATCTAGAGTGTAGCTCCAACATAAACTGGGCAGGTGGAAAATATCCCCAAACACAAAAATGGTATACAGGGTTCCAAAAAGTCAATAAACCTCAACTGCAATACAAACTCTCAAAAATCTTAGACTCTTGAATTCTGTTCTCAAAAGCCTCAGTCCTTCTCTTCACCTATGCTGTTAACTGGCCAGCTGGGCAACAAGATCTGTGGGGATATTGTGGGTATGCTCTTCCCTCTGGACTGGTCAATCTTCATCTAAAAAATCATCCAAAGAATTACCAGCTCTCCAAACACTTTGCTTGAGACCCTGGGGAAATCTCTAGTTCTCCAACCTTCTCTCCAGTCGTCTTCCCACAACTCTCTTATGAAACCCAGGGATGGTTTCAAGCTCCTCTTTCTTCTTCTATCACCTCCCCACTGTAGACTGAGCATGCTCAGTGGATTTTTATATCCTAGATAAATCTTCCCTAATTGCCTTGGTGAGGTTATGGCAAGGGGAGGAATCCTGAATATCAAAAGTATCCTCCCATTGCCCATTTCTGGAAAAATGCATTAGGATAATGTTAGTGACTGGCAAAGCCCCATCACGTTTCTTTTTTGGACTTTTGCTACCTTTATCTGTCCTGTTGGAATACATGTGGGTTTTAAATCAACTTTATTTTGATTGGAACACAACCCATGGCTTGGGCAGCTTTTTTTTTTTTTTTTCCCACTGTGATCCCTGAGCTTCACTGCATGAATCTGTGCATTTACCAGACTCTGCACCAAGTGACAAACAGATCAACGGTCTCTGAAGATGATCCCCTCGATAAGGGGGTTACAATTTAAAAAGCAAGCATGAACAGAAACTCTTGGGAAACTTTCCACTGGGTGATCAGCTTAGATGAAATCTCATGCTTTCCGAGATGTGAGGCAAGAGAAACGCTCATGACATCAATAAACTGGCTTTTCTTCTGGATAATGGGGAATGATGCTGGAGTATGGCAGCTGCCATGTCAGAAGCAGAGTTGTAAGGGTTGTCTTTCTGTAGAATACATCCCCCAAACTGTGGTCACGAAAAGGGAGAGTTTTGTATAGGAAGCTAGACTAGCTCAAACCTCCTGCTGCTTTCCAAACTTTTCTTGTCTGATTCTCTGGTATCACCTAGTAACTGACTTTATGTCAGTAGTGCTTTGGTTTGCTTAGGAGTAAAAGAAAAATGTATATAAATCATCCTAGGCAGAACCAAGTTTATTGTATAAAGGGGGATGTGTTATTGGATAGTGTCTTTAGATATGATTAGTTACAGAAAGCCTGAAAGCGTTTGCCAGAACACTCTCAGATGCGGCTGAGGTTAGTGTCCGGTTTCATTAGCTGACTGAAAGAAGCCCTTTTCTACAATCTGTTCTCAGTAAAATCCTTTGTTGAGTAAATATGTCGTTCCTGAAGTAAATCCTCAGTTGTAGAGCAGACTAAAAAAATTATTTGCAAATCAGGGAAACAGGGAAACTCAAGGGGTGTTGGATTAGTTCTTTGCCAGAACTCGGGGGAATGTGGCTTTTCTAGATTGACTGGAACTTTCTAGGACTCTCAAACAGTTCTGCCTTTCCTATAGCTGTCTCTTTCATTTCATTTCTGAAAATGTGTGTGTGTGTGGGGAGGGGGGGGGGTTGTTTAATTTAATTTTTAGGAATAATGCACACTAAATTGTTTTAGTAAGTGTTATTTCCACAAATGAAGGGAAACAAAAAAAAAAGTAAATGAAAAACCCCTACAATTTTGGGGCCAAGTACTTCTAATCATCATTATATGCTCCTCTCACATGCTGTCACAGGGTTTTTATATCTCCTTTCAGTCATAGTTTAATTCCTTTAAAATAAATACCATGACAGAAAGTCTAATGTCATATTAAAATCCATATGTATCCACATTATTTCATGATCATCTTTTGCCAGTTCTTTTGTTGTGAGTTAGGTCTGTTTGACTCATGCTGCAAGTGCCTGATTGGCTGTTTTAGACCAGCATGATGGCGTGGGGGTTTATGAATGCATACAGAAAAATGAGTCAAAACAGAACTATATCAGGCAACATAAAGCTGTAGTACATTAAGCTAATAAGAAGGACAACTTGCTTCTGAAAGTTCAAAACAGCATTTTGTGAATCTATTATCAAGCTGGAATCCAGGGAATTAGACAGAGTACCCACACAGTAGGAGAGTAGAAATGAACTCCTACACAGATGACTGTTAAAGGAACTGAACAACCTCTGTGCAGTATAATAGACAGAAGTACCAGCTGTAAGTGGTGCTTAACTTTATTATGCCTCGGGAACACTGTTGCTGAAAGTCTGTCTGACAAAAGAGGGGGGAAGGGCCTTGTTCTAATCATGTTCCTGAGCTGTCTTGTGCAGCAAAAGGCATGACACTCATCGGTAGCCTTAAGTTGCTAATTAGATATTGCACTAAGATGCAATATTAAAAGGAACCTTCAATTTTTAAGCTTCAACCTTTCCCACCCACCCTCTTCCCCACAAAGCATTATTGCATGGCATCACAGGCCTCTCCAAGGTTATTGCAGTAGGTCAGTTTGCTACCTCAGGTTATAGAGCTAAAGCTCTTAGTGCTCTGCAATTCTGCAAATGCAGATTTGGCTCACTGACACAGAATCCTTCCTTCTCAAGCACTCTTTTCATTAATAATTGAGGAAAAAAAGAAAATAGTGAAAGTGATTCTAAGTCAAAAGGTTTATGGGCTGCAAAAAGAGGTAACAATCATAGAGCTAGTTTCAGACAGATTTTGCAAAGATACTAGCACATAACGTCATTTATTTATTGAAATTATGTTCCTTCTCATCCAATCTTTGCCATCCTGGGTGGATGAAAATAAAACATTTAACAATTTCAAAAGCAATACTCACCAAAAACAAACATCAGTATGTTAGATTATGAAACATATTTAAAACAAAATCCATTTAAGTTAAGCAAAGCCATAACCTTCCAGAGAAAATCTAAATGGTCAAAAACGTATTTAATTTCTTCCTCAACTTTCTTAATAAAATTTATAGATAAGCCTCTTTAAATAGAAATGTTTTTAACTTCTTCCTAAAGGTAAATAAGTCAGGAAATGTATTTCCTATTGAAGAGCATTCTATAAAGGTGCACCTACAATGGAATATGCCCTTCTACGAGTTGCTGGCAGTCTGTAATCTTTAAAAGAGGGAATAAGGATTTCCCAGCTGAACACAAGGAGCGGGCTGGATGGTAACTATGTAATCAATCCTAATCTGGTCCATCATCCTGAAACACTTTAAAAATTAACATCAGCACCTTAAACTGCTCCCTGTAAGTAACAGGAAGCCAATGGAGGTCTTTCAAATGTGGAGCTATATGTTCACCAAGTTGGCATCCTGACACCAACCTTGTGGCCACATTTGGAATTAATCGCAGAACTCGCAAATGACCTATAGGCAAACTGACATATGAGGCATAACAGTAATCAAGTGCATCAAGCTCGTGGCTGCATTATAGTTCTAAATAGAGATGTGTTTCTTTTTTTTTTTTTCATTTCATGGTTCGATTAGTACGCACTGACACGAAATACAAATTTTCCTGAAATTTTGGAAAAATTCCTTTCGTTTTTGAGTACTTCCGAACCATGACAATTTAGACAATTTCGTTGAAATTGTCTAATTCGTTTAAAATGAATGCACATCTCTAGTTCTAAAATCATCTGCAGAGAGAAAATACTTTAAACATAGCACTAACTGAAGGTTAATACAATTTAATGCAAGGTAGGAGAAGAATCTAAAATAAAACCTAAATCATACACCTCTGTTGTAACTGAAAATACATGAGCATTCAGTTGGAGGCCTTTTAAATCAAGTGCATTTACAGTACAGCATACCCATAATAGCTCTGATTTTTTAAGGTTTAAAACTAACTTGCTATTACTGATCCAACCTGTTATTTCAGCAATAGATTTGCCTAGCTTTGATTTAGTGTAGTGTAGAAGAGTAGCATGGTGGTTTGAGAAGCAAGCTAATAACTTGAGAAGGCAGCGTTCAAATACCATATCCCCCACGGATGTTTCTTGTAACCTTGGACAAGTCGCTTCACCTCCATTGTATCAGATACAAACTTAGGGCCTCATTCACTAAGCCACAGGCCATTTAATGTATGATAAATGCTGTTCTTCACAGAGTAAATGACCTAACACAGGGATAACAAGAGTTATTTTGATACATTGTCTAATTTCAGCCTAGGCACTGGGTGTATTTAAATGAGTTGATTAGCCTGCAAATGCAGGCTAATCAGCTCATTACTAATCAAAACCATGCAAATCAAATACAAGGTTTGCCAAAACATTTTCTTGCTGGGTTACTTGACATGAAGTTAGCTACAACTCAAGAGTTGTAGATAACATTCCCTGGGAGCATCCAGACATGATCACACATCCTGATGCAATAAGGGACCAACAGCCTTGAGTCACCCTCTCCCCTCAGTACTGAAAATAAATCTGTGGATCTGCCTATACCCTCTGCTCCGCCATCCCTTGAGGTAGCCATAGTTTGTTTTTTTTAAATGTACAACCACCAACCCCTCCTCTTGCAGAAACAAATCCAGCCCCTGGAGGCCAGGAATCCCACCCTCCAGACAGCCCCCCTCACAATTCTATCCACAGTGGTTCAGTGAGGCCCAAAGTGCCCCCTAGGCTCTGGGCCCGGTGGTAGCTATATTTCAAAATGGTGCCACCTGGCCATTACCTCTATCACTAGACTGCTCTCATACATTGTAAGTGGAGCATTTACCACCATGGTATCTTTCCCCATGGAGTTTTACAGCAGGTAGTAATACCATGGAAATCACAAAGCGGCAGGGTCATTTACCACAGCTTTGTGTCTCCCGTGGTACTTTTCCCCTTAGGGAAAAATACTACAGCTTAATGAATTAGCCCCTTAGATTGAAAGGTCTCTGGGTCAGAGGAATCATTTCTGTACCTGAATGTTACTCATCTTGAGCTAATAATAAAAAGGTGTGAGCTAAATCCCAATAATAATAATAATAATAATAAGCATAACTGTGCTGTTGATATCTCTTCCTACTAATAGACACATAACCCTACGGTTGGATAATAGGATGCCTCAAGTGTGCCCTTGTACCAATCCCCCTGTGGATGAGTCCATGGTTGTAGATGGGCAACTGTGATAACATTTTCCAAACTCTTCCTATGAGACACAGAGAGAGAAGCAATACTAGAAAGATCCTGCTAAGGGAGAGAAAAGCCAGTTATAGTTAAAAATCAGTTAAGTTAGCCAGATAATTTAACTCCTCTCCAAAATGCCCCCAGAAAGATTCTTTTTATAAGGCTAGATTTTAGCCGGATCATGATTTATCTGGGTAACATCTAGCCAGACAAGTGGCTCAGTATTAAAATACTTGCCATTTAGATAGATAACTTGTGAGTTATCTGAGTACATTGATTTGAATATTGACTTCTGTGTATTCAACATGAGGGTTGAATCTGTAACATAAAAGCTAAGGGAGCGTGGCCATTAATGGAGGACTGAGAATTTCATTCCCTGATTGACCAACTCTGCCCACCTAACCTTTGAAATCACTCCATTATCCTGCTGGTATGGACTGAAAAGGTAGCCTGAAGACTTACTATCAATATTTTACACCTATCAGTCTATCCCTGGATACACTGAAACTTATCTTTATCTTCCTTGTGCCAATCTTTAAAAAAAAAAGTAGATAGGAATTGCTTCAAATTAATAACATTTCAAAAATGGAAATCTCAGAAAGTACAGTAAAAATAAGCCGTGAGAATCAGCATTTCTTCCATGAACAGACACTTCTGGTGTGCTTTTCCTCAGAGAACTATTTCTAAGTTTTATTAACAGATTCATTAGTAGCTCAGTTCTTGTTGGGTGAAGCTTTGCTATTGACGATCATTCACAAATCCTAGCAGTCCTATTCAGGGGCGGATTGCAGGAAAATACCAGCCCGGGGGAATTTTTTCAAAACTGGCCCATGGGGTATTTGACTCTTTTATGCGCTTTCATTGCAGCACAAAGGTCAACAGCTCCCAAAAGCATACCAGGACGACTCTGGAACCTGGTAGAAGTGAGCCCAAATATCTCCAAAATAAATTTCACATTTTTCCTAAATAACTAAGAAGTAGAGCACACTCTAGACCAGGGGTGGGCAAACAGAGCTGTAGTCCCCGTTCTATCCATGCAAATTGGTTGGAACCCCCCCCCCCACACACACACACACACACACACACATGTCTGCTTGTATCTCTTTATTTATACCTATTTATCCATATACTGGATTCCTGATCTAGCCAACCAATCAGCTCTTGAATCAGTTGCAAAAATCTGACACACGCATTCTCCCTCAGATATTTTCTCACAGTTGCACACTCTCTCTCTCTCTCAGACATCAAAGAGAGAGAGTGTGTATTTGTGTCAGAGACAACTATCCACACACTCTCTCAGATGCATATGGGCATCTCTCTTTCTCTGACATAGACACACATACACTCTCTCTCTGTCTCAGACACACTGCTGTTGTGCTGCTGTTTATGTACTCATAAAATGAGTTCCCCCACCCCTATCCCAGTGCTACCAAATCACGGTGTAAAATTCTTGCTTGCTGCCAGCCCTTCCCCATCCTTCAGCAGCCCCCTCTTTCTCCCAATCCCACACTCCAGGACACTCATTGGTTACATAGCCAGCTACTCCTCTCAGAACTCAGTCCAGTCACAACATACAGAAGGCTCCCCATCACTGCACAGGAACTTCCTCCTGCCTTACCCACTACCTTTCTGAGTTTGTAACTTGCCTCCATTTCTCCACCATCCTTCCACACTCCAGCGCATTCCCATTGACTGTGTGCCACACAGTCTGCTGCTTTTATGGCTCTGCCTATCTACTGTTTGTTTGTTTTTTTGTTTGTTTTTTGGGGGGTGGGGACCAGAAGGGATCTACACTCTTTCCTGGGCTTATATAAAGAGAAAATTAAGCCTTGGCCAAGACTGGGGAGACACACTGACCCAAAGCAGCACAGCTCCGGATGGAATTTTGCTTTCTCACATGGAGCCAGTACAGCCAGGGGCAAGGGTATTAGGTGCCATAGGGCAACCTACAGCCTTGCACACACCCCAGAACCCATCCGCCCCTCACACAATAAAAAATTATATGGTTGATAATTAAAAGCCAGCTGACTAGTTAAGTTAGCCAGATAAATACTATGTACAATTCTGGTTGCCTTATCTCAAAAAAGATATAGTTGCAATGGAGAAGGTACAGAGAAGGGCAACCAAAAAGATAAAGGGGATGGAACAGCTCCCCTATGAGGAAAGGCTGAAGAGGTTAGGGCTTTTCAGCTTGGAGAAGAGATGGCTGAGGGGGGATATGACAGAAGTCATATCCCCCCTTAAAGACAGAAGTCTTTAAGATCATGAGAGGTCTTGAACGAGTAGATGTGACGAGTAGATAGCTAGAGGCTATGGCTAGACGAAGAGAACTTGTTAAACTTGTTAAACTTGTTAAACTTAATAAAGGTAAATTGGAAATGTCTTGAGTCATATATGGAGAGTTCTGTCTCATTGGCTTTTATAAATGAAATGAACTGAACTGAAACAAGCTGAGGCAAGGGGATGGGAAGGGAGGGGGGAAGGGAGGGAGGGGCAGGGAGATTGGCAGGGGTAGGTGGGAGGAGAGGGGGTGGCTGAGTTAAGGGAAGGCTTGTTGAAACAGCCAGGTCTTGAGATTTTTCCTGAATGTCAACCTGCAGGGTTCCATTCTGAGATCCGGAGGAATAGCATTCCAGATGGCTGGTCCCGCTGTCGAGAAGGCCCGTTCTCTGGTGGCTGTACAAAGGATGGATTTGTTTGTGGGGGTGCGCAGGGTTCCTTTGTAAGCTTCTCTGATGGGGTCTTGTAGCAGTGTGGAGTCTAAACGGGATCTGAAGGTCGAGAGAGAGCTGATTGTGAATGGTTTTGTGGATGATGGTAAGGGCCTTGTGCAGGATTCTGTAACTTATTGGGAGCCAATGCAGGTTCCTGAGGATGGATGTGATGTGATCTCTACGGTTGGTGTTTGTCAGGATTCTGGCTGCCGCATTCTGGAGCATCTGAAGTGGTTTGGTGGTGGAGGCGGGGAGACCCAGTAGGAGGGCATTACAGTAGTCTATCTTGGCGAAAAGCGTGGCTTGGAGGACTGTCCTGAAATCATGGAAATAGAGGAGTGGTTTGAGTCTCTTTAGAACTTGTAATTTGTAGAAGCAGTCTTTGGTTGTGTGGTTGATGAATTTTTTTAAGTTCAGACGGTTATCGAGTATCGCTCCGAGGTCTCTTACTTGAGTGACCATGGTATTGGGAAGGGACTGCGGAGGCTGGTCGGTGTGGTCAGAAGAGATGAGGAGGAGTTCCGTCTTGGCTGAATTGAGGACAAGGTTTAGACTGGTGAGGAGGAGGTTGATAGATTGGAGGCAGTTTTCCCAGAACTTGAGTGTTTTCGTTAAGGATTCTGTTATGGGGATCAGAATCTGTACGTCGTCAGCGTAGAGATAATGTTTTAATTTTAGGTTTGTTAGCAGCTGGCATAGGGGTAGGACGTTGTTGGCTATCGATTCTGTGATAGTGTGCCAGGAGGATAGGGCAGAGTTAGGGTTTGAGACATCCAGGTTAGGAAGTTCTTTGAATAGGTGATCGCTGAGAACATTTGAGGTGCATGTTTTCCTGAAGTGTATGGTAGATTGGGGGAGGGGAGAGGTCGGACGATCTTTCACCGTGAGGGTGGTGGATATCAACGAATGGTCTGACCAAGGGACTGGAATGCAGTCAGGAGCGGTAGAATGCGATAGGCTGGAGTTTATGAAGATGAGGTCTAGGATATAGCCCGCTTTGTGGGTGGGCTTGTTTATGATTTATTTAAAGCCCATGGCCGTGAGGGAGATGAGGAAGGCTTCACAGTTGGAGGAGGGTGGTGTTGCGTCGACGTGGAGGTTGAAATCATAACATAGAAACTACACACTAGAGTACCCCACCTCAATCACACATTTAGAACACAGACATCAAATACAGAATAAAGAGACCATAAAGTATAAAAAGAAACATGCAAACAAAAACTGAACTGGAAACAAGCCAGACTCTATATGATGTGCAACAATGGGAAAACAAAAACATCACCATGCCATATGAAACATCAAACTATAAAATCCAGACATATGAATTTTACTAATTAAGTTGATAACCATCAAGAACTGTAGATTGAGTGGGTCTAAATTTTTAAATAAATATAAAATAATAATAAAAGTAAAACCATACTCATAAAAAGAATATAATCTTTTTAAAATAAGTAAATAAAATATTTCAAGACAGTTGATGAATGGAATACCCAATCATTAAAAACTCATATAAAAATGTGTTTTTTTTTAATTTCCCAAACACTAATAAAATATTTCAAAGCAGCAGACACATCAAATAAAACCCAATAATTACAAGTAAGGAAAAAAAAGGCCCTGCTCTCCATATCTAGAACTTAGATTCCACTCACACTGAGATTGTTGTGGATTAGTCATTCTCACACAAACTCTTTTATATTCTACTCACACACATGTTTTCTATCACTCTCACTCTCATACACGCATGCACAATGGCTCACACGTTCTCACACACATGCTCATTTCACTTGCTCTCTCGTGTACTTGCTCACACTCATGCTCACTGGCTCACTTACTTTCTCTTATGCTCTTGCTCACAGGGTCATACACTCTCATGCTCTCTCTCACATACATGCTCACTGGCAGACATGGGTATTCTGTTGGCTGCCTCCTGCCACTTGGAGAGGAGGATCTGATGCAAGAGCTGCAGAGAGGCAATGGTAGGAGGTCTGTTGGCCCTTCTCACCCCGCAGGATATGAATAGAGGCAGCAGGAAAACTTCCCACCGCAGGGTAATGGTGGATGGGCCTAAGAAAGCAGGCCTAGAGAGCCATAGCTGTGGTGATAGTGGGTAAAGGGAGGGCCTGAAAGCCGTGGGCACTATAGGCTAGGAATGGAGGCCTGCAATCTCTCTGAAGTCTTCAGCTGCCGCTGGCTTGAGCTCCAGTGGCAGCCTTCAGCCTCTGTCCCATTTTCAGCTACTGCCTGCTTGGGCTTCAGTGGCGGTCTGCGCAGATTCGTTCCTGTCTTCAGCCATGATTGGCCTGGACTCTGGTGGTGGCCACATCCTCTCCACAGTCTTCAGCCGCTGCTGGTCTCGCTTTCGGTGGTGGATTGCAACCTCTTTCCCATCTTCAGTCTCCGCCAGCTGGAGTTCCAATGGTGGCCCGCAGGTTCTGTTTTGTCTTCAGCTGCCATCATCCTGGGCTCTGATAGCAGCCCACAACATCTCTGCAGTCTTCAGCTACCACTGGCCTGGACACTGACAGCAGCCCACAGCATCTTCTTCTGTTGCCAAAGGCTTCTCCAGGCCCTTCTTTCTGCACCCCCAAAGCGCAGGGACATAACCCAGCAGAGGAAATGCTAGTGCCTAGTATCATGTGACCAACTTCATTGGCTCACCGGAGGAAGCCCGATCCGCCAATAGGCCAATCCGCCCCTGGTCCCATTGGCTACATGGTCTGTGATATTGCTTCCTACACTGATGATTTTAGCCTGATTTCCTACAGGGGAACTGGCCTTATAAAATCATCATGTCTGTCTGTCTTTTTATTCTACCTTCCCCAAATAGCATTTGAATATTAATTCGGGTTCATTCAAATTTCTTTCACAGATAGAAGTACATCCATGACTCCTACCTCACACTTTTATGTGTCTTCAATACCCATGACATTTAGAATCCCTGTTTTGTTTTTTTCCCTAGGGATAAACAATCAGCTCAACTGATATCTCAGGGTCTTCAGAGCAAATTGTGATATAATTGCAGATTTTTAAAGCTACCTTGCTATTAGTTAGTAGTCATAACCATATGTGATTTTCTGTACCAAAGAAGGAAAGTAGTAATTTCTTATTTATTTTCCACTTTTTCAGGTACTGAACTTATTTCTCTATCCACAGAGGGTTTACAATCTAAATACTTGATTCACTAAGGGTTTATCCAATAGACACAAAATGGGAGAAAAACTTTAACCCATTATGTCCCAAATTTTTTAAAAGGCTGTCCTCTAAATAGGACACTGTGACATAATGGGTTAATGAATCTGGCCCTAAGTTTGCACCAGAGGAAATGGAGAGTGAAGTAACTTGGGCAAGGTGACAAGGAATGACAATGGGATTTGAACCCTGTTTTTAATAAGCCCATTGCACTAACCACTAGGCTACTCCTCTACTCTGGTAACATACAAATTTCACATATCTTGTTGAAACAATGCTAATAACAAGAGGAATCCAAGGCACAGAACAACAGTGATACCTAGGGATGGGATTAAGGATGTCATTGGGGCAACTAAAGTTGGAATCAGCAGACTAAAATCCCCAGGAATGAACTGGGTACATGTTGGCAGGTTGGTGCCCTTCCATTCAGGAAGGTAATAAGTAGAAAAAAGAAGATAAAGGACCATGACGTGCAGGCCACAAGATGCCAGGGTTAGAACCAATAGGTTGCAACTTCCCAAAAAGCAAACAGGTTGGCAGGTTGATAGTAGACAGATTCATAAGAACATAAGAACATAAGAAAATGCCATACTGGGTCAGACCAAGGGTCCATCAAGCCCAGCATCCTGTTTCCAACAGTGGCCAATCCAGGCCATAAGAACCTGGCAAGTACCCAAAAACTAAGTCTATTCCATGTTACCATTGCTAATGGCAGTGGCTATTCTCTAAGGGGTAGATTTTAAAAGAAGCGCGATCAGCCTACTTTTGCTTGCGCATCAGACTCAAGCAAAAGTACGCTGGATTTTAGTAGATACGCGCGGAGCCGCGCGTATCCACTAAAATCCTGGATCGGCGCGCGCAAGGCTATCGATTTTGTATAGCCTGCGCGCGCCGAGCCGCGCTGCCTCCCCCCGTTCCCTCCAAGGCCGCTCCGAAATCGGAGCGGCCTCGGAGGGAACTTTCCTTTGCCCTCCCCTCACCTTACCCTCCCTTCCCCTACCTAACCCACCCGCCCGGCCCTGTCTAAACCCCCCCCTTACCTTTGTCGGGGGATTTACGCCTCCCGGAGGGAGGCGTAAATCCCCGCGAGCCAGCGGGCCTCCTGCGCGCCGGGCCGCGACCTGGGGGCGGGTACGGAGGGCGCGGCCACGCCCCCGGGCCGTAGCCACGCCCCCGTACCCGCCCCCAAAACGCTGCCGACACGCCCCCGAAACGCCGCGACGACCGAACCCGCCCCCGACACGCCCCCGACACGCCCCCCTCCGAGAACCCCGGGACTTACGCGAGTCCCGGGGCTCTGCGCGCGCCGGGAGGCCTATGTAAAATAGGCTTCCCGGCGCGCAGGGCCCTGCTCGCGTAAATCCGCCCGGTTTTGGGCGGATTTACGCGAGCAGGGCTCCGAAAATCCGCCCCTAAGTGAACTTAATAACAGGTAATGGACTTCTCCTCCAAGAACTCATCCAATCCTTTTTTAAACACCGCTATACTAACTGCACTAACCACATCCTCTGACAACAAATTCCAGAGTTTAATTGTGCGCTGAGTAAAAAAGAACTTTCTCCGATTAGTTTTAAATGTGCCACATGCTAACTTCATGGAGTGCCCCCTAGTCTTTCTATTATCTGAAAGAGTAAATAACCGATTCACATCTACCCATTCTGGACCTCTCATAATTTTAAACATCTCTATCATATCCCCCCTCAGCCGTCTCTTCTCCAAGCTGAAAAGTCCTAACCTCTTTAAGTCTTTTCTCATAGGGGAGCTGTTCCATTCCCCTTATCATTTTGGTAGCCCTTCTCTGTACCTTCTCCATCGCAATTATATCTTTTTTGAGATGCGGCGACCAGAATTGTACACAGTATTCAAGCTGCGGTCTCACCATGGAGCGATACAGTGGCAAGTCCATGAAGTCCCAGGCAGCTGGATGTTTGGGCAAAAGCCTCCCTAGTTTTGATAACCAGTTTTTATCTCAAAATTTTCTGATAAAACATGAGGGGGAGAGTGCTGGTTGTTGAATTAAGTACAAACATTTTTATGTTCATCTACCATTGATATTAAAGAATGTAAGAGGATGGCATCAAAAACTGATTTGGATAAGGGGTGACATGGCTGGTTGTTAAGATATATACTTTGATTGTGGACTGGAATAACTTGACAGACTGGATAGACTAATTAGTCTTTATTTGCTGTCATCTACTATGTTATGCAAAACAAGGAACCCTACTGGCCTTCTCAGAAAATAGTGGATATACGCATTTGCTATAAGGTTAAGCTTTAACATTTGAAACTTTACCTAATTTTTTTTAATTTATATTTTTAGCCTGGTTGTTTTCTCTTGCTAATTTTCTAGCTAATTTTAAAGGTAACATGCGTTCACCCATAAACGCAAAGGGGTAGATTTTCAGAGCCCTGCTCGCCTAAATCCGCCCAAAACCGGGCGGATTTAGGCGAGCAGGGCCCTGCGCGCCGGGAAGCCTATTTTACATAGGCCTCCCGGCGCGCGCAGAGCCCCGGGACTCGCGTAAGTCCCGGGGTTCTCGGAGGGGGCGTGTCGGGGGGCGGGCCCGGTCGTCGCGGTGTTCCGGGGGCGTGTCGGCAGCGTTTTGGGGGCGGGTACGGGGCGTGGCTACGGCCCGGGGGCGTGGCCGCGCCCTCCGTACCCGCCCCCAGGTCGCGGCCCGGCGCGCAGCAGGCCCGCTGGCGCGCGGGGATTTACGTCTCCCTCCGGGAGGCGTAAATCCCCCGACAAAGGTAAGGGGGGGGTGTAGACAGGGCCGGGCGGGTGGGTTAGGTAGGGGAAGGGAGGGGAAGGTGAGGGGAGGGCAAAGGAAAGTTCCCTCCAAGGCCGCTCCGATTTCGGAGCGGCCTTGGAGGGAACGGGGGGAGGCAGCGCGGCTCGGCGCGCGCAGGCTATACAAAATCGATAGCCTTGCGCGCGCCGATCCAGGATTTTAGTGGATACGCGCGGCTCCGCGCGTATCTACTAAAATCCAGCGTACTTTTGCTTGAGTCTGATGCGCAAGCAAAAGTAGGCTGATCGCGCTTCTTTTAAAATCTACCCCAAATATTGGTAGGCGAGGGGAAATACGTTGGAATTTTATATTGTGCGCACAAGTACGCGCATGTCATTTAAAAATCCCCCGGCACACGTATGTGTGCACATAATCTTAAGAGGCGGCTCGAGTAAATGTCCCGCACATATTTCCACTATGGATTTAGTGGCTTTTACGGGCGTATGCAGGCAGATTTTCAAACATGCTCACACGAGAGGAAAAAAACAGTTTTTCCAATTAGTCCATCAGTTTGTCAAGATGATATTGAGGACTTCAAGACCCCTCTGGTTCTTCATCCTGTAAGCCCCCCACTTGACCCTGAACCTTCACGCTGTGCTTAAAGCCCTAAAACTCGAGATCTCTAGACTTGCTCCTCACCTCAACTTCTTAAAATTTGCGTTGCTCGCGCCCAGCCCGCATACTCGCGTATGTGGCCGTTTATTGTTCGTGAGAAACGCTTTTAAAATCTACCTCTGAATTTCCAGCTAAAATTGGGAGTGGCCTATATTAGGCTACAGTGTCATGAGCCTTCATTTGCAATCATCCAAGGATTTTTACCCTATTTTATCCTATTTTTTTAAATTTTTGGTCTATGTATTTCCCTCACGTGAAATTTCCTACAAAATTCAGAGAAAATCTGTATCCTTAGCAATAATTGCACGGATGTACTGCAGCAAGTTCAGTTAAAACATGTTAAAGAAGTGTAATTATAACACACAAAACACCAGTTTATTTTCATCCCCTCCACACCCCCTGGCAGTGTTTCCATAAACACTGCACATTTGTATTTCTAACAGTGGGTTTAGGTGACACTCAAACCAGATTGTGCGGAGTTTCTTATTATGTTATCCCACCAGGATAATTAAAATACAACTAGTGCAGCCTAAGTGAAAAGACAATATTTTGCTATTATTTGTCTAGTCCACAATAAAAAAGCAGTAGTGCTTAATAATTTAGAATTTACAGAATGAGAGATGTGCTTGCTGCTGCTGCAAAGGACACGGTGCAAGGTCATCAGGGCAGTAAACTGGCGGAGGAAGTATGAGGATGTGAATATCGTGTGGTTGGTAGACAACTACAGACAGACAGACGCCAGCTGGTTGCCTGTTTGTGTGCCATTCAACTCCATAGACTTCAATGGTCTGATCCTCCAAAGGTTTGGCATGCCCACATCTTGACCACGGTTAGACTCAAAAATCTCATTCATCACTCCTTCTGGAAAGATATAAATAAATCAGTAAACAAGTGAACAGGCATCGTAGAGCAATCACACATAACAAAGTTCTTATTTTTAGATTTCGACCAGTAAACATAATAGATAATTCTGTGCCTATTCAGATGCCCAATATAAGCAACACAGAGGCTCAATTATTATAAAGTAGGTTTAGCATTAAGACCTCCTAATATATGTGGTTTAAACATTCTTCCTCTTAAGCAATTTCTTTCTTTCATGCCCAGCTCTCCAGACAGGAGTCCATCCTCGAGTATTTTCAGTTTTCACCTCTTCCCCTTCCCACATAACCCAATCAAGCATTCCAAAGACCATCTGTAGGTGCAGCTCTCTGGCTGCCAAATTGCTAAAGAGTTCCTTATCGCAGCAAAACAGAAATGCACAGAAGTACCTATAAATATCTAATAATGTTGTCACCCTTGCAGATTCAGCACCAGAACTGCTTGTGAGAAAACACTCCTAAGTGATAAGAGGTGCCTCGGAGGTTTTCACATGCATGTGCTGAGAGAGCCGCAAAGCTGAGCAGTTCTAAGATGGCAAGGAAAAAATTCACTTGCGTGCACGAAGGTCCACAATGGAACCCTGTTGTAATAATCAACTCAATTTTCATCATGACACTATATGGAAATAAAGGGCAGCATCAAGTTGTGATACCTTTAGTACTGGATTAACTTAATACATTTGTGACCAGTTTTCTAGGACTATACTCCCTTCATGAGGTCCATGCAGAATAAGCTAAATATGATGTTGCCTGAAATAAATTGGAGGTTGGATTACACTATCAGCATTCAGAAAATTGTGGAAGTGATTTGTAAAAGGCTGCAGGTGGGAAAGAAGGAGTTTTGCAAGACCTGAAATGGATGTGTCTGCACATCTTCCACTCATTAAATTTGCTAAAGTTTATTTGTTTAGTTTTCTAAAGAATTTAGAAAGGAGTGTCAAAAGATAAGGAAGGTAAACAAACAGCAGAGTATGAAGATATAGGAAGACTAGAGGGCCTATGCATGCACACAGTGGATAACTTTTAAAGACCTTTGCGCAGGGTATATAGGTAAATGTCTGTGTGCAGATTTACCTCAGTATTTTATAACTCGCTATATCATGTATGCACGGGTTATAAAATATGCATAATTCTTCTCTGCAGCATTCACACTTATATAAAAAATATGCAAGAATACATATTCAAGTTAGCTGGATAAGTTCAGATGTATCTGGCTAAGTCTTAAAAAATGCTATTTATCCAGCTAAATAAGAGAGCCAGATAAGTCTTAAAAGTGCTACTTAGCCGGAAAAGTTGGAACTTATGCGGCTAAGTGGTGCTGAACAGCTGTATGCACATCTTTTAGTTTATATTGTAAAAATATACGTGTGGAGATTTTACACACAAAATGTAAGTAGCACTTACTCCAGGTAAGTCTGTTTTATGCTTGTAAGTCCGCAAATTTTCTAACATACATGTGTCATTGAAATTACCATTTTTACGAATTAGTTCACCAGTTTCTCCAGTCCTTCTTCAGGTCATCAAGATTCTCCTGGCTCTTCAGCCTGAAATCTCCCCAGTTCAACCAGATCTCCCACCCAGTCAGTACTTCACAATAAACACGGTTAGTATCACTTATGCCAGATAATGAGCAGGTGGAAATATAGGCAAATAAATTGCCAAAGCTACATTTGTAATTCTGTTATAAAATAGCAACATACATGCATAAATGTTGACCATTCCCTAGAATGCTCCTAGACCACCCCTTTGTTACACACATAAATTTACATGCAAGGTTTATAAGAACATAAGATTATGCCATACTGAGTCAGACCAAGGGTCCATCAAGCCCAGCATCCTGTTTCCAACAGTGGCCAATCCAGGCCACAAGAACCTGGCAAGTACCCAAAACCTAAGTCTATTCCATGCTACTGTTGTTAGCAATAGCAGTGGCTATTTTCTAAGTCAATGTAATTAATAGCAGGTAATGGACTTCTCCTCCAAGAACTTATCTAATCCTTTTTAAAATACAGCTACACTAACTGTACTAACCACATCCTCTGGCAACAAATTCCAGAGTTTAATTGAGCATTGAGTGAAAAAGAACTTTCTCCGATTAGTTCTAAATTTGACACATGCTAACTTCATGGAGTGCCCCCTAGTCTTTCTATTATCTGAAAGAGAAAATAACCAATTCACATCTACCTGTTCTAGACCTCTCATGATTTTAAACACCTCTATCGTATCCCCCCTCAGCCATCTCTTCTCCAAGTTGAAAAGTCCTAACCTCTTTAGCCTTTCCTCATAGGGGAGCTGTTCCATCCCCTTTATCATTTGGTCGCCCTTCTTTGTACCTTCTCCATCGCAACTATATCTGTTTTGAGATGCGGTGACCAGAATTGTACACAGTATTCAAGGTGCGGTCTCACCATGGAGCGATACAGAGGCATTATGACATTTTCCGTTTTATTCACCATTCCCTTTCTAATAATTCCCAACATTTCTCCTTTATGTCATTTTATATAATCATACCAATGTACTTTTTGTAAATTGATCCTTGCAATATATGCTATATAACTACACCTTTATCCACATGTTTATTAACTCCTTCAAAAAAGTGAAGCAGATTTGTGAGGCAAGACTTGTCTTGGGTAAATCCATGCAGACTTTGTTCCATTAAACCATTTCTTTCTATATGTTCTGTGATTTTGATATTTAGAACACGTTCCACTACTTTTTCTGGCACCAAAGTCAGGCTAACCGGTCTGTAGTTTCCCGGATCGCCACTGGAGCCCTTTTTAAATATTGGGGTTACATTAGCTATCCTCCAGTCTTCAGGTACAATGGATGATTTTAATGATAAGTTACAAATTTTAACTAATAGGTCTGAAATTTAATTTTTTAGTTCCTTCAGAACCCTGGGGTGTATACCATCCGGTCCAGGTGATTTACTACTCTTCAGTTTGTCAGTCAGGCCTACCACAAATGACTGTGACCTACAAAACAATTGAACCAAAATGAATTTTTTGGCTCTGCACATTCCTACTGAAAAGTATTAGCAATGTACAAGAGACAAATCTTTTTTTCAAAGGAATGTAAGTTCTGGAACTATGGGGCATGATATGAATTTCCAAAGGAGCAGATTCAGGACCAACATGAGAAAATATATTTTTTATGGAAAGGGTGGTGAATACCTAGAGTGCCCTCCCAGTGAAGGAAAGAAACAGTACCCAAATTTAAAAAGAGGCATAGGATAAGAACAACAAGTCCATATGATGGTTATCAAGAGCTGACTGCCTCAAGCCTTACTCTATCCTTTTTGCGATGCTGTCTCCAGAACTGAACACAGTATTCCAGATGAGACCTCACCCATGACCTGTATAATGGCTTGATCACTTCCAATATTCTGCTTGTTATGTCTCTGCCTATACATCCCAGCATTCTTCTAGCTCTAGCCACTGCGGTGTCATATTGTTTCACTACCTTAAGATCTTCAGTCTAGATATTATCACCCCCTAAGTCCCTCTCCTGGTCAGTGCACATCAACTTCTCACCCTCCTTTTCATATAGCTCATTTGGATTCCAAATTCTAATTCATGATTTTGCCCTTTTTTGTACTGAATTTCAACTGCCAAACACCTCAAGTTTTTTAGATCACTTCTCATTTTGACTACTCCTTCAGGTGTGTCCACTTTGTTTCAGACTTTAGTGTCATCCACAAAAATACAGATCTTTCCTTCTTACTCTTCCACAATATCATTCATAAAAATATTGAACAGAACTGGTCCCAGGACCAATCCCTGAGGAATTCCATTATTCATCACTGTTTCTTCTGAATGTATTAATTTCAGATTTATGACACCATTGGGCCTTACACATTTAGAAGTATACAACAATGTCTACTGTGAACTTTTTGCTTGGAAATTCATTTGAATTATATAAATAAATGCAAAATTATTTTTGAAGTGCTGAAGTATGTATTGGTTTCTCCTCCTTTCCGCTGTCTCTCCATTTTATATGCCCGATCTCTCATAATTTCTGCTGTTAAAAATGCCCTATCTCCTCTTCTTGTAACCATCAATGCATCTAGTTAGCTGAGCAACTTGAAATACTAAACATTTACAAATCACCAGGACTGGATGGTTCTAAAAGAACTCAAATATGAAACTGTACACCTGTAGCCAATCATTAAAATCAGCCACTGTGCCTGAAGGATGTAGGGTAGCTAATGTGATGCCAAATTTTAAGAAGGGCTCTAGAGGTGATCTATGAAATTATAGAGCAATGAGCCTGATGATGCTGGCCAAATTGTAAAAGGTGTTCTTAAGAACAGGAAAAGTAATTTTCGAAGGTTTTATGCATGTAAATATAATATACTATCATAAGCAATTTGTAAAAGTCCAATTATGCACTTACATGTGTAAAACTTACCTGTGTAAAACCTATGGACAGTTCAATAGAATATATTGCAGCAATTTTCAAAAGCCTAGTTACATGCATAAAGTGCATTTACACGTGTAAAACCCAGTTTTAAGCATGTAATTCATTTTGAAAATTACCCCCAGAATTATTATATCGATAGACATGACATAATGGGAAAGAGCCAACATAGCTTTAGCAAAGGGAAGTCATGCCTTACTAATCTATTATAATTTGTCAGAGTTCTAAACAAACATCTAAATAGGGGTAAAACAGTCAATATAGTGTATCTGGATTTTCAGAAAGTATTTGACAAAGTTCCTCATGAGAGACTCCTCGGGAAATTAAGAATCATGGGATAGGAGTCAATTTTCTATTATGGGATCGTAACTGGTTAAAAGATAAGAAATAGAGAGTTGGACTAAATGCTCCATTTTACCAATGGAGAGAGGTAATAATGGAGTGCCCCAGGGACCTGTACTAGGACTGGAGCTGTTTAACATTTGCATAAATGATCCAAAAAATGAGTAACAAATAAGGTGATTAAATTTGCAAATATCACAAAATTATTCAAAGTAGGGGTGTGCATTCGTTTCCTACATATTGATAATCCGCAACGTATTAGGGATGTGCAGAGGGACGGCATACGTTGCATTCGGGATTCGGATTCGTCGGGGGGGGGGGGCAGATACGTTGCATTCGGCCGTATGTCGATTCCTATTCGTTTCCCCGCTAAAGTTAAATTAACTACAACCCCCCACCCTCCTGACCCCCCCCCAAGACTTACCAAAACTCCCTGGTGGTCCAGTGGGGGGTCCGGGAGCCATTCCCTTCACTCACACCCTCAGCTGCCGTTTCAAAATGGCGCCAATAGCCTTTGACCTACTATGTCACAGGGGCTACCGGTGCCATTGGTCAGCCCCTGTCACATGGCCATCGGTGCCATCTTGTGCTCCTACCAATGGCACTAGTAGCCCCTGTGATATAGTAAGGGCAAAGGCTATTGGCACCATTTTGATTACTGGTAGCCGACGGCACGAATGCAGGAGATCGCTCCCGGACCCCCGCTGGACCACCAGGGACTTTTGGCAAGTCTTGGGGAACCTTCCTGACCCCCACAAGACTTGCCAAAAGTCCAGCAGGGGTCCAGGAGCGACCTTCTGCACTCCAGTCGTCGAATGCCAGTATTCAAAATGGCGCCAATTGCCTTTACCTTCACTATGTCACAGGGGCCGACCGTCCCTAGGTGCAGGCCAACAAACACACGCACATGTTTGCCCATGCACCAGTTTAAATGTTACCGTCCCGGTGTAGTTCTGTGCATCCCATCTCAAAAAAGGTAAAGTGGAACTGGAAAAGGTAAAGATAACAAAAATGATAAGGGGGATGGAATAGCTCCCTTAGGAAGAAAGGCTAAGCAGGTTATAACACTTCAGCTTGGAAAAGAGATGCCTGAGAGGGCATATGATAAAAGTTTATAAACTTATGAGTGGGGTAGATCAGATAAGTAGGGAATGGTTATTTACCCTTTCCAATAGTACTAAGACTAGGGGACACGCCATTAAACCAACTGCAGACTTAAAACTAATTGGAGAAAGTATTTTTTTCACTCAACATACAATTGTTGCGACCGTCACTTCCTGATGGTTTCACTCCGCCTACCTTTCTTTTTTTTCAGCTCCTCCTGCTGTTCATGGACGCCTGGCTGCCACGGCGTCCTGTAGAACATGCTCCACCATGTTCTACAGGTATCTTAGGGCGCACGCACTGCGTGGCCCTCATTTTTATTTCCTCATTGGCGCGTTCCTCAGGGGCATCCCCCTGTGATGATGTCACGCTGCCCGGATATTTAAGCCTACAGTTTTTTGCTAGCCGTTGAGTTAGCAAGGGAATTCTTACAGATGGGATTCTCTCTCTGTCCCCAGCTAATCTGCCTTTCTAACTTCTATTGGACTCTTTCTGCCAATGGGGTACCCGCTCCTCGGGGGCCTCTTTTGCTTCTTTCAGGTTGCTGTCAGGTAACCAGTACTCGCTCCTCGAGGGCCCATGTTCCCTGACCCGCTGCCTGCATCAATCTCCTCTTCTACTTGGAAGAATTTGCTACAGACACCATCAGTGAGTACTACTATCATCCACGCCTCAGAGTTGTCTCCCTGGAACCAGGTACTCCCTCCTCAAGGGCCTGCCTCCGTTCCAGTGCCAGTATGGCACTGGTACTGGAACGGAGGCAGGAACCTACGTGGAACCGCTGTGTGAGTACTTTGCCAATGAGTCTCTCTGCTTCCAGGGATCTGGTACTTGCTCCTCGAGGGCCAGCTCTCCCTATCTCGGGGCTTCTCCATATTTGGGACTCTGTGAATGTTCTATTGTAATCATTATCTCAGTTCTCTCCACTACAGCACTGCTACCGGAGGAACCGCTGTTCCAGCACCCTGGGGAATACTAGCTCAGCCGGGCTACATCTTCTCCTCACTACTGCCACCTCTGGTGGCTTCTCAAACTGTCTAAATAAAGAAATATCTGTGTTTGTGTGTCCAGAGCTGAGCCTGACCTGTGGCCCCTCACGGGACTTCCCCCCATGGGCGTGGTCAGCTGCCACAGTGTCCAAGGGTCCACCCAAACCTCACTAATTATAACAGTAATCAAGCTGTGGTTAAGGCATCTGGCATCTGTGTTTAAAAGATGTTTGAAAAAGTTCCTGGAGAAAAGTCCATAAACTATTATTAGCCACTAGGTACAACTAGGAAAGCCAACTTATCCCTGGTAATGAGAAACAAGGAATGTATCTACCTTTTGGGATCTGTCTCAGGCAAGTCACTGTTGGAGAAAGGATGCTGGATTCAGTGGACCTTGGCCTGAACCAGCATGATAAATCATAGGGATGTACATTTATTTTAAACGAAATAGACAATGGCAACAAAATTGTCTATTTCATCTTGTTTTGGGAGCACCATGAAGCAAAAGCAAAAATTACAACATTTCATAAAAATTAGTATTTTGAGTTAGTGCGCACTAACTGCAGAGTTGGATGTTAGCATGGATTGACTAGAGTTAGCATGCACTGACTAGAGTTGGTGTGCATTAACTGATAATGTTACTGATAAGTTAAAAAGGGTCAATTGGGGGAGCAGTTTGTTAGCTAGAGGTATGGTTCTGCATTCCCACTGGCTGCCTCCTTAGTTACTTGTTTGTGTTGCCAACGTTGCAAGGTAGTGTTTGTGGGGGGATGGGTAATGCCTGGTAATAACTGAAAATAAAAGTGTGATGTAATAGCATCAAGTTCTAGTCAGAAAAAGCATGTAATGCAAATGCATATTTTGAATTTGCCAGTCCCTTTGTATTTTAGGAAATGGGCCCTGATGTTTTGAGATATGCATACTTTTAATTCCCATGGTGGATATGGGGGTGACTAGTGAGAGGGGGGAGTGACTGGGATGACTGTATCAGGTGACAGGTGGGAGAGAGATTAGTTGGAGAGGTGAGTAGTGACCAGTGAGGGAGAGAGGCAGCCTGGTGTGTGTGTTGTTTTTTTTGTTTTGGGGGGGGGGGGGGTGACTGGTGTGTGTGTTGTTTTTTTTGTTTTGGGGGGGGGTGACTAGTGAAAGGGGGAATGACTGGGGTGATTTTATGGGGTGATAGGTGGGGGGAGAGAGAGACTGGTTAAGATGGTGACTGGTGAGAAAGAGGTAACCTGCTATGTGTAGGGGGTAAGTGGTGAGAGGGAGAATGACTGAGGTGACTTATGGGTGACAGGTGGGAGAGAGACTGGTTGGGGTGATGACTTGTGAGAGAGAGGCAGCCTGATGTGTGTGTGGGTGACTGGTAAGGGGGGAATGACTGGGGTGACTGTTTGGGGTTACAGGTGTGGGTAAGAGACAGGTTGAGGTAGTGACTGGGGAGAGAGAGGCAGCCTGGTGTGTGTAGGGATGACTGGTGAGAGTAGAAATGACTGGGGTAACAGTATCGAGTGAAAGGTGGGAGAGAGAATGGTTGAGGTGGTGACTGGTGAGAGATAGGTAGCTTGGTATATGAGGGTTTTCCAGTGGGAGTGAAGGACTGGTTGAGATGGTGACTGGTGAGAGAGAGGCAGCCTGGTGTGTGTGGAGGGCAACTGGTAAGAGGGGGAATGACTGGGGTGAATGTATGGGTTGACAGATGGGTGAAAGACTGGGTGAGGTGGTGACTGGTAAGAGAGAGGTAGCCTGGTGTGTGTGTTTGGGTGACTGGTGAGGGGATACTGTATGGGGTGACAGGTGTTATGCGTGCCTTCCACGGCAGACCCGCAGCACAGCGCCCTCATCTCTCCAAAGGGACTCCAGCCTCTGGTTCCTCCTCGCTGGCAGCGGTGGGCCACCAGCTCTGTCCTCAGACTTCCCCCTGTGCCTCCAGCTCTACCACAGTCCTCAGCGTTCCCGGTCCTGCTGCCACTGCTCATCAGGCTTCTCTGCGTGGCCTGCGGAGAGATGCCACTACTCGCGCTTTGCCCCTCCCTAGGCGCTCATGCGTGCATCGTTGATCCTTAAGTAGGGACCGTGGCGGGAACCTGGCCGCTGCCCCAGATGATGACGTCAACCTATTCAAAGTATTTAAGCTCAGGCTCTGCTCCCTAGCATTGCCTTTGCAACAGATCTCCTCGCCGGTCAAGTTCTAGTTGCTACTAAGAAATTCATCTCTTTCCTGCGTTCCTGATTCCTTGTTGTTCCTGTTTCCTTGTTCCTGCCCTGCCTATGCTTTTAATTGATTACACGGATTTTGACTCTGCTTCACTTGACTACGCTACAGCCTATCTCCAGATCCAGACCTCCGCTTCGCCTGACTACGCTACAGCCGATTTCCAGACCCAGACCTCCATTTCGCCTGACTACGCTGCAGCCTATCTCTAGACCCAGACCTCTGCTTCACCTGACTACACCTTAGCTTATCTCCAGACTCAGACCTCTGCTTGTCCGACTACGTGTTGCCTATCTCCAGACCCTGACTTTTGCTTCGTCCAACTACGCTATTGACTATCTCCGTGATCAGACCTCAGCTTTGCTTGATTACGCTCTTGACTATCTCCGTGATCAGACCTCAGCCTTGCTTGCCACTGCCTCTGGATCGCCGCCGGCCCTGACTCAAGCCTTCCTTTGGACGCCTCTTCTGCCTGCTACCTGGATGTGGATTCATCAGGCTTCAGCCTACCTTTGCTCGAGCACCCTCTGACTACCTTCGTTCCATTGGCGCCCGAGTTTCTAGGAGATTATCCAGTCTGAAGTAGTACTGTACCATCTCTCGTCTTATGTCACTGGGCTGAACCAACGTCTCCAGCAACTACACAGAGGCCCACCTAAGTGCTGCCAGCCCCGGCACCAAAAGGCTCAACCTGCAGGGAATGAGGGCTGATATAGGTGAAGCTCCAGTGGCCTCTGCTTCTCAGCCCACTCCACCTGCCTATGGTGGGGACCCGTAGCTCCTTGCCTATGAGTTACGTCAACCCCACCTCAGCCCAAGGGTCCTCCTCCAACTCAACAACAGGTAGGAGAGAGACTGGTTGAGGTGGTGACTGGTGATTGAGAGGCAACCTGGTGTGTGTGGGTGACTGGTGAGAGGGGGTGTGCCTGTGGTGATGTATTGTGTGTCAGGTGGGGGAGAGAGACTGGTTGAGCTGGTGACTGGTGAAAAAGAGGCAGCCTGGTTTGTGGAGGGTGACTGGTAATAGGGGGGAGTGACTGGGGTGACTGTTTAGGGTAACAGGTGGGTGAGGTAAACTGGTTGAGATGGTGACTGGTGAATGTAAGGCAGCCTGGTATGTGGCCATGTCTAGTGAAAGGGGATGAGTGTATGGTGATAGGTAGGAGAGAGACTGGTTGTGGTGGTGGTATTTGGTGAGAGAAAGGCAGCCTGATATGTGTGTAGGTGACTGGTGTGAGGATAAATGACTGGGGTGACTATCTATAGTGAGAGGTGGGAGAGAGACTGGTTGGGGTGGCGACCGGTGAGAGAGGGCACCCTGTTGTGTGTGACGGGGGTGACAAGTAAGAGGGAATGTGAATGGGGTGACTGTAAGGAGCGACATGTGGGAGAGAGACTGGTTGGGGTGGTGACCGGTGAGAGAGGGCACCTTGTTGTGTGTGAGGGGGGGTGACTAGTAAGAGGGAATGTGAATGGGGTGACTGTATGGAGCGACATGTGGGAGAGAAACTGGTTGGGTTGGTGACCGGTGAAAGAGAGGAGGCCTGTTGTGTGTGAGGGGGTGACTGGTGAGAGGGGATGTGACTGGAGTGACTGTATGGGGTAACGTGTATGAGAGAGAGGCAGCATTGTGTGTGTAATGGGTGATCAGGGTGATTCTAAAGAGTGACAGGTTACCCCCCACACACACATACCAGGCTACTTCTCTCTCACCATTCACTGCCCCAACCAATCTCTCTCCTACCTATCACTCCATACAGTCACCCCAATCACTTCCCCTCTCACCAGTCACCCTCCCCCATTCAAACTTACAGACACACACTAGGGAAATTAAAAGTATGTATATCCCAAAATGCCAGAACCACTTTCCTAAAATACAAATGGGCCGATGCAGTAAAGTGCGCACAGGCTGAGCATACCGTTAGCCCCCTTGCTGTTGAAGCATAGAGCAATGTTGGAGCCCCATTAACCGTGTGTATGTTTATTGAATAAGGGTATTATCTTCAGGTAGTAGCCGTCATTCCCGCAAGTCACCCTCTCTTCATTGTTGATGCTATTATTACATCACTGGTTTATTTACACTTGTTACCAGGTACTGGCCATCCACCCACAAACACCACCTTGCAATCTTGGCAGCACAAACAAATAATTAAGGAGACAGACAATGGGAATGCAGAACCATACCTCTAGCTAACAAACTGCTCCCCAAATGACACTTTTTAACTTATCGATAACATTTTTAGTTAGTGCCTGCTAAGGTCGTTAGTGCGCATTAACTCTAAAATAGGAAAACCCAAAATAAACACACTCCTGAACCATTTTAAGAACAAAATCAACACATAATGACCCAAAACAAAAGCTACACAAAAAAAAAATTCAATGCACGTCCCTTGAAAAATCATGTTTTTATGTTCTTATGAAATAGCATGGCTGAGGGAACTTGTTGCATTTTAGGCTTCAGTAGTGTGAACTAAATAACTCATGAATTACAGCATACTAAGTATTTAGCAAACACCTGCTAAAGCTTCATTTGTATCTGACACTATTTTATTTACATGCCCCTGTATGTTCATGCATGCTAATTTTAGCACATATATCCCAATGGAGTAATTTTTTAATTGGAAATGATGTAAGTAAAAGAAAATTGGTTATCTGCTAATTTTCATTCCTGGAATACCACAGATTAGTCCAGAAGAATGGGTTTTGCATCCCGACCTGCAGGTAGAGGCAGAGAATAGAAACTTTTCAGACACTGCTACATAACCTAGAATGCTACCTGCAGGCCCTCAGTATTGACCTGTACCAAGATAAAAGTCATGAAAAGATAAAAGTCATGAAAAAGTCATGAAAAAGTCATGAAAAGTCATGAAAAACTAATCTAACTCCCTTTCTAGGATGAGCAGGAAAAGTTTGGAGCTCTTCAACTGGAGCCCTCACATCAACAACAGAAATTGAAAACTTCCAACAACAGTAATTTCTGCACTATATACACCCGGAAGAGAAATTGGTCTTTCAAAACAAAAAGGGCGGGGTTCTGGACTGATCTGTGGGACTCCAGGAATGAAAATTATCAGGTAAGAACCAATTTCCTTTCCAGTTCATACCCAAGATCAATTCAAGACGAGTGGGACGTACTCAAGCTCCCCTAAACTGGGCAGGAACCTGAAAGACCAGCTCACAACACACTCTCCCCAAACTGCACCTTTTCCAGTGCCTGAACATCCAGTCAGTAATGTCTGGTGAAAGTGTGAAGTGAAGACCATGTTGCCACTCGACAGATCTTCTGCGGACAAACCAGCTGACACTCCACCCACGAAGCTGCACGCAGCCCCTCCTGAATTGGCCATCCTTTACATATATACGCCGATCTGATTACTTCTTTCAGCCACCATGCTATTGTGGCTTTAGAGACCTTACTTTCTTTCTTTGTACCACTAAACAACACAAAGAGATGAACTGATCTTCTAAAATTGTTAGTGACTTTAAGATACTGCAACAAAGTCCAGTGAGCATCCAATAAATGAAGTTCCCTTCTTGTGGCATTGCTGCATCCAAATGTTGAAACACAGGGAGGTCCGCCGCCTGGCTAAGATGAAACCGAGAGAGGACCTTCGGCAAAAAAGAAGGCACTGTATGCAAAGAGATCCCGTCATCCATAATCTGAAAGAAAGGATCTCTACACAACAAGGTCTGAAGTTCAGAAATCACTACCAAGAGTCACTACCAACAAATCACTACCAACAAATCACTACCATGAAAACTGCTTTCAACGTAAGGTTCTTCAGAGACAACTGATTTAAAGGTTCAAAGGGAAGTCCACAAAGAACTCTAAGGACCACATTAAGGTTCCTCGAAGGGCACATTCTGCGGACCAGAGGATGTAAATGCTTCACACCTTTAAGAAAACAATTCACATCCAGATGTGAAGCCAGAGGAATCCCCTGAACCGTACCTTGGAAAAAGCCTTATGCTGCCACCTGCACTTGCAGCAAGTTATAAGCCATAGCTTTCACTAGACCTTTTTGTAAAAAGGTCAAAAAATGAGACACTGCAACACAGAGTGTGGATCAAGTCTTTCCTCCAGAATATTCTCCACACTGATATAAGCTAGTGAAGACCACGGATGGTCTCCTGGCTTGAAGCGATAACCGCCTCCAAATAAATAAATGCAAGTGCTCCCTTTCAAAAGCGATCCGCCTGATCTGAGAAAATTGGCCCTTGATGAGCTCAACCCCTGCAGATATCCCAGCCTTAGGGTTCTGCCCACTGCAACATTTATAAGATCTGTCTGATCTGCTAACCACGGCTGGCGTGGTCACTCTGGAACCACTATAACCACTCTTCCTGGGTGCCTCTCTTTATGTTGCAACACTCTGCCTATGAGAAGCCATGGGAGAAAGCATAGCAGTTTGGGTTTAAGCACCACTAGTTCTTTTTGTTCTATTTTAAAGTTTTTAGTTCATCTCAATTAGAGCTTTTAAAAAACTTTCTGAAAAAAATAAAAGTTTGGACTTTGTTAGATAATTATACTATGTATTAGCATTAAAATTGATATAGTGCTTTTTTACACATAAGTTAGAGGCTTATGTAAAAGAGTTTTGCTGTTTTGTTAAACATTTTTATATTATTTAAGATATTATTTGTTATAAATGGTTTTATAATGCATGTATTTTGTCTGTTTTGTTTTGATTCCTGTTAAAAATACAGAAGTAGCTAGCAACCCTAACAGAGTTTATTAACTTGATTGTGCCAGCTAGGATCTACCAAACAGAGCTCATGTTGGGTCCCTGCTCATGGACCCCATCCCGCGAGCAGGCTCTCCACCTTACCGCCATCACCGCTGCCGGGATGCTCTGCTTGCTCCCCAGTCCTGGCGCTGCCACTGCCGCCTTCTGCGGCAAAAAGAGCCGTCGCTGGTGTATCTTTTCGCGGCCTGGTACCGCTGGCATCCCTCCATCGCGGCAGGAGGCTGCTGCTGCAGACTCCACCTCTAGCGGCAGGAGCCGCCGCCGCCACTGCCTTGATCTTCACGGCCTAGTGCCGCCCCGGGATGCCCTTAACTTTGCGGCAGGGAACCGCCAGTGTTTTTTCCCTTCGCGGCCTAAGTGCCGCCGCCGCTGATTCCGCCTCCGGTGGGGGAAGCCGCCACTGGCACTTCCTCTAGCAGCTGGAAGCCGCCGCCATTGCTGCCTCCATCTGTGCGGCCTGTGCGCCGCCACCAGGACTTCTCTTCACCACACGGCAGGGATGCCGCAGTCCTCAGTCTTGCTTCCACTCCTGGGCCCTTCCTAGGCGCTGGCGCGTGCCTCTTCAGTTTATTTAAAGGGCCAGCAGTGGGAAAAGCCCGCAGCCCCACCGGAAGCCAGCCTCAGCCCTATAAAAGTGCTCAGTTCCTGTTCTTCGGGGCCTTCATATCTGGAATCCACAGTTGTCTGTGCTCCTCTTTGGATCAAGGTCTTCCGTGGTCTTCACTTGTCTAGATGCGCTTCGATCCATGTCTTTAATGTTCCTGGTCTCATTCCTTGTCGGATCTCCTTTGTTGCCTTATCCTAGTTCCAGATGTCCTGATGTTCCAGATGTTCAGAAGTTCTGATGTTCCAGAGGTCCCGTTGTTCTGTTGTTCCATTTACTTAAGTCCTGATGTTCCTGAAGTCTTCCAAGTTCCGAGTCTTCCCATCTCCTCGGATGCTCCAGATCACCACCCTGAGGATAAATCCGTATTGATCCGGTTCCTGTTTCTGGTCATTGGAGCCTCGTTTGGTTGGATTCCCTTCCGGCGCTTGTCCTGTTCCCACGTGGTCCTTGACCATCCTTCTCAGGTTGTGTAGGGCGTGCAGTCGGACAGGGTGGTCCATGACCAGCCCATGGCGGGCTGTGTAGGGTACCCTGAGGGACAGTGCCCACCTGTAGCTTCCAAGTTCCAAGTCCTTGTCTTCCAAGTTCCAAGTCCTCAGCCTCCATCTGGCCTCACGCACTCGTCATTCCCAAGCGGCGGGTCTGGAAGGGCTTCCGAGTGGCTGGAGGGCTACTCCTGAGACCAGCATTGCGTTGCTGAGTCTCATTGGTGCGTGTAGGTCCAGCGGAGGGCTGACCCTGCCTTGTTCCTGTTCCAAGTTCCTTGTCTTAGTTCCAGTCCTGTCTTGTTCCTGTTCCGCCCAAGCTTGCATGCCCTCACCTCCCACGGTGTGCCTTGGGGCTCCTCCCTGAGTCATGCCATGGTTCAGGGGATCACGCTCCCCTATGAGCTAGTGACCGCACCTCCATGCTCTCAACATCAGCCGTAGGCTGTGCTCGCAACAGGATACGAAGGCCATGAGCTCGGTGAGCGTGTGCCTGTGACGGGCTCAAGTTCCTGGATATTTTTTGAATCTTGTTCCTTGCCTAGAGAATTTTTGCTCCTAATTTTCTGGACTCTTTTGCCTAGTTAATTTTTTTTTTTTTTGCTGTTTGATTCATTTTTTGGTGTGTCTGGATTTTTATGACCCGCAGGAGGCACATGCATCCAGTTGTTTTTTCAAGCCATTCCAGTCCTGGAGCTCCTCCTGACAAGTAGGAGGTGCCTGCACTAGTTCCAGAGACCATCTTTGTTTGGTTCCGCAGAGATGTGGGGTTCCATCCTGGGTTCCACACAACCTGCAGGAGGTGCTAGTGCCCAGGTTTCCACATCATCATTACTAAACTCTGTTTCTTTGCTGAGCATCATCAAGCTTCAGGGAGTGTATGTCTACTTGAATCAGATTACAGCAACTCTAGGTCCTTGGGTTTGATCAACCTGCAAGAGGCACCTGCACCCTAGGCCTAGCTTCGTTCCGCCAGTTCCTATTCAGCTCATGTTTTCCTCAGCTTGGTGCTTGTCATGGGACTAATTACAGCTACCATTCCAATGCTGCTCTGCACAAGTGGGATGTCCAGCTTCAAATTCCATCCCAAAGTTCCTGAGATATCACCTTGTTGGGTCTCTTCGCCTTAATTTCACCATGGCAAGTTGTCTCTAGTCCACAGCTTGTAAACCATCATCCTTCTGGTATCCTTTGCACAGCTTCTGAGCTGCTAAAGTCCAGATTGGGAAATATGAGTTGTTATTCATCCGCCCATCTGATGCTGTCGCTGCTGCCAGACAAAGGTCTGTAATTGCCACCTTCAGGCTTGTCTGGAAAGCCCGCATGGTTCTTCTGCTCAGTTTCCACCAGGAAGGACCCCTTGCTCCATCTATGGACTGCTCTTCAAGGATGATCAAATCTTGCCAGCCTTAGTTGTTTCCACCTATAATGGAAATGAGCGTCTAACAGTCTCTGCTGGAATCCCCGATTGTCTTCTAGCCTTGCCTTCTGGAGTTTACCATCTATCAAGTCATTCTGGAGATCCTCTTCAAGAAATGGTTCCTTGTATAAAGCTGGGCATGTAATTCTGTTGACCATCTAACGCCTTATGGAATAACTCCTCGCAGTATAGGAGCCCACGTTAACATGTGGATTATACTTGAGATGCAACTTCCTTCTTGACCTTATTAAAGGGTCTTATCTATCTGGTCTTACAAGAGTTTGGGTTCAGTAACCCTGTGCATCTCTCCATTACATCTGTCAACTGCAATTCCATGTGCCATCTACCATCAAAAGTATAGAATACGCCCTAACACCAGTTTTCCATCTTTTGAGTAATGTTTGGACTGTCTCGCTCTACCTGGCACTCCTCGTACCAATGTTCATCTAAACATGTGGTATCTGTAAGTTTGCACTCTCCTGGTATACCATCTTGCATCCAAAATTCCAACAGTGATGCCCTAAACCTACTATCTGGCTATTGCTTTCAAGAGGGAGATGCTGTGGAGGTGTTTCTCACCACATATTGATTTAATAAAAACCTGAACTGGACCATCTCTTAAGATGCTATTACTACCTCTGTGCCTTCAATTCAACCTGGGTCATATCTTCTTTTGAGTTTTATCGTGTGTCTACGTTGTCTTCAGTATGTTGTTTCACCTCATCGCTTCCGTTCCTTCCAAGCTTTGAAGATCTTGTGTTTGGACATCCAAGTTCCCCAGATGGCATAGAAGATATGCCATCTTGTCTTCAACCGTAGAGGAGAGGCAGAAGAGGGTGCTTTGAGGAGGGGGTGCTGTTGTGTCCCTGCTCGTGGACCTCATCCTGAGAGCAGGCCCTCCACCTTACCGCCTTCACCGCTGCCGGGACACTCTGCTTGCGCCCCGGACCTGGCACTGCCACCACTGCCTTATGTGGCAAGAAGAGCCACCACCGGTGTATCTTTTCATGGCCTGGTGCCACCAGCATCCCTCCATCGCGGCAGGAGGCCGCTGCTGCAGATTCCACCTCTAGCGGCAGGAGCCGCCACCGCCACTGCCTTGATTTCCGCGGCCTAGTGCCACTCCAGGACGCCCTCACCTTTGCAGCAGGGAGCCGCCGCTGTTTTTTACCTTCGTGGCCTAAGTGCCGCCACTGCTGGCTCCGCCTCCAGTGGGGAAGTTGCCACTGGGACTTTCTCTGGCAGCTGGAAGTGCTGCCGCCAGGACCTCTCTTCGCCATGCAGCAGGGACACCTATGTCCTTGGTCCTTCTTCCACTCCTGGGCCCTTCCTAGGTGCTGGTGCCCGCCTCTTCAGTTTATTTAAAGGGGCAATGGCAGGAAAAGCCCACAGCCCCACTGGAAGCCAGCCTCAGCTTGTTTCCTGCTTCAGCCCTATAAAAGGGCTCAGTTCCTGTTCTGCAGGGCCTTCATATCTGGAATCCACAGTTGTCTGTGCTCCTCTTCGGATCAAGGTCTTCCGTGGTCTTCACTTGTCTAGATGGCGCTTCATTCCATGTCTTTAATGTTCCTGGTCTCATTCCTCGTCGGAGCTCCTTCATTGCCTTGTCCTAGTTCCAGATGTCCTGATGTTCCAGATGTTCAGAAGTCCTGATGTTCCAGAGGTCACGTTGTTCTGTTGTTCCATTTCCTGAAGTCCTGATGTTCCTGAAGTCTTCCAAGTTCTGAGACTTCCCAGCTCCTCAAGTCCTCCAGATCATCACCCCGAGGATAAATCCGTATTGATCTGGTTCCAGTTTCCGGTCATTGGAGCC
Source organism: Rhinatrema bivittatum (assembly GCF_901001135.1). NCBI lineage: Eukaryota > Metazoa > Chordata > Amphibia > Gymnophiona > Rhinatrematidae > Rhinatrema > Rhinatrema bivittatum. The sequence goes on from NC_042618.1 coordinate 155,647,761, forward strand.
TCGTTTGGTTGGTTCTCCTTCCGGCGCTTGTCCCATTCCCACATGGTCCATGCCAGTCTTCTCAGGTTGAGTAGGGCGCGCAGTTGGACAGGGTGGTCCGTGACCAGCCCATGGCGGGCTGTGTAGGGTGCCCTGAGGGACAGTGATCACCTGTACCTTCCAAGTTCCAAGTCCTCGTCTGACTCTTCTAAGTTCCAAGTCCTTAGCCTCCATCTGGCCTCATGCACTCGTCATTCCCAAGCAGTGGGTCCAGAAGGGCTTCCGAGTGGCTGGAGGGCTACTCCTGAGACCAGCATTACGTTGCTGGGTCTCATTGTTGCATGTAGGTCCAGCGGAAGGCTGACCCTGCCTTGTTCCTGTTCCGAGTTCCTTCCTTAGTTCTAGTTCTGTCTTGTTCCTGTTCTGCCCATGCTTGCATGCCCTCACCTCCCATGGTGTGCCTTGGGGCTCCTCCCTGAGTCATTTATTTATTTTATTTTATTTATTTAACGGTTTTATATACCGACATTCATCAATGATATCACATCGGTTCACAGCGAAACAAGAAACTAGTGCCTGTGGCGGCGCTTTACATCGAACAAGTTTAACATAATACAATTAGAACATATTGAAACATAATAATTAGAGAGTAAGGAAAGGTAGGGGAAATAAAGCATTAATCTAAAATTAAAATAACATGAATACAAGAGGGTAAAAAGAGAAAAAAGGAGGAAAAGTGACAGAAGAATGAAATTAGATTAATAAATTAGTGTAGGCAAAGATTGCAGGTATATACAAAATGTACAATTATAGGGAATAACATGAAATATCAAATGTGAAGGGAAGGGGTGAGGAGAGTGGGGGAGAAGAAGGGGTAGGGAGGGGGTAGGGTAATACAGAAGGGAGTGAGAGGAGGAATGATGTATGCTTAGGGAGAAACCAGTTCGAGGGGGGGACTCATCCGCATTTAGTGAAAATCTGGGTCAAGGGGGACAGAGATGGGACATGGGGACATGGGGACATGGGACATGGGACATGGGACATGGGACAGAGATGGGACATGGGACATGGGGACATGGCATGGGTCAGGGCTCATGATCTCCTATGAGCTAGTGACCGCGCCTCCATGCTCTCAATACCAGCCATAGGCCGTGCTCGCAACAGCTCACTATGGTCTGCTGGATAGATCCTTTCATTGTCCCTCAGGTCAGCATTTCTCAACCTGGTCATCAGGATTATGAGCTAAAATGTTGCTTATAACTTTTTACACTTTATTAGAATAACTGGTTCACATTTATCATGCTCACCACAATAGGGGAAAAACCAAACAAATAATATGTGCTCTAATATCCCACCTCAGATAGAGGATTTTAAACAAAAAAATTTTTGGTATGAAATGACCGTATCGGCAAGCCTGGCGACGTGCTCCTAATTGCTTATAAGGAGCCGTCCGGACTTTTCATCATTTACGGTCACAGTCTTTGTTTTCCAGATTTTTCATATAACTTATTTGTTTTCTATATATTCAATTTTTCAATTTTTAATTATTTTTAGCATTTTAGATATCCACTGGACAAGAAGAGGTAGCTCGACACCCGGCCGATATTTCGCTTCTGCTCGATTCATTTCTAGACCGACGGAAGCAGCTGCTTGGACTGTCCAAGATGAAGGATATTGGGTAGTCTTTTATTACAAGAAGAGACCGCTATTTAATGAAAATGTTTGGCGGGCAAGAATAAGATACGCTCCCGAAGAAGCAGTGCTTTAAAATTTGGCGGGAGCTGTTTGATTGGGTGTACGCTCCTGAAGAAGCAGAAGCGAAACATCGGCCGGGTGTCGAGCTACCTCTTCTTGTCCAGTGGATATCTAAAATGCTAAAAATAATTAAAAATTGAAAAATTGAATATATAGAAAACAAATAAGTTATATGAAAAATCTGGAAAACAAAGACTGTGACCGTAAATGATGAAAAGTCCGGACGGCTCCTTATAAGCAATTAGGCGCACGTCGCCAGGCTTGCCGATACGGTCATTTCATACCAAAAATTTTTTTGTTTAAAATCTTCTATCTGAGGTGGGATATTAGAGCACATATTATTTGTTTGGTTTTTCCCCTATTGTGGTGAGTGTAATACATTGGAAAAACAGGAGCTCTTGTTTGTAATTCTATGTCACATTTATCATGACATTGTTTCCTCCTTATACATTTTTCCAGTCTTCCACAGCTGTGAGTACTGTATTTATGCTTTACATATACCAATGTGCTGTCTGTATGAGCTTCCAGTGAGAATCAACACACGACAGAGACCCAATTTACTTAGATTCATAATGGTGAGAAAAGTTAATATTGCTTTAAGCATGAAACATCAAAATAAAAAAGAGAACACTTAATAATTTTAACTGCCAGATAAATGATTTAAGCTTATTTTGCTAGCAGTAGTGCTTATCGAGTGGGTCTCAGTAAGGATTTATCTCTAACAAGGACATGAAATGCAAAGAACCTTTAATTCAGTATAGTAGCAAGAGATTGATGGGGAACCCTGTACATCTCAGAATGTTCACGGTTCAGACTGGTTCTTGGGACTCTGCCCCGTCTCTGTGAACATTCGCCTTTTAAAGGAGTTAGCTTTCAGGGCTCAGGTGGGAAAGCCAGAATAGCTGGCTGTGGCTTGCTGCACTGCTGTTCATCCTGACACTTTGCGCAGTGTGAGAGTGTTTAATAATTCCAAGCCCAGCCTACAGATAAGGAAACTCTGGTGTCACATCACAGCCGACGGTGCTAGTGAGAGATTTGCCGTCAAACAATATTGCAGCTGTAGCTATTCATTTGCAGAAATAAAAACAGCAGAATGGAAATGGAGAAGGGGGGTGGTAGATGGGAGGAGGACATTTTAAAGGGCTTTCTTCCTCATTTTTCACAGCAAAGTCTCCAGTGCCAGGGTCCTTTTTTTTTTCCTGCCTCCTCCACTGGCTTATTGTTTCTGCACATGTCTCCACTGCAATTCTGTTAATAGGCTCTGGATCATTTCCCAGAGAAAAAATACTGGGGTAAAATACTGTGGCAAAACTATAATTATTTCACTATAGTATATTTATAGAAATTATTATCCTAATAAGCGTTCAATTTATAAGAAAGAATTTCTTATCACAGTTCCAATGCAGCCATTCCTATGGATTAATTCTTGTTATAAGAACATGTCACTTCTAAGAACCATTTTAAAGACTACTTACTGTATCATTTTCTAGTAGTACCTATAGTATTTACCATAAGCAATATTTACTGTGGAAAGAGTATGCTACAATTTACAATAATATAGGCAGCATAGTTAATTAGACTATAATACAAGTATATAAAGCTACGTAGACATACAAATATAGCTTATGCTTATATACATACATAGATAAAATATATAATCAGAGGTCCTATACGCGACACAATATTCACCAAATGAATCATTTATTTATTATTTAACACATTCAATATAAATTATCCTCCTCTAATACATAGGAACTCCTAACTAGACAATGGAATAAAAATCTCAATCATTCATTACCCCCAGTCATACTTTACACATACATACCATCCTCTAAAAAATACTCCAACATGATTAGTGTGTTTAACAAATATCTTGTGAACATTTCATATAATATACAATTTGCTCTCTCTCAGTGTATACCTCATGAAATATTAAATGTCTCTCTTATATGTTTATATGCCCTTTATATGCCCGACGACGATCTCGTTTCGTCCACCGTAGCAGACTTCCTCAGGGATATGTTCAAAAACACAATAATCAATCACGTTGAAGTTAAATATTGCACTTCCCGATCACCATAAAAAACACCCTGTTTCTTCTCATAACCCTACTCCATAAAGTGCCTTCCCACGTCCAGCAGGAACTCCTGAAACAGTACACAAATAAAATACTTTTTTATCAATGCTAACAGGTTCTCATAATAATAACCATCACTTTCTTGAGTCAGTTAAATCCCCTCCATACCGAAACTCATAGCGAAGTAACCGAACAAACTCTTTCTACTTCCGTGTCCACATTACTGCCGTACTTCATCAATTATGGCTTCCCTTCACCTCCTACAATCATGTACAAATGAAATAAATTTTATATATATTCTAATTCAAACAGATTCACATAATAATATACATCCCGTTCCAATGTTAATTCAATCCCCTCCATGCCAAAACGTAAACTCACCATGTCTCATGGCGAGGTAACCAGCTGCACTCTTTTTACTTGCTTCTCCGTATATTCTTAAAAGGACTATTAGTATTTACGATATTGTCAAGCTTCTCCAGTTGAGACTTCCCTTCATCTCCTGAAATCCAAATATCTATTATATATGTTCCTCTACCATAACTACCTAATTAGAACAAAGCCGAGCTATACCACAGCTTAAACTCACGTACCTTTCACTAAGACCACCAAACACATCTACTTCTTGAATATTTCTTAAACCCGACACGTTGTCCTCTTCCGATTCGGCACGCTATACTCAAACGGTCTGCTCCCAGGAAGTGGCCATATCCTTTTGAATTGACTCTCCACCAATTGGAGCCATGCCCCGCGGATGTGTTGAATGTGTAAAGCTTTATTCAAACAAATGAAAGTTACCTCCACTCCTAACACCCGTAAAATATCTCACTACGGTATAGAAACGATGCAACATACCTACGCCAATTCTGCGTGTATGAAGCTGAATTTTGCCCTTCTAAAGCTTTATCCAAACATATAAGTATCACCATAGTATAGAAACAGTTCAAAATCTCTGCATATCCGAGTAAAAACTCATCTGTGATGCAATACATAATTCAAGGAATATCCTAATCTCATATCAAACCAGCTTAACATCATATATTAATAAAATGCCTCCCATTCCAATGACTCATTTAACCCCTTTGGACGTACAGTGTTCCACTGAAAAATATATTTTTGTTCAATTTTATGCATGATGTGTGTCACTTCTCACTGAGTCTTAATGTTACATTGCTGTATTACAAAAAACCGTACCTGATCTACTGTGTGTCCTGCCTCCATCCAGTGTGCCACCAAAGGTGCACCCTCTTTAACAGTTCTTAATCTACTTTTGTGTTCCGTGATTCTCAACCTAATTTTCTGGTAGTGTAGCCAATATATACAAGTTCACATGGGCACACTATCCCATAAATTACCATGGCCGAGTCACAGGTAAAATTCCCTCTCAATACAAAAGGTTGTTTCCATTGGGCTGGCTTAAATGTTTGGATTTCCAAAACATTTTCGCACACTGAACATCCTGAGCATTTATGTTGTCCCCATTGTACTGAAGGTACAGCGATATCCATTTTTGATAACAACGATCTCATGTTGGTTCCTCGCTTCATAGCAAAAATTGGGGGTTCATTGAATCCCGGTAATGCTTTTACCAACTGCCAATGCTTCAATATGCATTTCTTAATTTGATGTGCCTTAGTGGAAAATGGTAACGTACAAATTGATCTCACCACTGTACTACGTGGACTGGGTTGTAATAAATTCTCTCGGTTGGCATATAAGGCTCTTTTATAAGCCCCTCTAATACATTTATGTGGATAACCTCTTTCTTCGAATTTTTCCATTAGCCTTTTGGCCATAACTTTATATTCCTGTACAGACGAACAAATCCGCCTGTACCTAAGGAACTGACTGATCGGTATACTTTCCTTTAATTTCTTGGGATGAAAGCTCTGGAAGTGCAGTGTAGTATTGCGGTCCGTGGGTTTAGTATACACGGAAAAAGTCAATGTGCCATCCTGTACAGCGATCATCATGTCCAAAAAAGGTAACTGTACTACACTCGATTGAAAAGTGAACTGTAAGTGAGGATCACACTCATTTACGTATTGGATGAATTGAATGAGAGCCTCTTCATCACCTAACCAAATAAAAAACACATCATCTATGTATCTTTTGAAGAATGAAATGCATGAGAAATATTGAGATGTGTAAATGAATTTGTCTTCAAAAATTCCTACATAAAGACAAGCTACCGAAGGGGCTAAAGGAGAACCCATCGGAATCCCTTTTGTTTGGGTGAACATATGATTGATTACTGCTTTTCTAGTTGCTCTTATACCTGTTTTACTTAGAGAGATATTAATTAAAGCCAAAGCTTCTTGTTGGGGTATGTTCGTATAAAGTGCCGTAATGTCTGCCGTAACTAATTTTGACCCCCGTTTGATGTTACTAATCTGTCCTGAACTGCTTATAAAATCTGTGGTATCTCTGACATAGGACTTAATATTTTTAACCAAAGGTTGTAATATATGGTCAATGAATTTGGCTGCGTTCTCAAACACGGATCCTCGCCCCGATACGATGGGCCGTCCAGGGGGTTTCACTAGAGACTTGTGTATCTTTGGAACAAAATATATATAAGGAGTAGTGAAAGCCTCAATATGTAAATATTTTGCCTCCTTATGCAAGATGACACTCTGCTCCTTTGCTCTCCTAACAATCTGATTAATGTTAGTCATGATGTCACGCCCTGGATCACCATTTATCTTACTATAAAAATCAGTGTTATTCAAATGTGACCAAGCTTCGGCATCATAATCTACGGTATCCATTATGACTAACGCGCCTCCCTTATCGGCTCCCTGTATAGTGATATCAGTATCCTCCCGTAAACGGTGGATAGTATCCATATCCTGTAAAGATGTGTTGAACTTCAACCATTCTTTTTGTTGCTCAATACAAGCTAGGTCGTTCATTACCATCGTCTCAAATGCCAACAAAAGGGGATGCGGAGGCTCTACCACCGGAACCCACTTGGACGGTTTATATAATTGATCCTTAACATCCATAGAAGATGGTCCAAAAAAATCTCTTAGTCGCAAGCGTCTAAAGAATTTGTGTATCTCAATCTGTGTAGAAAAGCTGTTGTATCTGTTAACCGGGATGAAAGACATCCCCTTACCTAACAAATTCAATGTGGATTCACCCAGGTTTTTTGAAGACAAATTAACAACATTATTCTTCTGGTCTGTGTCATTGTATTTTTTAACGACGAAAATTATATGGTTCCCTGTGACCATAAGATTTTCTAGATTTGTAATTATGATCCCCTCGAGAGCCTCTACCTCTCACTACTGTGGTGTCTGTAATACCACGATTCTCTTCGTGATGCACTTCGTGATGCACTACTGGAGTTTTGAACCTCACCTGTCTAGTGCTATCTTTTTCATGTACATTCTCATCTCCTTCGGAAGAATCCTCCGAAGATGAGGAAAAATTACCCTTATGTTTGTATCTATATGCTTTACGAATTTGCATCCACGGATACACGTATCCTGTAGTGTAATCTTTCTCATCTCTTTCAAACTTAGAAAGCTTCATTTGTTTGATCTCATTTCGATATTCTTCTAACTGCTTCTGATGTTCTTCTAACTGGGAACTAAATAAATCTATAGAGAAAGTAGTTTGTAATTTAGAGGCTTCGGATTCAATTTCTTTATGTATAACCTCTAATTGTGATTTCACATTAGCTACAATCAAAATCATTAAATCGTGGCTACATTTATTTAATATAGAATTCCATCGTTCTACAAAAGACTCATCATTTGGAAAAAGATGGGGTTCCTTATTCATTCGGAGACCTCTTGGTATTCGATTACAATGTACATATTCTCCCAACGTTGCTGCATGTAACTCCATACGTATAAGCTTGCGTTTGGATTTCACAAACGCGTTCCAATCGCCCTCACTAGTCTGGGCGCCAGTGGTTTTGTCAAATAGCCTAAATCCTGCAATAATATCCGCTGAATCCTGGTCTGAATAACTATACATGTTTGTACTATATATGGCTCGATCACGGGGTACTGACTCTGTAAACACTCTAAACTATACCCCTGCACATAGGGGAAACCTGAACAGGTACACACAATTAGTGCAGTGCCTCTGTCTATATCACAGATAAAATATATAATCAGAGGTCCTATACGCGACACAATATTCACCAAATGAATCATTTATTTATTATTTAACACATTCAATATAAATTATCCTCCTCTAATACATAGGAACTCCTAACTAGACAATGGAATAAAAATCTCAATCATTCATTACCCCCAGTCATACTTTACACATACATACCATCCTCTAAAAAATACTCCAACATGATTAGTGTGTTTAACAAATATCTTGTGAACATTTCATATAATATACAATTTGCTCTCTCTCAGTGTATCCCTCATGAAATATTAAATGTCTCTCTTATATGTTTATATGCCCTTTATATGCCCGACGACGATCTCGTTTCGTCCACCGTAGCAGACTTCCTCAGGGATATGTTCAAAAACACAATAATCAATCACGTTGAAGTTAAATATTGCACTTCCCGATCACCATAAAAAACACCCTGTTTCTTCTCATAACCCTACTCCATAAAGTGCCTTCCCACGTCCAGCAGGAACTCCTGAAACAGTACACAAATAAAATACTTTTTTATCAATGCTAACAGGTTCTCATAATAATAACCATCACTTTCTTGAGTCAGTTAAATCCCCCTCCATACCGAAACTCATAGCGAAGTAACCGAACAAACTCTTTCTACTTCCGTTTCCACATTACTGCCGTACTTCATCAATTATGGCTTCCCTTCACCTCCTACAATCATGTACAAATGAAATAAATTTTATATATATTCTAATTCAAACAGATTCACATAATGATATACATCCCGTTCCAATGTTAGTTCAATCCCCTCCGTGCCAAAACGTAAACTCACCATATCTCATGGCGAGGTAACCAGCTGCCCTCTTTTTACTTGCTTCTCCGTATATTCTTAAAGGACTATTAGTATTTACGATATTGTCAAGCTTCTTCAGTTGAGACTTCCCTTCATCTCCTGAAATCCAAATATCTATTATATATGTTCCTCTACCATAACTACCTAATAGAACAAAGCCGAGCTATACCACAGCTTAAACTCACGTACCTTTCACTAAGACCACCAAACACATCTACTTCTTGAATATTTCTTAAACCCGACACGTTGTCCTCTTCCGATTCGGCACGCTATACTCAAACGGTCTGCTCCCAGGAAGTGGCCATATCCTTTTGAATTGACTCTCCACCAATTGGAGCCATGCCCCGCGGATGTGTTGAATGTGTAAAGCTTTATTCAAACAAATGAAAGTTACCTCCACTCCTAACACCCGTAAAATATCTCACTACGGTATAGAAACGATGCAACATACCTACGCCAATTCTGCGTGTATGAAGCTGAATTTTGCCCTTCTAAAGCTTTATCCAAACATATAAGTATCACCATAGTATAGAAACAGTTCAAAATCTCTGCATATCCGAGTAAAAACTCATCTGTGATGCAATACATAATTCAAGGAATATCCTAATCTCATATCAAACCAGCTTAACATCATATATTAATAAAATGCCTCCCATTCCAATGACTCATTTAACCCCTTTGGACGTACAGTGTTCCACTGAAAAATATATTTTTGTTCAATTTTATGCATGATGTGTGTCACTTCTCCCTGAGTCTTAATGTTACATTGCTGTATTACAAAAAACCGTACCTGATCTACTGTGTGTCCTGCCTCCATCCAGTGTGCCACCAAAGGTGCACCCTCTTTAACAGTTCTTAATCTACTTTTGTGTTCCGTGATTCTCAACCTAATTTTTCTGGTAGTGTAGCCAATATATACAAGTTCACATGGGCACACTATCCCATAAATTACCATGGCCGAGTCACAGGTAAAATTCCCTCTCAATACAAAAGGTTGTTTCCATTGGGCTGGCTTAAATGTTTGGATTTCCAAAACATTTTCGCACACTGAACATCCTGAGCATTTATGTTGTCCCCATTGTACTGAAGGTACAGCGATATCCATTTTTGATAACAACGATCTCATGTTGGTTCCTCGCTTCATAGCAAAAATTGGGGGTTCATTGAATCCCGGTAATGCTTTTACCAACTGCCAATGCTTCAATATGCATTTCTTAATTTGATGTGCCTTAGTGGAAAATGGTAACGTACAAATTGATCTCACCACTGTACTACGTGGACTGGGTTGTAATAAATTCTCTCGGTTGGCATATAAGGCTCTTTTATAAGCCCCTCTAATACATTTATGTGGATAACCTCTTTCTTCGAATTTTTCCATTAGCCTTTTGGCCATAACTTTATATTCCTGTACAGACGAACAAATCCGCCTGTACCTAAGGAACTGACTGATCGGTATACTTTCCTTTAATTTCTTGGGATGAAAGCTCTGGAAGTGCAGTGTAGTATTGCGGTCCATGGGTTTAGTATACACGGAAAAAGTCAATGTGCCATCCTGTACAGCGATCATCATGTCCAAAAAAAGGTAACTGTACTACACTCGATTGAAAAGTGAACTGTAAGTGAGGATCACACTCATTTACGTATTGGATGAATTGAATGAGAGCCTCTTCATCACCTAACCAAATAAAAAACACATCATCTATGTATCTTTTGAAGAATGAAATGCATGAGAAATATTGAGATGTGTAAATGAATTTGTCTTCAAAATTCCTACATAAAGACAAGCTACCGAAGGGGCTAAAGGAGAACCCATCGGAATCCCTTTTGTTTGGGTGAACATATGATTGATTACTACTGCTTTTCTAGTTGCTCTTATACCTGTTTTACTTAGAGAGATATTAATTAAAGCCAAAGCTTCTTGTTGGGGTATGTTCGTATAAAGTGCCGTAATATCTGCCGTAACTAATTTTGACCCCCGTTTGATGTTACTAATCTGTCCTGAACTGCTTATAAAATCTGTGGTATCTCTGACATAGGACTTAATATTTTTAACCAAAGGTTGTAATATATGGTCAATGAATTTGGCTGCGTTCTCAAACACGGATCCTCGCCCCGATACGATGGGCCGTCCAGGGGGTTTCACTAGAGACTTGTGTATCTTTGGAACAAAATATATATAAGGAGTAGTGAAAGCCTCAATATGTAAATATTTTGCCTCCTTATGCGAGATGACACTCTGCTCCTTTGCTCTCCTAACAATCTGATTAATGTTAGTCATGATGTCACGCCCTGGATCACCATTTATCTTACTATAAAAATCAGTGTTATTCAAATGTGACCAAGCTTCGGCATCATAATCTACGGTATCCATTATGACTAACGCGCCTCCCTTATCGGCTCCCTGTATAGTGATATCAGTATCCTCCCGTAAACGGTGGATAGTATCCATATCCTGTAAAGATGTGTTGAACTTCAACCATTCTTTTTGTTGCTCAATACAAGCTAGGTCGTTCATTACCATCGTCTCAAATGCCAACAAAAGGGGATGCGGAGGCTCTACCGGAACCCACTTGGACGGTTTATATAATTGATCCTTAACATCCATAGAAGATGGTCCAAAAAAATCTCTTAGTCGCAAGCGTCTAAAGAATTTGTGTATCTCAATCTGTGTAGAAAAGCTGTTGTATCTGTTAACCGGGATGAAAGACATCCCCTTACCTAACAAATTCAATGTGGATTCACCCAGGTTTTTTGAAGACAAATTAACAACATTATTCTTCTGGTCTGTGTCATTGTATTTTTTAACGACGAAAATTATATGGTTCCCTGTGACCATAAGATTTTCTAGATTTGTAATTATGATCCCCTCGAGAGCCTCTACCTCTCACTTCTGTGGTGTCTGTAATACCACGATTCTCTTCGTGATGCACTTCGTGATGCACTACTGGAGTTTTGAACCTCACCTGTCTAGTGCTATCTTTTTCATGTACATTCTCATCTCCTTCGGAAGAATCCTCCGAAGATGAGGAAAATTACCCTTATGTTTGTATCTATATGCTTTACGAATTTGCATCCACGGATACACGTATCCTGTAGTGTAATCTTTCTCATCTCTTTCAAACTTAGAAAGCTTCATTTGTTTGATCTCATTTCGATATTCTTCTAACTGCTTCTGATGTTCTTCTAACTGGGAACTAAATAAATCTATAGAGAAAGTAGTTTGTAATTTAGAGGCTTCGGATTCAATTTCTTTATGTATAACCTCTAATTGTGATTTAACATTAGCTACAATCAAAATCATTAAATCGTGGCTACATTTATTTAATATAGAATTCCATCGTTCTACAAAAGACTCATCATTTGGAAAATAAATGTTGTTAATTTGTCTTCAAAAAACCTGGGTGAATCCACATTGAATTTGTTAGGTAAGGGGATGTCTTTCATCCCGGTTAACAGATACAACAGCTTTTCTACACAGATTGAGATACACAAATTCTTTAGACGCTTGCGACTAAGAGATTTTTTTGGACCATCTTCTATGGATGTTAAGGATCAATTATATAAACCGTCCAAGTGGGTTCCGGTAGAGCCTCCGCATCCCCTTTTGTTGGCATTTGAGACGATGGTAATGAACGACCTAGCTTGTATTGAGCAACAAAAAGAATGGTTGAAGTTCAACACATCTTTACAGGATATGGATACTATCCACCGTTTACGGGAGGATACCGATATCACTATACAGGGAGCCGATAAGGGAGGCGCGTTAGTCATAATGGATACCGTAGATTATGATGCCGAAGCTTGGTCACATTTGAATAACACTGATTTTTATAGTAAGATAAATGGTGATCCAGGGCGTGACATCATGACTAACATTAATCAGATTGTTAGGAGAGCAAAGGAGCAGAGTGTCATCTCGCATAAGGAGGCAAAATATTTACATATTGAGGCTTTCACTACTCCTTATATATATTTTGTTCCAAAGATACACAAGTCTCTAGTGAAACCCCCTGGACGGCCCATCGTATCGGGGCGAGGATCCGTGTTTGAGAACGCAGCCAAATTCATTGACCATATATTACAACCTTTGGTTAAAAATATTAAGTCCTATGTCAGAGATACCACAGATTTTATAAGCAGTTCAGGACAGATTAGTAACATCAAACGGGGGTCAAAATTAGTTACGGCAGACATTACGGCACTTTATACGAACATACCCCAACAAGAAGCTTTGGCTTTAATTAATATCTCTCTAAGTAAAACAGGTATAAGAGCAACTAGAAAAGCAGTAATCAATCATATGTTCACCCAAACAAAAGGGATTCCGATGGGTTCTCCTTTAGCCCCTTCGGTAGCTTGTCTTTATGTAGGAATTTTTGAAGACAAATTCATTTACACATCTCAATATTTCTCATGCATTTCATTCTTCAAAAGATACATAGATGATGTGTTTTTTATTTGGTTAGGTGATGAAGAGGCTCTCATTCAATTCATCCAATACGTAAATGAGTGTGATCCTCACTTACAGTTCACTTTTCAATCGAGTGTAGTACAGTTACCTTTTTTGGACATGATGATCGCTGTACAGGATGGCACATTGACTTTTTCCGTGTATACTAAACCCATGGACCGCAATACTACACTGCACTTCCAGAGCTTTCATCCCAAGAAATTAAAGGAAAGTATACCGATCAGTCAGTTCCTTAGGTACAGGCGGATTTGTTCGTCTGTACAGGAATATAAAGTTATGGCCAAAAGGCTAATGGAAAAATTCGAAGAAAGAGGTTATCCACATAAATGTATTAGAGGGGCTTATAAAAGAGCCTTATATGCCAACCGAGAGAATTTATTACAACCCAGTCCACGTAGTACAGTGGTGAGATCAATTTGTACGTTACCATTTTCCACTAAGGCACATCAAATTAAGAAATGCATATTGAAGCATTGGCAGTTGGTAAAAGCATTACCGGGATTCAATGAACCCCCAATTTTTGCTATGAAGCGAGGAACCAACATGAGATCGTTGTTATCAAAAATGGATATCGCTGTACCTTCAGTACAATGGGGACAACATAAATGCTCAGGATGTTCAGTGTGCGAAAATGTTTTGGAAATCCAAACATTTAAGCCAGCCCAATGGAAACAACCTTTTGTATTGAGAGGGAATTTTACCTGTGACTCGGCCATGGTAATTTATGGGATAGTGTGCCCATGTGAACTTGTATATATTGGCTACACTACCAGAAAAATTAGGTTGAGAATCACGGAACACAAAAGTAGATTAAGAACTGTTAAAGAGGGTGCACCTTTGGTGGCACACTGGATGGAGGCAGGACACACAGTAGATCAGGTACGGTTTTTTGTAATACAGCAATGTAACATTAAGACTCAGTGAGAAGTGACACACATCATGCATAAAATTGAACAAAAATATATTTTTCAGTGGAACACTGTACGTCCAAAGGGGTTAAATGAGTCATTGGAATGGGAGGCATTTTATTAATATATGATGTTAAGCTGGTTTGATATGAGATTAGGATATTCCTTGAATTATGTATTGCATCACAGATGAGTTTTTACTCGGATATGCAGAGATTTTGAACTGTTTCTATACTATGGTGATACTTATATGTTTGGATAAAGCTTTAGAAGGGCAAAATTCAGCTTCATACACGCAGAATTGGCGTAGGTATGTTGCATCGTTTCTATACCGTAGTGAGATATTTTACGGGTGTTAGGAGTGGAGGTAACTTTCATTTGTTTGAATAAAGCTTTACACATTCAACACATCCGCGGGGCATGGCTCCAATTGGTGGAGAGTCAATTCAAAAGGATATGGCCACTTCCTGGGAGCAGACCGTTTGAGTATAGCGTGCCGAATCGGAAGAGGACAACGTGTCGGGTTTAAGAAATATTCAAGAAGTAGATGTGTTTGGTGGTCTTAGTGAAAGGTACGTGAGTTTAAGCTGTGGTATAGCTCGGCTTTGTTCTAATTAGGTAGTTATGGTAGAGGAACATATATAATAGATATTTGGATTTCAGGAGATGAAGGGAAGTCTCAACTGGAGAAGCTTGACAATATCGTAAATACTAATAGTCCTTTTAAGAATATACGGAGAAGCAAGTAAAAAGAGTGCAGCTGGTTACCTCGCCATGAGACATGGTGAGTTTACGTTTTGGCATGGAGGGGATTGAATTAACATTGGAACGGGATGTATATTATTATGTGAATCTGTTTGAATTAGAATATATATAAAATTTATTTCATTTGTACATGATTGTAGGAGGTGAAGGGAAGCCATAATTGATGAAGTACGGCAGTAATGTGGACACGGAAGTAGAAAGAGTTTGTTCGGTTACTTCGCTATGAGTTTCGGTATGGAGGGGGATTTAACTGACTCAAGAAAGTGATGGTTATTATTATGAGAACCTGTTAGCATTGATAAAAAAGTATTTTATTTGTGTACTGTTTCAGGAGTTCCTGCTGGACGTGGGAAGGCACTTTATGGAGTAGGGTTATGAGAAGAAACAGGGTGTTTTTTATGGTGATCGGGAAGTGCAATATTTAACTTCAACGTGATTGATTATTGTGTTTTTGAACATATCCCTGAGGAAGTCTGCTACGGTGGACGAAACGAGATCGTCGTCGGGCATATAAAGGGCATATAAACATATAAGAGAGACATTTAATATTTCATGAGGTATACACTGAGAGAGAGCAAATTGTATATTATATGAAATGTTCACAAGATATTTGTTAAACACACTAATCATGTTGGAGTATTTTTTAGAGGATGGTATGTATGTGTAAAGTATGACTGGGGGTAATGAATGATTGAGATTTTTATTCCATTGTCTAGTTAGGAGTTCCTATGTATTAGAGGAGGATAATTTATATTGAATGTGTTAAATAATAAATAAATGATTCATTTGGTGAATATTGTGTCGCGTATAGGACCTCTGATTATATATTTTATCTGTGATATAGACAGAGGCACTGCACTAATTGTGTGTACATATATACATACATACACATTCAGTACCTGTCACATAAAATATTACTTCTATTGTAATAAAATAGTTTTTTTGTACAAGTTATAGATGGAGAATCAGATAGCTGGGGGGAAGAGAAAGAGACCCCTGTAGTAAATTAGACCAATGCAATCAGAGAGCTCTCTATTTTGATGGAATATCTACATTTTATCTAGTTTTAGGATTACTAGGTTTGCATTGCCTAACAATATCTAATATATTACTGAAATGTATTTGCGAAGTATCACAAGGCTGTGGGAACTCCATTAACCAATTTGATCAAATTCATCACTACCATGACTATTCATGAAATAGGCTTATTATTTTACTGAAATCCAATTCATACTCACAAGTAAATTTTTAAAAAACCTTATTCATCTCTTATGCTATATTGATGCCCAAGATTCCCTTTTTACTAGCCAAGGTGCCAGAATCCTGATGTATCATACTTTGTAACTGTGAAAAAAATATTTCATAAAATTGTGGGATGTCACAGAAACCATCTGTAATGCCATTTATAATATGACTAATGCCAAAGGTTGGTGGACTGTCTGTCCATAGTTCAAATTCTCTGAACTTTTGCATATTTGCATTAGAACCTTAACATTCTTCCAGTGATGTTTTTCTATTACATCTCTCTTTGGGGTATCTGGACCCAGCGCAAGCAACTCGTATTTTAAAATGACCCAATTAGTATTGCCAGTGATGCCCAGGATTATAAACTCTGGCACTAAATATGACCTATGCCTATGCCTATACCAATACTGTATCTCTAACATCATCCACATAGATACGGAGATCCCTACAACAATCTTCATTGTGATACTATCACTGTATGTTAAAAAGCTTTGCTTTTAACTCTTATACTATTGTGGTGCCCCCCCCCCCACCCCAACCTCCAGGTCCAGACTATGAAATACTCCTATGCTTGGGGTGGGGAGTACCACATGAGAAATTATATTCACTATTATGATTTAGCCTGAATGGGGGATGAGACAGTCGCCTTGATACCACAATTCTATGCCTTTCCCAAACAACCCCTCACTTGTGGAACCACAGAACAGATAAAATAATCACACCAGAATAAAACAGTAATTAACCCTTTTACTAATATTGTGTAAGTAGACAGTAAATCCAACCAGAACATTAAATTGGAAAAGTACAGTGGTGAAGTATAATATAAACTTTCACTTTTCGTATTTTAAATCAAGCAATGCAAAACTAACACTGGGTATGGCCTGTTAGCCAGGACAACCAACATACTCATATGGATAGTAAAAAAAAAATAAAGCACTCTAACAGAGAAAGGTTGGTGAGGGGAAGCAGTAAAGTACTCAGCTTTTAAAATTGGCTTTATCCCCAAGTACTTAAAAACGGTGGAAGGGGAAACAAATCCACCCACATTTTACCAGTTTGTAAAGGAAGAACCCTGTCACAAACACAAAATTTTGTGGAAAAAAAATCAAGAAAATGGAGAAGTCCCTCTTAATGGTGAAGTTGACTAGATGACAACCCAAATAGATGAGCACTGTAGTATGGGAAAAGTCTCTCTCTACTGGGAGCTTCCCTAAATGGTTTACTTAGTACTAAACAGAAAACTGGCCTGGTTTCAGTCTCATACAGAAAGACCATGGTCCACTAGTTTTTCTTTCCCATAACCGGCCAGCAAGGGTTTATGCTTAACTGCTTAGACTGAAGCAGCTATGATGAGATACTGAATTTGTGAAAAAGGCAAGGAAATAGACATTCTTCCTTCTCTGCTAACATACTCTCTGTGCAAAGTTTAGAACACTTAACACAGTCTCTTAAGAGAGTGATCCAGCCATGTGGTGCTACCACATCACCATAGCAAAGGTTGTGATGTGGTGATGTGGTAACACATCTTCCAGCTTTGCAAGAAAGACTAAAAAAAAAACCCTCAAAAAAACCCCAGCCATTTGACGGCTTATAAAAGATTACATATCCAAATAATTAGCATTATTTATGAACCTTCCAAGTAAGTTCTTCGAACTAACATGGAAACCCAACAACTTAGAAACCAGAACACCTACAACACTAAAGGAGATCACACTGCAGAAGTCTTTGCAAAATTCCTCCTGGATAAAATCCAAACTATATACTTCTTCTCTGATGCATCTCTATCTCACATAACATAGGTTTCACCAAAGCATCTTTGGCAGGAGCACTCCAACTCCATCCATACAGCATCCCATTATTTGACTTTAGAATTATCATGCCCTAAGAGGTGTTAAAAATCCTTCAAAGAAATAGCCAATCTATGAACCCTTTAGAATTAATATCCCAACCCTCCCACCCAGATTTATCTGAAACCTGAAACAGGACTTCATCCCATGTCTATCCTCCATAACCAATACATCTTATCTCAAGAATCCATACCAAGCTCATTTAAAAAGCCTATCACCAACCTAAAGCAACCAGGTTCTGATCCAAAAATAATTGATCATTATCATTCAGTTTCCAGCCTCTCCTATCTATTCAAACTAGTGGAAAAGGTGGTTTACTTCCAACTCCTTAACTTCCTTGAAGAGAATAATAGTCTACACTCTCAACAATCCGGATTCTGGAAAGATCATGGAACTGAATCAGTCCTACTGGATATTACCAACAGTAGTCATCTCAATGCAGACCAAGGGAGAAATTGAATTCTAGTTCTATGAGATCTTTAGGCTACCTTTGACACCACTGACCACCAACTCCTAATTCAGCACTTAGGAAATATTGGCATTATCCAACAGAACAAGCTGACTAATTGGTCAACAATTCATCCACCCCCAAGGATCTCAATTATGGATTGCCATAGGGCTCTGTTCTCTCCCTGATCCTCTTCAATATTTACAATTATCCAATCTTCGACCTCATCCATGCTTTCAACATTAAATTCCACCTATTCACAGGTGACATTCAACTTTGCATCACTAATTTTAATAATTGTCTTACTGCAGTAGTCCATTAACTCAGTAACCAGAAACTAAACCCCTCTGACTCAGCCTCTAAGTACATCTCCTGCTCTATCTACCTTCTTTATCAGGAAACCCCCTTCATCCCAAATAATTAGTACAAAGCCTTGGGGTTCAACTTCACAAATCTCATGATGGAATCCCACCTCTCTGACCCCTAGATTCATCAAAATAGTCCAAGTTATCATACCCTGTAATAATGAGAGAGAGAGAGAGAGAGAGAGAGAATCTATAAGGCACTCATAGTAGTTAAGTATTTATATCTCTATAGGAGGGCAACCTAATAGGTCAAGGTGAGGTGTTAGTGGTGGTTTAGGGGCCAGTTTCCCATGTATAGTGAGACGTATGAACAGCACATACACCTTGGTGAAGATTTGACATCATTTGGAGTAAGGAAAGTCTCAAAAAGATGAAATTTCTACTATGTTCTCTCACCCTAGCTTGATGGACCCTATAACAGGGTACCATCAAGCTAGGATGAGATAGCATAGTACAAAATTTCATCTTTTTGAGACTTTCCTCACTCCAAATGATGTCAAATCTTCACCAAGGTGTACCATCAAGCTAGGGTGAGAGAACATAGTAGATATTTCATCTATTTGAGACTTTCCTCACTCCAAATGATGGCAAATCTTCACCAAGGTGTACTGTGCTGTTCATACATCTCACTCTGCATGCAAAACTTGCCCCTAAACCACCACTAACACCTCATCTCGACCTATTAGGTGGCCCTCCTATAGAGATATATATAGGTGCACACAGTGAGGCCCTTCCCAGAGGCTCTCTCTCTCCCTCTCCTTCTCTACCTCCCCCTCTCCCTCCTCAAGACCAGAAATGGCCAAAATGCAATTCAAAAAATTTATCGCAAATTGCATTATGGTCATTTCGGGCATATCGCATGGTGCGAGGTTGCCCCTAATTTAAAATATCCCACCCAAACTCTGCCCCCCCACACAAATTTGCATTTGCGCCATGTGTTACCATATTTTTCTCAAGCATTATGGCGTTATCGCACGCGTTAACACCATAACGCATTTTGTTGAATGATGGGGTAAGGTATTAGGAATTTCCTTCATGTATCTATATCAGATCCACCAATTATGCAGCTATCTTGATCAGCAGCCATTTGCCGCTGTGCCCGGGATCGCGGGCCGGCCATCGCTGGTGCATGTAACCTACGCCTGACTTCGCGAACAAAGGTAAGGTGGTGGTTTTAGATAGGGCTGGAGGCGGGTTAGGTAGGGGAAGGGAGGGGAAGGTGGGGGGTGGCGGAAAGAAAGTTCCCCCTCGAGGCCGCTCTGATTTCGGTGCGGCCTCGGAGGGAACAGGGTAAGCCATCGGGGGCTCCCCTAGGGTTCGGCGCATGCAAGGTGCACAAGTGTGCACCCCCTTGCTTACGCCGACCCCAGATTTTATAACATGTGCGTGCATGTTATAAAATCGGGTGTAGCTTTGTGCACGCCGGGTTGTGTGCACAAATCTACACCCGCGCCTAAGTTTTAAAATCTGGCCCAGTATGCCTATCTTATCCTTTCCTTCATCTTTGAATGTGTAAATAAGGAGATGCCAGAGTACTTCTCCATTTTTTCTACCCCTATGTTCCCACCAGAGAATTCTAATTCTCCCAAAAGACCTTTTTCTTCACCCCCTTTGATCGCTGCAGAACTGACCTGTATAAGACTTTGGGCTTTCAGTTGCTATGCATCCAAAATATGGAGTGAGGTGCCTCTTTCCCTTCACTTTGAACCATCCTACTTCACTTTCTGGAAAAAGGCGAAGGAATGGTTGTTCAACAAGGCCTCCCCCCAGACTGTTCATAAATAAGGAATACATATCTGCTAAGCCTTAAACTGATTCTCTGAGAGCTGCACACTACCCTTGAATATATGCTATCATTTATGTACCTGTTGTCTATCCTTATTGTTTGTACCTGTTAGACTATCTTTATTGATTGAGGATATTTTGGAAAAAGATGAAATATCAAATGGAACATCACAGTGAAAGTGATAATACTAATGAAGGTCACCCACCTTGTCATATACCACTTCTTAATGCAGAAGGCACTGCACGTACAATATTTGTCCTAAAAACATACATAACAGCAAAGCATCCCTGTATGTACAATGTTTGTCCCTAAAAACGTACATTGAATGGGAAAGCATATGATTAGAAAGGTTGTAAATAACCCACTTTTCTAATTTCTCACATTATCTTGCTACCTCAAGAACTTTGAAAGGTTGGCAAGCACAGCATGAGATGGTCGTGTACTCTTTTAGTTTCTTTCAATAAAAATGCTAGTTTGGAAATGGAACAACCTGATATCTGTTTTTCCAGACCAAGGCTTGATTCCCAAGGCCTGAATCTGTTCTTCAAGCAGATTAAGGTTAGAAATGCTACAGAAGCAGCCTTTGCAACCCCCAGAAAGTAGAGAGTTCCAGTCTTTGGGCCAAAGTAACACCCCATGGTGCATATATACTGGCTTCTAGAGGGAGTCATGGTCTGTGGTCCAAGCCAAAGACTGATATTGTGGTGCCTGCGCTAGCCTGCATGGAAGAGGGGAGATAGTGATATGAAAACAAGGAAGGTAGGAGGATGCTCATGGTACCTGGGCTCTAGTAGGAGCTAGTTCTGACTGAGCTAGAAACCAAAAGAGCAGAAGGAAGATACTGAGGAGGGGAGGGGTTGAAAAAACCCTTTTTAATGGTTATTTGTGAGAAGGCCCATAATGATACTGCCTGCATGGTTTCCACCCACAAGACTGCAAGCTAGTTTTCTGCAGCTCTCTTCAATATATACCTTTCCCCAATATGTCAGTCTTCCTTTTGATAATATTCCAAATCATATTTCTCTTGACAGCATAACTATAGGTATTTCTAACAAAGTCCGCAATCTTGTAGTCTACTATGATTCTAAATGAAATATGCATTCACACATTCAATCTATAGTCAAATCTTCATTTTATGTTACGCCTCTTAAAACATATCAAATGGCTTTTAGACCGCAATGCCTTTCGTACAGTTTTTCAGTCGCTATTACTTACAAGTTTAGACTACTGTAACTCTCTCTATGCTGGGTTATCTCAATCTGCACTCCGTCTGCTTCAACTACCACAAAATGCAGCTGCACGCCTACTCTCTGGTACCAGATTTAATGATTACATTTCTCCAATACTTTACAGCCTACATTGGTTACCAATAAAATGGTATATTCAATATAAAATTTAATCTCTTTATAATAATAAAAATTGTTGGCTTTCTTCTATTTGCATTTATACACCCTTCACACAATCTCAGATCACAAAATCAGTTATTTCTTCAGGTGCCTTCCACTAGATCCACCAGACTAGCAGTCACTCGGGAATGTTCAATTTCAGTTGCAGGACCCATAATATGATCACCATCCCCTTCCCCTAAGGCAGCTTTCCGATCCTAAAGAATTTAAGAAAGCATTGAAATCTTATGTTTAAACAAGTTTTCACTGATCTGTGTGATTACCAGCCTTAGTCCTATATTTGTCTTACTTTTTGTTGATGCATTTTTTATATGATGTATTTCATTTTATCTCTATTCTTTTAATGTTAGTTGTATATATTTATTTTATGTTTTCTGATTTTATTTTGTTTTATTATCTTGTTATTTATTAATGTACTATTGTAAACCACCCTGAACCTTGGAGGGTGCGGTATATAAATAAATTTAAATAACATAAATAAATAACGGGAAATTCTTTAAAAAGTCTTCCTTTGAAAATAAGGGTTGGCATGCACAATGTGGGCCAAAGTGCTATAAAACACACAAACATCCTTAGATCGCCTGACCCATCCTAACTCCTATTTTTATGCCAGAAAAAGTACATGCGCTGTACTTTTATCTTCACTCAGGGGTTGGGGTTGGCAATCAAAACATGGAGGCCAATATTCAATAGAACTTTTAGATGACAAGTTATCCGGCTACAGTTAGCCAGATAACTTGTCCAGCATATTCTATGAGAATATGGTGAATATATTTGATTAAAGTTATCCGGCTACATATAGCTAGATAACTTTAACCCTAACCAATCAGTGACCGAATATGACCGGTTAGGCCTAAAGTTATCCGGCCTTGTGTGGCTGGATAACTCACTACTTACCCAGATATCTTTAGAGACATCTGGGTAAGTAGCACGACTTAGAAAAAAAAAAGCTTCTAGTCATGGTCCTCCTGGCCCGATGCTGACCCCCACACCACTGCATATATGTAACCCCCTCCCACCTCGGCTGTCCCCACAAGCTGGCCCAAACCTTTAAAGATCAGAAAGTTTAAAACTTTCATCCAATGAATGCTGCCGGTCTGCCCCCTCCCCCCTTCTGCCTCCAACCCCGCTAAAAAAAAAAATTAACTGTCCCTCCTCTACCCCCATTAATCCCCCCTTCTTTCACCCTTGTCTAATACCCTCCCACTCACCCATTATCTTCTTTGTGCCAGGATTGTACTTTCAGTGATCCTGGCCACTTCTAGCATAAAGTAGGCTATTACCTACGTAAAGCTTCCATCATTACGTAGGTAATAATGCGGGGTTCATACTCTTTAGTGTAAAGCTATACTTCCAGCTTTATTACCTTTGTAACACTGGAAGTTTTACTTAGGAAATAGCCTACTTTACATTAGAAGCCGCCAGGATCACTGAGAAGAGCGATCCCGGCACAAAGCACAGTTGGCCACTTTGGGAGGTAACTGGTGGGTGGGAGGGTATCAGTCAGGGGTGAGGGAGGGGTATGAGTGGGGGGGGGCACAGGAGGGAAAGTAAAAGTATTTTTAGCAGGGAGATAGGAAGAGGAGTGAGACCTGAGCCGGTGGCAGTCATCGGCTGAAAGTTTTAAACTTTCCTATCTTTAAAGGTGTGGGCCAGCTTGTGAGGACAGCAGAGGGGGGAAGGGGGATATACTTGTGGTGGTGGTGGGGGAGGGGGGCATTGGGCCAGGAGGCCCGTGACTCTGAGCTTTTATTTTTTCCAAGTCGTGCTACTTACCCGGATATCTCTGAAGATATCCGGGTAAATAGCGAGTTATCCAGCCACACGAGGCCAGATAACTTTAGACCTGCTGTGAAGCAGGTCTAAAGTTATCCAACTAAACTAGCCGGATATGCCCAATATTCGGCTAGGTTAGCCTGATAACTGAACCCCTCCCTAGAACACCCCTGAAATGTTCTTTATTTATCCGACTAGTTAACCGGCTAGAATTTAGCCAGATAAGGGCTAAATATAGCTGGGTAAGCCATTTAGATAGATAAATATTAGATTATCTTTCTAAATGACTTTTTAATAAGAACCTCATGATTTATTTGAGCAAACACACATTTACCCTTGTAAAATGCTTTCATTATTGCACTCTTGATATCAGAAGATGTTCCAGCCAAGTAGATTTTGAAATATAAAGAAATCTTTTTTTTATATTTTTCCAAATATAAAGTGTTTAGCAGTTTTGAGACAGGCAGTTCCTTTTTTTTTTTTTCCCCCACTAATCACACGAAACTTCACACGCAGTGATGGTCACAAGGGATGTTTCTGGCTAGGAAAAAGATCCTCCCTCCTCTTTTCTAATCATCCCATCCCATCTGTAATGGCTTTAGAAAATTGTTAATGACATCAAGTGACAGTGGAAGGGGCTTTCTGCTAAGTCCGGATAGAGTTACCCTGCAGCAGTCTCTCAAACTGCCATCTCACAGGCCTGAAATCCTCTGGTAACGGATTGGGATTACCAAAGAACAAATTTGATATGTCAGCAATCATAACCGAGAGCTGAAAAGAAAAAGACTCCTTTAATGCTGTCCTTTCAGGCAGTAATGAGAACTGCATAGTAAGGTAAATCTGCTTGGCAGAAGGGTTAATGCATGTAGTCAGAGGGCCAGCCTACCCCATCACATGTGAAAACATATAACAACCATTCCCATTCTGGATGGGAATTCAGACGGATCTTGTTCTGTCTGCCTTGCAGGATGGGGTGTGTGAATTGAATATATCGAATGGCAAATGTGGCATTGTTTTACAGTTGTTAAATGCTGACTATTATTGGCTCATATTTGCAAATAGAAAGTGAGTTGGCCAACAATACTGTTGATCTGGATTTCATGGAAAATATGCTAGTGAACTTACTATCCAGGCCAAACAATGACAATAGAATTGAACAAGACTAAAAGCAATGGTGTTTGTAATTGTGAAAATTCACTCACAAATCTGAGTGAACACAGTCAATTCAGGGGATGTAAGGCTTGTGTCATGGACCCTGCCCGCGGGTCCCCCCGCCAGCAGGCCCTGCTCACCTTGCTTCAGCTGACGCGGCTGGTGCTGCCGATGTCGGGTCTTCCGGTGCGGCTGGAGCTACGGACTGAAGTTCCTCCCGCGGCCCGGAGGCCGCCCCTGGTAGCAGTCTTCACCATGGCCAGTGCCGCGGACTTTTCAGCATCCCTGTGGCACATAGCCGCCACTGACGTCATCACATCCTCAGGGACTGCAGGCCGCAAGCCCTGGGCTGGAGTAGTGGCTGAAGCCGCCCCCAGGGCCTCCTGCAGTGGCTGGAGCCGCTGCCGTCTTCGAGGCCTGCCTTCCAGGCCAGCCCTGTGTCTGCGACGTTGACGCTGTGCAGGCCGCTGTACACGGTCCTGCACAGCCAGCTTCCTGCTTCCCTTAGGCGCTGGCGTGTGTCTCCACAGAATTTAAAGGGCCAGCCACAGGAAGTGTAGCTGACCCCACCTAAGGACTGATTTACTGCCTAGCCCTATAAAAGGGCTGTCTTCACAGTACGTCTTCGCCTTGCATCGGAGTTACTTCACTCTGGAGGCTCCTGCCTGCCAGAGCTCTGTCAGGTCTTCTTCGTGGAGCTCCTCTTCATTTCGTCATGTCAAGTCATGCTTGTGCCTGAGGTCCCCGTCCAGGGGTCCTGGTGTCTCGTCTTGATCTTCTGCTTCCTGATGTCCCTAGTTCCTTGGTGTCCTGCTCCTGTGTCTTCAGCGCTTTTGAGCCTTCCATCCTGTAGGCCATAGGGTCTCCAGGTGACGCTTCTTCATCTTGGGAGATGCCGGCAGTGGACTCCGGTCCCTGTGCTCCTGAGCTTCCTGACCTGCCAGCCTTTGTGGAGCTCCGGATGACATCTGGCTCCGTCGTCGAAGTTCTGCCTCGGCTGGATTCTTCCCTGCGCTTGTCCCGCTCCCACCGTGGTCCGTGACCAGTCTCCTTGGGCTGTGTAGGGCGTGCAGTGGGACAGGGTGGTCCACGACCAGTCCCACAGGTGGACTGTATAGGCGCCCTGAGAGATAGTGCCAATGTCCTTCCGCCCAGCTTCTCATCTCGTCTGGACTTCGTCAAATTCCTCGTCTCGTCCTGGATGCCGTTGCATCAGTCTTGGTATCATGTCAACGTCTTGCTCCTGATGTCATCGCATCGACCCTGGTCCGGGATATCATCACATCGACCCTGGTCCGGCATGCCGTCGCATCGACCATTGGTCCGTGATGTCTTCGCATCAGCCTTGGTGTCATGTCTTCAGCTACCTTGGTGTCATGTCTTGTGCCAGCCCTCATCTCTGATGCCGTCCGCATCAGCCTTGGTGTCATGTCTTCGTGTCAAGGCCCGTCTGCCCTCAACCTTAGGCCAGGCCTTTTGTTCCATGCCGATGCAAGCGGCAGGTCCGAAAGGGCTCGGAATGGTCGAAGGTCCATTCACATTCCAACATCATCATGTTGATGGCCTTGGGAGCTTGCAGGCCTAGCAGAGGGTAAGACCATCAGCCATGCTGGAACATGCCGTCAACCCTCAGTTCTGCCCTGGATCCGTCTGGGGTCGGGCTGAGGCCTAAGGGCACACTAAACACCCCCTTTCTTAACAGAATGCAAGGCCTTTCGAGGCCGTTCTCAACAACTTGCTTGCACATGTTGGGCTGAATTTTCAAATTCTGTTTTATTTGTGTAAGTGGGATATATAAAATTGTCAATGGGATTGTACGTATAAAAGTACATGTGTAAATCATTTTGTGCATAATTTTATGCACACTAGAAAGAGACATTCAGGGGCTGAAGCTGAGATGGGGAAATCATTTATGCACATGCTTTTAAGTTTTGAAAGTATGTGCATAATTGAGCACGTAGACATTTATATACCTGGGGACTTTAGATTTACAGTCACCTTGAGATTGTCATGGAATGAAGGGGGGGCACACAAATTTTATTCTCCCTCTTACATACAAACATAATCTAACATACACATGTTCATTTTCTCACACAAATATGTAGGTTCTCTAACACACTTACAGGTAGAGATGTGAATCGTGTGATCGAGCGTCTTAATGATTGATTTCGGCTGGGAGGGGGAGGGAATCGGATCGTCGCCGTTTGGGTTTTTTAAATATCGTGAAAATCATGAAAATCGTGTAAATCGAAAACCGGCACACTAAAACATCCCTAAAACCCACCCCGACCCTTTAAAATAAATCCCCCACCCTCCCGAAACCCCCCCCCAAATGCCTTAAATTACCTGGGGTCCAGTGGGGGGGAGGGCGGGAAAAGGCACACTAAAACAACCCTAAAACCCACCCCGACCGGAGGTCCGAGAGTAAAAGATCACACCGGGACCCTTCCTCTGGACCCCAGGTAGTTGAAGGCATTTTGGGGGAGTTCAGAAGGGTGGGGGATTTATTTTAAAGGGTCGGGGTGGGTTTTAGGGTTGTTTTAGTGTGCCAGTTTTCCCGCCCTCCCCCTTCCCCCGATTTACGATTTTTTGACGATAAATCGGGGGAATTGTTATTGTATCGCGGCTCTAACGATTTTGACGGTTTAAAATATATCGGACGATATTTTAAATCGTCAAAAAACGATTCACATCCCTTCTTACAGGCACTCTCTCTTTCACACACACACACACACAGGAAATCTCATATAAACATACTCTAACACTCATTTAGGCTCTCTCACACACTCACAGACATTTTCTCTCACACATATTCAAACAGGCTCTCTTTAATACTCAAACACATTTTCTCTCTCTCTCACACACACACACAGTGCTCACACAATCTTGAGTACTCTCATATATAACATATACACAAACAGGCTCTCTCACACACTTACAGACTCTCTCTTTCTCTCACACAAACAGCCTTACATTATCACAGGCTATCTCTCTCTCTCACACACAATCACAGGCTCTCCTGCACTCACAGGCACACACACACAAACATGTTCTCTCACACATTCATAGGCACTCTTTCTCCCTCTCTCTCTAACACTCACACACACACAGGCTCTCTCAATTATATTATTTTGTCTTCAGTATGGGTCTTCACAGAGCTGTGATAAGATGCTGTAGGGTAAATAAGAGAATATGAAATATGAAAGGGGCAACCCAGGGAGGAATCTGTCCACTGTGTTTCAAACAGCACCAGCATCTGACCATTTCCTCTCTCTGACCACCCTGTAGAATATATACCATATTGACTAAATCACACAGTCTGTGAATGCCTCAAAGCTCAAAGAAAATAGCTATGCACTCAAATCAGAACACTTGGTAAGTTACATAGTAACAGACAGTAACATAGTTTTGAGTGTTTCACTTCTGTTTAGTCCCAAGCTTATGAATGCCTACAGTCAGTGGTCATTTTCTAAATAAAAAAGGTACTAGTCTCCACTCTCCACCTTACACTTTTTCCCAATGGGGGAAAAGGAAGGAAGTTAAAAAAATGTACTAGGTTGGTAATCTGGCAGAAAATCACCATTGCCTATAGTTGTCTGGCAACATTAACAGTGTCAATAACAGCAAAGATCTTTGTCCCCTGGTAGCCTACTTCTTGGAAATACATTGTCATATGTGAATAAAGGTAGATTTATTTTTGAATAGCTAAAGTATGTGTCAATGTGTCTTCTCTATTACCTCCTTCTTTCTTTCTTTAAGTCTCTCTTCCATGTGTCCTCTTTCCTGTTGGGTCCTTAAGAAAATATTTTTTTATACTGAGGGAAAGTTCTGGTGGGGGCCACTGTCTAGTCATTTTTGCTCCTGGGAGAAGACACCTTATTTTATGACTAGTCAAGGAGTGGAGCTGGGTTCCCTAGAGGAAACTGCTTTTGAGGCTAAAGCATCAGAATGCATGCAGTGTGCCTCAGACTGACCAACCACAGCAAGGAAAGAATTGATCATGCTAATCATGTCAATATCATGGAGATTGTCCATTTATATAACCATTAAACCTCTATGCCTTGTACATTGTAGGATGTGGAACAATGTTCGCAGAACCTCTATGATGTGTAACTGTTTTGTTTGTGAAGGTATAGTTGTGGTTTGAATATGTGATTATGTTTAAGATTAGTCAAATGCATTCATTTTCAAGGGCCTAAGGTACAGTTTCACAGTGTCATCTCCGACCTACACAGGGCCTTCAATTTTCAGGTCCTCTATTAGATGACCTCTCTTAATAGTGTGCATATAAGCAATTAAAGCCTGGTCCAAGGAAGGTGTTACATTTTGGGTTGTTAGCAAGTACTCAGTAAACAGTGTTTTGAAAGAGCACACCATGCTAGTTACTCTGCGCATGCTATAGTCTCATTTTTATATGAAATTATTTAATTTACATGTGAAGATACACTAATTTTAGCTTGCTCACACTTGTGTCTTCTGACCGCAGTTTAACTTACACAATAGACTGTGGCATAGCATTTTATTTTTAGCTTGTGCAAAACATGCATGCTAGTCATTTACTTTATTGCCTAGGCTTCAAGGTTCTCCAGTTGGCATTGAACTTCAGGGGAAAATATACTCATTTTCAGATGATACAAAAATCTGTGAAAAAAACTGACAGGGGATGTGAAGAAAACTGGAAGAATAATCAAATGTTTGAAAAATAAGCTTCAGAGCTAAAAAATGTAAAATCAAGCATGTGGCATGCAAAAATGCTTTGCCACACTCTACTAGAAGAATAAGAAGTAGAAACTGTTAAACAAAAAATAGAAGTAGGCATTATCATCTCAGATGATATCAAGATAGCCAGTCAATGTAATTACAACTGAACAGCAAACTATATGCTTACTTGCATAAATACAGGTTAATCAGCAAGTAGAAGGAAGTAATATTGCCCTGTACTAGTGAGATACCATCTTTAGTCTATGTAAAGCATTGAAATGGCATGGAAAAACTAATAAAACAACAAATAATGTAAGGGAATATGAAAATACATTTGATAATAGTAGGAGCAGAGACAGAAATACACATCATCTAAAGGCACCAAGAAAGGCTTGGAGCAGCAGGAGCACTAGTGTTTAAAACCACTGATGCCACTGTACTTGCAGAGCAATTTTGCAAGTAGAGTGGCACCAACTCCCCAAGATATATTCAGGCTGATGCAATATAGTGCGCCCAGCATTATGCACAGCTTAACCCTCGTGGACACACGCTAGAATAACTCCCGATGCAATAATGGGATTAGCGCATCCAAAATGCATGTCCAAACTGGCGCGTGGCTAATTGTGCTCATCACATATAAATGCCATGTACTAGAGGCTATTAGCTAGCTATTACCCCTGATGTAGAAAATCGTTGCTTGGCTAACGTACCCTTTCTAACGTGGCAAATTTAACGCCAGACTGGAGCTGGTGTTAAGTCTTGCCACGAGTCAAGGGTGCATTAGTGATTGCTTAAAATCAAGCAACTCTCACCAGGGAGATATAGAGAGGCTACAGCTTAATGCAAAGATGAGGAGATCAGCCCCTAGGTTTCAAGGCTGAGAGAGAGGGTAATGCTGGCAGCAAGTCAGGAAGTCGCATCACGGTCGCTGAGTTAAAATCTGCCGCTGCTACTTAGAGGACTAGGGTAGCATGAGAAGCAACCTCCTGGGGGCGAGGTGCTGACAAGGGTCTTGGGGTTGTAGCTGGGTAAATGAAGGAGTGAATAAATTAATATTAAGTGTTGGACACTTAATATTAATTTATTCACTCCTTCACTGACTGCCAGTTGGTTCATTCACTGTCACATGTTCAACCGTGCCAGGAGTGGGGAGGGAGCTCTAACCAGCTGTTGTGGACACCCAGCCACTTTTCTTGGGTGCCCAATGCAGAGCTCTAGGAACACACACATTATCTATTTTGAGTCCCTTTTAGCATGGCAGCTCATTTGGGTATTGCTTTGCGCACTCAAGAGAGGAAGATGTACGTGCGTTGAAAAAACGTGTGCCCAGTTTGGATGCACATTTTTTCATGCTTTATATTGCATCAGCCTGATTGTGAGAACTAAGGAAGAAAAATGACATCAAATCTTCATGACAATAAAAGAGGGGTAAAGTGG
The DNA here is from genome assembly GCF_901001135.1 of Rhinatrema bivittatum. Lineage (NCBI taxonomy): Eukaryota > Metazoa > Chordata > Amphibia > Gymnophiona > Rhinatrematidae > Rhinatrema > Rhinatrema bivittatum. The sequence continues at coordinate 155,678,830 of NC_042618.1, forward strand.
TACCAAGAGTGGCATGAACATCTCAAAGGTCCATGAAAAGTGCAGCAAGAATATAAAGTTATGGATTGGCATGGCAAGACCAATAATCAGTAAGTACCATAAGGACATTTGAAAAAAAAACCCTTGAAGGCAGCTGGAGCAGAAGCAGAATCACTCAAAGGCACCAAGAGAGGCTAGGAGCAGCAGGAACAATGGCTTTAAAAACCACAAACCATAGGTGCAGAGCAATGCAGCAAGAAAAGTAGCATTAATACAGCAAGGATCAGTGAGAGGGTCAACCTAGCCCAAAGAGAAGCATGAATACCCCAAGGCACCAAAAGAGGAATAAATGGAGCCAAGAATAGTGGCATGTACACTTCAAGGCAACTAAAGAGCAGTAGAGGGCACCAACAATAGTGGCCTGAACACCACAAGGCACATACATTGAGGCAAAAGGCAACAACAATAATGGCATGAACACACCAAGGCACAATGAGAGAAATGAATCAGTAGTAACAGTAGTAGCACTGCATTTGGCAAGGGGTTTGTCTTTTTACAATTAATGTTAGGTTGCATACTTCTCTTGCTCACTACTCTCTTTCTCTCACATCAATGTGGAGATTGTCACACACAAACAAATATAGAAACTGCAGTGTACACAGGCTGATGCATTATCTTGTTGAAAAGCATGCCATTCTACTGCACTACCAGTGCCTACTCCACTGAGTGCCTGACTGTGCCTTGTAGTGGTATTGTTTTGGGGTTTTTTTTCAGAAATTATGGCATAGTTTGCAGAAAATCAGTAAGCCACAATAGTGATATGAATATCACAAGATACAAAAGAGCAAATGGTACCAACAATAGTAGCATAAACACTACAAGGCACCTAAAAAGCATAAATGCAATAGCAAGAGTGACATGAATACCCCAAGATTTAGAGTTTGAGGAGCAGCAAATAGAACAATGGCATCAAAACCCTCAAGATGTAGAGTGTGCATATGCAAAACAGTATTAGGCATCAATAGCCCCAAGAGGTAGAGTTGGGGGTATGATAAACAACATTGTGGCATCAAATCCCCGAAGTTTTAGAGTGCAGATATGGCAAACAGCACAGTAGCATCAAACTACCAAGGCATAAGGGGGTCCATTTTCATCCACTGTGTGGCTCAGCTTGTTAGCTGGATAAACATATTCGGCTAACTAGCAGGGTATATTCAGCAGCACATTTGAGCCAATGAATATACCCGGTTATCCTAAAGTTAGCCAGAGAGCCCTATGGCCCGACCAGAGTTAGCTAACTCTGTTCCTCCTTGGAACACCTCTTACTTGCCCATGGAATGACCAATTCTTAGCTGGCTAAATTCTAGCTGGGTAACTATTATGTTATCCATTTAAATGGCTATTGAATATGGACCTCAGGTTATGGGGTGTATGGAAAGCAGCAGAGTGGCATCAAACCCCCAAGAAATAGAGGACGGGATAGGACAAACAACAGTTATAGCAAAACCTTCAAGGCATAGTGTGTGGGGTATTGCAAACAGCACTGTGACATCAAAAACAAAAGGTGTAGAGTGCAAGGTATGGAAAACAATGGAGTCCATAAAAACCCCTAGATATTGAATTTGGGGTATGGCAAACAGCATAATATCATCAAAACCTGCAAGGTGTAGAGTGGTGGTTATGGCAAACAGCACAGTGGCATAAAAAATCCACAAGAAGAGACATCAAAAACCACAAGGCATAGTGTGTGGCATATGCCAAATAGCACAATGGTATCCAACCCCACAAGAGGTAGAGTATGGAATATGACAAAAAAGCATATTGGCATTAAAACCCCCAAAATAGAGTGTGGGGCATAATAAACAGCACAGTAGCATCAAAACCCCAAGAGGTTGTTAGGGGAACAAAGGGCACCAACAATGATGGAATGGTGAACCCAAGACACTGTAAAGGGGCAAAATAATAGCAGCATTGTGGAGGAATCGCTTAGTGATTGCATGCGAAAAATCTGCTGCTTCTCCTTGTCAACTTGGGCAAGTCACGTCACCCTTTATTGCTTCAGCTACAAAATTAGGAGTACAGTTTCAAAGGGGGTTACAAGAGGAAAAATAGCTTATAAAAGAGCATAGTTTGTACCTGCATACATGCTAATTTATAAATGTCAAGAGTACATGCATATTTTCCATTTTAATGGCAGAAAAAAAGAGTCCGACTAGAGGCATTCTGGAGCAGAGATTAAGAAGTACTAATGGTAGTTACTGTTTTGTAACAGATATACAAGTATACATTACCAAACTTATTGCACACTTTTTCACCAGCTAATTAACTGGTGCAATTGAAATTGGACTTGTCTATTGTCCTCAGTATTTGAGTGGTCAGTCTGGGTGAAGTGATGGAGGTTCAGGGTGATGTGCTAGAGAGTGTAGTGCATAGGTTGTTGGGATACACCTGGTTGTGAATGTACGAGATACTCTACATTTGAGTTAACAGTGCTATGGACATGAGTTCAGTTAACAGTGCTATGGACATGAGTTTTTGAGTAACAAGGCGATCATGTAATTTATATATATTTCCTATCCTTTGTTTGTAATTGTGTTTACAATGTTATTTTTTTCTATGATAAAACCACACCACTTTCATCAATTTATTTAAAATATTTCTTACATTCCCCCCCCCCCCCCCACTCCTTTCATGGTTCAGGGCGGAGTACAATTGCCAGCAACAATTAAAAGGTCTCCATAATGCATCATCATCAGTATGATCATTCTCCTAGCCCTTAATATCATGGCTGCAATTGTAGAATTTCCTTGGCTTTGTTTTGGGTGGTTATCCGCCACCAGTTAGGGGAACAGACACTGCTTTTTCATGGGAAATGGTGTACCATTAATAATTATGATGGGTGCCTAATTCTGTCCCTTAAAAGTAGTTCTGCCCCTTACAAAAATTGCAGCAGTGGCTTCAGCTGGTCTGAATGCCTTCTGTGTATGTTAGGGGTCTGAACCAGACTCTCCCTCTGTACTGATGTCTGTGTAGTCTCCCCACTTGGAGGGGTTGTGGGACTGTATGAAAGTGCTGCACCCATGCCATGCAGTCATAGGGTCTGTAGAAGGTTAGAGGATTAGGAGGAGTTAGCCTTAATACTGGGCCGAGGCTGTGGGTATCCTTCCTTGCTGAGGACTCTTGAAGAGATATTTCATTCCACATGGAAAAGACCAGGAAGGGTGGGCTCTCTCTCTCTGGAAAAGAAGTGTTCCTGCTCAGGGAAGATGACTGGAACCTAGGGAAGAGGTTGACCAGGCCTTACTGGGAGGAAAGAAAAATGAGTCCAGGAGGAGAGAAGCCTGGGATTCCAGTGTCTTCTGGGAAGAAGTGTGCTGAGTCTGAGGAGCCCAAGGAGGAAGGGATTCCTTCAGAAACAGGGTATTGCTGAGGATTGTCTTTTGGGGAGCGTCAGAGAGAAGAAGCCTGCTTCAGGAAGGTCTTAAGCAGTTGCTGCCTAGCCAGAGTCACTGATCATAATCAGCCAAAGGCTCCATTTTGAGTGAGAATTGAGAGGAAATACAAAGAGAGAAGGAAATCTGCTCCACCCAAAAAGTACTTGGAGGACCAAGGGAGGAAAAATAGCTTCCCCTAAGAGCTAACGTTTTGGGAAGGCTGTGGAGTTCTGTGGAAAGAAATTGAATTTATATTTTTTGTCCTGGACTTGGAATTTGTGTTACTGTTGATGCACTATCAACTACCCTTTTGGACTTTGTTTTCCTACCATCAATGACAATAAAGACTTTTATTTTGAACAACAGAGCTAGAGTCAGAGGGGTGATTTTTGGAGAGACTGGACTGGTGTGCAGAACAGCCCAGGGTGAATAAAAGCCTAAGGGCTTTGAAAAGGAAATCTTTTCCTCCCAGGTGGGAACCTCAGGAGCTCATTGGGCCTTGCCTGGTCCATGACCCTCCAAGGGTGCCCCCGTGACCAAGAACTGACCAGGACAGCAGCTACATAATAAAATTTGTCTTCAAAGTAAAATGGTATAGATATGGACACTGACACTCCAAAGTTCACACTATTGAGCTAACCAGTTTTTTTTAAGGGAACACCCTATTAGTAAGTAAAATGTTATTATTAGAAAGTGTATGCATAGGGATACTCTACTTTACTGTATATCTATAGTGCTATGGTCATCCAGGAAAACATAAAAGTTCACATTAAACCTTTTACCTTGTGTGTTCAACCTCTCCAGGCAGGCCAACAGTGGTTACCTAATATTTTATTTTCCACAAGGACCATAATAAGAGATATAAGAAATGTAAGAAAGCTAAAGTATTTACCTATTGTGACAGTCTGAGAAAATCACCATTTTTTCCTTTATTGGGTCATCTTAAGCTCCTAGCAGCATATTACGCATAATCAACGGATTTTGCCTCTTTTCACAAGAATGCTCATTTAGCTAAATTTATTTTAGATATAAGGACGTTAACTTTCAAAGGGGCACGCGGGTGCACAGTGGTGCAAGTGCATCAGCGCGTGCCCAGGGATGCGGCAATTTTACAACATACGCGCACATCTGGGTATGAGCCATGCAAGTGGGGGGAATTTCATAACCGGCGCACGTCAACATCATGACCAGTTACACCAGTTTGTCCACCAATTCACTCCGTGTTGAGCTAGAGCCTCCAAACACCCCTAGTTTAATAGCCTGCATTTCCCCCCCCCCCCCCCAGTTACCCCAGACCTTTTAAACCCCTCGGGGATGGCTGTGGTTTTTTGTTTCTTAATTATTTACACCTCCTCCATAGCAGAAGTAAAGTTACGCTGCATTGGACCCGGGCACGCATCCAGGCACGTAAGTCTATGCGCGTACATCTCTTGGACCCCGCCCCAGAACGCCCACACTCTGCCCGCAGCACGCCCCTTTTTGAATCAGAGTGAGATATGCATGCATCGGGGGATGTGCGCGCGCGTAGCTGGCTTTTAAAATCTGCTTGGGCGCGCGCCTGTCCTACATGAGCACATCTCCCGATTTTGGCATGTGCCGGGCTTTTAAAATTCACCTCTCTGTTAAGATGTTCCCCCTTTTAAGGAAGGCTTTTTTCAGGTTTGGCAGTTGGTGCCAAGAGTTGGATTTAAAACAAAAAGGAGAGCATTGCCAAAATCTCAGAAAATGATGTACAAAACTGAGAAAGGTACTTTTTTGCACGCTTCTGATGCTGCGTCTGCTTTGTGTCCCGTGATGATATACACAACATGGCATCGCATCACATCTTCTGTCTTATCTAGGTCCAGGTGATAGGGCAGTCTCTGTGACAGAACTCACTGAAAACCTGAGGAAAAAAAAAAAAAAGAGGGTTTTCATGCCCATTACCCACACAAACCTCAAAGAGGAAATACTTATCACAGTGCTCTAGGTGACAGTGGAACATGACTTGAACCAAATTATAGCCTGGGTTAATGGGTGCTCTTTATTTGCTGCTACTGCCCAAATTACCTCTGAGCAATTAAGCCCATTTTTTCCTTAACAGCGATAGTATGTGGGAAAGAGCCTTTGCATAATGAGACAATATAATTAGAAATTGTCCGGGTTAGCTGTACTTCATGCTTTTGACTTGCAGTTTTTTAAAAGGGAGCGGGAAAGTGGGTAGTAACAGGACTTGCATTATCTTATTGACAGCAGTTCTGAACCGGTCCAGTGAGGCCTCTTCCTGATACCTGGACAGACAATTTCCCTTTGCTCAGGAGCGGTTTCCATTTTCTTCTTGCTCACTGAGTTCTCTTTTGAAGGAGGGCGCCATATAAATATAAGGTGTATTGTTTGGTGGCACAGACATTTTTCTTTTCTGCTTCATGTTTTGTTTATTTAAAAAAACAAAATAAAAAATGTAAAAAGGAAAGGAAAAACAGATAAAAACCAATACAAATATGTTTGGCCCTGTTGGATCTTAAAGCCCTCCCTTCTGACTCCTCTCACCCCTCATGGTGCAGGATGGAGCCCCGGTAGCTCCTGCTCTGTTGGAGATTGGCTTAGAAATAATGCCAGCAGACGAAGGCCAGCGTCATTCTTAACTTCTTCCATACAAACTGCTGCTGGCCTGGGTCTAGGCTTGGCCACCAGTGCCATAAACTAACAATGGCGTCAGCCTTGGTCTGCTGGTGTATTGTATAAGCAGGACTCCAATGGGACAGGACTGACTAAGGCTCACTGCTGCCCCATAGCGAAAATAAAAAAATATGGTAAGAGGATTTGGGGAGGATCAAAGAGTTGGGCTGGGAGGGATTTGTTTTGCTATTGTAAAAATGTAAAATGAAAAGAAATGAACATTTGTTTTTCTTTTGTTACATTTTAAAAATAAATAATGGGATCTGTGTTGAATTTTCCCATTTTGTTTCAAACGAATGCACATTCCTAAAAACTGACCCCCACTGGAAAACATACAGGAAAAGTCATAGGACTCTAGGTGGCAGTTATACAAGATTCTGGCAAGTAAGCACAAATATCCCAGAATAATTTAGCATTATGAGAGCACTATACCATCTTGGGGTTCTAAAGCTACCTAAAATGAATTCAGCCAAGAGGGTCATCTAGTTTATAGTGTTAAAGTCTCTTGGATATTCTTTTATATTCAGTGATTTGTAGCTTATTATTCTACATATACATCTTTTTCAATTTAAGTCAATTGACTCTTGTCTTCACACAATCCCAGTTTGCTGATAAAATTATGAAATTACCTCCAATCTAGTTGATAACAATTTGGTTCATCTGTTATCGTTTAGCTGCAGTTTCACAAACTATGATATCACCCATTATTAAAATCTGTTCCACTCAACTCCATGGCTATGTATTCTTTTTAAAGATAACTGCAAAAAAAAAACAAAAAAACCAACCCAAAAACCCAGGGAAAAAGACTGAATTCTGTTAAATGTAATTTTTAAAGGTAATCTGACTCACTCTAAGGCTTGAAACAACATTAACAGCACTTTATAAAGAACAGAACAACGTGACAGCATTACTTCAGTCTCTTGATTGTCATGCCTTGTTTTGCTGAAGGATTCAGCATTTCTCTTCACAATGAACGATGCCTTATACAAATTGTCCAAAACTGCACACCATTAATATTTGCCCCTTTGAGCAATACCAGAGAACATTATTCGGTAATGAAAGGAGGAATGAGAAGGCTGGAGATTACTTATGATAGACTTGAAAACAGAAGTTAATGGGAGAGGACTGCAGAGGCTGTGATGCATGAAAGGTGCTATAGAGGCAGTCCTGGCACCCTGACAAATGCAGAGAAAAACTCAGTGGGAAGTGACACTGGGAACATGACAACTGAGAAGAAAGAATAGCTCCACTGAATGATTCCTTGCCATCTGGTGTTTATTTAATACACAATGAAGGTCAAATGGCTACTGATCCTTCTTCCTCTGTAGTCCGGCAAGACTAAGAGAATGAGAAGAATCAATGGCTTTATCAATATGTCTGCAAATGCTACCTCATATGATCCGATGGAGTCAATAGGGTTGCAGTAACATTTCCCATTACATTTTAGCAGTGGTTAGGTGTATGGCTACAGCTGTGTACATTTTTCATACAATATTGACCCCAAATATGTGCAAGTTACAGTAAATCAAAAAACAATTATCTATTTTTTCCAGGAAGGAAATGAATCAGAATGACTGAGAAGCATTTTTACAGAACCAGAAGTATTCCTTTCTGCTGCATTTTAGTGAATGTTAAAAATTTAGGACTGACATTACTGAAAAGCTCAAAATCTCCATATTCACATACCCAGAGTAAGCATGAGTGGTGGTGGCTTCCACAAGAATGACATCCATCTCATCACAGACAAACGGTAGTAATGCACGCTGATCCCTTCCCTACCCCCAGCCCCACCACATCTGCCAGACACAGAGCAAGTAAAGCACAGGTAACAGCAGTGCAAGCTTTCGTTACTGCTTCACCACAGAAAAGCTACAGCACAGGCAGTAACAGAAGACAAAGACAGCTAACAAAATGTGCCTTCAGCTGGAATTCACTTGGTTTCAACCTAGTAATTGAAGAAATATTTACAGGCTAGACTACATACATAGTGCCTCTTTCCTCAAGTGATGTAGTCATTCAAATGTTGGGGTGAGTTCAAATGCATTGCTATTTCAGGATTTTACACCATTGCCCACACATGACTGACATCATTGGTAACATCATAGCTTCAGGTACAGGCAACTTAATGGGTATGCCATTTTGATGGTGGTTTTATTGTTTCAGTCAGTTATTGAACAGGTTAGGGCATATCTATTAGACTCAGAGAAGGAATCTGTGCAGAGGCAGTAAACAGCTTATTCCAATGGTTTCTATAGCTCATGATGACAAAAATTGATCAATGTGATGACACTAGAACTGTCCGTAAAGCATTTTTTTACTGTGAAAAGTGGGTTCGTCACCGTGAGAAAAGTAGCTGGTATCCTTTTGATCTATAGCTGTAGTTGTAGTTGTGTTTGAAGACTGAGTCATCCTTTCCAAACCTTTACAGTGCCTCAGATGACTGTGCACAAGTAGCAGAATCTTGGTTCAGTTTAAGATCTGCAGCCCAGGCTAGGTGTAAGTGATCTACAGAAGTCTTCAGTTTTCTCAGTAGCCAATTACGGTGAAGATGTATGTGCCAGTTTCCTGACATATCAGTTTTGGTCCTTCAACAGGTAGAGTTTTTAAAACAAGTTCTTTACTTCTCATTCAGTTGAAACTGATTTTTATTGAGCTACAATGCCATGAGCAATCATTTGCAACTAATTGGGGATTGTCCTCCATTTTATACATCTCCATTTAATTTAGCCCAGTGGTTAACATAGATCCTAAATCTGGCCACTAGGTGTCGCCGTTCAGTGATAGCTGAGATTTCCTTCCCCTAGGTGCTGTAAATGCTAATTAGCCTGGGAATTGAATCCAGGCTCTCTGAATGGCTGCACAGAGCATTTACCATGGAGCCTCCAGCCAGCTCTTAAAGGAGCTCATGAAAATGAGGAGAGGGATATGCTTAGGGTTGATTAGATCCATAAAAGAACATGAAACCACACCCCAACTTATGTGTGGCTGAAGTGCACAAAAAAGTTGTATTTATATAACCCAATTTTTTCTACTGCATATGCTCAAGGAATAATCAGTTACATCTGCAGATTCCCTCAGCCAATCAAACATGATTGTGGAAACCGAGCAATATTGTAACAGCTCAGTACTGTTAGATTTTAATTCTGATTTAACTGAAGTTTCATCTGAACAACTGATTTTTTATCAGCCACTTAGGTTTTCATATGTAGAGCTTCTGATTTTAGGTGTTTATAAATTGTAAATGCAGGTGTTTATTTTCCAGCTGATTAAGGGTTCTTTGGGGAGTTACCAAAAATTGGTGTTTATTGGGTTTTTTTGCAGGGCAGGTACTATTGCTGGGTACCTTTTACCATTCAAGTAAATATATACGTTTGTGCAGATGAGGAGCTGTTAGCATGGAAAAAGCACAAGAATAAAGCAGAAGATCCAGAGTAGTCAAAAGAGAGGTGAGAGCACTAGGGAAAGTGGTGTTTCTTCAGTATTTATCTAAAAAATACCTTTTTTTTTTTAGCATCAGGATATTGTATCAGGGTTTATTGGTTAAAACCTAAAACATTTACTAGTTGTTTAATATACAAGCCTATTCCATCTCGCTATATTATTTGTATGTGTTGCGGAAGTGGACCCTTAGGCCAAAGTAGGCTTAGCGCAACCCGCAGGGAGGAGCCCTGTAAGTCCCCACCATCAGCAGGCAGAGCTGGTTAGAGCAGAGGCCCATTTGGAGCTTCACCAATACCATCCCTTGATCCTTTTAGGTTGAGCCCTCGGGTGCTGAGGCCGGCTGGACTTAGGCGTGGGCCTCAGTAGAGGTGAAGATCTGTCGTATTGAAGAGGTTGTAGGCTAGCACAGTGAAGAAAGTGGAGTCAGGACAAGCAGCAATCGGAACAGGTAGCGGGCAAACAGAGACAGGTTTAAGCTGTGGTCAGGGGTGGGTAGAGTTCACTCAGTGTTGTGTTTCAGGCAGTAGTCAGGGCAAGCACAGTTCGAGCAGTAATGGTAAGCAGGCAATGGTCAGAGGAAGGTGGAGGTCAAGCAGGGTCAAGATCCAATCCGAGGTCAAGCCAAAAGTCCAATTCAAAGTCAAGCCAGAAGTTCAGTTTGAGGTCAAAACTAGAAGTCCAATCCGATGAGACAAGGAGCAAAGAGAAGGAGGGAGGACAAGGAACCACAGGAGCAGAACGAGACACTGAAGACAGGTGAAGGGAAGGCTGACCATGAAGACAAGAACTCAGAAGAGAAACCAGTTTGCTAAGGAACCAGAAACAGGACACACAGCGGAATCAGGAATCAGGAAGCAAAGATCAGGAACCAGAAATGACAAGGCAAAGCACTTCTCCAATGGAGTCAACCTCTTGCCAAGGTGCTAGAAATGTGTCCAGGCAGGCTCTTTATACTGGAGGACCCATGATGTCATCAGAGGGTGCTGCGGAGGATTTCCTGCCGTCGGCTCTTTCAGTCCCGGTAAGTCGGGGGCATGCATGCCTAGGGAGGCTCTGCAGTAGGACCCGCGGCAACGTCAGAGTCAGGACAGGCATTGGCTGGAAGTAAGAGCGGCGGGCCATGGGACGGACCTGCAGGCCACCAAGCACAACAGTATGGTAATTTTCCAAAACATGAAAGTATGGTTGAATAGAACCGCTATGCATGATTTTCTGCATTTTAACCTATATGTCCTCAGTCCCTAGATGCTCATTAATAAGCTGAACAATCTAAGGGGCCGATGCAATACAGTGCACTCAGCTGAGCGGACTGTATAACCCGCACTCTGACATGGGTAAAATAGGCGCTAATCCACCACCTAATGCAATAGGGGGATTAGCGCCTATTTAACCTGTGTCGGACACGGAGTGAATGTAATAGCACTCATCCCATGCAAATGCATGTGAATGAGCCTATTACTCATTCACTCCGCATGCACAAAAATAAATGTGTGTCTCAGACTGCCGTCTGCCAGTATTGAAAATGGACGCCGAGTTTACCGGCGTCGGTCTTCATAACAGGCAGCCGCCGTGGGGTCAGGTTAGCTAGCACGACCCCCTAATTTGCCTATTGCATGGCGCCCCCCTTGTGGGCACCATGTGTGCATTAAGAAAGCGGGCGCTGAAAAGTCAGTACCCACTTTCCGTGAAAATTATTGCATCGGCCCCTAGTAAGATATATACTATAAACAGAAAACGTTGGCAGAAAAGGGCTCACTACTATCTCCTTATGTCTGTCTGTCACACGCATGCTTGGATTCTGCAATTAACTTCCACCAGAAGTCTATTCTAGGTGAAAAATTATTTACACACATTCCTTCTTCCTTCAACTTCTTCTGATGACACCTTGTTCTCAAGTTTTGCATTTTATGGAAAATACTGCTTTCTGGTTCTTTTTTGAAGCCTGGTAGATATTTAAATCTTTTTATCATTATCTCCCTTTACACGTCTTCCATCTAGAGAGTATATCTTTAGCTTCCCCAATCTCTCTATGTATGGCTTATTGTATAGGCCATACACCATTTTAATGGCTCTTCTTTGAATTTCCTCTGTCTTCTATATATCCTTTTGCAGATGTGGCCTCCAGAATTGAACACAGGCCCTTTTCTGCCCACTTAAATTTTTATTTAAGCAGATATTCTGTTAATTTTAATTTGAAGGAGATATGCAGTACTATATTGCCTCTTTTCATGCTTTCTGATGATGCTCCTGAGTTTACCCCACAAGAGGTTCATACTGTGAGTTTTTGTTCTAGGCCTTACTTTACTCTTCTCTGCTATGCTTCCTGTGCCTGATTTATACCTTTGAGGTATTTGAATGCCTATATCCTAGCCGCACTCCTCCCATCTCTCCTGTTCATCTACAAAAAGACAAAGACAAGATGGAAGCGGTACAGAGAAGGGCGACCAGGAAGGTGGAGGATCTTCATCGGATGACGTACGAGGAGAGATTGAAGAATCTAAATATGTACACCCTGGAGGAAAGGAGGAGCAGAGGCGATATGATACAGACTTTCAGATACTTGAAAGGTTTTAATGATCCAAAGACAACGACAAACCTTTTCCGTAGGAAAAAAATCAGCAGAACCAGGGGTCACGATTTGAAGCTCCAGGGAGGAAGATTCAGAACCAATGTTAGGAAGTATTTCTTCACGGAGAGGGTGGTGGATGCCTGGAATGCCCTTCCGGAGGATGTGGTGAAGACCAGAACTGTGAAGGACTTCAAAGGGGTGTGGGATAAACACTGTGGATCCATAAAGTCAAGAGGCCGCCAATGAAGAGTGGGTGACTCACCAGAATGATGGCTACTGCCTGGAGACAATACCCTTATTCAATAAACGTACACATGCTTACTGTGACTCCAACATCGTTCTAGCTTCAACAGCAAGAGGAAATGTGGAATAAAGGATCTGCACTCACAAAGGGGGGAGTAGCTGGCTTGTTACGGCGGTTACTACCCCAAACCAAATAAGCCTGTTACTTCTATTTCTATGCATATACAGCATAGTTCTCTGCTTCAACGGCAGGGGAGAAGAAAAAAACTGATACTTCACGCATATCCAGCATAGCTCCCTGCTTCAACGGCAGGGGAGAAGAAAAAAGGGTTCACACTCACAAGCGGGGAGTAGCTGGCTTGTTACGGCGGTTACTACCCCAAACCAAATGTGCCTGATACTTCACTTTCGATGCATATCCAACATGGCTCTCTGCTTCAACAGCATGGGAGAAGAATAAACTGATACCTCAAGCATATCCAGCATAGCTCCCTGCTTCAACGGCAGGGGAGAAGATAAACAACCAATAAGGGCTGTATAACATAGTCTGAGTAAAACAAATAAGCATGGGTGTAGCTTGCTTATTGCGGCGGTTACTACCCCTACTACCCCTAACTTATCAGCTAGATATTCACTTGGATGCAGCTCCATCACTGCTTTCTACATTAATGGTGGGGGTGGAAAGGAAATAGAACCAAGAGCTAAGAGAAACAGATAAGTATGAGAGAAAAAGTGTGTGAAGCTTGCTGGGCAGACTGGATGGGCCATTTGGTCTTCTTCTGCCGTCATTTCTATGTTTCTATGTTTCTATGTTAAACATATTTAGATCCTTTAGTCTCATTCCATAAATACAAAGGGTATCAAAAACATTAGTGCAAACACAATATGAAAGGTAAATGCAACAGAACTAAAATGTTTAATAATCTTCCTCTATATATAAAAAAAATGGGAATCTACATGGTTGCCTGTTGTGGAACATTTGTGCATGCACCGGAGGTGCCATGACACACATGGCTGGGACATATATGCATGCGCTCACTGTCCACCCCTCTGCTATGCTGTTATTGCCCGCAGCAGAAGACATCAAATTCCTGCTGAGCAGAACGCCATGAAGAGGTGGTCCTGGTGTTGGCCTGAGCAGCTCGAAACAGGAAGGAATTGACATCAGGTTATGTGGGCTAGAATGAACAGCAGGATGCCCTCCCATTGGCTAGCCCAGGGGAAGAAGCAAACAGCACAGTTATCAGACAATAGTCCAATATGGTGAGAAGTGAGTTTAGTTAGAGAAGGAAGGCGGAGAGTTTCCAGGAAACTCCCTGGAACCAATTGAGACAGATGCTTGTCTCAGGAAAGTGAATGATCAAATGATATTACTGCTTTAAGTTTCAGACTATGGTACTTTATCTTTAAGTTGGCAGAGCCACTTATTGAAAGATCACCACTACTTGGGATCTTTGGGACGATTCCTAGCTGAATCTAGAAATTTTGAAAAACCAGCAGTGACACTCATCTGGGATCAAGAAATTGATCCACTATTGTTGCGTGGATGCATGGTAAGCCTCCGATTGAATTAACATCTGTGATTGGAAAAAGGTAGAAAGTGTTAAGTGCAAGTAGAAGATTCATATATATTTACTCTGATTCTGCATAGCCTTCCAGTGTGAGAGTGGGAGCAACTCTGCTTTTGTTTATTCCTCTTAACATCTTAACTCTGCTGCTCGGTTATTGACTAGGGCTCCCATCAGAGAGCACATTACACCCGTCCTTAAGTCATTACATTGGCTACCTGTTCACTACTGTACTCAGTGCAAAACTGCAGAAATAATTTACTCTATAACAGTGATAGCAAACTCCAGTCCTCAGTGCCACAAACAGGCCAGGTTTTCAGGATATCCACAATGAATATGCATGAGATAGTTTTGCATACAACAGAGGCAGTGCATGCAAATCTTTCTCATGCATATTCATTGTAGATATCCTGAAAACCTGGCCTGTCTGTGGCACTTGAGGACTGGCGTTCGCCATCACTGCTCTATAATATCGCTTCCCCCTGGATTGAGTTTACATTATGCATCCACACACCTTCTCGTTATTTAAATTCCTCTGGATAATATCTGTTAGATATCCCCTCTCCCTGATCTGCACATCTGTTGGAAACAAGAGAATGTTCCTTCTCTATCTTTGGGCCTATACTATGGAATGTTTTACCCCATAACATTCATTTGACCCAGGATAGTCAGGAATTTAAGAAACTCTTAAAAACGCACTTGTTCAATACAGCCTGTGCTGACACTGAATATGACTTTGGCATTTCTTTTTGCTTTTTTTCCCCCTCAACAGTTCTACGAACTGAGCTGTTCCCTTTAGATTAGACATGTAACATGATATGCTTGTCAATGTTGATTGTATTTACGTGTTATGAATTTTATTTATGCTTCATTGTACCCCACCCTGCACTTTTTTGGAGGGTGGGTACGAAATACTTTTAAATAAATAGATAAATATGCTCTTGGAGGGCGCGTATAAAGATGGTGGTTTTTGTTTTAAGTTTGTGATCTGCTGCTTTAATTTTGGAAGTAAAGAAACTTGCTTGGAACTCTAGCCTGTGCTTGCCCTGTGTTGTAAAGAGCAGAGCTAGAAAGTTAGATCACAGTGACTCCTACCAGTAGGGTTTTGGTTTACCTACAGAAAAGAACTTCAAGCCCATCTTATGTCCCTAGAAGCTACCAGGCCACACAGAGCTCCATGCAGTGTGATGCTTGCATGGAGCTTTGATGCAGATGTGTTCTTCAGCTCTTTGGGTAGTATTTACACTTTACTTAAATCTCTAGGAAGTCTGCCTGGGGATCTGAAGGGACTCATTACAGCAGCACCCAGACTTACTTTAATTCATGAGTGGGACTAGCTAACATGAAGGAGCCTTCATAAATTTTAAACCCTTATTTCTACTAAGAAATAAATTGATCTAGATGATTTATTTATTTATTTGAAGCTTTTTTTATACCAGCATTCATGACCGAGTCATATCATGTTGGTTTACAGAAAACTAGGGAATGATAACCTTAAATACGTTAACATAGTAAAGAAGTAAAAAAGTTACAATAAAACGGGGGTGAGCAAACTGGTGCAAATTATCATGTGCAAATTGGTTCAAACTGATGCAAATTGATCATGTGCAAATTAAAGAGATTTGTTTTATTTATCTGCAAACTGAATTCTTATAAAACAGTTTGTTAGTACTATTGTTTTCAAAAGAACTACCACACATTAGTAAAACTTGCAAGCTGTACTTGTAAGGTAGAATTGAAACTGTTACCAGTGCCTTTGCAATTTCACTTCTACCCGTGGAAGCAGACACGTTTGGGGAAAGCTGTATCACAAGGTGCCTCACTCATACTGATGTCTGATTGGTGCAGGCATCAGTAATACTCATGACATCCCAGCCAGCATAGCTCAATGGAATTCAGTGTGAGTGAGGCAATTTGTGAAATTCTTCAAAACATGGCTGCTTCCTGAGGTTCAGGGGAATTGTACGAGAAAGACCTTGAAGATGTGAAAGTTTCAGCGAAGTGAAAGTTGTGATGTATAGCTGGAATATTGCTCCTTCATATATTGCAGAGTTCATGCTGGGTACCGTTTTCCTTTCTTAACAAAGTATAAGTCGCAAACCAGTAGAGCAATGTGAAGAGTCTACATGACTGTAAGAATCCCTAATGGTTCTTTATGCCATGCGTACTGAACATCTGCCTTTAACAAGTTTATTCTGTTTGGGGGGTATTTGGTTAATTGGTCTCTGCAGTAATTAGTTTCTGCTAAGCAACATTTTTCCTCGTCTTTTCCCTTTTACCCAATTACAAGTGTATTCTATGTAATTACTCCTGTGAGACACATTAACTTTAACTGGAATATGTTTCATTACACATTATACGTAAACAGAATATGCTGTGGGAAATTCTTCTGTATATTAAATATTTTATCTAGGTTATCAAGACAGTAATCTCCTTTGGTAGTTGATGCCCCAACTGAAGGAGTTTTAACCTAGACAGGGCATTAACGGACAATAAAGACTGTCTAGAGGGAGCAATTTCTATTTCTATTATCAATTAAAGTTTTCCTGGGGACTTTTGAAAGTTTATTTTGTGTTAGTTTTTAAAAAAAGAAGCAGTTGAGATAAGAGCACTTCTGGAGGGTTAAGGACCTCTGTTTCAGCTGATCTGATTATTCTATTTCACTTTTGCATGCTAACTATTCTCCACCTCCCCCTAATAAAAGAATGTTAAAACACGATTGGAAAGGTAACTTCCAAAGGAGGGACCATGGATAAAACCCAATCTTCAAGGAACATGGGGGAAGCTCGATTTTTTTTTTTTTTACAACGGCCTGGATATTGGCTAAGGTATTGGTCTTATAAGAAGGAGCATTGATGATGACGAGGCTGGAAATGGTTTGCCAGCAAAGATGGTGGAGGCCATCACTGTAACAGATTTTGGGCATGCTTGGTGCAGATTTGGAGGGCATTGATAAGAAAAGGGTTGAGAATTCAGGCAAAGGCCCTGGCGGAAGGGAAAACTGGTACTGGGTTGCATACTGGAATTTAAATTAGGGGGAATGCATTCATTTTGAAATGACATAAAAAAAATTGGAACAAAAGAGTCTGTTTCATTACTTGTCATTTGAAAACAAAACTAAAACCCCAATGCAATTCATTAGGTGTTTCCTTTTTTTTTTTTTTTTTTAAATAGCATCACTCACCTAACCCCGCCTCCTGCTGCTGACATTTAAAAAGTGTGATTCCCTCCAGGCCTTCTCTTATGTCCCCCTCCCCCAATCCCCCCCAGCTCACATGGGGGTCTCTGAAATCCAAATTTGCCAGGAGCGATCCCCCCAAGTCGCTCCTGCACTGCCAGGTCCCGATCTGAAAAATAGCACCAGCCAGTCCTGAGGCCAGCACCATTTTGTCATACAGCCACAGGCTGAACAGCTCTACAACAAAACAGTGACAGCTTAAGGGCCATTTGGCACCATCGGAACCTGTGGATCAGGAGCAGCTGGGGATCACTTCGGCCCCATTTGAACTTTAAAGACCTCATGGAAGGGGTAAACAATGTCTGGAGGGTAGGAGTGCATAGGGGAAGGTCCAAGGGGTGTAGTATTTTTTTTTACATTTTGTCAGTATTGAGTTTAGTTTCAGAAGGGGAAATGGAGAACCCAGCCCGTTAATTTCCTTTTGTTTCTTTAATTTTTTTTTTCCTGTTCTGTTTGATGTTTATTTTAGTTCAAAGCACACAAACAGGGCGGAGTAAACAGCGCACACATAGAGAGTAAATGCAACGGAGCTATTGCGAGGCAGACATTAATCACCGGTCAATACATCTTAGTAGAAAAAACTTTTATTGTAGATATAGTCACATCAGCGGTGTACATTGATGAAAGATATCAAGGGGTCCTTGCGCTCACGCTATTCTTCCTAGGTAAAAGAAGACACCTCATAATCACAAAAGATTGGAAACCGTGTCCCTTGTACTAAGGGCATTCAGTCCCAAAAGGAACAAAATAGACCTTTACTCAAAAAAGGAAAAACCAAAGAAGGGAAGGAAGGGTGGAAAAATCTTCCCTAGTTCCCAAATGAAGAAAAGCCACTCTGCATCGGGTCACTGACTGATCTATCCACTGGAGGTGAGAAATAGAGCAGTGGAATCTTCCTTATCCCTTTATCTAACCTTAAACAGGGACTCTCCTAATCCTCTGTGAAGGAGCACTAAGCATCTTACATGGAAGGTTTCCAAAAATGGATCAAAAGAGTAAATAAATCAAAATAGGTCAGATGGTTGACCCAAGGAGGGAAAATCAGGAGAATAAAAAAAAAATGCATAAAATACATGCACTGAGGTCTAACTGAAATCCAACTAAAAATCCTCACCCTAAGGTGGCAGGGCTGCACACCTTCTGCAGCTCCCATTTGAGGGAGTGAAACCCAAACAGCTCTACACTAAATCTATCTGAACCTTTCTTTCTGGTAAGGAAATCAGATGTTTCTTGCACTCATAAAATTGCACACCTGGGGGAGAGGAATTCCAGGAGAATCTGGGCAGAGTTAGGATTTATGTGCATATTTTTTGATTCTGATAAGTATGCATGTAAATCTGCTTGACAAAACTAGGTGCACTTAATAGCAGGTATAAGTGTGCATGTGCATAGTTTTGCCAGGAAACTTACACACATAAGTTAACTTTGAAAATTAGTGTAACCTGGGAGCACAACAGCCAGAAAACTTTCTGCAACCTGTTTTAAAGTTATCTAGCACCAGCTGCATGGGATAGACAGTTTTTGGGTACTTGCCAGGTTCTTATGGCCTGGTTTGGCCACTATTGGAAACAGGATGCTGGGCTTCATGGACCCTTGGTCTGACCCAGTATGGCATGTTCTTATGTGCGAAAAGCAAACCTGTTTCAGGAAAATTGATGTTTTAAAACAGGGGTCCCTAAAATATGGCCTGATTCTTCCTATCTGCTTTCCCTTGAACTGTAAGCCTTTAGGGATAGGCTTCTGCCTGGGTTTTCTATGTTGAAAATCTTATTATTATACTTCACTCGGGTATTTCTTTACTCTCTACATATATAACATAATGGCACTTTATAAATATTGTTTTCACTCTGCTGTAAAATAGATAAGAACTATCACTTTGGGCTATGCAGCTAGACGCATGAAGTGATAGAATGGCCTGCGGCAATGTAATGTTCTCATTCTTACATGATGTCTTATTGCCTGATGTGGTAGCCATAGATCACCAGGTAATAATGAGATCCTGTGTATGGCTGGTCCTTTACTTTTAGCTCATACCTGATCGGGTCACAAGTGAATAATCATTTGGTTTCACGCACAGGAACTGCAGAGCGAAAGTGCACTCTGAAGCTCAGGCTTGCTGTAACTGATAATCAAGGAATAGTAAAAGCCATTTTAGGATTGTAACAGCTCACAGAATACTTAGCTCAGGGTGTGACCTTTTATTTTGATGCTTCAGGATCCAAGTGGGTTAAAAATGAAGTTTCTCCATCAAACTGGGCACGAATCTTAAATCTTAAAACTTTTTCAAGCAAACTAGAGCCCAAACCATTTTACAGGGTACTTCTTCAGGAATGCAGGTATCTCTAGTAATGCATTGCTGCACAGGAGGATATATGAAGTGTTTCTTAGGGGAAAGGAGAGAATGAACGGTCATAGTCATAGTCTCAAAGGGGCGGTGTGAACATGCATGCCTTTCCCCCACCATTAATGCTTCAGCCAGTGGATCAAAAATGGGCAGAATTTTAAACTATAAAATCTAGAAAGCCTTTTATCAGAGTTGTGAACGAATGACTAGGAGTAGTTTGGGATCCACTCAGGGTGGACCATGATAATAACAACCCGTTTATCATTCTGCTGATCTGGGGACTTGTTGCTCCGATTTCCATTACCAAGCATGACAGGTAATGCCTGCAGGGCTGTAA
This sequence comes from Rhinatrema bivittatum, assembly GCF_901001135.1. Taxonomy (NCBI): domain Eukaryota; kingdom Metazoa; phylum Chordata; class Amphibia; order Gymnophiona; family Rhinatrematidae; genus Rhinatrema; species Rhinatrema bivittatum. Next base: position 155,698,641 of record NC_042618.1, read on the forward strand.
CACCAGGTTGGGATGTGCCTGTCCTACCAGAACAGAGTCCGAGATTCACATTTCTAGCGATCTCCAATCCAGTCCGTTCAGTAGCAACCTTCCTGCCCCCTCCCCCCCTCCCAAAAAAAAAGCCTTCTTTTCAGGATATACACAGCGAATATTCATGCGATTGCTTGCATACATTTAATCTATTTGGATGCCTCAAGGACTGATAGTGAGAACTGTAGTCTTCTGCTACCACAAGATCCACCCAGCACAGTCTCCCCCTCCCTCTGGAGGCCTGGCTGCATTCCTTCCACTTCCTTTCTGAAGCCTGTAATCTTTTTACAGCATTGCTTTTTAAAGTTAACAACAAAATGCCAGTGGATTTTATGCAGGCAACAAGTGAAAGCTGCACCTGACATTAAGGCACAAAGATAGCACCTCTCCCTCTACTTATAGGTTACACAAGAGCAGCAGGGAGACAGATGTATTTCAGGTTTCAAAAACCAGTGTGGGCAACTCACTCTGTGCCATCTCCAGAATAAGAAAAGAACTGCTTTTTAGCACTGAACAGGTCGCTTGCACTGGCCTTAGCTGCGCCACAGCAGATGATGTACCTGCATTGGTTTCCAAGTGCCCAAAAGATGGAACGAGAGAAGGCACTCAGTGCCCTGGGACTGTTTGCTCTGTTTGGGGGGGGTGAGGTCTAAGGTCATTGGGATGGGAATTATCCTGAGAATGAGACAAACAAATGGACAATGAGCCCTGTTTATGAATTTCAAAGATGGGAAAACACAGCCAAGCCAACTCTGTACCATTGCTTTCAGAATTAAACTCTGATGTTGCATACAAGACAGTTTGTAGTCAAACATATCAAAAGGGAGAAACAAGTTCTCCATAAAAGTAGAAATACTTGCTAAATTTTTAATATCAATGCATTGTTTCTTGACACAATTATTTATACCTAGATATCATTTTGTTTTTGATATATTTTGTCTTATTTCTTATTTTTATTCATAGGGATTTTTGTGTGCCTAATCCAAAAATTGTTTGTTTTTTTCTAAAAAAAAAAAGAAAAAAAAAAAGAGGTCCATTTTCAGCCGCTGTGTGGCTTGGGTAGTTAGCCAGATAAATTTACCTGGCTATCTTACCGTTAGCAGCATAGGTTAAGCAGCTAACTCGAATATTGTAGTTAGCTGCATAACTTATGTGGCTGCTCCGACCAGAAACCCCTTCCACCCACCACCAGAATGCCCGCAACTTATGGACTAAATTCTAGCTGCAAAACAAATTTAGCCACTAATGAATTTAGCCGCAAAGGGCTCTCAGTATAGCTGGGTAGCCATTTAAACGGATAACTGTTCAGTTATCCGTCCAAGGGGGTCATTTTCCAACGGTAAAAGTCCCTTTTCGCGTGCGATAGCTAAATCGGGGCGGAGTAGAGGCAGAGTCTGCACCAGAAGGGGAAGAGTTGGGGCGGCGTCGGGGCAGATGCTGCGGAAACTTCGCTGACGGCGAAACTTCGCTGACGCCAGTATCGCGCCCAATAGCACCACCTTTCATAGTGGCGCTATTGGGTGCGAAAGCTGGCAGCGATCGCACCACGGAGGTACGATCGCTGCCGGCTTTCGTAGGCCCACCTCCTGCTTCGCCCCCACCCCCCATTACTGCCGGATTCTCTAAGGTCTGCAACCTTAGAAAATCCAGGCCTAATTGGCATTAAATATCAACCTCATAGTTGTTTTCAAAGCTGATTTTCTAGGGGTGATTAAACTATGCAAATTAGGATTATTTTAAAAACCATGCCTATGCAGATAAATGTGAGGAATATTCATGGGGAATATCCTGAAAACCAGACCTGTGCATGACCCTTGAGGATCAGAGCTGAGAACCCCAGATATAATCCATGGCTTATGCCTAGCACAGCATCGGATGGGTGTTAAAGCCAAATATCTATTGTTTCCCATTTTTTCACTTGTCTATTTTTTCCTTCTGATATGTAAGATTATATAATTTTGGTTCAGCTTGATACCTCAGAAATGCTAGAGCATTTATCCTGGTAAAATGTGCATAGGGAGGGTAATGTTCGAATGCGCATATATTCAAATGTGCAGTTAGTGTAGCTGGGTTTAAAAAAGGATTGGATAAATTCTTGGAGGAGAAGTCCATTACCTGCTATTAATTAAGTTGACTTAGATAATAACCACTGCTATTACTAGCAACGGTAACATGGAATAGACTTAGTTTTTGGGTACTTGCCAGGTTCTTGTTGCCTGGATTGGCCACTATTGGAGACAGGATGCTGGGCTTGATGGACCCTTGGTTTGACCCAGTATGGCATGTTCTTATGTTCTTCTGTTCTTATATACACATAAGTAGGAGCACCTAAACATACATCTGTAATGTATAAACTGCATAGCTGCAGCTGCACAGCTTATAAATTCCACATATCTCCTTTCCAAAAGTATGTGCACATGTTTCAATACATGCAGGGATCTGTAGAATTTGTACACCTATTTTCTATAAGTATGCGCATATATTTCACACATAAAGTCATAGTAACATCTATATAATAACCCTCAGTTTATGCATGGAGACAGGTAGTTTATAAAATTGGCTGATGTATGTGTATCTTGTATTGCATATTGTTTTGTATCAATGTATACCTGTTAGAAATAATGTTACTTATTCCTTTTTCTTTGCCTGCCATGAAGCTCCAGCCTTCCACTATAACTTAACTGTTACTCATCCACCCTGTAATATTGGGAAGTTTTTTTTAAAACATTTTCATATGTAATTTCCTTTCATTTTCCACTCGTTTTACTGTAAACCGATGTGATGTGCAAACGAATGTCGGTATAAAAAAAGCTATAAATAAATAAATAAATAAATAAATAAATAAATATCTCACTTATGAAAATATTCGTGTGCATACTTCCAAGCACCAGTTTGTTGAGACCTCCACTAGTTGACGCAGGGCTTCGTCCAGCTCATCCACAGCCTCCACCAATTGCTCTGCATCCTCCCACTCAAAAACCTCAGACAAAAGAAAAGTCAATTTAATTTCCACAACTTAATTAGCAGGTGGAACTGCACGCGCACAGAAGTTTGATGATGTATATGCTCCTAAAATGTGTGTGTGTGCATGTGCGCTTTCTGTCCTCATAGCGCCCGCTTTCTCTGCGAATTCTTATCTGTGTGGCAGCAGAAGTATGCACAAACTTTTGGCCTTCTGAAAATGTGTTTGGCTCGCACAGAGGTTCTTTGTGTGCTTATAAACTGACATTACGTGTGCAAATCCTGTGTAAGTTTCTAAAAATTCACCAGTTAGATCTGTGATTTTCAATTCCCTGTTCTTTCTTATGTTGTGTATTTTTCTATTTTAAAATATCCCTTGTTAGGGCGTGCAGGGAAGGAAGAGGGAAGAGAGGTAGTGGTTGCCCATAATATGACACATTTTATCTTTTTTTCTACATGGACATCCACTTTCCTTGTATCTACAGAGTCTAATAGAGACGAGTCCAATCAGAAGTACTCTATGAAACTGCCCACCACCTGTTAAATAATAATGAGATGCTTTGCTCTTCCCCTGTAAAGTAGAATTAGGTTAAAGAAAAATTTTGCTTCATCTATTACTTATAAATCTTGACCAAATTCCAAGTCACTTCAACTTCTTCTCTGGGAGGGACTGCAAAGTAAAGCAACTCCAAAAATAATTCTTACTTGTCTCAATAAAATTGGGTAACAGCTTTATATTTTCTTGATACATGCTGCTTTTACCAAATTGTCACAAAGGCCTTTGTACACCAGGAATCTACTTTCAACACTGAAATCATTAAGTAAAGTTTCATCTGGTATTTCTTAAATTATGGTGGCAAATATTACACCATGCAATAAATTAATTTTGTGCTGCATTTGTGTGTGTGTGTGTGTGTGTGTGTGTGGAGGGGGAGGTAACACAAACCAATCAGTTTTCACAACGTCCAGTAAAGATTTTTCAGGATTATGGAACTTTCCTGCAAGCAAAACTAATGAGAAAATTTACATTTTCTACTGTTCCCAGGGCAAGAAGAGACAGCATTTAGTGCAGTTCAAGGCAGTGAGGAAGAAAGGTAGGAACAACCGTATGTTGATTAGTAGTGATACTTGCTGTCCGACCCCTTTCTCTAGGCTCTGAAGTTGCTGTAGGTCATGTCACTTGAATGGGAAGTTTAAACAAGATATGAATGGAGGTCTGCTCTGCAGCACCTCAACTCCAAGCCTCTCCTATCAGTTGGATGACAGGAGAAGACTATGATTGGTTTGGAAGCCAAAGAGTTGGAGAAGGCTAATCAACCAAATATTAATATATAATTTTCCTTCTATAAACATAACAACTTGATTTCTAATTATTCATTGAATGACCTTCTGTATTTTGTATAGACGACTGGAGAGAATAAAACAGGAGCCGGACTTGATTTTCAGAAAATACAAGACCAGCACAATCCTTGGTATTTGTGAAGGCCACACTTTTACTTATTCCCTATTGGATGACTGTGGGTCAATGAAAATGGACAGAAAAACAATTGCAGGCTTGGCAGACAGGTTGTAGGGTTTGGGGTCACAGGTTCCTGGGTCTAATGATGCTCTGTGGGGGGGCAGCAGCAGCAAGAAAGCCCCTGAGGATTAGCTCTTCCTTTTGATCCTGAAAGGTGAAAGGGGACGGGGCCTGACCACAACTCAGCAAGGTGCCGGGTGAGCGGGTCCTGCTGCCTGTGGAGAGGGACTAAAGCCGCACTAGCCTAGTAGTCAGCCTCAGGAAACACTTCCAGGGCTGCAGATTTACGTTCTGCATTTTCCTCCAACCACTTCCTTATGTAGTTTCTTGGGGTTTTTTAATTATATGTTTCGCATTGGGCCAAGGGAGAGAGAACCTTGTATAATAACAGCCTTAGAACAAAGACATCCCCTTTCCCTTAAAAAAAATAAAATAAAATAAACTAAAGATAAACAAAACACTTTTATTCCATCTATGGTAGCTGCTGTGTCCTCCCTCCTGCTTTGCAGTTCCACCTGATATCTCTTCTGGGATGAGCAGTCTTCTGTTTACCTTTATATAACTAACTATTGTGCATCGTTTAATCTGCCTTCACGTAGAAGAGCTGGTGAAAGTGATAGCCTTTAATAAGTACAAACAAACGGAATATTTTTTCTTCAACAGACATTCTAAAAATGAATGATTTGCTTACCAAATGCAATTGAACCCAAGGGAAACTCATATAATTTGAAATTATAAGATCAGAGAAAGATAAAGACAACCGGGTAAAAAGTTATGTCCATTAAAATGCCATGACCTACTCACTCAGCAAGGTGTTACTGAAGCAGGAGACTGGCTCAATACAGATAAGGTTCTACATCACTGAAATACATCAGAAAGCAACAGGGCCTTTGGAAAAGTTCACCCCATTGGGCAATTCACTATAATAAAACTTCAAGCAGTGTTTAGCCAATCAAATTGCTTTATTAACTAACCTTACCATTCCCATGTCTTTAAGTTGCGTACAGCATTAGGACAGTTGGACCATTCTGCTGTAGGACCCAGGGGAGCTTTTTCCCCTTGGAGCTAATAATATTTTAAAAAGCTATTACATAAATCACCTAAAAATGTAAAACTTTATAGGTGAATTTAAAAAGCCTGACACGCGCCAAAACCGGGAGATATGTGAATATGACGGGCTAGCGCACGCCAAATGTATTTTTAAATTCGCCCGAGCACGCACATATCTCCCAGTACCGCAGAAATGAAAAAATCCAAAAAAGGGGCAGGGCATGGGCGCTCCTGGATTTGTGAATAAAACCAGAACATTAAAAACTTGCGCTCGCACAAGCGCCTGCCGGGGTCCCCTACCACATAACTTTACTTTTGCTACGGTTGGCGTGTAAGTCCTAAAACAAAAATATATAGGCATATCAGCAGGGCGTTAAGCATCAGGGTTAAGAGGGGAAAAGAAAGACTAACCATTTTTCAGAAAAGCTTTAAAAACATGTCTTTAAGAAAGCCTTCCTCAACCAAGTGGACAAGACATGATTATCCTTGGCCTCCCTTGACTTACATACATGGACAGGAAACAGATTTATCCACCTCAGTAATCTCACTTATGTTTTATATTTATTTTTTATTGTATTTTATTTATTTTAAAGTTTTAGTGATTTTATTTTGTTATGTCTTATTTATGTTACTTATTATGTATGTTTGTTCTGTACCTCTCTATGAACGTAGGAAGGGAAGGTAAGAAATGCGTAATAAATAATAAATAAATATTTAAATAGAGGAGTTAGGAAGTCCTATCCCTTACCTGGGCAAACTGGGTATGAAGTGGTTTAACTGGTAATTGCATTAGCGTACGTTTTTATTAAAGTCCCCCCACTTACGCGGTAGAGATGGCATTTGTATGTTCATGCGCGTTTCCATATAACTTTGTGCACACAAGTACACATGTTCAGTGAATTTTATACCATGCATGCATATACACGCATATATTATAAAATGGATGCTTCTCTGGATAAGAGCGGCATTCACATATACATGTGTCCGCGCGCAGGTATTAAAGTTACCGTCTTATAGCACTTGTGTATCTACTGTCTACCAGTGTGAGAAGGCATGGTTCATCTCATTCTGCTTGCCTTCAGTCCCCATGGCCAACATATTGTAACAACATCTTTTAATTGCATATAAATATGGCTTTCTACTGTTAGTATTTCGATATGGAAGAAGGTAGGTTCAAGGGGTTAGAGCGCTCTCTTTAGAAGAAAATTCCACTAACCTCTCACTGACCTTGTGGGATCTTGAGTAAAGCGTGTTATGTCCAAGTGTTCTGATTTTTCATCGGCCATTAGGCAATGAAATTGTTACTGCTCCCCTTACCTCGCTGCAAAGATGTCCAGGAGCCCAAATATGCTGGTGTCCCATCTCCCCAAAGATGGTTTCATGCACAGTATAGCTTATACCTGAAATACTACAGTTTAAAGTTATTAGTAACCAGCTTGGATGAAAGGCATTATAACTCTGTCCCCTAGATTATTATTCTGGTAGGTGGTAAGCCTATGTTTTAGTCTTTTTTACTGGGACTCATATGCAAATGATCATCATACGAAAGTTACACATGTAGATTTGTAAATTCCCCCCTCCCCCCCCAAAAAAAAATTAGTTAACTGCCACTTTTTGAGGTGTAGGTTAACGGTTTTGGCTTTTTTTTGTGAAAACTGGCCTGAAATGCCATTTTCACATGCAGGTTTTGGTAAAATTCATTATTAATCAGCAGCTTTGCATGAATTTAAATAAATGTTTGCAAGTTTCAGACTACATGTGTGAGTTTACTACTTGCAAAGGGTAAAACGCACATTTTTTCACAAACTGGTCTAGGGACAGTAACATATGTGCATGCGTTCATCAACCCGTGCCCAGGGTTACAGCTATTTTATAACATATGCACACATATGTGTGCATGTTATAAAATAGGCTGACTGCATACACGTGTGTTCAATTTTAGGTGTGGTATTTTAAAAGGGGCGCATACCAACACCATTGCCCGTTTTCCCAGTTTGTTCCCAGTTCATCCAGTTAAGGGATAAGACTTTCAACCCCCCCTGGATTAATAGCCCTCCTTCCCTCTGTTAGCCCTGACCCATAAAACCCTGCCAATCTGTTTAATTTTTTTTATGTTATGACTTACACGCCATCAATAGCAGAAGTAAAGTTATGTGGCAGGGAACCTTGGCATATACTTGTGTGCATAAGCATTTACCTGCTAATTTCAATGTAAAATCCCAGAACGCCCATACCCTTCCCCTTCTTTGTAAAACATTTTTGTGTGTTGTGCTCCGCGGCCGTGGCGCCCCATGACCGCGTTCCCCTACCTGACTCTCAGCGCCATGAAAGCCCTGGGGGAGGGCTCCGACTCGGCCCGTGCTGCCCACTGCAGGGGAAGCCGTCCTGCAGCGTCTCTCCTCCACCGGGGAGATTCAAGATGGCCGCCACCATGGGATCCAAGATGGCCGCCGTCAACTCATTTGCATTTAAAGGGACCTGGTCCCTTTAACTAGACTCACCTGCTTTCAATGATCCAGAGCAGAGGAAGTATATAGGGAGGCTTCCTCTGCTCATTCCTTGACTTGGCAACGTCTCCTGTGAGCTTTGTCCAGTCTGCTTGCTTCGGTGAGTTCTTCAAGCTTGGCTTCTGCTTTGTCTTCCTGGTCCCTGACTTCGGATTGGCTTACGGTGATTCTCTGGTTCCTGACTTCGGATTGGCAAGCGGTGATTCTCTGGTGCACGACTTTGGACTGGTGAGCGACGACCCTCTGGCACTCGACCTAGGACTCCCTCAAGACTCCGGCTCCAAGGGCCCACCTAAGTCCCAGTGGCCCGGGTCCCTACGGGCTCCTCCCGGGGGGACCGCAGGCTTCCAGGGCGAAGCTCCAGTTGGCCTTTGCACCGTTGCTCTGACCTCCATAGGTCCACCTAAGTCCCAGCGGTCGGGTCCCTACGGGCTCCTCCCGGGGGGACCGCAGACCACCAGTGGTGAAGACACAGCGCCTCATCTCGTCTCTTCATCGCCTCTGTATTCGCCTCAGCCTCCAGTGCCAAGGGTCAGCTGGTCCCGGCTCCTGTTCTGCCTCGCCACCCGACAAGAGAGCCTACGGATCCTCCGAAAGGTATTCCATCCTCTCGTCGGCCAAGGGTCCACAAGCCTGAGCATAACATTGTGTGTACAGCGGGAGATAATCGTGTGTCCTTGCGGCTTTTAAGATCTGCTCAGCAGGAGCCAGCATGACATATTTGCGAATCCCCTAATTGATGCACACGCCAGGCTTTTAAAATTCACCTATTAGCATGTAGATACTGGCTTTTCTGCGTGTTTTAGGGCACTTTGTATATATTTATGCATGCAGGCCCCCTCTTCCGGGCTACAAATATATTTGAACCTAAATGCATCAACCTCCTTTATTGGAAACAATGCATATAACAAAAAAAAATGTGATGTTATTCAATAAATTCATGTATAAAAATTTGCGATTTAAAAATGTGCCATTTTCTAACAAAAATAAACTTGTCTTTGAATGTGTTAGCAATTTTGGAAAGAGTACCGGAAAAGGAAATTGTGTCATTCCCCAGAAATTACAAATTCCTTTTTTTTCTTAATTACACATTTAGTTCCATAACTAGAAAGCCAATCAATTTCAGTTCTTTCTTTTCTTTTCAAATTCTGTTAGGGTACAGAATATATACTATTTGCACACACGTGTAATAACTGATTTTAAGCTCTGTAGCATGGCCAGAGATATGCTTTAAAAACATAGGGGTACATTTTTAAAAAGTATGTGAGGGCATCCATGTGCGCGCGCTACCCGGCGCGCACACATGGACGCCCAATTTCTTAACATGCGCGCACCGGTGCGCGCATGTTATAAAATCGGGGGTTGGTGCGCACAAGGGGATGCACAATTGGGCAACTTGTGTACGCTGACGCCCGCAGCCTTTCCCCGTTCCCTCCCAGGCCGCTCCAATTTAAGATAGGCCTGGGACGGAACTTCCCTACCCCCTAATCTAACCTTCCTACCACTTCCCCTAACCTATCCCCCCCAGCTCTAACCTAGACCCCCCCGACCTCTGTTTTACCTTCTGTACCTGCCTCGGGGCAAGGCACAGGTTGCGAGCACCGGCACCCTGCCGGCACGCGATGCCCCGGCACAGCGGCAAATGGCGGCTGTGCCGGGAGCCTCTGACCCTGCCCCGCCCCTGGACTACCCCGCCCCACCCCTTTTTCGAAGCCCCAGGACATAAGTGCGTCCTGGGTCTTTACGCACGTGGCCAAGCCTTTTTAAAATAGGCCTGGCGTGCGTAAGGTCTCCTAAGTGTGTAAATCCACTGTATTTACTCGCTTGGCCTTTTAAAATCCAGGCCATAATCTGTATGTGATAGATTTCAGACTGAACACATTGGGACAGAATCTGCATTTCATTTTTACCTACAGGCTTTTCACCAGTTCTCAAATTGAAAGTACACATGCACTTTCTCTTTGAAAAGTGCCAACAGGTACAAAGTACTTGCTGGTGTGTACATGTGTACTGGATTTTCTGTGTAGGTAGATCAAAGAAAGGGGAGAAATAGAAGGTAAATATTCAACCAGAGTACTAAATTGGTATTTTTACCTCTTCTGAAATTTGCACAAAAATATTCAATGTTAATTTTTATACTACAAAATTTTCTAGGAATCATTTTTTGATGGAGATGCAACAGGTGAAAAATGGTGAAAGCCTTCCCTTTTTGCTGTAATCATCCCCATTGTTTTAAAAAAAAAATGGTCCGAGAGCTGTGGTGGTTAAAATGTCAAATGCTAAAGTCCAGCTGAGACAGGTCATTACAATTTGCTCGCCAGAGAATGTGTGAACATGGGAATAAGACCGGAGCATTGTTGGCAAGTGCTATAAGAAAGAAAAAGTTCCAGATGATAATTGGCAGTATTCGAACATCATGAGTCGACTGCAGTCCATAAATGATACATTTAAGTGATTTTATACAACACTACAAGACAATAAGGCAGAAAGCCAGTTGGATGGGACAGACAAATATTTGAGGGGGTGGGAATGCCATAACTCACCGAAAGGCAGATTAAAAGCCCCTGTCACTGTGGGTGAGATATATAAAGCGATTATGGGATTACACAAAGGAAAAAGCCCCGGATTGGGTGGATTTTTCAAAATGTTTCTGTTTGAACTGGCCCCACGATTGAAAGAAGCATACGAGTGTTTGCAGAGCAGTCTAGATACAGCCCATTACATGTCTGATGCGGTCATTGTGCTGCTTCAAAAACAGGATTGAGATGGGTTAGATCCCAGATCCCATTGCCCTATCTCCCTACTCAACTCAGACATTAAAATGGTGCCGGTCATCCATTGCCCCACTATGTGACACAGACCGGCCAATGGCACCGGTAGTCCAAGTCACATGGTAAGGGCTAAAAGCCACCGGCACCATTTTAGTTAGTGGCAGCCGATGGCCCGGGAGCAGCAGATCACTCCTGGGCCCTCTGCTGGACCACCAGGGGTTTTTGTGAGTCTTGGGGGGGGGGGGGGAGTCGGGAGGCTGATGGGGCTGTTTTATTTAAATTTGGGGGGCGGCTCAGGGGATGGGGGAGCAGCATCATGTGGTTCCCACCTCCGGAAGTAGGAGTCAGGCCTGTGACCGGGGGGGGGGGGGGGGGGCGGTGCAAGGCAGAAGGTGCCTAGGGCGCCTAATCCCCTTGCACCGGCCCTGTGCACAGGGATGCGGAAAGTGGGTTTAAAGGTTTTGGGGCAATTATGGGAAGAGGATAGCGCACGATTAAAATCCTTTCAGGATCTTAGAGAGGAATATGAGATGGAGAGGGAGTCTGAATTCTTTTATAATAAACTGATGGAGGAATTGAGAAAATAAGGGAGAAAGGGACAGGAACCTCAAGTGCCGGGTCCAGTTGAACAAATACTGATACAAGAAGATATACCCCGCAGAGGCATTTCCCTATTTTGCAAAGCTTAACAAAAGTGTCAGATAGAAAGCCCCCCCCCCCCCCCCACTGGGCCTGATTCAACAATGAACTAGAGATCTTCAAATGGGAAGATTGGGAAGTTATCTGAATATCTGCATTAATGGTTAAACTTCCCCACTCACTCTTCTACTCAAAGTTTATGTCATGCTCCACAGGACTCTGCTGGCGTAGCTGTGGTCATCCAGGTTCCTATTTTCATGTATGGCGGACCTGCCCATATGTTCAAAATTTCTGGTTGCAGGTTCGGAATGAGCGCCAGGTAATGCTTGGAGTAGCAATAGACATAAAAACCAGAGCTGACTCTACTGGGGAGGTGGGGGTGGCCACGATTTTTACTACAGCACAACGCTGTTTAGCGGATCACCTGATGTATGCGGGGAAATACAACAGCATTATTATGGAAGTCAGCTCCTCCACTGAGTGGTTGGAAATGGCAAGTGCATGAGGTCGCACTGGTAGAGAAGCTTACCGTTCTATTGAAAAGGAATGCATTGTTGTATGAAAACATTTGGTCACCTTTTTGGAGACATGGGGGTAGCCAGCATGAATAACAGGATTGGTTGGTATTTAGTTCAGGGGAGAGATGAGAGAGTTAAAAGTATCGTTTCTCTTTTGCTGCAGACCTGCTGCAGTGGATAGAGAGATTCATACATAAAACAATATTTCTTTCTGAGGGGTCTGTTTGTATTTTTTTGGGGGGGAAGGGGATGTTTCTTTGTTTGCGCATGTATACTTAAATGCATAAATAAAGAGTTAAAAAAAAAAAAGGTCCAGCTGAGACAGTATACAAATATGAACTACAGTGCTAACAAAAACTTCCATTCAAAAAACTAACTGTGGGCTAGATTTTCTAGCGTAGCTCGGCTCTGTGAATCAGGCGGTACCGGGGGGCGGGGGGGGCGAAGCGGGGGATGGGCATGCGAAAGCCGGCAGCGATAGCACCACCGCGGTGCTATCGCTGCCGGCTTTCGCAAACCAATAGCACCACCGTAAAAGGTGGTGCTATTGGGCTCGTTACTGACGGGGATAAGGGTCCTTACCTTTTTGCCATCAGTGATGTCTTCGCGGCGTCCATCCCGGTGCCACCCCGACTTCTCCCCTTCCAGTGCGGACGCAGCCCAGAACCCACCTCGATCTAGGTATCGCACGTGAAAAGTCCCTTTTCGCGTGCGATCCCTTTAGAAAATGACCCCCTATGTCTGTCACCAATCAGGAAACTAGGTGAATAATTTTGAATGGTGGCAGACTTTTAACAAAATGGCAGTTCTTTATTTTTAGAACTACTACATGGGAAGGAAATGCTGAATGATGAGGCAGGTCCCCCCGATGCACGAAGACAAGGAATTCTGAAACATGGACCATGTTGGCATATTAGCCTTGGAAGCACATCATTTTTAAGCTAAGTCGAACCTCTCTCTTCCCAAATATTTTTATTTGCAAATTAAAAATTCAAAACAATAAAAAAGACTGTGAAACATTGCATCTGTCTTTAAATTTGGGCACATACAAGAGCGATATTTGCAACCAAAGCTGACAGGCTAGGGGGGGCACAGCCTGCTGATATGAAGGTCTTTTATATCTACATGAGAACTGGTAACATACAAGGCGTTTCCCTTATTAATAATTAGCTTTTTGAGAGGAGGATTTTTAGTGGTTCAAATGTCACCGCTTATTGCCTTCTCTGTAAAGATTTTTCTCTACTTAGGTTTATGGTGAACAGTTTGTAAAAATATTGTTTTTTGAAATTTGTACTCCCCACAAACAACAAATGCTTATGTTTGATATGCATTAGGTAACAATCCTGAGAGTTTCAGGAATTTAATTTTGACAGCACCGCTCAATTCCCATGCCTGACCAGACAGCAATCCTTCCCTGACCATTCCTTAGCTGACATAATTGCCTTTAAAAAGGGGTCATTAATGGGCAGTGAGTTAAAAGGACTTATGTGTTGAGAGGCTTGAGTCTAAGCCTCTTGAAGATTCTCCAGGCAAACAAGACAGACCAAATCGCTCATTATCCATCCTTTGTTTACTGAAAGAAGAGTTCAAACTCTTTAATGAGAGGATTACCCATACTTCATCTCCATAGAAAACCATTAATTGATATTTTCCTGTTAGGGGGTTTAAGCAGTAGGATTTGGCCTCAGATCCCCCTTTTGTTATTGATGCTGTGATCAGCAGTGCAAAGTTGTTTAAAAGGTTAGATAAACTCTGTAGCATAAATTACATAAAGCTAATTTATGTGGCAGCTCCTCCCCCACAAACTTCCATGCAGGTGTGTGTGACAAGAGCTGGCGTAAGAGCACATTTGTGTTCAATAACTCATGTGATAGGTTCATACTTTTTTTTTTCTTCTGTTCCCTCTGAGATATTTCACTTCTGATGAGAAAACATAACTGCTTAAAGATTTTAAAATCTTTTACTTAAGCCACTGCCAGCATTGTTAATCCAAGTAAACTGGGGCACTACTATGATGATGTCAATCAAGCATCATGCAGACGCTGTACGGATTCAACGTGGGCTTAACTGGAACATGTAAACAGGCAGAAAGTTAGTTGCCAACCTTGGTGAATAAAGATAATTTTTAATTTTATTATTATTATTATTATTATTATTATTATTAGTTGTAGTAAATAAATCAACAATTCCTAGTAAATAAACCAACAATACCTAAAAGTAAAATCAAGTAAACCCCCTTTATTTATATTTTTAGACAATCACCACTTAGAATAGCACAATTATTGACCCTTTTTGGATGCAGTCACTTTGTCATATCGATAACCTCTGAAAAAATGGCAAAGGAAAAGCTCTTAGCACTTTAAACAGAATGTATAAAGCCAAAAATGCTTGCCAATTCTTTCATCTTTGTGTAGGTAGGCAAACATTTAGACCAGCAAACAAGGAAAAGCAAGTACGCATATGGGAGCAAAAGGGCTTAAATCATTGGCATGGTATTTAGTATTTGACTGAATGAATGGTCCCATGGTAGTGGAAGGGATGATTAATGTCGATTTTGCCTGCTCTTAGTATTAGAATTTGGTAATTTATGGAATTAGGAAGAAGGTTAGTCAGTGTTTGTGTGAGTTTAGGTCTAATTAGTGCATGGGATGTTTAGTTTTTAAGTTTCATTAATTTTTATGACATTGCTGGTCCCTCCCTAGTAGGAGAGGTTGGATTCCAGCTAAGTGTTGAGGTATTTGATTATTAGTTTATTGCTTTGTCCACATTGTTTATTTGTGTTTCTACTTTATATTGGTTGTATTTTGTATGTTATGTGTTATATTCTATCTAATGTATTTTTTACACTGTTTTAAACCACTTAGGGCATTCCTTTGGGATCAATTAAGTGGTAAATAAATGTAAAGTATAAATGTAAAGTAATGCATACAGGGGGAATACAAAGAGTTACTTCAATGACCCTATATAAATCACAATCTGACACAGGAAAGGATAAAGAGAGAGAAACTTAAACCCAAAAATGAGAGTTTGATAATTATAGGACAGAACAGTGGACTGTGCACAAAATGATTCAGAGCAAGCATAGAAAAACATAAATACAAGTTCTCTAACACAGAACTGAGATGGTTTCCTATCTTGTGGCTGGGCGCAATGCATTGTTTTTTGATGACCTATAGAGAGAAAAGCACAAAAGCTAGTTTGGCTCATACAAAGCAGTGGAAGTGAAAGTAGAAGCATCATCAGTAGAAGGCAAACTATTCTGTAGGATGTAAGCAGAGACAAAATATTACCAAGAGATACAGTCAGAGACCAGGAAAATATAGGAGAAAGAAAGGTACAGAAATAATCCCAATTTTCTCGGGCACCACCCAAAAAGAGCTTTCAAGCTTATTTTAGAGATGTGCTTCGTTTTTAGGAATCGGATCGGGCTTCGGTCAACCGATTCGTTTAAAAGTTTAGTTTTTCGCGTGTGATTTGGTTTTTTTTACGAACAGAGTTAGTGCGCACTAACGGTGTTAGTGCGCCCAAAGTTCCCGTTAGTGCGCACTAACTAATGCTAGTGCGCACTACCAAAAATTGCAACTTTTAAGTAAAACGTATCAATTTTTAAGGAGTTCGTTAGCTAAATGTACGGTTCTGGGCTCCCACTGGTTCGCACCACCTGGAAAACAGCCAATGGGAATGTAGAATCAGTATTTTAACTCATCCGTAGTTAGTGCGCACTACCGCTGGATAGTGCGCACTACCGCTGGTTAGTGCGCACAAACGCGGATTAGTGCGCGCTCTCTTGAGCATGCTCTGTGAGGTCCCCAGAGGCCATTTTGCTGCACGCACTAATAATTATTTTCTTACTACGTGCTGACAGAGGAGAGCAGCAGTGCCAGTGAGCTGAAGCTGATGAGCACAGTGTTTGAGCTGTGCACACACGTCACAGAGTTACAATATCATCAACTTCAACTTTACCACTGTAAGTGTATAATATAATAAATATATAAGATTCTGTTTTAGTTTTTATACAGTATTACTTTACTATTAGTTAGTTGGTTAAGTTAAATAGTTAATGCACTTTTTTTTCGGTGAAATAGCATAAAATAATATAAAAATAGTATTAAATGAAGTTACTTACATTAGGGGAAATTAAAAGTTTAACACACAAAAGTACTTCATTTAATTTTATGCTAATTTAGTGAAAAAAAAGTTTAACAGAGATTGTCAGTGTCACACAGACAGCTCCCTCCCTGCCTGCATTACGTAGTGAGAGGCTGGCTGGCTTCACAGACAGGGGGGGGGGAGCTCAGCTGCCTGACCCTCACTCCTCCCCTCCCCCCATGTCCCTGCCACTGAACTGAATAGCGTACTGTCTGTCACTGTGAGGGTGAGGGCCGAGACAGCTCCCTCCCTGCCTGCATTACGTAGTGAGAGGCTGGCTGGCTTCACAGACAGGGGGGGGGGAGCTCAGCTGCCTGACCCTCACTCTCCCCTCCCCCCATGTCCCTGCCACTGAACTGAATAGCGTACTGTCTGTCACTGTGAGGGTGAGGGCTGAGACAGCTCACTCCCTGCCGGCATTACGTAGTGAGAGGCTGGCTGGCTTCACAGACAGGGGGGGGGGAGCTCAGCTGCCTGACCCTCACTCCTCCCCTCCCCCCATGTCCCTGCCACTGAACTGAATAGCGTACTGTCACTGTGAGGGTGAGGGCCGAGACAGCTCCCTCCCTGCCTGCATTACGTAGTGAGAGGCTGGCTGGCTTCACAGACAGGGGGGGGGAGCTCAGCTGCCTGACCCTCACTCCTCCCCTCCCCCCATGTCCCTGCCACTGAACTGAATAGCGTACTGTCACTGTGAGGGTGAGGGCTGAGACAGCTCCCTCCCTGCCTGCATTACGTAGTGAGAGGCTGGCTGGCTTCACAGACAGGGGGGGGGGAGCTCAGCTGCCTGACCCTCACTCCTCCCCTCCCCCCATGTCCCTGCCACTGAACTGAATAGCGTACTGTCACTGTGAGGGTGAGGGCCGAGACAGCTCCCTCCCTGCCTGCATTACGTAGTGAGAGGCTGGCTGGCTTCACAGACAGGGGAGGGGAGCTCAGCTGCCTGACCCTCACTCCTCCCCTCCCCCCATGTCCCTGCCACTGAACTGAATAGCGTACTGTCTGTCACTGTGAGGGTGAGGGCCGAGACAGCTCCCTCCCTGCCTGCATTACGTAGTGAGAGGCTGGCTGGCTTCACAGACAGGGGGGGGGGGGAGCTCAGCTGCCTGACCCTCACTCCTCCCCTCCCCCCATGTCCCTGCCACTGAACTGAATAGCGTACTGTCACTGTGAGGGTGAGGGCCGAGACAGCTCCCTCCCTGCCTGCATTACGTAGTGAGAGGCTGGCTGGCTTCACAGACAGGGGGGGGAGCTCAGCTGCCTGACCCTCACTCCTCCCCTCCCCCCATGTCCCTGCCACTGAACTGAATAGCGTACTGTCTGTCACTGTGAGGGTGAGGGCCGAGACAGCTCCCTCCCTGCCTGCATTACGTAGTGAGAGGCTGGCTGGCTTCACAGACAGGGGGGGGGAGCTCAGCTGCCTGACCCTCACTCCTCCCCTCCCCCCATGTCCCTGCCACTGAACTGAATAGCGTACTGTCACTGTGAGGGTGAGGGCCGAGACAGCTCCCTCCCTGCCTGCATTACGTAGTGAGAGGCTGGCTGGCTTCACAGACAGGGGGGGGGGAGCTCAGCTGCCTGACCCTCACTCCTCCCCTCCCCCCATGTCCCTGCCACTGAACTGAATAGCGTACTGTCTGTCACTGTGAGGGTGAGGGCCGAGACAGCTCCCTCCCTGCCTGCATTACGTAGTGAGAGGCTGGCTGGCTTCACAGACAGGGGGGGGGGGAGCTCAGCTGCCTGACCCTCACTCCTCCCCTCCCCCCATGTCCCTGCCACTGAACTGAATAGCGTACTGTCACTGTGAGTGTGAGGGCTGAGACAGCTCCCTCCCTGCCTGCATTACGTAGTGAGAGGCTGGCTGGCTTCACAGACAGGGGGGGGGGAGCTCAGCTGCCTGACCCTCACTCCTCCCCTCCCCCCATGTCCCTGCCACTGAACTGAATAGCGTACTGTCTGTCACTGTGAGGGTGAGGGCCGAGACAGCTCCCTCCCTGCCTGCATTACGTAGTGAGAGGCTGGCTGGCTTCACAGACAGGGGGGGGGAGCTCAGCTGCCTGACCCTCACTCCTCCCCTCCCCCCATGTCCCTGCCACTGAACTGAATAGTGTACTGTCACTGTGAGGGTGAGGGCTGAGGGCTGGCTTCACAGACAGGGGGGAGCTGCCTAGCCCCTCCCTGCATTAGTGTGTGAGCTTCTGAACAAACAGCTGTCCTATAGCACATACTTTTTTTCATCTTCTTTTTTATTTTCTCATGGTAGGATGGAACGTGAAAGGGAGTCCGGTGAGGACAGGGGGAGGGAGTCTGACTCCTCCCCACCGTCCTCCTCCAAGGTGGCAGCAAGGTCCAGGAAGCCCCGCTTTACCCAGGGCGACGTGGACCTCCTGGCCCGGCTCATGCTCCTGGATGAGAGGAACCTGTACACCCCCTCAGGCAGCAGGCCTAACCTGCAAAGGGAGACTGCTGCCTGGGCCTCTCTCCAGGAGGAGTTTTGCCGGCGGGCCTCCTACCCTCGTGAGGTGGAAGACCTCAAAAAGAAAGGTGAGAAATAATAATGTTGATCATATTATTCAATTATAAATTATGTATATTATTTTGTCATTGAAAATTAAATAGAGTATGATAGTAATACTAGCTACAGTAGCAGCTACTAGTAGCATACAGTGAGTTATATAATTATAATGTAATAATTAACTACTATAAGTAATAAAAGTTATAATGTTAAGTAAATATATTTTAAAAAAACAGAAATACTAGTAGCTAGCTACTAGCTAGCTAGCTACTAGTGTACCACCCTTACCCTATACTATACTAGTATTAATACTTAATAACTAGACTACAAAGGAAATAAAATTATCTGTGGTATATTATTGATATTTATATTTATCTTTTTGAAATGGTGGTATTTGGGATTTTTTTGAAAGCCACATTGAAATATAAATAAAATAGTATTTATGTATAACTAACTTTTGTATGTTGCATAAAAAATAATCTAGTAGGTCAAGGCAAAACATGGGCATGTTGTAAAAATTAATCAATGTTATTCTTTTTCCTGTATATTCCTCTAATTTTCAGGTCGCCATCTGCGATTGCACGAGGGTAGGTGGCTCGAGGAGATCCGCCGAACCTTGCCCCGTTCCGTGCCTGGTAAGTTGTTTTCAGAATACTACACAAGAACAACACACATTACACAACTATTCAATTAATTGTAATGGAATTTGTGTTAAAAATGTTTCTTTACTATAACAGTGAATGAATCATTGTGTCTGATCTCATTCTTGTTTTTAAAATTCTAACTGTTGTTCTCTGAATTTTGATTTGTCTTGTACAGAACAACACCCAGGTAGGGACGAGGCGGGGCTTCCTGGGCCTAGTGGGAGGCAGAGCTGTCACCAGAGGAGGACGGAGGCAGCAACAACAAGTGGTCTAGGTAGGAAATAATATATCTTGGCACAGCCAGTACAGTAGTATATATTATCTGAGGCTGAAAAACAAAATCTTTTTTTTTTATATCAGTCAGTTATAGTGGCTGGGGATTGGGAATGGGGGGATGTGTGTATTTATTTATTTGTATATATTAAATGACACTGAGTGGCTATGATAGTAAACTAAAGAATTGAAGGTGAAAAAAAAGAAGAGGTTTGTAGTGTATCTCCTACCATCATATTCTGTGTAACCTGAGATTGACTATTATTTCTCCTTCCAATCCTTCAAATTATGTATTCTCTCTAATCTATGTTGATAGATTTGATATCCCTCCACTCTCCCCCTCACTCCTTCTCCCCTGCAATGGACTCCTCATTTTTTCTATAATCCTCAAGGTCAATAAACTAAATAAGGGGTAGATTATTTTATAAACTTGCTCACACGCATCCAGTAGTATTTGCTTTTTTATTTGTCATATCTGACTATGTAATGTATGTATAATGTATAGTTCTGTGTCTCATGTTGAATTATTATTTATTTTAATTTCTTTATAGGACCACCAGAAAAAGCTGCCAGGAGCCAGCGGCCCACCACTGCCACCAGCACCACCACCAGCACCACCACCAGCGCCAGCGCCAGTGCCAGCACCAGCACCAGCACTGCCGTACTTCCTCCAGGATCTCCTCCAACATGTAAGTGCTGCTGTGCACAATATTCAAAGTTGGAGGAGATCCTGCAGGAAGTACGGCAGTTCAAGGCGAAATATGATGCCGACTTCATGATGTTGCAGCAGAGGGTCGGAGAGGTGCAGGCCAGTGTCTGCAATGTGGAGAGGAGGTTGTTAGCCCTGGAGGAGGCCCCTCAGGAGCAGAGGGAAATGGCTTCTCCTCCTCATGAGATGCCTCATGAGGAGGAGGTGCCAGTTCCCTCTGCTTCAGAGGAGGTTTCTCCAGTGGCGACACCCTCCTCTCCACATGAGCCTGACCCTGCTGCAACATCATGAAGTCAAGGCATCATATTTCGCCTTGACCTGGGCTGCTGGCCTGGGTTTTTTTTTTGTTTTGTTTTTTTTTTAAATGTGTGCATGTACTGTGGTGGTGGTGGTGTGAAATATAAATGTTAATAAATTTGTTTATATTGGAAATGTTTGCTTGTTCTTTTTTATATATTATTTTATTAGTCATTTAACTAATAATTATTATTCCAAAATAATATAGTATGGTACTACTAAATTACAAAGAGCAGACATGTACGGATGTATGTCTATTATAATCCAACACATTTCATTGTTTTAGTAGTAGTAACTAAGTTAGTCATACACTTCCATACAACATTCAGTCTGGCTGAATTAGCACAAGTTGTATACTTGTGAGCAGTAGCGCCAACGTCAAGGCTTCAACCGTGGCTACTGACCATTCACACATCTTTCAACCTGGCCAATACAATATTGTGCACTGTGTGCAGTGTGTGCAGCACTCAAGCTACTGCAATGACTCACACGTCAATGCCAAAAATTGCTCCATGACCAAGACAGCCATTTGAAGCAAAAAATGTAATGCTTGTGATACTAAAGTAGGAGTAAGGACTAGGAGAAAGCAGACTCATGAACAAAAAATCCTTCAGAAATGTACAACTTCTGGGTGCTCAGTTTTCTCTTTTTATTACACTCAAGGGTGTCTGTATATATTTGGTTAATCAATATATTGTTACAGTAGTGGATATAACAGACAGTAACAGTTTATATCCAACTAGTAGCTAGTAGTAGTAGCAGCTACTAGTTGGATATAAACTGGATATCCAAGTAGTAGCTAGTACTTGGATATCCAGTAGCTAGTAGCTAGCTACTACTAGTACAGCCACTAGCTACTTAGTTAGAGTATCAACCTCTCTGTGCACTGTAAGTGCAATTTAATATTGTATTGGCCTGAAATTCTTTCATACTTCATTCACACAATCATGCTGTCGGAGATGGACGCTGAGGCAGAAGAACCCAGCGAGGACTTGCCTGCCTCAGAGGTGGACATTGGGGGAAAGGAGCCTGGGAGTGAGAAGCCTGTGTTGGAGACGCAGCAGGACAGAGTGTTCATGTCTTGTGACTCCCAGACTGGCTTCTCCTGTGGGTCACAAGAGGCAGCAGCGGCAATGTTGTGGCCGCTGCTGCCTCTTGTGGCCGGGCGCCCCAGCAAGCGATGCGGGGAGCACAGCTGCATAGAGCCAAGCCTCTCTTCCACCCCTTGACCTTGGATCTCGGCCCTCGACAAGAGACTCACTCCTCCCAGTCACAGGGAAAGTTCGGATACCCAAGCTGTGGAAAGTTCGTTTTGATAAAAACCAATTGCTCGACTAAGTCTGGAGACAAACGTGCACGGTGTGGACTCACTATGTTCCCTGTCATTGAAAATACTCTTTCACTTTGCACACTTGTTGGCGGGCAGGAAAGAAAGTGCTGTGCTAGTATTGCAAGATCAGGCCACATTGAAGCTTTCTGTGCCCAATATCTCAAGGGATCTGAGTCCATGCTCTGAATTGGCTCAGACAGAAAACTCTTAACATGCAGTTCTGAAACATTCTCCTGCAGGTAGGACTCAGTAGTAACTCTTCTGCCAACAGCTGATGCGATTGCTTGTGACATGGCAGGCAGTTCATTAAATGTGGAATGACTCATATTTTGATGTGTTATGGAAGGGGTAGGGGAGCAGCTGATCATACTAGTACTTGAGCAGGATGGAGTTGGAGACTGAGAGGATGATACTAAATCTTTTTCATCATTACCAGTGGAACAGACCCTGTTAGACATTATGTTTTCAACCATTGTAATCAACTTTTTTTTCCAATGTGTAAGAGCATTGTTCTTGAGAGCAAAACTGCCTTTCACACGTGGGTCACACATCGTGGCTAACATATAGCAATCCCTTTGCATGAGAGGTTTCAATCTTTTTTCAACTTGCTCTTTTAAGCATTTAACAAGCATTAACACTTCCTTAGAGAAATCTGGATGATGCAGAAATTCCTCTAATACCTCCTCCAGATAGTTTATTACAGGGATGACACCACCCAAAGTGGCATTAGCTGAACTCAATGCATCAGTATATACTTTGAAAGGCTTGAGGACATGCACCATGTGTGCAATGTTTGTCCAGTCCTGACATCCAAGAGGATTTTCCAATCCAATTTCAGTTGCCATTGCCAAATCATGAAGAGGTGTCTGCTGTTCAGACAACCTCTCCAACATAAGATAGGTGGAATTCCATCTGGTAGGCACATCCTGAAGAAGGTTGTGCAAAGGTGCGCCAACTGCTATTTGCCTCTTTCTGAGTTGCTTCCCACTTTTACACTACGATTGAAATGCCCAGCTATTTTGCGACACTTTTCAATCAACCGCTTCAGGAGTTGACTACTACAACTAGTAGTACCACCTTCCTTGCCACTAAGCCCCAAAGCATCCCTCACTATCAGATGCAGGGTATGTGCAAAGCATCGGATGCCGTTGAATCTACCATCAGCCAGAGCCTTAATAATATTGGAACCATTGTCAGTAATGAAAAATCCATTTAAGCATTCCATATCACTGCTTCTAAGGAGCCCATTCCATTTTTCCATCATCCCCTGAATTGCGTGTAAGATATTTTCGGAAGTATGTCTCTTGTCTAGCACTTGAGCATGCAGTAAAGCCCAATGGTATCCTGGCGAAACCTTTTTGGAGCTGCTGCCACTGCCACTGCCAATGCTGCTAGTGCTTACAGGTATTAATGCCTCATCCAGCTGCCACCAATGTGCTGTTAGAGATAAATATGCATGCATTGCATTCATACTAGTCCAAACATCAGTGGTGAGATGGATGCTCCTCCCCTTTGCCCTTGCCATCATAATCTGCATTTCAGCACGACATTTTCTGTATAGGGAAGGAAGCACCTGACGGCTAAATGTACTTCTTGAAGGAAGTTTGTAGTAAGGGGCGAAATAATGGAGCATCCGCTTAAATCCCTCATTTTCTACAATCTGCAGCGGCTGATCATCCAAAGCAATCATTAGAGCAATATGTCGTGTACCCACTTTAGACATTGCCTGCTTCCTGCTCTGTGACATTGCAGAAGAACACCACCCCATCTGCTCCATGGTAGCTTGCCGCTGCTGCTGGGGATGAGGAAGAGGAGACTGCTGCTTCTGCAGATGCACACAATCTGTATCTTCTTTATCTTTAGTACTACTACTACTTTCCTTCTGTGGCTGCTTCCCTGTTGCTTTACTTGAAGCCTGGGCAAGCACAGTGGGACCAGCTTCTTCTGCAAGCAACAGTGCTCTATGTTCTCTTTCAAGGTGATATTTCATGTTGCTGTTAGTAAGATGTCCAATAATTCTTCCACGGCTCACCATCTTTTTACAATGGATACATTGTCCAAATCTCTGGTCAGCCACAACATGATAATGATTCCAAATCTTTGATGTCCTTGTACTGTTCCTTACTCTAGGCTGGATACTTGTCATTTTCATACTAGTAGTAGAAATAGTAGTAGTAGTAGTAGTCACACGTGGATGTTCAAATGGTGTAGGGGACAGGGTACCAGCAATACTGCTGGCACTGGCAGTAGTTGTTTGTTTTGCAATCTGACTAACATTGTCATTGCTTCTGTTCTCCTCCTCCTCCTTCTCCTCAGAATGTTTACTAGCCAAAAACTCCTGATCATCATCCTCCTCCTCCTCCTCCTCCTCCTCCTCAATATCTGATTCATCATCATCATCCAATACTTTCTGTAGCACCATTCTTTCATCTAATCTTTTCACCTTTCCCTCAAATTTTGCTCGTTCCTTCCCTTGCAACAAGTTTCCTTGCACTTCTACATCCTCTTTCTTCTCAAAAAATCGCAGTTTTTTCCTAGGGACTGGCAGACAGCTCTTTCCAGTAGCACTATCACTAGCAACACGTTTTTTTCCAGAGGGTACTGGTAGGGGCATTATGATTCTGTGGTCAAAGAAATATATAATAAATATAGTACATTAAACAAGTTAATAAATTAGTTTGGTATTCATTTTTAAAACTTTATTGAGCTAATAGCATTAGCTAGCTAGCTATTGCTAAGGCTACCCCCAGACCACAGGACAAAGAAGGATATAGTGATTATTTATTAGTCAGTGAGTGACACTGACAATTGATAATTTGATATAGTATACTTACTAATATATTATATTGCAATTTATACCATGCATTGGCCAGAGCATCAAACTGCAGCAGACTGAGACTGAAACTAGGCTGCAATACTTCAGTTCACTCATTACACTAGCCTCCTGGCAGGACTGGCTAGTGGCTAGGCTTTTCTGCATTGAGGTTAGAGAAGTCCTATTCCTATTTTTTCATATCCTTTTCAGGCCTATTCTGTTCTTTGAACTAAAATAACTTCTCCCTCCCACTTCAAGTCTTACCCACAGATCTCACACACAGGAGCAGAAGCCTCAAGCCAAGCACAAGATACATAATATAGGATATTGGACAGACTATTGGCCAATTATAGGTTTAGTAGTAGAATTGATTTGATAGTAGTGACTCACTGGCTTTAATAGCTAGCCAATATAGCCAGTGACACTAGGCTAATAGCCAAGCTAGCTATTAGCCTAGTGTCACTGGCTAGGGCTAGCTAGCTATAAACACTATTAGTGATAAATCTGGTAGATTACACATACATCTATATAATATTGATAAATATAATATTATATAATTTTATATCTTTATAAATCTATTAAAACTCTACTGCTGCAATGTTCAGAAAGCAATCAACGCACCTACCTTAGTACCTTCACCTTGTCCTTTATAAGCAAGCCCTGCTGCTGGACTGGAGTGCTGGTGCCTGCCTATGCCTAGGCTAGGAATGCTGCGAACGAAGAGCTCACTCAAGAAACAGAAAAAAAGAGTAGAGCTCAGCTCAGCTCACTGGTTGTGGCTATTGGCTATTTTGGCTAGTGGCTTGGCTGCTACCAGTAGCTAGCTATATGCTACTGTGGCTAGTGGCAATGGCTGGCTACTGGCTGGCTGCTAGTATCATAGGCTGATACTAGTATCAGCTAGCTAAGCCAGCTAGCAGCTAGTACCCCTTAATAACAATAAAGGCTGTATAATATTAACTAACTATCAAATCAACAGCTGCAGCTAGCTATAAACTGATTGACTGATGTTTTCTCCTCAAACCCACAAAACAAAAGCAACACATAAGCAGAGCACCCCTTATTATATAGCTATTATTGCTACCTATTGACTAAAAGTAGGAGGGAAAATAAACCTATTAATTTAAGTGGCCAATTCAAAAATGATGCAAATGAATATTATGCATAATATATCAAACAAATTCTAGTCACATGATTGATGACATAATCACAATATCCACAGACACACTACTACAGTAGGATTAGAACTTCAAGCTAATAGCTCTATCCCCCATTCCCATTCCCCATCCCCCATATAAAACAATCTGTAAAAAACAGCACCTTGGCTGTTGGTAACCTTGGTAATGAATAAAAAAACAAGAAGACACCCAATAGGAATACATATTCAACCTTCAATTTTAAAAAAAATGTCAATTTAGTATCAATTTACGTTAGTGCGCACTAACATATATCACTGCGCACTGCCATGTACCTAGTGCGCACTAATAATCCGTTAGTGCGCAGTACGGTGAGGCGCCATGTACTGCGCACTACGTCCAGCGACTGCGCGCTAACGGATAGTCCATGCGCACTAACATCCGTTAGTGCGCAGTAATAAAAAACCGACTTTAACCCGAAAATTCGTGGAATTTTGATTCTTTTTCCCAACTTCCCCAACAATGACGAATTAGACAATGTCGTTGGCATTGGCTAAATCGTGAAAAACGAAGGCACATCTCTAATTTCTATAGGTTGCCCTGTACATTACACTTTACGAGCTCCAGAATGAAGCTCCCTTTGCCGCAATGCAAATATTAAGAAAAGCACTAGCAGTAAATTTGAGAGACTGGATGGCTGATGTGTGCTAAAACTGTGCACTGAAAGTCAGCACTCACATACTTAACACATACTGAAATAAAAGTTTTAAACTCCCGATGCATTAAGCTAATGTTATGCTAATGCATCGGGAGCTTTAAAAGCACGCTAACAGAAAAGTGTGAGGACAGAAACTCAAGCAAAATGTGCGCTAGTCTTTTGCATAAACTGAGTTGCATGTTTTAACGGGGATAAAGGATCAGACTCACAAATCAAATGCACAAAAATACGATTTCTGAACACAAACTCAGGCGTGCACGCAAATAAAGAAAAAAAGTAGTAGAGCAGAGTGGGGCTTGACCCCCCTCCCAAGCTCCAAGAAAACGGCCCCTCCCCTCCCACCCAACCTAAAAAAAAAAAAAACTAAACAGTGGCCAAGCCCTCCATCTCCCCACATTCCAAAGTTAAAATTGGTAAGGCATCTAATTCCCAGTCCTCTCCACTCCCCAAACTCCCAAACATTGCAGGGAGCTCCAGTGAGAACCTCCTGCTGCTGAGCTGCTGTCAGCGCTCATACAGCTCTCAACTCTACTGGCGTTTAATATTCATTTATTCATTTTGGTTGCCCCTGATCAGCCGCACCAAACCTAGTACAGCTTGTTACAATGGCCCCTGAGATTGTACCTTATATACCCAGGCTTAAAAGTGTGGATCATTGCTCTCCTGCCATGCACAAACTAAACCCATTTGGAGACATTAACCTGAAATATGTTCTAATTGTAACCTATAAGAAGTGAGTGCTGCTTCCACATGTCATATGCATGAGTGACATCCCACTAGTAAGGGATAAATGATGACGCATGGACTTACAGAAAGTTCACATAGCAGGATAACAAGCAAAGATCTGAAATCCACTACCAATAAAATGAGCACTGTGTGAAAGCAGTAATCATTTACCCTTAAACATCAAATGTTCTGTAACAGCATTTAAAAGTGAATTTTTAAAGGGATGCGCACACTGAAATTGGGAGATGTGCACACGTCACCCAGTTTTAAAAGGGTCATACATGCGTGCACATCTCCCGTGTTTCCTTCAGCGGCTTGCCTTCCAGCTTTGCCTTGTCCAGCCTGTTTTTCAGGCTTGCCTCGTCCAGCTGGCCTTCCAGCCTTGCCTCGTCCAGCCTGCCTTCCAGCCTTGCCCAGCCAGCCATCCTGCCTTGTCCTGTCTCTGTTTGCTTGTCTATTTGTGTCACCCTTGTCCTGGGAAGTCTTGCTGTGCTTTGTCTTATCTGTCCTGTCCTGCCTGTCCCTCTGTGTCTTGTCTGTCTTGGCTGATCTCTCCAGTTCTGAAAGCCCTGGATTAGACCTACCCCTTGCTCGCCGCCTAGACCTGAACTTAGCTTGAAACTGGACCGCTCCTGGTCTGCCACCAACCCTGACTCTTAGACTGCCTCTGGACTCTACCTTGCAACTTGAATCCCCTAAGTCCAGTCGGCCGCCTGAACCCAAGAGCGCAACCCGTGGGGCAGGCGGCTGGTTTAGGTGAAGCCTTAGCTTGTCTCGTGTCAAAGCGCATTTTCCAGCTGTTGGAGCAGGCCTCGTGGACCCGCCCACAAGGCAGCGTCAACTGCGCTGCAGAGTGAAGGGCTCACTCTTACTCTATTCCTTATATCACAATAAGTGAACATCTCATTTGGCAAGATAAAGGGGCATGGTGTGGGCAGGGCATGGGCATTCCAGGGCAGGGCCAGGAGATGTGTGCACAAGTAACTATGCCTCCAGATCCAGTGCCACATAACTTTACCTTTGTGATGATGGAGGTTAAGTTTAAAAAAAACAAATATCCCTGAGGTTTAAGGGGTCTGGGGTAACTGGGGGTGGGGGTGCAGGCTAAAGAACCAGGGGGGTTTGAAGACCTAGTTCTACACTGGGCAAACTGGTAAAACTGGTCATGGCATGGACACGTGCCTGATATAAAATTCCCCCACTAGTGAGGCACATACCTGGACGTGTGCAGCTGTGCACACCCACTTACAAACTGGGCACATTCACGCGCCCAGGCTATTTTATAACATGCGTGCGTGTTTGTGCATATGCTATAAAATTGCAGTTTCCAGGGGCCTGCACCGACACACATGTGTATATTTGTGCCCATGCGCCCATTTGAAAGTTACCTTCCCTGAGGGTAATTTTCAGAAGCATGCACATAGGCTTTTTGAAAATAACCCCAGGGTAATTCACGCACATTGGAAAGAAGTGTTCCTGGGTCTGGAACTGGGGCGGGGAAGTCATTTATACACATATTTTCAATTTCTGAAAGTATGCGCATATATAGTCCTCTAGCCGCCCAGGGGTTCTCAACCCAATCCTCGGGACACACTTAGCCAGTCAGGTTTTCAGGATAGCCACAATGAATATGCATGAGATAAATCTGCATATCATGGAGACAGTGTATGCAAATCTATCAGACATATTCAATGTAGCTATCCTGAAAACCTGACTGGCTAGGTTGCAAGTCCTGGTCTAGCAGATGTAAATGTGTGTGCCTGTGCCTTGCTAAGGTACATGCGGTCTTGCACCTTTTCAAAGCAGACTTATGCCTGCAAGTCTGCTTAGAAATTGAGGGCTGAAGGACTCGCCAGCTGTTATAAAGTTGGGCTCTGAAATTTTAACTTGAAAAGAATGTTGAATTTTAAAAAATGTTCCAAAGTCAATGTTCAATCTAGAAACAGATCATATAGCTCTTACCTCGCTTTGTTTATTTATACATTTGTATTCCACTATATCCATAGTTGTGGGCGGAGAACAATTTGAAAACATTCATAAAATAACATCAATGACAGCAAAACCATCATGAGCTTCTGCCTCTTGTCTTAAGAACATAAGAACATAAGAAATTGCCATGCTGGGACAGACCAAGGGTCCATCAAGCCCAGCATCCTGTTTCCAACAGAGGCCAAAAACCAGGCCACAAGAACCTGGCAATTACCCAAACACTAAGAAGAACCCATGCTACTGATGCAATTAATAGCAGTGGCTATTCCCTAAGTATAATTGATTAATAGCCATTAATGGACTTCTCCTCCAAGAACTTATCCAAACCTTTTTTGAACCCAGCTACACTAACTGCACTAACTACCTTCTCTGGCAACAAATTCCAGAGCTTTATTGTGCGTTGAGTGAAAAAGAATTTTCTCCGATTAGTCTTAAATGTGTTACTTGCTTACTTCATGGAATGCCCCGTAGTCCTTCTATTATTCGAAAGTGTAAATAACCGAGTCACATCTACTCGTTCAAGACCTCTCATGATCTTAAAGACCTCTTTCATATCCCCCCTCAGCCGTCTCTTCTCCAAGCTGAACAGCCTCTAAGTTCTTTGCCTACTCCCCCCCCCCCCCCCCCCCCCCACACACACACACTGTAATGAAATGTCTGTGTTAAAGACTGGCAGTGGCCATTGTATTGACAATTTGCCTTCTGCAAGTTCTAAATCTTCGCTCAAAAACATATATCCATCACCTCAAAAAGCAACTCAGTCACCATCTGTGAATAAGAGAAACAACACCCAATCACAACATTCATTAACTTTCAAAAATAAGTCAGCCTCAATTCACAAAACATAACAATAGCCCAATAGGTCACAGAAGACCAAATGCACAAGTGAAAAATGTAATACAACATGCAGCCTCATAGCAATATGCAAAAACTATCCTTTATAGCATTGGAATTTCAGCACCTCTGTTGCCTCTGTCTTGTGTGTTTCAGCTGCTCTTATATATGGGGTCCTTCATTTTCAGTTTAAACCGATTTTCACCTATAAATTCCTGCATTTTTTCAAAGGCAACAATCAATTTAAATCAGTTTTCACCCTATTTGTAAGCTGATTATACAGCAGTTCCAGAGCTATGGATGCAGCTTTTCAAAGCCTCCCGCCATTGTTGGAAGCCAGTGAGGGCCAAAACATGCGCTGTGTTTTTCAAGTCCTGCTCTCCTCCACTTGTGAAAGCGCTTGCGGACTTGACATTTCAAATCTTGCCTCCCCTCCCCAACCAGTGTCTGGTGCCACTCATGTGGCATTTGAGGCCCTCTCCCTCCAGGCTCCCTGGCCTGTACAAAAGCAGACATGCAGTGATGCATAGCACTGGAACCAAAGCAAGCATGTTACCAAAGAAAGAAGGTGAACATAAGACTTGCCATACTGGGTCAGGGCCAAAGGTCCATCAAACCCAGTATCCTGTTTCCAACAGTAGCCAATCCCGATCACGTGTACCTGGCAGGATCCCAAGGAGTAGATAGATTCCATGGTGTTTATCCCAGGGATTAGCAGTGGATTTCCCAAAGTCCACCTTAATAATTGTTTATGGACTTTTCTTCCAGAAACTTGTCCAAACCTTTTTTAAATGCAGCTACACTAATAGCTTTCACCATATCCTCTGGCAATGAATTCCACAGCTTAATTATGCATTGAGGAAAAAATTATTTTCTCTTATTAGCTTTAAATGTATCACCTATTAACTTCATTATATGTACTCTTTGAATCCTGGAGCCAATTCCAAAAAGGATGAATGCTATTGTAATGGGGGGGGGGGGGGGGAGATGAAGATTCTTGATGGGGCAAGAAGAAAGAGAGACATGCTAGGCAGGGGATGGAGGTTGACAAGGATATTCTGCTGGGTGTGTGGGAGAGTCTGCTTAATATTGTTTTACTGTCCTGACTTCTGTCCACCAAAATAAACTCCAATTTTTACCTGGAACAATAATAAATCATTTTTTCTACCAATTTTCTCCTGTTTTTTTTGTCATAATAAACCTGCTAAAGTCCAGGGAAAAATAAAACACAATTAAAACTGAAAATGAAGGTCCCTACTTATATAGTATCCATTGCACAAATATCACCAGCTGAAATGCCATCCAGTTGGTTCTCTGACACACATACCCATTGGTTTGTATGGGGGTTTGGAGTGTCTCCCTTGAGAACCTCTGTGTGGCTCTGTACTCCTGAAATGGTACAGGTAAACACCTCTGGACACTGATGGACATCTGGACCATGAGTGGCACCATTGTATATAATTTAGCATATTTGGCTCCCTGTAACCAGTAAGATAAAGAAACACCTCTGAACTCTTGTCTTTATTCAGAAGATATACAAACTTTTCTCCCACTTTGGTTGGCCAAAGTCTAATACATCTGGTATAGAGTTCAGATAGAGAGGATGCAATTTTACTTCTCAGCCAGACTGCCATCATGAGTTAATGTGTCCTTCAGCCTTTCTTTCCTTGCTCTCCTTCCTCTATGTTAGTAAGCTTGCTATTATACTATTTAGATATAGCTGTTTTTAAGTAATCGAAGTCAGCAAGTTAGGATCGGTACAAATGCGTTTTCATGGTTTCCCTTAGCCGCTGGAGTCCCTCAGGGGTCTGCACTTTTTGCCATGCTGTTTGATTTATATTTGACCTCACATTGTAAATGGATCGCAGGGCTGGGAGTGAATTATAAGATATACGAGGGTGACATTCAATTTTTTTTATTTTTTTTTTTGCAACTGCAATCTACTTGGTCCTTCACATTTTCCAAAGAGACCATTGGTCTGTCAGCCAGTCAAAGATGGCCATTTCATAATAAGCTGTCATTAAATATCAATAAGACAGAGGTCATGATCTTGAGTAGATATGCCATCTTCTTTTGAATTTGACAATGTTTCACTCCATATCAGATCTTCACTCAGAATTATCTATGCATCCACATAATAGGTATTTATTCAACAACAACAAAATCAAGCGTTTTATAAACTATGCATTTTATATCACTTAAAGCCTTTGGTAAATCAAAATGATTTTGGAACTGTATTATAAGACCTGATTTTTTCTGGTATTGCTATTAATTATTGTAATGCCCTTTATTTGAGAGACTTGCAGATTTTACAAATGCAGTGGTCAGAATATTGACAGAATCTGGGAAATTTGATCCTATTGCACCAGTTCTTTTATTTTTACATTGGTTACCTCTTCAATGGAGGGTAAAATTAAACTGCTAAAGCTTATTTATAAGCTATTGAACAATTTAGTGATGCCTTGGATCAACTCCCATATTGCAAATATATTGTCCATCCAGGTCTTTAAGATACTCAAATAAAGGTTTATTGGATATGACCTCTCCTTGGTTGAGATCTGTGAATGGGCTTTCTCAGTTGCTGGACCTCATCTGTTGAGCACACTGCCAGAACAGCTTCGGATGATGTGATGCCAAAAAACATTCAGGAAGGCCTTAAAAACTTGGCTTTTTAAATAGGCTTTTGAAGTATAGTATCTATTCCAGTTCCTTTTATATTGGTTATGCTCAGGTTGTTTATTAAACACCATTCTGGTTTGTTCTATGTGTTTTATTTAGTTTATTTTCTTATTTGATATATTTTTGTATCATTTCTATCTTGTTTTTACAAACAATATTAGTATTTTATCAATGTGTCATTGTATATGTTTTTGTACCTCACTGTGAATTATACAACAATGGGTTATACATTTTGTAATTTAGTTAAATTTAATTTAAAATTTTCTAGACTATTTTGTGAACTGTGATGTTATTGCAACAGGCAAGAACACACAATCTAAAGTTTAGAACATTTCAGAATATTTTTAGGGACTCAGATATCACACTGACCAGAGAACTTTCAATGACAAGATTCTTTGCTTATACTTTTTCTTGACCTTTTCTGATGGTTGCTCTATAGCATAATTTCAGCATAATTTCTCTTAGTTTTCAGTTATCATTCCAGTTAACCCTCTCAGTCCCACACAGTTCCCGCATACTGCACCTAGCTCTCATGCGTTTAGGCTATGCAGAAGTTTTGGAAAAAACAATAAAAAATCCTTTTTACGCTGGATATACCTAAAAAATGCTCTTGGTTCTCCCTCAAAATGTAAATGCTTTTTCATGGGAGAGTGATGAAAAAGCAAATGTAAAAGGCAGTAAAAACATTACAGAAAAAGAAAAAAAGTTAATTTCACATAAGCAATTAGAAAACATATGAAAAATAAAAATAAAAACTGAGTTACTGTAAATACCATCTGGAGCAGAAGAGTCAAACAAAAGATCCACCATTGTTGTCTCCTAGCCAGAATTAGTATGAGAAGCATGCTCACTCATCCAGAAGCGTAATTCTTTTTCTAACTCTCCAACCCCATTTTCTTCACTTCATCACTTGTGTCCCTAGTCCTTCCTTCACTCTTTTTCTACATTTTCAGGTGTTTTAGCATTTTTACTGTGTGCCCTTAATGCCAATTGGCTCTGAATTCCTTGCAAGTAGTTGTGCTTCACTGGAAGTGATCTATAAGTGAATGAAGTGAATCGATTATTTACACTTTCAAATAATAGAAGGACTAGGGGGCATTCTATGAAGTTGACAAGTAGCACATTTAAGACTAATTGGAGAAAATTCTTTTTCACTCAATGCATAATAAAGCTCTGGGCTTACACTCTTATTTCCCTCTGGCTGGTCATGACGTCTGAGCTCCTCTGACCCAGAAAAGTCTCACCCATAAAGCATTCTCCCTTTTGGGGATTTAAGGTTGACCAGGTATCTAGCCTGGTCCTACACAGGTTTATAGGGGAAAATAGGGCACTATCTCACATACCCCTCCCCTCATCTTGGCTCAAGAATCCTCAGTATCCCTGGATTCTAACTAGGGACGTCTTTACATTACCACTCCTCCTCATCTGCCCTCTCATCAACTAGGTTTGGACCCAGTGTTCTAGAGTCCTGCTCACTCCCATCTAGAACAGTTCCCCTAGCAGCACTATAACCATCACCTAGTGTGCCATTCATAAAGTGTGCACTCCCTGTCTTTTTACTGAGTCCTTTGTTGGCTCTGGGTTCAAATTCCACTCTAACGAAGCTTCTTGGACTGACTGGAGGACATCAAGTGCTGGTTTCTCTGGTATCAGCTGTGAGCACTTCCAGATATCTGGTGTCTCCTTTGTGGTACCACTCCTTGGCTCCTCTGCAGTCCCCGTTTCTGGAATTTCTGCAGCTCCTCCCTCTGGGGTCTCTACAATTTTGTCCTCTGTGATCTTGTGGTTTCTCCCTCTGGGTTCTCCACCATGCCTCCCTCTGGGGTTTCTGCAGCACCTCCATCTGGGGGTCTTCACCATGGCTCCCTCTGTGGTCTCTGTGGCTCTTCCCACTGGAGTTTCAGTGGCAGCTCCCTCTGGAGTCTCAGCGGCACCTACCTCTGGAGTCTTAGCATCAGCAGCTCTATCTGTTTTTTTCTGCTGTGCTACCCCTAGGCCAATTGGTGCATCATTCCGCAAGCCACTCTATACAGTCCCCTTCTGAGCAGTCCAGGTTGCCGTGTCCTGGCAAGGCTATGAAGCTCCACCATGAGCTCTCTGATGCCATCAACACATTCCTTGCAGAATTTAGCCCTTGGCACTCCTCCTGCTCAGTTGTCTTCTTTGTTGTGGGCTCATTCCTCTCAGGGTCTGCTTTGGCATGAGCCTGGTTGTTGCTTCCCAAGCTCCCTGCCACAGACTCCCACTACAGGCTTGAGCTGCAGTCAGCCTCAGCCTCTGGGCTCCTACTGAAAACTCTTTACAGTGGCTTTCTCAGGTTGATTGCCAGAGATTCTCTCTACTCCCAGACAGCGCAAGCTCCCCTTTGTGCAGGAGGTGAAATAGGCACAGTGTGCTTCGAGCTTCTTTTGACCCCTAGCACAGGAATACTGGAACTTTATGATGCTCTCCTGAGTTTGCCTTTCTGACTCCTGCAGCTGCTTCTGGCCTTCTAGTAGGGTCCGCATCAATGTTTCCAGACTGCTGCATTCTGGTGCTTTTTGTCTCTCTTTTTATTCTCTCTTCGGAGTCTGAGCTTATGAGGACCAGGCCCTTTGCATGCACACTGATTTTTTCAGTCTATAGAGGGACCGTGCTCTGTTTCAGCCCAGTACACAACTGTGGGGGTTTTTTTTTTCTCTGCTACACTTTTTTTTTCAAAGAGGAAAAAAAAGTAAAACAAAACCTGCCCCACTGGTTCTTACTATATTTGATACAGGCCTCTCTATCTCAGCTGGGCTTAACTCTTATTTCCCTCTGGCTTGTCATGCCCTCTGAGCTCCTCCTGCCCATAGAGCATTCTCATTTTTGGGGATTTAAGCTGGACCAGGGGTTTATAGGGGAAAATAGGGGCACTCTCTTAAACACGCATATTTTAAAAGGGCTCCAAGGGTGATCCAAGAAACTATAGACCAGTGAGCCTGACTTCAGTGCCGGGAAAAATAGTGGAAACTATTCTAAAGATTAAAATCACAGAGCATATAGAAAGACATGGTCTAATGGAGCACAGTCAGAATGGATTTGCCCAAGAGAAGTCTTGCCTCACAAATCTGCTTCATTATTTTGAAGGGGTGAATAAACATGTGGATAAAGGTGAACTGGTAGATGTGTATTTGGATTTTCAGAAGGTTATAAACAAAGTCCTTCAAGAGAGGCTTCTAAGAAAACTAAAATGTCATGGGAAAGGAGGCAATGTCCTTTCGTGGATTACAAACTGGTTAAAAGACAGGAAACAAGAGAGTAGAATTAAATGGTCAATTTTCTCAGTGGAAAAGGGCAAATAATGGAGTGCCTCAGGGATCTGTACTTGGACCGGTGCTTTTCAATATATTTATAAATGATCTGTAAAGAAATAGGACAAGTGAGGTAATGAAATTTACAGATGATGCAAAATTATTCAGAGTAGTTAAATCACAAGTGGATTGTGATAAATTGCAGGAGGACCATGCGAGACTGGAAGATTGGGCATCCAAATAGCAGATGAAATTTAATGTGGACAAATGCAAGGTGATGCATATAGGGAAAAATAGCCCATGCTTTAGTTACACGATGTTAGGTTCCATATTAGGAGCTACCAACCAGGAAAAAGATCTAGGCATCATAGTGGATAATACATTGAAATTTTTGGCTCAGTGTGCTACAGACGTCAAAAAAGCAAACAGAATATTAGGAATTATTAGGAAGGGAATAGTAAATAAAATGGAGACTGTGATAATGCCT
Source organism: Rhinatrema bivittatum (assembly GCF_901001135.1). Taxonomy (NCBI): domain Eukaryota; kingdom Metazoa; phylum Chordata; class Amphibia; order Gymnophiona; family Rhinatrematidae; genus Rhinatrema; species Rhinatrema bivittatum. Next base: position 155,735,209 of record NC_042618.1, read on the forward strand.
CTGTATCACTCCATGGTGAGACTGCCCCTTGAGTACTGTGTACAATTCTGGTTGCAGCATCTCAAAAGAGATAGTTGCACTGGAGAAGGTACAGAGAAGGGCAACCAAAATGATAAAGGGAATGGAATGGCTCCCCTATGAGGAAAGGCTAAAGAGGTTAGGGCTGTTCAGCTTGGAGAAGAGGCAGCTGAGGGGAGATATGATAGAGTTCTTTAAAATCATGAGAGGTCTAGAAAGGGTAAAAGTGAATCAGTTATTTACTTTTTAGGATAATAGAAGGAATAGGAGGCACTCATGAAGTTAGCAAGTAGCACATTTAAAACTAATCAGAGAAAATTCTTTTTTACTCAATGCACAATTAAGTTCTGGAATTTGTTGCCAGAGTATATACTTAGTACAGTTAGTGTAGCTGGGTTTAAAAAACATTTAGATAAGTTTTTGAAGGAGAAGTCCATTAACTGCTACTAATCAAGTTGACTTAGAGAATAGCCACTGCTATTACTGGCATCGATAGCATGGGATCTACTTAGTTTTTGGGTACTTGCCAGGTACTTGCAGAATGGATTGGCCACTGTTGGAAACAGGATGCTGGGCTTCATGGACCCTTGGTCTGACCCAGCATGGCAATTTCTTATATTCTTATTCATTTTCAAAAACCTGTGAGTACACAAAAATCTGAAAAAAAAATCTGCGTATAAATTAGCCAGTGTAATTGTTTGCAGGTAGATTTGCTGGGAGAATTTTCAAAGCAAAATTATGTATGTGCCTTGAAAACTGGTGTATCTTATGTGCATATTTTATTTGAAAATTAGGCTGTTACCAAATTACCCTCTCTCTGTTCTAGCCTAACAGCAATGATGTCAACATAATTTGCCTGTAGTCCCAAACCAAGTCTTAAATGAATACAATTTTTAACAACGATGCCTTTGAAACAACGGAAGTAAATTATATGGTTTAGGAGGCTGAGTATCTTCCAAAATGAAGTTCACCATTGCATTTTGTGTGAGAGTGACAGATGCAGCTAATTCCCCTGTGGTAAATAGGTGACTTATTGAAATTACAGGCTGCTCTGCTGTTATCGATATTGTCAAGGGCGAATGGGATAGGCTTGCATTTTTGCTGATGATACCAACATCTACAACAGGGCATGAGGAAGAATCTAGTAAAGCTTAAGGAATGGTCTAGAGCAGCGATTCTCAACTGGTGTGTCGCGACACACCAGTGTGTCACCAAGCACTGGCAGGTGTATCGCGTGCTACCGGTCTCCCGCTGCTCTTCCCTCCTCTTCCTTCACCGAGCGAGAGACAGACAATCTTCCACTGCTGCCATTGCCGCCCGGGCTATCAGCACGTTCAAGCCTGGACGGGAACAGCAGCAGTGTTTGTGGAGGTTGGCAACTGTGGTTGGCCTTTCTTCTTCCCACACATGCCCCCGTGGCCCAGAACAGGAAATGATGTACAGTGATGTGCAGTGGGGTGCACGGGAAGAAGAAAGAGCCATGCCACATGAGAAAGCAGCGGCGGTAGCATCAGTCCCAAGCAGTAGCATGGGCCCAGAGCAAATTCCGAAGCAGCCAGAAATTGACACAGGAGACAGCAGAATTAGCCTCCTGTGGCCTATGGGCTTCTTCTTTCTTGGCCTGCGGGGTCTAGAGGAGGAGGCCGCTGCAGCTGCCATTTCTGTTCGGGGGGGGGGGGGCAGGAACTGAGAGATAGAGACAGCCAGCCAGTCTGTGTGTAAGTGAGAGAATGTATATGTGATTCAGAGTGTGTATGTGTAACTGTGATTGAGAGTCTGTGTGTAAGTGAGAGCATTTGATTGAGATCATCTATGTAAGTGTGAGAAAGAGAACATGTGTGTGATTGAGATAAACTGGTCAGAGAGGTGATGTGTGTTTATATGAGAGGCAATGGAAGTGACTGGTCAGGGAGATGACTGGACTGTGTGTGTGTGTGTGTGTGTGTGTGTACATGAGAGAGAGAGACTGTTCGGGAAGGTGACTGGTATGTATGAAAGAGAAAGACTGGTCGGGAGATGATTGGTGTGTGTGAAAGACAGAAACTGGTCATGGAGGTATGACTGATATGTGTATGTGTGAGAGACAGAGACTGGTCGTGGGCCTTAAGGAAGAGGACCATGAGTACAGATCTTCAGCCACAACTGCTTCTGGTGTGTGCTACTGGCCTGCATGGAAGAGGACTTGGAGAGCTGATGGAGGGGGTTAGTAAAAGTGGCTTTTTAAGTTTATTTTTCTTGATTGACTGCCATTTTAATTACTGAATATTATGTGATGTGTCTGCTGTTTTGAAATATTTTATTGGTGTTTGGAGAATTTTAAATTTTTATGAGTTTTTATTTGTTGGATATTATTCTGTTCACAGTTGTTTTGAAACATTTATTCTGCTTATTAGTATAGTTATACAATTATTTCTGTGATGGGATCTATAGCTGCTTGGCTAGTTCTGTTTTCCTAATAGGAGGTGTATTGGTGTTTAGGGCTTGAATTAATATTTGTAGTGTTGCCTTTTCATAGGTAGGATTGTTACTGTTTGAGTGCATTCCATAATACAGGTGTAAATGTGTGCAGATTAGTTTATGTGCATTACTGCAGAACCTGGGAGTATGTTAGGTTGGTTCTGTGAATGTTGTTGTATGTGCCGGATGTGGCGGGCCTACGGCCAGGCCCTCTTACCCTTTGCTACCTAATCCAGCATCTGGCTCCACTTCCCTCACAGCAGTAGGCCGCCGGCTCCATCCTCGGGCCACCCCTGGTGCTCCTGATGCCACAACGAGCTCCTATGTTCCACGGCGGGCTACTCCGCATGGCCTGCGGAGAGACACCGCCGTTCAGTGCCGCACCCCTCCCTAGGCGCACGTGCGTGCATCACTGTCTCTTTTAAAGGGCCTGCGTCAGGAACTTGGCCATGGCCCCGGATGATGACGTCGCTGAAGCTCTGGTATGTTAGGCCAGGTTCAGCTCCTGTTAGTCACCTTTGCAACAAGTCTCCATGCTGGTCATGTACTTCGTTGCCTCATGGTGATTCCTTCACATTCCTGGCTCCTGTTCCCTTCGAGTTCCTGTTCCTGGTTTGTCTTCTTCAGTCCTGGGTTCCTGCTACCCAGCTTTCCTTACGGACAGATCTTCTCCTGGACCCGACCTCTGCTTTGCCTGACCACACATCTGATCGTCTCCTAGTCCAGACCTCAGCCTTGCCTTGCCACCGCTCCTTAATTGCCGCCTGCCCTGACTCCAGCTTGTTCTACGATGCCTCTACTGTCTACGTCCTGAACTTGGCCTTTCAGGCTTCAGCCTGTTCTTGCTCGGGCGCCCCCTGGCAGACTTTGGTTTCTATTGGCGCCTGGGTCTCTGGGACTCTGCCTCATCCAGTATAGACTCTTCAGTTCTGTTGTTGCTGCCTCTGGACTGACCTCTCCATCTTCTCATCGATGACTACATACGGAGGCCCACCTAACTCCAGCCGGCCCCGGTACCCAAAGGCTCAACCCGCGGGGAACTAGGGCTGGTATTGGCGAAGCTCCAGCTGGCCTCTGTCAGTCAGCCCACTCCACCTGCCGATCATGGGGACCCGTAGGATCCTTCCTACGGGTAGCGTCAACCCCACCTCGGTCCAAGGGTCCAACTCCTGCACAACATGTGACCGAGTTGGGGTATTTTACTAGCATGTAAATGTTTGTATCAGTCTTATTTGTTGTATTTTCTCAAGACAACATGCAATGGTGATAAACTGCTGTCTTTTCATAAGTTGGGCTATTGAGCCTGGTAGTAGGAGTATGTGTTGCTATTACTGAAATGACACTAGAACCAGAATATCTTTTTTGTCAGGTGAGTTGTACGGGGAATGTCATAATTCTGCTTTACATCCATAATTGTGGGGCAGGAGGGTTCCTATGGATGCAAACTACTTTTACATTTAACCCCGTGATGGTCATGTGTTCAATGTGTCACGCATGTGAGAACCATCTGTCAGGTGTGTCCCGACAGAAAAATATTTGAGAACCACTGGTCTAGAGTAGAGGTATCTAACTCTGGTCCTCAAGAGCCACAAACAGACATCAGGAGGTCCACAATGAATATGCATGTGCATACAATGGAAGCAGTGCCTGCAAATTTTTCTCATGAATATTCATTGTAGATATCTTAAAAATCAGGCCTGTTTGTGGCTTTTGAGAGCCAGAGTTGGCCACCCATGGTCTAGAGTCTAGCAGCTAAGATTTGATACTACAGGCTTCAGCATTTGGGTTGCAAAAACCCAAGGGAGCAATACAATATGGGGGTGAAGTTCTTCTGTGCGCAAAACAAGATTGGAATCTGGGGGTGATCATATCTGATAAACTAGCCAAACAAGTTGATGAGGTGATGGCAAAAGCTATAAGTATTTTGATTTATATTCTGTTTTTTGCACTTCAGAGTGGATTACATTCAGGTACTATTGATATTTCCCTATCCCTAGAGGGTTTACACGATAAATTTGTACCTGAGGCAATGGAGGGTAAGGTGACTTGCCCAAGGTCACAAGGAGGAACAGTTGGATCTGACCTCTGGTTTCCCCGGGTTGTAGCCTATTGCTCTTACCATTAGGCTACTCCTCCTCCCCATAGAGTACATAGCATACAAAATAGACAGCAGGACTAAAGGACATGATATTGTGTCTATATAAGTCTCTATTGAGAAATAATATGGACTGTATCTGGAGACTGCATCTTCGACATCTTCGAAAGGATATAAACCAAATATTGTTAGTACAGAGGGTGGCTACTTAAATAGTCAGTAGTCTTTGTATAGGGACAGATCTAAAGATCTAAACATGCATACCCTGGAGGAAAGGAGAGAAAGGGGAGCTATGATAGATACATTTACATTCCTCCAAGGAATAAATGCAGAGGAGGAGGGCCTCTTTCAGTGGAAAAGAGGTTCTGGAACAAGGGAGTGATAGGATGATTGTGAAAGAGGGTAGACTCAGGAGTAGTGTAAGGAAATATTTCTTTACCAAAACGGTGGGGTCTCATGGAACAGCCTCCATGTGGAGTATCAAAATTCAAGAAAACATGGGACAAACACAGATGTCTGTGGGGAGAGGAAGAGACTATAAAGTTAAGCAGGAGATATGGATGGGCAGATTGGATGGACTGTGTGATCTTTATCTGCCATCATGTTCTATGTTTCTATATTTCTGTTGTGATGCTGACACATTTACAGATGTGGGGGATCAACCCCTAAACTAATACTGGGATTGAGTGTTGGTGCAGAACATATGTACTCGATCTCCATTCTCTGACTCTAGGACTCTGAGCTTGCCTTCCATTCAGTAATGGATATAGGACAGCTTTTATGTAATTTTCCTGAAGTTCATTTGAGACTAGTATTAAATGCATTCTATGATACTATACTGGCAGTTTAAAACTAGTTTCTAAATGTATTTGAAAAGAAAGCTAAAATATAACAATACAACATGTATACCTCTTTCATTGTCATAAACAGCATAACCTGGTTACTGGTTCATTCGAGGCACCTTTCTTTTCCACTATCAATTTGCAATGATTACTTTTTAAAATTAATATTAGCAAAATGGGTTTTAATGACTTAGCATCAGATGAGACATAAGTAAAGACCAGCACTTAGACTTTGTTTTTGAACAAGTACAAAATAATATTGACCCTAATCCCAGCAAATGGAGTTAACCTTATTGATTGACTTGAATGCATTAAAATAGCTTAATGAAAAATGTTGTACCACAAGCTGCTATAGTATGACCACTATGTCAGCTATTCTGGCCATCAAAGGCCCAGCCTAGAGCTCAATATATCGATTCTCCCAAATAATCCTCTTTTAATAAATACTACATTATCACTTGCAGTCTCTGCAGTGATGTGAGGCCACTGTAGAGCACAGCTGTAATCAGAGGAAGTTCAGTGAAAGATGATCTCACTTGGTGCCTTCCTCTGAGACAGGCAGCACACGGGACCAAGGGACAGCAGTAATTGCCAGTCTGCAGTCACCCTCACAAAACAGCAGCAAAAAATAAAGATCCTCTCTGGCATCATGAAATATCAGAAGTGCAATCTCTCTGTCTTTGGCCTTTCATCGGCAGTCATTTTCAGCAACGGAGATAAGTGCAGTTGTAGGAAGCGGCATGATCGTTTACAAAATGCCCAAAGCCGACCAGTGCTATTGTTAATAATGCCTACAATGGATATCAAAGAGAGGTTACAGAAGCCAAAATTGCTGATAGGCCTAAAGAGGTCCAGTTGTACTACAATGTGACATCATTTTGCTTAAAATCAATCAAATCAATATGTGTCCCATTACAGAGAACTGCTATTCTCTTGTTTGTTTGGTATTTGAGCTTTTCTGTTGAGAGCCTTTAAAAAAAAAAAAAACAATGCAGGAATAACTCTAGCAATAACAATCTGCTTTCTTTAAGTATGTACAATAGACAGAGGATCTGAACATCTCCAGGTAACTGAATAAGTACATGATGTACAATGAACCCACCAGAACAGCAGCTCTCTGGATGGATGCACAGATTTACCCTCTCCTCTCCCTCCCCCACCTATTCAGTATTCTTGGTTCTCCAGTACGTCTACAGTGATCCTGCTAAACCATGATAGAAAAAAAAAATTGGAAAGTGTATACAAAAATTATGACAAAAAGGAATGTTTCTCTACATGATAGATATTAGGTAAGGAAAGTCATGTGGGGCCTGTACACAGTAATAAGCTTTCTAATTTTTATCTTATAAGGCAGAGAGGAAGTAGTGGCGATGGGGAAGGGGGAGTGTAGTAGAGAGTGGTGTATGTAGTGTACCTGTGTGTGTGTGTGTGTGGATGTATGTGAGGGGGTGTCTTTAAGGGAGATGCCGATGGAGATATCTTTGGGCAATATTCCTTCTCATTTTTGACAGGCTATGTGCACACAAAATTATCTTTTCTACAAATTGTAATAAACTGAATTTAAATTTGTGCACTACAAGCCAGTATAATACAAATGATATTGCAATTTCTTGTGCGTGCTAGGTTTTCTCATGTGCACGACCTGTATGCAGGTGCCCAAGTGCACAGCTTAGAGGTAATAGTGTCTGTGGGAGGGTGTCTCTGGGGCGCATGTATAACTGTAGAGAGACAGAATGTGTGTGTGCATGGCATAGGGATGGGAGATATATGGGGCACACTCTTTCCCCTTTGCACCTTCCACTCCATGTTCTCTCCCACCCTACCCTACCCTTACCTTATCCTCCCTCTATATCAGCCCTTTCTTTTCCTTCCCTTGCACTCCCCATGCTCTCCCCTTCTCTTCCCCACTTCCTCTCTTCCCTGTTTACCCCTTCATCCTCCCTTCTATTTTTTCAACACAGCTCGACTTCTCCCTCTAACCCCTCCCACAATTACCCGTACTCCTTCTTTGGATGGTAGGGTCTTAGCTCCATTCCACTCCCATGGCAAAGTAAAGGTGCCACCATCCCTGACATGATCACATAAATGTGTGCTTTATCCAAGAGACTATAACAAATTAGTCCTCTGATGGGGGGGAGATTGCAGCTGAGCTCAGTAATAGTAAATAACTTGACTTCCATAGTAGATTGGATGTTTCCCCCATGAGCTTATTTTGAGTTAGATACTGTAGTTAACCAAAATAGCATAGCAAACAGTTCAGTTTCTGTATCAATATAGTTACAATAAGGTTGAAAACATTCAACTGCATGCAGATTTAAAGTAATAACCAAAGATAAATGTAAGCACCTGGGGATAATTTTCAAAGCCATTTGCATGCATAAAACACGGGCGCTTAAATGGCTTGTTATAAAATTTGCAGCGACTGTGTGCATAAAAGTATGTGCCTAACCTGATTTTGCACATACTTTTATGTACACATAAAATAGGTGTTCAAGGGGGCTGGCATGTACACTTTTGATTTTAAAAAGTATGTGCATAAATTAACCTGCACAAGTTATGCCCTGCAAAGAGCAGGCGTACCTTTGTGTGGGTGGGTTTGTGTGCATCCTTTGGGATAATTTTCAAAGCAAACTTATACATATCCGTTCACTTTGAGAATTGGCATAATTAATTTATGCAGTTTTCACCATATACATTTTGTGGGCTGTTATTTAATTACTAGGGATGTGCAGAACCAAAAAATTCATTTTGGTTCATTAGTTTCAATGCAAAAACATGTTTTTGTTTATTTGTGTCATTATTTTCATTCATTTTCAATTAAAACCTATGGGGGAAGAATTACAGGCTCTAGAATAGTGATTTTTTTAAAATCAATTCTAATGAAACTTGTGAAGAGAAATCATCAGAAGGGGGAAAGAACTGCAAAGTGACTTCAAAAGTGGCATAAATAGTAGCATAAAGCTCTGCAATGATGTACCAGGGTTACAGAATTGGCAGGTATTCTCTAATGCAAAGTGAGTGAAGCATAGAATCAGTAAGAGGAGGAAGAGCACCCCAAGGTTTAAAAAGAAGATGCCAGCCTAGCAATGCTGTCATGAACAGTTGATGGCAGCATGAGAGGCAAAGTGGCACCAAAAGTGGCATCAGGACCCTAAGGCAACTTGCAGGGGGAATGAAGGAGAAAACACGGCAGGAAAAATCCCAAGGTACAGAAAAAGGGACCAAGAACCAGAAAGAGTGGCATCAAGATTTCAAAAGCATGGGAGAGGTGGACAGCAGCACCCCAGATTGGCAAGATGACCTCAAAGTATAAGAGCCAGACTATGCCAGGAAGGTGCAGTGGCAGAAAGGAGTAAAGAACCCCAAGGTGTAAATTCTGCGCATGGCAGCAAGGCCAAGTGGCACAAGGATGCAAAGGTGTAGGATGAGGGGCTTAGCGTTAAGGCAGAGTGGCATGGGAGATGCCAGTCATTCTGTTGGAGCATGCAGACAACCGTAGAGGGGGATGCCTCTCCCTGTTGAAGTATGGATGCACCTGGCTGCTCCACCAGTCCAGCAGAATAAGTTTGTGTCACAGAGTAAACCACGCATATCATAGGTAGGTAGTAGGTAGGTACCCAAGTGCGCAATACTGTGGAACTGTGAATCATGAAATCAGTGATGGTTCATGTAGCGATGCTGCAAGTGTGCAAAATAATGGATAGCCTTGGCAAGAGCAAGTGTGCAAGAGCAAGTGCTGCAAGTGTGCAAAAGAATGGATAGCCATAGCAAGAGCAAGAAGAGTACCATAGATGAAGAGTGGTATTAATATCCTGAGGAGTGTTTCAGTAAGTTTGTAAAGCAATGTATGGCTAAGGCATGATGAAAAGTAGGCAGGTACTGTACGGGAAGGCTATTTGGCAAGAACCTTGAGCACAACTGGAGTAGTAGAACACACCCTCAGGTACCAAGACCAGCTTGGAATGGCAGCAGTAGCAGGAGTATTGGTATATCTTGAGAACTTGAATGGCAGAAGCAGAACAACACAGCAAAAAATGTAACCATATAATATCTCCAAAGGCATTTGCCAGTTCTTGCACATGCATAGATCAGCGGCATGAGTGAGCACCATAATGTGACAAGAATGGCTTGGAAATGCAGCAGAAGAAATGGTATTGGTTTTTTAAGATGGCACTGGCCGTCCATGGCTCCTTCCATATATCAGGGGCCAACCAATGGCACCGGTAGCCCCTGCCACATAGTAATGATTACTGGCAGCCGATGACCCAAGAGCAGGAGATCGCTTCCAGGACCCCCACTGGACCACCAGGGACTTTTGGCTAGTCTTGGGGGGGGGGGGTCAGGAGGGTGGGGGGTTGTAGTTAATTATATTTGAAGGGTTGGGGTGGGTTTTTTTTTTCCACAAAAAATCACGATAAAAGTTTTCTGATCTGGGGAGTAGACCGAAATGACCCTCCCCAGAGCCGAAAATGAAACAGGGATGAAAAAAAATTGCACACCTCTAATTTTAATGCCAGAAATGGACACTCCATAAGATGCACATATGCCCGGGAACGGAGCCGGTTTAGCACACCATTTTTAAAAAAATTTCCCCCTCTGAACCCTAGGTGCGTCTTACGGTCAGGTGCGTCTTATGGAGTGAAAAATACGGTAACTTTGTAGGTAGGACATGTATCATCCTTAAGAATTGCAAAATTTACTGGAAATAGTTAAAGATCCTGAGTCTTGCTAAGGCTGGTTTGATATGATTGGAGGGCGATATGCCAAAGCTGGAAGTGTTAGGTTCTCAGGGTTTCTGGTTGGAGCAAAGCAGGCTTAAGTAGGATACGTAGGACTGAATGGATATGGTGGAACATAAGATGCTGCAGCTGGAAGTCTCAGGTCACAGAAGTGATGGCAGCATCAAGACAGGCTTATGCAGAATACGTCAGGCCTGAGTAGATATGGTGAAGTAAGACATGCTGCAGCTAGAAATGTCAGGCCACAATGGTAATGGTTGGAGTATGGCATGCTGCAGCTGTAAATGACAGATCTCAGTGGTAATGGTTGGAGCATGTCATGCCACAGCTGTGCGAGGCCATAGTGGTTAGGGTATGAAAATGGCATTTTGTGGCTGAAGTGTCAGGCCTCAGTGGTAATGGTTGGAACTTAGTATGCCGCAGCTGTAAATTGCAGACCACAGTAATTACAATATGAAAATGGCATGCCACAGCTGTATCAGACTTCAGTGCTAATGGTTGGAACATGGCATACCACAGTTGTAAGTGCCAGGCCATAGTGGTTAGGGTTGGAGTAAGACAGACTGATAGAGGATAAGTTATTCTTCAGTGGTAGTGTTTGGAGAAGAGGCAGATGATCTCAATGAAGTCATGCCCCAGTGATGCCTTGCATACACCTCTCCTGAGGCATGGCTCCACTGTTTTCCCCTGCCTGCTTCTCCTCAACAACTGTTTGGGGTGAAACAGGCCGGGGAAGTCAGTGGAGTCATGATTCCATTGATCTCCTCTATCTCCCCTGCCTGCTTCTCCTCAATAAATGGTTGGAGTGAAGCAGGTAGGGGAGATCAGTGGAATCATGCATCAGTAGTGGCAGATGGGGACAAGGAAGCAGTGGAGTTATACATCAGAGGTTGTATTTGGGGAATCAAAGGCAGAGGAACTTAGCAGCATCATGACTTGGACATTGCATTTGGGGAAAAGGAGGCAGAGGAACTGAATGGAGTCGTGCCTTGGAGGTTGCATTTGGAGAAAAGGAAGCAGAGGAACTCCGTGGAATTATGACCCTGCAGTGGTGCTTAGAACATGGCAGGCAGACAAAGGATATATCAAACCCCTGAGGTTGTGTGAGGTGTATGGCAGTGTAAGGTTACTGCCAGATGTGCTGTCAGACCCCCATAGTGTCAGATCCCAGTGTTGTTGTTGGGGCATGTTGGTCCTTGTGATGTTGGTAAGTTCAAGGCAGTGTTGGGGACACAACAGGACTCAGCATTGGTGTGTTGTGGCCCTTGGATTGGCTTTTCAGGCCGGGGAGGCAGCAGCAGTGTGATTGTTGATGTGTGGCCAAAATGGCAATGGTGGGGACACAGCAGGACTCAGAATTGGTGTGGTTTGGCCCTTGAAATGGTTTTCAACGCTGGGGAGACAGCAGCATGTGGTTGTTGAATTTTGACTCAACTTGCGGTGTTGGGGATACAGCAGGAATCAGCATTGGGTGTGTTATGGCCTTTTGATTGGATTTTTGAGCCAGGGAGGCAGCAGCAGTGTGGTTGCTGAAATGTGACCCAACTAACAGTGTTGGGACACAGCAGAAGGCTCAGCATTGGTGTTTTGTGGCCCTTGGATTGGCTTTTTGGGCCAGGGAGGCAGCAGTAATGTGGTTGGTGAAATGAGGCCCAACTGGCGGTACTGGGGACACAGCAGGACTCAGCATTAGTGTATTTTAGCCCTTGGATTGTTTTTTGGGCCAGGGAGGCATCAACAATGTGGTTGTTGAAGTGTGGCCCAACTGGTAGTGTTGGGGACAGGGCAGGACTCAGCAATGGTGTGTTTTGGCCCTTGAATTGGCTTTTGGGTCAGGGAGGTATCAGCAGTGTGGTTGTTGAAGTTTGGCCCAGCTGATGGTTTTGGGGATTCAGCAGGCAGATGCAGTCAGCCAGTCTCAGTCACTGGATGTTGCAAGATGCTGGATGTCGGCCCCATTGCTGTTACTGAGACACTGCAGGCAGACAGTCAGAGCAGTCAGAAGCTACAGGACCTTCAAGATTCTTTCATTCGTCTTGTCATTTGCATGGCAATCTGGAAAGCTAAGCAAAAGCAGATTAATTTTAGGAAACACTAGCTTCTCCATCAAGTGTGGTGACAACCTGGAGTAATGAGGGTTTATGATGTCTCCTAACATGGAAAACACTCTTTCACTGGAATACTCATTGGTGGGCAAGAGAGATAGCGCTGAGCCACACTAGCTAGGTATGGCCAGATGCTGGACTTATGGGACCGATATGCCAGCACATCTATCTCTATGTCCTCGATAGTCTCTGGGAGATATCGTGTCACTGAGATGTTTTTGCTGCCGTCTCCTTTGCTGGTATTGGAAGTGTCTTTCTTCCCAGTTGCTTTCACAATTGCCTGAGACAGAAGTGAGGATTGTTTACATTTTACTGTGCTGGGGGGAGTGGTAGGAGGAGATGACAGGGTGCTGCTCTGACTTGCACTACTGTCTGACCTGGCCAATGATGGTGTTTCCTCCTGTGCTACATCCCTCCTCTGCCTCAATCTCTGGCACTCTAGTTGTCAGATCTCCTCTGCCAGCATACTCTTCATATGTGTCAGACTGATGGCCTACACTGTGAGTCTCCCTTTCACATATGGATCACATAATGTAGCAAGCGTGTATGTGAGGTTTCTGGTCAGAGATCCTAGTTTTTCTGTCACCTGCTATTCTAAGGATACCAAACAGCACAGTACCTCACGTCTCATTCTCTCTTCCTGTTGAAAGCCCTCCAATTTTTCTCACAGGATGTTTACTATAGGGATGACATATTTCAAGGTGGCACTCAGCAACTCTGTGGCATTCTTAAACAGCTTCAGGATTTTCACAAGCTGTCTCATGATTGACCAATCATACCCTAGGGGAGCCTGCACACCTATCTCCATTTCCTTGAGATAGATCACCAAGCAGGGGTGTCTGCTGCTCCACTAGCCCTGCAGTATCATGTAAGTTAAATTCCAGTGGTTACCCACATTTAAAATGAGACACTTGTGAGGCATCTCTAATTCCTTCCGCTTTCCACAGAGAAGGTCCCCCATCTTCACACTTCAGTGGAAGGGCCCAGCTATTTTTCTACACTTCTCTAGTAAATCATGCAGGTACATATACCCTGGGTCCTCCTTCTTAGGTGCAGGATGTGAGCAAAGCATCATACACCCTGATATCTCCTGTCGGATACTTTCTTTACCATATTAGAGCCATTGTCGGTGACGAAGAACCCTGCATTAAGACTTCTGGCTTGTTGACCCTGTTGCCAGCCTTCCAGCATTTGTCTAATAGTTGCTAAAACATTGGCAGCAGTATGGGAACCATCTGCCAGGTGAGTGGCAGCAAAGCCCACCTGCATCCAGTTGCTCCAGCCCCCTCAGCAAGGTTCCACCTGTGTGCACCATCAGAGAAAGGAAGGAGTGTGAGGCATTTGTGGATTCCATATGTCACTTATGAACTGCACGCTGCTCCCCTGTGCTTCACTAACAGTGCCTGCAGACTGCTACAACAATGCTTTTATAAACGGGGGATGACCTTTCTGCTGAATGTGGTCCTGGAGGGCAAACACCTGAGACCCACATTCTCCATGACCTGCAGGGGGTGATCATCTGAAGTGATCATTTCACTAATAGTCCTAGTCACCACATTGGTTGTTGCCTGCCTCTTTCCCAGTGACAGTGCCATTGAAAACCACTCCATTTCCTTCATTGTGGGCTGTCGCTTCTTAGATATAACTGGAGACTACTGCTGCCTACCTGCCACCTGAGTGGCAGCCTCTTGGGTATTGTGGCACAGCTAGTAGCACTGGTAGTATGTTGGTTCATACAGCAACAGGTTTAAAATTTAATAATTCACTCTAAACAGAGCCACTGCCAGGCAGCAGTCTATTTCCCTGAAGGGAGAAGATAAAAAGAGACCAAAGTTCCTCTAGGTCAGTGACACTAACAGTGAGATGTTAAAAAAAAAAAAAACAAAACTTGTGCAAATGAAAACAGTTTGATAACAGCTAAAAGGATTAGAAAAGATGGAATGTTTCTAATGTTGAACAAAAGCACTGTTGATACAGAAGACTGTAGTAAAATACAGAATTCCCACACAACAACAAAGCACTATGTATCCTCCACAAGAGAGAGATCCAAATGCAAGCTGTAACAGACTGGGAATACTATAAGAAGTATAGATAGAACAGTGATTCACTGATTTAGAAAAATGCTTCCCTCCAATAAGTTCCCTTTCTTTGTCAGTCTGGTTCCCTTGACAACAGATCCTGGTTCTTCTTTGACAACACACATGAGTCATAGGCATCAGGGCTGGTTGCTATGAAACTCCCACATGACCTGCCCAGCCTCAGGCTCTATCTTTCTAATGTAGCCAATGCCTTTCAATGGGAAACATAAACAAATGAAACAAATGATATATGTTTCATTCGTGGGACTTGCTCATTTGTTTTCGGGAGAAAACAAATCAAACAAATATAGCATATTCATCACGGATCTGTCATTTGTTTTAAACAAATGCACATCCCTGCTAATTACATTTTTGTCAATGGACTCAGATTCTACATATCTGATCCATGATTGAATAAGTACTTGCTACAGGCATTTAATCCAATTAGTTAACGCTGATTGCAACTGGGCCAAGCCTTTGGAATTCTAGGATTAGTATCTTCATCCCAGGTCAGAATAATAAGGAAGGATTCAGTCCCTTCCATGAACTTAACACCCCACCTCCCACCCCTTGGATTCCTCCCTCCCATATCCCCAAACCCTCCCTATCATCCTACCCCATCCATGGGATTGGAATAGGCAGACGTGATCTCCAGTTGCTCCTGCCCCACTGATGCCATAATCCACAATGTAGTTAGATATGATCTCTATGACAGGGGTTGGTCAACTCCGGTCCTTGGGAGCCACAAATGGGCCAGGTTGTTAGGATATCCACAATGAATAGGCATGAGATAGTTTTGCATTCAATGGGGGCAGTATGCTCATCTATATTCATTGTGGATATCCCTGAAACCAGACCTGTTTGTGGCTCTCAAAGACCAGAGTTGGCCAACCCTGCTCTATGAGCTCAAATCAAACACACTATCTTTACTGCAAAAGAAATATGAGATATGGTTCTCTGTGAACTCATATCATACAACATGTTTTCAATATAATTACAGGGTTTGTAATTATCAAGATTTCTAAGCCTCTAAAAGATTTCAGCACAATAGATCAACCAAAGGAGGGAATAACCTTTTTGAAAAACAAATTCCCTTTAGCAAAGCAGAGCAAAATAGAAAAAAAAAACGCTAGCATTTTCTACTACTACTACTTAACATTCTATAGCACTACCTGATGTACACATCGCTGTACAAAAAACATATCAGAGACAGTCCCTGCTCGTAAAGCTTATAATCTAACAAGACAAATATACAGGGCAAAAGAGACCTGGGGAATTTCATTTATTAAGACAATGGTTAAAAATTAATGAGACTGTAAGTGATCAGGGAGGTTAAGATTTAAAAGCAGCCTCCTAGGAAGATTTTTAAGCATATATTTCAGAACATCAAACAACAATTACAGGGGGAAATAATCAGACTGCCCACATTGGTGCAAACACCTCGAGTAGCACTGGCTTTCCACCAATAATGTAAACAAAACCACACATACAGATTTGCTTTGATTATTGCTGCAGGAAACATTACCCACAGAGATTTATGCTTGATTTTTCATGGGTAATTTTTCCAGAGAAAAGAATGTACGTTGCTTTGCTGTCTACCTTGATATAACCATGCCTCCCTGGTAGTATGCTGGTAAAAGTATATTTTCCAAAAATCCCATTTCTATGGGAATAGGCTTGATTATTGTTCTCTACACTAAGGTGTTATACCGTCCATTAAAGTCCAGTTAGATCCAATTACATCTGACTCTGTCTGTCAGCATCCTCTTTCAAAAATACTTTTCTTCAAATTGAAACGTTATGATTCCTCTTCAGACTTGAACCTGCAAACTAAGCAGAGACAGAGACAGGAAAACAGGCTGCCCAGTCCTCCAACTGCAGCTACCACTATGGCTTCCAATCACGGAGGATAATTTAATAGCAGCCCGTGTGGAGGCTGAAGTCCACATAAAGAAAGTACACGCAGACTTCAGCCTGAATTTTCAAAGTGGACTTACGTGCTTGGGTCCACTCTGAAGATTAGTGGGTGCACGCAGAACGCAGCGCGAAATATGCGCACATAGTTATACCTGCTTGGGAGTGGGTGTAAAGATGTATGTGTGTACATTTATATGCATACTTTCAAAACAGAAAAAGTATGTGCCCCAATTCCACCCCGGGAAGTATGTGTGAAATCACTTCCATGTGTACTTTTACACATACAACACCCAACAACTTTCCAAAACCCATTTACATACATAAAACCTCATGTTACGGACGTAAATGCTTTTGAAAACCAGGCCCATGATATGAAGGTTAAGGCTTTCAGACTTGAATACCAACAGAAAGGATGTTCTTCACATAAGCAATTCTCTTGCCTCCTTCACTACTGACCTATTTCACATGATGCTTCCTGGTGTTCTTTCCATAGCCCCAGATATGGCAGGGTTTGGAAAAATACATCTTCTTGTTTGCTGACTTTTTATACTGGATTTTCTAAGATGTACTTAGCCATTTCTCACATGCATTGCTCTTTGACAGCTTTTAACCTGATCCATTATCAAAAGAGGAATGAATGGATAATGTCACAACCATTTCTCAAAAACTTTCTTGTGCAAATTACTATGGGTCAGATACGTTTATAATGTGGAATCTGAGTCCTTTGACAAAAGGGTAATTTTATAGCAACCTGCATAATTTATATGTTGTCAAAGTGCATCAATTATGCCATTTTACAGAATGGCTAAGGAAGGTTAATTTGAAGTACTCTGGCCTACCTGGCTCTACCCAATGCTAGAGCCTAAGCAGAGTATAATCAGCTTTTGTTATGGCTCCACTTATTCTGGCATCTCCTGAACCTTCAGCCTTACTAGCCATAGTGGTAGGAGCTGAGAGGTCAATATTCAAAGGCTTAACTTTTGGGGTTAAGCTCCTAAAGTAGCCCTATTTACTAGGGCTGAATGCCTAGATGTAGGACCCTAAAACGTGGATGGCTGGTTCAAGGCCTGACACGATCACAAAAATGTATCCAAGACACTATAACAAATTGGATTTCTGATGGGGGAACAGTGTAGCTCAAAACTAGCAAATTACTTGACTTCCAAACCAGGCTAGCTATTCCCCAGAAGCTTGCTTTATTTTGAGGGTAAATAGTTAACAAAAATCAAACTGTTCAAACTCTGCATCAATTTAGTTACAATCAGAATGAAAACGTCCAGCTGTAGATTCAAAGTAGTAACCATAGAAAAATGTAAGCACGGTCGGGGCACCATGAATTCAGTTGAAAATTAGACGCTCTTATCTTGATGAAAATATAAAAGCTCTATCTTTTAACAGCTCTAAAATGTGTGGTCTTTAAAGTCTTTGCCAAATCTTATCTTGTATGCTTATTGACTTGGCGATTTGACTATCCACCTACATCTTTATGCTTTTACTTTCTGAGTCCATTAAAGGTTGCAAAGAATTAGTAGCAATAAATGTCCTTGTGTGTCACAAATTTCAGAGTGCTCGGACATGATCCTTTCAGAACCATTGTTATAAACTGTTAATTTTGTTAACAGTACAGAGAGAGAGTCTCTCCTTGCCAGCTAATTGGATCCAATTCCATTTTGCATCCACTGGAAAATATGACTCAATTAGTAGATCTCTGCACAGACCAGATCGATTATTCATCACTGAGAAAAGCAGGACCAGACTGACTTAGAGAACCCTTCTTCCATAAGGCTCTTTAAACTCCTACTGTCATATACATCATTGAGTGTATAGGAGAGTTCTGGATCATAAGACTTTTTCATACATATGTCAGAGGGTCACCAAAATGTTCCCTTACTAGCAGGGCTGGTGGAAAGGATTAGACGCCCTAGGCAAACCATGCAGTCTTGTAACTCCCGCCCCCATCCCCCACTCTCTCTACATAACAAAATATATGCATTTATAACAGATTTTACATGGAATAGGACATTCAAAGTTTAGTTTTCTGAAATAAAAATATCACTTACAGAAAGCCCTGCAAAAAGTATAAAAAGAAACTTGGAACCCTTATAGTATTAGGTCTATTGTAATGCATGTCCCTCAGAAAACCTTGAGCAAACAGAATTACAATTAGAATATAGTAAACCTCCCACATCAAAATGGCACTAACCACAAACAATTATACCTATGAAAAAGCAATGCTGCAAATATTACACCAGGCCTTAATACACCAATACACCTGCTATTAGGAAAATAGAACAAGCCAAGTTACTGTAGATCCCCTACACAGAAACTACACACTAGCAGAATAAGTCACCTCGGTCACACATGCAGGTCACAGACAGACACTCACAAAATATAAAAAGACCATAAGTATAAATAAAAACTTAAAGACAAAAGCCAAATTGTTAACTATAACAATAAACCTTGTATGCAGTGCAACACTGGAGAAATAGAAAAATTACCATTCCTTGTAAAACAAATAATTAAATAAGGAAATGTAAAACATCAGTTATAATATTGAAATCATCATAATAAAAAGAATAACAATTTCAAAATAAAAACATCCAATAATTAAAAACTCAGATTAAAAATTTTTATTTTCTAAACACTAATAAAATATTTCAAAACAGAAGACACATTAAATAACTCCCAATAATTAAAACTAATGAGGATAAAAAAAATCCCCCGCTCTCCATACCTGGGAATTTTTGTTTGTTCCAGGTGCCCTGAGATTATCATGGATTAGTAGGGGAAAGAAAAGCATGTTTGTACTTACACACACTCTCTCTCCTACATTCTCATTCAAACCACACACACATACACATTCTCCCTCTCTCTCACATGCTCAATCACACACACATACACACTCTTTCCCTCTCTCACATAATTATTCTAGCACACACAGAGACACACACACACACTCTCTCTCTCTCTCTCTCCCACATGCTCATTCTCAGGCACACACACATATTATCCTTTTCTGTCACATACCCCATCACATACCCACACACACATACCCACACACACATACCCACACACACCCTCTCCCTCCCTTCCAATGCTCAATCACATATACACACACTCTTTCTCTCTCCCTCTCTCCCACATGCTCAATCACACACTCACTTTCACATGCTCATTCACACACATGCCCTATTCCACATGCTCACACACACACTCTCACTCCCACATGCTCAATTATACACATACATACACATACATTCTCCCTCTCTCTCAAATGCTCTCCCTCTCTCTCAAACACACACAGAGACTCAGGCACAGACACATTCTCCCTTTCTCTCATATGCTCAATCACATACACACACACACAAACACACACACACACACACACATTTTCCTTCTCTCTAACAAACTGTTGCAGAGGTGGACGCTTAGCCCGAGGTGGAGTTGGTGCTACTGATGGGGAAGCCCCCACGGGTCCCCACCGTCGAGAGGTGGAGCAGAACAGGAAGCGGAGGCCAACTGGAGCTTCACTAATACCAGCCCTTGTTCCCCACAGGTTGAGACTTTGGGTATCGGGGCCGGCTGGTCTTAGGCGGGCCTCCGCATGGTTGATCCTGTGGAAGGTGCTCAAGGCAGGAAGCAAGGAAGCAGCGGAGACACAGAGTCCAATGAGGTTGTGTTCAAGACAGGGCCTGGATCCAGAAGCCCGGACAGGCTGAAGCAAGCTAGGAATCAGGAGCACATTAAGTCCGGGCTTATAAGTAGGCAAAAGTCTAAGAAAGGCCAAGTCCAAGTAGTCAGCTGGAGGCAAAGTCAGGTTCAAGCTGGAGGCAGGGCTGGCAACTGGAGACAAGGTCAGGTACAAGCTGAAGTCAACACAGGCAGCTGAAGACAAGGTCAGGTACAAGCTGAGGTCATGGTAGGCGGCTGGAGACAAGGTCAGGTCCAATCAAGGGTCAAAGCCAGGGAATCCATCCAAGGCATGGTCAGGTACAAGCAAGGGTAAAGCCAGAGAATCCATCCATAGCATGGTCAGGAACAAGCAAGGGTCAAGCCAGATAATCCGTCCAAAGCGAGATCAGGAATCAGGAAGCTGGAAGCTGGAACTGAAGCACAAGGACTTGAACAGGAATGCAGGACTGGAACTAGGTCAGGTATAGGTAGAGGAACAGGAACACGAACGAGCAGCAACTAAGTACACGACTGGAAGCATGGAGACCTGTTGCCAAGGCAAAGATTGGATGGCAGAGCGTGCCTTAAGTAGCAAGGCCCAGAGACATCATCATCCAGGGCCGCGGGAAGGTTTCCCACCACGGTGTCTTTAAAGTCAGGGAAGGCGCATGTGCGCCTAAGGCAGACATATTGGAGCTAGGCAAAGGCGGCGTCTCCCCTTGATGCACGTGGGGAGACCCGACTGGGACCGGAGGTGGCCGCGGAGCTACTGGAGGAAAATGGGAGCATAGCAGGAGCGTGAGCACATAGGCGACTGCCTATTGCTGCCAAAGAGGAAAGACCAGGTCCGGGACCTGGGCGTCAGGGGTGAGTAGAGACCGTCGTGGGCCTGCTGCAGCCGGGAAATGCAACACATACCCCATCACACACTTTTTTCCTCTCTACCTCTCTCTCACATGTGCAATCACACACTCACTCCCACATGATCATTCACACACACACTCTCTCCCACATACTCAAAAATGCACACACTCTTCCTCTCTCTCATTTCCTCAATCTCACACACACACACACACACACACACACACACACTCTCTCTCCCTTTCTCACATACAGGCCGATACAGTACAGAGCGCACTGTTAGCCTGCTCTTGGATGCGCGTTTTCCCTTACCCCTTATTCAGTAAGGGGAGGAAAACGCGCGTCCAACCCGCGGCACCTAATAGGGCCCTCAACATGCAAATGCATGTTGAGGGCCCTATTAGGTATGTGCATGGGATACAGAAAGTAAAATGTGCAGCCAAGCCGCACATTTTACTTTCAGAAATTAGCGCCGACCCAAAGGTAGGCGCTAATTTCTTCTGGCACCAGGAAAGTGCACAGAAAAGCAGTAAAAACTGCTTTTCTGTGCACCCTCCGACTTAATATCATGGTGATATTAAGTCAGAGGTCCCGAAGGTTGTAAAAAGTAAAAAAAAAAAAGAAAAAACATTTAAATTGGGCCGGTGGATGTCGGGCCGAAAACCGGACGCTCAATTTTGCCAGCGTCCGGTTTCCGAGCCCATGGCTGTCAGCGGGCTCGAGAACAGACGCCGGCAAAATTGAGCATCGGCTGTCAAACCCACTGACAGCCGCCGCTCCGGGTGAAAAGGAGGTGCTAGGGATGCACTAGTGTCCCTAGCGCCTCCTTTTCCCCGTTTCTACTGCACCACCTAATTTGAATTCTGCATCGCGCGCACCGGCGAGGGGCCGGTGTGCGCGCCGGGAGAGCAGCCGTTCGCCCGCTCTCCCGCGGACTTTACTGAATCGGCCTGATAGTCACAGACACACACTCACAGACACACACACACACACATACACACACACACACACATGCTCCCTCCCTCCCACATGCACAGTCTCTCTCATACACACACACACACACATTCTCCCTCTCTCTCACATTCTCATTCTCTCTCACTCACACACACATGCATACTTCCTGTCTCCCACATGCTCAATCAGACACACACACATATGCTCACTCTCTTCCATATACCTACTTGCTCTCCCTCTCACACATATGCACACTCTTTCTCTCTCGCTCCCACATTCTCGGTCACACACACACACTTGCTCCTACTTTCCAACATGCTTAATCACACACATGCTCCCTTTTTCCCATATGCTCAAACTCTCTCACTCTCACACTCTCTCTGCTCCAGGCAGGCGTTAAAACTGAGCGATAAATGTGCATCTGAGATGCACATTTATCTTTTTGCATTTGGAGTGAATGAGTAATAGCCTCATTCACATGCATTTGCATGTCCGACAGCGGGTTAAACAGTGCGCTCGGCTGAGCACACTGGATTGCATCAGCCCCAGAGTATATCCCTTGGAATACAGTATGCGCTTTCAGATAGAATAGTGAAATATTCTTTCTTGAGAGTAAGTTGTTGTGTTTCTCTGCATTGTAGACAAAAAAGCAACAGGTTTTTCTATTGTAGCCCTGTACCAATCAGCACATTTTTCATGTTGTAGAAAATAATGTTGAACATTTCTGAGGCATAGAATAGAAGGGAGAGTTGGAGCACTGATTAATATGTTTCTCATGGTTTCCATGCTGTAAAATATAATAGTGGATTATTCTATCACAGTTCCTTTCAGCATGTTTCTCATACTATGTGTCTTATCAAACAAAGTGCCCAGTTATTCTAATCAATTAGGAACCCTTTACTATTCTAAATTACTTCACCCATTTGTTTAATCACAAGTATTCATGATGCTGCCAATTATTAGTACAGTCAGGTCTTTATTGTCAGAGGGCTCAGCCTTATCTTTGCAGTATTTTCTCACTTCCCCTATACCCAGACAGTCTTAAATATGAAAAGGCCTAAAACAGAAGGAGCCAGTGACTTAAACAAAGCAGAAGAGACAGCTGTCCAGAAAGTTATCAGTTCCTACAGCCCGTGGACTGTCATTAATTATTAACGTGGCTTTTAAGTAAAGATTTTGCTTATCAGAGGCAAAGAATCCCAGAGAAAATATTGTTATTGATTTCATTGTTTTAAATGTAACTGAGCCCTTAAGTAATTTTTCTGGGTTTCAGTGTCACTTTTTAAGTGTCTGCTTAGACAGAGGAAGTCATTACAGGGTATGTTCATTTAGAATTCTGAGTCTAATGCATGCATGAATCGTTCTCCAGTGCACTCAGGAGTCACATCTGCTTTTTCAACAAAAACACATAATTTTCAATCCATTGAGGGAAAAACTGAATGTGTTTACAGAATAGCCGATGACAAATAAATTAGGCAAATTAAATGCCCCTCTACTGTTCTTTTTTTAAACAAAGAAGTTTTCAGAGGGGATTTAGGAATGCTTTGTTGAGTGACTATGTTCCAAGAAAGATTCCCCCTCTATGCAGTGCTGATCGACAGGGCCTGAAGCAAATAGGCGTATTAAGTTTATGGAAGTCCCATTCTGGAGTGATTAGTAGGGGCTTCCTCTCTCGCCCTCGTAAATTATGCTGCTGCCATACTAACAGAGACTAGGCCAATCTCATTCTGTCAATAAAATTAATTGTTAAAAATTAAGGATCAGCGACAACTCTGATCTCCCATAAATATTTAACTATGTGTAAAACTATGGGGTCAAAAGGTCTAATCCAACACAGCATTACCGTCTGTGTGGTAAATGTTGCCTCAGTCATGAAGGACTGATTCGCTAGACTGCATATACAAATCTGTATATTGAGGAACTTTTTTTTATAGTAAATTTCCTTAAATGTTGAAGAGTTCTTTTGTTCAATTTCATTCTGATGTGTTCCAGAATAGACTAGCAAACTTATCAAGAAGGGCTTTAGATTAGGGGATGGGTAAACAAAGCCCTAAATTAAGTACACAGATAAGTGAATCTATAAACACACAGAGAAATCTGA
Organism: Rhinatrema bivittatum; assembly: GCF_901001135.1. NCBI lineage: Eukaryota > Metazoa > Chordata > Amphibia > Gymnophiona > Rhinatrematidae > Rhinatrema > Rhinatrema bivittatum. The sequence goes on from NC_042618.1 coordinate 155,759,048, forward strand.
ATAAAGGGTAACGTCTGGAAAGCTATGTACACTAATGATCAATGCCGAGCCCTTGGTGCTTGGCCCAGCCCAGGACTAGGCCCCGGCATCAGACCATGTCTTGGGCATACATCCTGAAAATGTGTTCTCCCAGTCTGGGACTAATGTTCCTTCTTGGGACAGGTTTTTTTTTAACCCGTTCCTTGAAACTGCCCCCTGAGCTGGTTTTCCATCTTGGATATCTCTTAAAGGGGACAAGGCTAAACAGTTTTATCTGGTCCTTTAAGGTGTTCTAGTGGTTTGACCTATACACCATTTCACATGCCCCCTCCTCCCTCAGCTCAACCTTCTGAGGTTGTCAGAGCCGCTTTTCTGCCACACATATTCAGAATTGCCTTGCATACTGCTCCAGCCTTCTCTGCTTACAGTAGGTAAACCAGGAGCAAAAAAAAAAATCAGTTCACATTTAATGTTAAATTCAGCAATAAAACAGCAGACCTAGATAATGAAAAACTTTACAATCCTCTTCCTCCCACAGTCTTCCCTTTTACTCCTTCTGAAATCCTCAACCCATCTAGGCTTCTTGTACTCACAAATATCCAGAACTGCTCTAGAAAGATTCATCCTATTTCTCTTCAGCAGTTTAGTCCTTTGAGCCCCATGATAAGTTTCAGCTAGGCACAGTTTGTCCCCTGCTCCGTTCCAGTTCCCACCACGGTTGCAGATCTTTATCCAACTGCTTCAAACTTCAGTTCACCATTTAGGCATTTCTCTCTCAGGTATCCTGGAATACTAGGGGAGAATCCTATCTGATTTCCTGGCTGTCCTAGCTGTCTTACCTAGGAGGCGGTAACAGCTACATCCTTGTGTTACTTGGTCACTCTGGAGAAGACCCAGTCCCTTGTGTAACTAGGTTTCTATATCCTACCGTAAAGAATGCTCAAAGGGCTATACCAGGCTGTCATTCCCACAACCACAATACACAACCCTTACAGGACTTTCCATAGAAGAAAATAAATACTTTAGTATAAAACATCCTCTTTGTATTAAACTTTGTGGTACATAGGGGCCACACTTACATCTGCCAGGAAAGTCTGAAAGAGAAAATCAGTATTTAGATTTTTCTTTCCCTATGTTACACTTGGAAGGTGAAGGGTTGGAGGGCCGGAAATCACCTCATTACCTGGTTATTTGTTTTTTTTGTTCATGACAATCCAAACTAGAGGCTTTTTGTCAGACAGTCACCAGGGTGACCTTGCATCCAGACAGATAGTGGCAGTATGTCTCCAAGGCCCACTTTACAGCTAAAGCCTCCTTCTCAACCACTGGATAAAATATGTCCCTATGAATGTGACCAGATGCTCTTGGCCCTCCTTTTCTTGTGTCAAGTCTGCTCTTAAACCCACCTCTAGGGCATCTGATTAAACAATGAAGGAACTGTTAAAGCTGGGGCTCACTAAAACTAATTCTGAGCAGAAGGCCCTCTTTAATCCCTAAAAGGCCTCTTTTGATACCACAGACATTAACTTTTACTGGCACCTTTTTTTTTTAGCAGCAAGCAAGTCGGGAACTTGGCCTTTTCTGTAAAGTTCGGAATGAACTTGGGTTTGCAGGGGAAAGCCAGTTCTATTGTTCCGGTGAACTTCCCATCTGCTTTGAAGCATGTGCAAAGTACATGCGTGAAAGTGTGTATGAGGATTTCAAAATTAAACTTCTGTGTTCACAGCATGGCTACTTTTATCTCAGTAGCTGGGAATAATAGTTTCCTAAAGAGTCTTTTGACATAGATAAACAGGTGTTTACCCACATAAAAAATTTTGAAACTTACCCTCCTTGAAAATTGATCCCCTTTTAACCTGCTTTTCTTTTAGACTTTATTATTTCATTTTATGATTCTTACAAACACATATAGAAAGTGATAGTCACAAAATAATTACGATTTTAGAAAAAGAAAAACAGTCTGCTTTTCAAAGAGAAGAAGACTTCATGTCTGACTGTGTGTCCTCTCAAACAAGGATTGTGTTTAGTCACATCAAAACCGGGCTGTTGTCTCATCCTCCCTCCTACTTGATCACAGGAGGTCATCTTTCCCTTCTTCCCTTCTGGACCATTGTGGTCCGCTATCCCTCCGTCTCTCTCTTCTTCTGTCCAGCATGATTCCTGGGGGTCCTCTCCTTCTCTGATAGGCTACCATTCACTCTCACTCACCTTAACCAGGTCAATCATGGATTCCTGTCTTCCTCTTTATCCTCTATTCCTTCATTCCTGTCTCATTCCTTCTCCCCTCTGCCTTCCCCCTCATACTATCAACCCCAGTCTCATTTCCTCCTTTCTTCCTTTGAGTCATTCTACTCACTTGTTTTGTGCAGCTGTCCTCTCCTCTCTCAGGCTAGTGGCAGAGCATACCGCAAACGTGAGAAATATTTGTCATCACTGTGATAACCCAGCTTTCCTCTGCTCTTCTCAGTGTGCAGCAGAGACTGCAAAGGTTCTGACAACATCAATTGACCCATTTATTCCCCACATCCCCATGAAGAGCAATAGTGGTGTTTATAACTCTCGTAGCCTGCAATCAATCCCTCTCTTCCCCACCTCCACTAAATATGTGGCAGTGCACTTTGAGGTTTCTAATGGGTGTGAACAGCCCCTGTTTGTCCCTCCTCCTGCTGGTCTGCAGCAGTGTGGCCAAAGGGCCAGCTCCTTTGTGGGCCCCTTAGTAAGAACCTGTGGACTGTGGACAAAGGATTGAACTTTGTAAGATTGTTTTAATTTATTGCCATGATGTGGTTGGGAAGCTGGTGGTTTTATGGTTTAGTGGAGTTTGTATTTTTAAGAATGTCTCTCCTTCCTGTAGTCACTGGTAATAGTAAATATAGATGTGCAGTCGTTTGCAACGAAATAGGAAATAAAGACAAATTTTCCTATTTCGTTGCATTTTGGGAGATAAAAATGATAAGAAAACCCACGAAATTTTGTGGGTTTTCCTATTTTTTTTTCCAGGAACTGCACATCTAAGAAAAAAAAACCCCCACCCCGATCCTTCAAATTTAACTAAATGGAAAGCCCCCCGCACCCTCCCGATCCCCGAAGACTCACTAAATGTCCCTGGTGGTCCAGTGGGGGACCCGGGAGCTCAGAGCAATCTCCAGCTTCCAGGGGCATCAGCTGCCGGGATTCAAAATGGCACAGGCCATCCATTGCTCCTACCATGTGACAGGGGCCGGCCAATGGCACCGGTAGCCCCTGTCAGATGGTAAGGACAAAGGGCCGCCGGCACCATTTTGAATACTGGCAACTGATGACCCCCGGGAGCTGCAATCTGAGTTCCTGTGCCCCCCACTGGACCACCAGGGACATTGAATGAGTCTTGGGGAGATCGGAAGGGTGGGGGGGGGGCTTTCTATTTAGTTACATTTGAAGGATTGGGGCTTTTGTTGTTATTATTTTTTTTAACAAAATTGGCAATGGAAGAAAAATTTCTGATTCGGGGGTGGACCGAAATGGCCCACCCCCAAACCAAAAAACAAACTGGCACGAATTTTTTTTTATGCACATCTCTAATAGTAAATATGATCATCCTTGCTTCCAGAAAACAGGAAAGTGAAAAAGAGGGAATTGGTCTCACTTGTGTCCATTCCCAATCCATATGTTTGCTATCAATATCAAAATAAGACACCTAGTTTGCAGATAGGATATGCAAATACTAGATCAGTTAGACAGAAGGAATATCAAGTGCTTGATTTAATCTCTCAAAACAATTTGGGTTTACTATTGATTACTGAATCCTGGCTTCTTGATCCAGATGTAGTTTTATTGAATAACTTATGTCCTCATGGGTACACATATTTACAACGTGTTCGGCTGCACAAAAGAAGAAAAGGAATTTTAGTTTTATATAAGCAATGTTTAGATGTATCTGATTTAGAAATTGACCTTCCATCTCTGGTAGAGAGTATTTGGGTAAAAGTTTTTTCATGCGTTGTTTGTTATATGGTCCCCCAAGGGGAACGTTGATGGATATTTCCAAGTTAGCTGAACATCTGATTGCTCTGCATCTAAAATATGAAAACTGATAATTAAAGGAGATTTCAGTGTTCATATAGATGATCCTGTATCTAAGCATGCTACTGAACTGAGGCTGTATTTGTCAGCTATTAATTATGTTCAGTTAGTAAATTTTCCTACCCATAATAAAGGCCATACTCTAGGCCTCTGTTTTTCCATCTAGTCTTTGTCCACAGATTAATTCTATTCAAAAATATGAAATATTGTGGACAGATCATTGCTTCTTTTCTTTTGTTCTATCTGTCCCAGTTCAGCGCAAGAGTTGAAGTTGTGATTCAATAAAAAGAAAAGTTAGACTGATATTTGAACTAGAGGGCTTTAAAGAGCAGTGGAGATAGGATCTGGAAGAAACTGACTTGGTGACTAGTTCAAATATTGAACTGGTAGGCTATTGGAACTCTTCACTTACAAAAGTATATAACCATCTTGCCCCATGGAGAGATTTCAACACCACTCTAATTGTTAGCAAGGTAGTTTGCTCTTGCAAGATCTTTATATATTGTGGCAGGAGGTACGTAAGCTTGACAGACAGTGGAAAGCCACCAGTTATAAAGATGTAAAGCAGCCATATCAGGCGCGCTTAGGTATATATATCACCTATGATGTCAAAAGGCTCATAAGGAATATATCTCAGAAAGAATCACTTCATCCTTGAGAATTATTTGCCTCAGTCAAGAGACTAGTGTCAAAGCCCAATCCTCAAATTAACTCTCTTCACTCATGCACATCATTAGTTAAGAATAAGATTGAAGTGATTCATACACAGATGAAAGTAAATGATGAAATTACTTTTCAGCTGCTTGTAGATATGAATAACATAAAGGAGATTTCATTTTCTTTTCTTCATGCAATTGTGAATGGGGCCCTTAATGAGGGGATTCTGTCATTGTCCCTTACACAAACAGTTGTTAGACCACTTCCTAAAGAAGTGGCTCTACCACCAGATGCTGTATCTAACTATCGTCCTGTATCAAATTTGGCAAATGTGAGCAAAGTAGTGGAAAGGTATGTTTAACCAGTTCTTGGAATTCATGGAAGACTATTGGACAGTTCTCAATATGGCTTCCATAGGAACCGTGGAACTGAGTCGCTTATTTTAATAGATTTTCTCTTGCGTGAAATGGATAAGGGTCACATTGGGATCCTAGTACAATTGGGCCTCAGTACAGCCTTTGACACTGTAGATCATGGCATATTATTGACTAGGGTTTCTCAATTAAACAGGGGTAAGACAGTATATCGTTGGTGTCAATCATATCTAACTGATAGACAACAGAGTGTTTTTATGGGTACTGATTCATCAGGCTGGAATCCAATTAGATCTGGTGTTCTGCAGGGTCAGTTTTAGCTCCTGTTCTGATTATGATATACTTTCAGCCATTGTATGAAGTTTTGAGTAACTTAGGTGTTTTTTTCCTTATTTACACTGATGATTTACAATTCTATATTCCCATCCATTGGGGCAACAGTGATTATAAAGTTTTGTTTGAGTCCTGTATGAAATCAATAGAGACATGGTTGAAAGAATACGATAATCCTTAAGATTTCTAAAACCTCTATTATGGATAGGATAAAAGACAGTTGACTATGTGCCTGCTATGGATTATGGGGGTTTGCACTTCCTAATGCTGTGTGTAGCCTGAAACTTAGGGGTTCTTTTAGACTCAGAACTTTCTTTAAACAACCATATAAACAAGTAATTAATGTCGCTTATTTAAAACTGAAATTGTTAAAACCATTTAAAAGGTTGCTACCTGGTGATCTATTTAGATCTGTTTCACAGGGTTTATTATAAAAACAATCTATTTCAATAGTTTATATATGGGTTTACCTGAAAAATATTTAATGGCTTTGCAAATAATCCAGCATGTCGCTGCCCAGATGATATTGGGAGCTGATCATACAGAGCATATTACGCCAGTTATGTGAAGCCGTCACTGGCTACCGTTCAGGCTCAGAAGTCAATGATTTGGGACTCATATTTGCAAAACTTGCCACATAGGGCACATAGTTCCATATTGAACAACTTTTCATAGACTGGGTGTTACTTATCAAGCCTGGCGGAATTGATGGACATCTTTCAAAGTAGAAATCTGAGATGGCAATGAGGTAGAGGAGGTAGTGGGGAGGGGAGAAGGGATTAGATGGAAGGTACTAAGGTAGACAGGAGTTTTTGTTATTGTATATTGAATGGTGGTGTGCAGAAAAAGCACACCAACATTGATTTACAATTTAGCATTATGTGTACAAAATGGTGAAAACCAATAAAAATTATTTGAAAATAAAATTGTTTTGATTCATAAATTATTGTATGCAAGTGTGCCTTGTTAATTAGTAAACACTCTGGAGTTGTATTCTTCTGAATGTCAATTACTTTCTACTAAGACTCAGTTTCTTACGATCCCCTCGGTTCGGGCATATATACTGCAGGTAACGCGACTATGCTCTTTTTCTCACTATGGTCTATTGTGTTGAAATGCATTGCCTGCAGACTTACAAATTGAGAGAAATTTGAAAGCATTTCATAAACAGGTGAAAGCTCTATATTTTGCTGAAGTCTATGAAAATACATTGTAAATTAATATTTGTTTTATTACTGTTTTTGCTGTTATTGATTTTATTACAAGAATTCTTTTATTGAATTATGTATGTTTGAACTGTACTCCAGACTGAACACTGTGGAAGATGTGGAAAATAAAACTTTTAATAAATAAATAAATGAAGTTTTTGGGGCCCATAATAGGCCCCACACTCACCCTCTTGGCCTGTGATAGAAGCAGCTAGCAGCAACCCACTCATCTTCTCCGTAGCTAAACTTTCTTGCATCCTTCTGGATGCACTGACCCCAGGTTGGTAACCACAGACAGAGAGGAATTGGAAAAGGTACAGAGGAGGGAGACCAAAATGATAAAGGGGAAGAAATGACTGCCCTGTGAGAAATGTCTAAACAGGTTAGGGTTTTTTCAGCCTGGAGAAGAGAAGGCTGAGAGGAGATATGATAAATGTCTGTAAAATAATTTATGGGATGGGACCTGTAAATAGGGTTCGGTCACTTACCCTTTCCAATAGTACTAGTATTAGGGGACACTCCATAAAGCTCCATAAAATAAATCAGAGAAATTATTTTTTTCACTCAGCACCACAAATGTAAAATGTGTTGCCAGAGGATATGGTAAAAGCAGTAACTGTTGTTGGGTTTAAAAAGGGTTTAGACAAGTTCCTGGAGGAAAAATCCTTTAAACCATTAGTAGCTATGTAGATTTGGAAAAAACACTGCTTATCCTTAGTTATGAGCAAGAAGGACTAGACCTATTCTGTGGCATTCTTCCAGGTACTTATGACCTGGACTGGCCTCTGTAGGAGACAGGTTGCTGGGCTTGATGGACCTTTGGTCTGATCCAGAATGGCATTTCTTTTATTCTTAAAATGCCATATATTAAAAATACATAAATTAAATATCATTTTAAACTAAGACCTCAAGACAATATGTAACGCCTATTCAATCTGGCCAAACACATTATTATTCTTTCTAAATGCCTTGAAATCCAACATTATTGGATCTAGAAGAAAAGAAACTGATAGCTGTAAGTTTAGTCAGGTAGTTTGACATACTGCCGTTTGCAAATCTATCTCATATTGTACATATTCATTGTGGATATCCTGAAAACCTGACTGGCTAGGTGCGTCCCAAGGACTAGGTTAAGAACCACTGGTCCAGATCATGCCCAGAAGACAGTAAAGGAACTGAATATTTTGTTTGTTTATATAGTAAAGAAGGCAGGTGGTGAACTACTTCATAGATGATCTCTACTGTTTGTTTGGGGGTAGGGGAGAGGAGACAAGCTAACACAGGGATCTTAAGTTCCAGTTCTCATGGGCTGTAAACAGATCAGGTTTAAACGATAAGCAAAATATGTGTGGGCCCTCCCCCCTTGGTCCGGACTCCTATGCTTGGAGTAGGGAGTACAATATGATAAATTATATTTAAGATTTATAGTAAATATAATTTATCATGTTGTATTCTCCTGGGGAGCTTCCTCAAATGGTTTACTTGGTACTAAACAGAAAGCTGGCCTGGTTTCAGTCTCTTACAAGAAGACCATGGTCCATCAGCTTCTCTTTCCCAGCGCTATCTCATGTGGCTGTACCTGCCAGCTAGGGTTTATGCTTGACTCTGGCTGAAAGGCCGAAGCAGTTAAGATGAGATGCCTAATTTGTGACAAAAGGCAAGGAAATGAAACTTTTCCCTCCTCTGCTGTGCTAAGTTTAGATTACATAACTCAGGAGGATGATCCAGTCATGTGCTCCTGGGCCTGGATATCTCTGGAAAGGAATAATTTCAGTCTCTCAGTCTCTTAGCTCCTGGCTCCTCTGTCACGTGTGGGATTTTATATGTAGCTCAGCTATGAAGCAAGAACACCTGTCTATCTCTGTATTTCTTCAGAATGCAGACTTCTTATCTCCCTCTTGATAATCAGCTCTTTAGGAGAAGAACAGATTGCAGGGCTGTCAGATGCACTCCTCTCTTCCTTGTTCCTGGCTCCAACTCCTAGCCATCCCTGCCCTGCAAACATAGTCAGCCAAATTACACCTTTTCTACCTTAAATGGTCTGCCAGTATTCCTTTGGCTTCCTTCTCTACTGACTATATAGTGTTGTACTCTGGGCAGGGTAAACAGTACAGCCCTTTTCCCAATTTGTTAACACTGTGAATACTTGATGCTGGTTCCTGCAGAACATTTTTCATTCACAGAAGAGTACATAGCGGTTTTTTATATATTTTTTTATATTCCTTCTCCTTGGCTGTGGCAGATGTGGTGGATTGTAGTCTCTATAGGGTTGAAAACCCCTTTTTGACAGGTCCATAAAGTATCATTCAGATCCAGACACAGCTCGGTCCACATTGCACATGTGATAAGCTCATGGGGGCAGGAATCCAGGTAATAGAAGCTTGCTACATATGAAAACTGACTTGGTTTTTGAACCAAATGCATGCAAATTTTTCTCATGGATATTCATTATTCATTGAGGATAATCAGAAAATCAGGCCTATTTGTAGATCAGGGTTGAAGAGTCATTACTAGCTGTTCATGCTGAATTTTAATCCATATGATTTGATTTACTTTCAGAAATACTATGATGTTTCAGTGCTCTCTCTGCTTCCTCCCTCACTCCAATCTCATTGTTTGCCAGCTCCTTCCCTACCCCTTGCACTGTTCCAAGCTCCTTCTCTTTTCTTAAAATTATAGTTGAGGAGGAACAGCTATAGAAGATGTACCATTAGCTTCTATGAGACTCTCCCCCTTCCAACGCAGTCACTTATGAGGAACATAAAAACATATAAAGTCATAAGGAGTACACTGATTGTCAAAAGAAAGAACAGATGATTCAAAAAGTACAGAGAATGTGGTGCTACACTGGAGCAAGAAATGGAACAACCTTCAGGAAGATGTAGGGTTTTAGGAAGGATTTGAAAGTGTGGGTTTAAATGCCCTATGAAGCTGCAATCCCTATTTCTACTGATCATTACCCAGTCATATTTCTTTCTAACATCACTCTCCATTCCCCTTTTCCCACTTGTCCTAAATAACCTTGGGGCAAGGATCTCTTGTACTTCTTTGCCTCGTGTTTATTATTGTTTTGCTTACATACTGCTGCTCATTCTGCCAGTACCATAAAAAAATACAAATCAATACATTCTCGAGTTGTGTGTCAGATTTCACCACGTGCTCCAAAAGTACTCAGTCCGTGAATATTTAGAGAAGCTTTGTACAATACAATAGTATGGTGTCAAAGATCATATTCTGCCTTTTTAACCCAGAGAAATCGTTGAAGTTGTCCAACATGCATGAGCTGATCCGACTTTGTAATTGCAATAGGAGTAGCAATTGAGAAAAGAGCTTTTCATTGGCAATCACATTTGCCTGTGGTTTATTGCAATTTATTTGTAATGACAATAAATGGCCAAAAAAGGTCAAATGGAAAAACTTTCAATTTAAGGAAAATATTATATGAAAGAACAAGAAATGGTCCTATCCAAAAACAAAAAACTTTTATCTAGTGAATCTCTAGTACTAATGGATAATTTTTGGGTGGTGAATGCCTGATCAAGAAACATAAATCCACCGGTCACTTTACTGAATTTGATCATTTTATAGGAGAAAAAGAAAAACTAAAAGAGAAAGAGAAACATAGGAAAAGAAAAGACCAAAGATTAGGCCATTCCTAGGAACCTGCTGGGAGCCATCTGAGCCACAACTGAAAATCACAGACAAATGGCAAACCATTTTATATCTTTGGATAATACATTTTCTGACTGTAATCATTCCATTTATTTGATTTATATTCTGCACTACCAGGAGTTCAGTGCAGATTACAATAATTGCAATTGCTTTATAGGGTAATAAATAATGTAAAGTGGGAATTAAAAAATGAATTAAAGTTAATTACAATAGTTTTAATAGTTAGTAGTAATGGTGGAATTGCAATAGCAAATCTGTGCCACCATGGTGGTGATACAGTAGCAAACATGTGGCACTGTGAGCACAGTAGTATGAAAGAGGTATTAGAGAGGAGTACTATAAACTGTCCTCAGGGTATCATAGGTCCCATAGTTAAATATAAAATTAGAGAGGCTAAAATTCAAAAGCCATTTAGATGGATATTAAAGTCGGGGGCGTTCCTGGGGGTGGGAGGTAGGTATTCTGGGAAGGAGCGGATTTAGCTGGATAGATTAACCGGTTAACTTCGATATTTGGAGTAAGTGGGTTAACTTATCTGGCTAACTCTAGTGCACCATAGAGCTGGTCTAAAGTTAGCTGGATATACATAGCTGAATATTCCAGTTATGTTAGCTGGATAGGTGTATCTGGGTAACTTAACTAGCTGCTCTGCAGCTGAATAACTACACAATAACTACAGGGAGTAGATACTCCCTGTAGTAGATACAGGCCCCACAATAACTACAGGGAGTAGATACTTAGCCTGATAAGTATGGGCTATCCGGCTAAGTGGTGGCAGCTGAATATCCGGTCATATTCAGCAGCTGTTACTTAGCCGGATAAATAGTTATCTGGCTAAGTAGTTAGCCAGATAAGTGGTGGGCAGGATATGGGCATTCTGGGGAGCAAGTACTTATCTGGCTAACTTATCTGGATAAGTAGTGATATTCAAACTTATCCGGTTAAGTTAACCAGATAAGTTGGATCTGATTAGTAACAGATCTAAAGTTAGGCAGATAAGACTAATCTGGATATCTAGCAATTTATTCAGCAGTATATCTATGCTGCTGAATATACCTTGTATGTTACCCAGATACATTTTATCCAGCTAAGTTACTTAATCGGCAATGTTTGAAGATCTATCCTATATAAAACTGTGATAGGAAGTAGATACATAGTGGATATATAAAATTACAATGGCAGTGATGAAATTGCAAAGCAGGTCGAGCTCAGTAAGAGACAGGGAATTATTTTTGACATTCATTAGGCTAGGACAGCAGAAGAATAGACATTTAAACTAGAAGTCACAGGAAGAGTCAGGTCTTCAGGAGTTTCCGGAAACTCATGAGGTCAGTTGGTAACCATAAGTTGGTAACCATAAGTCAAGGGGAAGCAGATTCCAGTGGCTGCATGTGTGTATTTGCAGGGAGCCAGTGTCCAAGACACTGGCTCCCTGCAAGGAACATCCAAACATTCATAAAATTCAAATATTTATTTACTATAAAAATTCACAGCAATAGAATAGAACAAAACATTAAAAATGCATTAAATCATATATAATCATAGCTCCCGGGTCAAACATGAATCTCACAGAATTATGGAAACTTGAAAGCACTAAAAGAGAGCTTGTAGTTTCTTCCTAAAGGTCAAATGCTTTCTATCTCTCTTGCCTCAGTTCATCATGGAAGAGTGTTCCAGAGAGGCAGTCCTGCAACCGAGAGGGTCTTTGTTAAACTCAAGTGGGCTTGTGTCGTCTCATCGATAGAACCTGCAGCTCATTGAGTTCAACAATCCGAGATTCTGGGCAGGAATATAGACCTGAATCAGCTTTCTCAAGAGCTCAGGATCTTGATTGTGTATTGCATGGTGGACTAAACACAATATTTTAAATTTCACCCATAAAACAATTGGCAGCCAATGAAAAATTTTAAAGCTAGGCATAATATGTGTTTGGTATGGAATTTGAAATACTAACCTTGTGGCTGCATTTAACTGCAGTATATGTAAAACAGAACCAGAGGCACCTCAATTTGTAACATTACAGTAAACAATGCTTGGCATAACCAGAGCTTGTAGTGTGCGACACAGAAGATTTCTTTCCTAGTGCCAGCAAGCTTTGCTTCTTTAACAGAATCTGCAAGAGGTCATCTTACTAGAACAAGGGAAGTATTTAGGTTTTTGTCACCCCTAGGCACTGTTGGTGTCCCCCTGGTAGCACATTACCAATGAAGTTCATATTGACCAACTCAAAACAGAAATAAAGTATTGGTACATCTCAACCTTTTTTATTTCATGGCACACTTTCAAGTTTGCTCAAACCTTGTGGTACACCAAATCAAATTTTGCACAATTCTGACCCTCTTTTCATCTGTGTGTACCTTATTCTGCCAGCTTCAATCTAACATCTGAATATGCAGACCCAGCTGATTACATGGCCTCACACATTCAAACATCAGCAATTGCAACACAAACTCCTCCTGCTACCAAAAACATTGTTAAATAAAACAAAATCTTGCAAAGAATGCAAGCTAAACCTATAGAGCAAACCTGCCATACCACAACACATCAACTGCCAGGCTTAAACAGAAACAATCTTACCCATGAAAAGGAAACACAGTAAATATTATAACAGGCCCTTCAACAGCAATACATCTCATACTAGAAAAAACAAAACAAGCTGGATTGCATATATTCCTACATGAAAACTACACACTAACAGAATACTCCACCTGTGTCACAGGCAAACCTTCACCAAAAACAGAAAAGTGACAACCAATTATTACTACTACTACTACTACTATGTAACATTTCGATAGCGCTACATGACATATGCAGTGCTGTACAAACATATAAAAAGGCAGTCCCTGCTCAATAGAGCGTACAATCTAATAAGACAAACATGCAGGACAAGAGACTTGGGGCATTTCATAAAACAAAACAATGATTAAAAAGAAAAAAAGTGAGTTAACAAGACTAAAAGCAGATAATCATGCATAAGATTTAAAAGGGGTTTCAAAAAGATGGGTCTTTAGATGGGATTTAAACATGGCAAGAGAAGGGAGCATGACGCACCAACTCAGGAAGACTATTCCAAGCAGGTAGAAAGCACGGAGTCTGGAATTTGCAGAGGAGGAGAAGGATACAGATAGGAGTGACTTATCCGAGGAGCACAGTGCACAAGGAGGGTTGTAGTGAGAGATAAGACAGGAGAGGTTGTGAGGTGCTCCAGAGTGAAGGCATTTGTAGGTGGGAAGGAGGAGCTTAAAGAGTATGAAGGACCAGATAGGGAGCTAATGCAGTGACTTCAGAAGAGGGGTTATGTGAGCATAGCAACTTTGGTGAAAGATAAGTCATGCAGCTGAAATATTCAGACAAAAACTAAAATAAAAATCCCACAAAACCAGACTCTGCATGCAGTGACACACTGGAGAAATAGAAACAAAAATGCATTTCCTATTGTAGTGAGCAAAATACAACTATATCAGAGATGCACATTCCAAAATATGACATATTCCAGTCTCTAAACAGAAAATAAAATGCTTTTTTCTACCTTTGTTGTTTGGACATTTTAATTTTCTAATCGTATTGGTCACAAGAACACAAGAGCATGCCACACTGGGTCAGACCAAGGGTCCATCAAGCCCAGCATCCTGTTTCCAATAACCATGGAGCAATAGAGAGGCATTATGACAAACAGTCTAACTTCAGTTAGTCATCCAGAGTGACTCACTGCTCTCTTGAATAACAAATGTTGGTACCTAATCAAACCAAATCACACTACCTTAATACCTTTCCAAGGTGAGTAACTGAACTGAACTTTTCAACCTTTTTACTTAGGTATACACTGCTCCTAGCTTATTTCTAGCTTCTGCTTACTTATTAGCTGCCTTACAGATGATTAAAAATAAAGATACTAACTACTGCTTAATATTAGCTGCCTTACTGACTGACTATTTATAAATTATAGTCTAACTTCTGTTTATTTGCTGCCTTACTGACTATTAAAAGCACAAACACACACAAACACACTAAATAATATTCCCAAATAGTTAACTTTGTCCCAATACATTTAAAAAAGAAAATTTCCCAAGCAAAAACTTATTGATTCCTTTCAGCCACCAGCAAGGTGATCCTCTCCTCTCAGTGCTCCCACTGGTCTCAGTCTCATTTTCTCTTTCCTCCAGCTGTCACGTTAAAACTCCTTTTCCAGGGTCTCCTCTCACTCCTGCCATCAATTATTCTCTTACAGCAGCAAAACTATTACATCTGTTCTGACATTGATCTTTCTCTTTCATCTCTTTTCTCAGTTTTTCTTTCTACCTCTTTTCCCACTCCTAACTAGATTTTATCCATCCTCTCTCCTCCATCATTCATCAGTTCTCATTCTCTCTCTTTTCATCTCTCATATACACTTTCCATCTTCCACTCATCCCCTTCCCAGCCCATCTCCATGCTCACCCTCTCCCTAGTCCTTCATTTTCCCCACCCTCATTTCTCATTCCTTTCCCAGCCTATTTCCCTCTTTTTCACCCACTCCCTAGTCCCCAATTTCCACCCTCTGTACTCACCCCTCCCCACCCTCAAATACTTTCCCCCTGCCTGTTTCATCTCCCCTCACTTTCATTTCCTCACCAGCTCTGTTCCTTCTCTCATTCATCCCTTCCCCCTGCTTCTGTTTCTAACCCCCTATTCATCCACCTCCTCTCCCAGTCCCATTACCCCATCTTTCACAGACCCATTCTCAATTGCCTCTTGCCCCTTCCCAGCCCTCTAGATCATTCACACCATATCACATCCTTTCCCACCTTTGAGAACCTTTCTTCTACCCCACATCTCGTATCCACAGCCCCATTACATAATTCCCAACTCATCTAATACATCATCATTTATGCCACCCACACAACTGCTGAGTTCCTAATCTCCCCACCCATCCCCAACATTCTGCTTTCATCCCATTCAATCTCTGAGTGCCTGTTTTCACCACACATTGGAGTCTTCACTCTCTCACCCATAAGCAGCCTCCATTCCCTACTCTGCCCTCCATCTGGCAGTCCCTTCTGTTTTGTTTCCCCCATCCCTGAATCTCATATCTACTTTCCCCTCCTTCCCACCCAACAAATCTGGGTGTCCTCTTCATCCCCCATCCCTGAATGTCCAATCTTCCCTTCACCCCCTAACCTGGGTGTCCCCAATCTCCTTCCCCACTCACCAAATTTGGGGGTTCCCCTCATCTGTCATCCTCAAGTCTCCACGCTTCCCTCCTCTCAGTCTAGGTGTTCTCACTTTCCCTCCCCCCAACCAAATTTAAGGGTCTCCCAAGTCCCCTGAAGCCACTTTTAAACTTTATATTGGCTACCTCCATCTTTTTATCTCCCTCACCTCCTTCCTCCTTACCCCTTTCAGAAGCTTGAAACTGGCCCTCCTTCACCAAACTGATTCCTTCATGCTGGCATAGTTCAAAGACAAAGAGTTTGAACCACACAGGACACCATAATCACAAAGCCGTGCCAGAACGAAGGAAGCAGCAAGGCATGGGAGGAAGAGAAGCCAGTTTCAAGCTTCTGAAAGAGACCAGGAAGAGGTAGATGAAAGGGGCAAAAAGACAGCAGCTTTGGGAAACCTGAAACACTGCCTGAGAGGCTCAGGTCACGTGCTGCATGTGCCCACACCTGATGGCACCTCTGACGTGGCTCCACTAACCTCCTGCTGCAATTGTTCCATGCATGCTGACAGAAAGGACCCCTGCTGCCCCCCCCCCCTTAAGCCCGGTGCCCAGGGGACTTGGCCCCCCTGACCCCCCTTGGTATGCCACTGCTGTCCGCTGCCCTCCAGATAATGCCACCCTAAGCACAGGGTGCTTAGTGACAAAATCCAGGCCTGACCACAACCAGCAGGTTCTTGGAGGGAGGAATCTGGACAGGCGAGATTTGAGATTGTGAAGTTGTTGATTGGTGCCTTGAATGAGATAAAAAGCTGTTTAATCTTGAATCTGCAATAGATCAGGAGCCAATGTAAGTCAGTAAGATCTCTGGGGCAGTAGCTGGCTATGAGGTGGACAGCTAAGTTCTCCACAAACTGTAGTTTTGAGAGGAATTTTTGTGGCAGGCCAATATACAAGGAATGTTAGTAGGTTAGTTGTGAGAAGATGAATGCATAAACCACTGCAACTAGATTAGTGGGGGATAAGAATGACCATATCTGACGAATGTATGAGTATCATATTGCATGTCTTTTATGCACATTCATAGTCACTAGCTATGTACAAAACTTGATGTGTTGAATGCATAGTAACATAAAAACATAGAGGATAACTTTCAAACAACTCGGGCAGATTTTAAAAGCCCTGCTCGCGTAAATCCGCCCAGATTTACGCGAGCAGGGCCCTCGCGCGCCGGCGCACCTATTTTGCATAGGCCGCCGGCGTGCGCAGAGCCCTGGGACGCGCGTAAGTCCCGGGGCATGTCGGGGGCGAAGCCGAACGACGCGGTGTTTTGGGGGCGGGACGTGGTGTTTTGGGGGTGGGCCTGGGGGCGTGGTTTCGGCCCGGGGCGTTCTGGGGGCATGGCCGCGCCCTCCGGATCAGCCCCCGGGTCGGGTCTCGGCGCGCCAGCAGCCTGCTGGCGCGCGTGGATTTAGGTCTCCCTCCGGGAGGCGTAAATCCATGGATAAAGGTAGGGGGGGAGTTTAGATAGGGCCGGGGGGGGGGGTGGGTTAGGTAGAGGAAGGGAGGGGAAGGTGAGGGGAGGGCGAAAGAAAGTTCCCTCCGAGGCCGCTCCGATTTCGGAGCGGCCTCGGATGGAACGGAGGCAGGCTTTGCGGCTCGGCGTGCACCGGCTGCCCAAAATCGGCAGCCTTGCGCACGCCGATCCAGGATTTTATAAGATACACGCAGCTACGCGCGTATCTTATAAAATCCAGCGTACTTTTGTTTGCGCCTGGTGCGCCAACAAAAGTACACGATCGCGCTTTTTTTTTTTAATCTACCCCACTGTGCACGGCAGCATATATATGAATATAGGGCTGTGCATAATTTTACCATAGTATTTTACAACTGGCACGCATCACATGGGTATGATTTATAAAATATGTGTATCTTTACCCTGCAACGTGTGCACATGTGTAGACTTATCTATGAATACATACAGTGCATTGAAATCACGTATTTCAATGCATTGAACGCACATAGTTTACACACCTATTTGAAAAATATATGTCCATATAATTTACATGTGAAAATAAAGTAAGACTTATTCATGTAAGTCAGGATTTGTATGCATTAGTTGGTGTATTTTAAACATATGTGTGTGAGTTAAATTACCAGTTTTAACAATTAGTCCACCAATTTGCCCAGTACTTCTCCAGGTCATCAGGACCCTCCTGGTTCTTCAGCCTGAACTTGACACAGTTCACTCAGACCTCCCACCCAGTCAATACTATACAATAACATGTTTAATATCACGTATGCCAGATAATTAGCAGGTGTAAATCGTTTTGCCGTACAAAATGGCGCCGGCCATACGGTGTATGGCCGGCACCATTTTGTATGGCAAAACGATTCGAGTGCAGGAGGTTGCTCCCGGACCCCCGCTGGACTTTTGGCAAGTTTTGTGGGGGTCAGGAGGCCCCCCCCAAGCTGGCCAAAAGCCCCTGGGGGGTCCAGCGGGGGTCCGGGAGCGATCTCCTACGCTCCTGATGTCGGGGGACAAAAAACAAAATTGTGCCGGCGCTACCTTTGCCCAGTCATATGCCGGCGCCATTTCTACAACACACCGGAGGCCCGAGAGTAAAAGATCACATCGGGACCCCCCCCCGCACTGGACCCCAGGTAATTTAAGGCATTTTGGGGGGGTTCGGGAGGGTGGGGGATTTATTTTAAAGGGTCGGGGTGGGTTTTAGGGTTGTTTTAGTGTGCCGGTTTTCCCGCCCTCCCCCTTCCCCTCCCCCTTCCCCCGATTTACGATTTTTAACGATAAATCGGGGGAATTCCTATTAAATATCGCCTCTAACGATTTTTGACGATTTAAAATATATCGGACGATATTTTAAATCGTCAAAAAACGATTCACATCCCTAGTGCTCCCTTGGATTTCTTCACCCCCATATACATAACTTTATAAATGTTGTATTGAATCTTAATTGCCAACCATTAGATCACTCCTCAAACTTTGTTAGATTTCTTCTCATTCTGTTTACTCCTTCAGGGGTGTCCCCACTCTGTTCCAGATAAGAACATAAGATTTGTCATACTGAATCAGACCAAAGATCAATCAAGTCCCATATCCTGTTTCCAAAAGTGGCCTATCCAGGTCACAAGTACCTGGCAGAATCCTAAGAGGTCAACAGATTGCATGCCACTTATCCCAGGGGTAAGCAGTGGATTTCCTCAAGTCCACTGTAGTGTCATGCACAGTAAGGCAATCTTTTCCCTCTAACTCCACCACTAATTCACTCAGAGAGATGTTGAACAGAACTGGCCACAGGATCAATCGCTGAGCACTCCAGTAATCACCTTTCTTTTTTTAGAGTGAATTCCATTTACTACTAAACTCTGTTGCCTATCACTCAATCAGTTTCTAATCCAGTCCACCACTTTGGAATCCACCCCCAGGATGTTCAGTTTATTTATGAGCCTCTTATGTGGGACAGTATGAAACATTTTGCTGAAATCCAGGAAAAACCCATTCATGTATGTCTCTGATCTAATTTTTTAGTCACCTAACTGATGAAATCAATGTCCCTAAAATGAATTTCAAATGCATTGAAATCAAAATGGCACAATTCCTTTGCAGACTGTTTTCTGGGCAGTACTCCAGAGATTCAGATTTGTAACTACATACAAATTATTATTGTTAACTAGGATTGCTATAGCATACTTGCAATACTTTTTTAAACAGTGACCTTTAGATTTGTAGGTTGCTATTGTAATGATATTCTATATTTTTTAGGCATGGTTATCTGTTGATTTCATATTTTTTGTTAGTGAAAAACTGATAGCAGCTTGGTTTTATTTCTTTTGTCTGCTCAAGCTTGTAGTCCTTTTCTGAAGAAAAGAAGTACTATTGAGTAAAATTAGTAATGCCTCAGTGTTTCAATATAAGATTTTGGATTTCTGTTTTTCTTACTGGACACTTATTTATACTCTCAATTTCCTATATAGATAGTGATATCACTAGTCAGACTGGTAAATATTCAATTATGTCATGATGACATTATAGTAACACACAGATTGAATGCAATCACTTCTCTCAATGTAAACTGAGCATGTAAAAAGAAAACCCCCAATAATTGTACATAAAGCTAAATATTTCTGACCTAGATGTTATAAAGCAATCTCACATGCAGAGCTCAAGAATTTATGTTCACAAAGAAAATCTGAGTATTGAGACACTATAATCATTTTCCTTATTTAAAAAAAATTGGACTGTAGTTAAAGTCTGCAAAAAAACAGGATTTTAATGTTCTTCTGATATCAAAGGTTTTGATTTGGTGTTGAAAGGAAAGGCTGTTGAAAAGGAAATGTTTAGGGCAATAAAATAAGGTTATCTCCTGAAGCTGGATGCTCTGGAAATCTGGACTTTGTCCAGCTGTATACCATTTTGTAGGAAAGGACTGTACAGTAGTTTAAATGCACATTCATCAATTCAAATGCAATCATAACTTTCAAGACACTAACTTGCACATCTAAAGCAAGATATATGATATTAGATACTACATCTCCTGCACATTAAGGAGTCTTCCAAGTAGGGAAACCAGAGGCAGAAAATACTGGTTCAAATTTCAAGCCACAAGAAGTGTGAATATGGCCTCAATTTAATAAAAGTGTATAATGCAGCTTCCCCAGACTTAAATGTCTTCCAATTGGTCTTGGATTGGGCACTTGTTTTCCCATTATTGGGCACTTTAATCTACTTATACACTAGTTGTCTCATTTAAAAGATGATCTTCCAGGATTGAATGATCGGCATCTGAGGTATGGGTCCTACTATTGCCCCAATGAAACAACACAACAGTTTACATATTTCTGAATTCAATCTGAAATCTGATTTAAAAATCCATACAGACAATCAGATTTCCCTGAAAATATATACACAGAAGTCTGCTCTGAGGTGGCTAAAATGAAGTAAATTTAGTTTTAGGAGACAGGAAGAAAGCCAAGACTGGAAAGTAAAGATCTCCAAGTAAATGGGCACTTGCAGTGACCAAGATCGAAACCCATCCTTCCCCAGAGAAAATTATAAGAGGGCAAGGAAGACAAGCATTGGAAAAGTAGAGTGTTTGTGCTCTTCTGTCGAGCAGACGGCATTAAATATTCAGCTAAAGGGGGGATTAGTTTACCACCCTCCTCTTGTTTTTCGTGTATCGGCTGACAGGTGCTATAAACATACAAAGACAAACATGGCCCAATAATTGCCATGCTGCAGTAACCAAGAGTTGAAAGGCTTCCATCTCCCAAAGAGATCATATTTAGATCCATGTAGGTGCAGGACTTCTGCCATGAAAAGTTCTCTCTGTTTTCATTGCGGGAGGAAGAAAGGGGAAGAGACAAGTCCCTCTATTTCTGGGTAAGACCTTGCTTTCCCAAAGGCAAACAGCCACATGGACTATTTTTTCTACACTATAAAGTATGTCACAAATGTATTGTTTGTCCAACGCAATTTTATCACCTGCCATTTTTATGTTGACATTTATTTCATTTGGCTTTGAAAATATCATGAAGAGCAGGTGTGGACAGAGAAATAAGAATTTGAATGGAATTGAGACCTTGCTTTATTGAACCTGCTCCTTTTACTAGAAAGACAGCACAATTTACTAACTAAACCCAACAATATGAAAAAAAGATCCCACAGGGCTAGCTTCCCAAATTTGAGAAATGCAGACTGGTTTGAAACACTTGACTTTGCCTAAGAGCTGGGAACTGGTATTTAAAACATTCAGTCATTCATGCTGAAGAGATGTCTTGGTAAATAAATGATGAGTGTTTACACTCAGTCCTAAATGTCTCTTCCACACCCTAGCCAGCTCCTTAGCTACAGATGGTGTCAGTCAGTCATCTATTCCTTTCCTTTCCTTCACTTGCACCTCACTCTTGATAACTGCCTACCTAGTGAAACCCAGGCATGGGTTATAAATTAGAGAGACTGTTCAGCCATCTGAGTGGTTGAAACAGGATGTGGAGCCTCGCCCTCTGAGCACAAATTTAAAGACTGGATTACTGCACCATTATAGAACAGATCTCACTACAAATGCCGCCACATTTCTTCTGCATTGGTTGCTTTTCATACACTCACTACAGTGATGTGACCCAGTTTCCGGAGGGAGACTTTGATCAGTTCTGGCTTGTTAACATTTTTTTGGAGGGTCAGCTGGTCCTTGTGACCGGCTGGCCAGGGTAATGTGGGCCCAGGCTCGCTCGGGGAACAGACCCGGGTTCGGGGGTGTTGAGCCTCAGGGCAGGGTCAGTTAGGTCAGGCTAAGGTCAGAGGGGGGGGGGAGCGAAGTGGTGGAGTGAGAAGCGCGCCGTCTTGCCGGCGCGAGATAGGTTGGGGCTAGGGAAAGAGGCTGTGCTGGCCTGCAGCGATTGGCAGGCGAGCACGAAAGGGGGCTGGGGGTAGGCGGAGTCTCAGGGCAGCGTGGCGTCAGTCTTTCACTTCGCCGCGACTGCCACGAGAGCTGGCCGGTCGTTTCTTTTCCCGTCCCACCCGCCCTTTTCTCTTTTGGCTTGTGATTGTTGTTTTGTCGCAGCTGGCGGATGGCCCGAGCCGATACAGCTATGTTCAAGGAACTAATAAGATGGAATTATGTGGCAATGTAAGAATGGAGGACAACTGGGGTAGTTGTCGGTTGCGGATTCCTTGCTGGCTGGTGGCGGGAGTCCCCTGGCCTGGCTCCTTGCTAGTCGGCGGTGGGGGCCCACCGGGTTGACTCTTTTGCTGGCAGGTGGTGGGGGTCTGAATCCGGTGAGGGCCGAGGATCGAGCCGTGTGGCTAGCGAAGATCGTCTTGCTCGAGGAGTGGCGGACGATTGGTTGGTGTTTGTTGTTAAAGTTGTAATGTTGATATAATGGCTCAGACCTCCAGGTTTATTAAAGCTGCGGCCCAGTTTACCCAAAACGTGTTGTCTGTAGCATTTATTTAATGTGTGAAAGGGGGCGGATGTGAGCGAGTGATGTCCTGGATGCCCATATTATACATTCCCCCATCCTGCATTGTATTACTTGTAGTGCTCATTGGTTATGGAAGGATTATAAAACCACAATGCATTAAGAAGCAAGTTAAAAAAGATCCCAGGAATGACCAAAAGTATCCCTCTAAAAACTGGGCCACATTACATGATATCTCTGAATGATACCATCATGGGTGGGGGAGAAACAGTGGTGGTGGGGTTTTGTTTTTTTTCATTATGAGGACAATTTTCAAAGCTATTTACACAGTAATTAGTGATTTTAATCACACAAATTGACTGTCAGAAAATTGACCTCCCTCAATATGGCAAAAAGTATGCACAGTATTCAATAATGCATGATATCTTCTGCCAGTTATCTGTTACTGATCCTGTTTTCATATTTAGTATTTTTATTTATCTATTCATTATTTGGATTTATTACCTGCCCTTTTTCAATACAGAATTCACTCAAAGCAGATTACAGCACATTAGACTATTAGCTTATAGAGATGTGAATTGGAACCGGAATTGGTTCCGATTCCGGTTCCGATTCACATCGTTAATTTTTTTTTGTGCAGCCCGATCGCAGTTTTGTTTATTGGCTGCGCCCGAGCCGATAAACAAAAAAACTCACCCAAACCTTTAAAACTGTTCCCTTAGCTTTCCCCACCCTCCCGAACCCCCCCAAAACATTTTACAAGTACCTGGTGGTCCAGTGGAAGTCCCGGAAGCGATCTCCCGCTCTCGGGGGCCGTCGGCTGCCACTAATAAAAATGGCGCTGATGGCACCTTACCCTTACCATGTGACAGGGTATCCGTGCCATTGGCCAGGCCATGTCACATGGTAGGAGTAATGGACGGCCGGCGCCATCTTTAAAAATGGCGCGGGCCATCCAGTGCTCCTACCATGTGACAGGGGCTGGCCAATGGCTTGGATACCCTGTCACATGGTAAAGGCAAAGGGCCATTGGCGCCATTTTGATTAGTGGCAGCCGACGGCCCGAGAGCGGGAGATGGCTCCCGGGACCCCCACTGGACCACCAGGTACTTGTAAAATGTTTTGGGGGGGGGTTCAGGAGGGTGGGGGAAGCTAAGGGAACAGTTTTAAAGGGTCGGGGTGGGTTTAGGGATTGTTTTGGTGTGCCGTTTTTCCCGCCCTCCCCCAAAACGATAAGAGAACCCCAGGAACAAAATCGTGGGGTTCTCTTTTCGGGAGCCCCCAATTTCTGACGATATTGAAAATAACGTCCGATATTTTCAATGGTCCGAAGCCCGATTCACATCCCTATTAGCTTACTAACAGGTCATTTGTAGCTACAGATTTAAAAGGTGTGAACTAATTTGAATAGCAGCAAAATCACCATGCAGTTCAACAAATTAAGGTGCACCTCAAAGTCTAACCCTAAGTAAATCAACAATCATGACTAAACTCTAACAGCTCTAATTCCAAAAATAAATAGATCCTGTTGCACTTGGGGGTGGACCCTTGTCCTGGAACAGTGGAGAATGGCTCCCTGGTAGGGATCAGGAAGCACCTGCCCCCAGGGGCCAAAGCACTGGAGGAGACAGAGGCTAGGATAAGCTTCACTACTGGAAGCCTGAGGTCCCCCTGGGAGGAGCCCATAGGGACCCAGGCCACTTGGATTTAGGTAGGCCTTGGAGGGTCTCCTGGAGATATGGAAGTCAGGCATGCTTACAGACAGAGCAGTGTGGTCAGGTTCAAGACTGGAGGTGAGATGGAACAAGGAGGACCAGAACAGTATAGGTGATAACAAGGCTAGGAAACAAAGCCAGAATCCAGAGATGTGGTCAAGCAGGCAGAGATCAGTCTGAGAAGTGGTCAACAAAGCAGGGGTCATAGTTCCAGAGGTCAGATGAGGTCACAGGCAGGCAGACAGGTCAAGGAAAGCCAAGGTCAGTACCAATGAGACAGTCCAGAGGTACTAGCTGGGGAGACAGACAAACATGACACTGGAATACTAGGATGCAGGAACAGAAGGATCCTGCAGCGAGACTCAGATACAGTGACAATCTAGCAAGGAACAAACCCAATGCAGTGCTTGATCCTCATCCTACCAGGCCACATCTCCAGCCATCAGAGGAACAGACAGGACAGAACAGAAGCAATCAACAGGAGCAAGGTCTGAGGCAAGCAGCTGAACAGGACAGAGATATTCCAGTTCAGGTAGATGTTCATGGAATTCTTGAACTCACAAGCTTGGAACTGAGTGTTCTTGGATGCAGAGATGTGTGGGCTGGGACCCATGAACTAGGAATCAATTCTTGGAAGCACTGAGAGTGAGATTTAAACCCACAACCTTTGGATCATGGTCACTTCACCTTAGGCACTACACCACATGCCCAGGCAAGGAAGTACAGGCAGGAACTTCCTTATATGAGGGAATCAATCAGGGCGCGCCGCAGAGCTAGGACCTGCCCCTGGCCCTACAAGAGGCCGGGTGGTCCGTGTGCGCGTCCGTAGGGGCATGGCCAACGCCACCGAGGACGCCAAGCTCCAGCGTTAGGCCTGGTGCATAGTGGAAGACCTGGCGACCGCTGCCGTGGGACGCCGAGGCCTGGAAGAGCTAGCAGCTACCGCTAGGGAGGTCAACCCGGGACCTGCCGTGGAAACAGAGAGGTGAGCAGGCTCGTGAGCGGGCTGGGCGCGGACAGGGTGCGTAACAGATCCATTGCAAAATTCTGGGTTATAATGGCACATTTAAGGCCTTCAGCATGAATGCCAATTTCCTATCATCAATTTTGCAGCTTTGGGTTCCGGGTTTAGCATTAAAGGCTTAACGTGGGTAAAACCTATGGACAATTCAATGCATATATTGCAGCAATTTTCAAAAGTTTACTTACTCTGGTAAAGTGCATTTATACATGTAAAACCCAGTTTTAAGCATGCAAATGCTTAGTGTATTTTGCTTTCCAGTAAAGTATATTTGTTATTTTTGGTCCCATGTTTTTAGCCTTGGATTTTAAGAAGGATGTTGCTTCCTCACTACTGCACCACTGTTTTTCTAGGCTGTCTTTATACGCTGACTCAGAGCTGTAACACTAGGATGGTACGATCTATCAATACTATTATATTACCTTATGACACCATTGATTGCATTATAAGACAACAGCAGAGCACTGGCAGGCTAAAGAAATAATATATTCTGTGCACAAAGGTACCTTCTGATAAGAAATGCATAGTTATGAAAAATTGTACATTACTGTATTTATACAGATCTTTCTAGTGCACAGCTCTGCAGACTAGACACGAATTTCAAGTTCACCTTCACTACTCACTGTGCAACAATGAGTATGACATCATGCTCACACTTAAGGCCTGATTTACTATGGATTCCTCCCCCCCCCCCCCCCCCCCCATTTATGTCTATGGAAATAAAAAGAAAATCATAGTAAATAAAGCCTTTTAGATTGTAAGAACTTTGGAACAGTTCTTATAACAATGTGAGTCTTCTACAGTATGCATACACAGATATAGTACATAAATAAAGATGTGAAACTTCACAGCTTTTGTCCCATTTACTCAGAAAGGTCAGTGCTCTTTGCTGGACATTATCAATGGTCTTTCTGCTCAGGATTACAAGAGGATCTCGGTATTAATGAAGGTCAAATACTGACAAGTGACCTCATCTACTTGCTTTACGAGAGAGAGGTCCACAACATGGATCCGAATATTTCTAAGAATTCAAAATACAACTAAACGTAAGAGCGCAACTTATCGTAAAAGACTGGACTTGAGTCTATGATTTCTTCATTAAAGAATAACAAAAATATCAGCTATCATTAATTTTCTGCTCTAATCAAAGCTCAAACATAAAAAGGGAAGGATTGAAGGAAAAGAACATAGAAGTCCATGTTTAATAAGCCGGCGAGCAGACAAGTTATCCAGCTAAAGTTAGCCGGATAATTTGTCCCGGAAATTTAGTGGGATAAACGTCCCACTGAAAATACTCGCTTAAAGTTATCTGGCTAAATGTAACTAGATAACGTTAAATCCTAACCCGCTATGTTTGAATGTAACCAGAAAACTGCTGTCTTCAGAAATCCAGTTAAATGGCACTGTTACATTTTGCCTTGTGGGCCTGTGGCCCGATTCCTTACCCCTCTCCAATTTGGTATAAATGGTCCTGCTGGGTGTGCACCCACCGCATCCCAACACAAACCCCTCCAATGTTTACAAAAGTGTTGGAAGGTCAGCTCCCACCCCCACCCCCCAACCCTACCCCCTTCCCCACTGTTTTTTTTTATATTATAATTTCAGCTTTTTCCAGCTCCCCTCCTCACCCGCAACCTCTGAAACTCCAGGCTGGCCCCTCCCCATGGACCCAGAAATCCCTAGCTGGGAGTGAGGGAGCAACTCACCCGTTCCCGGTGCTGCCAGTGCTGCTCTGACAGGAGAAGTGCTGGAAGCGTAAGCTGCCCAAAGTTTACGCTTCCAGTATTTCCAGCATGGCTCAAACAGCAGATGTGCTGGAAGCGTGAAACAAAGAGGAGCTTATGCTTTTCTGCACTTCTCCTGTCAGAACAGCGCTGGAAATGCCGGGTGGGGGTAAGTTATTATCTCATTCCCGGCTGAGAATTTTTGGGTCCTGAGGGGAGGTTGCCTCTCTCTTCTGATCCTGGATACCCATTCTCTCCTTTTCCGCCTGGTCTCCCTTCCCTCTTCTTCCTCTGCTTCTCCCCTTATCCTTGATTCTCCCCATCCCATCCGTTCCCTAATGCCTCCTACCTCTCTGTTCCTTCTCCCTGAAATCCCTTCTTCATCTCCTTCTGACAAGATCTTTTCTGCTTTTCTTGTCTCTCTCAACCTCCAGATCCCCTACCCCTATTCTCTGTCGCCATCCTCCTTTCTCAGCACCAGTCACGAAAATCCCTTTTCATAAAAAAAGAGCAAAATAAATTACCCAGTCACACAATTCTGGGGTATTAATCTCTTTGATAATGTTTATTCTCAAGTTGTTCCATATGATTTACTGTGTACTGTTTATGTCTCGCTTAAATAAAAAATTATAAAATAAATACGGCAAGGTGCAGACCCAGGAATAAAGCAAAGTGAGAGGAGAAGGTTTTAGTTTATTTCTCATTTTTCCATTATTTTCTTTGTGGGGACAAAACACTGCAGTATAAGTAAGAGATAAGCAGGGTAGGACAAAGAGTAGGCCAAGCAGTAATAGTAGCAGAACAAACTATACGCTGAACCAGGAAAGAGGCTGAGTCGGAAGAGAATGTTTTTCTTTTTAAAACTTTGTCTTTTGAAGCAGGGTAGGAGGAACAGGCTGAGCAGTAAGTAGCAGAATAACACAGCAAGATGCTGCCTGAACTAGGAGAAAGGAAAGGCACAAGGAACAGGGAGGACAACAGCAAAAGCAAAAGAGGCAAATGGCAACAGAACAGCAAGGTGATGAGGGGAAAAAAACAAGGGCAGTAGCTCAATATGGCAGTGCTTTCAGTCTAGCTGTCACTTGCATGGAAATTCTGGGAAACCCAGCAAAGGGAGATTTATTTTAATGAAGGCAAAGTTTTCCAACAACTCTGGCACCAGCCAAGAATAGAGATGTGCTTCGTTTTTAGGAATCGGATCGGGCTTCGGTCGACCGATTCGTTTAAAAGTTTAGTTTTTCGCGTGTGATTTGGTTTTTTTTACGAACAGAGTTAGTGCGCACTAACGGGGTTAGTGCGCCCAAAGTTCCCGTTAGTGCGCACTAACTAATGCTAGTGCGCACTACCAAAAATTGCAACTTTTAAGTAAAACGTATCAATTTTTAAGGAGTTCGTTAGCTAAATGTACGGTTCTGGGCTCCCACTGGTTCGCACCACCTGGAAAACAGCCAATGGGAATGTAGAATCAGTATTTTAACTCATCCGTAGTTAGTGCGCACTACCGCTGGATAGTGCGCACTACCGCTGGTTAGTGCGCACAAACGCGGATTAGTGCGCGCTCTCTTGAGCATGCTCTGTGAGGTCCCCAGAGGCCATTTTGCTGCACGCACTAATAATTATTTTCTTACTACGTGCTGACAGAGGAGAGCAGCAGTGCCAGTGAGCTGAAGCTGATGAGCACAGTGTTTGAGCTGTGCACACACGTCACAGAGTTACAATATCATCAACTTCAACTTTACCACTGTAAGTGTATAATATAATAAATATATAAGATTCTGTTTTAGTTTTTATACAGTATTACTTTACTATTAGTTAGTTGGTTAAGTTAAATAGTTAATGCACTTTTTTTTCGGTGAAATAGCATAAAATAATATAAAAATAATATTAAATGAAGTTACTTACATTAGGGGAAATTAAAAGTTTAACACACAAAAGTACTTCATTTAATTTTATGCTAATTTAGTGAAAAAAAAGTTTAACAGAGATTGTCAGTGTCACACAGACAGCTCCCTCCCTGCCTGCATTACGTAGTGAGAGGCTGGCTGGCTTCACAGACAGGGGGGGGAGCTCAGCTGCCTGACCCTCACTCCTCCCCTCCCCCCATGTCCCTGCCACTGAACTGAATAGCGTACTGTCTGTCACTGTGAGGGTGAGGGCCGAGACAGCTCCCTCCCTGCCTGCATTACGTAGTGAGAGGCTGGCTGGCTTCACAGACAGGGGGGGGGGAGCTCAGCTGCCTGACCCTCACTCCTCCCCTCCCCCCATGTCCCTGCCACTGAACTGAATAGCGTACTGTCTGTCACTGTGAGGGTGAGGGCCGAGACAGCTCCCTCCCTGCCTGCATTACGTAGTGAGAGGCTGGCTGGCTTCACAGACAGGGGGGGGGGAGCTCAGCTGCCTGACCCTCACTCCTCCCCTCCCCCCATGTCCCTGCCACTGAACTGAATAGCGTACTGTCACTGTGAGGGTGAGGGCTGAGACAGCTCCCTCCCTGCCTGCATTACGTAGTGAGAGGCTGGCTGGCTTCACAGACAGGGGGGGGGAGCTCAGCTGCCTGACCCTCACTCCTCCCCTCCCCCCATGTCCCTGCCACTGAACTGAATAGCGTACTGTCTGTCACTGTGAGGGTGAGGGCCGAGACAGCTCCCTCCCTGCCTGCATTACGTAGTGAGAGGCTGGCTGGCTTCACAGACAGGGGGGGGGGGGAGCTCAGCTGCCTGACCCTCACTCCTCCCCTCCCCCCATGTCCCTGCCCCTGAACTGAATAGCGTACTGTCACTGTGAGGGTGAGGGCTGAGACAGCTCCCTCCCTGCCTGCATTACGTAGTGAGAGGCTGGCTGGCTTCACAGACAGGGGGGGGGAGCTCAGCTGCCTGACCCTCACTCCTCCCCTCCCCCCATGTCCCTGCCACTGAACTGAATAGCGTACTGTCTGTCACTGTGAGGGTGAGGGCCGAGACAGCTCCCTCCCTGCCTGCATTACATAGTGAGAGGCTGGCTGGCTTCACAGACAGGGGGGGGGGGGGAGCTCAGCTGCCTGACCCTCACTCCTCCCCTCCCCCCATGTCCCTGCCACTGAACTGAATAGTGTACTGTCACTGTGAGGGTGAGGGCTGAGGGCTGGCTTCACAGACAGGGGGGAGCTGCCTAGCCCCTCCCTGCATTAGTGTGTGAGCTTCTGAACAAACAGCTGTCCTATAGCACATACTTTTTTTCATCTTCTTTTTTATTTTCTCATGGTAGGATGGAACGTGAAAGGGAGTCCGGTGAGGACAGGGGGAGGGAGTCTGACTCCTCCCCACCGTCCTCCTCCAAGGTGGCAGCAAGGTCCAGGAAGCCCCGCTTTACCCAGGGCGACGTGGACCTCCTGGCCCGGCTCATGCTCCTGGATGAGAGGAACCTGTACACCCCCTCAGGCAGCAGGCCTAACCTGCAAAGGGAGACTGCTGCCTGGGCCTCTCTCCAGGAGGAGTTTTGCCGGCGGGCCTCCTACCCTCGTGAGGTGGAAGACCTCAAAAAGAAAGGTGAGAAATAATAATGTTGATCATATTATTCAATTATAAATTATGTATATTATTTTGTCATTGAAAATTAAATAGAGTATGATAGTAATACTAGCTACAGTAGCAGCTACTAGTAGCATACAGTGAGTTATATAATTATAATGTAATAATTAACTACTATAAGTAATAAAAGTTATAATGTTAAGTAAATATATTTTAAAAAAACAGAAATACTAGTAGCTAGCTACTAGCTAGCTAGCTACTAGTGTACCACCCTTACCCTATACTATACTAGTATTAATACTTAATAACTAGACTACAAAGGAAATAAAATTATCTGTGGTATATTATTGATATTTATATTTATCTTTTTGAAATGGTGGTATTTGGGATTTTTTTGAAAGCCACATTGAAATATAAATAAAATAGTATTTATGTATAACTAACTTTTGTATGTTGCATAAAAAATAATCTAGTAGGTCAAGGCAAAACATGGGCATGTTGTAAAAATTAATCAATGTTATTCTTTTTCCTGTATATTCCTCTAATTTTCAGGTCGCCATCTGCGATTGCACGAGGGTAGGTGGCTCGAGGAGATCCGCCGAACCTTGCCCCGTTCCGTGCCTGGTAAGTTGTTTTCAGAATACTACACAAGAACAACACACATTACACAACTATTCAATTAATTGTAATGGAATTTGTGTTAAAAATGTTTCTTTACTATAACAGTGAATGAATCATTGTGTCTGATCTCATTCTTGTTTTTAAAATTCTAACTGTTGTTCTCTGAATTTTGATTTGTCTTGTACAGAACAACACCCAGGTAGGGACGAGGCGGGGCTTCCTGGGCCTAGTGGGAGGCAGAGCTGTCACCAGAGGAGGACGGAGGCAGCAACAACAAGTGGTCTAGGTAGGAAATAATATATCTTGGCACAGCCAGTACAGTAGTATATATTATCTGAGGCTGAAAAACAAAATCTTTTTTTTTTTATATCAGTCAGTTATAGTGGCTGGGGATTGGGAATGGGGGGATGTGTGTATTTATTTATTTGTATATATTAAATGACACTGAGTGGCTATGATAGTAAACTAAAGAATTGAAGGTGAAAAAAAAGAAGAGGTTTGTAGTGTATCTCCTACCATCATATTCTGTGTAACCTGAGATTGACTATTATTTCTCCTTCCAATCCTTCAAATTATGTATTCTCTCTAATCTATGTTGATAGATTTGATATCCCTCCACTCTCCCCCTCACTCCTTCTCCCCTGCAATGGACTCCTCATTTTTCTATAATCCTCAAGGTCAATAAACTAAATAAGGGGTAGATTATTTTATAAACTTGCTCACACGCATCCAGTAGTATTTGCTTTTTTATTTGTCATATCTGACTATGTAATGTATGTATAATGTATAGTTCTGTGTCTCATGTTGAATTATTATTTATTTTAATTTCTTTATAGGACCACCAGAAAAAGCTGCCAGGAGCCAGCGGCCCACCACTGCCACCAGCACCACCACCAGCACCACCACCAGCGCCAGCGCCAGTGCCAGCACCAGCACCAGCACTGCCGTACTTCCTCCAGGATCTCCTCCAACATGTAAGTGCTGCTGTGCACAATATTCAAAGTTGGAGGAGATCCTGCAGGAAGTACGGCAGTTCAAGGCGAAATATGATGCCGACTTCATGATGTTGCAGCAGAGGGTCGGAGAGGTGCAGGCCAGTGTGAGCAATGTGGAGAGGAGGTTGTTAGCCCTGGAGGAGGCCCCTCAGGAGCAGAGGGAAATGGCTTCTCCTCCTCATGAGATGCCTCATGAGGAGGAGGTGCCAGTTCCCTCTGCTTCAGAGGAGGTTTCTCCAGTGGCGACACCCTCCTCTCCACATGAGCCTGACCCTGCTGCAACATCATGAAGTCAAGGCATCATATTTCGCCTTGACCTGGGCTGCTGGCCTGGGTTTTTTTTTTTGTTTTGTTTTTTTTTTAAAATGTGTGCATGTACTGTGGTGGTGGTGGTGTGAAATATAAATGTTAAAATAAATTTGTTTATATTGGAAATGTTTGCTTGTTCTTTTTTATATATTATTTTATTAGTCATTTAACTAATAATTATTATTCCAAAATAATATAGTATGGTACTACTAAATTACAAAGAGCAGACATGTACGGATGTATGTCTATTATAATCCAACACATTTCATTGTTTTAGTAGTAGTAACTAAGTTAGTCATACACTTCCATACAACATTCAGTCTGGCTGAATTAGCACAAGTTGTATACTTGTGAGCAGTAGCGCCAACGTCAAGGCTTCAACCGTGGCTACTGACCATTCACACATCTTTCAACCTGGCCAATACAATATTGTGCACTGTGTGCAGTGTGTGCAGCACTCAAGCTACTGCAATGACTCACACGTCAATGCCAAAAATTGCTCCATGACCAAGACAGCCATTTGAAGCAAAAAATGTAATGCTTGTGATACTAAAGTAGGAGTAAGGACTAGGAGAAAGCAGACTCATGAACAAAAAATCCTTCAGAAATGTACAACTTCTGGGTGCTCAGTTTTCTCTTTTTATTACACTCAAGGGTGTCTGTATATATTTGGTTAATCAATATATTGTTACAGTAGTGGATATAACAGACAGTAACAGTTTATATCCAACTAGTAGCTAGTAGTAGTAGCAGCTACTAGTTGGATATAAACTGGATATCCAAGTAGTAGCTAGTACTTGGATATCCAGTAGCTAGTAGCTAGCTACTACTAGTACAGCCACTAGCTACTTAGTTAGAGTATCAACCTCTCTGTGCACTGTAAGTGCAATTTAATATTGTATTGGCCTGAAATTCTTTCATACTTCATTCACACAATCATGCTGTCGGAGATGGACGCTGAGGCAGAAGAACCCAGCGAGGACTTGCCTGCCTCAGAGGTGGACATTGGGGGAAAGGAGCCTGGGAGTGAGAAGCCTGTGTTGGAGATGCAGCAGGACAGAGTGTTCATGTCTTGTGACTCCCAGACTGGCTTCTCCTGTGGGCCACAAGAGGCAGCAGCGGCAATGTTGTGGCCGCTGCTGCCTCTTGTGGCCGGGCGCCCCAGCAAGCGATGCGGGGAGCACAGCTGCATAGAGCCAAGCCTCTCTTCCACCCCTTGACCTTGGATCTCGGCCCTCGACAAGAGACTCACTCCTCCCAGTCACAGGGAAAGTTCGGATACCCAAGCTGTGGAAAGTTCGTTTTGATAAAAACCAATTGCTCGACTAAGTCTGGAGACAAACGTGCACGGTGTGGACTCACTATGTTCCCTGTCATTGAAAATACTCTTTCACTTTGCACACTTGTTGGCGGGCAGGAAAGAAAGTGCTGTGCTAGTATTGCAAGATCAGGCCACATTGAAGCTTTCTGTGCCCAATATCTCAAGGGATCTGAGTCCATGCTCTGAATTGGCTCAGACAGAAAACTCTTAACATGCAGTTCTGAAACATTCTCCTGCAGGTAGGACTCAGTAGTAACTCTTCTGCCAACAGCTGATGCGATTGCTTGTGACATGGCAGGCAGTTCATTAAATGTGGAATGACTCATATTTTGATGTGTTATGGAAGGGGTAGGGGAGCAGCTGATCATACTAGTACTTGAGCAGGATGGAGTTGGAGACTGAGAGGATGATACTAAATCTTTTTCATCGTTACCAGTGGAACAGACCCTGTTAGACATTATGTTTTCAACCATTGTAATCAACTTTTTTTTCCAATGTGTAAGAGCATTGTTCTTGAGAGCAATACTGCCTTTCACACGTGGGTCACACATCGTGGCTAACATATAGCAATCCCTTTGCATGAGAGGTTTCAATCTTTTTTCAACTTGCTCTTTTAAGCATTTAACAAGCATTAACACTTCCTTAGAGAAATCTGGATGATGCAGAAATTCCTCTAATACCTCCTCCAGATAGTTTATTACAGGGATGACACCACCCAAAGTGGCATTAGCTGAACTCAATGCATCAGTATATACTTTGAAAGGCTTGAGGACATGCACCATGTGTGCAATGTTTGTCCAGTCCTGACATCCAAGAGGATTTTCCAATCCAATTTCAGTTGCCATTGCCAAATCATGAAGAGGTGTCTGCTGTTCAGACAACCTCTCCAACATAAGATAGGTGGAATTCCATCTGGTAGGCACATCCTGAAGAAGGTTGTGCAAAGGTGCGCCAACTGCTATTTGCCTCTTTCTGAGTTGCTTCCCACTTTTTACACTACGATTGAAATGCCCAGCTATTTTGCGACACTTTTCAATCAACCGCTTCAGGAGTTGACTACTACAACTAGTAGTACCACCTTCCTTGCCACTAAGCCCCAAAGCATCCCTCACTATCAGATGCAGGGTATGTGCAAAGCATCGGATGCCGTTGAATCTACCATCAGCCAGAGCCTTAATAATATTGGAACCATTGTCAGTAATGAAAAATCCATTTAAGCATTCCATATCACTGCTTCTAAGGAGCCCATTCCATTTTTCCATCATCCCCTGAATTGCGTGTAAGATATTTTCGGAAGTATGTCTCTTGTCTAGCACTTGAGCATGCAGTAAAGCCCAATGGTATCCTGGCGAAACCTTTTGGAGCTGCTGCCACTGCCACTGCCAATGCTGCTAGTGCTTACAGGTATTAATGCCTCATCCAGCTGCCACCAATGTGCTGTTAGAGATAAATATGCATGCATTGCATTCATACTAGTCCAAACATCAGTGGTGAGATGGATGCTCCTCCCCTTTGCCCTTGCCATCATAATCTGCATTTCAGCACGACATTTTCTGTATAGGGAAGGAAGCACCTGACGGCTAAATGTACTTCTTGAAGGAAGTTTGTAGTAAGGGGCGAAATAATGGAGCATCCGCTTAAATCCCTCATTTTCTACAATCTGCAGCGGCTGATCATCCAAAGCAATCATTAGAGCAATATGTCGTGTACCCACTTTAGACATTGCCTGCTTCCTGCTCTGTGACATTGCAGAAGAACACCACCCCATCTGCTCCATGGTAGCTTGCCGCTGCTGCTGGGGATGAGGAAGAGGAGACTGCTGCTTCTGCAGATGCACACAATCTGTATCTTCTTTATCTTTAGTACTACTACTACTTTCCTTCTGTGGCTGCTTCCCTGTTGCTTTACTTGAAGCCTGGGCAAGCACAGTGGGACCAGCTTCTTCTGCAAGCAACAGTGCTCTATGTTCTCTTTCAAGGTGATATTTCATGTTGCTGTTAGTAAGATGTCCAATAATTCTTCCACGGCTCACCATCTTTTTACAATGGATACATTGTCCAAATCTCTGGTCAGCCACAACATGATAATGATTCCAAATCTTTGATGTCCTTGTACTGTTCCTTACTCTAGGCTGGATACTTGTCATTTTCATACTAGTAGTAGAAATAGTAGTAGTAGTAGTAGTCACACGTGGATGTTCAAATGGTGTAGGGGACAGGGTACCAGCAATACTGCTGGCACTGGCAGTAGTTGTTTGTTTTGCAATCTGACTAACATTGTCATTGCTTCTGTTCTCCTCCTCCTCCTTCTCCTCAGAATGTTTACTAGCCAAAAACTCCTGATCATCATCCTCCTCCTCCTCCTCCTCCTCCTCAATATCTGATTCATCATCATCATCCAATACTTTCTGTAGCACCATTCTTTCATCTAATCTTTTCACCTTTCCCTCAAATTTTGCTCGTTCCTTCCCTTGCAACAAGTTTCCTTGCACTTCTACATCCTCTTTCTTCTCAAAAAATCGCAGTTTTTTCCTAGGGACTGGCAGACAGCTCTTTCCAGTAGCACTATCACTAGCAACACGTTTTTTTCCAGAGGGTACTGGTAGGGGCATTATGATTCTGTGGTCAAAGAAATATATAATAAATATAGTACATTAAACAAGTTAATAAATTAGTTTGGTATTCATTTTTAAAACTTTATTGAGCTAATAGCATTAGCTAGCTAGCTATTGCTAAGGCTACCCCCAGACCACAGGACAAAGAAGGATATAGTGATTATTTATTAGTCAGTGAGTGACACTGACAATTGATAATTTGATATAGTATACTTACTAATATATTATATTGCAATTTATACCATGCATTGGCCAGAGCATCAAACTGCAGCAGACTGAGACTGAAACTAGGCTGCAATACTTCAGTTCACTCATTACACTAGCCTCCTGGCAGGACTGGCTAGTGGCTAGGCTTTTCTGCATTGAGGTTAGAGAAGTCCTATTCCTATTTTTTCATATCCTTTTCAGGCCTATTCTGTTCTTTGAACTAAAATAACTTCTCCCTCCCACTTCAAGTCTTACCCACAGATCTCACACACAGGAGCAGAAGCCTCAAGCCAAGCACAAGATACATAATATAGGATATTGGACAGACTATTGGCCAATTATAGGTTTAGTAGTAGAATTGATTTGATAGTAGTGACTCACTGGCTTTAATAGCTAGCCAATATAGCCAGTGACACTAGGCTAATAGCCAAGCTAGCTATTAGCCTAGTGTCACTGGCTAGGGCTAGCTAGCTATAAACACTATTAGTGATAAATCTGGTAGATTACACATACATCTATATAATATTGATAAATATAATATTATATAATTTTATATCTTTATAAATCTATTAAAACTCTACTGCTGCAATGTTCAGAAAGCAATCAACGCACCTACCTTAGTACCTTCACCTTGTCCTTTATAAGCAAGCCCTGCTGCTGGACTGGAGTGCTGGTGCCTGCCTATGCCTAGGCTAGGAATGCTGCGAACGAAGAGCTCACTCAAGAAACAGAAAAAAAGAGTAGAGCTCAGCTCAGCTCACTGGTTGTGGCTATTGGCTATTTTGGCTAGTGGCTTGGCTGCTACCAGTAGCTAGCTATATGCTACTGTGGCTAGTGGCAATGGCTGGCTACTGGCTGGCTGCTAGTATCATAGGCTGATACTAGTATCAGCTAGCTAAGCCAGCTAGCAGCTAGTACCCCTTAATAACAATAAAGGCTGTATAATATTAACTAACTATCAAATCAACAGCTGCAGCTAGCTATAAACTGATTGACTGATGTTTTCTCCTCAAACCCACAAAACAAAAGCAACACATAAGCAGAGCACCCCTTATTATATAGCTATTATTGCTACCTATTGACTAAAAGTAGGAGGGAAAATAAACCTATTAATTTAAGTGGCCAATTCAAAAATGATGCAAATGAATATTATGCATAATATATCAAACAAATTCTAGTCACATGATTGATGACATAATCACAATATCCACAGACACACTACTACAGTAGGATTAGAACTTCAAGCTAATAGCTCTATCCCCCATTCCCATTCCCCATCCCCCATATAAAACAATCTGTAAAAAACAGCACCTTGGCTGTTGGTAACCTTGGTAATGAATAAAAAAACAAGAAGACACCCAATAGGAATACATATTCAACCTTCAATTTTAAAAAAAGTGTCAATTTAGTATCAATTTACGTTAGTGCGCACTAACATATATCACTGCGCACTGCCATGTACCTAGTGCGCACTAATAATCCGTTAGTGCGCAGTACGGTGAGGCGCCATGTACTGCGCACTACGTCCAGCGACTGCGCGCTAACGGATAGTCCATGCGCACTAACATCCGTTAGTGCGCAGTAATAAAAAACCGACTTTAACCCGAAAATTCGTGGAATTTTGATTCTTTTTCCCAACTTCCCCAACAATGACGAATTAGACAATGTCGTTGGCATTGGCTAAATCGTGAAAAACGAAGGCACATCTCTAGCCAAGAATGATGAGGGCTCATGATGTCCCCTGGCATTAAGAAAACATGTTCGCTAGCCACGCCAGCTTGTGGGCAGAAAAGTAATGCTGCACCACCTTGGCCAAGTCTGACGAGACTGCAGACTTGTGTGATCAGTATGTCAGTGGATTTGTGGCCATGTCCTCAATAAGCTCCATTTGATCATATCACACCCATTTCTGCTGGAGGTCTCCTATGCTGGGATGTGGTGAGGGTACCAGCTGCTCTAGCTATGGTCTGCATCAGGAGAGACAGTTCTATGGGAACAATGTGGGTGTGGCATAATCAGCTGGGAGAGGACAAATATGATGCTGCCCATGCTCACACTACTCTCTAGGGAGGTCACTCTTTACTGCGCTTCATCCTTACTGCAATTCTGCTTCTAGTGCTCCAGTTCCTGCACTCTAGCTCCCAGCCTCTCCTTCATATATATGGAGACTCTGGGTCCAGACGGAGATATTCCCTCCCTTTCACCCGTGGACCACAATCATCTGTGGCAAGCATGTAACTATCTTTATATAATATGCCAAGGAAGCTGCAAACTAGAGAATGCAGGGGTTTAAGACTCTCCTTATTTTGTGACTATGGGAAAAACCTTAATACCACTGGCCCTCATTGAAAAACCAAACTCCTAATACATGGCCTATTCACTGCAACATGAGTGCGATTACATGGAAAATACAAGGGTACAGAATAATATACAGTTCATATGGCACATATGATGGACCAGGGCCAAGTAGCATAACAGAAAACAATGCATCAGAAAAAGCAAGATTTTAAAAATGTTATATTTATGCATTTTCAAAATATAATCATAAATAAGAACTTCTCAAAAGAAATATTATGGGATTCTATGAAAAAGAAGTATCTAACAAAACTGTTAGTAACTAGAGATGTAAATCGGAACCGGAATCAGTTCAGATTCCGGTTCCGATTCACACGTGGGTTTTTTTTTTCATCGGGCCCAATCGCGGTTTTGTTTATTGGCTGCGCCCAAGCCGATAAACAAAAAACACACCCCGACCCTTTAAAACGAATCCCTTTGCTTCCCCCACCCTCCCGACGCCCCCAAAAACATTTTACAGGTACCTGGTGGTCTAGTGGGGGTCCCGGGAACGATCTCCTGCTCCCGGTCCGTCGGCTGCCACTAATCAAAATGGCGCCGATGGCCCTTTGCCCTTACGATGTGACAGGGTATCCGTGCCATTGGCCGGCCCCTGTCACATGATAGGAGCACTGGATGGCCCGTGCCATTTTTAAAGATGACGCCGGCCATCTAGTTCCAGCATCCTCCTGTTCCTGTTTGTCTGTTTGTCTCCCAGGTAGTACCTCCGGACTTACTCTCTGGTACTGACCTCGGCTCACTTCTTGACCCGTCTGCCTGCCTGCCTGCCTCCTGAATCCAGTTCCTCGACCTGCCTGCCTGTCACCTGCCTCCTGACTCCAGTCTGTTCCTCGACCTGCCTGCCTGCCACCTGCCTTCTGACTCCAGTCTGTTCCTTGACTAGCCTGCCTTCTGACGCTCGCCTGCTACTTGACTCGCCTACCTGCTGCCTGCCTCTTGACATCAGCCTGCCTGCGACTTCATCTAACCTCCAGTACCTGACTTCTGCTTTGTTGACCATTCTTCGGACTGACTCCTGGACTTTAACCTCTGCCTGTTTGACCTCGTCTCTAGATTCTGGCTCTGTTCCTAGCCTTGTTATCACCTACGCTATTCTGGTCCTCCTTGTTCCACCTGACCTCCAGTCTCGAACCTGACCATGCTCCCCTCCTGTCTGTGGGCATGCCGGACTTCCACTCTCCCAGGAGACCCTGCGAGGCCCACCTAAGTCCAAGCGGCCCGGGTCCCTACGGCCTCCTCTCAGGGGGACCTCGGGCTTCCAGTGGTGAAGTTCTTCCTAGCCTCTGTCTTCGTCCGTGCTCTGCCCCCCTGGGGGCAGTTGCCTCCTGGTCCCTACCAGATGGTGGATCTCCACTGCAACAGGACAAGGGTCCACCCCTGAGCGCAACAGTTTCATCTCATCATTTAATTAAAAGTGGTACACTTGAATTAATAATGGTTCAAATAAAAACATTTTAGATTCTGGAAGAACCGTGCCTATCAAATGGATGAAGTAGTGAGAGTATTAATACTCGTGTGATTATCTTCACATATTTGAATAGTGAGGATTCATTTGAGCAACTGGTTCTCCAATCAAGTGTCAGGTATTGACATTCATTTTAGAAACCCACAAATGGATCCAAGATGGCCGCGGAGAAGTGAACGGCTGACGCCGAGCTCCAGAGCAAATTTCTCTTTTCGCTCTATTTCCTCAAGAAATTCTTCATTTTCCTCAAGGTAGGGCTGCAAGATGCCCCATATGATGCGAAAAGCTAAAATTAGAGAAAATACCCTGACTCCGATTCCGACAACAAGGCAGCCCCGGATCGAGGAGGTCTTCGCCGGACTGGTGCAGACGCAGCCTGACGGAGGAGCCGCTGGAGATTCCAGTGGAGAGCAGACGCCGAGCCCCTTGGCTATCGAGACATCTCTGAGCCTAGGTGCACCTTCCACACTGGATCCCCCGCTCGGGAAGATGACTCCTGAGCAGATTTCAGCTGCTCTGCTGGAGGAACGTACTGTTGGGGAGGGCGACAACCAGAGAAGGAGAGACGGTGGTCTAACTCCTTCGGAGAGCCCAAAGACAGAGGGCTCCAGGGGCTGTCCAGACCTAGCCCAGCATCGAGCCAAGGAGAGAGGTGAGCCCTTGGAAAAGAGAGAGGGTGATGAGGGAATTCGTGTTGTATGTGGAGCTCCTGAGCTTAATTCAAATAATATGACGTTAGTGGAAATCTTGAAAGCTATATCAGCTATGGAAAAATCGATTACTTCTTTAACTCTAATGGTGAAAGAAAGTATTGAGAAACATCAAACTACAGAAAATAGAGTTGGAAATATGGAAATCTCTGTTAAAGGGATCGAACAAAAGTTTGCTGAGTTAGAAAAAATCCAAGCGAATTTGATTAAATCCGAAAATATGCAGATGGCAAAAATGGAAAATCTTGAAAATTACCTAAGAAGAAATAACTTAAGAATATTAAATTTCCCTAAGCTCAGACTGCTATCTCATCGTGAACTGTTTAAGAGCTACCTACTGAATATCCTAAAAATTCCTGAGCAATCCATTCCAACGATTGTTAGAATATATTACCTACCTCAGGTTGAAAAAGGAAAAAATTCAGAACAAAATGAGAAGGAAAATCTTTTGTATGATTTAACATCTATATTAGAAAAATCACATGAGTTGATTGTGGAAGAAAGAGCTACTCTTTTTATTCAATTTACAACTTCATCAGATAGAGATTTAATCTTGAGAACATTCTTTCGCAACCAGCATTTAAAATTTTATGGATATCCATTAAAGATATTTCCAGATATAACTAAGAACACTCAGGTTAAAAGAAAAAAATGTATTGC
This sequence comes from Rhinatrema bivittatum, assembly GCF_901001135.1. NCBI lineage: Eukaryota > Metazoa > Chordata > Amphibia > Gymnophiona > Rhinatrematidae > Rhinatrema > Rhinatrema bivittatum. Next base: position 155,800,635 of record NC_042618.1, read on the forward strand.
CATGAGGGAAGAAGTCCTTGCAAGAGGAGCTAAATATATGCTTAGATATCAGTGCTATTGTTTGATTACTTATCAGAACTCACGATACATATTCAGAGAGCCAGAACAACTGCGAGTATACCTCAATTCCCGCTCTGAATAATTTCTAAAGGGAAAGGAAGGCAAATAAAGTAAAGCCCCGGTTAACTTTTAAGCAAGTTGTATATTTATTTTATTTAGCGTTTTTTATATAGCGAGGTATAGCAGAGTTGCCTTCACTCCGGTTTACAGTTATAACAACCTGTTACATTAAAACATTTGAAAGATTACATTTAACAAACTGAGAACTGTCATATAAAATTAGTAAAAACAAAACAAGATATACCAAAAGTTAGGTACACTGAAAACAGGGTTCATATATCACATTTGTTTGTATTTCCTAGTATTACTGCTTGATTTACATCTTGGATCCACCAATTTCCTATAAATATGACAAATTGGGGGGAATTGTATGTTTTTGTCATTGTATTTTGCTATACAGAATTATATTCTGAAACCTGTTGTCAAAACCATGAACGTTTATGTTCTGTTTTGTTTTGTTTTTTAAAAATTCAATAAATAAATAATTTAAAAAAAGAAACCCACAAATGACATATGATTATGAATTATATTTAATAGAGGGGAAAAGGTGAAGTCAACCCCATAAAGAAGCCAGATAGACAAAACAGTAGGGCCCATTGTCGGGGTTGACATGTTATTTTTTGGCTACTTTTAGAAATTAAGAATTTAAAAATTGTATTTAAATTTGAAACGCAATAGAAGTATTTTGTTTATATAGGAATAATATTAAGTGATTTTTATGTATGAATATGAGTGTTTGGTATGAATGTAAGAATGGTGAGTTGTGATCATTCTATTTTATTGATTTTAGATGAAAAATGTTTTGAGATTTGCAATGTATACATGTTTGTTTTAGACATATGTGTTTTGTATTGTGTGATATATATTGTTCACTTTTGTAATAAAATGGAATTTTTGTAAAACTACATTTAAAACAATTATCCTTTATGTGATTATATATATTACTAAAATTAGGAATTATATGTGAACTCCAATTTAATATTGTACTTCAAAGCAAATTACATTCAGGTGCTGAAGGTATTCTATGTAGATATAACAGCGTTAATACATGTCAGAGAGGCAGGTCACTTAGCCCCACACCCTCCTGTAAAAGTTATTTCATTTTGTTTTGCAACATTTTAGTGTGAGAAGTATTTATTAACTTATATTACATTCACTATCTTAATTATGTAACAGGTGGCAAGTATTGTACATCTTTTGTTGCATTTTTAAATGTGCCATGATAAATTCACTGCCAAACTCACAGCAGAATTAGCAACAGCTGGAGTAGACCAGGAAGAATTTCCTCAGCTCATCAGTACTGATCTTATCAGCTTGTGCAAGGATGTACCAGGGAAGCCATTATCAAGGGCAGTATTTAAATTCAAGAAAGCATGGGACAAGTACAGGGGATCTCTGAGGGAGTGGTAGGGATTGTATAGCTGAGTAGTGGTGCAGATGGGCAGACTGGATAGGCTGTATGGTCTTGGTCTTTTTCTGCAGTTATGTTTCTATGAAAACAACGGAAAGTGAATATTCAAACATGGAATTTAGAAAATCCTCCAGGTTTAAAGTATTAAATTGCCAGAAATTTATTCTTAAAACAGAGTTTATCACCCAGCCCTCTGCACCTCTATTGCTAGAAAAGTAAAGAGTTTTATTAGTGTAAGCCACAGAAACAGTGCAGGAAAAACTGTTGAAATTAGGGTCCATTAAGTCAGGTTTGATTATGTACTAGTTAATAGGGATGTGCATTTGTTTTCGACGAAATAGACAATGGCAATGAAACTATAGCTAGTGTGCACTAAGTCCGAAATTAGGGAAACACAAAAAAAAACCCACCCCCAAACCATTTAAAAAACAAAATTAAGCACAAAAAAACCTGAAACGAAAATGACATAAAAAAAAAATCAGTGCACATTCCTATTAGTTAACTCTCTCATGACAATAGCATGGACAGTTTAAAGCAGTATTTTTAGGATAGCCAACCAAATTGTCAGTTATGTTGGACTATTCAACTGAGCGTGTATTTGAGGCCTGTAAGGAGGCAGAAGGTCAAAGGCTAAGAGGTCAGTATTCAAAGGGTTTGTCCAACTAATTTTTGGAGTTAACCAGGCAAACCCCGTGATTTGAAATTTTCCCCCTGCTCCTGGGCTAAAATCATCTGGGTAAATCTTTCTCTGGACAAAAGTGATCTAGGTAAAAAGAAGTGGCATTGGAGGCATTCTTATGACATGGTTGTACTTTGCTTGGACAGTGCTGATATTCAGTAACAAAGTTACCCGGGTAAAGTCTGGCCAGATAAATAGCAGGTCCTAAAGTTACTCGGGTAACTTTGCTTGGGTAACTTTCTCCTGATAGAATAACTGGTTCATTCAGCAGGATAAGAGACACTGAATATCTGGATAAATGTACCCTGCTTAGTGGTCCTCTCTTTCAATATGGACATTTAAGTGATTTTAAGCCATGAAGTGTATAACTCTATATTCCTGTAACCTGAAGTGCTTTCCTCCACTCATTAAAGGCCAAATTTTCAAAGCGCTGCAGGTGCAGAATCAGCGGATTATGCGCATTTGTAATGCTGGTGTGCGCACATGTTATTTTGTGTAGCCGGTAGTGGTACGTGCATGTATATTCACGTGTTCAAACTTGCATGTGTCAAAAAGGGGCATGTTGGAACGGACAATAGACATACGTGTGTTTGATGTATTTTACGAGGGCTCCACGCTTATGAGATGGCGTGTTCAGGCAAACACACGCACATATATTTGCTACTGCATGTATACACGAGCCAGCGCAAACTTTGTTTTTCTCAAGTGTTTTCTGTTGGTTTGCCTCCTCGATCTGGGTCACTGGATACTAGGGATGTGAATTGTTTATTTGACGATTGAAAATATCAGATGATATTTTCAATCCCGTCAGATATCGGGGGGGCCCCCGATAGCGATAGGAAACCCCACGATTAATTTTGTGGGTTCTTTTATCATTATGGGGGGAGGGGGCGGGAAGAAAGGGCACTTACAAAAACATAGCCCGACCCTTTAAAATTAGTTCTTTAGTATCCCCCCACCCTCCGGACGCCTCCAACCCCCCGCCCCCCAAATATTTAAGTACCTGGTGGTCCAGTGGGGGTCCTGGGAGCATTCTCCTGCTCTTGGACTGTCGGCTGCCAGTAAACAAAATGGTGCCAAGGGCCCTTTGCCCTTAGCATGTGACAGGGTATCCGTGCCATTGGCCAGCCCCTGTCACATGGTAGGAGCACTGGAAGGCCCATGCCGTTTTTAAAGATGGCGCCGGCCATCTTTAAAAATGGCCAAGACCAAGGGGCAGAAGCTGAAGGCAAGTCAGGATACAAAGCCGGGTCGGAATCCAGAAGACAGAAGCAATCCAGGGATTATAGCAGCAACTAGAGACTCAGACAACTGAGGAACCTCATTGCAAGGCCCCGTCCTGTTCAAGCTGCAGGGGTTTAAATACCCTGCAGCATCTGATGTCATCCGAGGTGACCCGTTTGAATTTCCTGCACTGGTCCCTTTAAAGCCTCAGCCCCCAGGCACGCGCGCACCTAGGGGGCAGGGCCAAGAGCGTCGAGTCGGCGGCGTCTCCCTTGAGCAGGGAAAGCTGCAGCAGGCTGGGGATCAGGCCTACACGGCCGAAGAGAACTCCGTGCGGGCCGGGGCACGGCCGGGTCTCATAACAATTACCGCCATTGGCCTTTTTTGCTACTGGCACTTTCCAAACACCTCTAGGGGTCACATTTGGAATCATTCAGTCTGCCACCTCTAGGTGTCTAGAGCAAGTGCTGGCTGCCTTGCTCAGGAAAACACAACACTTTATCTCCTTCCCTCGCAGAAGACAGGAACAACACTGAATAATGACTGATTTCTATCAAATTGCATGCTACCCCTTGGTCTTGGAAGCTACCGATTGCAATCATGTCCCCATGAGAGCACCAGGAGGAGACAAGGCCACATACCACAACCACAAGGGATTCCACTCCCTAAACATGCAAGTGGTCTGCAATGTCAAGGGCATCATCATGAATGTGGTGCCCAAGTTTCCAGGATCTACTCATGATGCCTACATTCTAAGACAATCAAGAATTCGTGACCACGTCCAGCAAGGACACATCACTGGGGGATGGCTTCTATGTAGGAAGGCACCCACCACTTCTAACACAAATCCATTTCCCTGCTTACTTTTGTTTCCCTTATATTTAGGTTGCCACTGCATGGCTGATCTAAACTAATCCTGTGAGCTGTGCCACTATGAAACCCAGAAGGTATATGTAACCCTGATTGTCTGTGGCTTCTCCCCCTACAGGTGACAGTGGCTATCCTCTGAAAACCTGGCTCATGATCCCCATTGCCACCCCAGCAACTGCAGCTGAGTGTCACTACAACAGAGCACACCGTAAGACCAGGGCTATCATAGAGAGAACCTTTGGCTTACTTAAAACACGCTTCTGCTGTCTGGACGATCTGACGGATGCCTTCTTTACAGCCCCCCTAAAGTGTCTGAGATCTTTCTATTCTGCTGTATACTACATAACCTACATAACCTTGCATAACCTTGATGGCCTTCTCTGGAGGAGGGCCATCAAGAATGAGGATGATGAGGAGGAGGAAGAGCATCTGACTCAGGAAGAATTTCAGGAGATACATTGCTTGAGTCAAAGGCAGGCTATACAATAAAGGAGCACTCTCATTAAAAGATATTTCAGAAGGTGATAATGCATTTATTTACAAAAAGTGCAGCAAAATAAAGGATAACAAAGTAAAGCACCACTTCATTGGCTGGCCTCTTTTTCTGGCTTCAGGAAGCTTAGGCTGCCCCATCCTGGAGCTCCTGCGCAATGGACTCCTGCCACTGCTCACGCTGCCCTCAGAAGGAAAAGGAACTTGTGGCAGTTCAAGTTCATGGCTGCAGGAAGGTACAGCCGGAGGCAGCAGTGCCTGTGGTGGTGCTGGTGGTGGAAGCATGACAGCTGGTGCAGGAAGGGAGTGGTGCTTGCTGAGGTCCATCCATTGATAGCCTGGTGTAAGCTGAGGTACAGGTGGCTGGGGCACAGTTGGATCTTCAGCCTGGGCAGGTTCCATCCATGGGAATGGTAGACCATAAGGTGGAGGGTACTGCATCCAGGGCACCATGAAAGGCCATGGAGCCATTGGTGGCTGCGGCTGCAAGGGAGGCATCTGCTGCAGCATCTCCCTTCACACTGCAGTTTGCTCATCTGCTGCCCAGCAAAGGTCCAGTACCACCTGCTGAATCCCCTGCTCTTCCTCCCTGATGGTACCATGGAGGGCCCCTGCTTCCTGCCTCACCTCATCATGAAGGCCTGAGATCACCTTCAAGAGGCTGCCGCTTTGCTGTATTAACAGCCTCTCAGCCTGACTGGCAACCATTTCAGGTTCGAGCTGGTCAGATGCAGTGCTGTCCTGTGGGCGATCTTGTAGCAGATCAGCCAGTGTGTCCTCTGGCTCCTCTTCCTGCCACTGCTGCTCCTCTTCCTCCTCAGGCTGTTGCAGCTCCTCACAGGCTCCCTCTCCCTCCTCATCCGAATTGTCAGGGATTACCAGCAGATGCCGGTAATGCCTTTGGGACTATCTAGGTGCAGGTCCTGGATGCTCATATCTGGCTCCTCTAGAAAAAGAAATAGGTAAATGTCAAACACTGGCATTCGGTGTTTTGTGTATTTTGGTTCATATGCCCTGCCTGCTCCACTAGATAGACCTAATAGTCCTTTGGTACTGAGCTATAAATGGCCATAGCATTCAATATTGCCCCTACCTTGATTTACACTCCAGGTGGGAGTCCCTGAGGCATAAGGAGGGCTTAAACCAGGCTGAAGAGCATTTGGGCATTCTAAAGAGACAGAGCACTTTAAGTGTGCTCTACATATTTCGGTTACAGTCTACCACTGACACAAAGACAAGGCCCTGTCTTTTGAAGTGAAAGGGGAGAGAAGCAGAGAAAGTCACAAAGATATCCCTAATGTAATTTCTATGCTGGGACACAAGACACAGTCAGGATGGACTTTTGGAGTCACTGTGTAGGGTAGTTACTTGGAAAGGGATGCATTCACTCTTAGCTGATCCCACCCCACACCATGGAGGCTAAAAATTTGTACAGCCTCTGCCTTGAGGAACACATGGCTAGGAGATAGAAAACCATTACATCCTAACATTTAAATCTTGAGGCCCTGCTTATACCTGCACGCACATTTTACACACTCATGCTTTAAACACACATCCTGGTTTTGCAGGCTCCTTTGTAAGGGTGCCTTTTCCCTTAAGCTGTAGGAAAGCACAGAAAAAACAAACAATAGATGTTACCTCTGCCATGGATATAGAAGGTTATTTTTGTGCCCACATATGTTTGTTATCCTTTGGAGATCTTTGATGGGGAAACTGATAGAGGATAGCCCAACAAAGAACATTCCTTATGCTCATTAATATTCAGGCTATGCAACAATGTTATTAAACATTGCACTTTATTTTGCCATTAAAAAAAAACAAACAATTGTATTATAGCTGACAGCATATCTTCGTACACACCAGAAAGACCACTGCACCCTTTCACATGATAAGTGAAATCAGCAAAGCAGCAGACAAAATGTATATGCTGTCTTTTTAGATGTATGTGTAGATCAGACATTCCTGCAATGTTTTTAGAGCTTTAGAAAAACCTGTCCTGTGTGGTGAATAATGAGCTGACCACAAACAGCTTTGGTCTATTTATTTATTTATTTATATATTTATTTTTAATTTTTATATACCGAAGTTCTTGTAGGGACTACAAATCACTCCGGTTTACATAAAATGAAGAACTGCTCAACAGAGAGCGGAGCTTTACATGGAACCGTAGAACATATGGAACAGTATAACTGGTTGACAATTTAACATAATACTAAATAAAGTGATAATAGTTTAACTGGAAATAAATAAAGAAATATAATATTTTATATATAAGAAGTATAACTATTTAACGTAAGCAAAGCCAAATAAATATATGAAATAAAGTGAATTTTTGAGCTCCGAGATAATTGTCCAGTTGCAGATTCTTAATAGTAGTATTTGATACAGTGTCCATAATTAAGGGATACCTAGTAATTAGGAAGTCTGTCCGTCACAGTAAGATTAAGCGTCTGGGAAAGCTTGTTGGAAGAGAAAAGTCTTCAGTCTTTTTTTGAATTCTTGATGACTGGGTTCTAGTCTAAGATCTGGGGGAAGCGTGTTCCACTGGTGTGGGCCTGCTGAGGATAGCGCTCGTTTGCTCAATGATGATTTTAATTGCAGAGCATGCAGTGTTCCTCTGTATGCGCTTCTGATTGGTCTGGAGGAAGTGTGCGGTTGGAGTTCAGAGCTTAATGTGATGGGGGCTAGTTTGTTTGTCGCTTTGTGTATGATAGTGAGTACCTTATAGAGTATCCTTTGTTTAATGGGGAGCCAATGTAAGTTCCGAAGGATTGGGGTGATATGATCTTTTTTATTAGTGCTAGTTAGAATTCTAGCCGCTGAATTCTGAACCATCTGTAATGGTTTGATAGTGTTGGCGGGTATACCTAGAAGCAGGGAGTTGCTGTAGTCGAGCTTAGAAAGAATGATGGATTGCAGTACTAGCCTGAAGTCGGAGAAGTGAAGGAGGGGTTTAAGTTTTTTGAGGACTTGCAGTTTGTAAAAGCAGTCCTTTGTGGTATTGTTTACAAACTTTTTTAGGTTTAGATGATTATCAAGTCATGCTCCAAGGTCTCTGATGTCAGATGAGAATGAGTTGTTTGTGTTTGGTAGAGAGAGGCTGGATGAGATTGTGTGTGGATCCTGGGAGACAATGAGCATTTCGGTTTTATTAGCATTCAATACTAAGTTGAGGCTTGAGAGTAGGTTTTTGATGGGCTGTAGGCATTCGTTCCAGTATGTGATGGTTTTTTGAAGGGATTCTGTGATCGGAAGGAGTATTTGTATGTCGTCTGCATAGAGGTAATGGGTAAGCTTAAGGTTTGAGAGTAGATGGCAGAGAGGGAGGAGGTAGATATTGAAGAGGGTGGGTGAAAGTGATGATCCTTGTGGGACTCCTTGTTCTGTCAGGATTGGATGCGATTCTTTGTTGTTTATCCTTACTTTGTAGAATCTGTTGCTTAAGAAGGAATGGAACAATCTAAGGGCTGTGCCTTTGATCCCTATGTTTGCTAGTTGGTCTATTAGAGTAGAGTGTTTTACCGTATCAAATGCAGCGGAAAGATCCAGAAGAATGAGCAGGTAAGATTGTTTATTCTCCAGATTAACGAGGATTGTGTCAGTGAGAGATAGTAAGAGCGATTCGGTGTTTAGGCGTTTTCGGAATCCATATTGAGCTGGGGATAGAATGTTATGATCTTCTAAATAATCGGACAGTTGCTTGTTGACAATTTTTTCCATCAGTTTGGCGATAAGTGGTAAGTTTGCGATGGGTCTAAAATTAGCTGGGTCTGATGGGCAAGCGTTTGGTTTCTTTAGTAATGGTTTCAGTATTGCCAATTTTAACTGGTTAGGAACTAAACCTTGAGAAAGGGATGTGTTGATAATTTCTGCAATTGGTTTTGAGATGGTGTTTGGAATGGCGATGAGGAGATTTGTAGGTATTGGGTCTGATGGGTGGGAGGAAGGTTTGAATTTTTTGAGTGTGTTTTCAATCTCCAGTGAAGAAGTGAGCTCAAATGAATCCAGGCTTGTGGTTTGTTGCGGCAAGGATGTGAGATGGTGTGTTAGGGTAAGGCTGTTGGATGTGATTGAATGGGTAAGGTTGGTGATTTTTGTTTTGAAGTAGTTGGCTAGTTTGTTTGCTTTGTTGAGTGTTTGGTGGTCTGGGATAGTAGGAGGAGATGGTTTGGTTAAAGAGGACACGTAGGAGAAGAGAGCCTTTGAGTCGAATATAAAGTGGTGTATTTTTTTTCCGTAGAATTCTTTCTTTGTTCTAAGGATTGTATTCCTGTAGTTGTTGAGGAGCGATTTATAGATGGCATGTGTTGAAGTGGTTGGGTTTTTTCTCCAGCTTTGTTCTTTTTTTCTAAGAGATTGTTTAAGGGATTTAATTTCGGGTGTAAACCAAGGTTTCCTATTGTCTAGTGTAGGTTGTATGGTTTTGGTTGTAGTTGGGCAGATTTGATCTGCAATTTTATTGTTAATATTGATCCAGGAGGTAGTTGCAGTTGTTGTGTCTGTGAGATCTAGTTGCTTTAATGCTTCAGACATCTTTTCACTGAGTATGTCTGGAGAGCATGGTTTCCTGAAGTGGATGGTGGTTTTGTTAGTGGTTTGAGGTGGTGGGTTGTTGATATTGAGGGTTGTGTGGATAACTTTGTGGTCTGACCATGGAACTGGTGAGCAGGTGGGGTTGGTATGAATGTTAAAGGGTTCGTTAATAAAGATGAGGTCCAGAGTGTGGCCTGCCTTGTGTGTAGAACTGTTGATAATTTGAATAAAGCCCAAATGGTTGAGAGAGGAAAGAACTGTTTGGCAGTTGATGGATTGTGGAGAAGCATCTATGTGTAAATTAAAGTCTCCGAGGATTATAGCCGGTTTGTTGGCGTTTATATGTTTGGCTATAAGTTCTATCAGTAGAGAGGGATCCAATTCTAAGGTTCCTGGTGGTGCGTAGACTAAAGCTATTTGGATTTGTTCAGATTTAAAGAGGGAGAATTCTAGTTTGTTGGAGGAGTTGGTAAGTTGTAAGGTAATATTAAGACATTTTTTTGCTGCAAGAAGGAGACCTCCACCTCTTTTTTTGGGTCTTGGGACGGAGAATACGTCGTAAGATTGTATGGGCAGTTGATTTATGAGTACAGTATCTGTGTGTTTTAGCCATGTCTCTGTAATTGCACAGATATCTGGGTTGGCTTCTATGAGGTAGTCACTGAGGATGTCCATTTTTTTGGAGAGCGACTGAGCGTTGAATAGTGTTAAGGTAAATAAAGATAGTCCTAGGAATTGTGTTATCGGTGCGATCATTATTGGTAATAGTCTTTGTTGTCGTGTGATGTTATTAATTGCAGGTTTTGTGTGCTTTCTGAATTTGTGCCAGATTTTAGGTATGGTGCAGAGGTGCATTATTGTGGCTCAATTGGTTGGGAACAGTACTGTAATGTTGAAAATGGTGCTTTAGGTATTGGACACTCTGGGTGAATAGTGTCTAGGCTGGATGATTGCTGGTGAGGCTGGATGCTTGCTGGTGCGGCTGGTTGATTGCTGGTGCGGCTGGATGCTTAGTGTTGAGGCTGGTTGATTGCTGGTGAGGCTGGTTGATTGCTGGTGCGGCTGGATGCTTAGAGGTGAGGCTGGTTGATTGCTGGTGAGGCTGGTTGATTGCTGGTGAGGCTGTATGCTTGCTGGTGAGGCTGGATGCTTGCTGGTGAGGCTGGTTGATTGCTGGTGTGGCTGGATGCTTGCTGGTGAGGCTGGATGCTTGCTGGTGAGGCTGGTTGATTGCTGGTGAGGCTGGATGCTTGCTGGTGAGGCTGGATGCTTAGTGGTGAGGCTGGTTGATTGCTGGTGAGGCTGGTTGATTGCTGGTGCGGCTGGATGCTTAGTGGTGAGGCTGGTTGATTGCTGGTGAGGCTGGTTGATTGCTGGTGCGGCTGGATGCTTAGAGGTGAGGCTGGTTGATTGCTGGTGCGGCTGGATGCTTAGTGGTGAGGCTGGATGCTTGTTGGTGAGTCTGGATGATTGCTGTCGATGTTATTTGCAAGTTGGTGGGTCTGGGTGCGTGTTGAGGGGGCTGGTATGAGTATGAGCCCTGGAAAATGGGTTCACTGGATGCATGCTTAGTTGATGTTGATGTAGCATGCTTCGGTTATAAGCCGAGGTGTGTGGCAGAGTCTTTTGTGTGGGTGGTTTCAGCTTGTGCTCCGGTTCACACGAAGGGGCGCACAAAGGGGCAGGCCCCTTTGTTGCGCTCCTTCGGCGCGCGACGCCGATGGGGGCGTCTCAGATTTAAATCCCCCGCTTACCGCTGACGTGCAGGTAAGAATAACCAATCGGCTGCTGCTGCGTCTGGGAGGGGGCGGAGTGGAAGGGCCGGTCGCGTGGCCGTCACTGGAGCCCCGGAGGTGAGTGCTGTGCTTTTAATTTGGGCCTTGCCCCGACGGGCTTCAGCGCCAGATGCGCAGGCCTATACTGTATACAAACAGATAGGTAGAGATGTAACCAATAATGGTTTGCATAGCATACATGAGCAAATTTACTATGGCATTAGGTTTAATAAGGCTGTACTGTCTCACTTTTAAAGAAGTACCTGATGGATATCTGTACACATAGCCTACTTTTAGAATGCAAAATATAATGCTCACCTTTCTGCTGTAGACATTGTATGGTGTCTAGCTGCCCAACTCCATGCACAGCAGCTTCAGATAAGGTGCTCAACACCAGCTGCTCAGATGGGGTGAAGCTGATGTGACTGCCTTGTCCCTCTGCAGTTCTCCATGCCTGTTTCTGCTTGATATGCCTCCTCAGGTCTCGCCACTTGTGCATCAGCTCCCCAATGCTACGGTTGTGGTGGAACACAGGGTTGACTGCGTGTCTGATCCTCTTCCAGATCTGCTCCATCCTATAGGCACTCACCCTCTTGGATTGGGGACTGTACAGAAGATTCTGGAAATGTACGACATGCTCAACAAGTATGTCCACTTCAACTGGTAGGAAGTTAGGATTCCTGATCATTGCTCTACATACCTAAGACATAGTGCAAGTAGGAAAATGAATGGGGCAATAGATATTTTTGTAGGCTGCATAAATTATGCCCCTCCTCGCTTATATAACGCGCACAGATGGGTATGATCTGTGCACATAGCAGTAGAGCACGTGGAACATTATAATTGATGAGGACATGTGCGCGCTGGCTGATTTCTGCACATTTATTTATTGAGTTTTATATACTGTCATTTGGTTTCGCTATCATAACGGTTTACAATTATCGATCGAAGTAGATCTTAGTGAAGCAATGCAAACATTATAGTACAAAATAATATAAACGTTGAAGTTGGAGGTCATTGAAACATTATAATAGTTGGAAGTCATTGAAACATTATAATAACGATGAAATACAAGTACTAATTAGGGGCATGCAATTGTTATAAAATATGGTAAGGGTGGAAGGGAGATTTTCATGGTTGAGAGTGACAACATTGCAATTAACATTGATGCCGCATATGTATGTGCTGTTTGTTTTCAGCATATGTAAAGAAGATTCATTATACCTACAGAAATTAATTAGAATGAGGCTTAGGAATGGCGATTCTTCACCCACTCATCATCACACAGCTCGGCTCAAGTGCTAATGATATCCAGTGTGGAATGGGTGAGGATGTTTAAACAATCAAGGGCAGCCTCTTGAAGCTTAAGCTTTATTATTGTGGATAACATTAACAGCTTACTGCCTTGCTATATGGGGGAGTGGGTTGATTATCACCTGGCCATGACTGGGTTGATCTTCTCTGTGACTTTGTAATCCAGATCCTACAGTCTTCACTAGGGTTATGTGCCTAATACTAGGACTGGAGTTTTGCATGCAGGTGCTATAGGAACAGGACTAAACCTTTCTGGTAAGTATGGTTTGCAAATTAAAGCCTAGGGGGTTATATCTATTATCAGTTCAGGGACATTTATGTTGAGAGTTTGTATCTCCTATTTTGTTTTATGTGCCTTTTCTCTCTAAAATGATCCATGCCAGATGTTGACCAACAACTCAACATGAAGAAATACATCAACTCCATACTCAAAGAAGGCTTTTTCAAACTAAATGTCCTAAAAAAACTGAAACCCCTGCTTTACCCCCAAGATCTCCGTACAGTGATTCAGGCCACCATTGCCACCAAACTGGACTACTGCAACACTCTCCTCCCAGGCCTCCCCTATGCCACAATTAAACCCCTACAAATGTTGCAAAATGCAACAGCAAGAATCATCTCAAACACACGCAAATACGAACATATCACTCTGATTCTCAAAAACCTTCATTGGCTCCCCATCCCCTCCCGTATCCACTATAAAGCCCTTACCATTCTACACAAATCCATACACTCGCACAAATCCAACTGGCTAGATATTCCCTTCATCCCCCACTACTCCTCCCGCCCGTCCAGAACCACTAATAGTGGCACACTACGTGTACCCTCTCTAAAGACAGCCCGCCTTTCCTTCGCACGCGACCGTGCCCTCTCTATTGCCGGCCCTTCACTTTGGAACTCCATGCCCCCCACCCTGCGCCTCGAGCCCTGCCTTATCAAGTTTAAAAAGAAATTGAAAACTTGGCTATTCAAACAAGCCTACCCAGAATAGACCATATTACCAAATTACCATATGCTCCTAGAGACGCACCCAAATCATGAACCCCTCATTTTTATCTGCTAAATCCCCATTATTATCATCTTAGGTTACTGTTATATCCATGTTATATCCATGGTTTCTAGTGCTGTTAATGCTTGTTTCAATGTTTACCTGCGTTGTTTCACTATCCTTCTATGCTTCGCTATTGTTCCCCCGTCCAAGTTTCTTCCCCCTGTTAAGATGTGATTTCTTATCTGCTGTTATTATGTGAACCGGTGTGATGTCCCCACTAACGCCGGTATATAAAAGTTTTTAAATAAATAAATAAAATAAAATAAATGTTAGATTTTAAACATGTCTTTTCTGCTTCCTTCCCATTCTTATTCAGGGTCAACGAGAACTAGCTGGTGAAATTTCTACATCACCTGAATCTCTTCCCACTACACTAGCTCTGTTAAACAGCTTCTAGCAAGGCTGTATTCTATAGCTTTGCATGTTGTAGCCTTTTGAAAGGATGAGGGGACCTGCATTACATACTAACTACAACAGAACCTATTTTCAAGGCTGGGTGCTGCCTGAAGCTCTATAAGAAGTACAACTTTAGATACATTATTTGGCTTTTTCTGTCCTAAAAAATATGAACATGTGGATGTGTGTACTAGCTTAAAATTATGGATGTGAAAGAATAGTAAATTGGTAGGTAGCTATGAGTACTCTATATGATATGTATATGTGTGTGAATGTGAAAAAGATATCCACTTCATTAAGAATGATGTACGAGTGAAATTGTGAAATGCAGCAAGAATCCCCTGAGGAAGCCCGATTAGGGGTGAAACGAGGTGCCTTGTTGGGGTGACTGGTGTTAAAATAATTATTGAAAAGAACTTAAGGTGGAGGTGTTTGATGTTAAAAATGATTAAAAAGAACCAGGGTGATTGATAATATCCCGGCAGAAGAATGAATAATTAAATGTTCAAGTATAACTTTGAAGTATTACAGTATATCATCAGATGTAGACATTAAGGGCATTAGGATATTTTTATGGGGTATATGGTTTTAAGATGAATGAATGGTGTATGTACGTGAATGTGTGATATTAGGGGGTTAGGGTTGGAGTTGTATTATTGGATCCGGTCCGGACTGGGCATATTTAAAACTGTGTATGTGTGGTGAGGAATATAGTGGTTGATATATATGCATTGTTGAATATGGTGTTATCATCAGAAATATGTGTGTATTACAATGTTAAACATGTATTTAATTGTTATAAAATGTAATCCAATAACATGTTCATGTGAAATGTATAATAAAGTATATGAAGATTCTTGAATTGTGATATATACTGAAAATTCATGGTTACATTTTTTGGGATTCCCTAAAATGTGTTGGATTGCATATTATTGAGGGGATCTTGCAGTGCCCTATAGTGAATGTGCTGTGACATTTAAAGAGTCTGTGATTTAAAGATATATTTTTGCTTAAGCCTGCCCCTTATATATTTCTTCACAGTCTGTATATATTGCTTGAGGTACAGGAGTACTGCAGACTAGGCATTTTGTCTAACAGTGGAAAAAAGTATAGGGCTGATAAGTGCAATGGTGTTCTGTCCCTCAAAACCCCTCCTTCTCTTTGCTATGCAGAAGAAATGCCACCCCCCCCCATCCCTAGCACACTCCATAATTATGTGTGTGTACCCAGTTCCCCCTTCACCCTTTGTTAATAATGATCCCTATGTGCAATCCCCTTAACCCTGTGAGTCTTTAATCTTTCCTCTCTCAGCCATGTTACAGTAAACGTGTTTCAAAAGAAAAAAGTTTGGTACCCAACCCTGAGTGGCTCCCTGGGTCCCTGAGCTATGCTGAAATAATGAAAAGAAGATTGCAATGGAAATGTAAGTAATGTGTTTTTCTATATCTTTTGGATGTCCATGTAGTTGCACATTGCAGCTGTATGTGGAGATGGTGATGGTGCTGCAGATCTTCATTCCAACACTGATGCTACTGATGGAGGTGAAAAAAAAAAGAAAAACCTGAACTCATAATAAATGTCTACAATTGTAAAACTGCAGCTCTCATTTTGGTTTTGCAGGGGAATTTTCCTAAGTATTTATTTATTTATAACTTTTCTATACCGAAGTTCAAATAACAGAGTTAATTATCACTCCGGTTTACATTGCAAACATAAAAAACAGTGACAAAGTTGTCTTACATAGAACAGGGGGAGAGAAAAACTTGGATACAGCTTAAGCATGTATCCAAGTAATCCCTCTCTTCCCCCCTCTTTCCCGCCCCCACTTATTTCCCTCCCCTCCCCCACCTCTTTCCCTTCCCCCTTTCATATCCCTCCCCCTCTGTCACTACATATACAATAAACACACCATTTGAAATGTAAAACTTTTTACTTGGAATAAAATATGTAAAATATGCGCAATACGTACAAATATATACAAAACAAAGGATGGGGAGGGGAGCACTAGGGACAAAAAACAAAACAAAACAGGGGTTCTCTTATTGTTTTGGGGGGGCAGGAAGAAAAGGCACTTAAAAATAAACCCAAACCCACCCCAATCTTTTAAATTGAATTCTTTCGCATCCCCCACCCTCCCGACCCACCCCCAAAAATTTTTTTAAAGTACCTGGTGGTCCAGCGAGGGTCCCGGGAGCGATCTCCCGCTCTCGGGCCATCGGCTGCCACTAATCAAAATGGTACCGATGGCCCTTTGCCCTTATCATGTGACAGGGTATCCGTCCCACCCTCACGTTTCTGTGCGCATGCACGAACATAGGCGCTTCATTGCTTGGCACGCACACGGGTGTGCGCAAGGCCACGCAATGCGCACATGGGATGCACACAACCCACAGCTGAAACATGCATGAGCATTGCAAAAGACATACCTCCTGCGCCGTGCCACGCCATATGCGCGTTTATGGCTGCAAGTGTGCATGTTTTAAAATCTACCTTTAAATGTTTAACAGCTAGAGGCAATAAGGTACTGAATGGTAGAGAAAGGATCCTTTCATCAAGACTCAGAGCAGGATGCATCAATGGAAAGCTCTCAATAGTGTGGTATCTTAACCTACCATTAAAATGTATTTAGTTCACAGTTTTTCATTGGGAGCACAAGATATTGAGTGCATTAGAATGAAGGAATTTTTCAGAGAGGAAAGATGTAGGAAACAAAAGTTGATTTTGGCTACCAGGGAAATCTCCCTTCTTAAGAAGGAGGGGAGAACTAACTGGAAACACAATTTAATATAATTTAATATATTTTATGTTTAATTCATTTCACTTGATAGCCTGCATTTATACTATCAGTGTCAAAGTGGGTATAGCCCAAGCCCTAAAGCTGCTTCTGTTCCACTAGATATGTTTATTCCCTTAACTATATTTTTGCCATTTATCCTCTGTCTTGGGTTTAATGGAGATTTCTCTTTTATATCAGTGTAGGGAAAGTGTCTTAGAGCTTCCCTTTAAGTAAAATGTGAGAGAGGAATTCTAGGGGGGAGTGTGCCTTGTTTCAATATAAGTTTGTCCAAAGGGTGGGAGTGGTTTTTCTTCTTTGGAGGCCTTAGGATTTGATTCCAGTGCTTGATCCCCTAGGGGGTTTACTGGAGCCATAGCATAATGGATTTCAATGTGCCATTCACGAGGCTCTTAGGAAGTGTCCAATGGCAGTCTAAGGGCTTAAAAACCACAATGTCGTTGTGGTGATGTAACTGGACAGTGAGCTGGATTGTAGGAGAAAAGATCCTGTGATAGGAGGTGAATACTGATAAGAATATTTCTTGAAGAAGGGACTGAGCTATTTATAATGTGGACAAATCTGATAAAGATCTTAGAGCAGTAGTAATAGAGGAAGAGTAAATGTAAAAACATGCTTGTTTTTGCTGCACTACATATCCATGCTGTGTGATTCCCGCAGCTCATCTTGTTGGTGGGTTTTTTTTTTTTGGTTTTTTTTTATAGTTGTTAAATTGATTACTGGTAACCCCAGTTTATTCTGTTTTGAAAAGATACTTTTGAACTGAAGCTCCACTTACTAGATCCCAGGATCGCGGGTTCGATAGGAGAGTTTGGTGGTCTGAAGAAGAGAGAATCAAAGATTTGCCTTAAGGGGTACAAACAGAGGATCACAGAGAGGAATGGAAAGAATGTATATTTTTCCCTGTCCTGCCAGAGAGAAAATACAGCACTTGCTTCTGGACCAGAAAACTACACTATCTGCATGACTAATATTTTTTGTGACATTGAATCTGCAGAGACTGGTGTGAGGCTCAGAAATCCATCATCAGAGACTGTGATGTTATGTCCACCAGCTTTAAGGCTTTTAATGCAACTGCAGCATTGCTGCCCCGCGTAGACAGCAGAGGGAAATGAGGAATTGGACTCAGGCGACAACCGAAGGCCCTGACTTCCAGAGTCTCGGATACTGATTCACAGACATAAAGGAAAAAGCGCAAGACTGATTCTGCAGACAAGTCCTAAAGGAAAAGAAGAAAGCGTGCATGGGGGTAACTTGCCGGTGTGGTAGTTACTACCCTTAACCAATAGGCCTTGATACTTTTGATACAACTCCAAAATTGCTCTCTGCTTCAATGACAGGGGAAAAGGGGATTTGGATTCAGACAGCAACCGATGAGGGCCCTGAATTTTAAGGTCTGGGGAACTGATAAGCATGGGAGTTATCTGCACAGAGCAGCAGTTACTACCCTTAACAGAAGGCATGAGATTACCACCCTTAACCAATAAGCCTTGGTGATTTTGATGCAACTGTTTTGAAGGAGGTGGGTGGGGAGTGGAAGGAAAGAGGAATTTGGATTCAGAGACAACCAACACGAGCTATGACATTTTTGCAGTCTGGTTTACTGATGCGCAGACATTAAGGAAAAAAAACACAGGGCTGCATCTATGGCCAAGTCCATAAGCAAAGCACATCAAGCAGCACTGACTGATACATGGAGATTACCTGCAAGGTGCAGAAGATACTACCATGGGAAGCTTCCTGGGCAGATTGCATGGACTATTGGGCCTTTTCTGCCATCATTTCAATGTTTCTATGGAAGTTACGTGGGGATAATATAATACTTTCATCACTTTGGCAGATTTTGGACATGATTAGGACAGGGGTGGGAAAAGGCTTGAGAGGACAAGTAAAAGACTTGGGGGGAAGAGAGTGCTGTATTGGGTTGCAATAAGAGATTTTGTGTATGCAGCTATCTAAATTGGATGGATTTCTAATGAGAAACTGGATAGACCATTTTGTTTTTTATCTGCTGTCATTTACTATGTTACTAAGTCATATAAAGTCATAATTAAGCACAGACACGTAACATAGTCATAAAATATCTGCCCCGAGCACATCCCATTTAAACATATTTGAATGGATTAACAATGATCTGTACTGAAACTGGGATATGTAATCTAATATTCCTGTATTGTATAAATAGAGCAGACACTTTTTTTTAGGCTTGGAAGTGGTTTAAGGGTTTATTAGACCAGCAAATAAATGATTTTCAAGGTACTTTATCTGACACTGTCTGCAACCCATTGTGCGGCAAGAGACAGGTTATTGAAACTCTGAGCACTGATTGTCTGATGCTGTGTTATATATTTAAAGTGAAAACTTTTTTTTTTTTTTTTTTTAAGATAATTGATCAAGAAATACAAAAATTTGTTTGGTTGAATCTAATATTCCACTAAATCTGTCCAGATTTAAACTGCAGGATCTAATAGATTACTGGACCCAGTAGTGGCTCCCAAAACCTGTCCTTGAGAACTCCTGAACAGGTCTGCTTTACAGGGTAATTTAAATGGGCAATAAAACCTTATTAGAGCAAGTGCATGTAAAGATGAATGTGCATTGTACATATCCTGAAAACCAGACTAAGCTGGGAGTTCTCAAGGACCAAAGTTTGGTGCAACTAAGCTATAGCAATGCATGAATTATTAGTCCAGTCTAAACATTTTACTTCCTGCCTTAGCCTCCCCCCCTTCTCATCTTCAAGGAAGCTGAGCAGGAAAAAATACATCTGCATGACATGATTGCTTCAGTGAGGATGCCAAAAGCAAAACTCTATCTGAGCAGCACTTTGAGACAGATTAACTCTTTGTAGTGATCACAAAAGCATGTGTGGAGCTAAACGCCGGTTGCTACAAAGTGGTCTGAAAGCCTAAACTATAGCCAATGTCTTGCTTTTCCACTTCATGCCAGCAGATGGCATGCTTGCTAATAAGAATCCAAGTGCACAAGTCTTGAACTCCATGGCAGTGTGAAGGAAAGCTGCTGTTAATAACTGCTAAAATCATATTTACATTGCAATACTACCATGGGCTCAATTAATTAATTAAAAAGAAAAGAAAACATAGAAGGCTAGAGTTCAAGTGTATGAAAAATCCTGCAGTCAAGGTTAAGAACCAAGAGCTAAAGTAGATGAAGAGAGATTAACAGGCTGTGCACACATATTAGAAACTCCACTCCACCAATTTATTGAAATACTGGGGACAGACTGTCTGCCCCTTCACCTCATTCTTCCTTTCCCCCCAAATCATCTTCACCTTCATATCCAGGAAATAGACACACAGCAATGCACAGTGGGCAGGGGGGATTACAGAATGATAACAGATGGACTTCCATTACTTTCTGGCCAATAATTACATTTTTTTTCAAGAGTGCATTTGCCAGAAATACAATTCAGATAATGTGCTACTTCCTCCTTTATTAAGACTTTTCTTTTAAAAGGTTATAAAAATGAAGCTTTTCTGGAATTGCTTATATTGTAGCTTATGGCAAGACTGATGCTTTGGTTCTGAAGCTGCCTATGCAATGCAAACCTCGGAACCTTAAATGAGGAAAAAAACCACAGCAGAAGAAATGTAGTGGCTTTGAATATTTTGTTAGCAGAACGCTGTCAGAGCCTTGTACATGTCTGGGTTCTATTTGCAACTTGTAAAGCTCCAATACATCTTAGAACCTATACTTAGCAGGCACCGTAAATAAGATTTCCTAAATCAGTGAATCATAGTAAACTGAGTCTAACCTTGTGTATAAATTTCTGAAGCCGTGCACATTTCCACTCGGATTATGATCTGCTGAACACTTGGGAGCCAGCTCGTCCCATTTCTAGAGCTGTGGGAGAGGCCATTCACACAGTAGGTATTGGCTCTAGGACCTTTGTACTATTTTATTACTAAATGGGGAGGAATTAATGAAAAACATTACAGATATTAGAAACCCTTTTATCAGGTTTTAACTATTCCATACTGAAGTCTGTAGCAAATGAACCAAGGAACAAAAATACTGATTTAAACAGGAGCTGAAAATTGTAATTGGCAAGCACAATAAACATGCATATTCAGTATTTAATGCAAATCAGGCATATGCAAAGTTAGTTTTTCAATTAATGATATATTTTGTAAGAAAAGCTTTGCAAAAGATTAAAAGTATGTCCAAAGGGTAGTAATCCAGGATCTGCAACAGTTAAACATTTTACTGCCACCTCAGTTTTCTTTAAGCTGCTCCTCTGAAATTCTCTGCTCCATGCTCCTGGGGCCTCCAGTGTCACAAATTGCCTCGCATTGGATTGGTTTATGCAGTGTGCATATGAGAGATATCATTTGTGACATAATTAATCCAGACAAAATCAGCTCTAGTGAGAGCAAAGCAATTTGTAACACTTTTTTTTTCTAGTATTTTTGCCCCAGTGGTATTTCCTAGGGAGCAGCTTAAAGAATTTCAAAACTAATGACTTAAGAGTACAATCTGTATATTCCACATACAGCATGTGCATCTAAAACCATACATCCTGTATGGAAGGTACAGCTTTCTTTTCAAAGTGTTCCTAACAGTGCTTACATTTTGCAGAATGTTATTTAAGCTCTCATTTGACTAATCCAGCGCCCTTACGCCCTTGCCTGGACTGTACTGACTCCATTTAGTTTATTCTCAACATTCAATAGTCTTGGGTAAAAGAATGCCTTAGAACTCAAATGCTGTGGGTGGATTCTAAGCTGCTTTTATCTTGGCTCAGCAACTCTGCTATCCAGAAATACTACTTGCACAGACCCCAAGAGAATCTCCACTATAGAGTTTGCCTAATGTTAGGACCCATCATTCTAGGTATGAGAACAGCATAGAGCATACCATATTACTGTTGCAGCATCCTCACTGAACGCTGCTGCAGTGGTAGGCTCCAGCGGTTTCGTGAAGGTTTCTCCCAGGTCGGGTATGAGTGGGAGTTTTGTGTTGGATTTTGGAGGAGAAGGATCTGGTTTTGTAGTTCTCCTAGTGTTTTCAGTATTGGCTAAAAACCATTTGCTCAGAATTATGTTTATTTTGGGGTAGATTTTAAAAGGTGCGCACTGGAGTAGATTTGTTCGCACATCCCGGCACGAACAAATCTACTCCCGATTTTATAACATGCATGCGCCGCCACGTGCATGCTATAAAATACAGGGTCGGCGTGCGCAAGGCTGAACAAAATTGGCAGCCTGCACGCGCCGAGCCGCACATCCATCCTCCGTTCCCTCCGAGGCCGCTCCGAAATAGGAGCGGCCTTGGACGGAACTTTCCTTCTGGCCTCCCACCTTCCCCTCCCTTCCCCTATCTAACCTACCCCCAGCTCTAACTAATTCCCCCCCTACCTTTATTTTACAAGTTACACCTGCCCGAGGCAGGCTTAACTTGCACGCGCCGGCCAGCTGCCGGCACGCCATGTTCCGGAGGCCGCAGCCACACCCCCGGAATGCCCCTGGGCCGGAACCATGCCCTCGGCCCCGCCCCTGGAATGCCCCCAATGACGCGTCGGCCGCGGCACACCCCCGATACACCCCCCCATGAAAGCCCCGGGACTTTTGCGCATCCTGGGGCTTGCGCGTGCCGCCGAGCCTATGCAAGATAGGCTCGGCACGCGCAGGGGGTGGAAGGGGCAGTTTTTTGGGGGTTACACGCATATCTTACGCGCATAACCTTTTGAAAATCTGCCCCTTTATGTTCTGTAGTTTATTTTATGAATATACCTAGAATGGTAAATAAGTGAGATATAAATAGATAGGATCAATTTGCTGGCCCACATTCAGTGGCTAGTGACTGAGATCTTACTGATTTTGAGTGTTTTGAGAAGCTATGTAATTTTTATGTTGCTCATCCTTCCTGCCCGAGAGAAGAAGGAGTTTTTTTTCCCCATTGCAGTGATTTTGGATCCTTCAGTCTGAAAGATTCTAGTGACATATGAGAGGAGTTTTGGTTGAGTAAAGAATACCCTCTGGAAAATGAAGGAGAAAGCTGAGGGTCCACAAAGGAGTCTCTGCCTTGAATAACAGGATGGAGATTTTGGAATCAAGCAGTGGACCAAAGGTATTTGAAAGGGGAAACCCAACCCATCAGAGACTGTAGATCCATTGCATGCTGAGTAGCCTAATATTCCACTCAAAGGAAGAAAGGGGGCCTTGGATGATGCCAGGTCCACAGATACAGGTTAACTTTTGAATAAGTTGTTAGAGCAATTATGGATAAAACAGGAATAAAAAGTGTTTGGTGCCACCTGATTACCATTGACCAAATTGGATAGTAAACATTTCATTTTAGAACACCCTATTGAGTGTCCAGTCTGCTTATTTAGCATGGGAAATCACAGAGACCATTTTATACAAAACTTGGGTCCTGGATATATATCATCCCTCCTCCCCAATTTGGAGAAGCCACACTAGGGTTTGTATAGACTTTTCCTGGACTAAGCCATGGTAGTGAATGTGACATCTTCCATCATAGTAACCACTAGCAGAGGGGGCTACACAGTGTAGGATATGAGAAAATCAGAAGGCACAAAGCATTAGCTCTAAGTTTAAGTATTATGACACAATAATGTATGTCTTAGTTGTATTCTAAAAGGAAAAATGCCAAAGGTTAAGTGAATTTAATTGTCTAGCAAGCATACGTGTACAGTTCCCACCCTGAAACACCTTGGGCCCAATATTCAAAGATATGCAGTTATCTAATTATCCAGATATAATTTATCTGGATCACTTAGAAGGGATCCTCAACTGAATGGCAAAGCTGCTGAATATAACCGGATAAGTTTTAGTTATCCCGATAAGTTATATCTGGATAACTTTAGACCAGCTATTGAGCAGGTCTAACTTATCTGGTTAACTTAACCAGATAAAGCTGAATATAGCACTTATCAGTTAAGATAATCAGATAAGTAGTGCCACCCTGATCTGCCCATTCCCTGTCATTGACTATCCGGTTATCTACTAAGTCACTTATCTGGTTAAGTGGCGGCCATTAAACATACTATACAACAATAGAGGAAACTATAATATTTCAATAATTCTGCTATATTAACCCAATGTTTTATTCACATACATCTGTAGTTTCCTCTATTGTTGGATATGATGTATTATTACGTATAGAGGATAGACAAGACTCTCTGGTGTGATGGCCATTAAACATAGCCAAATATTCAGCGGCTACCACTTAAGAACATAAGCACATAAGAAATTGCTATGCTGGGTCAGACCAAGGGTCCATCAAGCCCAGCATCCTTTTCCAACAGAGGCCAAACCAGGCCACAAGAACCTGGCAATTACACAAACACCATGAAGATCCCATGCTACTGATGCAATTAATAGCAGTGTCTATTCCCTAAGTAAACTTGATTAATAGCAGTTAATGGACTTCTCCTCCAAGAACTTATCTAAGCCTAAGTCCTACTTATCCGGCTAACTAGCATTTCAATATTGGCCTCTGCCAATATTGAAATGCCAATATACAATTAATTCTTACATCCTTTTCTTTCTATACTAGTCTTTAAAAGTTGAGAGCTCTATACTCAGACTGATTATAATGGGAAAAGGTTTAAGAAGGTTATGTCTGTAATTATGAAGCTACAGTTACATGGCTTTGGGTGCTGATGAGTCATCAGCCAATCCGGTTGCTTATTTCCAAAATACAGTATAATATAATCAACATGTTATATAGGAACTTACATCCTGCCCCTCCTCCCCCAGTGTAATGTTAGGTTAAGACAGGCTGTCCACACACTTAACATTAATTAGGTTAACCTTTGCTTTATACAGTAGATTAATTTCCAGTAAGTGAAGCAGTCACTGAGCAAAATAATACACATTTTGTTCTATTTTAGGTAAAATATTTTAGGGAAGAAAAAGGAAGTAGATATCACCCTTTGAACTATTTTCCAAACACAATTTTTTATTAGAATTTCTCTGCAATTTGGGAACAGTTGATAAATCAAGCCCCACTTGACTCCAGCTCTGCCATCTATCACCTTGTTCTTGGCCAATGTCTGAAAAAGCTTTCACCATTGTCCCTGCAAATATCTGCCTCTTCTAAAATCTCAGTTGTGAAAATATATTTAGTGGTGAAAATAACAGTAATATTGTATAATGCAAATCCAGTCAAGAAACATCATTGATATGTTAAGTGTTGTATTGTTGAGAACATGACCACCTTTAATTTAGAGTGAACTAGTTTGTATACAAACTCTATCTATCTATCTATCTATCTAGTACAAAAATTGGTACTTAATGTTTTAAGAAGTCTGAGGAGTCACCCCGTGGTAGAAATCCTGGCTGAAAATGCTGGTGGCTAATGTGTATAAAAGCTTCCAAAAGGGAAGATGCAGATTACTATTACCCAGTTACAGTTAGAAAGAAAGAGTCAGGAACATAGTGATTTGCCTATGTCCACATACTGGGTCAGTCAGAAGACAAGAAGTGATCCGGCGAATCTAGATATTTTCCTGGATCCAATGCTAGATGAGGGTTATTCAAATCCAGACCTTTAGAACAGTATTAACCACATTAACTATTCATCAGATATATTGCTTGCACAGGGGCTATGAGCATTCCTCATTTCACAAATTTTGGTTATCCTGAAAACCAGATCTGTTTGCAGTTCTTAGTAACCTACCTCTGTACTAAATCACATCTTTTTCCCATTACACACAAACCAGTGCAAAAACTCCAAGTCATCATGTCACCAGTAGTTCAAAGCAATTTTCCATTACATAGCACTGGGTCCTGTGAGGCATTTGTAGATAAATACTGCATATAATTAGGGACCTTCATTTTCTGTTTTTATTTTATTTTTATTGGGATTTTATCAGTGTTTATTACAAGAACAAAAACGATATTTACCCATTGATTTCTCCCATTTTTGTTTTAATAAACACTGACAAATTCCTAGCAGAAAAAACATAAAATCTGAAAACAAAAGCCCTACATATTATTTAAGAACTGCATGGAGGCTAAAGAAAGAAATAGTTTTTACAGAAAACTAGGGTAAAACTACTTCTCTGAATACAAGCAATGACAGAAAAATTAAACACCCACAAATCTTTCAGGAAACATGAACTATGACAATTTCAAAAGGAGAGGTGGGGGGAAGAGAAACATGTTAATTAAAACTGTTGTTTAGAGATTATTTATGCTAAGAAATAAACTTAAATGTGATCATAACAAGAAGGAAAAAAATCATTAATGCTTTTTTTTTTTAACTTTAAAAAGCAATAAACCAGCTGTATCATAGAATCCCTGACAATGTGAAGAGCAGGCAAACCTAGAGCAGGGCATTGGACACAGGTCCGTGTTCATTCACCAGCCTGCCAAGCCACCAGATTTCCTGATCTAAACCCATCTTGGGGATTGAAACATCAGTTACTAAGCCTTTTTCATTTACCCCTCTAACCTTTGTTTAGAGCATTGATCTGTTTTACTCCTCTCCCCTCCCCCTCTCCCCACCCCACACACATGCACATCAAATCAAGAATTCCTTCTCTAGAGACTCAAGAAATCAAAACAGGTTTCCATTTTTAAAATACTTCTGAAAAATGAAATGAGCCTGGAATGGTTATTGCCCCACGCTATATGGGGCAGAATGCATACATCACAGTAATTTAAAAGAATGTTATATGGCCACCGAGTGGTCTACACATGAGCTAATACATTGGGGTGGGAGGACTTTGTGTATGATTGGTTGTTTCAACCAATGGGAATCTGATTCTTGACTGCCATTGTGAGTTGCACACATGCTGTTTTTTTAAAAAGTATTGCTAGGAGTGTAGATGGAAAAAAATATTTCGAAAATAGGAGCCTTAGCAAAACGTTTTATTAAAGCCATTGAATATGCATGATAGTTTATTTTCTTTCTCTAATTTGTCACATAACTCCTGAGCAATGCTATCTTCTCTAACCCACAAACATAAAATGCTGCTGTCCTCTGCTACCATTGAGAAACTTTGCATAATACATATTAAGGTTTGTAGTGTTTATTGAATGGTGAGAGAATGTCTGGTGCAGTTTCATGCACACACACTACATGAGATGTAAAGTGAATATGGGATAGATATGACGCATGATAGGGCTTTTATGTTCCAGAGTCAGTAGCCAGTGTGTTATTCATGAATGACAGATTCACGGGACTGTGGGGGGAGGGTGACTGTATGGGATGTGAGCAGCTTTAAAAGGAGCAGTGGCTTTTAAAACAGACCAAGCCATGATATAGAGCGAGAGCCTCTGCAGTGACAGAAGGTACAGGAAACATACTCATGGGTCTGCCTGTGTATCAGTGGCTCATAGCGAGACTACAAAGGAATACATGAGGGCTGGGGGACAGGGAAGGCACTCTCAGTTGCACACAAGGAAGGTGGTATGGGGGATATCCTAAAGAGAAAGACATACTTTATTAGCCAGTTGAACAGATATGTCACAGTATGCAGAATCAATAGGTATCATATCATTAATAAAAATATAACTAAATAGCAACCTAGATACAGATATGATAGCATGGAAACAACAGATGAAAGATATCTGATTTATTCCCTCATTAATATTTGTTGTGGCTATGTGCAGTGCGGTGTCCCTTTCTCTCTCACCCGTTAAAAGGAGCCCATTCTCCACCTGCATGCTGTGTTAAGGGGCTTGGAAACAGAAAGGGGAAGTGTCAGCCATTGACAAAATAACCTCTTATTCTCCAAGCTGTTGATAGAGCGTGCCAGGCTACACAGCTAGAGTGCAGACTCTCGCAAGACTTGAAATCCTCCACACAGCAAAATATTTGGGCGAAAAGTAGTTCTCAGGAAAAAAAATGACACTAGGAAATTAGTTGAAGCCCACTTCAACGCAGAGCTGGAGACACCTCTGCATGCTCTTGTCTTTGGAATCCAGCTTTCCAGCCTAATGAGGTCACACCATTCACCAGGGTGGTGAGCACTGATAGGGAAGCAGAGAAAATAAATAGGAAATAAAATACCAAAAAAGAAGTCTCTGACTGAATCAGACCCTCATCCCCTCCTTTCCAAAGAGGTTTAAACCATTCCATCTGTTTCCCTTTGAACACACACGACATTAGATGGCCCTCGTGGATTTTTGCAACCCTCTCCCTGACTCCAGACCAGCAGAGTAGGCGTGAGCATGTCTCGATGCACAACATTTTCCGAATTCACTCAACAGCATTAAACTTATTTTCAATCTGGGCTTTTAAACACCTCACAAAAAAACATCACCACTAGTGAAGAAATCATCCAATTAGAGCAGCCTGCTTTTCTTTTTGTCAGATATAGTTATCCAACTATTTTCTTTTATTTATTTGTTTGTTTGACTACAATTATCACAACAAGCCAACCCAATCCCTTCCTTGTTTCTGATATACGTTTTTCCAAAGTGTGAATTGAAGAGGGCTGAGAACAGACGAGCCTGGGTGATCAAGTTACCTGTTACAGCAGCACATCTGCCAGGGCAGTCAATCACAGTGATGCCTCTGACAGCCTCCGCAGCCCGAGCAGTACAGGCTGCTTCTACCGTCCCTCTCTGGGGTTCAGCCTGCCCCCAGAGCCATACTTGAATTTACTGTGGCTGAAAAAAAAGCAACAGATTTTCTCCCTCTGTCTGCAGAAAAAAAAAAAAAGGCAATGACAGTTGTGAAAGAGACAGGGCCAGTAGTACACTGAATGGAGAGAAGAGCGCAGCAAGGTACTTTTCCCTGCCTTCAGGGCGTCCATGCTAACAGGCGGCATTTGTGCTGTTTAATTCATTTTATTCTTATTGTTGCCTGAAAGAAGTTTTTGGATGAAGGAGCAGTGTTAGAAAGAGCACCCTTACCTGTATTACATCTAATTTTTAAAGGAGAACTACAGAGCAGAAAGAGGAGTTACAGAAATCTGAAGTCCTCTTGTTATTAGACTGAGGATGAGCATACATCGGTGGTTCTGAATAAGGCAGTCCCTCCCCACCAACACACACACACACACACACACACACATACACACACACACACACACACACACACACACACACACACACATATATATATATTTGGAAGCAAACAGGTCTGTTCTCCAGAATGTGAACACGCTAATGAGCAGCAAGAAGACTCCAGCTTCTTATAATGCATCTTTGCTAGGAAAGCAGATAGTGACATAGAGGGGCAGCCCAGTATTGTCTTCTGTATATTTCATTTGTGCTACAGGTATCAGGAGTAACATTTTAGGACTCTGTATCCACCAGATTTCCTAATAATCCATTTTTATTTTTCATAACTCTGCATACACCCTCCCCTTCATTGTCTCAGGGCTGCTCCGCTATAGTCCATGTCGTCCCAAAAGTGACCAAGCTATCATTGTTAACCAATTGACAGAGCAGCAGAAATCAGAAATGTGCAACTCTGCTTATTGTTAAATTTCTAGAAGTATAATTGACTGTGCTGGGCATAGATTCCTTTTGCAAACCTTCTTTCCCCAACCCATGTTGAACCAACAAGATTTTCTTTGGGCAAGGCAGCATATTTTCCTAATCTTAAATGAACAAAGTTTTCCCAGCCTGAGTCTGAAAAGAAGAGAAAATGAGTATTTTACTGGGTTAAGATATAGCAGTGGGTCTCTCTATAAGGAATTAAAGGCTTGTCCCCTCAATGCCTTATGGTTGTCACATTGCACTCTAGCAAATGATTGCATCCCGGCAAGTTTGAGATACAGCGGGGACCAATGTGGAAGGAGTTTCTGGGAATTTCCAGGCAAACGTCTGTAAATACTGATTTCCTTGAGCCCTGTCTTTGGTAATTGGCTTATTTTCCGAGCCAAAACTCTTCCAACAAAGATGAATTGTTCAGTAGAGAAACCACACTAGGGAGTCCTTGGGGGCCTCATTCAGCCAGGGCTAGAGGTGGGAGTCGGTTTCTGCCGATGGCGAAACTCCATGCCAAGAACATTCACTTTCCACCTTTCCAAGGCTCATTACCATTTTGCACCAGTGTGCTGGAAGCTCTGCTCCACTAATTGCATTGTTTCCCCCCTTCTATCACATTTGCACAAATATAGATTTTTCTTAAGATGGCTGGACAATGGGGGTCTCCCAACAGCCTGACTCCTCCCCAGAACTCCTAATTAATCTGATGCTGAAATTGCCTGAATACAGGGCCAAAGAAAGACCCCAAGCAGATGGTGAAACAAAAAATAAATGTGCCACAGATATAGAATGACCCCCAACTTGCATAAGAGATGTGGCCCCCTTTTGAAAACTAAAACTTTCTGTAATAGCCAAATGACTTATAATGTTAAGTCTTCAGTACGAAACTGATATTGCCCAGGGATGAAATGTTACTTCCAGATCACATGTAGTTAAAAAACATTGTATTTTATATTCCATTTCTGTAGAGTGGATATGTCTGCCAAATCTTTAGCAGAATGTCTTCTTTCCTCAGCTTAACTCCAGGGTTGATATTTGCTATAATCAATTACTAAAAGTTGAACCTTGAGAATGCAATGCTAGATTGTCAGTACTGGACAATGAAGTCCTCTATTTATTAGTTTATGGAACAGATACAGCCTTAGGCAAGGGCAGCAGTACTACAAGCTTCTCACAAACACACAGGCACACACACACACACACACACACACACATGCACACACACAGTGCTCTACCACAGAACAAGTACCGTTTGGAGGCAGCAGTAGAGCAAGATCTCCTATTCCGCCCCCTCCTCCCACACACACTGTCCAACCATGGAACAAGTATAGTTTGGGCAGCAGCAGTGCAAACCTCCTCCTCCACCTCCTCCACTCCTCCTTCCTTCTCCCCCTCCCACACTGACCCAAATTAAGAACAGGTAAAAAGGTAGTAGCAATGCAATCTTCTCCCCTTCAAGACACACACACTCACACAACCGGTATGACACATGCAACAGAAGGACTAGCTCACACTGACTTGTGCAGCTATAAGGTCATTTAGTTTTCCTGTTTATGCAGGCAACGGTGTCATCAACTCATTTCACACAGTCCGTTGAAGGCAACTTTAATGCACCAGCCTTGAATTTTCAAATGACCACCTAACAGTGGAAGGTACTGTAGTTTTGCACTCCTCCGCTATACTCATGCACCACAGGTGGCCCGTTCTGTGTGCACCTAGAAGTTATGAAAGGTAGGTAAGTATCTTAAAAATGTTATTGTTACTTGTTAGGCAGACTTGTCAGACTGGAAACTTGGCTCACAGGAAAGTTTCCAACACATGCTTCTGGTCAGTATTATAGTAAGTACCTGCTACTAGAACTACTTTACTGTATAAAACTGAATCTGTTACATCTAAATTTCCTAGAGAAAACAGAGGTGGCAGGGTGAGACTAAAAGTAGACTTTTATCATCATTCCGTCTTTTTCTACATACAAGATTATTATTACTCACCTTCCAAAATAATAAAATCCAAAGTTGGGCTCCATGAAGTAAAGCTTGGAGTTTTTGACCTGACAGTGTCTTCCCATTCCTTTTGGCCTACACCTCAATCAGAACCAATCTTTACTGGATCTTTGGTGCACATGTTTTCACCATTTTTAACCCCTTCTCCAATCTTACCCAGTACTTGGAGCAATAATCCTTAGCCATTGTGGACCTTGAAAAGGTACAGAGCAGGTCAACAAAAATGATTAAGGGGATGGAATTACTTCTTTATGAAGAAAGACTAAACCAATTAAGAGTCTTCAGTTTGTAAAAAAGCCAGTTGAGAGGGGATTAGATAGGAGTTTATAAAATCATGAATGGGATGGAATGGTTTTGATTTGATTTGATTGATTGATTTTGATTAATCACATTTCTTACAAAGCGAAAATGTGATACAGAATGACAATGGGCTTGGATGTCTGATGCAAGAGGGTCAAACATTGGTCTTTGCTTCTAGGACGCTTACCCGAGCTGAACAGAATTATGTGCAAATTGAAAAGGAATGTTTGAGCATTTCGCCTTCCAACGTTTTCATTGTTACCTCTATGGCCACAATATAATTATAGCAGAAACTGGTCATAAGCCACCGATAGCAATCTTCAAGAAGCTCCTCCTATTATGAGCTCCCAAGCATCTTCAGAGCATCCTGCTTACATTTCAGCATTACAACCTTGATGTTTATAAGCCAGGCCCGGAAGAAAAAAAGGGCAATAGATGTTAACGTAAAGATTGATGCCACCTTGTGGCCAATCATTATATTTCACTGCTTTTTTACTTCCTATCTCCATTGTTGCCTTAATCTTGTGTTGTTTGTAGAGTAATACAGTTTGGCACCTTTCATTAGCAGCTTTCAATTATCTTTATTTTGACATATGAAGCACCAGCTCTACCACAGCCAGTCTCATCCCTCCCCACCTCTCCTACCAGTCCGCCTCCACCATCCTGTCCCCACCCTCATCACCTCCAAGCTGGCTTTTCTCCCAGTTTGTTAATCTCACATTCATCTTCTCTGGAGGGCGTGCTGCCTCCAGAATATCCATTATGATTTTTTTCTGGCAATGCTCAGCTCTCTGTGAGCTTGAGCCATGCAGAGTCAGAAATCCTATGCTGTTTTCACTCTTGAGACTAGCTCATGAGTGCAGGCACCGTGCAGCTCAAACTCACTGACAGCTATGCAGTGTCAGAGAAAAATCAGAACAGCTGTTCTGGAGGCAATGCTGGCAGCAAGTTTGCCTGAAAAGATGGGGGAGTTTGTGTATCGGGGAAAGAACACTGCTCTAATGCCTTATGGAGACACCTATATAGATTTTAAACAGACACTCACACTTTTTGGGATGGACCAGGAAAGTCAATCAAAAAAAATACTGTACACCCCAGAACTTCCCATTCCTGGAATTGTCCTCACTTTATTTTATGGTGAAGGCTTAAACAGACAAACTAAAAATTATTCCAAAAAGGGAAGTAAAAAAAACTTTGGTTCTTAACATTTTCTTTAATAATAAAGCAAACTATCAGGTCAATACTGTAACGTGCGGTTGAAGATTTCCCGTCTGTAACGAGCTGGGAGCGCACAATTCAGACGCGTAAGGCGATTCAGCGATACAGTCTCCAGTTTCACGCGTCCTTAGCGCTTTTTAAAACAGACACATAACCCTTTCCGCACGCAGCATGTATATGCTATGTAAATGAACGAATTAGCTGTATAATGAAGGAATTAGCTATTCCCCTCCGATACTGTGACGCGCGCTCAGATTATCTCCTTTGTAACCCGCTATTTTGCCGCGGCCTTAACGTGTTAGTTTACCGCCACCCTCTACTTGGTGTTAGTGTGGTGTTAGTGTGGTGTTCGAAAATTAAAACGGGAATAAAGTGTAAAAAATGGTGTAAAAAAGTGTAAAAACATTGCTTACCTGCCCTGGCCCCGTCCGGTCTCCGGTGCAGCCCCAGTCCTGTTCCCTCCTCCCGAAGCAAAAAAAAAAACAAAAACCCGAAAAAGTAGCAAGGCTCGGGCCTGCTACGGTAGTCCCTTCTCCCTTCTCCTCTCCTCCCGATTTCGGCGCTCAAGGTGGCCGGGTGGGCGTGCATTCATCCAGGCAGAGGGAGCCGGCGGCGAAAGCGGCCACCGGCTCCCTCTGCCTGGATGAATGCACGGTCCCCGCCGGCAGTGAATGAATGCCCGTGCGATTTCGGCGCTCAAGGCAGTCACATGACGTGACGTCACGCCTTGAGCGCCGAAATCGCATGGGCATTCATTCACTGCCGGCGGGGGCCGTGCATTCATCCAGGCAGAGGGAGCCGGAGGCCGCTTTCATCGCCGGCTCCCTCTGCCTGGATGAATGCATGCCCACCCGGCCGCCTTGAGCAGTTTTGTTTTTTTTTTCTTGCTTCGGGAGGAGGAGACAGGACTGGGGCTGCACCGGAGACCGGACGCGGCCAGGGCAGGTGAGCGGGGGCTGGGGGATAGTTTGCCGAGCATCGGGGAACATAACTGTCCACTTCCTGGTACCTGTCATTTCAAATGTCATTTGAAATGACATTTGAAATGACAGATACCAGCGCAGCCGTGAAGCGTTAGGCCCGCGAACCCAGGATACTGTATAGGTGCTCTATACAGTAAAATGGGTTGCGCGGGCCTAACGCTTGCCTAAGGCTTCGCAGCCGCGGCATGCATTTGCATGCAATTAGAAGAGAGTATAGAGCGGTAGGTGAAGAGAACTGTGCGTGCGGGGAACGAGGGTGCGCCTGACACTGCCGCACTGTTTCTACCGCGGCCTTAGAGTATCGATCTGTATGTCTGTGTTGCAGGTATGTTGAATAATTCCACCTACTCTCTCTTTACAATATACTGTTTTATTTGTGTAATCTCCCTCCTATGTCCTTTCTATGGGAGGTAGAATTAGCTGGGGATGCTGAAGCCAGACAATCGGGTCCCACTTCCAGGTCTATTCAGAACAGGATGGAAGCAAAACGTCAAGGCTCTTAAGGACAGGATTAACAGTCAATCGAATGACTCATTTTTCCAACAAATAAAATTTTGCTGAAGCAAACCTTGTTTCACTGATTTAGATTTGACATAATGCTTGTTTTCAAGGAGGTGAATCCATATTTTCCCAATATCCGAAGTCCTGGAAGGTTCCTCATTGACATCAAGCTGCTGGAGCTGGCTGAGCACTCTCTGATCCCAATCTGACTCCTTCATGTCTTTCCAGGCTGAGGGTTTTCTGCAGGTATAGGTTAGTCATCCTTGGCATTTATGGCACAGGCTGCAGGGCCAGGATATTACTTCTCTTCCCTCAGTGGCCATGTGGTAGATATGGGGTTGACCAGTGTGGGTCCTGTGCCTATGACAATTTAGGATGCTCTTTGTCAACCCATTGAATCCAGTAAAAGAAACAGAGATGAGTAAGTTGAAGTTGGCTCATCTACTGCAAGACTCCAACCCAGCAGCTCCCCTGCTCTGATATATGTGATTGTGCCACCAAGTCTCTTTCCTCAAAGATCCTGACCATGATTTGGCCCCAACCCCACCAAAAGCTCATCAATCTAATAGGCCTGTAACCTCCTGCAGCCTCCATAGACCAATTGGAGCCTGAAACATATCCCTGCAAGGAACATTAGTAAACTCCTGATATGTGTTTCCAATCAGCATTTGATAATGAAAGTAAATCACCAGCTCTCTTTTGATGCCTTGATGATGCCATTGACAATATCTAGACTAGGACTGTCAATTTTTCCATGGAATGTAACTGGACTCCTCACAAACTTGAAGATCAACCAGGCTCAACCATTCTCGTACACACATCAACCACAGTCTCTCTTGCATACAGTTTTGCTCTCTGTCACAACATTAGTCTCTCTAATATATAAATGCACCCACCCTTTTACATCCCCAGACTCAGAGCCAACTTCTTACACATTCCCAAACACACATTGCATTACGTTTTTAATTTATATGCCATCCTCCTGAAAAAAGGAACCAGGGTTGCTCCTCCATCCATCATGTTTCTTTT
Organism: Rhinatrema bivittatum; assembly: GCF_901001135.1. Classification (NCBI taxonomy): domain Eukaryota; kingdom Metazoa; phylum Chordata; class Amphibia; order Gymnophiona; family Rhinatrematidae; genus Rhinatrema; species Rhinatrema bivittatum. Next base: position 155,835,765 of record NC_042618.1, read on the forward strand.
TCTCATACTCACAAGCTCTTCTTTTCCTCTTTCCTGTCTTCCTCCATCTCCAAATCTCCCCTCCATAAATAGTCCAAGGTTATATTTAAGATAGGGCTATTTTTGGTTTACAGATAGATATTTTCAGTTAAAATAAGGTAAAGCACAACTTATAAAATACTCCCAATAGGGAAATTAGATTTTTTGGTTTTAACTGCATAGCGGTGGCACGGCAGCCCGCTGCTATCCCGCCAATAACTCAAGTGAAGCATTGCAGGTAATGGGTACAAATGGCTACAGCTTTATTTGACATTATGTAAAATATGATTCAATCTAATACAATTTGTATCCTATTGATAAACACATCCCATCACCAAATTACATAACAGTGTGTCCCTTTTACGCAGGGTTCTCTCTCCCTTCCCCCCTCGAGACCAGTTAAATAGTCCTTGTGATCGGATCTGTGGCCATGATCAGTCAAGTCCATCCACTGGGGCTACTAATCCAACTCCAGCACTTTGCGAGTTGTGGCAGCACAAAGCCTGTGCCTTTTTCTCCTATGCCCATTCACCGGCCTGACGGATGACCCTATGGCGTCAACACTCATAGGAGTCCCAGTTGGAACTAGTGGGCTCTGCCAATATCCCAAGTGACTTGTCCTCTATGCTGAAGACCTCTATGCTGCACAACTTGCCCTCTGCTGAACCCAAGGGAAGTGCAGAGAGGCCTCTGACAAGCTGTGAAAGCCCCATCCCCCCAACAAGTTCTCTAAATATTATCAGCCTAACATTCCTAGATTCAACACCAGGTGGGTGGGTGGGGAGCAAACTGACCATCAAATAGTACTGGGCTTTGGTAGCAGGGCTTTAAGTAAAGAACTCTTTTGCATCATCTGACTCTGCCCCACCCACTCTCTTTGGTTGCTGATCCCTAGTTTCCATCCCCCTCTGTTGTTCTCTTTTTGCATCAAGGAGAACATCAGCTGACATGGTTGTGCACCAGCCTCTGAAAAGTTTGAGTGAGTCTCTGGCTTTAAGTCCTTGCTCATCTTCTTGGCCTTTCCTCATCCTCCAGCAGTTGAGACTTCTGAAGCATGTCCACGTGGGCTGCTCTTTTCTCCTGTTGCCTTGTCTCCTCTTCTATGGTACAGTTGCTCCTCTTCTTCTCTAAATAGTACTGACAACTAGCCCTATGTGCCAGGCTTACTTTCATATAGTTTTGGAAGAAAGGTTTGGAGTCATGAGGAAATATGAACTTAGCATACTCAGTTCAGTGTGTATAAATTATTTTTTCTAGTGATGGCTCACTATTTAACGTGCACATGGTATTTACCATGTAGACATTCAGCTATTTTTTAGCATGTACATGTCCTTAGGGTTCATTTTTAGGGTGTGCACTAAGGGGTACATTTTATAAAAAAGCACGAGCGCGTACTTTTGTTCACACACCAGGTGCAAACAAAAGAACGCTAGATTTTATAAGATACGCGCGTAGCCGCGTGTATCTTATAAAATCCAGGGTCGGCGCGCGCAAGAGGGTGCACATTTGTGCACCTTGCGCACGCCGAGCCCTGCGCACGCTGCCCATTCCCTCCGAGGCCGCTCCAAAATCGGAGTGGCCTTGGAGGGAACTTTACTTCTGCCTCCCCCACCTTCCAATCCCTTCCCCTACCTAACCCACCCCCCCCATCCCCATCTACCCCCCCCCTACCTTTATCCCCAAAGTTACGCCTGCTCGAGGGCCGGCTGCCGGCGTGCCAGGTTCCAGTCCGGAGGCTGGTCCGGAGGCCACGGCCACGCCCCCCGGAACGCCCCCGGCCGGAACCACACCCGCGGCCATGCCCCCGGAGCGCCCCCGGATGATGCGCCACCGCGACAAGCCCCCTGATACACCCCCGGCACGCCCCCCCCAGGAAAGCCCCGCGACTTATGCTCATTCTGGTGGCTTGCGCGCGCTGCTGAGCCTATGCAAAATAGGCTCGGCATGCGCAGGGCGGGTTTGGGGTAGGTTTTCGGAGGTTACGCGCGTAACCCTTTGAAAATCTACCCCTAAGAAAATGAATGCATCTTCTGTTAAGTGGCATTTTAGCATGTAGAGTAAGCCTCTTTAGTGACTGCATGCTAAAAAGATTTTAGCACAAAATTAAGGGGTTACATATCATACTCCCTGCAGTATGTGTAGGGCCATGGGAACTTTGTACCATGAGCCTGTAAGCAAATGTTCAAAAGAAACTTCCTATAAAAATTTGGGGACCAATGCTTGCTTTCCCAAGTACACTGCACCTGCAAAATATGTGAAGTGAAGTAATCAGAATTTCAACCCTGCCACACCGCTTTTCAGCAAATGAGTCAGGAACAATTTTAAGTTGCTCCTGCTCTGTCAGTGCCGTATTTGACAATGGCTCCAAGTATCCCAAGGCTCCTGCCCTCTTTGGACCCATATAATTGTGGATTAACTGGGAGGGATCAGGGGGAATGCAGGGAGTGCCTGGGGGTGGGTTGAGAATTTTGATGGCAGTTTGGCAATGGTGGGAGGGAAGGGGAAGAAAAAACAAAATAAGAAATGTGTTTTGAAATTTGAGCACCATTTGTTTTGTGTAATAGTTTCCACTGTGTATGGATGGTTGATGACAGATGTCTTTAGAAATCTGTAACATAGTTTTCCCATTTGCATGGATTCAACATCCATTGTGACCAGGAAGAAACATTTCCATACACGCTCTGTCTACTAGAAAAATTTCCTATGAAAAACCTAATAAATAACAAAAATATTATCATCAATCAGAAAACAACCAAACAAAGGAGACTGTGCTGTAATTATGGACACACAAATGTTTACAGAACAGGTCACAGATGGTTTTTGTTTTCTATTTTGTTTCCTTTTTTTTCTGTTTTGCTTGTTTGTTTTATTTCTTTTTTTCTTTAAAATTAAATAAACAACAACAAAAAAATTAAAAAACATACAAAAGTAAAAGAAATGTCTTGTCCACAGTCAAAAATATCCCCCATGCCTAGGCCCTCCTACGATTCTTCCCTTCCCTTCTGGACTGTCTTATTCTCTTGTTGAAAATTTCTTTACAGGGCAGGAATGATCCCTGGCTGATCCTGAATCACAGCTGCAACTATTGCAAATGGCACTGGCAAACTGAGGCTGGAACCATTGTAAATGTTTGCATTACAAAATGGTGCCAGCCATTTACTTGTATACTTTCTGGACTGAATTTGCAAAGCCATTTACGCGCATAAAGCTGTGTTTTATGCACATAAATGGAAGTTAGAAAATAGCCCTCTCTGGGGCAACTATCTCCCTACCTCGCCCTTTTATTCTCCACCTGTTTGCTAATCCAGCCTTGTTCATTTGCTGGATAATCATGGAGGTCCAGTCCAATCCAATGAAATTCAATGAATGATCATGGAAATTATTGGTTAGATCATGGGAAACTTGTGCCTGCAGGCTATGCAATAGAGACATTGAAACATATGGTCTTAGATTCCAAATTATCAATGAAACCACAAATACAAATGGTTGCTAAAGCTGCCTTTGGTAAGTAATAATTGGTTCGACAGCTGAAGCTTTTATGTCTGAGGTGAATTTTTGGACTGTGGTCCAGTCTATGGTAATCAGTAAAATTACTATTGTAATGTTCTTTATATAGGGTTACCTCAGAAACTTTTAATGGTGTCACAATTGGTCTTGAATGGGGCTGCTCGGGTGATTACTGGAACCTCTTATTACGAGCATATAACTCGAGTTTTGCAGTATTCACATTGGTTGCCAGTATCTGAGAGAATACATTTTAAAATGTTAGTACTATTGTTTAAAGCATTGCATGTAGATGATTATCCATTAGCAAAATTAATACAGACATATTAAATTTTGCACCTTATGCTCAGCGGATCAAATTTTTCCAGGAGAACCAAGTTTTAAGGATTATGTTTATCAAGAAATACAAAATAGAGCCTTTTCAATAGTAAGACCGACTGCACATCAACTTATGTTGTTTACCTCATAGTCTGTCCTTGTAACAAATATTATGTGGGTAGGACGAAGAGAGCTATACGGACTAAATTAATTGAGCATCGGAGTTGCCTAGCCACAAAAAAGTTGCAGGCACCCATCGTTGCACATTGCGTGGAATACAATAATTTGTTTGTGGATCTAAAGTGGAGGGTCATTGACAAAATTATGATGACAAGCAGGGGGGGTGATCCACAATTTTTAATGAACTTGCACGAACAACGGTGGATTTATAAGTTAAAGTGTATAGTTCCAGAGGGTCTTAACACCGATACAGACTGGTACTCCTTAATTTGATATAATCCAACTCAATTCACTTTTCAATTTACAGCTGGTTCCCGCGTTTGGACACTCTCTGACGTGGCGACTATTCATTGGCCAATTGTATTCTTTAAAAATGGCGCCCAGCCAGTTCCTCCTCCGGTTGAAGAAACACATCACCGGAGCACGGAACCCATTGCTGAACAAATACACCGTTAGTACCACTGTGATTAAAGGTAAAAAAAATGATATATAAAGAAACGTTTTTACAGATATGCTTATGCACTGTTGCAGATGGCCCTATAAAGAAGGTGAAAACCGAAACACGGACCGTGTCGGGCAAAACAAACCTCATGGCACAGAGTCGGGCAGTTTCTTCACTTTAACAAGCTAAGTAGCTAGGAAAAAAAATGAAAAAACTGTAAATATATTTAAAGATTTAAGAATTTACTTAAGGATTTAAGAATTTCACTAAGGTGGACTGACACATACAAAAAGATCAAGAAAAAAACTTGAATGACCAATGATTATACATTGAGTGGTAGTGAAATCAAACTACTTGCTATTCAGCACACTCACTCATATTAAGGCTTCGCTCAAAATTGCCTATATGAGGTCATTTATTAGAATTTAAAAAATGTATTACTTCCATTTGAATATATGTGGAGGGAATAGAGGTATTCTGGTCTTCTATTTGTCTATTGTTTCCATCATGGCTGAATCCTTGCAACAAAAAAGATAGAGAAGTTTTGCTATCTGCTTATTATGTATGCCACATAGATCAACAGTTTTACATTTTGTGGGTTATAAATGTACCAAATAAATACATTTTGATGGCAGACAGTTATCAGAGTCCCTCTAGTGTGGCCATTTTCACTTCATGTTGCAATATCATAGATTCTATTTGATCACCAGCTTTGCACTTGCTTCACCATCATTAAAGATCTTCTATGAGTATCCCATATATTCTTAAATTTCACTATTTTTATCTGTTCCATCTACATTATGAGACCCTTCAATGCATCCAACTAGCACTTTTTCTGTGAACCTCACCCTTTCTGTGAAGAAGGTCTTCCTTGTTGATCCTACGTCTACCTACCTCTAGTCTCATATCAGGAACCCTCACTTTTGAACAAGTATGAGATCATTTTTTTTATCTGACATCATAATATAAATAAATAAATAAACTTATGTGGCCTCTATGTGCCAATAGAAAATGTGTGGTGTGAAAATAGGGAGGATTTCTATGCTTGTAAAAATCTGACATTCTCGTTGGGAGGTTAATGGGGTATTTTGGTAAATTTTGCAATGGGAAAGTTCCAGAGAGAGAGGTCACCACAGGGTTGAGAAATGGCATGATGATTGACATCTGGTATAGACCTTGTTTGGGCATGGACTAAGGGGGAGTCTATAACCCAAGGCTCAGTGTGGTTCTGGGGCTTCTCCTGGGTAACTGAATGGAGTAAAAATGTAACTTTCACCCCCTCCCCAGGGTGTATATCAGGGGAAGTTAGGTATACAGGTGGGATACTCTCTCAAAAATGCCAAAAGACCTGGAGAAAGAAACAGCTTGTGATAAAATGAAGTGGAAGACAACCAGAGGAAAGGAAACTGTACTGGGAGCCAGCAAGACTGGAAGAAGAAATTGTGACTGGCCTGGAGCTCAGTGCAGAGCTGAGAAGATTTTATTCCCTAAAGAGTAGGGAGTGAGCCTTCCTAGAACCATTCCAGGGACTTTGTGAGTACTGGAAACTGGGAATAGAAACTAGAGGGAAGAGACTGTGTTTTGGGGCTTGGGTAGGTGGATGAATTGAAGGGGAGCAAAGAAGAAAACTATTGGGAGAAGTAGACTGAGACCTATTTTGTTTATTTACAAAGTGTTGCTGCTGAATTGAACTATGATTTGATTTTTCCTACTTTACCTCGCTGATTGTTCAAGTAAACTATTTTAAATTTTGCAGCACATCTGGTGTAGTGTGCTCTGAAGAGATGTGGGTGCTGTAAGAGTGCTTACAAACTATACTGTGATGGTGACATGTCAGAGGTCATTGGAAAAGACAAGTGAAGGCACGGCACCATATGATTCCCTATCCTGCGTTCACAGAGCCGGACGTGCATCCTGGTGTAGGCTCTCCAAGAAGGTAATGGAACCTACATGACATCCCGACGGCAAAGGGCTCCCCTTCTGCACATTATCAGTTCTAAACTGCACAACTAGGTGTAATATGGTGCATCTGTGTCAAGGTGGATGCAACCACCAAGATGAATGCTAGCTTGGAAGGAGCTGTGCGCATTATGGAATTGCACCAGGTAGCACAGGCGCTTTACCCAAGGCTGTAAGGGAAGACGTGCTACTTGAGCACTCTGATGTCTGCAGAAGTGTTGCCAACTGGCTCCAAATTTTCTGGACAGGTAGATCCCGTCCTGTTTTGGAACCCATTACATGCTGGGATTTCATCTGATTTCCCTATAGGTATTCCTAGCAAAACCAAAAATATTAAAACCCACATGCATGGGAGTAAAACCAGGGCAGGATCAACATGTCCAGTGAATCTGGATCTAGTTGGAAAACCTTGTCAGCAGTGGCTCTGAAACTGGTGATGTAGTGGTGTCAGCTGTGTCTTGCCACACCTATGTGACAGTAAGCATACCCAGTACAGGTGTTTCAATTCATATGCACACGTTTCTCAGCTATGCAATGAGGCAGTAAAATGAGAAATCTGTCAGTGAAACCTTAAACTTGCTACCTGTACGTTTAGGCTGTGCCTTTAAGCTTCTGAGCTCTTTGAGAATTTCTGTATTTCTAGAGCTGTATCTATCCATGCTCGAGGGCCAGCTGGGGTGGCATCATACTTGTGGCACTATCACATCCACATGTGAACGCTAGGATGGGGTCCACTGAGGAGGGCCAGAAAGCCACACACCACTAGCTGGGCCACAAACTCTCATGCCGCACATGCCTCTTACTGTCACTATCAAGCAGAACACAATATGCCAGCCACATGTATTTGATGAAATCTTTACTTTCAGAACTGTTTTTCATGTACAGTCTACTGCTCCATTGTCAAGATGAATCCTGAGTGGGCATACGTGTTTTCAGTTACACAATGATCTATACAGAGAAGCAGTGAGAGAAGGAAAGATGATAGCGAGGAGAGCAGCAGCTAACAGTCTACTGGCTGCCCTTCCCTGGAAGGGGGTGGGGTAGGTAAGGCCTATCAGGCAAAGTAGTGTTGTATAACATTTTGGTGAAGCTGGCTGCTATTCAGCATGGTGTCCTGGGCTCATGCAGGGACACATGGGAGAGCCGGGGGGAAATCTAGAACAATATCCATGGCATAGAGCGAGATTATGGAAGATACAGCAAAGCAGCATTATATTTGATACTTTGGGTGGGGCATACATTAAAGCTCCACCTGTCTTGTCCAAACAGCGATAATGACTTTTGAGAACTCCGAAGGTGTGTTCGATGACACAGCAGGTAGCACATAAGGCCTCATTGTACCTCGTCTCTGCCGGCATGTTGAGAATAGCAATGGGGGTGAGAAGCCAGGTCCTGCAACCATACCCAGACTCTCCTGTGGCAATGTCAGATTTAAACCATCAATCATAGCATTGTCACTTGCAGATCTGGCCGGCAAACCACTGCATCTTTTAAGACTGTATACGGTAGCCTATACCTTTCCTTGAGCCTGTTTTCTGCGGGTATTCAGGAAGCACCTTCAGACAGCTTTTTGATCTAAAAGGCAAATTTATTGATAGCAATACAAAGACAATATATAAGAAGAAACAAGGAAAAGAGGAAGTCGTTGTTTCCTGGAGACGCAGGTCAGTGGCAACTGGGCATCAAGCTTGCTTCTCAGCTCTGGACTGCCCGGGTTGAGACTTTTAAACTTATTTCATTGTCCAATAGAAATACATTGATGCACATCCTGGGTGTATTAATTTCAGTCAATATCCAATTATGAACGTAGCTTTATTGTCCAATCAGGTACCGTCTCTGGGGTGTTGCCATCTTCCGGTATTGAGCTTGCCAAAGCACATGGTTGTGGAATATGTTGCCAGCAGAATCAGGAAATACACATTCAGGCTTAAGGCCTATATACATTCCCCCCCCTTGAATCGTTTGGGAACGATTCACCAATGAAAGGCTGAGATTGTATTTCCTGGAATGAAATGGTCATAGCATCAATTTAGTATGACCCACCTTTTGGACTGTTAAAAATGGCTTCCATATTCCTTATGGTGTTGAGTCATTCTTTTTATATAACTCACATTCACAATCACAATCACAATTGTTCAGGCATACTCATTTTGTACTTTGTTTTATTGTCATTCAATCTCACATTCATTCTTCATTCAGGTATTGTTCTGGCCTTCTTCCAGTTGATCCAAGATTCTGTAATGTGGTCCTATTAGCAGCATATGAATCAATAGATCTACTTAATGATTGATTATTGATTATTGATTGTCAATGAATGGTTAGAATAGTTGAAGCAGTAATCCATCATTCTACTCAGGGTTAATGCCACTGTCTTAGGTTGCCCAGGGTACGCAATCCTAATGATTTGCTACCTGGTGCTTACCCGTCATCGTTAAGCATAACAGCCTGAGGAGGTAACATTGCTGCTGATAAATGAAAGGCCTCCTTTAATATGGTATAGGAGTTCATAGTTGTCTTCACAGTAATGCAGGATGATGTCGTAGGCCATTAAAATAACAAACTTCATTCATTCTCACAATTAACCATTGCAAACTCACTTAGAAATGTAAGCCACTTTAAACTGTGTTTCCCGTCAATTAAACCAAATTCTATGGAAATGCAATCTTTTCCCTTGGAAAATCTCATTCATTAGTTTCAGAAGGAGATTAGCTTCAGAAGGAGATGTTCATCATTAGACGTTGTCTAACTGCGGTGACTTGAGAGTAACTTGAGAGTATTTGAGACATAGCAGAAGCAATAGTTGGAATTAAATAATAGAAGCATAACCATGCTTGGGAGTACTAGTACTTATGTCTTGGCCTATCATACATTTGAACATTGTGGGAATATAAACAAATGCTTAAAATCTGAATTAGGAGTAGGATGTCGAAAGAGACATCCATATGGATGAGGGATAAGGAATCTCTGTAACCAATGGGATGGTATCTGCAAACTCTACTAAATGTGATGTTTAAGAATAGGGAAATCAAATGAATGTCATAATTCTGTCTTCAATCACCAAGAATAACTATATAAACATTTGGGACTACATTAAACCTCTAGAATCACTAGCCATGCATGTTCTCTTCAATTTGGGCATAGCTATAGCTGGTCTGTGCAGTCTATTCATATGAGCTGCCTAGGAACGGTGTGAAGGCTGAACTGACAAACTATGCTGCGGCACATTGCGCCGGTCTTTCACTGACACGCAGATGTCTGAACAAATCTGGACTAAAAAGGGCAGAGTATATCAACTGGAGATGAATATAACGTGGAAAGCAATAATGAAATCATAGATGGTAAGTCAAACCAGTTATCTATGGGACCTAGGGATGAATGATCATCTTAATTAATCATATAATGGATATGAGAGAACTGGGAATAGCAGCAAAACTTTAGTATTTTAAATTAATGTGGTGTGTAACATGTAGGTGTATGTAGATGTATGTAGATATCCAAATCATGGCATTTGCAGAATGGCATATGGGCTTGGAGTATATGGCAATCAATTATCAATGGCATTTGACAAAGCATATTGTGGTGTAATGTATAACAATTAGTCTTTGTGTAAAGAGCTGACAATAATTGGGAATGGATCTAATCTGATCAGGGCAATAAGATTCACACAATCATGAGAACTGCATTAATGTAGAGTACAACAACATAAAGGCAAAATATAATCAAGCAAGAGTAATAAAGTTCAGTGATGAGTGGAAGATGAATTCTGTGTTAAGGTCGAAACTTCCATAGAAGGGATGGGAAGAATGGAGTGAGTCCCATAAATGTTGTTTTCACGCTTTCAGTAAGGTGTAACAGCTTTTCATTCATCGCGGCCTAGTGAGAATATGTGCTTCTTTAATAGTTTCAGATACCTAATATGGTAAAGTAGCATAAAAGCAAATTAAGCATTTAAAGAAAAGTCATTTGTGGTAAGCTAAACCACAAATAACGAATATTTCAGACATTACATTAAACATATGTCACACTGGACTGACATACACTCATTCATCCAACAAATATACTTTCCTTGTCTTCATCACAGAGGACGAACAACAGATAACATATAATTTGAGCTCAAAATTCGTATCAAAAATGTATCAAAAGAAAAGTGGATCAAAAATCAAAAAATTCAAAAATGTGTATGAAAAATAAAAGTTTAGAATTCTGTCAAAAAGGTAGAAGTCCTATCGAAAAGGTAGAAGTCCTTGAAGACCTGAAAAGTAAATACTAGCATACAATTGAAATATCAAATTAACAAATATTGTACATATAGATTTCCAACCAATAATATTAAATAAATTTAATCAATAATGTTCTGAGCTTATAGTCAATGTGTCATATCAAAGAATTAAAATAATTAGAACTCAAATATCAAATAATTAATACTTAAATATGCTACATTTTAAACTAGGAACTATTTCTCCTTTTTTTTTTTCTCTTCCGTTCGTAGCACAGCTAGTGCTGGCAGAACAGATAAGCTGTACTCTGCAGGTTTGCAAGAGACAACTTCCCCTTTTTTTTCTAAAGATATTCTTTAGCTAAAATGTCCTTTCAAATTCATAATTCTCCTCTCAGAATCATAATTCAGCAGCTCAGACTCTAAATTCTAACACTAGTATATGTTCTTGTCAGTACTCAAGTCCAGTATTAAAGGAATTTGAAGTCAGTAACGTAATAAAGAATCAGTATGTAAAGTTGAGAGCAAAGGGGATTTATTTTGGTGGGAGGTGTATCTCGCTCCCCCCTTGATCCCTCTTATACCACAAATGTACAGTTTAAAGCAGAAAGGAAATAACATGTTGTAAGAGGAAGATATCGCATGCGCAAAGTGATCACCTTAATAAAAATGAATTTCAATGTGAATGCATTGAAAAGAGGAACTTAAACTTATAACTTAAAACTATATGGTACCGTTTAAAAATTAACTTACTTATACTAAAAATGCTTATACTACAATATACCTGCAAATGGTAACACAAATAAATCTTAATAGCTTGAACAATAAGACCAATAAATACATTAACATAGGAAGCCTAGCAATCTGTTATATCTGTTCACAAGCTTATTACTTTTAGAGCGTTAAACATCTGTGATGGCACTACAAAAGTTCTCAATCAGATAACAACTGACTGACCACATGCATCTGATCCCAGTGCACGGCTGCTGTCTTCTGTAATAGGGACAGCACGTAATTAGTCAGACAAAGTCTATAGAGACATATCTATTTATTTTTGGATTTTATATACCGGAGGATTTTATATACCGGGGGTTCCTGTATGCAACGCGTGTCACTCCGGCTTACGTGACAGACATCGGGAAGGCTGGCAAGGATTTACTGGTCTTATGTACGCAAATATCCTAGGTAAGCAAATTATTATTTTAGCTTCTTTGTCCTGAAATGAATATTGCAGTAAAGCAAGCAATAGCTATAAAAATAAGGCTCAGAATAAGGAGATCATCCTAAAGGATAGTCTTACTAAATGTGGTTCCATTTAAAACTGTGTTTCATATTAAGTTCACACTGTGTTCTGTCCAAGCTTCACTAAGGTGGCAATGTAAGGTCCTACGTACGCAGATACCTTCTCTGATAAGTGTGGACTCACTTTATCTGGGGACATGTATGTTGACTATTAAAGCCTGGCGTCATTGTGATGGAGGGGCGTATTGGCTCCGACTGCCACTGCTCCTCCAGTGATTAGGGTCAAATTGTGGTGGTGGTGGCCTATTGTCAGGTGGGGGTCTACTCGGTCCCCCCCTTGCAGCATATCTTCCTCTAATATTCCCTCTTGGGGACGAAAAGCTGTTGTTACGTCGATAATGGCAATCCCTACTATAATGACCATATTGTCCACACTGATAGCACTGTATGCCAAGATGATAATGACAATCTTTACTGTAATGGCCAGGTTTTCCACACTCATAACAATTTTTGGATAGACGACGTTGTGGTGTGGGCCAATCAGGGTGTGGTGTCTCCTCAGGAGATGCTGTAGGAATTAAATGGAAGTATCCTACTGCGGTCATCACCTTCTCCAAAGGTGGAGAGGGTCCTGTACTCTGCACTAGACATCTGGAGGCAGTGTCAGCAGTCCTAAAAAGGGGCGGTGATGTGAATTTCTTACTAATTTCTTCCTCTTTTTCTAAAAAGGCCTTTGTCATGACAAACCACCTATAAATTTGGACATGGTTTGCCAGTGTTCTTACATCTTGCCCATTAGATTTACAATACTTGTTTTCCAGAAATGTTATAAGCTGTACGAGCAAGGGCGTGTCAAAGGAGCCTCCTGCTGGCCATGCAAGGGAAGCATCCTTCTCTGCCCACGCTACCCACTTAGAATGGTATTTACGAATTAACTTCTCATTGGGTTTAAGCAGGGCAATGACTTTGTTCAGGGGACATGACTCACTAGCCTCTCCTACCATCTTGGGATCTCTCAATATTGCAGACCAAACTACGACACAAGTATTAATAATAAATTTCGTGTAGCCACTCCCTTATAAGAAAGAGTGGTTCAACCTTACCTTAATTGTAGTTTTCACCGTATCGTGAATTCACGCTTCCGGTGTGCTGTACTTCTTCAAATGCGAAGGTATTCACAGCGGGGTAGGGGGAGACAGCCTGCAGACAACTATCTAACTATCTAACTATTTATCTAACTATCTAACTAAAGACCTATCTACTCCTTTTCGTTCCGTTCGACTGGTTACCTGTTCCTACTTAAATTACTTGGGCTCCAGTGCGTTACCGCCAAAACAACCGGGATAGGGCCAAAAGGCAGCGTCAAGTCTGCCAATTGTTTTTGAACTTATTAGTACACTAACGGAAAAACCTATGACTCACTCGTATAAGACAAGTGTTTACTTACCTTTCCAGACTGTGTGGCCAGCTCCAAGCACGTATTCCTTGGAATGCTGGATCTGAAGGCTTCTTTTTTCTGCGGCACGTAATCCCGCTTGGGAATCCACCTGACTAGTTTCTACTCCGTCCCGGCACGTATCCCGGCAAAAGCCCGGAGCCCCAGGTGGTTATGTCGTAATATTCAACTTGGACTTATTGATTGGTACTGTACAAGATCTGCCAGATAGCAGTGCGCGCTAAGGTCTAGGAGATATTGGTGGAGAGATAATAAAAGTTAATGAACAGTTTTTTTTTCTTTTCTGTGAGAGTAAGACTTACTTCCTCAAAGTGGTTACTGAAGTGCTTCAGGTCTCAAAAATCTCAAAGTAGATTCAGGATGCTTCAGGGCGGTTTTCCACTCCCGATCAATGGCACCCTCACTTCCTTCGATGCTGGCAATGAGGTATCCCTGAAGGTGTGCTAGCCCGCGATACCCGCATCAGGCATTAGGCTTTCCTCCGTCTTCCTTCCGGCTCGAAGGACCATATGTTTTCTGCGGGTATTCAGGAAGCACCTTCAGACAGCTTTTTGATCTAAAAGGCAAATTTATTGATAGCAATACAAAGACAATATATAAGAAGAAACAAGGAAAAGAGGAAGTCGTTGTTTCCTGGAGACGCAGGTCAGTGGCAACTGGGCATCAAGCTTGCTTCTCAGCTCTGGACTGCCCGGGTTGAGACTTTTAAACTTATTTCATTGTCCAATAGAAATACATTGATGCACATCCTGGGTGTATTAATTTCAGTCAATATCCAATTATGAACGTAGCTTTATTGTCCAATCAGGTACCGTCTCTGGGGTGTTGCCATCTTCCGGTATTGAGCTTGCCAAAGCACATGGTTGTGGAATATGTTGCCAGCAGAATCAGGAAATACACATTCAGGCTTAAGGCCTATATACAAGCCTTAAAGTATAATTGGCCTAGCCTAAGTGCATACTACATAGTTGTGGGCCAGTATATGTGCAGGCTAATAGTAGGCAAAAATAGCTCAGATGTTCAGGACTACTACATCGCATATGGGTATTCCAACAATTGCGTGTCAGGCCCTAACAACAGAGCTAAGGCTACTGGTGGTAGCAAGCTGTCACCTTGAAGCAATACATAAAAGCTGCCACACCTGTGTTAGCTGCAAATAGAGTACCTAATGGTATGATTGTGATTTTCCCTGCTGGCTCAGCAGTATGCCCGCCATAGAAACTCATTCGTGAGCCCCAACACAGGGAATATGCCACACCACCAACATGCACAGGACACTGCTTCTGGTTTTGGTGTGTGAGGCTCAAGACAAGCTGTGGGTCACCCGGGATACTGAAAGTAAAATGTGTGGCCAAGCCACAAAGGCAGGCCACATGTGATCGTGCAGTGCCAGCAGTGTGTACAGTTCAGGCTTGTCATTAACCGGTGAGATTTATTTAGCTCCCAATGGGATGATAGGAACAGGGCCCTTTGTGACAATGAACACGTAGAAAGTGTATAATGCCTGCTATCACAAGATTTGCAGGCCTCTGCAGCATGGGGTGAAAAGGCAGGCCCTGGGCCAATGGCCTCCTGACGTAACTGTACAAGCCACTTGTCATGCCAGCAATGCTTTTCCTCCTCCCCAGCCACCACTTATTTGCATGCTGTTTGCCACAAACACATACAGGCCGATACAGTAAAAAATGCAGGTGTGCTCATCGGTTTTCGAACCCTTTGACAGCCATGGGTTAGGAAAACGGACACTGGTAAAACTGAGCATCCATTTGCTAACCGCTGACTGGTGGGCAGATTGTTTTGTACTTTTTGTTTTGTACATTTTTTTTTAAGATTTGGTTCCACCGACTTAATATCGCTAGATATTAAGTCAGAGGGTGTACAGAAAAGCAGTATATTCTGCTTTTCTGTACATTTTACTGGGTTGCTCAGAAATTAACGCCTGCCCTTGCGGCTTGGCCACACATTTTACTTTCAGTATCCCGGGGACTAACTAATAGCCTCATCAACATGCATCTGCATATGATGAGCGCTATTAGGTTTTTTGTTTTTGGTTTTTTTTTTTGGGGGGGGGGATTGGCCGCACATTTTCGAAGCCCTAAACCCCTTATTGTATAAGGGGTAGTTTACGCACGACGAAAACATGCAACCAATTAAAGGTTAAATGGTGCGCTCGGCCGAGCTCACCCTACTGTATTGGCCTGATAGCCTGAGATGAGATATAGAAAGAAACTTCTGTCTTACCTTCGAGCCAACTGTCACTGTACAGGCCATCCTCAAAATTGGCAAAGAGTCCCGATTGCCTAAGTATAATCGTGCATGCTGGGAACCTGGCCACTACGTTGAGGATGCGCATTCGAGCATCAAAGACCACTTGCACATTGGAGTGGAAGAGCTTCCTGTTGCAGTACATTTCCCTTTCGCAGGATGGAATGATGGCCACGTGAGTGCAGTCGATAGCTCCCAGAGCATTGGGAAAGTTTGTGAAGGCATAGAAGCCTCTCTTCAAGTCTGTCCTGTTTGATGAAATGCTATTGGTCAGAGACTGCTGTGATGCCCTGGTTCAGGCAGCATGAAAAAGTGGTTTGGGACATTACCCCTATGACCCCTACTGTCATTTGGAAGGAGCCGCTTGCCAGGAAATGCAGGGTGGCCAACAGTTTTGTGAGGCTGGGCACAGCGTGGGACCTTTCAGTGACCGGATCCAAATCCCCTCGGATTTCTTCATAAAATTCCTGGAGAGCTGAGGCAATACTTGCAAACCATATAGTCCTCTTGCATGCCCAGCAAGGATGATTGTGGAGGAAAGATATGATCCCTGAATATCCTGAGGTGTGGCCCCCTGCGTGTTAGGTGCTGCTCTGGGCTGTGACCCTGCGAGGCCCCTGGCTCTGCCTGCGGTGCAGATACTTCCCTAGGAGGGCTTGGATCTGGCCATGACTGTTCTTGAGGTTGTTGTTGTTGTTCCTCCGCTTGTTGTCTTCTGCGGTGAGCCTGCTGATGCATCCAGTATCCTGCAACAATTAAATTCGCCATAAACATTATGGTTTTAGGAAGGTCTACTAGGTAAGAACAAGTGTTTTATTGAGCCTGGAAAGCCTGTTAGGTGTGTCCGTCATACTTCCTCTTTTTATCACGTGCGATAAGCTCTGCAATAATAACACGATCCACAATATTGGCCACAATAAAAACGTTTTCCACCGTACCTCAAATAAAAAATGTGTAGTTATTTCCAGTTATAAATCCCACGATAGTATGCATTACTCTACGGTATGCAGTGCTAGCAGAATCTCATTTCCATTCACTGCACCCAAACTCCTCCCACTCGAATACTAATTTTGAATTTGCATACACAATTTGCAATGCTGTATTATTTATCACTCATGTTACGGCATTATCACGTGCGTTAGGGCCCTAACACGCGCAATAATGGCCTAACGCGAAATGATAAATGA
Source organism: Rhinatrema bivittatum (assembly GCF_901001135.1). NCBI lineage: Eukaryota > Metazoa > Chordata > Amphibia > Gymnophiona > Rhinatrematidae > Rhinatrema > Rhinatrema bivittatum. Next base: position 155,852,552 of record NC_042618.1, read on the forward strand.
CCCTCTAAGTGTGTACTCTCATAGAAAACTACACTCTAAAGTAAAACCAGGAGCAGAGACAAAGACAAAGTCATATAGTAAACAGAGACAACAGAAGGACTTACACCAAAGAAAGAGCATCAGGAAAAAGAGAGCACAGAACATAAACTAGACAGAGAGAGAAAGTAAGAAAAAGAAAAAGACTTTTAACTATACTTACCAGAGGAAAAGATCATATGTTGCACCCACAATACTCTCATAGGGATCTCTCTGTAAGACAAAAGACAACACAAAGACTCAATTCTTGATGGAAAGAAACACAGAGAAGGAGATAGGGAACAATTAAGAGAGTTAAGAGTGCATGCTTTTCTTATCTGAATATCACTCTGTATTGTTGAGAACCGAATCTTTGCATTGTAATTGCTGAAAAGAAAGAAAAATAGAAATTCATAGTTAATGGTTATTAATTCTTATGTAGTGCTGAATAAAATTGTTAAAACTGTAGCTCCAAAGGAGAGTTTATTTCTTTACAATATTCTTGTCTCCCCTCCATTCCCTGGGAGACAGTATTGGCTGGGTGGCATACCCCTTTCTCCTGTGGGAGACCCGGTTGGGAGAAAGGCATTAGTCTGAACACCCTGTGGGACACCATCGCAGGACTACAAATACACAACTACAACTACAAGTAACAACACTACCCTCGGTCATGACGATGAACCCCCTCCCCCACCCCCAGAGGTCATGGTTTACACACACATTAAAAAAAGTAGAAGAAAGCCAAGTAACAATCAGCATAGTTTAATAGTGAGGTGAAAGAGGCAATTAAGGGCAAAAGGGCATATTTCAAAAAATGGAAAGCAGACCCAGATGAGGAAGTGGCAAGATGGCAAGTTAGGTGCAAAAAAGTTATTAAACATGCTAAGAGAGAATTTGAAAGGAAGCTTGCCAAAGAGGTAAAAACAAGTAATTAAAACTTTAGCTAAATTACATTCAAAGTAAAAAGCCTGTGTGGGAGTCAGTTGGGCTGCAGAGTGACTGAGGGCTAAAATGGGTGTTCAGGGAGGATAAGGAAATAACAGGAAAACTACATTAATTCTTTGCCTCTGTCTCTTCTGAGTAGGGCGTTGGGGTCATATTCATACCAGAAACATTTTTTGATGATGATGAGCAACTAAACAAAATCACTGTCAGGCCGATACAGTACAGTAAGGGGTAATAGAGCGTCCAAAATGCGCGTCCAACCCCCCCGAGACTAATAGCGCCCGCAACATGCAAATGCATGTTGATGGCCCTATTAGTCATTCCCGCACGATACAGTAAGTAAAATATGCAGCCAAGCCGCACATTTTACTTTAAGAAATTAGCGCCTACCCAAAGGTAGGCGCTAATTTCTGCCTGGAAAGTGCACAGAAAAGCAGTAAAAACTGCTTTTCTGTGTACCCTCCGACTTAATATCATGGCGATATTAAGTCGGAGGTCCCAAAAATTAAAAAAAAAGTTAAAAATGAAAAAAATTTAAAATGGGCCCGCGGCTCGCAGGTTGAAAACCGGACGCTCAAAATTGAGCGTCGGCTGTCAAACTCGCTGACAGCCGCTGCTTCTGTCCAAAAAGAGGTGCTAGGGACGCGCTACTGTCCCTAGCACCTCTTTTTACTGCAGGCCCTAATTTAAATAAATTAACTTACTGAATCGCGCACATGGGAGAGTGTCCCGAGCCGAAAAATAAAAACCCACCCCGACCCTTTAAATTTAATTATTTAGAATCCCCCCCAAAACTTTTCTAAAGTACCTGGTGGTCCAGCGGGGGTCCCGGCAGCAATCTCCCACTCTTGGGCCGTCGGCTCCAGTAAAGAAAATGGCGCTGATGGCCCTTTGCCCTTATCATGTGACAGGGGCTATTGGTGCCATTGGCTGGCCACTGTCACATGGTAGGAGCCATTGTGATCTTGCAACCCCTGGGTTCACCAAGCCCACTCAATGTCTCCCTCAACCTCTCTGGCTTCATGGAGGAACAGAGCCTTGAGTGGGAGCCAACAAATTCTGCAGTACCTCAATCCAGCACACCATAGCACCAGCCTGAAGCACCATGCCTTCAGCAGGAGCAGCCCATAAGCCCCATGATGCCAATTTTGATGCCCAAGTTCCTGCACTCCACACCACCATCACAGCACCACCACCATACCCCTACCAGCCCCAGCACCAGGCCTGGAGCCAGCACTAAGAACATCCCTGCTACCAACAGAGGAGGAGTCCATCACATATGGGCAGAGCTAGTGTGCCTCAGGAGGGCTGTCAACAGGCAAAACCAGATCTTGTGAGAGCAGTCATTAACACACAGAATGTGACAACGCTGGCCACAGCTGTCAGCAGCATAACAAATATGCTGACACAGATCCTGCAAAGGATGCCCGAGCCGCCATCAGAGTCTTCTCCAGCATCAGTTGACTCCACACCCCAAAGGAGTCCCTGGGATGACAGATGCCCGAAGGGTAGGCCCCCAATAGCTGCTGCCACTGCATGCCAAATAAGAAAAGTTGTAACAACAATCCTGGGAGAGTCCCTCTACAGAGTTGTTGTGCCATCTAGATGAAAGAACCCTGCTCACCCCATCTTCACTAAAGAGTTGTTGTGTCATATAAATGGAACAAGCCTGTTGGGCCTGTCCTTACTACAGAGTAGTTGTGCTGTCTAGATGAAGAAGGCTGCTAGGTCTGTCCTCATTACAGAGTTGTGCCATCTAGATGGAAGAAGCCTGCTGGGCCCATCCTCACTACAGAGTTGTTGTGCCATCTAGATGAAAAAAGCCTGGTGGGCCTGTCCTCACTACAGAGTTCTTGTGCCAGCACACAGAAGGGATAGTCTATTGTCAGCCATTGTGGTGCTGCAGCCAAAATCTAAAGCCCTCTTCGATGTTCTGCCCATATTCTATCCTCCATGAAGCGGCCTCCAGTCACGGTCCAGCTGCTGCCTCTTCTCATCATGTCTAATCTTCTGTTCTGGATGCTGGTGTCTCACTTCATCTCAGCCCCTGTAGCTGCTGCCTCTATGCTGCTGGTTTCTCATCTCATCTCAGATCCTGTTGCTACTGCCTCCATGCTGCTGGTGTCTCATCTCCTCTCAGCTCATGTTGCTGCTGCCTTCATGATGCTGGGTCTCCTCCTGGGCCTCCTGCCTCCATTCTGCTGGGTCTCCTCCTGGTCCTGCTACCTCCATGCTGCTGGGTCTACTCCTGGTCCTGCTGCCTTCTTGTTGAACTCTGCTGCTTTGTCCCTTATGCTGTCCCCTTGAGGGCACACTTTCAACATGGACTGTCTGGGGCCTTTTCCTAGCATTTACATAGCAAGGCTGCTATCAGCTACAACAATAAACGTGTACTGTAGCTATTGGGGGTTGCCACTTCCACTTTCTGTATTCTTAGTTGTAATCATGATTGTGCCAAAAGGATAAGATACAAAGCCTGTATATGTAATGATGCCATTTCAAACAATGGGGCCGATGCAATAAATATGCGCAGAAAGCGGATGCTGAACAGTCAGTGCCCGCTTTCTTAACGTGCCCCAGGTGCCCCGAGGGGGGGGCACGTTAAGAAAGTGGGCGCATCCTTGCTAACGAGAACCCGATCGGCATTGGCGGTTTGCCGGTTAGGAAAACGGATGCCGAGTTTATCGGTATCGGTTTTCCTAAATGCTGCACAGCCAGGGCGTTCAGGAAACAGACGTTTGTCATTCGAGCGTCTGTTTCCTGCACCCAACTGCCAGTGTTTATTTTTTTCTATTTTTTAACTTTATTTAATTTTGTTTTTCCTCCTACTTTTAAAATAGCAACAATATTAAGCAGGAGGCAGTACAGAAAAACAGTTTTTTCTGCTTTTCTGTACTTTTTAAGGAGCGCTCACATTTTTTTTTATTTTTTTTTTGCATCTAGAGTGAATAATAGCCTCAGTCTCATGCATTTGCATGTGATTAGCGCTATTAGACTCCCTCCATGCATTGAATAGGCACTAATCCCCTTATTGCATTATGGGATTCATTAGCGCCTGTGCAACTTGCGTCCGACTGCGGGTTATACAGTATACTCGGCTGAGCGCACTGTATTGCATCAGCCCCAATGTATGCACAGATCTACACAGAATGTGCTGTGCATGTAATTTACAATGTTTTGTGCTATTTGCTATCTTGTCCTTGCAGAATATGATTTCTTAAGATATGCAATTTATTTCAAACAGTGGACTACATGTCTTTGCTAATAAAATAGTCACTGATTTGGAAAAGACACTGCCTGGTTGGCTCCTTTCATTGTATGGTTTTTGTGTTAACAATTCGCTAGAAAAAAGGTTTGCCCTCCACATGACCTTGCATGCTAGAATGCTCTTGCACATTCCAACTTGCCACATATCTAGCAGGCAAGATCATATAGCCTCAGGCATACAACTGAATGTTCAGTGTATGGTCCTAAGGAAGACAGCTAGAGCTAAAGAAGAAGCTCATTATTGGGGGCCTTCAGTATTGCCACTTGTTGCCTTCTTTACACTGCATACTCTTAGTTAACTCCTGCTTACATTAGGGATGTGAATCGTTTTTTGACGATTTAAAACAATCGTCAGATATATTTTAAATCGTCAAAACTCATTAGAGCTGCGATACAATAACAATTCCCCCGATTTATCATCAAAAAATCATAAATCGGAGGAGGGGGGAGGGCGGGAAAACCGGCACCCTAAAACCCACCCCGACCCTTTAAAATAAATCTCCCACCCTCCCGAAGCCCCCCAAAATGTTTTAAATTACCTGGGGTCCAGTGGGGGGGGGGGGGGGGTCCCGGCGCGATCTCCCACTCTCGGGCCACGGCTGCGTTAAAAGAAATGGCGCCGGTGGCCCTTTGCCCTTACCATATGACAGGGCAAAGGTAGCGCCGGCGCCATTTTGGTTCCTGTCACCCGACGTCACGAGTGCAGGAGATCGCTCCCGGACCCCCGCTGGATCCCAAGGGACTTTTGGCCAACTTGGGGGGACCTCCTGACCCCCACAAGACTTGCCAAAAGTCCAGCGGGGGTCCGGGAACGACCTCCTGCACGCGGGCCGTATTGCCAATATTCAAAATGGCGCCGGCGCTACTTTTGCCCTCACTATGTCGACATAGTGAGGGCAAAATGGCGCCGGCCGTATTGTCAATATTCAAAATGGCGCCGGCACCATTTTTGCCCTCACTATGTCGACATAGTGAGGGCAAAAGTAGCGCCGGCGCCATTTTGAATATTGGCAATACGGCCCGCGTGCAGGAGGTCGCTCCTGGACCCTCGCTGGACTTTGGGCAAGTCTTGTGGGGGTCAGGAGGCCCCCCAAAGCTGGCCAAAAGTCCCTGGGAGTCCAGTGGGGGTCCGGGAGCGATCTCCTGCACTCGTGACGTCGGGTGACAGGAACCAAAATGGCGCCGGCGCTACCTTTGCCCTGTCATATGGTAAGGGCAAAGGGCCACCGGCACCATTTCTTTTAACGCAGCCATGGCCCGAGAACGGGAGATCGCGCTGGGACCCCCCACTGGACCCCAGGTAATTTAAAACATTTTGGGGGGCTTTGGGAGGGTGGGGGATTTATTTTAAAGGGTCGGGGTGGGTTTTAGGGTGCCGGTTTTCCCGCCCTCTCCCGATTTACGATTTTTTACGATTTAAAAAAAAACCAAAAACCATGACGATCAGATTTCCCTCCGCCCCAGCCAAAATTGATCGTTAAGACGATCGATCACCCGATTCACATCCCTAGCTTACATGGTATGTGAGATGGACAGTAGCTAGCTGGCGCACATAGTATATTGTGTGCATTGAGAGCTTGTGTGGTGTTGAGGGGAAGCTAGAGGCATCATCACACAAGACTTGATCTTCGGACTTCTTACTTGTGTCATGACTCAAAGGCCATCTGTAACCAAACATTTTTAGCTTTCACACTAAACCAAATATGACATCCTCTTGCTGACTTTTGGCACAGAGTGTCAGCTAATGTGTGACAACTAGGGAGGAGGAGTGTCTTGTCCAGAATGCTCACAGACGAAGAGCAGAGGGCCTAGAGGGCTGCCCCTGCTGCTTGGGACCAGGCGACTTCCGCAGACTGACTGCCAGACCAGGTAAGAACAGATGTTTTCACTGGGGCAAGAAGGCCTGGTATGTGTGTCCGTTATCATTGCTCTGTTTGTCGAGTGCGATAATCGTTGTGATAATACCCGCCATCCGCGATTTTTTCACCATACTGAAAAAAAAAAGGTGTAGTTATTTGCGGCATTAAAACCCACAATAATGTGCATTACTCTATCGCACGCTGCGCTAGCAGATCCTCATTTCCATTTGCTCTGCCCTAACTCCTCCCACTCAAATACAAATGTTTAATTTGCATACGCATTTCGCAATGCGGTATTTATCGCACATATTATGGACTTATAACGCATGTTAAGACCCTAATGTGAGCGATAAGGCCATAGTGCGAAATGATAAATGACCCTGTTAGTCGGCTAAGTATGTTCAGGATAAAGATCTTGCCCTGGGACAGTGAAGAAACATCTCCTGAAAGGGAACAGGAGGTAACTGCCCCAAGGGGGCAGAGTACTGGAAGAGACAGAGGCTGTGAAGAGCTTCACCACTGGAAGCCCGCAGTCCCCCTGTGAGGAGCCTGTAGGGACCCAGGCCACTTAGACTTAGGTGGGCCTCACAGGATCTCCTGAGAGAATGAAAGTCTGACGTGCCCACGGACACAGGGGGAGCGCGATCGGGTTCGAAGTTGGAGGCTGGTTGGAACAAGGAGAACCAGAACTGAATTGGTGATGACAAGGCGAGGAACAGAGCCAGAATCTGGAGACAAGGTCAGGCAGGCAAAGATCAAGATCCAGAGGTCAATCTGAGGAATGGTCAGTAAGGCAGAGGTCATATACCGGAGATCAAACGAGGTCACAGGCAGGCCGAAGTCAGGAGGCAGGCAGCAGGCAGGTCAGCAAGTCAAGGAACCAGCTGAGGTCTTGAGGCAGGTGGCAGGCAGGCAGGTCAAGGAAGAAGCTGAGGTCTTGATGTAGGCGGCAGGCAGACAAGTCAAGGGACAGACTGAAGTCAGAAGGCAGGCAGTGAGCAGACTTGGTCGAAAACGGACTGAAGTCAGAAGGCAGGCAGCGAGCAGGCTTGGTCGAAAACAGGCAGAGGTCGAGGTCAAACAGCAAACAATAGGAAGAAGTTCCAGAAGTCCACAATTAGCAGGGAGCCCAGACAACCTTTGCAGGAAGCCAGTTGCAAAGACAAGCTCTGGTCGTCAGAGCTTGCCTTAAGTAGGCCTGTGAAGATGATGTCATCTGGGATAGCCCGGCAACTCTAGCATGCCCTTCTCTTGTTGCAGGAGGGTATGGAGGGCGTGAACCTCGTCCTCCTTGAAGGATAAGAGGGATAAAACCCTTCCACGGCTTGGTTATGTATCTTGATGAGGGTCTCATGTTCAGTCGTTCTCAGGACCTCCTTCCGAGGCGAACTAGAATTGGTCTGGGTCTCTTGAGTCCTACGGCAAGGACAGAGGTTGGTAAGGGCGGTAGCTACCGTTAGAGACTGAGGAGATTCAATCGAGTCTAAGCAGGATTTGGAGCATCGAGGTCCCTACTAGATGAGGTCAGCTGTGGTCCGGTCGAATTGAGGTTGATGTTTTTGCAGCCATGGAAGGCCCAAAATAACCGGGTTAACTGCTGTAGGAAGAACATAAAAGGAGATGAATTCCGAGTGGTCCTGCCCAACCCTCAACAGACGAGGTTGGGTAGCCCAAGTCACTATTCCGGGAAGGAAGTCCCCATGGACCGATGAGAGGCCAGAGGTAGAGTTAAGGGAGTAGTGGGAATCTGGTACTGCTCCACCAGACTCTGTTGAATAAAGTTGGCCCCTGCACCAGAGTCCACTAGGGCCTGAGTATTAAAGTTGATGGAGGGGGTCTCCACTGAAGTCGACAACAGGAGTAGCGGTGAGGTTGTAGTATGGCCAAGAGCTATTGACCCCGTGATCCCTTGACGTGCAGAAGATTCTCTTTTCACAGGACAGTGAAAGCACTGGTGACCCTGGTCTCCGCAGTAGAGGCAAAGGCTGCGCTGGCGACGGCGGGATTTCTCTTCTTCTGATATATGGGCACGATTGATTTGCATAGGTTCTTTGGTGTTGTCTGAGAGTAGGAGATGGTTCTCGATGGTGGAAAAAGAGACCCTCGAGCAGTCTTTCAAATTAGGTCGATTTTCTCGGACCTGCTCTTGAAGGCATCGATCTAACTTTCCCGTGAGGTCCATCAATCCTTCAAGGGACGTAGAGATCTCCCGTGTGGCGAGTTCATTTTTTAACAGGGGTGCCAGTCCTTCCAAGAAAATGGCATGTAGGCTATTCCCTTGCCAGTTGAGTTCTGTGGCTAGTGTACGGAACTCGATGGCGTAATCGGATAGGGAGCGGTTCCCTTGTTTCAATTGCAACAAGTTGGAGCCCATCGTGAGAAGTCTGCCAGACTCGTCAAAGACTTGTTTGAAAGTGGACATGAATTGCAGGAGGCTCGCCAGTAGTAGATCGGAACGTTCCCAGAGTGGAGAGGCCCAGCCCAGGGCCTTACTCTCCAGCAGAGACAAGATGAATGTTGTCTTGACAAAATCATTTGGAAAAAGGGCAGACTGCAAAGTGAAATGCATCTGGCATTGGTTTAGGAACCCACAACATTGTTTGGGATCACCTGAGTAGCAAGGTGGTATTGGTAAGGAGATGGGGGCCCATCCAGGATCAGGAGTGGGCGTAGGAGTCGTCAAAGAAGGTAGTGGAACATTTAACCGGTTCAGGAAGTCCTGGCGGGGAGCAAGTTAACTCACGTCCACTACCACTTGATCCAGCGTTGTCTGGAGTTTCTGAATGATCCCAGGATAAGAGTCCAGTCGGGCGTGTAGACGTTCTAGGGAGGAGGACAGAGTTTCAAGACATCGTTGTTGTTCCGGGACCTTAGAAGCCAGGCCCAGAATAGCCTGTAAGGCAGGAGACTCCGCCGAGTCCATGGCCTTTGTAACCTGTTGCGCTCGGGGGTGGACCTTTGTCCTGGGTCAGTGAAGGAACATCTTCTGAAAGGGAACAGGAGGTAACTGCCCCAGGGGGCAGAGCACTGGAGGAGACAGAGGCTGTGAAGACCTTCACCACTGGAAACCCAAGGTCCCCCTGGGAGGAGCCCGTAGAGACCGGGGCTGCTTGGACTTAGGTGGGCCACGCAGGGTCTCCTGAGAGAATGAAAGTCTGGCATGCCCACGGACACAGGGGGAGCGCGATCGGGTTCGAAGTTGGAGGCTGGTTGGAACAAGGAGAACCAGAACTGAATTGGTGATGACAAGGCGAGGAACAGAGCCAGAATCTGGAGACAAGGTCAGACAGGCAAAGATCAAGATCCAGAGGTCAATCTGAGGAATGGTCAGTAAGGCAGAGGTCAGATACCGGAGGTCAAACGAGGTCTCAGGCAGACCAAAGTCGGGAGGCAGGCAGCAGGTAGGTCAACAAGTCAAGGAACAAGCTGAGGTCTTGAGGCAGGCGGCAGGCAGGCAGGCAGGTCAAGGAACAAGCTGAGGTCTTGATACAGGTGGCAGGCAGGCAAGTCGAGGGACAAACTGGAATCAGAAGGCAGGCAGCAAGCAGGCTTGGTCGAAAATGGACTGAAGTCAGAACGCAGGCAGCGAGCAGGCTTGGTCGAAAAAAGGTAGAGGTTGAGGTCAAACAGCAGCCAAAAGGAAGAAGTTCCAGAAGTCCACAATTAGCAGGGAGCCCAGACAACCTATGGAGGAAGCCAGTTGCAAAGGCAAGCTCTGGTCGTCAGAGCTTGCCTTAAGTAGGCCTGTGAAGATGATGTCATCTAGGATGGCCCGGCAACCCTAGCACGCTGCGGCCCCTTTAAATCTCGGGGAGAGGCAGGCGTGCGCACGTGCGCTAGGGAAGTCCCCAGCAGGAAGGAACTTCGGCGGTGGCGGATAAGCCACGTGATCGGTCTCGGAGGTGGACTGCGACGGCGTCCCCGCCGTGCCGCGCAACCGATGGAGGTCGCCAGGAGCACAGGAAGGAGGTGTGGAGAACTGGCCACGGCACCTGTGGCCGGTCTTCGTAACATGATATGTATTTGTAATCATTAACCCCCAACCTTCTTCCAATTGAGCTATTGTCAGCATGTTGGAAAAAAAACACATATTTACATATTTATTTCAATTTTGTTTAAAGCACTTAAAAAATGTACACACATCATTCACTTATTTAAAACTTTATCTATCTGCTTACTATATAAATGTTAACAAATTGAGTGGTCCATATCTTCTGAACAGAACAAGAGAGTCTTTAGTTTTCAATAAATGTTACCAAACGACACATTGTGAATCAACCAAAAAACTTACTGCCCTCCTGATGAGGCCACGTTTCAGACTTCAGTCTTTCTTCAGGGAATGTCACTCATCATAAAACCACAATCGAAATTTGGTTTGCATATAATCTGATGCTCTCACTCTCTAGCGCCGCTCTTGCTCTCAACCGTGGATGTCATATTATCTTCTGACATTACTACTTTATATATCTGTTCAGGTAACTCGCACTCAACCAATGAATTTCAAAATAAAATAAAGCAGCGAGGAGAGTGGTGACGTCACCCGCTGCGATGGACGCCTGAGATCTGTGCTCTCCCCTCCATCGACGGCAATCTCCTCCCATCGCGGCGATTACCGACACAATCTTCACAAAAATTAGCGATTCTAGATCGCCAGAGTCAGGAGATGTCAGCCGCACGGAAAAAACCGGACCTTAATCGCTTTTCATTTGCGTCAGCATCCACAGCTGCGGCCCTTGCTTTAGCGGAAGAGGACAAAATGGCGCCGGCCCCCGAATCCACTGAAGCCCCGGAGCCACCAGGAGAGACCGGAGACCTGGAGGTTCCCACCAGGTTAGAATTTAAGACCTGGTTTCAGGAGCTTAGGGGGGACATGGCCCGCTTTCGGGAGGAACTGGGGTCCATGCTCACCGGAGTACAGAGGGACGTCCAGGAGCTGGGAAGGCGGGTGGATGAAACTGAATCGGGCCTGCAGGAAACGCAGACAGAAATGGAGCGGGTCCAGGACGAACAAGTGAAACTCAGGGAAGCGCAGGAGGAGTTGCAGAGGCATATTGAAGATTTGGAGAATAGAGCACGGAGGGTAAACCTCCGATTCCGAGGTATACCGGAGGGAGAAGAATTCAGAGACTGCACACAAGTGGTGCAAAATATTTGTTCTCAAATTCTGGACCCGGAGGGCACAGCAGAGCGGCCTCGGGAGGTGATACTCGAGCGGGCCCATAGGGCCTTTGGCAATCCACGTAATAATCTCCCAAAGGACATTGTGGTTTGTTTCCACAGTTTTTTGGTCAAGGAGCAAGTGGCCCAGGCAGCCAGAACATTGGGCACTATTATGTGGAAGGGCCACAAGATAGAGATTTTCCAGGACTTAGCTCTCTCTACAATTAAGAAGCGCAGAGCCTTCCGGGACGTTATCTCTATTCTCCGGTCTCATAATATAAAGTATCGTTGGCTGTTCCCGTTTGGATTACAATTTACCATCAGCGGGGTGGTCTCCAGAGTACATCAGGTTATGGAAGCTGAGGATATACTTCGTGCTGCGGGATTACCGGATCTGCCGCCTGAGGAATCTGGAGGACTGACCAGGGATGACAACAAGCGTGGGGGCCAGAGACCCAGATGGCAGCGAGTCGATACGGGCCGAGGACGACTGAGCCGCAGATCAGGGGGCAACAACTCGCTTGCGGACAATGGTTGAGCCTCTGGAGGCTCGCTTTGGACTTGCTCTTACATGGACCAGGATTCTCTTTCATATCCTGGCACAGGGGTTGGTGACTGGGCAGTCTGTTCTGTGGCTGTACTGGCACCTGCTGCCGCCTAGGCGGCACATATATCACTGTTGTGTTGGTTGTTCTAAGTTCAGCTGGTTATGGGATCTGTTTGAATCCATAGATCAAGTGGGGGAGATTTTAGACTAAATATTTTATAATAGGAGGGGGAAAGTATGGGATCTGGGGGAGGCGGGCGACGTCAGCTCTCTCATGGGAGTGAACCACGAAGTGGAGAGTGGTTGTATGATGGGCTGGGTGGAGGGGTGGGTGGGAGGGGGAGGGGAAACTGAAAAGGAGCGGTTGGGTTGGTCTAACCATTATTATTTCTGCACTCGGGGTTTATTGATCATGCTTCGGTTGCTTCGGCTACCCTTGGATGGAGGGGGGTTCGCTGTTAGCGGGATATTGCAGTCTTTGTTCCCATGGCTTCGGGGATGTTAAAAATTGTTTCACTGAATGTCAAGGGCCTCAACACTTATCATAAGCGTCAGATTTTCATACAGGATATGTCCTCCGCAAAGGCGGATATTATCTTTAGTCAGGAAACACATATTCGGAAACGACACGAAAGGCTACTTCCCACTAAGGGGTATCCGCAGGTTTTTCATGCGGCTGCCACAGTTCAACGTAAGTACACTGGGGTGGGAATATACTTTGCTAATTCCCTGGTTGCTGATATTATTTCGGTGATCAGAGACACGGAGGGCCGATATATTCTTCTGAAAGCTAAAATAAATGAAACGCTGTGTACTCTACTGAATGTATATGCCCCAAATACGGATCAAACCTTATTTTTTCACAAACTGTCCACGGTTCTCAGTGAGTGGGCTGAAGGGCACTTAATTGTGGGCGGAGATTTTAATATCACACGCTACCCCTATTTAGACAACACTGGGGGAGGGGGTGCGGGAAGTAGGGTTACTAGGCAAGCCTTAAAACACCTCATGGCTGATAGGGGTCTTGTGGATGTGTGGCGGCTACACAACCCTACGACCCGTAATTACACATTTTTTTCCGCCCCACATAAGTCCTACTCCCGGATAGACTATTTCCTTGTGGATAAGGCTCTTGTGGGGCTCATCAGGGACGCGGACATAGGAACTATCTCGTGGTCGGACCATGCACCTATTTGGCTACGGCTCTCGATGGGCAATCCCCAATCGGGCGTTAAATTTTGGAGGTTGAACGATAGATTACTGGATGATAAGCCCTTTGTGGAATCCGTGAAGGTTAAGATAATTCAATTTCTAGAGGATAATGATAATGGGGAGGTTACTCCGGTGGTGCTTTGGGACAGTTTGAAAGCTTATGTGAGAGGTCTCTTCATTGCCAGGGCATCATACGTAAAAAAGGAGAGAGCACAGGAACGTCTTCTGTTAATGGATACGTTATCTAGGCTAGAGTTGCGGCATAAGCGCACTCTTGATCCCGGCATTCTAGGGAAACTTGCGGAGGCCAGGTGTGCGCTTCAGGCTATGGACGCAGACGTGATAGCGTTTCAATTGCAGAGGCTGCGGCAACGCTATTTTGAGTGGGGAAACAAGGCGGGGAGGCAATTGGCTAGGAAGTTAAAGGAGCAAGCTTCACAATCACAGATCATTAAGATTAAAGATCCCCAGGGCCAATATGTTTATTCCCCAAAGGAGATTGGAAGCTGTTTTAACCAGTTTTATCGCACATTGTATGATGTGGAGCGGTTGAGCTCTCCTGAGGAGATTGCTCACTTCCTTCAGAGTCTGTCACTTCCTATCCTTTCGGAAGATCAACGGCGACCACTCAATGAGGAGATTAGGGAGGGGGAGGTGTCGTTGATCATCAAAGATCTCAAATTGGGGAAGGCTCCCGGGCTGGACGGTTTCACCGGGAAATTTTACAAAACCTTTAGCTCAGAAATATTGCCCCCACTGGTGTCCATGTACAATGCTCTGCGCACGGATGGGTGTCTATCCCCTGTATCCAATACGGCGGGGATCACGATCCTGGCTAAGCCAGGCAGAGATCATACGCTTTGTGGCTCCTATCGCCCAATCTCGCTAATTAATGTTGATCTGAAAATTTTAGCGAGAGCATTAGCTATCCGGCTTGGGAGGGTGGCTCCTGGGCTGGTGCATGGCGACCAGTCTGGGTTTATTCCAGGGCGCTTAGCATCGGACAATGTGCGTCGAGTCATTGAATTGATGTGGTGGGCCCAATCTAAAGGTGTACCAGCTGTATTGTTAACTATCGACGCGGAAAAGGCGTTCGATCGAGTACACTGGCCTTACTTGTTTCAGGTTCTAGAAGCTATGGGACTGGGGGACTCTTTTGTCACCTGGATTCACAAACTGTACGACAATCCCCAAGCCAGAATCAAAATTAATGGTGCATACTCGGAACCCTTTGGGGTCAGGAGGGGCACACGTCAAGGATGCCCTTTGTCACCCTTGTTGTTTGCCCTCTCCTTGGAGCCCCTTGCAGAGAGAATTCGCTGTCATCCAGCTATTCATGGAATCAAAATTAATGATGTGTCCTATAAGATTACGCTCTTTGCCGATGACTTATTATTTACTGTGTCTCAGCCGGAGGCGTCCTTGCCTTTGTTGCTGGAGGAAATGCGACAATTTGGCAGGTTGTCTGGTTTCAAAATCAACGCAGACAAATCTGAACTGTTAAATGTCTCGCTTCCTGCAGATCAGTATGCCCTGGTGGGCAGCACAGTGCCTTTCCGCCTTGCGAAGCACTCAATTAAATATTTGGGAGTCAAAATTGGACCTCATCTGGCTGATCTTTACAGTTTAAATTATGATCCTTTGATTCTAAATATTCAGCAGGATTTAGCCCGGTGGGATAGGTCAGACCTTACGTGGTTTGGCAGGGTGGCGGCAGTGAAGATGAATGTCTTGCCGAGATTGTGCTATATGTTCCAAACCTTGCCTGTAGCGATTCCGGAAGGGGCCATGAGAATCTGGCAACGGAAGCTTTTCCAGTTCATATGGAAAAGGAAACCTCCAAGGGTGTCACGTCATATTTTATATAAAGATAAGCCACGAGGGGGTCTTAATATCCCCAACCTTTACTGGTATTACTCAGCCATCATGCTGGGAGTGATCATCAGTTGGCACCTTAAGGGCAGTGCTAAGTCATGGGTGGTCATTGAGCAGGCGGGCTCAGAGCCTATTCCGTTGGCCTCTAGGGTATGGTGCCGTGCTATGGGGAAGGGCGTATCTCACTCACTCACCCCATTCACCCAAGCAGTTCTGCGGCATTGGGCAAAATGGAAGGAGCGTCTGGTGGGGGACAAGAGTATTTATCATATGACTACCTTTTTGATGCACCCCCGTTTCACTCCAGGCCAGGACGCAGCATTTATCCGGCGGTGGAGGCTCCTGGGGATCACTACTGTAGAGCAATTCTTTCAGGGCTCTCAGTTGATCCCGGCTGTAGATTTGCAGAATGCCCATGTACTGACTCCCAAAGATTTGTATGCCTACCGGCAAATTATCCATTTTTTACGCTCCGAAGGTGCTCCAGCGGCATTGCTTATGGGCAAGACTATGTTTGAATCATTTTGTTCACGGAGCGGGCCATTACCTAAGCCTATCTCTCGTCTGTATATGCTTCTTAATAGTGGTCCTAGATCTAAGGCGAGCTATCAGTTAAGCTGGGAGGAGGATCTAGGGCAAACCCTATCCGACTCGGACTGGGACCAATGTTATATGACTATGGGACGGAGCTCTATCTCTGCAACCATTAAGGAGAATGGCTACAAGTTAATGTATAGATGGTACATGGCTCCTGTACGGTTACACCGCATACGCTTCCTAACGAGCGATGGCTGCTGGCGTCAGTGTGGGGAGCAGGGCACATTCTACCACATGTGGTGGGTCTGCAAGGAGGTTCAAGTTTTATGGGCTGCAGTGCTTCAGTTCTCAACTCAGATTTTGGGGGTGGACATACCACTTGATCCTAAGGGTTGCCTATTAGGCTTGGTCGGGGGAGTTGGGAGTGAGAAGCAGAGGAGGTTGGCCTTGCAAATATTTGTGGCCACCCGATGCGAAATTGCATTTCGGTGGAAGGCTGACAGGGCGCCAACTTTTGCTCATGTCTTGGCACGTTTAGACAGAGTTTTTCAGATGGAATATCTTACTGCTGTGCAACATGACCGGGTCAATAAATTTTCTGCAATATGGGAACCTTACCGAGTGTGGAAGAAAGCACAATGACAAACCTTTACTGCATTTAGTTGAGCTCGTATGTTTAGGGACGGGGGGAGGGGGGGGGGTTGGGAGGGGATGGGTGAACTGCGGGAGAAAAAAAAAAAAAAAAGGGCTCATTCTTACGCTGTTTGTTAAGTTTCATGGATGACAGGACATTATGTGTTAATCATATAGTTTATTTGTGCCTAGGGAAATAACTAGGATCGTATTGATAGGATCTGAGACCTGATTTATATTATTTTATTTTGTTTTTGATCTTGTACCTAGAGCACTACACGGAATGTACCTGTACATGTTTGTTTTCAATATGCGCGTTACCTTTGCTGTATGTTTGATGAGCATAAATAAACAATTTCAAAAAAAAAATAAAGCAGCGAATCATAACAGGGAGGAGATTTCAGTCCGTAGACTTATGTGGGGAAATGCCTTTTTGCACAAAAAGGAGTTACCCTGCTTTCATAATAACGCTGTCAGACCAAGTTCTTCATTCATACCCCTGGGAGACTGTATGCTTAGGATGTAAATCCAAAAAGCTTTACAATAATTTAATTGTGAAAGAGTATCACCTTCACGGATAGTGCTTTGTATATGTTCAATGATTGTCCATTTTAAATGTGTAAAACTGTGATCGTATTCTATTGGTGCAGATCTTTTTTTTTGTCTTCAAATGGAATTTATGTTCATTCAACCGCAAGTGAATAGAACACATTGTACACCCTTGTTTATTGAGCATAGGCATTGCAATAAGAAGCCAATATTCAGCCGCTGTCTCGCTGAACAAGTTAGCCAGATAAACTTATCTGGGAAACTTGGCTGAGATATTCAACAGCTCAACTCCACTGCTGAATATGCTCAGCTAATTAAAGGACAGCCAAGTAGCTGTCCTAGATTTATCCAACTAATTAATCTGGATAAGGCTGAATATTGGCACTTATCTGGCTAACGTAGGCCTGGATTCTCTAAGGTCGCAGACCTTAGAGAATCCAAAGGTAACAGGGGGTGGGGGGCGAAGTGGGGGGCGGTCCTGGGATAGCCAGAAGCGATCGCTGCCAGCTTTCGCACCGAATAACTACACCATAAAAGGTGTAGTTGTTCGGCGCAAAACTGGCGGCGATAAGGAATCTTACCTTCCGCCGCCAGCGATGTGTCCGCAGCGTCGGCCCTGGTGCTGCCCCAACTCCTCCTCTTCCAGGGCCGACTGCCCCGACTCTGCCCCGAGCTAGCTATCACATGCAAAAAGTCCCTTTTCGCATGCAATAGCGTTAGAGAATGACCCCCTTAGCCAGATAGTAGCTCCACCTTGGAACTACTCTGCCCTGCCCTAGATATTCCCGACCCAGATTTCACTTATCCAGCAAACTATTTAGCTGGATAAACAGCTGGTTAAGCGGTGGCCACTGAGCATGGACGAATTTTCAGACACAACCACTTAACTGGATAAGGGCTTCATTTACTAAGCATTTTTCCCCACAGACACAGAATGGGAGAAAAGCCTTAGAAAATCAGGCCCTAAATTGGAACTTAACTGGCTATTTGGCACTGAATATCAACCTCAACATCTTTTCTAAGATGTCTTTTTCCCTATTGTAATAAATCTGGAAACTTGTCCCTTTCTTCTGAGCACTCTCAAGCAAATTAGGAAAGAAGTAAACCATTCTATATTAGGCCTGACTAGTTTTGATAAAATAACTTTTTAAAAATATTTAACTTGCCTTTTATATTTGAGGCTCATCCACTCCATTTTTACCCCATTTTATACCTTGCCTTACAGTCCTGCTTTTCTCAGGAAAATTAAAACTATAAATCCCTGGAAGCAATAGGTATATATATTGTAAAAAAATACATTTATGTTTTTATTTTTCATTTTATTTTACGTTTTATGTTTTCCTATGTTCACATTTTTTGTTTTTTCATTCCTATTTGTTTTCGGCAAATAGTGCACACAGCACAATTTGCAACTCTGCACACTATTTGCCAAAAAACAAATCGGAACAACATATTGTGAGTTTTGGGGATTGAATTCATTTTATTTGATATGAAACAAAAAAGGGCTCATTTGTCCCATTTTCTATTTTCATTTCAAATGAATGCGCATCACTAGCAAGCAATAGGGTAAAATCTGGACAGAATTGGCCTGTCCTGAATAGATAGAGTTGGTAGTTGGTGACCTTGCTAGGGCTATCTTTTATTCCTTGCACCACTAAGAGGATCTCAGATTTTGTGATGAAGATTTCAAAGCCAAATTATTGTCTTAAAATGTGCATTTCTTGTAATTATTTCAAGAACAGACCTTTAAGATATGTGCAGCAGACTGGAGTGACATTCTTTTCCATTACAATTCTGGGAAAAAATACATACATTAGTGGGCAAGGAACACAATATGTTCTGTACCTATAATTACTTTGTTAAATTATCAAAGCAGACTTCCTGCCAGATATTCTTAAAAAATTAATTAAATCTGTTCTGCGTATTACTTTGGGTTTTAATTTATTTTAAAATTAGAGACTAAAGACTATTCAAAATCAAGCTATGGTTTGGAAGGTTGCAATCCCATTGGATGAGAATTAGTGTGTATTTTATAACAATTTCTTTAAGGTCTCATTACATTATAGAAGCTAAAATAAATTATAGCGGCAAACTTCTTCTTCTGCTGACCTGTAACATTGATAGCTTAATGGGCATTCTCCAGCTGGGACACTAATGCAGAAGAGAATTAGTGGTTTCTGATGAGAAATAGAACAAAACATATTTGATGATTTGTAATAAAATACTGCAACTTAGCACCAAATTAGAGAGATGAATAGACTTATGAGAGGCAGGCATAATGTGTGTATATACACTATGAGGATAACTTTCAAACCTATTTGTGTTACTGGATTTGCACGCATAAGTGGACGCGCAGAGATTTATCCTAGTATTTTATAAAGCGTGCAGCGAGTCGCTGCACAGTTTTATAAAATACTGCATAGTTCAGCAATGAAAGTCTTGTATGTATCAGTATGCTTGACTATTTGCATTTCAGTGAAAGCATATACTTTCTCTACCTGTTTTTTAAAGATAAGAGCATCAATTTTAAGCATGAAAAAAATAACTTGTATGTATAAAACTCTGATTAATATGCAAAGGCAGGTTAATTTTAAAATATGCGGGCATACTGGAAATCACCAGCTCATCCAGTCCATCTCCAGTCGACGGAGATCCTCCTGGCACTTCACCATGAACTCCCTCCAGTCCTCCCACCCAAAAATAGCAGAGGACAAGCCTGATATCAAGTTCTCTAGATAATTAGCAGGTGTAAAATTGCATTAATAAGTTGCCTCATGTAATGTAAATTTCTGATAAAATAACTTCTGCACACACTTCTTGGCCCTGGCCCAGAATGCCCCAGACTGCCCCTTTTCTATGCAGGTATATGTGCATTTGAAACCAAAAATATGTGCGTAGCGTTCTTTCAATGTTTATAAATTAGCTTCTATATCGCAGTGATATATGGGTTGTGCATTTTAATGATCTATTCCTGTTGTGTATCACACTGTTATATTTTAATTTGTATTCTAAAAGATTTTATAGTTAGTCATTTTTTTCTAAATTTTGGGGGCTCTTCTTTGTCTATAACATTTCGGAGGTATGGCCATGGCCTGTGAGCAAGCATAAAAATTACTTTTCTGGGGTAACTGTCCATAACTTCATATATTTCTGAAAAAGTATCTTTGGTTTGCAGGCAGATCTCTTTGTAGGGCTCTGCTCCAGACTTGTGTCTTCATTTTTTTGGCTGCAACTGCACTCTGTTTTGGTCTTCAATTTAAGAAACCCCCAGGTGACTTACAGCAAATGGAGGACAGGGAACCACAAACATGCAAGAAGCAGCAGAGACAGTAGAAACAAGAAACAGTGACTACATAAACAAAAAAAGAAACGGATCAACAAAGAGGTACAGGGTTTGGAGAGATGGAAGATATCAAGAGATTGGCAAAGTGACAAGGAGGACCAGCACAGGACAAAGGCAGAGAGAGAAACAAAGTGATGGAGAGCAGGAAAGAAAAGAAGCAGTGCAGAAAAGGAAAATGTATGACCAGTGAGGACGGAGCAGCTGAGAAGGAAAAGTGGGAAGCAGCAAAGAGAGGCTAGAAAGTGGGGGAGATCAGGTCAGAGAGCAGCAAAAAAAAAAAAAAGGCAAAGGGAGATCAGATACCAGAAAGGAGCAGTTAAGAGGAGAGTGAGGTGGGGGGGGGGGGGGGGACGACACAATATGAAGCAGCTGAAGAGTAGCATGTAAGGGTGCCCAAGGGGGCTCAAAATATATAACAAAGCTATCGAGAAACTCTGCTGTTACTGAAAATTAAATCCACAGATGTTACAGGCTTGGTCAGTAAGCGTGGAGGAGCAGTGTGAAGCAAGGTCTAGGGCAAGGTCTAATTTGTTCTTGGTTCACTGTCATCCGAATATACCACACTTGGTCTTAATAGACTAATGCTCTACTGAGGTCAATGTCAGGGGCAGGAATGTCAAGGTCTGCTGCCCCCATGCATCATACAGATACAGACTCACAGCTATTAATATCTCACTTTCTCTGACCTTTGCCGGGGCAGCGGGAAAGCAGACACCGGATCAGCTGCAATGGAGGGGACAAAAGGAAATGTGGAAGAAAGAAGCTGAGCTCTTCAGCTGATAAAATAACCCAGCATTTTCTTTTAAAATGCAGCAGCAAAAAAAAAAAACAACCCAACAACCCGGTGTTGCACTGGGGGTAAGATGAGAGCCTGGCACTGTTAGATGTCCTTTTAGCAGCAAATGTAAGGACCTGAAAGAAGAAAATAAACAAAACCTGTATGGCTGCTCTGGCAGATTTCTGGATCTCGATCTCACCCGGAGCCTGGAAATCTGGAAAAGCAGCTCAGAGTGAAACATTATCTTTCTTTGGGAGAAACAAGGGGCAAAAAAAAAAAAGCTTTCCCTTCCCCAGAAGGCTTAATTGCTACCAGAGACAAACAGACAGACAGACAGACAGATACACTCTTTCTTAGAAATGTTGGCAGCATACAAATCACTTGTTTTCTTTATTTTTTTTCCCTCATCATTAGAAAGGATAAAGTCAGCATCTGTCCCTATCTGAAGTTTCTTCTATAATTTTATTATTCTGTTTTCTATTTAATTTATTGGACCATATATACAGATAGATAAGATTGCACCCTTTACAATTATTTTTGTTTCCCACTGTAGATAATATATATATATTCCTGTAGCTCTCAAGCCATCTATACTATGGCATTAAGCTGATTATCCCTACCTGCCTATCCTTTTCTACATTATTTAATTCTCTTTCTCTTTCCCTCTAGTTCAACATCTACATTTCTGTAGTACAATAAGCAAAATGTGACTAGATTAAACATTTAAACATTTCTCTATGCATGGTTTTGTAGCATAGCAGGATATTAGCACCAACTACATTTGTCACCTAGCTTGTAATACGATATTAGTTCTATCACCAGAATTAGTGTTAATATTATTTTGCAGAATTGTAGGAGCACTTATTTAACTTCTTTTTCCTCTGGAGTCTTCATATCCTCAGCTTTTATTTGTTAGAAAAATATATATATACAGCAAGTATTCAGTGAAGAAAGGAGACAACACCCTCTTTGGAGAGGATGCAGCAAAAAGATTGATAATACATTCAACATATTAACAGTTACAGTTTTTGGCTTGGAGTGCCAGTAGGTAATAAGCAGACAAAACACAAGAACATTAAGGTGGCGCCCATATGAATCCAAGTTGTCTACAGTACTTCATTTTATTACAGAGCTCGGGATTAGAATTTCATTCGTGGCCTGCTCTAGTGCACCATATTTGCAGTAACAAGCATTCAGCAGTCCCCTTAATCCCCATTCCGGCCCCAACCTAACCACCCTGTCAAAATAAAACAAATCCAGGGAAGGCAGGAAAAATATTACGAGCTACAATCTGCTACTGAATAGGGCTTCCATTCCCATATCCTCTCCCTGCTCCCTGCTTATGCATTGAAAGCAGATCAGAGCCAGAAATTAAAATCAATAATTTGAATAGCTGCAACAGTAACACAGCAATCACAGGGGAAGGGGATCTTTCTACATCTTAGGCAACCTTTCATCCACAACTTTAAGTGAGCCTTTAAATCAATGGTCCTTTAAGCGCTAGACAAGGCTATAGAAATTGTCACAGTGAAAGTCAAAAGACAATAAAGGCACAGCCCAGAATTATGCATGTCTATAGGATTAAACCCGGTGTATTGTTTCATCATTTCTGTTTTATTCTCTGTCACTACCTAAAATAAAAACTAGCATGCAAGAAATAGCCTAGACCTCCATAGCCTTAAAGTGTTATATGCTGGAAATTACTGGGTCAATTAATTGATAAATTATCTGCAATTAAATATCAATCTCTTCGTGTAAAAGCACAATTTTTTTTTTTTTTAGAATTTCCAGATAGATTGTTGAGAATAACATTTAGTAAAGTGGAAAGAGCAAATACATGGCTTGCTTCAAAATTGGTGAAATCATTTCTCCAAGCCTTTACAGTTCGTTCCTCTACTTTCCAGAGAATTTGGAAGCGACAAAGGAGCCTGCCTACGCCTAGCCCCCTCGTTAATCCCTTTCTGGGAGAACTGTTACAATGGGCCGCGGCATACGTTTTGCACAGGAACAAAATAAACAGATGAACGAACATAACCCCCTCCCCCAACCCTAGCATTTAGTGAAATAGGGAAATCTGGCCAAGGACAGCTCGACAAGCTGCC
This sequence comes from Rhinatrema bivittatum, assembly GCF_901001135.1. Lineage (NCBI taxonomy): Eukaryota > Metazoa > Chordata > Amphibia > Gymnophiona > Rhinatrematidae > Rhinatrema > Rhinatrema bivittatum. Next base: position 155,875,374 of record NC_042618.1, read on the forward strand.
CAGAGATTGATTTTAGGGATCCTGTGCATGCAAGAAAACAAACAGCAGTAAACCCCACCCCCCCCGCCCGAAACTCCTTCCTCTCCCGCCCAGCGCCCCTCTCCCCTCCCCCCCCCCCCCCCCGTGTTTTGTTTCAAACTCCCGCCACAGATGACGTCGCTTCGCATCTCCTGCCCGCCTTTTCTGCCATTAGTACAATGACTGCAAGAGAAGGGCTGAGCATATTCTCGGAGCTCTGAGCTTTGCAATGCAGACAACAACCAAAAAAAAAAAAAAAAAACCAACCTGCTCCCCAACTTGATACTGCAGTGCTATGCTGTAACCCAGCTATTTTTAATATTTCCTTTAACTGATTTGTAAGTGAATTGTGCTTAGGTGGTGTCAGAACTTTCCTGTCAGCTACTTCGGTGGCAAAGAGATAGCTTGCTGAATTATTCATGGAAGACAATTTTCTCCTAGTTACTGAGTCATCAATCATGGTTGCCTAAAGAGCCTTGAATTGGCCAGCCAAGCTGTATTCACAGGTAGTGTGATTTGGGAAGGGGAGGGGGTGGGGGATAGCAGCCACATTCAGACTGACAAGTCAGGTAGCACTAAAGTAACAGAAGGTATTTCCTTTACAGACTGCTAATGAGGCACCCAAAACGCCAAGGATCTGGTTTCCAATACCCCCACTTCCTTTTCATGTTCTATTTTGTGTGTGTGTGTATGTCCCCCTCTTTTTTTTCCCCCCCCAAATATCACTCAGAACTGTAGCCATGAGCTTGGTTTTTGCCAAACAAAGGTGCAGTTGGATGAAAAACCAATGTAAATATTTGCACATTTTTGCTGGCAGAAATCCTACACTGAAAAGAAGCTCTTGAAAAGGGAAAAGTGATTTGATACATGATTGCATGCATTTACCCATGTAATTGAAATAATGAGAGATGATTGCTTTGAGCTAATAGTCATAAGTTACTGGTCTTTTTGTTTAATCCAACCATCAGCTGTCAAGAGACTCACAGGAGCATTCGGGAGATGCACCAAGGATATCATTTGCATCACCTCAGACTGTAATTTGGTTGTTTTTTTCAGAGCTGATACAAGCGTCAGATTCTATACAAATCTCCCTGGAGCATAAGAGCTCCAGTGTTGTTTTGATAGGAGTAAAGAGAAAAGGAACATGTATAACCTTGCTCCAAGCAACTTAAATACTCTCAGGATCATAAATAAAATAAAAGCAGACTTTTTCTCTCTCTCTCTCCCCTTTGGCAGACTTTCATACTGTTGTTAAAATAAAATAAAATAAAATAAGCCTGTATCTCAGTCAGCTTTATACTTGTTGGGAGAGGGAGGAAAATAATTTTTGAGGGCAGTTTTCAAATGTACATACATCTGAGCTCATTGTGCTTATTGTTGGGGATGACAGATACCTTTGTGGCATATTATACATCATGTATTAATTCCCCAAGCCCTACCTATTGTATTCATACCAGCTGTCTCTGACTGTTCAACCGACACAAGAAAACAGGCAGAAACAATAGTGCAGCGATGAGTCATAATTTTGATAGTCTTGCTTAATAAGGAGGTGTGAAAAATGTTTTCTAAATATTGTAGCTCTGCTGTTGTCTATATGTGATTATAATGTTTATGCAAGCAACACAAAACAATGCGTACACAATCAACATCTGGCTACGGAGGGCTCTCTATAGAAAGCTCCTATGACGGTTTGTTGAATATTCCTCACAAAGAAATTAGGGTCTCTTTAACTACATATGGAATAAATTACAACTTGATAAATGTTTGAGGCAAACCCAGTGAAGTATGTGACATTTCTGGATGTGCTTCGTATTTATGTGTTATTAAGAGTGGATGTGATGTTGCCATATTTTTCTATTCTCTGTCAAGGTTGCCTACTATCTGTGTGTAATAACTTAACATGGATAGATGATAATTTTCCCCACAGGAGAGCACTGGGAATCAATGAGATCGTGTATGAGTACCGTTGCAAAGCCTTACCTCCCCTGATGGTCAACCTATATATCACTTACTCCATACCTAGGCCATATCAATAGGTCAACCGCTGTGAAATTAAAACATTTTCAATTAAAAAAAAATGTTTTAGAGCAATACTATAGAATTCCATGCAGAGGTAAAGCCAACGCTGTGCTGCCAATTTCTTATCCAGGGACTCACGCTTGCTCTGCTGCGCTTGGTGAGCCACTTCGCGTTGTTAAAATAATTTTAACAAGAGAATCACAGAAGCTCCCCCCCCCTACCCCCCACCTGAGCATATCACCAGAAGTCTAGTTGAGAATTTTACAGCTGTTATATAGCCCGATGCCGTTTGAGAAACACTGTTCATGCAAATTCTGTTACATATATTTTATATTAATTCAGAAGGAAATATTTTTTATTTATATGGATAGAAATAAATACAATCAGTTTCAGTGATAGCCAGCTAGCTCCAGATCTCCTTGGACAGGCTGAGCCAGTTCTGGTTTTGGAGACAGTGCATCTAAATGGAGTTGTGGTTTCACGTTTTCAAAAAAAAAAAAAAAAGCAGGCCTGTAAAACAGTGGGTCCAACAGGAGGTGGGTAGAACCTGGACTGGCTCAGTCTGATAATGATAAGGGGGCATAATAAAAGATCTAAAAGGGATTTTCAGGGAGATTTTTAAAGACTGTTCCTTTATTAAAAGTAATTTATAGATCCTTTTTTCATGAATCTCCTCAAGGTATATATATATAACACAAGAGTTAAACTGTAGTGAAACATACATGCTTTAATTGCAGTCTTTGTATATATTTTATTAGCACCAAGTGAGGTACTTTTATCATCATTATTATTATTACTACTACTATTATTAATCATTTGTATAGCATATACCAGATATATACAATGTGGTGAAGAGACATATGTGAGAAATTTTCAGAACCGTGTATTCTGATGTAAAGTTTACAGGCACTATGCACTCCTTAAAGGGAAAGTACTTGCAGAGATTTGCATCTCCTTTTTCTGCACCTCTTTTCCCCCTCGAAAACAAGATACTTAATTTTGAAATGCAAAGCTAGGCCCATAGTTTCACTCCAGGCATTAACCCATTCCTGGGAATAGCACCACCCAGTGTGGGTAAAAGTCCACGCATTGTGGAACAACGTGCCTAGTCCGCATATAGGCTGGTCAATTTTCTAATAGCCCTTTTACCCTATTTACATGAGTTTAAACCCTTGCTGGGATACATTAAAAAAGAGCTAGCCCACACTGGGTTTTTGAGCCTCACTCTAATCTCTTTGGGTTCAGCATTTACAATGAAAGTTAAACAGATGGTGTAGTGGACATGCTGGACAGCGAAAAGTCCAATTCCTTACTATCTCCTCTGTGCTCATCTGATTGCATCCCTAAAGTAATAAATTCTTCTCTTCCTTTCACTGGCGGACTCCAACTTCGAACCCATGCCCTTAAATCAAGTAATAAAGTCTCATGCAAAGGTTATCTTCAAAAAAATCCAATAACTTTTATTCTTTTGGGGCTATCAACAGCTCACACAGTAATAACAAAATCATTAAAAGGATGAATCCTAGCAAATCACACAGCAGAGATGATCAGCAGAAATATCAAACATACTTATTCATTTCTTTTTCCTCTAGTAACACTCTTTTCAGATCATAATTAGAATATTAAGCATCATAAGTACCAGTGGCTTAGTCCTTCTTCAAACAAGTTCTTATCAGAACTCATCTCCTTTTACAGGATCATCTCTCAACTGAACAGCACAGCAATCTTCCTGAAGCTCCTACAAGAGTACTGTGGCCCATAAATCCCCCTGGGTGCACAGACAATGCCTAGAAGCCCAGTGCTGTTACTCATGAGCCCACAGTGGCCTATTTTTGCTGGGCTGGATATGCCAGCAGACCCTTCCGGAATCACTCCTCCAAGTCTCCAACCCAAATCCCAGACTAGAAATCTCTCACTTCCAATCTGAGCATAACTTGATATTGAAGAGCCAGGAACCATAGAGGTCCTCTCTCTCTCACATTTACTTAGAGGAGGTCACTAAGAAACAATGCCATGTATTTTTGCAAAAGGTCAAAATCTCATATTAATCTAAGGTTGAGGTCAAGTAACAAAATCCTAGAATCAAGAAAAGGACAAATATCTGTTGGCATGGACCAGATTTAGGGCCTGAATGACATAGGTAAATGACTTGAAAATTGCCCTCTCCTTAGACAGTTCTTGCTCCTTGGATCTTACAAACTAGTCAGGACAGACAAAAAATACAACAAAAATAAATAAGAGGCTTTGAGTTAAAACACTGAAGCCATGATTGGGAAGAACTAAACCTGGTGGGTTATAACTGGAATTAATTTATGGTAATAAGAGTAAATTTACATAGGTTTATAGCAGGTTAAGACAAATGAAGCAAACTGAATGGTTCTCACACCACAAAAGTGCGACTAAAACATCTTATGTGCCTCATGATGTTGCGTCCGTCAGTCGCAGATGGCTGTGACTGCTCTGCCTTACCTCTTTTCTTCCCTTTTCCTCCTCCTTGGGCAAGATAGCTGCCTCCGGTGCCAAGTGCCGAAACCCTCAGCGTCTCCAACTCAGCATGGGCGTCCCAGTCCGCCATGCTCTTTCCCGTGGCCTCTTGGGCGTGCGCGCACACGTTGCCTATGCTCAAATACACGTCATGGCGGGAACCTCGAGGTCGTCTCCACTGCATGACGTTGATACCTCCAGGTATTTAAAGCCTTCCCTACACTACCATCATTGAGTCAGTAAGGACTTCGGTTTAAGCTACTCTGACTGCTCTAAGCTGCTCGCTTAGACACCTCACTACCCTTAGGGGATCTTGCTCCTTATGAAGCTCTAGGCACCCGCTCCTCGGGGGCCTCTCGCTTCCAACCACCCATTGGAGTTTCTACTAACTAGACAACTGCTCTTCGGGGTCTCTCTCTCTCTCTATTTATTTCAGGATCTTCTAGACTTGCTTCTCGAGGGCCTACCAGTCTGTGTATCCTGCACCACGGACCTTCGGTCCCACCATCATCATTTCCAGGAAGACGTCGCACTATGCTCCTGTGAGTACCTCTATGATCCAGTGCTCCAACTCCACCCACCAGGCTCGGCCTTGCCCGCACTGCGGGTTCCTAGCTATCTAGAACACCTGGGTGAGACTTCTACATCTGAGACTGTCCGAATGTATTGGCACCTTGCGGACTTCAGTGCCTTTTCTTCCTGCCTCATACCATCTATCTACAGCAGTACAATAAAGCTTTCCACCTACAAGCGTCTGCTCTCTGAGGTTAGCCTATCGCTGTGGTTCCCCATGGGCCCCTCCCCGTGGGAGGAGTCATCTCCACTGCGACTAAGGGTCCACACTATGCCACAAACACAACACATGGGAACTAAATTCCTTCTACCTGACACATATTTTGTATCTGCTACTTCTCACTTCTAGGCAATCTTCACCCGCTCTCTCCAAATCTCTTCTCATTCTCTTCCTAAATCATCCTTTGTCAGAACCACTAAGGGATAGATTTTAAAAACATACATGCGTGCAGCATGTTCATGCGCTACCCGGCGTGTGCACATGGACACACAATTTTATAACATGCACAGGCCGGCACATGCATGTTATAAAATCTGGGGTGGCACACACAAGGGAGGATTGAAAAATGCAATTATGCGCGTTGACGAGATTGGGCCTCCCCCAGTTCTCTCCCAGTCCGCTCCAATTAAGGAGCGGACTGGGAGGGAACTTTTCTACCCCCCTACCTACCCTCCCTCACTCTTCCCCTCTCCTCTCCGACCCTTTAGAAGGCCCTACTTTTTTTTCCCCCTTGTTTTAGAAAATACGCCAGCACCTGAGTTGGTGTAAGTTGCGCATGCCGGCAGCGTGCCGGCGTGCGATCCCCCAGCACAGCAGCAAATAGCTGCTGTACAGTCCACTTCCAGCTTCTCGCCACCCTGCCCACTGGATCTCCCCTCCCCGCCCCCAGACCAACCCTTTTCTTCGGCCCTGCTCTTGTGCGTGTAACAAGGGTTACGTGCATGGCTGGTCCCCGGCCCAGCCATGCGCATAACCCCCATTTTTTACTGCGTCGGCCATTTAAAATCGGGCCATAAGGTTCTGACATCGGGATGTCAAGCACTATAACATTATACAGGTGTGTATATATATATATATATATATATATATATATATATATATATATACGTGTGTGTGTGTGTATTTGGGCCTGCTGTGGCTGCAGGAATAGTTCAGGAATATAATAAGACTGGACCAATTTAGTTATGGTGCAGATGTTTATTTTCAGTGCTTCAAAGATACAAGAATCAAGATAGCTCACTTTGTGACAGGCAGGCACAACTAACAGGTAAACAGCCACTGTCTGAGTGTATCGTGATTTTCTACCAGCTCCAGCTGGGGACTCCTCAAGCTCTCTAGGCCTGGGGTGTTATAGCAGGGTGGAGGAAACTTCTCTTCACCCAGAATCCCTTGTGACCTTCTGCCTTAATGAGACCTGGGTTAAAAACCTGAACCGGGCACCTCAAGGCAGAGTGAGATTTATTGATATACTTCGTCACTATATATATTTATATCGATTAGAGATGAGCTTCGTTTTTTACTACTGGGTCGTTTTTTGAGTTGGACGCTTCGGGATAAAGTTCGTTTTTCCTCAGTCAGTTTTTTTGACAAACGAACAAAAAACTAAGAGGGAAAAACGAAACCGGCCCAAAAAACGACGCGAGAAAACAAAGCTAAAAAAACCCCACCCCAAGCATTAAAACTTACTATAAAACATTAAATACAACCCCCCCCCCCCCCACCATCCTGATCCCTCCCCAAGACTTACCAGCATCTCTGGTGGTCCAGCAGAATCCTGCGAGCGATTTGTCCCTCTGTGCCCGGCGTGCCTGCCTCACTCAAAATGGTGCCGATAGCCTCTGACCTACTATGTCACAGGGCTTACCGGTGCCATTGGTCAGCCCCTGTCACATGCCACCTTGTGCTCTTACCAAGCTGGCCAAAAGTCCCTGGGGGTCCAGCGGGGGTCCGGGAGCGATCTCGTCATCGGATGCCAGTAATCAAAATGGCGCCGATAGCCTTTGCCCATACTACGTCACAGGGGCTACCGGTGCCATTGGTCAGCCCCTGTCACATGGCCATCAGCGCCATCTTGTGCTCCTACCATGTGACAGAGGCTGACCAATGGCACCGGTAGCCCCTGTGACATAGCAGGTCAGAGGCTATCAGCGCCATTTTGAGCGAGGCAGGCACGCCGGGCACGGAGGGACAAATCGCTCGCAGGACCCCGCTGGACCACCAGGGATGTTAGTAAGTCTTGGGGAGGGATCGGGAAAGTGGTGAGGGGGGTTGTATTATAGTTAATTGTAATGCTTGGGGTGGTTTTTAATTTAAAAAAATAAAATGTGCCCGTCCCCCTGTACAAACCCGAAAAACGGATTTTCCACGAAGTTCGGGGAAAATCCGTTTCGAGGTTTGGGGCCCCTGACCCACGACGAATTAGGCAATTTCGTTGAAATTGCCTAATTCGTGATAAACGATTGCATATCTCTATTATCGATATATATGTCCCTCAACAAATATACAATTAGCATTGAACCATTATTCCAAAGGTTACAAAATAGATTTTATTGACTTCATTAAACTTCATTAAACTTGTATATTGTCCTCTCTTCTATATGGTCAACAATTTTTGTTGCGCTCGGGGGTGGACCTTTGGCCTGGGGCAAGGGTGGAATGGCTCCTGAAAGGAAACAGGAGGTAACTGGCCCCAGGGGAAGGAGCACTGAAAGAGACAGAGGCTAGGTAGAGCTTCACCACTGGAAGCCCTAGGTTCCCCCGGGAGGAGCCCATAGGGACCCGGGTCGCTTGGACTTAGGTGGGCCTCGCAGGGTCTCCTGGGAGAGTGATAGTCCAGCGTGCCCACAGACAGAGAAGGAGCACGGTCAGGATCGAGCTGGAGCAAGGAGAACCAGAACAGAGTTGGTGACAACAAGGCGAGGAACAGAGCCAGAATCTGGAAGCGTGGTCAGGCAGGCGAAAGATCAATGTCCATAGATCAGTCCAAGGAGTGGTCACCGAAGCAAGGGTCAGATACCGGAGGTCAGATGTAGTCAGAGGCAAGCAGAGGTCCTTGAGGCAGGTGGCAGACAGACGAGTAGATCAGGAACAGGCTGGGTCTTGAGGCAGGTGGCAGGCAGATGAGTCAGGAACTAGCAAGGGTCGTAGACAGGCAGCAGGTAGGCAGACAGGTCAAGAACAAGCCGAGGTCAGTACCAGAAGTCAGTCCAAGGGTACTACCTGGGAAGGCAGATAGATGAACACAGGAACAGACAGGACTTAGGATCGAGGATACAGGAACAGGTCAGGAACGGAACTGGAACAGAAGGATCCTGGAACGAGACTAGGAACAAGCAGGAACAAACGCAAAGGCAATCTAGCAGAGTACTAACCCGATTGCCATGGCAAGGAAGTGCAGTCAGGAACTTCCTTATATCGTAGCTCATTCAGGGCGCGCTGCGGAACCCAGTCCTGCCCATGGCCCTACAAGTCTCGGGACAGTCTGCACGCACGTGTATGGGCATGGCTAGCATGGAGGAAGATGCCGAACCTCAGCGTGAGGCCTGGCGCACAGTGGAAGGCCGGCGTCCGACTCTGCAGACCGCCGGGGCCTAGCTGGACTAGCAACCACCGCGAGGGAGGTCGTCCTGGGACTCGCTGAGGAACTATGCAGGTGAGCAGTCCCATGTGCGGGACGGCCGCAGGTGGTGCACGTAACAGTACCCCCCCTTCTAGGCCTCCTCCTACGCAGCCGTGGTTTCTCAGGATACATTCTATGGAAAGTCTTCAAAAGATCCTTATCGAGAATATTTTGAGATGGTTCCCACGAATTCTCCTCAGCCCCATAGCCCTCCCAGGCTAAGAGGTATTCCCACTTGCCTTGGCATCGTCGAACATTGAGGACTTCTCTTACCTGGAGAGATGTGTCTGGTTCTGCAGAGACATGCGGAGCAGGAGGGTCTTTATGAGAGAGTCAGGAGAGAACCAATGGCTTCAACAGGGACACGTGAAACTTGTGGATACCCAATGAACGAGGTAACTGCGGTGGATAGGAAACAGCTCCTACTCTTCTGATTATTGGAAATGGTCCTATGTATTTAGGAGCCAGGCGGTGCGAGGATAGTCTTACGTGGATGTGTCGAGCACTCAATCATATCTTCTGGCCTGGACAAAAGAGTGGAGTAGGTCATCTATGAAGATCAGAGGAGCGCTTGGCGCATTCTGCAGCTTGTGCCAGTCGCTCCCTTACTCAGGTCCACACGTGGCGAATGGTTTGAGCCATGGATTGAGCTGCTGGAGATGGAACCGTCAAAGGTACAGGAAGAGGCAGCCGGGGCTGCCTTCCGAAGACTACTGCAAATGGAGATGTGTCAGTGGCTGCTGCGACATGAGAGTTATGCGACAGCTCGGCCCAAGGGAGGAGCTCAGACAAATTGTCTTGTAGATCATTAACGTAGGAACGTAGAAGAACTGGATGGCCCACGCCATTTTTAAAGATGGCGCCAGCCGTCCATCGCTCCTACTATGTGACAGGGGCCGGCCAATGGCACGGATACCCTGACACATACTAAGGGCAAAGGGCCATCGGCGCCATTTTCTTTACTGGCAGCCGATGGCCCGAGAGTGAGAGAAGGCTCCTGGGACCCCCACTGGACCACCAGGTACTTAAAAGATTTTGGGGGGAGGGGGGGTTGGAGGGGTCCGGAGGGTAGGGGTATATTAAAGAACTAATTTTAAAGGGTTGGGCTGTGTTTTTGGGTTATCGGCTCGGCACAGCCGATAAAAAAAAACCAATGATTGGACTGCGGGAAAAATAATTTCCCGATAGTCCACGAATCCAAAACCGGAACCGATTCCGGTTCCGATTCACATCTCTAGTTTATAGTATCTTGCTACATATACCAACACAAATAAGCAAATAGAGAGGGTAGATAAAAACATAAAATAGCCACTCAAAATTGAGAAAATAATACTTAAAAAATAAGAAAGCTAAAATTTTAAACAATGCAAAATGTGAAGACAGATGTCATACATATGCTATACATCTTAGTCCCATGAAAATGTGCACACGTTTGGATCCTACTGCTGGACTGTCCAGATGAATAATAACTTACTATCAGGCCGATACAGTAAGGGCGCGTAAGAAAAAGTGCGGCAGTGCCGGGTGCCCGCTCGTTTGTCGCGCGCACAGTTCGGATCACATACTGCTCGATACAGTATTTAAATGGCATGCAAATGCAAGCCGCGTCCAAAGCACATCCATGAAGCGTCCATGAAGTGCAATCCATTTTACTGTATAGGCGCTATACAGCACCTATACAGTATCCTCGGTGCGCTGGTACCTGTCATTTCAAATGACATTTGAAATGACAGGTACCAGGAAGTGGATGGTTCTCCTACGCTCGGGTATCGGGGATTGCCAGTCCTCTCTCCCCTCCTCCCGAAGCAAGGTGCAGGGCGAAAATCGACTCAACATGTTATTAAAGCAAATAGAAATTGTAACAAAAGTAAACTTACTGCATGCTTCCAGTAGCCCCAGTCCTCTCTCCCCTCCTCCCGAGGCGCCCACCGCAGCTCCCCTGCCTCCCGGGGGCAGCCGGCGGCAAAAGCGGCTTCCAGCAGCCCCGCCGGCGAAGGTGCATGAATGCACGTTCAATTTGGGCGCTCAAGCAGCGAAGGCGCATGAGCGCACACCGTGACCTCGGACGTCCATCCGGGCGTCCAGGAGACTGATGAGAGGGAAGTGCTACTTTGGTACCAGAAACCCTGCCCCAAAGTCTGGGACAGTCCAGAGCAGAGAGACGCCTCTTCAGCCAGCCAGTACCCGGAATCAGTAAGAAAGCCTGTCCCTTGAGATGATCCCTGAGATCTCCAGCCAGTGACGGCTCCAGAGGAAAATAGAATCTATTGATAGTAAGTTTGCTATCAGTCTTAAAGTATATTATGCAGGCTAAGGTTACTGCCCTGGCATGTTTAAAGCCACTAATGATGTAGATCTGTCTTTAGTCTAAACTGGTGCTTAGTAGCAAGGATGTGAGAGATATGTACTGTTTATCTTTTTCTAGAAGCTACGCCTGCGAAGAGTGACAAATAAAAGTCTAATACTCTGGATAAGACACGTTGTCATTCCTGAAAGATTATATTGTGTTTGGGTATAGGAGGTAGTGGGGAAGAACTATCTGTAGAATTGCTGTCCCAATAGGTGTTGGGGAGAGGGATACGATACAAAGTGCACAGAAGCAGACAGGCTCCCTAACCCCTAATCTCGTATACTGTAATATATAGGTGCATATTTTTTTTTTAGTTGTTAGAGAAAGTATATGTGTTCCTGAACACCACACAGTTTCTAAAATACTAGCTTAAATCTTCACATTTCCACTTAAGCACACAAATGGTGCAATGTAGACAATTTTGAAAGTTCAGCTGTAAGCATATGTGATCGTAGGTAAATTCAAAGGGATTTCTACACTAATTTTAGACTGTGTCAATCCTTTGGTGATGGTACAAGCTTCTTTTTTGTTTGTTATTCCTGAATAAACTCTGAAAAAAGAGTAATTCATTGTGAGTTATGCTATATGTTTATTTAAATATACCTGCAAAAATGCACACTCAAGGATCAGATTGTGTTTTGTTGTAGAAAGATACAATTTTATAGCTGTTGAAGACAGCCAAGTCCATCTTCCTATATTCACTATTCAGCATTATTGCATACTATAATTGTTTTCTGACTTTGTCTTCACTTCTCCAAAGCTAAGGATGTTTTGCAGTTGTCTCGTTGCTTTTTGAATTCCAATATCTTACATCTTCCACCACCTCCACTGCGAGTCTCTGCCATGTATCTTTTCCTATCTTTTCTCCCTTGCTTTGCCAGGTCAGTGAGGTTCTATGCCTTCTGTTTGGTGGTTCATCGCAGATTTATTATGAGTTTCTATGCTGCTTTACCTATTGTTTGGAATGTACCTTTGTAATTATTTTGTAATGTTTAATCTGTGTTCTGTATTTTTAGATATTTTCTTGATTGTAGTTTGCTGATTTTATTATGTGTGTTTATTGTTATCTGCTAAGTTTTTCAGATTAGCGGACTACAAACTTCTTCAATAAATAAATAATAAAATAATTAAATAAATGTATCTTCCACCCTGCCTAGGAAGAAAACTTCTTTACATAACTGCTAAATATAAGTAGGGACTGTCCATTATGGTGGTAATTTTATAATAGGTTGCAAAAATTTGTGGGCTGTTATATACCCAAGTTACACCATTTTCCAAAGTGAACTTACACACTGAAGTCCACTGTGAAAATTATCCTGGCAAAACCACGCACACACAATTGCATCTGTTTATTGGTGCACATAGTTTTGTCAAGAGAATTTTCACACTTAAAAGTGAATTTTAAAAGTGATATGCCTGCCAAAACAGCCGATGGATGTGTATTTATTGCTTAATCACAGCCACCTAATTTTATAAACCAGCCACTTATGCACACAAAAACAAATGCATGAATATTTCCCATTGGGAAAAAAGGACCAGAATGTGGGTGGGGTATGGGCATTCCAGGGTGGGGCCAAGAGATACGCACATCTCCAGGTCCATTTCAGTGCAACTTTACTTAAGAACATAAGAACATAAGAAATTGCCATGCTGGGTTAGACCAAGGGTCCATCAAGCCCAGCATCCTGTTTCCAACAGAGGCCAAACCAGGCCACAAGAACCTGGCAATTACTCAAACACCAAGAAGATTCCATGCTACTGATGCAATTAATAGCAGTGGCTATTCGCTAAGTCAATTTTATTAATAGCAGTTAATGGACGTCTCCTCCAAGAACTTATCCAAACCTTTTTTGAACCCAGCTACACTAACTGCACTAACCATATCCTCTGGCAACAAATTCCAGAGCTCAATTGTGCATTGAGTGAAAAAGAATTTTCTCCAATTAGTCTTAAATGTGCTACCTGCTAACTTCATGGAATATCCTCTAGTCCTTCTATTATCTGAAAGTGTAAATAACTGATTCACTTCTACTCGTTCAAGACCTCTCATGATCTTAAAGACCTTTATCATATCCCCCCTCAGCCGTCTCTTCTCCAAACTGAAGAGCCCTAACCTCTTCAGCTTTTCCTCATAGTGGAGCTGTTCCATCCCCTTTATCATTTTGGTTGCCCTTCTCTGTACCTTCTCCATCGCAACTATATCTTTTTTGAGATGCGGCAACCAGAATTGTACACAGTATTCACGGTGTGGTCTCACCATGGAGCAATACAGAGGCATTATGACATTTTCTGTTTTATTCCAGATGGAACTACCGTAATAAGTCCTTGTCGAGGATGTTACGGGCAGGTTCCCACGAGTTATCCTTAGGTTCACAACCCTCCCAGGCCAACAAATACTCCCAGCATCGTTGGTGGAAACGTACATCCAAGATTCCACGTACTTGATACATAATGTCATCTGGGACTGAAGGATCTGATGGTTCAGGAGCCCGGGAGTGGTATCTGGACAGGACAAGAGGCTTCAGCAAGGACACATGGAACACGTCATGTATGCGCATAGAGGAGATTAGGTGTAGCCGGTACGAGACTGCTCCCACTCGTTCGGCGACTCGGAAAGGCCCACAAAATCTCAGGGCTAGTCTTCAAGACGGGATTCGTAGCTGTAAATTCTTAGTACTAAGCCAGATGCGGTCTCCTGGAAGGAAGATAGGTGCTGGCTGACGATGCCTATCCACCCATTTCTTGGTGGACTGGGCAGCTTTACGGAGCTTTCCCTGGATAGAGGTCCTTAGGGAAAGGAGCTGGCAGGCTGAAAGTTGCACTGCCGGGAGTGCACTAGGTTCAGGCGAAGGCAAGGGCGGTCAAAGTTGCTTCCCATAGACAACAAGGAAAGGTGAACTTCCAGTAGCGGCATGCGAATGATTATTATACGAGAACTCTGCCCATGGGAGTAACTTGGTCCAATTATCTTGTCGTTCATTCATGAACAAACGGAGGAAAGTCTTTAGGGTTCGGTTAGTCCGTTCTGTTTGACCATTACTCTGGGGATGGAATGCAGACGAAAGACTAAGTTGCACACCGAAGCATTTGCAAAGTGCTTTCCAATACCGAGCAGTAAACTGTGGTCCTTGGTCTGAGACTATATCTTGCGGAAGACCGTGAAGTCTGAAGATATGTTAAGCGAAGAGATTGGCTAAGTCAGGTGCAGAAGGTAACTTTGGCAAGGGGACAAAGTGCGCCATCTTAGAGAATCGGTCGACGGTCACCCAAATGACCGAATTGCCTTCAGAGACGGGAAGGTTCACGACAAAGTCGGTGGAAATGTGTGTCCAAGGTTCCACCGGGATGGGTAATGGGTGTAACAGGCCTCTGGGTCTCCCGACGAGTGGCTTCTGTATGGCGCAGGTAGGGCAAGATCCCACAAAAGCTTGGACATCCTGTCTCACCGTCGGGCACCAGGAGAATCGATTCAACAGGTCTAAGGTCCCTTTACAGCCAAAATGGCCCCCAGTGAGGCAATCATGGGCCCAAGTGAGGACGGCTCTCCGGGAGCGACGTGGAACAACGGTCTTTCCTTGAGAGGACACCGAGGTTGCTGCAAGGCTCACTTTCATGGGATCCAAGATGTACTGGGGAGTGTCAGGAGTCTCTTTGACCTCCATGGAGCGCGAAAGCGCATCAGCTCGAACATTCTTAGAGTCAGGTCGGTAGCGTAGAGTAAAGTCAAACCGATCAAAAAACAGCGACCACCGGGCTTGTCTTGAGTTCAGGCATTGGGCTTGCTTCAAAAATGCTAAGTTTTTGTGGTCGGTGTAAATCGTAACCGGGTGGTTGGCCCCCCTCCAACCATTGTCTCCATTCTTCCAGGGCAAGTTTCATGGCTAGCAACTCTTTATCACTAACACAGTAGTTGCTTTCTGCTGGCGAGAATTTCTTCAAGAAGTATGAACAGGGTAACAATTGTCCATAATCAGAGTACTGGCTCAGCACGGCCCCCACGGCCACATTGGAGGCATCGACTTCCACCACAAAGGGTTGGCTGGGGTCATGATGACGAAGACAAGCATCCAACAAGAACACTTCCTTGAGGGCCTCGATGGCTTGACAGGTGGGAACAGGCCAATCCACTGTATTGGCTCCCTTTCGGGTGAGGGCAGTCAATGGGGCCAACATTAGAGAGTAGTTAGGAATGAAGTGACGGTAGAAATTGGAGAAACCGAAGAAGTGTTGTAAGGCTTTGAGGCCCCTTGGCCTGGGCCAATTCTTAATTGCTGCCACTTTCTCAGGATCCATTTGAAAGCCTGTTGCAGAGATTATGTAGCCAAGTAACGGCAGGGACGTCTTCTCGAAACTACACTTTTCTAGTTTCGCGTACAGATTATGCTCCCTAAGTATTTGGAGCACTTGACGGTCATGCTGATGGTGTGAGGACAGGTCCTGGGAGTAGACTAGTACATCGTCGAGATAAACAATTACGCAGGTGTTCAGAAGATCCCGTAACACCTCATTCATAAGGTGCTGGAACACCGCCAGAGCATTACATAAGCCGAAAGGCATCACAAGGTATTCGTAATGCCTGTCCCTGGTATTAAAAGCGGTTTTCCACTCATCTCCGGGATGAATCCTGACTAAGTTGCAAGCACCTCGTAAGTCCTACTTTGTAAAAATCTTCGCTCCCTGGAGCCTATACACGGACTCAGTGAGCCGTCCTTCTTCAAAGAAGAAGCCCGCCCCTGCAGGCGACTTGGACGGATGAATAAACCCCTTGGCCAGATTCTCTGAAATATATTCAGACATGGCCCAGGTTTCAGGCAATGAGAAGGGATACACCCTTCCTCGGGGAGGGATAGCTCCCAGTAACAGGTCAATAGCGCAGTCATATGAGCGATGCTGCTGAAGGATCTACGCCTTGGACTTGGAAAGGATGTCCGTGAAATCCTCATACGGTGCCGGCAGACCTAAGGCAGAGTGCATCAATGGAAGTCCGGGAGCCTTAGGCACCTTCATACAGTTAGCTAGACAAAAGGGGCTCCACTTGACAATCTGTAGAGTATCCCACTGAATCGTGGGCGAGTGCTTCTGTAGCCACGGCAACTCTAGCACCACAGGGTGGACAGCCTTATCCAATACTAGGAAGGCTATCTCCTCCAAATGGATCACCCCGATGCAGACAGTAATAGGTGCAGTGGACAACACAATGGGACCTGGAAGAAGCATCCCCTGGATAGAGGTAATTCATAATGGGACCTCCCGTCTATGCATAGGAATTCACAACTGGGAGACTAGGTTCTGCAGGATGAAATTACCTCCGGCTCCAGAATCCAGGAACACAATTGTCTCTATGGATCCCCCAGGGTGTTCCAGGGTAACAGGGATGGTACATTGAGGAGCTGTAGCACAGCCTAGGAGGAGCTCCTCCCGACCTCCTAGGCTTTGGTGTTTTCTGCACGCTCCTGTCAGTGTGCCAAGAAATGGCCCTTCTGGCCACAATACAAGCACAGTTTCAATGAACAACGTCTTTGCCTCTCTTCCACAGAGAGTGGGGACCGTCCCAGCTACATGGGTTCGCAGGTGGGAGCGTCAGGACGAGAAGTCTTAGGTACAGAGGCGGGTCTCGCTGACCCAGACACAGAGCTGTGGCGGGAAGAGTGCTGCTCCTTGGCCCGTTGTTGTAGGCGGCGGTCAATGCGGATAGCCATCTCTATCAAGGCGTTGAGGTCCTCCAGCAGATCTCAGGCAGCAATCTCATCCTTTTTGCGGCCGGGAAGACCCTCCAAGAAGATGGCTTTAAGACTACCGTCCTGCCAACCTATTTCTTGGGCTAAGGTCTGGAATTCCAAAGCATAATCTGCCAAGGAGCGAGACCCTTGACGAAGCTGTAATAGTTCAGATGTAGCCGTAGCTACTCGGGCTGGCTCATCAAAAGCCTGACGGAAGTTAGAGACGAACTGTTGTAAGTCCGTTAGCGAGGGGTTCTTGTGTTCCCAAAGGGGAGAGGCCCATACCAAGGCTTTCCCATCAAGCAGGGACAGGATATAGGCTACTTTTACCTCATCCGAGGGAAACTGCTGGGGCAACAGGGAGAACCATATAAAACATTGGTTCAAAAACCGTGGCAGGTCCTTAAATCCCCAGCGTAGCGAGAGGGTGCCGGCAGCTGAGTCACTGAAGTGCCTTGAGTCTCGGGTGCTGGTTCAGAGGCGGATGGGGCCCTGGCATCCAACCGGGCTGATAATTCCCCTACCGAACCAGTAAGAACCTCGAGGTACTGTTATTGGTATCGGAGCTGCTGGGCCAACCCTGGCAAGTCCAAGGGGACAGGCGCATCCGCTGAGTCCATGGCCTTGCAATCTATTAGGGAATCTCAGTTTAGTGGACCCTTGGGCCGACCTGCAGGAGACTGGGAGAGATATTTAAAGTCTCTTGAGACACCACAGGCCGGGAGGCAGATGATCAGGCAGGAAGTAGAAGAGGTCTTCACCCTGGAAGCTGGTGCTCCCCTGGGAAAAGCCCATAGGAGCCCAACCTCTGGGACTTAGGTGAGGTTTCACCCATGAAAGCCGAAGCCTCCCCGGGAGGAGCCCATAGGAGCCCGGCCGCTGGCACTTAGGTGGGTTGATGACCAGAACTGGAAACTGGAACCAGACTAGAACAGTTGACAGGAACTGTAGCAGGACTCGGGTACTGGAACCAGGCAGGAACAGTTGACAGGAACTGTAGCAGGACTCGGGTACTGGAACCAGGCAGGAAATATAGCAGGCAAGCAGGAACCGGGTACAGGAACCAAGCAGGAACTGTAGCAAGACTCAGGTACTGGAACCAGGCAGGAACTGTAGCAAGACTCGGGTACTGGAACCAGGCAGGAACTGTAGCAAGCAAGCAGGAACCACACAGGTACTGTAGCAAGCAGGCAGGAACCAGGCAGGTACTGTAGCAGGCAGGCAGGAACCATGCAGGTACTGTAGCAGGCAGGAATGGAGCGAGTTCCAAGGCAGCTCACTTCGGGGCATGAAGCAACAGGAATCCTGTAGGTAAGCCCGTTGCAAGGCAAAGACTGAGGGTCCGCAGCCAGCTTATCAAGGCCGCGGCATCTGACGTCAGGAATTGGGCGGAGTCACCACTGGCGGGAAACGGACTAGAAAAGCGCCTAAGTGGCGCACGCGAGCAGCCGCCGAACCAGCCGCGAACTAGGCCACGAGAAGCGGGAACAGGTCCAGGAACACGGAGGTAAGGGACTGGTCGCGGTGCTCGCGGCCAGGACCGTAACAATGTGCGCATACCTGTGCACAGAATATAAAATTGCAGGGCATCTGGCTGCATGCCCATATACACGGGTATATGGATGCTTGCATGCCCATTTTAAAGTTATCATCCCTCTTTTGAAAATTTAAAAGTATTCATGTAAGCCCCAATCCTTAGTAACATAGTAGTATAATAAATGATGGCAGATAAAGACACAAATGCATTCTGTGCAGTTTACTCTTTCCAATTCAAAAATGTTACATCTAATGTTAGCAATTGGTTAGGTTACCCCTTTTCTTCATTTCTATCTTCTAGTCATTATGGATCTTCTGTGTTTATCCCATGCTCTTTTGAGATAATGCCACCCAAACACTTCCCACTGGAATGCCTCTCACCTATATGCAGAAATTACATGTGTATAGTGTGTGTGTGTGCACATAATTTTATGCATGGATTGGTAACATTGTTTTCTAAAGGGCTATTTCTGTGGACAAAGCACTAGTTTACCCACAAATCCCTTTGAAAATTACCTGCTTGGGCATAATTTTGAATGCTTTTATGCACATGAAACATGGGTTTATGTA
Source organism: Rhinatrema bivittatum (assembly GCF_901001135.1). NCBI lineage: Eukaryota > Metazoa > Chordata > Amphibia > Gymnophiona > Rhinatrematidae > Rhinatrema > Rhinatrema bivittatum. The sequence goes on from NC_042618.1 coordinate 155,894,264, forward strand.
CTGTACATAAGTGACTTTTATAAAATTGCCTAAGATTAGTGTACATAAAAGTATATGTGTATCCTAATTTCACATATTCTTGTGTGTGCACAAAATGATTGACATTCTTGGAGACAGAGTTGGGGTGAATACTGTAATTATGTGGATACTTTTGATTAAAAAGTATGGGCTTGACTTTCAAAAAGCCCTGCACACGTAAAATTCGGGGGTTATGCACATTACCAGGCGTTGCGCGCACCGTGTGCATTTTTGAAAGGGCCCGGCCACACGCATAAACCCCTGATACGAGCAGAAGTGCTGGGCCAGAAGAAGGGGGGGGGGGGCTGGGGGGAGGGGTCTGGGCAGGCCAAGACAGTGCCATTAGACGCTGTCCCAGGGAAGTGCATGCTGGCAGATTTCTTCTCATCAGAGCAGATAAGTTAAAAAACAAAAAAAATTGGTTAGCTAGGGTAGATTTAGGGATTGGGGTCGAGAGGGAACAAGGGAGAAAGGTTAGGTAGGAGTGGAGTGGTGGGAGGTTAATTGGAGTGGACTCGGAAGGAACTGGGAAAAAGTTCATTCACGTCACCGCGCATAATTGAACCCCCCCCAAGCGCAGAGGAGGCAATCTGCTCGCACATGCGCACGCGGACATTAAAATCCGGCATGCATGTGTGTATGTAAATTGTATTTTAATACATGCGTGCGCCGACGCACGCATGTTATAAAATAGCCGTGTCCATATACGTGCGCGCAGGCCCTTTAAAATCTACCCCTTAATGCGGTTAAATGGCGTTTGAAAATTGCTACAATAGTATGTTACATTTACATGCGTATATCCTTAGTAAATTCACCTGTGTGTGTGTGTAAATTAACAACCACCCTACAAAGAGTAGGTGTAACTTTATGCGGGTTATTTTATGTGTATTATTTTGGATAATTTTTAAAGATTTATGTATATGAATTTGGTTTGAAAATGTATGGGTTATTGGACTGATGTGCACACGGCTTAACCCCCACACTAGGAAAGAAACTCCATTCTAGAAAGACCTACCTCTCAAGGGAAAGGTGGGAAGAGGGACGAGACAGAAGGGAAGAACAGGATGAACGGGATCCTCCTCCCAGAATTACCGAGCAAGAGTGGAATATCCAAAGAGGAGGTAGGGAATAGATCCCTTCAAAGTAGGGAGCATGGGACTCAAGGAGTTTCTGTGGAGATAGAAGTGACAGATAAGGAGGGGAGGAGACAGGAAGAGGAGGAGGAGGGGAATGAAATGGAATTCCTTCTAGCCAGCATGGTGCCAGAAGGGTGGCAGGAGTAAGGAAACGTGGAGGAGGCCATGGAAACAGCGGAGACTGTGCAAAAGGAAAAGTGAAGGAAATCAGGTACAGCGCATTCTAAAGGCAGAAATAATTGATGAGTTTGCCAGGTTGTGGCTGAGCTTCCTCCCTTAGGTAAAAGCTTATTAGAGAGAGAAAAAAAAAAAGGGAATGCAAAACCTCTGAGTTGATTACAGAGGTTCAGTCACAGGTGGGTGGCGGCAAAAATACAATCTGACCCTGGGTTGTAAATGTGCTCTGAGTGTGCTGGAAAAGCTGCCTTATTATTATTATTATATCTTTTTCTGCCAAGCTTCTGAACTGTGAATATTGCTTGCTAAACTTGGCAAAGCCAGGCCTGAGTGTTTGAGGCAGGCCTGGGACTGAGACTCTGCCTACTTGTGCTGGAGAAGCTGCTTTATTATTTTTAGTTTCCTTTCTGCCAAGCTTATGGACTGTGAACATTGCTTGCTAATATTGGGAAAGTCAGACCTGAGAGTTTGAGGCCTACCTGAGAACTGACAGCCTAACAGCCTGAGAAAAGGGCAAACCTTACTTTGGTAGTCTGTGTCCTGCCCAACTCCAGTTTCATACAGGGTCAACTAGAAAGAAACATTATGCTCACACAGAGTTACACCTCTTCTTCAGAAGGTGTAACTATAAATTGACTTATGTGCAGGTTTTTTAAAACCACTGAAGCAAGGGTCTGTTAGAAGAAGTAAAGTATCTACAGGCACTAGAGACGTTCTAAGATAGCAGTAGAGATTTTTATTCAATCCACATAATTGTCAGGCAGACATATCTTGCATATTGAAGCAGTTGAACAAACTATGGTAGAAACTTTATAGGTCCTCTGACACGGGCCGTGTTTTGCATTGGCTGCATCGGAAGGGACAGAGCAGGAGATCAAAAGAGATCTTCAATAATAATGGAACAAGCAAATCTGTAAAATGTGAAAAGTAGATGATAAGAGACAAAACCCCCGCAAAGGCGCTTGTAAAAAACCTTAAATAGTTAGTGACAAGCTTCCCCAGGGTAAAAAATATAACAAGTGCAGACGAAGCATACAAGGTACGTGGCATAACCGTCAGTGTCGGGAGTAACTGCCAAGTGAAACATAGAGCAACGTTGATAAGTGGGAAGGACTGAGAACGGCACGGCACGAGAGAAATTAGCCCGACTGAAGTGCAGAAACTGGGACCAAAAATAAACAAGGACGTGAGAAGCGATATCCTCAGCAGCGGGTGGAAACAATTGTAACAGCTTGGAATTACAGAATACCTCCATGTGTACAGATGGGGATACACAGTTGCAAAATCTGCAGGCAAAAAACAAGATTATAATGTGCAATGGAAAAGGTATACAAATAAACAGCACAAAATGTACAAGGAGGGAAGGCAGTGACAAACCTTGAAAGCATATATTTTCGACCAAGTGTTAAGTGGCGTGTCAGGCTGACGATTGTTTACGGTGTAAGCCAAGGATTAAGTAAGGCTGAGCGCACCAAAAGCGTACCACCTTCAATATATGAAAAATGTTTTAAGATCTACCATTTTCTTTTTTGTAGACATGTAGGATCAATGTCCTGCCTCTCAGCAGCTAAATTCTGTTGTTCGGGAACGTCTATAAATGAAGAGAATCGAGGATTTAAAAAGCTACAGCAGGAAGATCCTCACTCAGGCAGCCATTTGGTATGGTGAACACATTTCCCCCTTGTTTAACAACGTTTTATGTGCATAAATAGCTGTTAGAAAATAGTGCTGGGCTCAGTGCATGTATAAGTAAGCATGCAACCAGGTTACACTTTTGCTTTTACGTATACTGCCAATAGATATTCTGAGGGATGGAGTTGGGGTGGCATTATTACTTAGGCTCATACTGATGCTACTGAATGATTTTAATAGCAGTTGTTGGTTTTTTTGGGGGGTTTTTTTTGTAATTTTATCTAGCAATTTCCTCCTGCTCCTTTGGTGCTCTATCTGAATTGGAACCTGGGTTTGGAAACTGGTGTCATGAGACTTTCTTTGTAACCACTCAGGGATTTTTTCCCTTATTTTATATCTCCAGCCTACCTGGTCTGGTCATTGCAGCAACAGCTCTGGGCTAGAAGGCAAGCACTAGGCCTCCTTTCAGAATCCTAGGCACTGAATCTGTTCACTAGATACCATTTTTGAGTGATTAGCATGACTTTCCCCCACTCCCACCCTCCTCAACGGCTATGAACACTGCCTCAGAATCAACCCAGGAACTTTCCACTTGGGAATGCACAGCACTGCCACTCAGCCACCAAGCTAGCCCCTTAAGATCAGTTTAACTGGAAAGTTGAAACTGACCAGAGGTTTCTTTATTGCATAGAAGGCCCTTATAGCTTCTTCCTGTATTGTCTGGAAACCAACTTTAACTTTCTGGATCCAGTTAATATCAGACCAAGGTAAGCATGGTCTAAGGTATGCTCTAATTTTTGGTTATTTAGGAAGAGTCTGAATTTGTGTTAGAGATCTTTTAGCTTTTTTTGGAAAATCTTTTTTTTTTTCTTTTTCAGATTCACTTGATTTGCAATATGTCTTTAACAAATGTAGGTTATTTTGAATACATTCTGGGGTGTGGGATAAAATGACCAGATTGTCTATATATAGCATACATTTTATTTCTGATTCATTTAGATTCAGTCCAGAGGCTGAGGATCTCTCCAGTAGTGTGGGAAGATCATTGAATAGGGCAGGACCTAATCTACATCCTTGTCTTATATATTGTTTCTGCCTGAATCTGTCTTCATGTTGTTTCTTTTTACCTCACAGTATACAAGGATGAAGGAGACCATCAAACTGTCAGCTTGTTCTGTGCTCCAAAATCCTTTGTTATGGCTTTAAAAGCATGCATAGTGATGGTATTGAAAGTTGCACAGCAGTGCTACATGCAGAAAAAGGCAGGGGCCCATGCTGTTTTCCCCAGCTTAATTAGAGTGTCATTTATCAAATTGCATTAGGGCATTATTGCCTGTGATAACACATGCATCGCAAGATGCTTATGAAAATTCTCCTGAACTGGGTGTAAATATTGCAAGGGGGGAGAGAAAGAGAGAGAGAGAAGACTCTAATGAAGCACACATATTAGTCAACTTTTTATACTACTGTAAGAGGGACCATTCTGGTCCTCTACTGCACGGTTTGCAGTAGAGGAGGACCGGAAGGCTCATCTGCATACTGCTCCCAGCATCCCCCAGGAGAGGAGTCCAGAGGTCACCGCAAGCGATCCAGGGATTGACTTCCATGCCTCAGCTTCCAGAGGCCCTGCACGGTTTGCAGTAGAGGAGGGCCGGAAGGCTCATCTGCTTACTGCTCCCAGCATCCCCGGGAGAGGAGTCCAGAGGTCACCGCAAGCGATCCAGGGATTGACTTCCATGCACCAGCTTCCAGAGGCTCCGCACGGTTTGCAGTAGAGGAGGACCGGAAGCACGTGCCTAACGGCGTGCAAATCTCAAACCCTTCCTTTGACTGAGTGAAGATTAATTTAACCGTGGTTTAAGAAGATTGGTAAGTATAGTTTTCAGAAATTTTCGGGCTTATAAAAGTTTGGTGAAAGGTGAAATTAAGGGATAGTTAATTCTAGTGTCTGTCTTTCCCACCCACTCAACCCCTGATTTTTAGGCACAAGACACTTTCTCATTAAAAACCAATCAGGGTCTTATCTAAAACATAATATTGTACCAGCCCTTATTGAAAGTTTAATCATCCCCTTGTAGGACACTAGCTGATTAATTACTAAATTCACCTGTAAATTTAAAGTACTCTCATTCCAACTCCCTTAGTATCCTAAACTTAACTAGGAACTCAATAATACTAAGATGAAGGCAGCAGTCCAGCAGCAAGAGGGGGGCTTTCCAGTCTTTTGCATTGAGTGTCACATGTATGATTTTTTACCCGCTGGTGAGAGATTGTATGTGTGCACTCGGTGCAAAGAGCTCCTGGCTCTCAGGGAACAAGTCCAATCTCTGGAGGCTAGAGTAGCAGACTTGTAGGAGCTGAGGGAGACAGAGAGGTACATTGACGAGACCTTCAGGGACATAGTAGCCAAGTCCCAAATCCATTCTGGCAGCCCCAGAGCTGCCTTGGATCAGAAAGGTCTCCCAGTAGGAGAACATCACCCTGGTGTAGCAGGAAGTGATCCTGTAACAAGTACCTGCTCTCCAGGTGATGTATTGTCCTCTCGCACTGAGGACAAATCTCTCAGGGCTACTGCCCAGGAGGGAAGGGTTAGGCCGGCCATCGGAGTTGGTGATTCGATTATTAGAAATGTAGATAGCAGGGTGGCTAGTGGACGTGAGGACCGACTGGTAACTTGCCTGCCTGGTGAGAAGGTGGCAGACCTCACGCGTCACCTAGATAGGATTATAGACAGTGCTGGGGAGGAGCCGGCTGTCATGGTACATGTGGGCACCAACGAAATAGGAAAATGTGGGAGAGAGGTTCTGGAAGCCAAATTTAGGATTTTAGGTAGGAAACTGAAATCCAGAACCTCCAGGGTGGCATTCTCTGAGATGCTTCCTGTTCCACGTGCAGGTCCCGAGAGGCAGGCAGAGCTCCAGAGTTTCAATGCATGGATGAGCCAATGGTGCAGGGAAGAGGGATTCAGCTTTGTATGGAACTGGGGAAACTTTTGGGGAAAGGGGAGACTTTTCCGAAAGGATGGGCTCCACCTTAACCAGAGTGGAACCAAGCTGCTGGCACTAACTTTCAAAAAGGAGATAGAGCAGCTTTTAAACTAGAACAAGGGGGAAAGCTGACAGTCACTCAGCAGTGCATGGTTCGGAGAAATGTATCCTTGAAGGATACTAATGAAACAGGAGAGTTAGGGCATCCCAACAGAGAGGTTCCATTAAAAGCAAACATAGTTCATATGCCTATATGTAAAAAATCACCAAAGCTAATGATTTCCGAATTATCCCAAACAACTGAAAAGCAGGTTGTTAAAACAAGCAAAAACCACACTTTGAAATGTCTGTATGCCAATGCCAGAAGTCTAAGAAGTAAGTTGGGAGAGTTAGAGTGTATAGCAGCAAATGATGAGATTGATATAACTGGCATCACAGAGACTTGGTGGAAGGAGGATAACCAAAGGGACAGTGCTTTATCAGGGTACAAATTATATCACAATGATAAGGAGGATCAACTTGGTGGGGGTGTGGCACTTTATGTCCGGGAGGGTATAGAGTCCAACAGGATAAAGATCATACAAGAGAGTAAATGCTCAGTAGAATCTATATGGGTAAAAATCCCATGTGTGTTGGATAAGAGTATAGTGATAGGAGTATACTACCGTCCACCTGGACAAAATGGTCAGACAGATGATGAAATGCTAAGAGAAATCAGGGAAGCAAACCAATTTGGCAGGGCAATTATAATGGGAGATTTCAATTCCCCCAATATTGACTGGGTAAATGTAACATCAGGACTTGCTAGAGACATAAAGCTCCTGGATGTAATAAATAATTGCTTCATGGAGCAATTGGTTCAGGAACAAACAAGAGAGGGTGTTGCGGTCTGCTCCGCTTCCCCTCTCTCCGCCTTGACCGGCGCTTACCTTCGGGCCAGGGAACGCCGCGCTCACCATCCTCCGGCTCCCAGGGACGCACATAGGCCCATGTGGCCTCCGCCATTTCCTTGCTCCGCTTGCAGTGGCCTCGCGCGCGCAAGAGGACAGACTCTTTGTGCGCCCAGAACCCGGAAGCCTGGCTCCGCCCGCAGTGATGACGTCACCCGCCACCCAGATATAACCGGCGCTCAGACTATTCCTCTTATCCTTGCAATGAGGTTCACTACAGTCCCGTAGCTCTGAGTTGCGTTCCTTGCTGTGCCTTCTGCCTGCCTTGACTTCGGTTCGTCCTGACTACGCCTTGCCTGCTACCTGCCTTGACTTTGGTTCATCCTGACTACGCCTTGCCAGCTGCCTGCCTTGACTTCGGTTCGTCCCGACTACGCCTTGCTCCGCCTCGACCCCGGACTCCACGTCAGGCGCCTCTTGCACCACGCCTGTGAGATAGAGTTGTCTCTGCTGTTCCCTAAGTCCCACGGTGCTGGAACCCTACGGGCTCCTCCTGGGGGGTTCCAGGTGCCCGGGTGAAGCTCTGGTCTTGAACTCTATTCTCTCCGAACTGTCTAGTTACTTGCTGCAGCCTCTCTCTCTGGGGTCTAAGTCCCAAGGTGCCAGAACCCTACGGACTCCTCCTGGGGGGTTCCAGGTGCCCGGGTGAAGCTCTGGTCTTGAACTCTATTCTCTCCGAACTGTCTAGTTCCTTGCTGCAGCCTCTCTCTCTGGGGTCTAAGTCCCAAGGTGCCAGAACCCTACGGACTCCTCCTGGGGGGTTCCGGGTGCCCGGGTGAAGAGCTTGTGCCAGCCCCTGTCATCTGTGGACTCCCTGGTTCTCTGTGGCTGGACTCTCTCTCTCTCTCTCTCTGGGGTCTAAGTCCCAAGGTGCCAGAACCCTACGGGCTCCTCCCGGGGGGTTCCGGGTGCCCGGGTGAAGAGCTTGTGACAGTCCCTGTCATCTGTGGACTCCCTGGTTCTCTGTTGCTGGACTCTCCCTCGGGGGCCCAAGTCCCAAGGTGCCGGAACCCTACGGGCTCCTCCTGGGGGGTTCTGTGTACCCGGGTGAAGATCCTGTATCAGACTCTATTGCTACTAACATCCTGCCCTCTGAGTCTTGGCTCCGCCTCCCGACCTACTCCGCCCCTCGGGGTGGGTTGGCCCAAGGGTCCACTATTCAGCCGCAGAACCCGGCCGCAACAGTGGGAGCTATTTTAGATTTAATTCTTAGTGGAATTCAAGATTTGGTGAGAGAAGTAATGTTGGTGGGGCCACTTGGCAACAGTGATCATAACATGATCAAATTTAAACTAATAACTGGAAGGGGTACAATAAGTAAATCTGCAGCTCTAACACTAAATTTTAAAAAGGGAAACTTTGATAAAATGAGGAAAATAGAAAAAAACTGAAAGGTGCAGCTGCAAAGGTTAAAAGTGTTCAACAGGCTTAGACATTATTTAAACATACAATCCTAGAGGTGCAGTCCATATTTATTCCGCGCATTAAGAAAGGTGGAAGGAAGGCAAAACGATTACCGTCATGGTTAAAAGGTGAGGTGAAAGAGACTATTTTAGTCAAAAAAACATCCTTCAAAAATTGGAAGAAGGATCCATCTGAAGAAAATAGGACAAAACATAAACATTGTCAAGGTAAGTGTAAAACATTGATAAGACAGGCGAAGAGAGAATTTGAAATGAAGTTGGCCATAGAGGCAAAAATTCATAATAAAAACTTTTTTAAATATGTCCAAAGCAAGAAACCTGTGAGGGAGACATTAGATGACAGAGGGGTTAAAGGGGCTGTTAGGGAAGATAAGGCCATTGCAGAAAGTCTAAATGAACTCTTTGCCTCCGTGTTTACTAAGGAGGATGTTGGGGAGATACCAGTTCCAGAGATGGTTTTCAGGGGTGATGAGTCAGACGAACTGAACGAAATCACTGTGAACCTGGAAGATGTAGTAGGCCAGATTGACAAACTAAAGAGTAGCAAATCACCTGGACCAGATGGTATGCATCCTAGGGTTCTGAAGGAACTAAAAAATGAAATTTCTGATCTATTAGTTAAAATTTGTAACCTATCATTAAAATCATCCATTGTACCTGAAGACTGGAGGGTGGCCAATGTAACCCCAATATTTAAAAAAGGCACCAGGGGCGATCCGGGTAACTATAGACCAGTGAGCCTGACTTCAGTGCCGGGAAAAATAGTGGAAACTATTCTCAAGATCAAAATCATAGAGCATATAGAAAGACATGATTTAATGGGACACAGTCAACATGGATTTACCCAAGGGAAGTCTTGCCTAACAAATCTGCTTCATTTTTTTGAAGGGGTTAATAAACATGTGTATTATGTTTATTAACATATTTATTAACAGGATGTAGTGTATTTGGATTTTCAGAAGGCGTTTGACAAAGTCCCTCATGAGAGGCTTCTACGAAAACTAAAAAGTCATGGGATAGGAGACTATGTCCTTTCGTGGATTACAATTTGGTTAAAAGACAGGAAACAGAGAGTAGGATTAAATGGTCAATTTTCTCAGTGGAAAAGGGTAACCAGTGGAGTGCCTCAGGGATCTTTATTTGAATGGAGACACGAATTTCATACTAACGCCCTGGGGCGTTAGTATGAAATTCGTGTCTCCATTTCATACTAACGCCCTGGGGCATTAGTATGAAATTCGTGTCTCCATTCAAATAAAGAATTTTGGACAACATTTGGTGTCTAATCCACTGCTTGCCCACACGGCATTCTTAGACCACCTACCCTCTTGCTTCATCAGTCGCTCCATCGTGAGACCGCACCTTGAATACTGTGTACAATTGTGGTCGCCACATCTCAAGTTATATGATATTTCTAGTTATATGATATTGTTATTTTAAAGTGCTGTTTGTCTAATCAAAAGGAAAACTGCAAAGAAAGGGGAGTGGTTAACAGCTATTGGCAACAGACTTAGTGCATAGCAGGAGGAAATTAACTCCTCTTCAGTCTGCTTGGACATTGAAGGAGACAGACAGAAGTTCATCTTCTTAGGGATAACCAGAGGAAAAGCTTACATTAGCTAGCCTTACCTGGGGGAAGGTCTGTTCAAAAGCAGCAGATACAGTGTTCAGGGAACAGCCCTGGCCAAGGGTTAACTGTTTAACTCCCTCCCACCCTCCCACCCTACCCCTCTACCCACCCACCCCTAGGTTTGTATTTCTGATATAGTCTTCCTAAATATATAATTGGCAACAAGATAAATTTGTAAATTGGTATTACCTCAGGTGTTAACCATCAAATTATCAAAATGAGGACTATACATTGTAACTATTGTGGAGCCTTTATTCTGAGGGAAATCATCTGGAAACTTAGGGCTTGCCCCATTTGTTAAAAACACTCTTCCTTGAAAAAGGAGCTGGCTGAAATGAAAGCTGAATTAGCTTCAATGAAGAAAGGCTCACCCTCTTTACAATTTTCAGCAATTAATTCCCCGTTACCACAGAGAAACCAAAAGTCAAGGATAAAGAGATTTACAGTGGGCACAGGTAGGATAAGACCCGTGACCCACAGGCATCCATTCTTGACAGCTGTGCAGCCCACAAGTCTACTACCCCCCCCCCCCCCACTCACACAGGGCATTAATGAACTCAAACAACAAGATTACAGTGGACTCTGGTAGAATTGAACCTGTGATGCAGAGACACACACTGTATCAAGTGCAACAAGTACAAAATGCCCTCTCTGTATACTGAAGAAGCTCTTGAGAAAGAGACTGAAGTGATATTTGAAAAGAAAGAAGAAACCCAATGCATAAAGAAATTCCAGATCCATAACCTAAGGAAAAATCTCATTGTGCTGGATGAATCTGTCATCAAAGGCACTAATCCTTTCCTTTGCACAAATGCAAAGGGGAAGGGTGAAGAGGACAACAAAACTCAACTAAATTTACAAAAGGAGTCCAGGAACAGCAGTAACCTGAACAAGGAAAGCTGGAAAGCTATGAGCACAAATGCTCGTAGTTTGGGCAATAAAATCCCAGATCTGCAAGCCCTAATGATAGAGGCAGACTTGGACATTGTTGTTGTCACGGAGACATGGTTCATGGAATCTCACGATTGGGATACGGCAATACCAGGCTATAACTTGTTAAGGAAGGACAGAGAGGATAAGAAAGGGGGCGGAGTGACTCTTTATATCAGAAACAATATCCTAGCATCTGAGCTGCAAGGAAGATGGGGCAATGAAGAAGCACTATGGGCTGACCAAAAAAAAGATGGCACATCCATTTTTATCGGAGTGGTTTACAGGCCTCCAAACCAAAAGGAAGAGCTGGACAGAGATCTGGTTGAAGACATCCAAAAGATAGGAAAGAAGGGAGAAGTGGTGATCATTGGAGACTTTAATATGCCAGATGTAGACTGGAGAATCCCATCTGCAGAATCTAATAATAGTAGAGAAATAGTGGATGCCCTGCAAGTAGCTTTGTTCAAACAAATGGTAATGGAACCCACGAGAGAAGGAGCTATACTCGACTTAGTGCTCACTAATGGAGATAATGTCTCTGATGTCCAGGTGGGCGCCCACCTCAGCACCAGTGATCATCAAATCGCAAAAAGAATACGGAAAAGAAGCCCAAAGACCCAAGTTTTGCAGTTCAAAAACACGGACTTTGATGAAATGGGGAAGTACCTGGAGGAAGAATTAAAAGGTTGGGAGAACGAGAGAGATGTGAATCAACAGTGGACCAATCTAAAAGGAGCAATTACCAAGGCAACTAATCTATATGTTAGAAAAGTAAAGAAAAGCAAAAGAAAAATGAAACCTATCTGGTTCTCAAAGGAGGTGGCTGACAAAATAAAGGCTAAAAGAACAGTGTTCAAGAAATATAAAAGATCCCAAAGGGAGGAGCACAAAGAAGAATATCTGGTAGAACTGAGGGAGACGAAGAAATTAATCAAGACGGCAGAAAGTCAAGTGGAAGAGAGGATTGCCAAGGAGGTAAAGAGAGGTGACAAAACATTTTTCAGATACATCAGTGAAAAGAGAAAAGTTCAAAGTGGTATAGCAAATTTGAAAGGTGGAAAGGATCAATGTGTGGAGAGAGATGAAGAAATGGTAGAAATATTAAATGAATACTTCAGTTCTGTGTTCACTAAAGAGGACCCTGGAGAAGGACCCTTGCTAGTTAACAAGAAACTGGAGGGGAGTGGAATAGATGTAACTCCATTTACAGTAGAAAATGTATGGGAAGAGCTGGAGAAACTGAAAGTGGACAAAGCCATGGGGACCTGATGAAGTTCATCCCAGGATACTGAGGGAGCTCAGAGATGTGCTGGCGGGTCCGCTGTGTGACCTGTTCAATAGATCCCTAGAAACGGGAGTGGTGCCCAGTGATTGGAGAAGAGCGGTGGTGGTCCCGCTTCACAAGAGTGGGAACAGAGAAGAGGCTGGTAACTACAGACCAGTTAGCCTCACTTCAGTGGTGGGAAAAGTAATGGAGTCACTGTTGAAAGAGAGAATAGTGAACTATCTACAGTCGGGAGAATTGATGGACCAGAGGCAGCATGGATTCACCAGGGGAAGATCCTGTCAGACAAATCTGATTGACTTTTTTGACTGGGTAATCAAGGAATTGGATCAAGGAAGAGCACTCGATGTCATCTACTTGGATTTCAGCAAAGCGTTTGATACGGTCCCGCACAGGAGACTGGTGAATAAAATGAGAAGCTTAGGAGTGAGTGCCGAGGTGGTAGCCCGGATTGCAAACTGGTTGACGGACAGAAGACAATGTGTGATGGTAAATGGAACTCTCTCTGAAGAGAGAGCGGTTTTAAGAGGTGTACCGCAAGGATCGGTGTTGGAACCAGTCCTGTTCAATATCTTTGTGAGCGACATTACGGATGGGATAGAAGGTAAGGTTTGTCTTTTTGCGGATGACATTAAGAAATGCCGGAAATGGGGGGGGGCCTCCTGACCCCCCCAAGCTGGCCAAAAGTTCCGGTTGGGTCCAACGGGGGTCCCGGAGCGACCTCCTGCCACATGACCTACCTGTCACGTGGTAGGAGCACAAGATGGCGCCGGTGACCATGTGACAGGGGCTGACCAATGGCACGGCAGCCCCTGTGACACAGGCTATCGGCGTCATGAGGAAATCGCAGACGAGTGCAGGGATGGCTTCCTAACTCCCCGGTGGACCACCAGGGAGTTTTGGTAAGTCTTGGGGGGGGGGGATTAAGGAGGGTGGGGGGTTTAAATTTTTATTTAGGGAACTGGGCAACGTATGGACAGATCCACAACTTATGGATTTCTCCATACGTCCATATTGAACGGAATCGACCCTCACCTACAACGTATCAACGACTCAATGTAAACTTTTTGTCTGCACATCTCTACAAGACGCTCATTCGTCGTTGAAGTTGACACCTCTGCAATTGGAGCAAGAGCTGTCTTAAGTCAGTTCTCTCCAAAGGGTAAATTGATACCTTGTTCATTCTACTCACATAAGTTCTCTCCTTCAGAGCAGCACTAACTGTTGGTGACAGAGAACTTCTCGCCATCAAGTTGGCGCTCCAAGAGTGGTGCTCTTGGTTGGAAGGGGCGCAACATAAATTTACCATTTTCACCGACCATAAGAATCTTGAGCACCTTAAAGAAGCTCAACTCTTGAATCCTAGACAAGCCCGATGGGCGCTCTACTTTGAATGGTTCAATTTCATTCTACGTTATTGCCCAGCTTCCAAGAACCTCTGTACTGATGCACTATCAAGATCCTTCGACCAGAGGATGTTCCTGATGTTCCCAGACACATCATAGATCCTGCCTGCATATGCTTTGCCGTGACCAGTACAGTTCCAGTTGGGAAACCCGCCATTCTACGTAGATTACATGAACGAGTTCTGAAATGGGCCCATGATTCCAAGTTGGCAGGACACCCGGGTCATACCAGGACCCTAGAGATGTTGCGAAGATATTACTGGTGGTCCAACATGGTGCAAGACTCTCGTAACTATGTAGATTCATGTCCCATCTGCGCCCAACAGAAGCCACCTACCAGATTGCCTTGAGGCCTACTCCAACTGCTTCCAGTACCTACCAAGCCATGGTACAGCATCTCAACAGACTTCATCACAGACCTGCCTACATCCCAGAACAATACTGTAATCTGGATCATCATCACCAGTTTTCGAAAATGGGTCACTTCATTCCCCTGCTGGGCCTCCCCTCAGCCCCAGAACTAGTTGTTCCCCAGAACAAGTTGTTCCTGAAACACATTTTCCATCTCCATGGACTCCCAAAGGAAATTATATCTAACCGAGGACTACAGTTTGCCGCCAGGTACTGGTGCTGCATCTGCAAAAAGTTTAACATTGCCTTGAATTTCATGTCGGCTTATCACCCACAGGCCAATGGTCAAGCTGAAAGGACATAAGAACATAAGAAATTGCCATGCCGGGTCAGACCAAGGGTCCATCAAGCCCAGCATCCTGTTTCCAACAGAGGCCAAACCAGGCCACAAGAACCTGGCAATTACCCAAACACTAAGAAGATCCCATGCTACTGATGTAATTAATAGCAGTGACTATTCCCTAAGTAAACTTGATTAATAGCTGTTAATGGACTTCTCGTCCAAGAACTTATCCAAACCTTTTTTGAACCCGACTATACTAACTGCACCAACCACATCCTCTGGCAACAAATTCCAGAGCTTTATTGTGCGTTGAGTGAAAAATAATTTTCTATGATTAGTCTTAAATGTGTTACTTGCTAACTTCATGGAATGACCCCTAGTCCTTCTATTATTCAAAAGTATAAATATAATAACCGATTCACATCTACTCGTTCAAGACTTCTCATGATCTTAAAGACCTCTATCATATCCCCCCTCAGCCGTCTCTTCTCCAAGCTGAACAGCCCTAACCTCTTCAGCCTTTCCTCATAGGGGAGCTGTTCCATCCCCTATATCATTTTGATTGCCCTTCTCTGTACCTTCTCCATTGCAACTATATCTTTTTTGAGATGCGCAGACCAGAATTGTACACAGTATTCAAGGTGCGGTCTCACCATGGAGCGATATAGAGGCATTATGACATTTTCTGTTTTATTAATCATTCCCTTCCGAATAATTCCTAACATTCTGTTTGCTTTTTTTGACTGCTGCAGCACACTGAACCGATGATTTTAAAGTATTATCCACTATGATGCCTAGATTTTTTTCCTGGGTGGTAGTTCCTAATATGGAACCTAACATTGTGTAACTACAGCAAGGGTTATTTTTTCCTATATGCAACACCTTGCACTTGTCCACATTAAATTTCATCTTCCATTTGGATGCCCAATCTTCCAGTCTTGCAAGGTACTCCTGTAATGTATCAGAATCCGCTTATAATTTAACTACTCTGAATAATTTTGTATCATCCGCAAATTTGATAACCTCACTAGTCATATACCTTTCCAGATCAGTTATATATATATTGAAAAGCATCGGTCCAAGTACAGATCCCTGAGGCACTCCACCGTTTACCCCTTTTCTACTGAGAAAATTGACCATTTAATCCTACTCTCTGTTTCCTGTCTTTTAACCAGTTTGTAATCCATGAAAGGACATCGCCTTCTATCCCATGACTTTTTAGTTTTCTTAGAAGCCTTGCATGAGGGACTTTGTCAAACGCCTTCTGAAAATCCAAATACACTACATCTACCGGTTCACATTTAACCACATGTTTATTAACCCCTTCAAAATAATGAAGCAGATTTGTTAGGCAAGACTTCCCTTGGGTAAATCCATGTTGACTGTGTTCCATTAAACCATGTCTTTCTATATGCTCTATGATTTTGATCTTGAGAATAGTTTCCACTATTTTTCCCGGCACTGAAGTCAGGCTCACTGGTCTATAGTTACCCGGATTGCCCCTGGTGCCTTTTTTAAATATTGGGGTTACATTGGCCACCCTCCAGGCTTCAGGTACAATGGATGATTTTAATGATTGGTTACAAATTTTAACTAATAGATCAGAAATTTCATTTTTTAGTTCCTTCAGTCACCTAGGATGCATACCATCCAGTCCAGGTGATTTGCCACTCTTTAGTTTGTCAATCTGGCCTTCTACATCTTCCAGGTTCACAGTGATTTCGTTCAGTTCGTCTTCCTCATCACCCCTGAAAACCATCTCAGGAACTGGTATCTCCACAACATCCTCATTACTAAACATGGAAGCAAAGAATTCATTTAGACTTTCTGCAATGGCCTTGGCCTTATCTTCCCTAAGAGCCCCTTTAACCCCTCGATCATCTAATGGTCCAACCGACTCCCTCACAGGTTTCTTGCTTTGGATATATTTTAACAAGTTTTTATTATGAGTTTTTGCTTCTATGGCCAACTTCATTTCAAATTCTGTCTTCACCTGTCCTATCAATGTTTTACACTTAACTTGGCAATGCTTATGTTTTATCCTATTTTCTTCAGATGAATCCTTCTTCCAATTTTTGAAGGATGATTTTTTGGCTATAATAGCCTCCTTCACCTCACCTTTTAACCATGATGGTAATCATTTTGTCTTCCTTCCACCTTTCTTTTTTTTTTTTTTGTTTAATTGTGTTTATTGAATTTCAAAAGAAAATTTACATTGTCAGCAAAAACAAGAACATGAACAACAAACTCAAACAGTGAGCATCATATATAGTTCGAAGAGACATAAATACCAACTGTAATCAAAAGCCGGTAACTAGAATGAACTATGCAATGGAAAGAGAAGACAATGTATGGTGAGTGATAAGTGATTGAAAGAGTCAAATAGAGAAAATTAACAAAAAAGAGAAATTGAAAGAACCATAAAGGAAAACAATAGAAAGAAAGAAAAAAGAAGAAAGAAGGGAAAATAAATATAAAAAAGAATATATAGACAAAAGAGTAAAAAAAGGAAGAAGGAATGGAAGAAAAAAGAAAGAGAGAAGGAAGAAAGAATGACAGCAATACAGGAAAGGGACCTATGTAAAGAGTAGGTAACTGCATATTTTTATATGAAGAACTAGTGTAGCTCAGCAAGGCCAAAAGAATCGCAGATTATAGATAAGTAACCCATTTTACATAGATATAGAGACAGTATAATCGTCAAGCGGCCTCTCTTCCACCTTTCTTAATGTGTGGAATACATATGTCTCTAGCAAGTCCTGATGTTACATTTACCCAGTCAATAGTGGGGTAATTGAAATCTCCCATTATTATTGTACTGCCATATTGGTTAGCTTCCCTGATTTCTCTTAGCATTTCATCATCTGTCTGACCATTTTGTCCAGGTGGACGGTAGTATACTCCTATCACTATACTCTTACTCAACACACATGGGATTTCTACCCATATAGATTCTACTGAGCATTTAGTCTCTTGTATGTGCCACACCCCCACCAAGTTGATCCTCCCTATCATTGCGATATAATTTATACCTTGATATAGCACTGTCCCATTGGTTATCCTCCTTTCACCAACTGGACCTTGAAAACATACCTTCGATCCTATGTGGATGACCAGCAGGACAACTGATCTGATCTGCTACCCTGGGCTGAGTTGTCGCACAATACCCACATTGCTGCTGCCACCGATATATCTCCGTTCTCCGTGGTATTCGGACGACAACCTCGGCTGCCACTTCCAGTTCCTCTGACTATTCCTTCTTCAGCTGCACAATTCATGACCCACACCATTCGTCAGGTGTGGAATCAAGTCAAAGAATGCCTTACCCAGGCCGCTGATTGCTCCAAGCGTACTTCTGATGCTCATAGATGTCCCGCTCCACTCTTCTGTCCTGGTCAGAAGGTGTGGTTAAGCACCCGACACATAAGGTTGAGACTTCCTTCTCATCGCCTGGCTGCCAAGTACATCGGCCTGTTTCCAGTGCTTCGAAGAGTGGGAGCAGTGTCTTATCAGCTCCAGCTACCTTGTGCCATGAGCATCCACAACACATTCTATGTCTCTCTGTTGAAGCCTTTGGTCCTCTCCTGGCCCTCTCGTAGAGATCCTTCACCTCCGCGGATCTCTACCGAACCAGACTCGTCAATCCAGGTAAGAGAAGTCCTCAACGTCTGTCGGTGTCGAGGTAGATGGGAATACCTCTTAGCCTGGGAGGGTTATGAAGCCAAGGAGAACTCACGGAAACCCTCCTGCAACATTCTCAATAAAGAGTTCCTCAGGACTTTCCATAGGACCTATCCTGAAAAGCCACGGCCACATAGAGGGCCGTGGCTTTTCAGAAGGGGGGGTACTGTTGCATGCACTGTCCTCACCCGGCCTGCACACGGGCCTGTTCACCTCACTAGCTCCTCTGCAGGTCACGGGTCAGCCTCCCCAGTGGCAGCCGCAAACTCCTCCAGGCCTCGGCGTCCTGTGGCGGCGGTCACCGGGCCTTCCACTGTGCACCAGGCCTCATGTCAGAGTTTGGCGTCTCCAGTGGCTTTGGCCATGCCCCTACATGAGCGCACGCTGACCGCCCAGCCTCTTGTAGGCCCAGAGGTGGGTCCTAGCTCTGCTGCATGCCCTGATTGAGCGTACACTATAAGGAAGTCCCTGCCTGCACTTCCTTGCCTTGGCAATCGGGTAAGCACTGTATGTGTACTAGTTTGCCTCCACGTTCACAGACTTGTTCCAATCTTGTTTCAGCCTTGTTCCAGTCTTGTTCCAGTGTCCCCATGTTCCAGTGTCCTACTGTTCCAGCCTTGTCCAGTGTCCTTCTGTTCCAGCGTCCTTCTGTTCCAGCATCTGTCTGTCCTGTCTCCCCAGGTAGTACCCTCAGACTGTCTCTCTGGTACTGACCTTGGCCTGCTCCTTGACCATTCTGTCCGCTGCATGGATCTTGGCCTCTGCCTGCCTTGTGACCTTGTCTGACCTCCGGAACCTGACCCTTGCCTCATTGACTACTTCTTGGACTGATCCTTGGATTCTGACCTCGGCTGCCATTGACCATGTCTCCCAATTCTGGCTTTGTCCCTTGCCTTGTCATCGCCTACACTGTTCTGGCCTTCCTTGCTTCTCCACACCAACAGCCTAGAGTAAAACCGCGCTCCCTTGCTGTTCGTGGGCACGCCTCTCTATTACCTCTCTGAGAGACCCTGCGAGGCCCACCTAAATCCAAGCGGCCCGTGTCCCTATGGGCTCCACCCGGGGGGACCGCGGGCTTCCAGTGGTGAAGCTCATCCTAGCCTATGTCTCCTCCTGTGCTTCGTCCCCTGGGGGCAGATGCTTCCTGTTCCCTACCAGGGAGCTGTTCTCCACTACTCCAGGACAAAGGTCCACCTCCAAGAGCAACAGTAGAGAGCTGACTAGAGTTCCCAAACTCTTGATCAAAGACTATCTGTGAGGAAAGAACTATCTACATACAGTATTTGCTTCTTGTTTCTCCTCCTCTTCTCTAACATGCAGATGGAACTTCTTGATTTCTCCCAAATCTCACTTTCCCTATGCCAAAGTCTTCTGTTTCAGTGGATGTTATTCTCATTCTCTCAGCCCAAAACTTTGGGGTAATCTTTTTTTGCCTCCCTTTTCTTCTTTACATCCAAACACAGCTAGTGTGTTGACTCCTCCTCTATTACAGTAGTTCTTCTCAACTTTTTCTTTCGTGACAGACCTGACAGATCATACACATGTGAGTGACACACTGCACATTACATATAGCAGCTGTACTAAAAAAAAAATCCTAGATATTTTATTGTTAAAAATGATGAAAAGGAAGATTAGATCTTTAATTTCAATAACTGCTTTAAAAAATCTAATTATGAAATTTTATTTTTTTTCTGAAAAGTTTTAATTTTTGCTTACTTCATCAGAGAGAAATCTGGGACTGGTATGCTATACATTGTTTTTCAATATAAACAAACTCTTGTCCATCTCACTGTGAACCTCAAGAAGTTCTGACATATTCTGGAGTTTATACATAGCAGAGTTAGGAAGGTTCTCCTTTCAACTTGCCATAGAAAAATATATTAAAATTCTGGTATCCCCTGAGTAACATCAGTTCAAAATCTCTCCCCTGCCCTAAACTTTGTGAAATAAGATAAAAATCTAATAAAAAAATATACAGAAGCTATATAGCATACCTGCCATTCCATCAGAGAACTAACACCCAGGACTTGAACAGCAAAAACCTTATCTATGAAAAGGCAACCCTACAAATTTAGAACATAATATACACTTCTCATTGGAAAAACAAAACAAGCCAGATTGCTATAGATCCCTACACAGAACCTACATACTAGTTAGAAGAACCTCTCATCTCTTTCAAACATGTAAAACACAGACTGACCCTTACCTAATGCAGAATTAAAGGCCATAAATTAGAAACAAGCATACAGAGTAAAATTGAAACCCCAAGAAGTCCTGGGCTGGAATATATCATATCTGCAACATTTCTGATTTGGCTGTGATTGCCAAGGATGGGGGAAAAGCAGCAACAAGGAGCAGTGATGGGGGATTTCAATTACCAAGTTCCCCACTCTGCTCTGTCCTGAAGCAGCAGACACATGTGTCAGTTACAGAAAGCACAGGCTTGCTATGTCAAATTTTTGGTGACACTTCTCTCACCTTTTGGTGACACATCAGTGTGTCCTGACATACTGGTTGAGAACTACTGCTCTATAACATTTGTCACTAAAATATGTGCCTTTATTTCTGAGTATGTTATGAAAAGCTCATCCACTCTTTATTATATCCTACTTAGACTACTGTAATTTGCTTTTTGCTGGTCTCCTGCTGAATCATCTTTCTCCACTACAATCTATTTAAAATTCAGCTGCATGATTTATCTACCTTCAGCCTTGGTGTGACCATGTAATCTCTCTTCTCAAGTTGCTACATTGGATCCCTGGAGATTGAAGTGTTATCTGAAAAGAAAGAAACCCAATGCATGCAGAAATTCCATAATATAAACAATAACCATAAGAAAAAGCTCATTGTGCTAGGTGACTCAGTCATAAGAGGCACTAATTTGGGAAATCTTTTCGAAGGGAACACTATAGTTAAAAGCCTTCCGGGATCATTGGCTGATAGAAATGCTATTCAAATAGTTAATACAATTAATGAAGAAAGTAAGGACTCTGAAGTTGATATTATCATCCATCTGGGATCCAATGACCTTGCTAGAAACATCATCCAAGTGGTAAAGAGATATTTCCAGACTCTGGCGAAGTAGATTAGTCACATGGTGAAGACTATTGCCTTTTCTGAAGTGTTACCTGTTCATGGAAAGGGGAAAGAGAGGCTAAGCCATATAGATAACTTCAATGCATGGCTCAAAACTTGGTGTAAGGAGCAAAGTTTTGGATATATTGGGGGCTGGGGCCATGTATGGATCAGTAAAAGGCTGTATGTCAAAGATGGCTTTCATTTGCCTGTTAATAAGTACAACCTGAGAGGGAAAAAGGATCCAATCCAAATATCCACAGAATTAAAGATGAATTAACCAACAACAAATGACAATATCATAAGCAAGAGCTCTACAAATTTTTAATCTGCTGTCTCTCGCCACGCAATGGGTCGCAGGCAGTTTTCAGCCTTTAGAGCAATTTTTCATTTAATCATTTATTGTCACTTGTTTCTATTTACCAAACAACCTATACTTTATTTTACCCAGAATTTTCGCATATATTTTAAGGTAAACGCATCTTTACACAAAATGTCTCACCAACTATTACCAATTAAAATGGGAATATTTAGCCAGAAAGTTAGATCTCTTAAACCACCAAGCTGGATTATTCAAAACTGCTCCCAGCATGATTCATGTTTCAACTGCAGTCTTCTTCAGGGTAAATCTTTCTTAATTCATATAGGCAAAATATTCTCCAACCCCGGACGACATTATCCATCTCTAAAAAGGTTCAAATATGGCGCCTCGGCATCTCAAGTGTCCGAGGTGCCATATTTGAACCTTTTTAGAGATGGGTAATGTCCGGGGTTGGAGAATATTTTGCCTATATGAATTAAGAGAAATTTCCCCTGAAAAGACTGTTTGCAGTTGAAACATGAATCATGTTGGGAGCAGTTTTGAATAATCCAGCTTGGTGGTTTAAGAGATCTAACTTTCTGGCTAAATATTCCCATTTTAATTGGTAATAGTTGGTGAGACATTTTGTGTAAAGATGCGTTTACCTTAAAATATATGCGAAAATTCTGGGTAAAATAAAGTATAGGTTGTTTGGTAAATAGAAACAAGTGACAATAAATGATTAAATGAAAAATTGCTCTAAAGGCTGAAAACTGCCTGCGGCCCATTGCGTGGCGAGAGACAGCGGATTAAAAATTTGTAGAGCTCTTGCTTATGATATTGTCATTTGTTGTTGGTTAATTCATCTTTAATTCTGTGGATATTTGGATTGGATCCTTTTTTCCCTCTCTGGTTGTACTTATTAAGTGATTAATTTTGAGAGGTGGTTGCTTCTATTTTGTGTGATATTTCACCTGTCTGTGACAGGAAAAAAGATCCTCAGTGATAAATTCAAACCCTATGCCATAAAGCATTTAAATTGAATGTCACTCCCCAAATCTCAAAGAAATGGGTGAAAGAGATAAGAAAAGTCAGCTGAACAAGGCACAAAAAAAGTCCAAGAAGAGCATTAACGAAGAAAGAGAGAAGCTGGAAAGCTTTGAGCACAAATGCTCATAGTCTGGGCAAAAATATCCCAGACCTGCAGGCTGTAATGGTGGAAGCAGATCTGGACATCAGAAACATGATTTACAGAGTCACATAATTGGGATATAGTCATCCTGGGCTATGACTTATTAAGGAAGGACAGAGAGGACAAGAAAGGGGGAGGAATAGCGCTTTATGTCAGAAGCAATATCCAAGCAATTGAAATGCTCGCCCTGAGTGTCAGGAGCTGCCTTATGTAGTTTTCTAAAGGTGACGTCATCTGGAGGAGCTGGCAGTCCTGGCGCGCCACGGCCCCTTTAAGAAAGGGGGAGGAGGGCACGGCTAAGGGGCTGCCTTGGGGAAAACATTGGCGGTGTTCTCACCGCGAAGCAAAGGACTGCAGCTGAAGGACGGGCCAAAAGCATGTCGACAGTCATCAGAGCGCCTTCCCCGCTCTGTTCCGGAGCAGGTCTAGCTCTGGAACGGAGCGGGAAGGAAGGTAAGAGGGACCAGTCGCTAATCCTGCGACTGGCCATCGCAACAGTGTTCAAGTCCATGGGGTCGGATGAAGTACATCCCAGGATACTATGAAAACTCATAAATGTCCTGGTGAGTCTGCTAAATGACCTGTTCAATAGATTCCTGGAAATGGGAGTGGTGCCACAAGATTGGAGAAGAGTGATGATGGTCAAACTCATAAGAGTGGTAGCAGAGAGGAGGCTAGAAACTACAAACCAGTTAGCCTCACTTCGATGATGGTAAAATTAAAGGAGATGCTGCTGAAAGAAAAGATACTGTACTATCTACAATTCAGTAAGTTGCTGGACCCGAGGCAGTATGGATTCCCAGAGGAAGGTCCTGTCAGACAAAGCTGATTCATTTTTTTGATTGGGTGATCAGAGAATTGGATCGAGGAAGAGCAATCAATATCATCTATTTGGATTTCAGCAAAGCTATTGATAGTATCCTATTAGGAGGCTTGTGAACAAATTGTGAAGCTTCAGAGTGAGGGCCAATGTGGTAGAGTGGATTACAAACTGGTTGACTGACAGCAGACAGCCTGTAATGGTAAATGGAACCTATTCTGAAAAGAGAGCCTTGTTAAATGGAGTGTCACAAGGATTGGTATTGGGACCGGTTCTGTTCAATATCTTTGTGAGCGACATTGCAGAAGAGATAGAAGGTAAAGTTTGTTTATTTTTCATATGGTACCAAGATCTGCAGCTGAATTGACATGCAGAAAGGAATAGAGAGAATGAAAAGTGATTTACGAAGGCTTGAAGAATGGTCAAAGATATGGCAGCTGGGATTAAATGTCAAGAAGTGCAGAGTCATGCATCTGGGATGCAGTAATCCAAAAGAGTGGCATTAGATAGGGAGGGTGGAGGGTGGAGGGAGGGGAAGGCTGATGTGCATGGACCAAGATGGAATCTTGGGGTGATATTTTCTGGCAATCTGAAAATGGTGATGCAATGTGACAAGGCAATAGCTAAAGCCGGAAGATTGCTGGGCTGCATAGAAAGAGGAATAACCAGGAAGAAAAAAGGAGATGGTGATGCCCTTGTACAGGTCCTTGGTGAGGCTTTACCTGGAGTACTTTGTTCAGTTCTGGAGCCCTTATCTCAAAAGGGATACAGACAGGATGGAGGCAGTCCAGAGAAGGGCTACCAAAATGGTGTGAAATCAGTATCAGAAAACCTATGAGGAGAGACTGAATAATATGAATATGTATACCCTAGAAGAAAGAAGATGCAGGGGTGTTATGATACAGACCTTCAGATATCTAAAAGGTTTTAATGATGTGCAAATCAACCTTTTCTATTGGAAAGAAATCAGGAGAACTAGGGGTCACGAAATGAAACTCCAAGGAGGATGCCTCAGAACCAACATTAGAAAATATTTCTTCATGCAAAGGGCGGTGGATGCCTGGAATGCCCTTCTGAGGAGGTGGTGAAAACCAAAACAGTGAAGTAATTCAAAAGAGCATGGGATAAATACTGTGGAACCCTAAAGGCCAAAGGATGGAAATGAAGACCAGAGTGCTTGCAGTAACTTCATGGTATGGCAATTATTATCCTTAACCAATAAGTCTTGATACTGTAGATGCATTACTCCATCATTGCTGACTGGTTCAATGGCAGGAGGAGAGGGGGAATTGGATTCGTTCAGCAATCAAGGGCCCGACTTTTACGGACTGGAGAAACAAGTATGGGGGTAACTTGCTGATACAGCAGTTACTATCCTTAAATAACAGCAAGGCACAACAGGGAATTGGATTCAACAGCAATCAATGAGGGCTAGTATAGGAAACTGATAAGCATGGCATGGGGGGGGGGTGGTAACGGGGAACTGGATTCAAACAGCAACCAATGAGGGCTTTGACATTTATGGTCTGAGAAATATATACGCATGGGGTAACTTACACTGCACAGGCTTACTGGGCAGACTGGATGGACCATTTGGTCTTTTTCTGCCATCATTTCTATATTTCTCTGTTTTCACATACAATTCAAACTTCTCTTACTCACCTATAAATGCATTCACTCTGCAGCTCTGTCACCTCTTCTCTCTCCCTGCACCTTTCATCAAGTATTCTGTTCATCATGGAAGTTTCTGTTATCTGTGCCCTTCTCCTCCACCACCAATTCCTGACACCATGCATTTCACCTTGTATGTCTGGAATAGACTTCATTCATTAGTGTTAAGATATGCATATATCTGGCTAAAGAATGACTGCTTCTGTGTTAGACACTTGGATTATAGGAAAGACTCTGCTCTGAAGCTAGACTGAATATAAAGTAGTTGGTACAACATGGTGGCCTTCACAGAGAGAACCTAAAGCTGCTAAGTCTTGGCACACAGTGTGAGCACCCCACAAAATGAAGACAGGATGTGATTGAAGACAATACTGCTGTATCACTGTAGCAGCCAGCTGGCTTCATCTGCTAGAGTGATGTGGGATTTCTGGAGAAATCTCACAGGAAAGTGACCACCTGGAACCTTTGGAAACACTCCTTACAGCCATTCACATTGAGTGTGGTTACCTTTAAAAAAAAGCATGATTTAATTCTTCATGTGTACATACCAAGTTTTCTGATCTGTCTCTGCTAATCATTTTTTCCAGTGGTACTCTCTTCTTGGAATGGCCAGTCTCCAAATATCATGTAGTTCATTTAAGTGGGTTTTCAAGGATGCAAACTCATCAAGCATTTCAGTAATCTCTGTATTCCAAGAGTCTATTAAATAGCTAGGGGAATAAAGTACCAGGAACAAAATTAGAAGGGAATGATCAGTCCAAGTTAGTTGTACTAAAGATAGATCTTCTTGACCCCATTTAAATCAGTATGCTGATAACAAAAGACCAGGTCTAGGGTATGCCATGTGATACTGGGGGGGGGGGGGGGTTCTTTCACCTGGACCAAACAAATCAATGATTAGATAGAAAGGATATCCTGAGGATGACCATTGGAAGGATCATCATTATGGAGATTTCCAGCCTAGAGGTCATGTAAATCTGAATAATGGATTCTATAAGGTTATCTAAGGTACTATCAGCAGAGGCATCATGAGAAAAATTTGACTGTGATGTTCAAATTTCACCAAGATAGTTACAATTTTTTGGGTACACCAATAGACATCTAAACAAAAGTAGTATAAACGAAGCACCCAACCCAATGCTAAAATGAATTAAAGATAGTGTAATTATCCTTTCCAATGTAGAACCATACAATCAACTTGAGCAACAAAGAAACATCAAGTATTGTTATAGCCCAGAGATCAGGTGGCCTATCCAGAATAATATACCTGCAGATGAATGCTCATTGTGTTCAATGGGCTCACAGGGCTTCTTAAAGGGACTCCCAACTGGGCACATCCCCTTGGTAGCAATGACGTGAGATGATAACTCACTGCAATGGTGGGCCTTTAATGCCGTCAGGCCTCAATGCTATTAGCATTGGGAATGGAGACAGACTACAGTGACAAGCTAGAATGCCCAAAAAATCCCTCAGTGGGGATCAGTCTCTCTTCTTATGAATGTCTGCAGGAAACGCATTATACTATTTTCTGATCCTCAATAATCTGAATTTTTTTTTAAGGATAAACGTACACAATGGGCTAATATTTCTTATTAAATTGTTTCTCAGTCCATTTTGTTTTGTTGATTAGGAGAAGGGGTTACATCATTTTTTAAAATTTAGTCTCATACATATTCATTGTTTATATTCTGAAAATCTAGTTATCTATGGGGTCAACAGGACAGGTTTCAGAAGACCTGGTTTAGGAAACAAAATATATTTACATGTGTCCCCTCTCAAAAGGTATGTACATTTTAATGTGTGGATTTGTACTGTAATCCTTACATAGTGTTGCAGTGTTCAGTAGCCACCATTTTCCATTAAAGTGCAATACACCACTGGGTCTGAGTTGTTAATTCTTAACCTAAAAAGCAAACAATACTATTACTTTAACAGGAGACACTATAGTTTAAATTATTAGGGAGACAGTGTAAAACTAATAGACAACTTTTAGAATTCCTTCAAAGGGTGAAGCTTCCAATTAGAACAGATAATTCAGTTTTCTCCATAGCTTTGGAAATATGATCTGATCCATCCTAAAGATAGAGAAATGGAAAGACTAGTGGAGACAAGGTCTTTTTTTTCAGTTTATTAAGCTCACTGTGATTGTTGTAACACAGAGGTGATGCAATATAACACCAGATTCTGAGAGCTACAAACAGGTTTGATTTCTAGGTTATCAACAATTAATATTCATGGTCTATGTTTGCATGCTTTTGGCCTAAGAACAAAGTTAATTTGTATATTTTTATTAACCTGAATAGAAGAAATCTATGTGAAACTCAAGGACTAGAGTTATGTACCTATGGTGTCAAATAACCTATCTCATGGTGCATGTGCTAAGTACACAGAAAGAGATTTAAAAACATGTTCATTATAGATAATAAATTATATCAAAGAACTGAATATAAGCAGGGATGTAAACTGAGGGTGAGCAAAAATGGAAATAACTAAGATTTTGGTATAATTTTTTGCCAATTATACCAAAATCTGTAATAGAGTAGACAGCCAGGAAGGTATGGAAAACATGAGAGGTGATGTAGCAAATCTTGGGGAATGGTCTAGAGACTGGCAGATAAGATATACCAAAAAATGCAGAGTTATACACTTAGGCTGCAGAACCCAAGGGAGAGTATAGGGGGTCAAATTCTAAGCACAAAAGAAGAGTGAAATATGAGGGTGATCATATCCGATGATCTTAAGGTGGACAAAAAAGTGGATAAAATGACAGCAAAAAGCAAAAAGATCCTTGGCAGTAAAAAGGAGGTAATATTACCCCTGTTTAAGTCCCTGGTAAGACCTCATTTGGAATACTGTGTATAATTCTGGAGATCTCATCTTCAAAGGATTTAAGTTGGAGAGAGTTGTGGTGACTACTAAAATGATCAGCGGTCTTTGTTCTAAAGTATATGTGGACAGACATAAAGATCTAAACTGGTATACCCTAGAGAATAAGAGAGATATGATAGAGACATTTAAATATCCCCAAGGTTTTCCTGCACAGGAGGTTGGTCCTTTTTAAGGGCTAAAAACGGGGGATAAAGAGATAATTTTGGTGGGGTATGGGGGAAGGAGGAGGGGTGGCAAGCAAATATTTTTGTTTTACATGGGCACTAAAAAGCCTAGTAGCAACTTTCCTGTCAAGAATAAATACTTGGTTCTACAATTGGGACAATCAGCTTGTTTCACTTAGTACACCCAGTGCTGTTCTCTGCATTTCTATGGTATCTGTCCCATATAGGATTATTTTTAAAGCAATAATGCAGGTAAATAGAGATTTATGTGTTATGCTCAGGCTTGTGAACCCTTGGGACGACGGGAGGATGGTATACCTTGCGGAAGATCCGTAGGTTCTCTCGTCGGGTGGCGAGGCAGAGCAGAAGAGGAGACCAGCTGACCCTCAGCACGGGAGACGGAGATGACTGCAGAGGCAGATGAAGAGACGAAAAGAGGAGCTGTGTCTTCACCCCTGGAAGTCTGCGGTCCCCCCAGGAGGAGCCCACAGGGACCAAGACCGCTGGGACTTAGATGGGCCTTGGAGAGGTCAAGGTATCGGTGCAAGGGCTGACTAGAGCTTCGCCCTGGAAGTCCGCGGTCCCCCCGGGAGGAGCCCGTAAGGACCCGGACCGCTGGGACTTAGGCGGGCCCTTGGAGGCGGTAGTCCAGAAGGAGTCCAAGGTCAAGTGCCAGAGAGTCGTCGCTTACCAGTCCGAAGTCACGCACCGAGGGATCACCACTTGCCAGTCCGAAGTCACACACCAGAGAATCCCGCTTGCCAATCCGAAGTCACTCACCAGAGAATCACCGTAAGCCAATCTGAAGTCAGGAACTGGGAACACCAAGATGTAACAGGAACAAGGATCCAAAGCTCGAGGAACTCACCGAAGCAAACAGACTAGACAGCGCTGGAGGACATTGCCAAGTCAGTGAATGAGCAGAGGAAGCCTCCCTTTATACTTCCCCTGCTCAAGCTGATCAGAAACAGGTTAAAGGGATCAGGTCCCTTTAAATCAGTGAAGGAGGCACGGCCTCGCGCCTAAGGATGGTGGCGGCCATCTTTGATTTCCCCCGTGGAGGAGAGACGCTGCTGGACGCCGCGAGGGGGGAGCAGGAACGGCTCCCTTTGCAGCGAGCAGCACCGAGGGCCGCGCCGGAGCGATGGCCTGAGTCAGTGCCCTCCCCCGGGGCTCCCTCGGCAGGGGAGCGCTGCAGGCAAGGTTGGGGGCCGCGGTCGTGGTCTGCCACGGCCGCAGAACACAACAGTACCCCCCTCTTTAGGGTGCCTCCCTGGAGGCCTGGGTTTAGCCAGATGGTCTTTGTGGAACTGCTCCAACAAATTCCGGTCCAGGATGTTAGCCAACGGCTCCCAGGAGTTTTCCTTGGGGCCGAAGCCCTCCCATGCTATCAGGTACTCCCATTTTTTCCGGTGTTTCCTCACATCTAAGACCTCCCAGACCTGATAGGTGAGGTCATCTTCGGAGGCAACAGGTTGAGGGGTCGGAGGCATGCTGGAAGGCCACTACAATACCAGAGGCTTCAGGATGGAGGCATGGAACGTGTTGTAAATCTTGAGAGACAGGGGAAGATGAAGTTGATACGAGACAGCACCCACCTGCCGGATGATGGGAAACGGCCCGATGAATAGCGGAGCCAGTTGCGATGATGGCAGCTTCAAGCGGATGAACTGCTTGCTCAACCAAACTTTTTGGCCCGGCTTGAGAGGCAGGTGCGGTCTTCTGCGCTGGTCAGCATACCTTTTAGCTGCCTGGCCGGCCTTGATCAGGGCACGTTGCGTGGATATCCATAGGCGGTGCAACTCATCAGCGGAGAGTTGAGCTATCGGAGACGTAACTGTGATGGGAACAGGCAGTAGCGGACGTGGCTATTTCCCATACACTATCTGAAACGGGGAGGATCCCGTAGCCGAGGAGATATGAGAATTTAGTGCAAATTCGGCCCAGGGTAGCAGGCTAGCCCAGTCATCTTGTTTCTCATTGACATACAGACGGAGGAATTGTTTCAAAGTCTGGTTTGTTCTCTCTGCGAGACCATTGGTCTGTGGATGGTAAGCAGACGTGTAGTCTAGGGTGACTTCTAACTTCTGGCAGAGAGCCCTCCAGAACTTGGCGGTGAATTGAGGCCCTCGATCTGACAGGATGCCTTTAGGTAGGCCATGAAGCCTGAAGATGTGCTGGACGAACAGCTGTGCCAGCTGTGGTGCGGACGGCAATCCTGGCAAAGGTACGAAGTGCACCATCTTGCTAAAGCGGTCGACAACCACCCATATTACTGTGTTGCCACTGGATAGTGGCAGGTCCACCACAAAGTCAGTTGCCACATGGGTTCACTGTTCAGAAGGCGTAATTGCTGAAGTAAGCCTGGGGTCAAACCAGAGATCCTCTTGTGGCGAGCATAGGTCTGGCAGGACTCCACATATGCCCGGACATCCTTATTTACCTTTGGCCACCAGTAGTACTGGCGCAGGGTCTGCAACGTGCAGGATTGCCCTGGGTGGCCAGAACAGCGGGAATCGTGAGCCCATGCCAGCACTTGTTTCCGAAAGCGTGGCGGGACCAGAGTTTTCCCGGGCGGGATGGTCGTGGTAGCAGACAGGAGGATACGGGATGGCTCAATGATGTACTGTGGTTCCTCAGAATCTTCCGTTGAATCAAATACCCGTGATAGGGCGTCAGTCTTAACATTCTTCCCGGCCGGTCTGTATCGGAGGATAAAATTGAAACGGGTGAAGAACAAGGCCCACTGGGCTTGTCGTGGGTTGAGTTGTTGTGCCCGGTGCAGGTATTCTAAATTCTTATGGTCTGTGAAGTCCGTAAACTGGTGTTGTGCCCCCTCCAGCCATGGGCGCCACTCTTCTAAGGCCACCTTGATGGCCAAGAGCTCCTTGTCACCTATGGCATAGTTCCGTTCCGCCGGTGAGAACTGGCGGGAAAGGAAGGCACACGGGCATAGCTTATGGCCTTCAGAGGCTGGCTCAGGACGGCCCCTACTCCTTCCGAGGATGCGTCCACCTCGATAAAAAATGGCCGCTGCGGATCCAGATGCCGAAGGCACGGTTGTTACATGAATGCCTCCTTGAGGCGACAAAAGGCGGCCTCTGCTCCCAGAGGCCACTTTTTGGGATCTGCGCCTTTCCGGGTCAGGGCTGTCATTGGGGCAACAATGGACGCATAGTGAGGGATAAAAGACCGGTAATAGTTTGCGAAGCCCAGAAACCTTTGGAGTGCCTTGAGCTCAGATGGCTGTGGCCATTCCTGAATGGCTCTTAGCTTTTGCGGTTCCATGCGGAATCCCTGACTGGAGACTATATATCCCAGGAAGGGAAGAGACTCCTGCTCAAACAGGCACTTTTCGAGCATACAACTTATGTTCCCTGAGGCGTTGTAAAACTTGGACGACATGCCGGCGGTGGGCGGCCAGAGTGTTGGAGAAAACCAAGATGTCGTCTAAGTATACAACCACGCACTGGTACAAGAGGTCGCGGAGTATCTCATTTATGTTATTCTGGAATACTGCAGGGGCATTACAGAGCCCAAACGGCATCACCAAATACTCATAGTGGCCGTCTCGGGTGTCGAAGGCCGTCTTCCATTCATCACCCTCCTTAATTCGAATGAGGTTGTACGCCCCTGGAGGTCCAACTTGGAAAAGATCCTCGCACCTTGTAGCCAGTCAAAGAGCTCAGAGATGAGAGGCAAGGGATAACAGTCCTTGACCGTTATAGCATTTAAACCACAGTAGTCAATGCAGGGGCGAAGCGTCCCATCCTTCTTCCCAATGAAGAAGAACCCAGCCCCTGCAGGGGACTTTGACTTCCGAATGAAGCCCTTCTCCAGGTTTTCTCTGATATACTCATTCATGGCCTGCGTCTCTGCAGGCGAGAAGGCGTAGGTGTGACCTTGAGGAGGCTCGGTGCCAGGGAGGAGGTTGATGGCGCAATCGAAGGATCGATGAGGTAGAAGAATCTTGGCCTTTTGCTTCGAGAACACATCCATGTATGAGGCATAGGGGGCCGGCAGGCCTGGAAGACTGGTGGAGGCCACAGAACAGGAGACTGGAATTAGTGATTGAAGGCATTTGCCATGGCAGCTCGGATCCCAACAGGTCAGCTGTAAGGTCTTCCAGTCAAACTGGGGACCGTGTTCCTGAAGCCACAGAAAGCCCAAGACAACCAGGTGTATCGAATGCTTCAGGACATGGAACATCATCTGTTCGCGATGAAGGAGCCCAACCCTTAACTGGGTGGATTCTGTGATATGGGTCACACGGCCCGGGAGGGGTCTCCCTTGAATAGAAGAGATGACCAGGGGAGCTGGAATACGGGCCAGTGGAATCTTCAGGTGATCCACCAATTTCTGCATTATGAAGTTGCCGCCGGCGCCGGAGTCGACCAGGGCTAACGTATGAAACTCACCTGCTGGTGACGTTAGCGCCACTGGTAGTGTTAGTGGAGGTGCTGGTGAAATTGAGCCTAGGAAGAGACCTCCCCCAGGTCCTAGCCACGGGAGTTTTCCAATCGCAGAGGGCATACGGTTATCCGGTGGCCCGCTGTGCTGCAATAACGCCGATGGCGTTCGTGGGAGGACAATTTCCCACGTCCCAATTCCATGGGTTCGTTGGGTAGAGATCGGGGGGTTCCCGACCTACCCTTGGGCGAGGGCAAATGCCGAGGGCGTCTGGACGGAGTTGCAGCTTTGGGTGTTGTCTGAGGCTCTTGGCGGCGCTCCTGATGGCGCTGATCTATGCGCCCTGCCAAGTCAATCAAGGTATCTCTCATCCCGCGAGCTCGTCTTTAATTCGGGGACTCAGCCCCTGATAGAAGATGATGTGGAGACATTCAGAGCCCCAGCCGAGCTCCGAAGAGAGGGTCCAAAAGTCTATGGCATATTCCGCCAATGTCCTCGAGCCTTGACATAACTGCAGCAGCTTCGGGCCTGCAGAAACTTCTTGAGTCGGATCCCCGAAGTTTATCCGGAACAGCTCCCAAAACTCCCTGAGGTTCTTTAGGACGGGATCGTCCCGTTCCCACAAAGGGGTAGCCCACTCTAGGGCCTTCCCTTCAAGAAGAGCCAGGATAAAGGTGGTCTTGGTGGCGTCATCAGGAAAGAGGGTGGCCTGCAGGCGGAAGTGCATGTTGCACTGGTTCATGAAACCCCTGCAAGATCAGGAGCCAGAGGACTGCCGATTAGAGATGTGAATCGTGTCCTCGATCGTCTTAACGATCGATTTCGGCTGGGAGGGGGAGGGAATCGTATTGTTGCCGTTTGGGTGTGTAAACTATCGTGAAAATCGTTAAAATCGTGAGCCGACACACTAAAACCCCCTAAAACCCACCCCCGACCCTTTAAATTAAATCCCCCACCCTCCCGAACCCCCCCCCCAAATGCTTTAAATTACCTGGGGATCCAGCGGTGGTCCAGAACGGTGGCGGTCCGGAACGGCCCCCTCAATTGAATCCTGTTGTCTTCAGCCGGCGCCATTTTGCAAAATGGCCACCGCAAAATGGCGGCGGCCATAGACAAAAACGATTCGACGCAGGAGGTCGTTCTGGACCCCCACTGAACTTTTGGCAAGTCTTGTGGGGGGTCAGGAGGCCCCCCCAAGCTGGCCAAAAGTTCCTGGGAGTCCAGCGGGGTTCAGGAAGCGATTTCTTGCCGTGAATCGTTTTCCGTACGGAAAATGGCGCCGGCAGGAGATCGACTGCAGGAGGTCGTTCAGTGGCGGTCCGGAACCCCCGCTGAACGACCTCCTGCAGTCGATCTCCTGCCGGCGCCATTTTCCGTACGGAAAACGATTCGCGGCAAGAAATCGCTTCCTGAACCCCGCTGGACTCCCAGAAACTTTTGGCCAGCTTGGGGGGGCCTCCTGACCCCCACAAGACTTGCCAAAAGTCCAGCGGGGGTCCGGAACGACCTCCTGCGTCAAATCGTTTTTGTCTATGGCCGCCGCCATTTTGCGGTGGCCATTTTGCAAAATGGCGCCGGCTGAAGACAACAGGATTCAATTGAGGGGGCCGTTCCGGACCGCCGCCGTTCTGGACCACCGCTGGATCCCCAGGTAATTTAAAGCATTTGGGGGGGGGGGTTTGGGAGGGTGGGGGATTTAATTTAAAGGGTCGGGGGTGGGTTTTAGGGGGTTTTAGTGTGCCGGTTTTCCTGCCCTCCCCCTTCCCCCGATTTACGATTTTTTAACGATAAATCGGGGGAATTGGTATTGTATCGTGGCCCTAATGATTTTTGACGATTTAAAATATATCGGACGATATTTTAAATCGTCAAAAAACGATTCACATCCCTACTGCCGATAGCCAGTCTGAGGTAGAAGCCCGGAGAATCACCAAAAGCCAGTCCGAGGTCAGAAGCCAGAAGAGTCACCGAAAGCCAGTCCAACGTCAGAAGCCAGAAGAGTCACCGAAAGCCAGTCCGAAGTCAGAAGCCAGAAGATCCATCCGAAGGAAACAGAGGATGGGAATAGGAGCAGGAACAGGACTCGGAAGGCAGGAGCAGGACTCAGAAGGCAGGAACAGCACTCAGAAGGCAGGAACAGGAACCACGGCACCAACAAAGCACAGAAGACCTCACCGAAGTGAAGCAGACTCGTTGCCAAGTTGAGGAACATGAAGAGGAGGCTCCAATAAATATTTCCAGGCACCTGATGTCATACAAGAGGCTGGGCTGCTTCAATCGGTGCTGGCCCTTTAAAAGTGCTCAGGAGCTGCGCCGTGCGCCTAGGGAGGGCCCGACTGGAAAGGCTGCCAGTGGCGTCGGCCAGTGGCATTGAGCCATGAAGATGGAGCCAGAGGCTGCCGCGGGAGAGGACGAGGCTGGCAGCGTGCAGCGGAACCATCTCCCGGCTGTGCTCCCAGCACCTGCGGAAGCAGTAAGGGGAGCCAGCCGCGGCCATCCATGGCCGGCACGTCTAACACCCCCCTGGGAATGCCTGCAGAGAGTTGTGGAACCATCTACACACTTTTACTTGCATAGAGGGTGTGGAATTTGTATACAGCCAATTGCATGAGTAAACCACTTTTTACCTGTGGAATCACTTTGAAAAATGCCCTTCTAAAAATGTTCTCCTTGATAGAATTATTTCTCTATTTGGATGGGACATGAACTTCTGCTCAAAGATTTGTAAAAATCCCCTCATCCTCCCTAATCTTAAGTGGTGTATGCTTTTTGAATATTAGTTACAAGGTTAGTTTGTAAGGATTTACATTCCTATAGTTAGTATCTTAGAAAATAATTATCCATCCAATTCTTAATATAAACAAGATTTCATAAAATGCAGTTTTTAATTACTGTGCATCAGATAAATAGCTCATAAAAAGAATTCATAACAAAATACATTTAAGTAAAGCCTCTTTCTTCCAAGAAGCCTTCTTTCCTATTTGTAGAGACTTTTAGAGGGTAGTCTGCTATAAAAAGAGAGCAGTGTTTTAATGACAGAAAATAAAGGAGCTGCTTATTTTAGGATAATGAAGTTGAAGATGAGAATAAGATGGTTGTTTATTGTACTATTCAAAACAGCCCATCTTATACAAAAAGAAAAAAAAAAACTCCACAACATTCATTTTCACAACTGAATTGGCTAAAAGGCACTGTTACCTAGCAACGCTCATTGTGTCGCTGACCTTTCATCCAATCTCAGCTCACAGATGTGCTTTGGCAGCTAATAAACATACATCACCCAGCCCCTTCACTTCCCCTAGAGCAGTATGCCCTATGCTGGGATAGTCTCATGGAACAAAGGGGAAGCTTCTCAAATTTTAAATTGGGCTGAGAATGTAATAGACTCTGTGCTATGGTAAAATATTAAAACTAATGAAAAAGCAATTGATTTAGAGACAATAGTAGCATAGGTAAGCAATAAGAGCTACCAAGGCTGTAGATATAAATAGCGCTATTGCATGCTTTGAGTAACACCAAAAGGCATGGGGGCCTAAATCCAGGTAGCTCCATCTACTCTAAAGGCTTGGTTCTGGATTGTCTCATTGCTATAGTGGAATGCTATTAATTTCATGCACTGTTTTTCATTCATGAAGAGTATGATATCAAAAACCAGGACTTATTTTAATGCAAAAGTAGTACTCCTCAGTCCTTTGGGAGGCAGAATCAGGTCTACTTTTAGGTCTCTACTTAGTAGCTTGTCAATGAGGCATTACCAGAACTAGTTCTTCATGAAGTTGTAGTCTACTTTCTTGGTTAGAGGTACAAAGTGCAATATTCAAAGCCAGTTTTGTGCATAAAAAAAAGGATTTTACCCACAGAAATGAGGGCTTTGAAAACTGTCATCCTCAATGTGAACAAAATTACCCACATTATTTGGAGGTATTCCTGATTGATCTTCATGGCCTCCTCTGCCTATATATATTTATATTTTTTGAATGATAATGATAATTCAAATTCTTCCCATTTTTACTTAGAGATCCATATTGGTCTATTTCTCCTTTTCCATAAGCCTTAGACATAGATTTGCTGCCTTTTCAATGCTTCCTTGTTTGTAAACCAGAGTTCTTCTGTATGTGTCAGCTTTTAGATTCCCAACAGGGCTCCCTTAACACTATTACTCATCATCTTGAAGTCAGCCCTCCTGAAGTAATGTAGGAAATTTCCAAAGGCATTCACCCAAGTACAGAAGTATTTATCCAGGTAAAATGGCCTGACTGATAGGTGCCCTCCTCAAATGCGGGTACAATTTTGCACAGAATAGACACATACTTTTAGCTATGGGAAAAATAGATATTTCTGTGGGCCTGTTTACATCAGGAGAGGAAAAGAGTGCATGTATATTCAGAGCCAATCTTTCCAAACAGTCTATAGTACACTATTTGTGCTCATAAATGGGCCTGCAGAGATTTATGCTAGTGTAAACCCCCATTCTGATCAGCTGTTGAGTACGAGGGCACACAGGGAGGATCATGGACAACACAAGGCCCTACAATCTCCCAGGGTTCCTGCACAAGGTGGAAAAGATGTACTTTTCAGAGTCCAAAGGGTTTTGCTTACTCTTGGGGGCGGCTCTTCTGCCCATCAGTCCAGTCACTCTAAAAATAATTGTTCTGACTCCAGTTCTGTTGTTCAGAATAAAATTCTTTACTGGCACTGATGGTAGTAAAA
Source organism: Rhinatrema bivittatum (assembly GCF_901001135.1). Taxonomy (NCBI): domain Eukaryota; kingdom Metazoa; phylum Chordata; class Amphibia; order Gymnophiona; family Rhinatrematidae; genus Rhinatrema; species Rhinatrema bivittatum. The sequence goes on from NC_042618.1 coordinate 155,931,449, forward strand.
TACAAAATCCAAAAATCTGGCACACCAGTTGATAATGTATCATATTTTAAGACAAGTCTAAATATCCAGCACAAAAAAATAAATTCAGTCTCTTTTCACAGAAACTCTACAGCCTTTCAAAAAGTCACCTTTTACAGGCTGGTACTCTTCTTCCTTGGGCCCTCTCAGTATCTGGTTGGTAAAGCAGACTTTCTTTCTCTCTCTCTGTATCTTAAGGAGAGCATATGGCTGATTTGCTTGGTCAGATGGCAACTCCTTAGGACCTTCCTCTGGAAAACAGTGTCTCATACTCACAAAGGACAATCCGTTGGTTCTGAAGAAATCCCCTATTCATTGGGCTCCTCACTCATAAACTTCCATAGGAGCAATTCTCTTATTTTCTCTCTGGACTCACAGGACTTCACCGCCCTAGAATACTTCTGTCCTCCCAGTAAGGCCTAACCAACCTCATCCTGGGACCCAGCCACTTTCCCTGAGCAGGAACAACTTCACTCCTTCTCTACGAACCTTCTCTGTGTAGTGAATGTCCTGCTGGTACCACTTCACGTGGAGATGGATATCCTACAGAACCCCAGATCTTGGAATCTTCACTCTTATTTTGACCCTCTGACTGCATCACATGGGTGCCACAATTTTATACAAACCACAACCTCTTCTAAGGAGAGTGGTACGCCTCACTAGCACACTTGTTCTATGCATGACAGGGGCATAACTTGATTGGAGGACAGCCAATGCCACTTTGAATGAGACAGTACAGGGCTTGGACCCTAGGGGGTGTTCCAGGCCCCACTACCCCACCAGAGATTCCAAGGGTATGGCCATGGTGAGGGGGGAGGGGGTTTAGGAGGTAAACTAGGTAGGGGTAGTCTTGAGGCAAGGGAAGGTTTTAGAGACCTGGAGGCAACTTTTTCAAAGAGGCTGCTTGGGTAGGAAGGGGAGGGGTGTTCACTATATGATTTTATTTTTGTATTAGGACAAGTCAAAGAAACATATCATATAGTTGTATATTTGAATACACATTGTTACCAAACCATTTTTTGGCACTTTTTATAACATTTTACCTGGTTTAAATACTTTTTTTTTACTATATGTGCCTTCCTGTAAACCATTGTGATGGCAAATAACTTAACGACGGTATATAAAAGATGTCAAATAAATAAATAAATAAAATTTGTGCCACCTCTAGAGATGGCAGGGGTGGGAGTTAGGATGGGGATTTCATAAAATCCCTGTGGTTTTAGGATAATTTGGGAGGCTTCCTTTGGGCCACATTGGCCCTTTAACATGATAGTGGCCCTGGACCCAGTGGCTATCATCATGTGGGACTAACATGTGGTATTTTTCCTGTGGTAAAAATACTGTGGGGTTTACTAAATTGTGGTACCGAATATCACAGTTTAGTAAACCCCCCATGGTATTTTCCTACAGAGAAAATATTGTAACTTAGTAAATGACCCCAATAGTTTGGTCAGATCATGCACCAAATAAGACTGAAAGTTACCTTGAACCTAATCTACAAAGTCAGAAGAGTTGGTCTTTAAATCCCCAAACTGCAAACCATATTTAACAAGAAATAATAGACACCAGGGATTAGGGATTAGGGTTGTGCTTGCGTTTGAAACAAATGGATAAAATGGCAATAAATGAGAACATTTTTGTTTCATTTATGGACCCCTGAAACAAATGGAGGGTGCCCATGAATTTAAACAAAAGTTTTTGTTTCGTTCATTTATGTTTCCCTTTCAAGTCTGTTATATATTGAAAAGTACTGGAGTGAGAAAGCTGCAGTGAGACTCATAACTATAGGGACCATCCATGGCTTGTGTGAGAGATTGCAGCTGGGCTGAAGCCGAGGCAGGACACGTAGGTAAATAGACAGGACGGAGGACCAATCAAGGTGAAACATTATTTTATCTAGCTTATAACTGCCATCTGGATCAAGTGATGATGACATTCTCCCACTGAAAGTGTTACGAGCACGCGCGGGCGCGGTCGCGGTCGTCGTAAGCGGGTGGTGATCCCTTGGGCCACGGCAGGACTCAAGGAGGAGCCCCAAGCCACACCGTGGGAGGTGAGCTGAGCAGGCATGGTGAGCCAGGCAGGCAGGAACAGAAGCAGGGAGTCTGACCCTCAGCCGGACCTGCATGCCCATGGTAGCCAACACGGGGAAGTTGACTAATGAACGGTCCTCCGACTGTTCCCGGCCCTTTCGGACCTGCCGCTGGGAACGGCAATGGGCAGCAGGCCGGACAGAGGTGAGGGCAGACAGTCCTTACACTGAGGACGTGAGACGAGGGCTGAAGCAGACATCCAAGAGAGGCTGAAGCAAGACGTTGGAGACATCAGGGCAAGGGCTGAAGCGAGACATAGGAAAGATCCAGGCGAGCAGGAACTCTGATGCTGGGATACTGACATCCGAAGCCCCTCGGCTGGCAGGAACAGAAGCTCAAGAGCCCGTGGGACGAATCCCTCCTGTTGGCCACTCCAGGGCCCAACAGGACAGAAGGCTCAGGAACCAGACGAGGACGTAGGTCAAGGCAGAGACACGAAGACATCAGGGCAAGGGCTGAAGCAAGACAATCGTAGACAAGGCAGGTGCAGACATTGCAGACAAGGCTGGACAGAAACATGGCACTGTCCATCAGGGCGCCCTACTCAGCCAGCACAGCTAGACTGGTCACGGACCACCCCGTCCCAGACGCGCCCTACACAGCCCAGGAAGGCTGGTCGCGGACCACGCTGAGGAAAGGAGGGTGCAGGGAAACTCCAGGCGAACAGGAACTCCGATGCTGGGATACTGACATACAAAGCCCTTACGGCTGGCAGGAACAGGAACAGACATCTAGGCACGGTCAGAAACAGACATCAAGACAAGGTACCATCTAGACACGGCAGACCACGGAGGACCTGGATCAGGAGAGGCCACAGACAACTGTGTAACCCAATCCGAAGGCAAACAGGAACTAACAAGCAAGTCCTTATATACTGGAGGTTGTAGGCAACACCCTGGGAGGAGTTAGTCAGGACCGCCCACCGCTGGCCCTATAACTGGGGTAGAGAGCTGCGGGCCAGCCCCTAGAGAAACGGGCGTGGCTGGAAGCAGGAAGTCCAAACACAGGCACGATGCCTCCTCGCTAGGGGGGCGCTGGGGTTCTGTGTATCCCCCTTTTTCCCTTCATTTGTTGTCCCTTTCTCCTTTTTCTTTCAGGGGGCGGGGCGGCCTTCGGCCACCCCTGCCTCCCTCCCTCCCACAATAGAACAGGCACGATGCCACAGAAACAGCTAGGCCTCTCAGGCCCTGGAGCAAGTCCTGGATGGAACACAGGCGAGGCCCAGGCTTCAGAGCGGCCTCTGGAGGAAGGTAAGAGACCTCCTGTAGCGCAGCAACAGGGGGGATTGCAACAGAAAGGTCTGATTATGTGCAAAGAAACTCCCTTTTTTCTTGCTTTAAGGGAAAGGGTCACAAATATGGGGGCCCATTTCGTATTAAAATTTCCCTGTAAAGGCTGTGTTCGGTATCAAGGTAATAATTATATTTTTTTTGATCCCAAACAACTGCGAGATTTCTTGCTGGGACATCCTAATATCGCCCCAGAAGTGTAATTGACTAAAGAAAAAGGGTACTCTCCTATCTATTTCCTAAATAAATTTTGCAATTATTTGCTCTTTATGTTCAACTTGCCCCCAAATTTCCTATATTAAGGTATAATACCTCTTTTGTTTATTAGTTTTTTTTTTTAATTAAGGAAAAGTGTGTAACCTTGTTTCATGTTATGATACCGCGATTTCATTCTGTTCTATTCCATATATTGTATGTGAAAAATTTAAGAAATAAAAAATTAAAAAAGAAAAAAGAAACTCCCTTTTCTCTGTTGAATTTTGCAAAGGGTGGAAGTTGGAGTGGCTGAAAGTGAAAAAGAAACAAGGAAACAGCTCTATCACACTTTCAAATAGAAAGAAAGAAGCTTCAAAGGCCAAAGAGCATGCCCACAGGAAAAGCAGGTAGTGGAGAGTATGAGAGATTCCACTGGCTTTTCCCTCTTGGTCCATCTTAAACCCCAACCCTAACAGTAGCACCCAAGCATCCAGAGAGAGAGATGAGATCCCACAAAACATTAGGGATGAGCATTTGTCTAGGACGAATTAGGCAATTTGCCTAATTCATCCTGGTTCGGGGAGCCCGAAACCCAAACGAGTTTTTTCTGAAATTTCGGGAAAAATTCATTTTTGGGTTTAGTGCGCACTAATCCGAAATTTGGATCCCCCTGAATTTAAAAGGCCCGAACCACGGGGAATACAAAATTTCCCACGGAGGGCCAAAAACGAAGCCCAAACCAAAAGGTTTGGGCTTCACACATCTCTACCAAACATCAGAGATGAGGAGGCACTTCAGAATTAGGGAGGACGAGCATTTCATATAATACATTTACTACTGTAAGGCCATCAGTAGGTGAAAGAGTCTGAGCCTTCTTAGAAACACTTGTAAGAACATAAGAACATAGGAAAATGCCATACTGGGTCAGACCAAGGGTCCATCAAGCCCAGCATCCTGTTTCCAACAGTGGCCAATCCAGGCCATAAGAACCTGGCAGGTACCCAAAAACTAAGTCTATTCCATCTCATGTTACCATTGCTAATGGCAGTGGCTATTATCTAAGTGAACTTAATAGCAGGTAATGGACTTCTCCTCCAAGAATTTATCCAGAGTCATTTAAAAAAAGAATACTTATTAGCAATGGTTTCAGGAGAGACCTCCAGTAATAGTCTGGGGATTCTATCTTCACCTTCAGCAGCAGTAGCAGCAGCAGCAATAAGGCCAGAGAAAAGGGGAAATCTGACTCCCATGTCAACCTATTTGCCCCTTTCCCAAGTGAAGTGACAAGCAAGTAGCCAACAACCGGCATCAGCAGCAAGACATCATTGAGCAGATAGGATGCTTTACCCAGAGCTGTAGCTAGCTACCCTACAGCCGATATGGCCTCAGCCATAGGCGCCAACCAGCAAGGGCTCCATCTCTTTAACCCAGTACAACTTCGGATTCTCAAGAGCTGAGCTGCCAAGGGAAGAATAGCTGCTGCAACTGCTCCTGGTGTCCCATATACCCTCAAGGCTGTCATTTGAGGGCAACGGCCCAAATCAGGACAAAAAAATTAACGCTGCTCCCCTCCCCTTCTGACCATACCTGCGAATCCAAAAGCAGTTAAAAGTGAGGCCCATGGAGCTGCAAAAAGCAGTATTGGACTCTTACCCCTGCATTGCAGCACTGGCCTCCTTCAGCCCCCCAGCCACTCCACACCCGGCATTAGGAAGAACATGGCTCGAGGGCGCTAAAGAAGAAACATTGGCCTCCTACTCCCCCTCTCCCTACCAGTCAGGAGGAGCAAGTACATTGTTGTGTGTGTGAATGAGAGAGCACAGGAACACACATGTGTATTGTATGATTGAGCATATATGTGTGAGAGAGAGCAAAGGAGTGAATGTGTGTGTATATGATTCAGAATATGTTTGTGAGAGAGAGCAAAAGAGCAAATATGTGTGGGTATATGATTGATAATGTATTTGTGAAAGAGAATAAATATTTCGTTGGAGGTGTACCCTTGGGCCGAGGTGGGGTTGACATAACCCATAGGTAGGGACCTACGGGTCCCCACCATTGGCAGGTGGAGTGGGCTGATAGGCAAAGGCCGCTGGAGCTTCACCTATACCAGCCCTCGTTCCCCGTGGGTTGATCCGTTGGGTGCCGGGGCCAGCAGGACCTAGGTGGGCCTCGAGGTTGGTTAGCAAGAGTGGTTGGTTCAGCCCAGAGACAGCAGATGATAGGTGGCATATTCCTACTCTGGACTGGGTACGGTACTGGAACTCGGGCACCAATGGAACTGAGTAGAGATGTGAATCGGAACCGGAATCGGTTCGGATTCCGGTTCCGATTCACATCGTGGGTTTTTTTTTTTGTCCGGCCCGATCGCGGTTTTGTTTATCGGCTGCGCCCGAGCCAATAAACAAAACACCCACCCCGACCCTTTAAAACGAATCCCTTAGCTTCCCCCACCCTCCCGACCCCCCAAAAAACTTTTTACAGGTACCTGGTGGTCCAGTGGGGGCCCCGGGAGCGATCTCCCGATCCTGGGATGTCGGCTGCCACTAATCAAAATGGCGCTGATGGCCTTTGCCCTTACCATGTGACAGGGTATCCGTGCCATTGGCCGGCCCCTGTCACATGGTAGGAGCACTGGATGGCCCGCGCCAGATGAATACCTGGCAACAAACTGAGGCCCTCTATCCAAAACAATGTCTTTGGATAGGCCATGCATTCTGAAAATATGGTGGAAAAACAAACGTGCCAACTCTGGAGCAGATGTAGGCCCGGTAGAGGGACGAAATGGGAAAGTTTTGAAAATCGGTCTATGGTTACCCATAATATGGTGTGCCCCTTAGAAGGCGTCAAATCCACGATGAAATCCATAGACAGGTGAGTCCACAGTTCTTCAGGTGCTGGAAGTGGTTGTAGAAGACCACAAGGTCGACTGACCGGGGATTTTTGCTATGCACAAATGTTACAGCATTCAACGTATGCTTTAGCATCGGAGACCATGGTGGGGCACCAGAAGAACCTCTGGAGCAGTGCCAAGGTCAGTGCTCATCCTGGGTGACCAGTGAATTTGGAATCATGTGCCCAGTGGAGAACTCTTTCATGGAGTCATTGGGGCACAACCGTCTTTCCAGCAGGAACTGGATGAGTGGCAGATAGACAAATACAGGCCGGGTCTATTATATGAGTAGGTTCTTCTGGAGTATATTCAGGTTCGAAGGATCATGATAAGGCATCTGCCCAGAAATTCTTGTTGGCTGGGCAGTAGCGGAGTTCAAAATCGAACCTGGAAAAGAACAACGCCCATCGAACTTGACGGGCATTGAGACGTTGGGCTTGACTCAAATGTTCCAGCTTCTTATGATTGGTAAAAACAGTAAATTTGTGTTGGGCAACCTCTAGCTATGGGCGCCATTCCTTGAGAGACAATTTTATGGCAAGCAGCTCATGATACCCTTTCCTGTAATTTTGCTCTGCAGATGAAAACTTCTGGGAGTAAAAAGAGCAAGGAACTATGGTACCAGAGGTGGTGCGTTGACTCAGGACTGCCCCAGCCCCAGTGGTGGAGGCATCAACTTCCACTAGCAAAGGACGATTTGGATCAGGATGATGTAGACAGGACCCTTTCTGAAAAGCTTCTTTCAAGCAATGGAAGGCTGCGACGGCCTCCGGAGTTCAATTCCACGTGTCTTGCCCTTTACGAGTCAAGGCCGTCAATGGAGCAGCAAGGGTAGAATAATGCGGAATGAAGTGATGATAGTAGTTGAGGAATCCCAGGAAGCGCTGGAGCACCTTGAGACCCACAGGATGTGGTCAATCCTGGATTCCTTTTAATTTGACTGGGTCCATGGAGATCCCTTGTCGGGAGATGATATAACCAAGGAAAGGTAGGCTGGATTTCTCGAACAAGTATTTGTCCAATTTCACAAACAGATATTTCTCACAAAGACGTTGAAGAATGATTTGGACATCAGTGCGATGAGTCTTGAGCTTGGCAATAGTGATCATAATATGATCAGATTTGATTTAATGACTGGAAAAGGAACAGTGTGCAAATCCAAAGCTCTCGTGCTAAACTTTCAAAAGGGAAACTTTGATAAAATGAGAAAAATTGTTAGAAAAAAACTGAAAGGAGCAGCTACAAAAGTAAAAAATGTCCAAGAGGCGTGGTCATTGTTAAAAAATACCATTCTAGAAGCACAGTCCAGATGTATTCCACACATTAAGAAAGGTGGAAAGAAGGCAAAACGATTACCGGCATGGTTAAAAGGGGAGGTGAAAGAAGCTATTTTAGCCAAAAGATCTTCATTCAAAAATTGGAAGAAGGATCCAACAGAAGAAAATAGGATAAAGCATAAACATTGGCAAGTTAAATGTAAGACATTGATAAGACAGGCTAAGAGAGAATTTGAAAAGAAGTTGGCTGTAGAGGCAAAAACTCACAGTAAAAACTTTTTTAAATATATCCGAAGCAGAAAGCCTGTGAGGGAGTCAGTTGGACCTTTAGATGATCGAGGGGTTAAAGGGGCACTTAGAGAAGATAAGGCCATCGCGGAAAGATTAAATGATTTCTTTGCTTCGGTGTTTACTGAAGAGGATGTTGGGGAGGTACCCGTAATGGAGAAGGTTTTCATGGGTAATGATTCAGATGGACTGAATCAAATCACGGTGAACCTAGAAGATGTGGTAGGCCTGATTGACAAACTGAAGAGTAGTAAATCACCTGGACCGGATGGTATACACCCCAGAGTTCTGAAGGAACTAAAAAATGAAATTTCAGACCTATTAGTAAAAATTTGTAACTTATCATTAAAATCATCCATTGTACCTGAAGACTGGAGGATAGCAAATGTAACCCCAATATTTAAAAAGGGCTCCAGGGGCGATCCGGGAAACTACAGACCGGTTAGCCTGACTTCAGTGCCAGGAAAAATAGTGGAAAGTGTTCTAAACATCAAAATCACAGAACATATAGAAAGACATGGTTTAATGGAACAAAGTCAGCATGGCTTTACCCAGGGCAAGTCTTGCCTCACAAATCTGCTTCACTTTTTTGAAGGAGTTAATAAACATGTGGATAAAGGTGAACCGGTAGATATAGTATACTTGGATTTTCAGAAGGCGTTTGACAAAGTTCCTCATGAGAGGCTTCTAGGAAAAGTAAAAAGTCATGGGATAGGTGGCGATGTCCTTTCGTGGATTGCAAACTGGCTAAAAGACAGGAAACAGAGAGTAGGATTAAATGGGCAATTTTCTCAGTGGAAGGGAGTGGACAGTGGAGTGCCTCAGGGATCTGTATTGGGACCCTTACTGTTCAATATATTTATAAATGATCTGGAAAGAAATACGACGAGTGAGATAATCAAATTTGCAGATGACACAAAATTGTGCAGAGTAGTTAAATCACAAGCAGATTGTGATAAATTGCAGGAAGACCTTGTGAGACTGGAAAATTGGGCATCCAAATGGCAGATGAAATTTAATGTGGAAAAGTGCAAGGTGATGCATATAGGGAAAAATAACCCATGCTATAATTACACGATGTTGGGTTCCATATTAGGTGCTACAACCCAAGAAAGAGATCTAGGTGTCATAGTGGATAACACATTGAAATCGTCGGTTCAGTGTGCTGCGGCAGTCAAAAAAGCAAACAGAATGTTGGGAATTATTAGAAAAGGAATGATGAATAAAACGGAAAATGTCATAATGCCTCTGTATCGCTCCATGGTGAGACCGCACCTTGAATACTGTGTACAATTCTGGTCGCCGCATCTCAAAAAAGATATAATTGCGATGGAGAAGGTACAGAGAAGGGCTACCAAAATGATAAGGGGAATGGAACAACTCCCCTATGAGGAAAGACTAAAGAGATTAGGACTTTTCAGCTTGGAGAAGAGACGACTGAGGGGGGATATGATAGAGGTGTTTAAAATCATGAGAGGTCTAGAACGGGTAGATGTGAATCGGTTATTTACTCTTTCAGATAGTAGAAGGACTAGGGGACACTCCATGAAGTTAGCATGGGGCACATTTAAAACTAATCGGAGAAAGTTCTTTTTTACTCAACGCACAATTAAACTCTGGAATTTGTTGCCAGAGAATGTGGTTCGTGCAGGTAGTATAGCTGTGTTTAAAAAAGGATTGGATAAGTTCTTGGAGGAGAAGTCCATTACCTGCTATTAGGTTCACTTAGAGAATAGCCACTGCCATTAGCAATGGTTACATGGAATAGACTTAGTTTTTGGGTACTTGCCAGGTTCTTATGGCCTGGATTGGCCACTGTTGGAAACAGGATGCTGGGCTTGATGGACCCTTGGTCTGACCCAGTATGGCATTTTCTTATGTTCTTATGTTCTTATGTTCTTTGGAAAAGACAAGGATATCATCCAGGTAAGCCACGACTTTGGTGTACAATAGATCTCTAAAAATTGTGTTTATCATTCGTTGGAATACTGCAGGTGCATTACAGAGGCCAAGTATTCATAGTGCCTGTCCCGGGAATTAAAGGTGGTTTTCCAGATGTTATCGGGATGGATTCTGAACAGGTTATATGCTCCGCGCAGGTCCAGCTTTGTAAATATAGATGCACCCTGGAGGCGATCAAACAATTCAGAAATTAATGGCACGAGATATTTATCCTTATGGGTGATGGCGTTTAGGCTGTGGTAGTCAATACACGGCCTAAGTGACCTGTCTTTCTTGGTCACAAAAAAGAATCCTGCCCCAGCAGGCAAAGTAGAGGGGTGGATGAACCCTTTTGCAAGATTTTCTTGGATATATTCTGTCATCGCCTTTGTCTCAGGCAGAGACAGGGGGTAAGTACATCCTCGAGGAGGCATAGTCCCTGGAAGAAGATCGACTAGACAATCAAATCTTCGAAGAAGTGAAAGATAGTCGGCTTTTTGCTTGGAGAACATGTCCTCAAAGGCTGCGAAAAGCACAGGAATGCCAGAGGACATAGTAGCCAGAGGAACCACAGATGGAGGTATCACTTTCTGGAGACAGGACTGGTGGCAGGCAGGACCCCACTCCACCAGTTGCAACAAACCCCAGATGAATTGAGGAGAATGCTTCTGTAGCCAAGAGAGCCCAAGAACTACTGGGTGGATGGATTTTTCCAATACTAACAATTTGATTTCCTCAGAATGTAAGGCACCAGTGCATAGCTGGACAGGTTTTTTAGACAAGGAAATTCAGCCGGGTAATGGCTCTCCATAGATAGAAGCAATGTATAGGGAGGTTTCAAGCGAACAGGTTTTTATACCCAAGAGCTGAACAAGGTCCTTGAGAATATAATTACTTCTTGCTCCGGAATCCACCAGAGCAAGAACCACAAAAGACAGGGAATCCCAGATCAGGGTAATTGGTACAGATAATTGAGGGGTCGGAGAGGTTGTGCCCAAGTTCAGGACCCCTACTGAACTTGGGCTGGGAAGTTTCCCGGACGGATGGGGCATGTCAGTAGGTGGTGGCCAAGTGCTCCGCAATACAGACACAGACCAGTTTGTCTCCACCGGAGGCGCTCTTCCGGTGTCAGCTGCCCCTGACCCAACTGCATAGGCTCTTCCATCTTAGCCACCATAGTGTCTCTGCTAGAAGCAGGGTTGGTGAACGGGAGCGAGCCCGCGAAGACTTCTTGGGCATCTGACTCTCCCGGTGACGCTCTTGGAGACGGTGGTCAATTCGACCTGCTAGATCTATAAGGTCCTCAAGAGAGGAAGAGAGCTCCCATGCAGCCAACTCATCCTTCAGTTGTGGGGAGAGTCCATCCAGGTACATAGCTTGGAGACAGTCTTCCTGCCAAGCGAGCTCAGTAGCCAAAGTCCTAAATTCGATGGTATAGTCGAAGAGACTTCTTTGACCTTGATGGAGATGTAGTAGACTAGTGCTTGCCACAGCATGACACCCAAGATCATCGAAAGTCCATCGGAACACAGCCACAAACTGAATCAGTTCTTTTAACAAGGAATCAGAGCGTTCCCACAGGGAGGAAGCCCAAGCCAGCACCTTATCATCAAGGCGGGATAAGATAAAGGTGACTTTAGTCAATTCATCCTGGAAGACGGAAGGCTGCAGAGCAAATTGCATGTAACAATGGTTAATAAAGCCTCTGCAAAGCCTGGAGTCACCATTGAAGCACGGGGGCACTGGGAGGGCCAACAAGGCTCGAAGCATCGATGGAGATGGCTGTGGATGAGGAGGAGCTGGATTAGAAACTGGATTATTAGTGAGGGCAACAAGCCGGGCATGAAGATGATCCATGGAGGAGGCCAGTGCCTTGAGAAACTGCTGCTGTTCTTGTACCTTGGATGCCAGGCCTGGGATGGCCTGGAGGGCACCTGGCTCCACCGAGTCCATGGCCTTTGCAACCTGTTGCATCGGAGGTGGACTCTTGGGCTGAGGAGGGGTTGACGCAACCCGTAAGTAGGGACCTATGGGTCCCCACTGTCGGCAGCTGGAGTGGGCTGATAGGCAGAGGCCACTGGAGTTTCACCTATACCAGCCCTTGTTTCCTGCAGGTTGAGTCTTTGGATGCCGGGGCCGGCAGGACTTAGGTGGGCCTTAAGGTTGGTTAGCAAGAGTAGTTGGTTCAGCCCAGAGAAAGCAGATGAATGGTGGCATAGTCCTGCTCTGGACTGGGTACGGTACTGGAAATCAGGAGCCAATGGAATTGAGGTTGACTGAGGGCACTCGAGCAAAGGTAGGCTGGAGCCTAATAAGTTCACATCCAGGGAGTAGGCTAAGAGAGGCGTCAATGACAGGCTAGGGTCAGGGCTGGTGGCAAGCAGAGGTTGTGGCAAGCAATGCTGAAATCTGAACACGGAGAAGTCAATAGCAAGAATCAATCAAAGCAATGATCAAGGTCTGAAGATAAGCTGTAGCGTAGTCAGACATAGCAAAGGTCTGGGTCTGGAGATAGGCAGTGGCATAGTCAAGCATAGCAGAGGTCTGGGTCTGGAGATAGGCAGTAGCTTAATCAGGCATAACAGAAATCTGGGTCTGGAGATAGGCAGTAGCGTAGTCAGGCGTAGCAGAGGTCTGGATCTGGAGGTAGGCAGTAGCGTAGTGAGGCATAGCGGAGGTCTGGGTCTGGAGATAGGTAGAAGCATGGTCAGGTGTAGAAGTGGTCTGGGTCTGGAGATAGGCTGAAGCGGGTCAGGCAAAGCAAAGTCGATATCTGTGCAGTCAATCCAAAACAAAAACAGGACAGGAACATGGAGAACAGGAACCGGGTACAACGAGGGTCAGGAACAAAGCGTAGAGACGATTCTCTATCAGCAACGAGTACTCGAGTAGCAAGGAGACCTGTTGCAAAGGCAATGCTAAGGAGTGAGGCCTGAGCTTAAATACACTGAAGAGTTTGACGTCATCATCTGGGGCCGCAGCCAGGTTCCTGCCACGGGCCCTTCAAAAGGATCATTGAAGCGCACACGCGCGCGCCTAGGGAGGGGTGTGACGTTGGTAGTGGCGTCTCTCTGCGGGCCATGCGGAGAGGCCTGGTGAGCAATGGCATCTTGAACTGAGTCACTGGCAACTATGGCAGAGCCGGAGGCACCAGGGGCGACCCGAGGTCAGAGCCGGCATTCCACCACTGCTAGTGAGGAGGAACCAGAGGCTGAAGTCTGTATAGAAAGGTGAGAGGGCTGTGCGGCGGGTCTGCCGTGGACGGCACCCGTAACAGTAAAGGAACAAATGTGTGTGTGTATATAAGCATATGTGTGAGAGAGAGCAAAAGAGTGAATGTGTGTGTGTATAAGATTGAGAATGTATTTGTGAGAGAACAAAGGAGCAAATGTGTGTGTATATGCATGTATATATAAGCATGTATGTGTGATTGAAGGCAAAAGAGCACGTATATGTATCTGATTGAGAATGTATGTGTGAGAGCAAAACAGTATGTTTGTGTGTATATAATTGTGCATGCGATAGAATGAATATGTGTGATTATGCATGTGTGAGGGCAATTGAGACTGTGTGTATGAGCATGTGTGAGAGAGCAAATAACTGTATGTGTATATATGATTGAGCATGTGAGAGAGAATGAGCTTGTGTGGGTATGATTGAGCATATAAGAATGAATGACTATGTGTGTGTGTATGAGCATGTGAGAGAACAAGCGTATATGTGTTTGACTGAGCATGTGAGAGAGTGAATGAGCAAGTGTGTGTGTGTGTGTGTGTGTGTGTGATTGAGCTTAAGAGATAGTGAGAAATTGAATGAGCATGTTTGTGTGTGAGTATATGACAGAATGTGTGAGACAGAACAAGCATTTGCATGTATGTGTGGTTCAACATGTGAGAGAGTGAATGAGCGTGTGTGTGTTAGAGAGAAAGGAGAAAGTTTGTGTTCAACAATCCCCTCTCCTCTCCTGGTTAATCTGCAAGAATCTCAGGGCATCTGGAAATCAAAAGTTCACAGGTATAGAAAGCAGGAGATTTTGAACTCCTTATTAGTTTTAATTATAGGATGTTATGATGTATCTGCTGTTTTGAAATATTTTATTGCCATTTGGAAAAGTTTTATATGAGTTTTTAGTTATTGGATGCTGTTCTATTCATCAGCTGTTTTGAAATATTTTTTTAACATTGTTTTTACTATTATGATTGATGGTTTATATTTATTGATTTTATTTGATATTTTTTGAGAACTGGTGATGTTTCTGTTTTTCCTTTGAGGCACTGCATACAGTGTCTGGCTTGTTGCAGTTTCCAGTTCAGTTTTTCTTTGCGTGTTTTTATTTATACTTCATGGTCTCTTTATGCTGTATTCAGTGAGGGTCTGTCTATGTTCTACATGTGTGACTGAAGTGAGGTATTTCTGTGTAGGGATTTATAGCAGACCGGCTTGTTTTGTTTTCCTAATAGGAGGTGTATTGGTGTTTTAGGACCTGTTGTAATATTTGCAGTGTAGCCTTTTCATAGGTTGGGTTGTTACTGGCAGTTAGTATTGTTTTGAAATTGATGATTTACTATATTGTAATTGTAATTTTGTTTACTCATGGCTTTCCCAGGGTCATGCTCACACCCAAAAAGTGTTACCATAGGCCTAATACCATATGAGTTGCAAGTGTCTTTTTTTTACTTTCTGTGGGGTTTTCTGGTTGGCTCCACAGTAGTGTATGCAAGTATAATATGTTATAAGTGATATTTTTACCCCAGAAAGTCCTTTTTCATGTGAAATCTGTTATTATAAATACATAATTTGTAATTGTTTGTGGGGAGAGCATGGCATGGGAGAAGGGGGGGAGGGTGCAAGTCCGTAAGCTTCACCTAGGGTGCCTAATACCCATGCATTAGCCCTAGGGAAGGGCGTAAGTTATGATTAGCTGGAAGATGACTGTGGAAGAAGAGAGAGGAAGAAGGGGAGGAAGGAGGATTTGGGGGTAAGGGGTTTTTCAAGAGCAAGGATAAAGCTATTGAGGGGAAGGACAGGAGGGCCAGAGAGCTGGAGATGGTAAAAGGAGCAACTTAATGAGGGGGAGATGGACGACTGAGAGGAGAGAGTTGGCGAGGTGTAGGATTTGCACAGAAAACTGGAGGGAGAGAAGGAGGATGAAATGTAGATGAGTGGATAGAGAGGCAGAGATAAAGAGAATGAAGAAAAAGGAGAAGAAAAGGGAAAGATCAAAATTAGACAAAGAAATAGGGAAGGAACTGAAGAAGACAGGAGGAGAAGATGAAACGGAAAATGAACAGGAGACCCTGTAAAGGAGTTAGGAAACCAATAAGAGGGAAGCAGTATAAAGAGATGAAGACCAAAGTGATTAGAAATATCAACGTCCAGACAGTCAGGGTAGAAAAAAAGTATTTTATCTTCATTTTAATGAACGGAATATATCAGCTTTGGGAAAGTGCAGCTCATGATATCTTTTATTTTGCACACTACAGGAGGAAATATATTTCTTTTTCTCTGGGGTTGCATGGCATGCAGGGTCTGGCTTCTTGGGGTTTCCAGTTCAGTTTTTGAAAGGCTCATGATGACGCCAGGATTTCCTTACTGGATCCAATTGAGCTGAAAGCCCAAAGGAGTAAGAGGAAACTGGTGGGACAAAATAAAAATCAAAGCCCCTACATGTAATAGAGTCTCCCAGCTTATGATGTTTTATGTTGTCTTCAGAGTGAGGGTGCACTTTTTCTCTTGGCCATAGGTGCCTAATGGCCCGGCTATGGCTCTGGATTTACCACATTAATGTCCTGTAGTATGAGGCAGGCATTACCAAAAGTGGTGGCACAGTGCATCGAAGAAATAATTGCCCAGGCTGACCAGCCCCTGCAGATTGTGATGAATTGTGGGATTGAAGGGTTTCTGCATCTTTTAGCGATTAGTTAGAAAATCCCTAATGAGCAACACTCAGTAGGCAGGTTATCCCCACCCTCTACAATCAGTGTTCAAATGCAGGTGCAACTGGCCAAGGTAGGGGACAGTAGCATCCATTCCAGGAGTGATATCTGGACCAGCTAGAATGCTATGTATACCCACCTCTCCCTGACAGCACATTGGCAACAGCTGGGACGCAGCAGGGTCAGGCAGCAGCACTAGTGGGGGGTGGCCAGCAGAATACAGATGGGCTGTGCTGCACATCCAGGTGATGGACATCAGTCATACCTCAATGAATACATTAGCGAGAATAAGGAAGAGGAAGAAGAGCTGGCACTTAAATTGGAGGGACAGGACTGTTGTTCCTGGTTTTTTTTGTAACAGACAGTGGTACTAACATAAAAAAGGCAAGGGAAGATGGGTGAATCTATTGTTTTGCACCCTTTCTGTACATGGCAGTAAAGGATGCCCTGGGAGCAAAGGAGGAACGCAGCAGTTTAGTGCTGAAGATAGTGGTGCAGGAAAACATTTTCACTGGAGTGTGAAGCGTGGACAGCAGCTCTGTGAGAAGCAAAGAACAGTGGCGGCGCCTCAGTATTTAGGATCTGGCATCAGGTGGAATTCCACCTATCTGATGCTGGAGAGGTTGGGGGGGGGGGATGGGTAGCTCTTCGTTTCTTGTCTCTGGAAAGCAAGATAGTGGTGGATCACCCCCTGGAGCGTCATTACTGTCTTCACGTAACACAGACGGTATCAATCCTGAAGCCCTCCAAGGATGCCATGGAGGAACTCAGTTCCATGAAAGCACACCTGGGTGAGGCCACAAAAGTCAGTATTTTGGGGAAGAAAGATGTTTTCCAGCGAGGAGATACTGTGGATGAGATAGACTGAGAGTTAGAGTACTCACTAGGTGTTTGCTGTTGGTATGCGATTCCTCCAGGTATGTTGTAGAAGGTATAGGCACCAAGGCAGGGAGAGGAGGCCCTTGAGGAGCAAGTACCTGTTCCCTGTAAGGCACCTGAAATAAAGCAGAGGGCCCCCAAGGAGCAGGTACCCAGGTTAGCAGTTACCCCGAAGGGCAGGGAGAGGGCTTCCTGCGGCAGCATGGAAGTGGCAGAGTAGCGTAGACAGGAACGAATTTGAGTCCTTGCTAGGGGTGTGCATTCGTTCCCTATGAATTGGGAATCCGCAACGTATTGGGCCATATTCGTTGTATTTGTTGGGAAGTGAAACGTATTGCGATTCCCAACAAATACAACAAATCTTCACCAAATTATTCAGCCATTGGGGGGGCTGAATGCAACGTATTTGCCCCCCAACAAATACGAATCCCGAATGCAACGTATGGCATCCCTCTGCACATCCCTAGTCCTTGCTAATTCAAAGAGCTAGCAAACTAGTGAAGGTAATATATCCAGATGGCATGACGTCAGTATGAGGGAACGCCCTCGAGGTTCGCGCCAAGGGTGGTACAAATACATGGGTTGCGCGCGCACCCTAGTAGGTACCTGGGAGGAGCAATGGCAGGAGGCTGCACCATAGCTGTTCCAGGGATGCCAGAGGGGTCGGTATGTAGACGCGGCAGTAGCCATCTTTCCCAGGTAAGCGGGAGGAGTCGTGAAAAGGGCAAGGCAAATGGGGTGAAGCCATCTAGGACCGACGGATGCAACAGTCTGGGTCCGGAGATAGGCAGTAGTGTAGTCAGGCGAAGAAGAGGTCCGGGTCTGGAGATAGGCAATAGCGTAGTCAGGGGAAGCAGAGGTCTGGGTCTGGAAATAGGCAATAGCATAGTCGGATGAAGCAGAGGTCTGGGTATGGAGATAGGCAGTAGCATAGGTGAAACAGAGGTCTGGGTCTGGAGATAGGCAATAGCGTAGTCGGATGAAGCAGAGGTCTGGGTCTGGAGATAGGCAGTAACGTTAGGTGATGCAGAGGTCTGGGTCTGAAGATAGGCAGTAGCATAGTCAGGCGAAGCAGAGGTCTGGGTCTGGAGATAATCAATGGAAAAGTCAGGCAAAGCAAAGTCAAGTCCGTGAAGTCAATCTGAAGTACGAAGCAGGATAGGAACGAAGAGACAGGAACCAGGAACAACGAGGAACAGGAACACAGGGAAGAGACTAATCTCTAGGAGGCAATGAGTACTCGACCAATGAGGAGACCTGTTGCAAAGGCAATGCTAGGGAGCAGAGCCTGAGCTTAAATACTGTAGTTAAGTTGATGTCATCATCTGGGGCTGCGGCTAGGTTCCTGCCGCAGTCCCTACTTAAGAATCAATGGTGCGCGCGTGCCTCGGGAGGGACGCGGTGCGAGTAGCAGCGTCTCTCCATGGGCCATGCAGAGAGGCTCGATGAGAAGTGGTGGCAGGACCAGGAACGCCAGGGACTATGGCAGAGTCGAAGGCACCAGGGGAGGCCCAAGGGCAGAGCTGACAGCCCACCGCCACCAGTGAGGAGGAACCAGAGGACGGAGTCGCTGTAGAAAGGTGAGAGGGCCGTGCTGCGGGTCTGCTGCGGACAGCACTCGTAACATATCCTGTCTCCCCTTTCTCCCCTTTCCTGTAGGGTATACATGTTTAGATCTTTAAGTCCATCCCATATGTTCTACAATGAAGATCACTGACCATTTTACAAGCCATCCTCTAGACCAACTTCATCCTGTTTATAATCCGTTTAAAGGTGCAGTCTCCAGAACCGATTCCATTCACACTTCCCTAGACTTGAGCAAGGTGCTTGAGTAAATGGGATTGGAATTCTGGGAATGGGATCTCTTTCCGTCACTACAAGTATGGGAAAAGGCACAGGAAAGTGGAAGCCAATCAGAAATCCCCCCCCCCCCCCACACACACACACACATACTCTCCCATCCCTTTCCCTCTTTGAAGCTGTAGGGAATCTATGTTACGATTACTACAGACCTACTGTAGGTCTGCTCACGATTTATGATGCTTTGCCCCTCTCACAATGCCTTAGGGTGCTCTTCCCTCCATTATACCTATGCATTATTAGTCACTGTTGGTAATGCTTTGCTCCTCTCACAGTCCCTTGAGGTGTTGATGCCTCTGTTTGGGCTGCATTGCCCAGTCATAATGACTTGGGCTATTCATGCCTTTTGGCGCCACTTTGCCTCGCTCTTGGTGTCTTGGAGTGCTCTTCCCTCTGGTTCTGATGTCTGCCTGCAAGTTTCACTAAACTTGAATTTAAAAGAAATACAATTGGAGAGCTCACAAGAGGATGCTTTGCTTCCCCTATCGACTTTAATGGAAAATGATTAACTGAATGACATGACTAAATTAATATATTTATTGGTCCCCAGTCTGAACAAAATTAATCAGTGTGCCAAATCTAATGAACAAATGGAACCGGCCCTTTATTCCACACACAACCTTGATACTGTGGTAGTGAATTCACTGTCCTGCAGAACACCAAGATTCAATTTCTGAGCCTG
This sequence comes from Rhinatrema bivittatum, assembly GCF_901001135.1. Lineage (NCBI taxonomy): Eukaryota > Metazoa > Chordata > Amphibia > Gymnophiona > Rhinatrematidae > Rhinatrema > Rhinatrema bivittatum. The sequence continues at coordinate 155,950,800 of NC_042618.1, forward strand.
GCTCTGGTTTCCTGAGCCGATTGCAGAGGCAGTGTTCACAACTCCTGGTGGAGAGGGAAAAGGGTGCCAAGAAGTCTCACCTATTGCTTAATGATGATGATACCTACTGACTAGACTCAGGATGCAGGGCCAGGTGGGAAGTTCTAAATTAGGTGTAAGTTCCCACAGATTTGTAAATGAAGGTTCATGGCACAGATGCCCGATAGAGGCTTTTTTTTGACTGAGCTGTAAGCCCAAAGGAAAATAAAGAAACTGAATAAAAAAAAAAGAATATGAACTAGTTTGCTATCTTTCAAGGTCATTTTTCAAATCGCATTAGGGATTATAGTGGGTGTTAGGGCACTAACGCCCGCGATAACGCGATAACACCTACGTTATTTTTCACATTGCGAGATGCAAATGCAAATTTTGAAAATTTTGTTAAAGAGGAGGAGTTGGGTGGGGTTTATGAAAATGAGGAATGTTTGATATTGTGTGTGATAGAGTAATGCATGTTATCACGCTGGAAAGAGTTACACCTTTTTTCATGGCATTAAGCTGTGTGATATGTCTGAAACAGGATTTGCGATATTTATCACAAATCCTCTGAGGCATCATACATATTAGTCATCTATTTATACCACTGTAGGAGGGTCAACTAGTAACTCAAGGTGAGGTTTTTGTTGCGCTTCCTGGCCGCATCCACTCAGCGGCCGGTCCTGCTCACCTCTCCCGTCTATCTACTAGCTCCGGCTCACTCCCTCTGCCGCTGCAGGAAGTTTGCAGCGTCCCCGGTTCCCCCGCTCACCGTCTCTGATGCTGGCTTCACAGCGGAGCTCCTGCAGGGGCTTCGCATCGTCCTCCTCCTCAGCCCCACCCCAGCTGTGTGCACGGCCGACGTCACAGTATTTAAAGGCACCAGAGTGGAAACCCTGACCCGTCGCTATCCGATGTCATCACAGCTCCCGTGTATATAAGGCCAGGCCTGTTCCCTTGAACGGTGCCTAGGCAATCGGGTCGTACACTCCAGTGTCTCTAGTTTGCCTTCTGTGTTCCAGTGTCTTACTCCTGTGTCTCCTGTTCCAGTGTCTTTGTTCCAGCGTCTCTTGTTCCAGCGTCTCCAGTGACTCCTGTTCCAGCGTCTCCTGTTCCTTCGTCTCTCCATTCCTGGTAGTACCCTTCGGACTGATCTCACGGTACTGACCTCTGCCTGTTCTCAGACTACTCTTTGATTGCTGCCTGACCTGACCTCTGCCTGAACTCTGACTACTCTTGATCGCTGCCTGGAACTTGACCTTTTCCTGACCTGACCATGCCCGGATTGACCACTGTTACTGACCCTGCTTTGGCTGACTACTCTGGACTGATACTCTGGCCTTGATCCTCGCTATACACTCAGACACTCTTTTTTGGCCTCCTGCGACCTCTGGTCTTCCCTGTTTGGACACCAACCCTCACCCTTGTTCGTGGCGGGCACTCCCTTGAACTTTCTCTCAAGGAGACCCTGCGAGGCCCACCTAAGACCAGGCAGCCCGGGTAACCAAGGGCACAACCTGAGGGAACCCGGGTTGCTATTGGCGAAGCTCCAGCTAGCTTCTGTCTCCTCCTGTGCTCCGCATCCTGGTGGCAGGCACTCTCCAGGCCCGACCGGAGCCCAACCGGAGGGCTGTACCAATCCTGCACCAGGCCAAGGTCCACCTCCAGCACAACAGTTTTGGTGGTGGTCTAGGGTTTGGGGGCCAGTTTTACATGCACAATCAGAGGTACGAACAGCACCTAGGTAGAGAGCACATCAAGCTAGGGTGAGACTACATTGTAGAAATCTCATCCTTGTGTTACTTTCCTCATTCCAAATCACATCAAATGTTCACTGGTGTGTACTGTGCTGTTCGTACCTCTGACTGTGCATGTAAAACTGGCTCCCAAACCCTAGACCGCCAGCAAAACCTCATCTCGAATTACTAGTTGACTCTCCTACAGTAGTATGAATAGATGACTAATATGAGAGGCTCTTCTTTCTCTCTCCCTCTCCTCCAGGAGTAGCCCAAAACATGTATATGCTGTCTGGGCACTTCGCAAGCTGAAAAGTGAAAATATTGCAGGTAAATTTAATGCTCATTGCGGTAAAATTCCTATGCGAAACAGTAAGTAGTGCACGTTGTGGTAACTGAAAAATTACCTTAACCTTACCCCTTTTTTTTATCACAAGCGCTATTCATGCAAAATTTAAAATCAAAATGATAAAATCTAAGCCTTTGTAAGAAATTCGAGGGCTTGTCAAATTAGTCTGGAAAGCAGATGTGATGCCCTTCAAGAAGATTTGCCCAGGTTAGAGTCTCCTCACGAGGCAGATTCAATAAAGATTCCTATGAATCTGCGAATACAAAGCAAACAAATACAGGTGAATTTCATCCATATTTTCTTGGGAAACTTCAATATTTCAGTGAATCTGGGTGAGATCTGAAAATTCCTTTCCACAGAAATCTAGCAAACACTTTCAAAAATATATTATTCATTATTTCCCATTTCAATCCAATGAATATTGTCCATATACATTTTATGGGGAAACAAAACTATTTTCATAGTTGTGTTGCTAAGATTAGGTTAGCACAGCAGGTCTCATTCATCAAGCTGGGCTATTAATAGGAATTAGATTTAAAATTAACGCATGCTAAATTAAATATGGGATATGTTTGTTATGAGATATTTGGGCCTCATCCATGTAGTAAGATTGCCATGGTATCATTCTTGCTCAGCTAACTGCTAAATTAAATTTTACGAATGGATAATAATTTTTTTTTTTTTTTTACTTTTTAAAATCTGGGCTGTGATCATGTGCACAGTAGAAGACAATAGCAAAATAATTACCGAGGTAAATTAGAATTAGATTTTATTTTTTATGAACCTATAGGAAGGTTCTATAAATCATGATGAGTTTTCTAGAGTAGTGGGGAGACCATTGCTGGCCCTGCTTTGAGGGCAAGTTGTAACCTGAGGGGATCCAATCATGTCTCAAACTGCCCAACGACAGTTGATATACTGTATGCATGAATGGATATATACTTACATTGTGGGGTACAATAAGGACTCTGATAAAAGAGCCACAAAAGAAGTGCATGTCTCCAAAATATAGGCAAAGAAGTAGCAACTCAGGCTTATGCTATTCCTGTTGAATAGGACTGAGAGTGTTTCCAAATTCACATTCAGAGCCACTGAGAGAATGAAATTCAAGTGCAACTCTTACATTCACACTTAATTGTTGCTAAGAAAAAAACTTTGGAAATAGCTCATGAAGGAGCTGCACCCATTGCTGGGTCACAGAAGATGACTGTAGTTTATGTACTATATATTAAAGATGACAGATGAAGAAGCATAAAAGGCCAGTGGCTATGCAATATGGCTGCATCGAAATAAGCAAACATGAAGTCTTCAAAAATGAGTATGCATGTAGGCTGGGTGTACTGAAGGGCTTCATTCGTTTTGAACCAGATATTCTAAGCATTTTTTTCTATTGATACTGGAAAAATCATTTAATTTATCACGCCTTTAGTATCTATGAGGAAATACATAGTACAGAACATATGAACCTTTGCATCAAGGCATGGACTAGCTAGCTTTTTATTTCACTGAAAAGTCAATCTTAAGCACAGTGACATGTGCCCTCTATATTATGCCTTACACAGTAATTAATTTCATTTAATGAAGATGACCCTGTATCTCATTTCCTTATATATATTTTCGATAAGGGGCACTGCTCTACTGTAATGTTACTTCAGTGCCATCAGCTCAGAGGTTCTGGCGGGCAATGAATCCTGGAGCTGCTGCTACTGCCCACGGCTTCCCGTGGGCCGCCTGCCATTTTTTTGAGCATTTGGCAACGTAGGTGGCGCCCTTTAGAGAATGAATCTTTGGCAAGAAATGCAAAGCCTGTGTTAAGATCAAAACACAATAATTTATTAAATACAGACAACAGAGTAATAGAAAAGCAGAGACAAAACACTGAACAAGGAACAAATACTGGAAATGAAGTCAATTGAAACATTTAATGTTTCTTTAATGAATATTTAAATTTAAAACTGGCTTGTAGGCTAAGGTTAGTGACCTTTATATGCAAACTTTTGCCTATACCTAGATTGCTCAAAACATCTGTTTTTTTTTTTTTCTTGGCTCTGTTCTTCTCTGTGTTGGTCTTATATCTGAGTCCAATTTATTTTTGTGTTAAAATAATTGTTATATTTTTACCATATTTGTAAGTTAAGGGTGTGTACCTAATATTTTAAAAGTCATATGCTTTGTTTTTATAGAGCTCTTCATCTGTTTTTTCTCTCACTGTTATTTATACTGTGGCTATGCTTCAGTTGTATTGCAAGACATTTATAGCGGCAGTGGATTCTAATGACAATCAGTACAGCAACACCCTCTATTACTTAAATCCATAACAGTAGGAATAACTAAAAGAAAAATTGGAAAGTAAAAGAAGAATGGTGATATTTTAGTTTTTACTTGTCTGCCTCTGGGGTTATTAAAATATTTTCCACTTAATTTAATAAACCATTTCTAAGGCAACGTTGTATTTATGGCAAAACCTGCAGCAAACTTGGAAAGTCCCAACTGGATTTGAGGAAGTCTACCACAGGTTTCATCAGATTGGTAGTTGTTCTTTGGATTTTTTGCAGCTCTATATCATATTTTCACTGATCTGTAGATACATCCAAAGGATTTTCCCAGCAGAGATGAAAGCAATCTGCTTTGCATGTCTAAATTAAAAAGGAATTAAATTAATTTGCTGACACAATCTGAACTTCATCTGGCCGTTCCCAGAACTTAAACATACCAGAACTGACCTGATAGAGGCCCAGACCAATGCTTCCCATATGCAGGACCAAAGTTAAGATGATGGCACTCATAGGGAGAGGGCTTAGGGCAACAAATTCATGTCTTCCCCTGGAAAGCAGAGCATAGCAGTAAGAGTCCCAGTTTTTTGACAACTTCAGAATTTAGTTCCCAAGGCATGTACCTCTGTTGCCTATACCTAAATCCAGCCTTGCTCATATGAAGATAGCTATTGTATTTGATTGTGTTTTGATGTATTGTATTAATATGCTGTTGGATGTTTTGTGTTAATGTTTATTATATTTTGATGTATTTTTATTTATGATGTATATTCTATTATTTCATGTTTTGTAAACTGTTTTGGATTGGACTGTATCCAAGAAAGGCAGTATAGAAATGTGATAGAACATACCAAAACACATAAAACACATCCAATCCTTTCAAGGTAACAACATATGAAAATTAACCTGATGATTAGAGTAGATGAATTCAAACAGATCTCATGAAAAAGCTAGCTAGTCCATGCCTTGATGCAAAGGTTCATATGTTCTGTTCATTGTGGATATCCTGAAAACAAGATCTGTTAGAGATTCTGGATAACCAGATTTTGGAATCATTGAAACAGACTGACCAGAAAAACAACCATTGCTAATCCACTGCCATGCTACAGAACAATTTTTTTTCCAGTCCCAGTTCTCTAACTCCTACCCTGATGCATTCCATAGGGAAACAAGCAGTAGGCTGCACTGAAATAGGAGTCTGAAAACCAGAAGTGGGAAGGAAATTTTGAGTCTGCTAGTGATGTGGCTGCAGTTTTGAAATCTATCATAGATCAGCAGTTTATGAGATTTTTAGACAGACCTAGATTCCAAGGATCCCTTTTGAAAAACTTTATTCCTATTCTCTCTCTATGCCAAAACTCTTTTAACAATATGGCCCCCAATGCATTAAAACCTTCCTACTCCCATATGCTCAGATTTTCTGGCAGATTTTAATGAGTTCAGAAAAGATGTGATTTTAGAGATGCCATTTGAATGTGATCCGCACACCAGAGACTTTTGAATACAGAGCCCAGTACATGTTCTTTTTTTACCAGTGTCTTGCACCTGTTTTAGTTAACTCATTTCATAATGACTGTTTTTTGCATATCGTAATTGTATATTGTCTTTTCAAACTTGAATTCTAACCCATGGAAGCTTCTTTTGTCTCTTCAAGGCGCTGGTGGAAGAAATGATGTTTATCATCTCAAAAGCCTTTCCTGGTTAACTAAAATAAACAAACAGACACTGAGAGCAATAAACGAATATATGCCCAGCTGGTGACTTGAATGGTAGCTGGGAGCAGGCCCGATGACTCAGCAGTAGTGTTGTGTGTGGATAAATAGAAGAGCCAGTTTCTTCCCTGATCCGAATCCTGCTTTTGAAATCAGCAGGAGCTGGGAGCACAGCAATCACAGGAAGGGAGCCTATGTTGTGATTCAATATTGCCACCTCCTGGCTGATTTAAGAGTGCTCTTGTAATAAGCTCTGAAGGGTGCTGCATTCGATACCTCTTGGGCAGAGGGCTATTTATGTGACAGTAAGGTAGAAAAGGAGAGAGGGAAGAAGGGTTAACCTGGCAACAATGAATAAAGACTCAATGTGCCTCAGATTTTAACACCTCCCCCCCCCCCATCATAAATGACAGAGAACAAGGTTAAAATAGATATTCAATGGGCTTGAAGGTATCAAAAAGGAAAAGTGACAAAAGGGGAGTTTTCAGGAGCAGGTTTCTAGGCTGGGAGGGGGAGGGATAGGAATTTGGGAAAAAGAAAATTTTTAATAGCTGGGATGCAAGCTCCACTTCCATATTAATATCAACATTTCCCAGAGTAGTCCTAAAAAGCCCAGACCTAGTTTTCATCAGTTGTAGAGTGAGTGAAACCTTTCTTTTTATTTTCAAGATGATTGAATTGTGAAAGCTTGTAAAAGTCTTGAAACCTTGATGACTGGCACTTTTGCTCATGTGGTGCTTGGTAGGGTTTTAGTTGTTTGTGGGTTTACTTTTTTGGTCTATGAAATATTTTTTTTTTCTTTTTGAACCTTGGGGATGCAACAATTTGTAAAGCAGCACTTCCTCACATAAACAGTACACACATGCTGATAGCTTTATTTAATAAAGATATCCATTAAAACTCAACCAAAGCCAGTGCTTCCATTAGGCAAACTAGGTGGTCATCTAGAGCTCCAAATCATGGAGGTGGGGGAGTGGCAAAATCCCACACTAGCAAGTTTCAAACATGTGCTAATTCAACCTACACATGCTAATTAGTGAGTCTCTAAGGCCCTTGTCTTTGACATCAACACCTGGAGAGCATCTGCCCAAGATCATAGTCACTGTAAACATGAACTCCGTAAATGCCTTCAAAAATATGAGCAAAGACTGAAGTGACCAACTGCTCAGTTTTGGACCGGACAGCCTGGTTTTGCAGCCTGTTGTACAGTGTCCGGTTACAACGGTAACTATACACTGTAAAACCTGGTCGAGTAAAGATTGGTCTGTCCTTTACTGACCAACCAGCGGTGGCTGAGTAGCACCAATCAGCTTATTTTATTTTGGCAGCTGGTGCAGCCGCAGAAGAGAAAGGAAAGAAGCATGCTCCTGGGTAATTCTACTCTACTACATCAGTGGGCCATGAGCAGGTCGTGGCCGAGGAACAGTGAACGGCTGACAACATCGACACTGCCTGTGAATGTTTGTGTGTGCAGAATGACAGTCACAGGAGAGTGTGTGTGTGTGTGTGTGTGTGTGTGTGTGATTTGGAGCTTTTATGCCTGAGTGAGGGTGTGAGCGAAGGATTTGGTGTGAAAGGATAGAGTGAACCTATGTGAGTGGGTGTTTGTACACTAGAAAGAGAAGGAGCCTGTTTGAGGGTGTGTGTGTGTGTGTGTGCAAGAGAGAGGGAGCCTGTGTGAGGGTGTTTGTTTGAGAGAGAAGGATAGAGGGACCCTGTTTGGGCATGTGTGCATGCGAGAAAGGGAGCCTGTATGAAGGGGTGTGTGTGTGTTTGTGTGTGTGTGTGAGAGAGAGAGGGACAGAGGAAAACCTGTTTGAGTGTGTGGGTGTGAGAGAGAGAGCCTATGTGCAAGTTTGTATGAGTGTGCAAGAGAGAGGGAGCCTGTGTGAGGATGTCTGTGTGTGTGAAAGAGGGAGGGCACCTTTATGAGGGTATATGTGTGTGTAAGAGTGGGACAAGTTGTATGAGAGACTGGTCAAATTCTAGGAATGGAGGACCAAGTGGTGGAGATAGTGGAAGGTAGTTGAGACTGAAAGGGGAGAGAGATAGTGGAGAGCGGAGAAGTTACTGAGAGGGCAGTGTAAAAGGGGTCTGGCCAGGGGAGTAGGGAGAGAGGGTGGAAGGGACACTCCTACAGTGTACTTTTAGGGGAATTCTGCTGAAAATATTTAAACATATGTATCTTTTAATAATAATTTTTCTGTATTATATTTTAAGTTAATTATTCAAAGGCTGTGAAATATATTCTGTAACTTTGACCAATATAAAGTATGCAGAATTTTAAAATTTTGTGCACAGAATTCCCCCACGAGTAACCATGCTGCTCAACTGGAATGTTCTAGTCTGAACATTTCATGGCCTGTTCCCAGCATCTTCTCTCTCAACTCTGCAGTCCCAGCTTCCCATCTTGATTACTCACCGAGAGACAGATCCTTCTCCCTTAATGGTTCACACATTCAACAATCTACAAGGACCACTTGCCAGGGCTGTCTCATGTTTTGCCTTCATAGGTGGAGCACATCATCACATGTGGCCAGGGGTCTTTCCCAGAGCTAGACTCAGGACACACGCCATGATATCATTACCGCCAGTTATCTGCCTGAGCCTCCCTCCTGGTCTCATACCCCGTCCACTGCTGTAGCTATCCATTCCGACTGCAGCCTAAAGGAAAAGTTGCCTTGCTGCCACCCTGCCTGCCTTCCTCTCTTCCTCCCACCACAGTCCCCTGTCTGTCTCAGTCTCAGAACTACATCCTGCCCCCATGGTTGGCACAACCCTGGTGATCCGCAGACTCACTATAGCATTGTTACTTCCTCCCTCCCTGTGACAGGCAGGTCTAGCCTTGATCTGGTCATCTCCCTCAGGCTGTCAGTTGCCTCATGTTGCCTGTTTCTGTCGCCCCTCTTGCTATTGGCTGCTGCAGCCAGAGAAGCTGGAAGTCAGGTAAAAAAAAAGTGTTTGATGTTTAAAAAAAATAATAGAATCCAAAATCACCTTAGCATGTTGGTGGTAGGTACACATATGTAGAACACAAGTGTTATGAAACCCCTCCCCCTCTTTTTCCATTGGCAACCTTTCCTGGCCGGCATAAAGCCCATCCCCTCCATTTATAACAATAGCTTGCACAGCATTGTGAGAGAGTGTCAGGGGCAACATATGTGTGAGAGGGAGTATGTGGCAGTGAGAGCATGTGTGTGAGAGAACATATGATAGAGCAAGCGTATGTGTCAGTGCATCCATCAAGAGAGAGAGGAAGAGTGGGTATGAGAGAATAAACATATGTATATATGAGAGAGAGAAGAAAGTCCGTGCATCTCCCCCACCTCCCCCCACTCCCCAATAATCCATGACAATCTCAGGTGACTGAAAATCAAACGTTACCAGGTATAGAGAGTGGGAGGTTTTTAAATCCTTAATTATTGGGTGTTATTTGATGAGTTTGCTGTTTTTAAATATTTTATTGGTGGTTGGGAAATTTTATAAAAAGATTTTAAATTTAAATGAGCTTTTAATTATTGGATGTTCTGTTCATCTGATGTTTTGAATTATTTACTCTGTTTATTAATATGGTTTTACTATTACAATTGATGTTTTATATTTCCTGATTTATTAGTTGATATTTTATGAGAAATGGTGATGTTTCTGTTTTTCCATTATTGCACTGCATATAGAGTTGGGGTTTCCAGTTCAGTTCTTCTCATATGTTTTTATTTTTACTATGGTCTCTTTATTCTGTATTTGGTAAGGGTCTGTCTCTGCATGTGTGACTGAGGTGAGGTATTCTGCTAGCATGTAGCTTCTGTGTAAGAATCTGTAGTAGCTTGGTTTGTTCTTTTTCCATAATAGGATGTGTAATAGTGATTTAGGGCCTGGTGTAGCATTTGCAGTGTTGACTTTCCATCAGTAAGGCCTGGATTTATCACAATGTGGTAAATATTGCGTGTGATGGGAAAAGGGGTGTGTTTTATGGTAATAGGGAGTTTACAGCAATTTGTGCTAATTCTGAGAGAGAGAGAGAGAGAGAGAGTGCTTTTCGCATGCAAAAATACCTTAGTACATTTTGATAAATGAGGGGGTAAGGTTGTTACTGTTTGAGTGCTGGCAGTTCATCCAGTTTTGGGCAGGGAGGTTTACCATATTGTAATGGTAATTTAGTTTATTCTTGACTTTCTGAGGATCAAGCTCACAAACAATGCATGTTACAATAGGCCTGAGACCATAAGTTCCAAGAGGCATGATCTGAAATATATGCACATTTATGCAAATGATGGAGGGAACAAACACATCTCTTTGGGCTTCCTCCTCCCCCCCCCCCCCCCCCCCCCCCTCCAGTCCTCAAGTGTCCAGTCATGGTCTGTGGAAAAGTTAGCAATCCTAGCAAAGACTGATTATGGATCCAGGAAGAAAAACCAAAGCTGTGCCCAATTTCTGTTGCAGACATTGCAGTGGAGACTTTATTCATTTGTCTCATTTATGATCCACTTTTCTAGACTTCCATTCCAAGAAAAGGTGCAATAGGACCAATAAATACAGAGGGAAACACAGAGATGTAGCCAGACAAGTGAGAAAGTGCCCCAGACCTGCATGTCAATACTTGACACCACACACTGGGAGATAGGGGTGTGCATTCGTTTTGAACTTAAATGGAAAACGCAACTTATTTTTTTTTTTTAACTTAAAAAAAAGATGAGGCTTAAACGATCGGATTTCCAACTTATTCAACATAGCTATGTTGAATATGTTGGAAATTGCGATTGTTGATCTAAATAAAAATTTAAACCCCTCACCCTCCTTAATCCCCCCCCCCCAAGACTTACCAAAGCTGGCCAAAAGTTCCGTGAGGGTCCGGGAGCGGACGCGTGGGGAATCACGTGACTTCTGCGTCACGTCGAAGTGATGCGGCGTCACGTGATTCCCCTCGGGTTCGCTCCCGGACCCCTCGTTGGGCTCAAAAGGAACTTTTGGCCAGCTTGGGGGGGTCAGGAGGCCCCCCCAAGCTGGCCAAAGGTGTAGAGTCTGCTGTAGAGTCTGCTGTATGACAGCAAAGCAGAGTGGCATAAAGAACCACAATTTGTAAAGTTGGTGGTTTGGCAGCAATGCTGAGTACCAGAAACAACTCAATATGTAGCATAAGTGATATAGCAGCAAGGCAGAGTAGCAGCTAGACCTACAAGGTATGACATTTGGGGTAGGACTGCAAACAAGAATTTTAGAAAGAATTCCAAGGTGGTACAACAGGGGTACAGAAGCAAGGCAGAATGACAGAAATGCCGCCAAGGTGTAGGGTAACGTATATAGCAGAAAGGCAGAGGCAGGAAAACCCCCAAGGTATAGCATAAGGTATAAGGCAGAGAGGCAGCAAGACCCCCAAGATATAGCATAAGGTGCATAGCAGCAAGGAAAAGTGAAAGCAAGATTCCTAGTGTGTAGCAACAGGGACTTGGATGGCTGCCAGGCAGGGTGGCAGCAAGACCATCAAGGTGAGGTGTTAGGAGCAAGGCAGCAAGGCAAAGTGGCAGCAAAAATAGTTATTTATTTATTTATTTAGAAACTTTTATATACCGGTATGAGTGGGGACATCATACCAGTTTTCATTTGAACAAAAGACTTGAAAGTACATATTAACAGGGGAAAAGAAAAAACATGGAGGGGGTTAACCAGAGGCAGTGTGGAAGCGATAGATTAAAATAAACAAGAACAAAAAACATAACATAGCAATATTGTAATATAGTTATGCAGATGACATTCAATTTTTTTGTCCCATACAACTCTTCGTCTCACACTTTCTCTACAGTAACTCTTTACATAACAGCAATTAACACATGGCTATCTCACAATTGTCTCAAACTCAACACTTCCAAAACCAAAATCTTACATTTATCCTCAATATCTGATTTCTTATGCAGTCCTCCCTCTCATCTCTTAATGGTCTCTCCATTCCCATTCTGTCAAAAGCTCGAAGCCTCAGGGTACTTCTTGACTCTGACCTTTCTATGTCTTCCCATATATCCTCTGTGGTAAAAAATGTCCTTCTTCAAATTGTACATGCTCAAACGCCTTCGCCTCTTCTTTTCTTTCATGATTTCTGTACCGTGCTTCAGTCTTTAATTTTCTCTGGTCTTGATTATTGTAATGCTCTTTACCTTGGTCTTCCTGACTCTTTCCTTCAATCTTTACTATTGATTCAAAATTTGGTCGCCCATATTTTAACTGGTTCTTACCTAAAAAGGTCACAAAATCCCCATACTATATTCCCTAAACTGGCTTCCGATTAGTTTCAGAATTCAATATAAAATCCTATGTATCATTCACTCACTTATACATAACCCATCCTCTATCTGGTTATGCTCTGCCCTTCATATGTACAAAACCAATAAACATCTTCAATCCTTAAACATAAACCTCCTTGACATTCTGTCTGTTCATATAGATAGATTGGACATTACCAGGAAACGAGCCTTTTCCTTCTCTGGTCCTTCAATTTGGAACTCTGTCCCTGATTCACTACGTCAAACTCCTAGCTCCAAAGATTTCAAGAAAAACATGAAACCATCTATTCTCTAGAGCTTTCAACTCCTTTATCTCATAACTTACCTAATTTAACTCTTGCCACAGTCAGTTACTATTTTTTTCATGTTTTGTGAGTTTATTTTTAACTTACTTATTTTCTGTTTTATCAGTTTTATGTATAGTCCGGATCCCCGCTGGACCACCAGGGACTTTTGGCAAGTCTTGGGGGACCCTCCTGACCCCCACAAGACTTGCCAAAATTCCAGCGGGGGTCCGGGAGTGACCTCCTGCACTCGGGCCGTCGGCTGCCAGTAATCAAAATGGCGCTGATAGACTTTGCCCTTACTATGTCACAGGGGCTACCGGTGCCATTGGTCAGTCCCTGTCACATGGTAGGAGCACAAGATGGCGCCGGCCATCCATTGCTCCTACCATGTGACAGGGGCTGACCAATGGCACCGGTAGCCCCTTTGACATGGTAGGTCAAAGGCTATCAGCACCATTTTGAATACCGGCAGCCGAGGGTGTGAGTGCAGGAGATGGCTCCCGGACCCCTCGCTGGACCACCAGGGAGTTTTGGTAAGTCTCGCGGGGGTCAGGAGGGTGGGGGGTTTGTTTAAATTGGCTCCTTTAGATGGCAGAATAATTCGGCGAAGATTCGTTGTATTTGTGGGGAATCGCGATACGTTTTGCTTCCCCACGAATACAACGAATATGTCCCTATACGTTGCGGATTACCAATTCGTAGGGAACGAATGCACACCCCTACTCTCTACCTTCTCTGGCTCCAGGACTGAACCACTCCAGTATACTGTTCACCCCTTCCCTAGCCATAGGCATAAGAGCTTGTGCAAAAAATCTTTTTCAGCTGAGAACAGCCTTCTACCTTTTGCTCTAGTCTTTCCCCTACCAGGCATCCTGCTGGTAGGGGAGAGGCTGGAGCATCCTGAGGCAGAGGCTGGAGCAGTGAAGAAAAGAGCTATTCTGCTACCTAGTCCAGTCTTTCCCTTCTTGTCTTGCAGGAAACAGGAAGGGAGGGGGAGAATTTGGCATGGGCTGTTCTCAGCTGAAAAAGCAAAAAGTAGAAGGCTGGTGATAGATATCATAAAAAAAAATGTAAGCCAGATCTACAATAATTTACTCCATAAATAACATAAAAACAAATAAAATGTAGATCATTTAAAGCCCGTATAACAGAAACATAGTAACATAGAAACATAGAAATGACGACAGAAAAAGACCAAATGGTCCAGCTGGTCTGCCCAGCAAGCTTATGGTAGTATCTGCCGCACCCTGCAGGTTACCCCCATGCTTATCCGTTTCACATACTGTAAAGGTCAGGGCCCTCGCTGGCTGCTGTCTGAATCTAATTGCCCTGTATCCCTTGCTATTGAAGCAGAGAGCAATGTTGGAGTTGCATCAAAAGTATCTGGCTTATTGTTTAAGGGTAATAAGATATCCTCCATGCTTATTTGTTCCTCAGACCGTAAAAATTGGGGCCATAAAGAAATGGAAGATCCTTGTCTATGTTACTCATAGAGCCAAAAGTAGAGATTAAAGCATATAACCATCCAATACAAAAATAGAAGTAGCTAATAGACAGAATAAAAGTACCTATAACAAACCAGAGAAAAATGCCAAAATAACTCATAAAGATACAGACAATTAAATAAATAGGCTGCATGGAAAAAGCTTGAACAGAAAACCATGCTTTTACCATCTTTCTAAAAATCAAAGAATAATTTTCTCTTGCAGTCATGAGTAATGAATTCTACAATGTTGGCAATACATGAGAATGTTCTACTCCTAGTTTCAGCCAACTTCATCTCCTTCAAGTTGGGAATAGAGTGACAGACCTCATTAACAAACTTTAAATAGTAACTGTGTTCATATTTGCATACATTAGTTTGTAAATAATTGGAGCCAGTCCATTCAATACTTTAAAAGTTAAAGTCAAGATTTAAAATTTCCAGTGTCAATTTATGGGAAGCCAATGTAGATTGCAGAGAACAGGAGTCATTCTGTCCCTAAAATTACAATCATATACAATGTGATCTGCAATATTCTCAATAAGCAACAATTATTTGTGTCATCAATATCGTTTGCTGTATTATGTTTGCTTGTCTGTTATCGGCAAAGTTTCATATTGTGTCTGAGGATCACTCAATAAAAATTGTATTACAAAAAAAAAAAAAAAGTATTATATTGGGAAACTTGCATAAACAGAGTTACAATAATGCAGGTGAGATAACACAAATGCATGCATTATTGTGTACAGGTCAAAGATAAAATGAAAAAGTTTTAACAACTTAATTACACACCGCTTTAGAAAAGTATTCTTAGTGGTTAGGACAATTTGTACTTCCATTCTTAGCATTGAATCAACATAGAAACATAGAAATGATGGCAGAAGAAGACCAAACGGCCCATCCAGTCTGCCCAGCAAGCTTTCCCACTTTTTTTTTCTCATACTTATCTGTTACTCTTGGCCCTTAGTAACCTTATGGTTCTATTTCCTTTCCACCCCTACCATTAATGTAGAGAGCAGTGCTGGAGCTGCATCTAAGTGAAGTATATAGCTTAATTGGTTAGGGGTAGTAACTGCCACAATAAGCAAGCTACTCCCATGCTTATTTGTTTACCCAGCCTGTGCAATTCAGTCCTTGTCGGTTGTTGTCTGAATATAAATCCACTTTTTTTCATTCCCCCTGCCGTTGAAGCAGACAGCTATGCTGGATATGCATTGAAAGTGAAGTATCAGGCTTAATTGATTCGGGGTAGTAACTGCCATAACAAGCAAACTACACCCATGCTTATTTGTTTACCCAGACTATGTAATTCAGTCCTTGTTGTTGTTGTCTGAATATAAATCATCTTTTCTTCATTCCCCCCTGCCATTGAAGCAGAGAGCTATGCTGAATATGCATTGAAAGTGAAGTATCAGGCTTATTTGGTTTGGGGTAGTAACCACCGTAACAAGCAAGCTCCTCCCTGCTTTTTTGTTTATTTATTTATTTATTTATTTAAAATTTTTATATACCGACATTCATCCAGGATATCATATCGGTTCACATTGTAACGCAAAAACAAACGCACGGCATGGCGCTTTACATTGAACAGTAAAAAACATGATAACAAGGCATTAACGAGAGGGGGGAACAATAATATGGGAAGTTTTGCAATAAAATTATAAACAAAATTTGCAATTATATACATATGTACAAAAGAAAGAAAACTATGAGGTTAATTTTAATCAGGCTAGGAGATAAGATGGGGAAGAGAAGGGAGGAGAGCGAGGAAAGAGGGGGGGCAGAGAGAAAGAAAAGAAGGTGGCGGAGAAAAGGGGAGGGGAGAGAGGGGCGGTAAAATGGGAAACAGGGGAGGAGTGTGGAGAGTGGGAACAGTGGTGAGGTATAGTGAAAATTAAGTGTATGCTTTTGCAAAGAGCCAGGTCTTGAGCTTCCGCTTGAAAGATTTGAGGCATTCTTCTTGCCGTAGTTCAACAGGCATTTTGTTCCAGAGGGTCGGCCCGGCTATCGAGAGTGCACAGGCTCTTGTGGAAGTGAGTTTATAGAGTTTAGGAGAGGGGATAGACATGGTTGCGAGATGTGCTAGTCTGGTGGGCTTATTAGACTGGTGTAAACGGAAGGATTCATTGAACCAGTTCATTTCGGGATTGTATAGGGCTTTGTGGATGAGAGAGAGAGCCTTATATTTTAGAACAGGTGTAATATGGTCATGTCTACGCAAATTGGTCAAGATCCGGGCTGTGGTGTTTTGTAAGATTTGAATGGGATGGATGGCATTATTAGGTAGGCCGAGGAGTAGGGAATTGCAGTAGTCGGTTTTGGCGAAGATTGTGGTTTGGAGAACTGTACGGAAATCGGGGGAATGTAATAAGGGTTTGAGTTTTTTTAGTGTGTGGAGTTTAAAGAAGCCGTCTTTTAGAATGTTATTTATGAATTTCTTTAGTGTGACGTGACCGTCAAGAATGATACCCAGATCACGGACTTGTTGAGCAAATTGGAACTGAGGAAAAGGGGGGAGGATCGGTTGGCTTTGGGGTGAGATGAGCATAATTTCAGTTTTATTGGTATTAAGAGCAAGGTGGATGGAGGAAAGGAGATTGTTAATGGAATGGAGGGTTTCATTCCAGAAGTCCATTGTTTTTGCTAGGGAGTCAGTGATGGGTATAAGCAGCTGAACATCATCAGCATATATGTAATGAGGGAGGTTTAGACTGGAGAGGAAGTGACAGAGGGGCAGAATGTAAATATTGAATAGGGTTGAGGATAGGGAGGATCCCTGAGGGACACCTCGGTTGAGGGGGATGGCCTTGGATACGTGATTTCCTAGCTGGATTTTGTAATCTCTATTACTAAGGTAGGAGTTGAACCAATTGTGGGCAACACCTGTAATACCGATTTCAGTTAGCCGCTGTAGGAGAATGGGATGGCTAACGGTGTCGAATGCGGAGGAGATGTCAAGGAAAGCAAGAATGTATGATTGCCCTTTCTCAAATCCTTTGATAATGTGGTCTGTCAGGGAAAGAAAAAGAGTTTCAGTGCTATGAGATTTTCGAAAACCGTATTGTGCGGAGGCCAGGATATGATTTTCTTCTAGGTATTCTGTGAGTTGCTTGTTGACAGTTTTTTCAAGTAGTTTAGAGATGAATGGAAGATTGGATATGGGGCGATAATTAGCTGGATCAGAAGGGTCAAGTTTGGGCTTCTTTAGAATAGGTTTGACTATTGCCTGCTTGTGAATGCAAATCCCTTTTTCCACATTTTCTCTTGCTGTTGAAGCATAGAGCAATGTTGGAGTCGCATTAACCGTGTGTATGTTTATTGAATACGAGTATTATCTCCAGGTAGTAGCTGTCATTCCCGTAAGCCACCCTCTCTTCATTCCCATCCTCTAGACTTTATGGATCCACAGTGTTTATCCCACACCCCTTTGAAGTCCTTCACAATTTTGGTCTTCACCACTTCCTCCGGAAGGGCGTTCCAGGCATCCACCACCATTTCCATGAAGAAATTCTTCCTGACATTGGTTCTGAGTCTTCCTCCCTGGAGCTTCAAATCATGACCCCTGGTTCTGCTGATTTTTTTCCAATGGAAAAGGTTTGTCATTGTCTTTGGATCATTAAAACCTTTCAAGTATCTGAAAGTCTGTATCATATCACCTCTGCTCCTCCTTTCCTCCAAGGTGTACATATTTAGATACTTCAATCTCTCCTTATAAGTCATTTGATGAAGACTATCCACTTTTTTGGTCGCTCTTCTCTGGACCGCCTCTATCCTGTCTCTGTACCTTCGGAGATATGGTCTCCAGAACTGAGCACAGTACTCCAGATGAGGTCTCACCAAGAACCTGTACAAGGGGATAATCACTTCCCTTTTCTTACTCGATATTCCTCTATGCAGCCCAGCATTCTTCTGGCTTTAGCTATCACCTTGTCACATTGTTTCCCTGATTTCAGATCGTTAGACACTATCACTCCAATGTCTCTCTCCTGCTCCGTGCACATCAGCCATTCATCCTCCATCGAATACAGTTCTTGCATGACTCTGCACTTCTTGGCATTGAATCTCAGCTGCCATATCTTCGACCACTCTTCCAGCTTCCTTAAATCCTGTCGCATTCTCTCCACTCCTTCCGGCGTGTCCACTCTGTTGCAGATCTTAATGTCATCCGCAAAAAGACAAACCTTACCTTCTATCTCGTCCGTTATGTCACTCACATAGATATTGAATAGGTCCGGTCCCAACTACGATCCTTGCAGCACTCCTCTTAACAACACTCTCTCTTCAGAGTAAGTTCCATTTACCATCACACATTGTCTTCTGTCCGACAAGCAGTTTGCAATCCAGGCCACCAGCTCGGCACTCACTCCTAAGCTTCTCATTTTATTCACCAGCCTCCTGTGCGGGACTGTATCAAATGCTTTGCTGAAATCCAAGTACCTACAGTTCCTGAATATAATCCGCCTTGAAGTGCTGAAAGGCAGCATATAAAACACCCCCTCCCCCCAAAAAAAATTTAAATAGTCACCCCCAATCTAAATACCTCCAATTTCAAAAGGAGGATGACAGTGTACAGAGTTAAAATGAGGTTAGTGTCAAAAAGTGAGTACTTACTCACCGATGGTACCTCCATTTTTGCTGGATGTAAACTAAGTGCATTTTGCCTCATCCAACTACTTATGACATTAACAGGCCGATTCAGTAAAGTCCTCGGGAGAGCGGGCGAACGCCCTCTCTCCCGGTGCGCACACAGGCCACTTGCCTGTGCGTGCGATACAGTATTTAAATGAGGCCTGGCAGTAGAAACGGGCAAAAGTAGCGGCGGCTGTCAGCGGGTTTGACAGCCGACGCTCAATTTTGCCGGCGTCGGTTCTCGAGCCCACTGACAGCCAGGGGCTCGGAAACCGGACGCTGGCAAAATTGAGCATCCGGTTTTCGACCCGACAGCTGCCGGCCAACTTCCAATTTTTAGAATTTTTTTAAACTTTTTTTACTCTTTGGGACCTCCGACTTAATATCGCCATGATATTAAGTCGGATGGTGCACAGAAAAGCCATCAACATGCATTTGCATGTTGAGGGCGCTATTAGGTTCGGCGGGTTGGACGCGTGTTTTCCGCCCCTTTCTGAATAAGGGGTAAGGGAAAACGTGCGTCCAGTGGCAGGTTAATAGTGCGCTCCATCGGAGCACACTGTACTGTATTGGCCTGTAAGACAGAAATTAATGGCTTGCCCAGTTGGTAGAAACAATTGTACATTGCTTGCATAAAGCTGGTGGTGAAACCCAACACTTTGAAGTAAATCAATGAGCAGGCATATAGATTGCCAATCATGTGTGAGTTTTTATAGCTACTGAAGGCACAGTCTACTACAGATTGAGAAGACCATAAAGAATAGAGGTGTGCATCTGTTTTCCACGTATTTGTAATCCGCAACTTATTTTTTGCTATTAAATACATGGGGAGACAAGACTCAAAATGGCGCCGATCGCCGTCATAGTGAGGGCAAAGGCGATCGGTGCCATTTTGAGTATTGAGATCGGATGGCCAGCGTGCAAGGAGGTCGCTCCCGGACCCCCGCTGGACTTTTGGCAAGTCTTGTGGGGGTCAGGAGGTCCCCCCAAGCCGGCCAAAAGTCCCTGTGGGTCCCGGAGCGACCTGCCGTCCGACGCCAGGACTCAAAATGGCGCCGATAGCCTTTGCCCATACTATGTCACAGGGGCTACCAGTGCCATTGGTCAGCCCCTGTCACATGGTAGGAGCACAAGATGGCGCCGATGGCCATGTGACAGGGGCTGACCAATGGCACCGGTAGCCCCTGTGACAAAGGCTATCGGCGCCATGATGAAATTAGCACCGAGGGTGTGAGTGAGTTCCCGGACCCCACCGCTGGACCACCAGGGAGTTTTGGTAAGTCTTGGGGGGGTCAGGAGGGTGGGGGTTGTAGTTAATTTAGTAGTAACGTATTTACAGATCGACAACTTATTGAATTCTCCATACTTCCGCATGAAACGGAATTGACCCCCCACGTATACGTATCACGTACGAAACGAAAACCTTTTGCCTGCACATCCCTAATAAAGAATGCATATCCATGGTGTCTTGAGATAAACACCCAAAAAGGAGATGTGTGTTTATGCCTTGAATTCAATATATGTACATTTTATTTTTATGGATAAAATATCTGAGGAAGTGGGAGCCATAGCATCAATGCCCTTCTGGGTCTCTTCTCAGCCCCTTTCTTTTCTCTTACAGGAAAAGAGGGGTTGTCAGAGAGGAAAGAGATCTTTTAATTAACTCCTTAACAAAGTCTTTGAACATGTAGCTACACACAGGTCCCTTTTACAATGAAAGAGTTGATGCTGTGAAAAATAGTGTGTTTTTGTAGCACACTGAATACTGTATAAATGACTTCATTTATGATGCAGTGTGCTTTAAAGTGGTACAAAACAAAAAAAGTCATTTGACTAGCTAATAGAAGGGGAATATGTCAAAATTAAAATTAGTTAAAAGAAGAAAATGGTGGAAAATAAAGGCATCCAGATCCATGCAGTCTGACCATTTTCCCTAACTACTGCAATACTGCAGAGCCTAGTGGATCTCTGACTTTACCTTTGTATTCTCATTGTTAGGACTCCCTTATTCCTGACTCAGGATTTACCGAATTTTTTTTACACTTTTCATCTCCATTAGAAGTCTACTCTAGGCATCCAACACGTTCATGTGAAGGAAAATTCCCTTGTGTTCCAATTTGTCTGTCCCCCTGCAGCCTTCTATCCTGACCCCTCATTCTAGAATTTCTGTTCCACTGAAGAATGCTTGATTTCTCTATAGTTTTTATATTTTTGATCTTCTTTCCTCCTTTTATGTTTCATTTCACAGTCACTATAGTGCAGACACCGCACGATTTTGGCATCCCTTCTCTTAAATACCTCTACTCTGTCTTTATTCTCAGATGATTAGGTTTCCAGAATTGGACATACAATTTCAGGACCTGAAAAAGGGACCTTAGCTGTTGTCACAAAAACATATGGGGTGAATTTTCAAAATGTTACATGTGTAAAAAATAGCAGATACAAGCATAAGTAGCCTGTACTCGCGCATTCCATATATTATATGTTGAAAATACACATGGTATTTTCATTTTCACATGCATATACATGCATGTATAAAAGAGGTGATCTAGGGGCATTCTGGAGTAGAGCCAACATTTTTGCACATAAGTTGCTATTTTAAAAGACTCCTATGCAAGTAGATTAGCCAACTAGCATAATTTTGCATCTGCTATCTGGCGTAAGTGATATTAAATGTGTTTGTTGTATACTATTGGCTGGGTGAGAGGTTTGGGTGAAGTGAAGGGAGTTTAGGTTGAAGCACAAGGAATTTTTCAATGATTTTGAAAAGGACTCAGTGAACTCGTGAACTATTTGGTAAAACTGATAATTTCCTTGACGTGCATAGGCTTTAAATTATAGTGATGTGCATACATATTTTTTTAATTGCTGTTTTGTTTTTGGGTCCGGAGTGGGCCATTTTGGTCCACTCCCTGCATTGGAAAACTATGATCCTGGAGCTGAGACATTCCTCCAGGCAATTCATTATCCCATTACAAAAATGATTTTTCTCCAGGCTAATATGCCAAAGGTAGGAAATTGTTGCTTTTATTGTACAGAGGCCTGGAAGGTTATAGTTTGATTGGGGACTCACTTGGGGAGAAGGAGGTGGAGTAATTTTCACTGACACCATTTTGTACTGTGTATTGATTTAGTTGCTTTATTGACTTAATAGTTATGTTTTTGCATATGTTGTTCACCACTTTGAGCAGTTCATATAACCAGGCTGATAACATATGAATCAATACATGAAATGAAATACTGTTTAAACAGGGAATTTAGTTGTGGACTTAATTCAGTGACAATGTATTTTTCTTCTATGTATAATATATTTGCTAAATATTTTCTTATGTTAATTTCTGATTTTGACTCAAGAAGTAATGATTCATGTAATTGCATTAAAATTCAATAAATATTAAAATGGAAAAACCCCCAAGGAATTTAGAGAGGATGTAGAAAAAGCTATGATAGTTCAGGTGGGCTTAAATGAAAAGCAGACAAAAATGAATTATTCCAAATTATCTGAATATACTGCTAATAATAATAAGCAGGTTGTGAACAGGAAGAAAAAGAAAATATTTAGGAGTCTATTTGCAGATGTGAGAAGTCTTAAAAATAAGCTTGAAGAGCCTGAATGTCTAAGATAGCCAGAATAGGCATTTCAGAGGACAATTTTCAAAGTCATTTATGTGGATATGGCCAAAGGGAGGGTAATTTTCAAAGGTACTTCTGCATTAAATGTGTGCTCTACTCCAGATATGGCCTTTAAGACAATTGTGCGACCATTAAGTGTTTACAATTATGCACATGCACACAGGGAGGGTAACTTTCAACAACTCTGCATGGCCCCATATAAAGTATTTTATTATCTGTGCAAATATCTCCATTGCATTGAAAGAGTGTACTTTTCCTACCTATTTTAAAAACATACACATATATATTTTATAGGGATCGTATTTCCCGCGGTTCGGGTCTTGAAATTTGGGGAGACCCAAATTTTGGGTTAGTGCGTACTAATTCTAGTTAGTGCGCGCTAACCGAAAACCGAATTTTTTCTGAAATTTTGGGAAAAATTCATTCGGGTTTCTGGGTCCCCAAACAAGGATGAATTAGACAATTTCATTGAAATTGTCTAATTGGTCGTGAACGAATGCACATACTATTTTATGCATGAAAAAAAATGTGACTTGCTCATGTAAAATCCTGTTTTACACAAAGAAATCAGTATATTTTAACTGTTTTTATGTGATTTACCTATGTATGTTTTATTCTGAATCCATGCTGAACATGCATAGGAAGTAGAGGAATATAAAATGTTTTAAATAAATAAATATTTTGAAACAGCGATGTGTAATTAAATCTCCAGTTTGCTGAAACCCCCACCAGTTCACCCAGTCTTCTCCAGGTCATTGAGACCCTCCTAATCTTCACTCTGAACTCCCCCCAATTTCCCAAATCTTCCATCCAATCAATAATACATAATAGACAAGTCTGATATCAATTGCACAAGATAATTAGCAGATATGAAATTACAAATAATAATTTGCCAAACGTACACACATAAGCCTCTTGTAAAAAAGCATGTGTTTGGGATATGTAATCTTGGCTCTAGGGTTCATATGGACCCAGGTAAGATAACATCAATGCTTAATTGGCTGACACCTTTGGGACTCATTGCTAAGGCAATGCATTGTCATTACAGTTTTCCCTCTGAGGAGACTTTGGAATCTTGCAATAAATGCCCTATCAGACCAGCCTCCAGGATCATTTCAAACACAGTCAAGAGTGATTTATTGGGGAAGATTAACCTGGAATCTTCGGTCCAGCAACCTCCTGTAGAGGTTCTTTTTGGGCATACTCTTGTTCCAGATGCTTGCAGCCCACATGTTTTTAAATGAGCATGATCTCCAGCCATCTAGGGATTAAGAAAATTTTTGAATTGATTTCCAGGATTTTATGGTGGCCTTCCTGTACAAGGATTGTAGGACTTATGTCTTGGCTTGAACAGCTTGTGCTAGAACCAAGGTTTCTTATGATAAATCTTTGGGTGAATTGCATCCACTCCCAGTTTTCTTCTGTACTGTGTACTCACCTCTCCTCAAATTTCATCATGTTTCTTCCTATGTCTACTAACTGTACTGCTATCTTGGTGGTACTGGACCATTCTTCCTGAACGGCACACTTCATCCCCATCTCTAAGCTACCTTCCTCCTCCTAATAGGCTATCATCTTTATTAAGGAGGTAGTCCATTTACATGGTATTCCAACTGCTATAATATCTGATTGGGTCCTCAATTCATTGCCAGATTCTGGTGGACTATTTTTGTAAAGATTTGAGTATCAATTTGCAATTTTCATCAGAATACCATTCCCTGGCAAATTGCTTTATGGAGAGAACCAACCAAGGCCTTGAGTAGTTCCTTAGATGTTTCATTTCTGCTTATCAGAATGATTGGGTCAGATTATTCCCTTGAGCTGAGTTTGCTCACAACAATCATGTTAACGAATCTACAGAGTTTCATCTTCTCACATATTATGGCTGACACCCTGTTTGTTTACCTCCTGCTACTCTGGCTACAGAAATTTGTGCAGCCGATGACTTGGTATGATACTTACAGAAAACCTAGGCACAGGTGTGCAATAATTTGGAGAAAACCTTGACCCAGCAGAAGAAATTCACTGACTGTCATCAAAGTCAGTTTAAGATGGGTGACAAAGTCTGGCTATCCACAAGGAATCTATGTCTGAAGCTCTTTTGTACTAAGCTTGACCCTAAATACTTAGGACCATATGCCATTATTAACTCAGTAACCATGTGCTTTCAGCTTTCCAACACTCTTAAGATACCATCTTTATTTTATGTCTCCTTGTTAAAGCAAGCCATGATAGATCCTTTCAAGGAATGTCTCCAGATCCAATCCTGGTAGATAGCCACCCTAAATTCTAGGTGGAGGAGAATCTGTAATCTAGAGTATACTGTAACAAAGTACAGTACTTGGTCCATTGAAAGGGATATGGCCCCATAGAAAGATTTTGGGTTGATGCATCTTTTAAAGAAATTCCTTGCTAAGCAACGCAAGGGGCTATCTGGAGGCTGTCTCTGAAAAGGCAGTGGGGGTACTATACGGATCCATTATTGTGTGCTTCTCTGACCTGGAGGTTGCACTGTGATCCACTTGAACTATCTAGTCCACCCAGGTCTGTGCTCCTCACTTCCCTTCGCCTGGTGGCCATCATGTACTTATATTGAGGCAGTCTCAGCAGTCAGTTGCCAGAGCTTGGTCCTTCCTTCCAGTTCTCATACACTGGCTCTGTTTCCGCATCTGGAAGACTACTTCACTTTCAGATCCTAAATTCAGCACTACTGTTTGTTCTCCCTCCTGAGTTCCTGGATTACTGGATTATTCATGGAGCTTGTCATGCTCTAGGCCTCTTGTCCTCTGTTTGTGTTGGGGTCCAACCCCGTTTCTTATGCCTTGATGGCCACCAGCATCAGAGGGCTCAACCTGAAGGGAAGGTGGCTGGCCTAGGCGGAAGTCCCTCTATCGTTGGTGGCCTGGATTTGATTCCCCTGCATTAGGCTACTCTTTTCTGGGCCAACTCATGAACAACAACAGTCACACACATACATTCTTTTGGTAAAACTATGTGCACCAATAGCAGGTGTAATTGTGTACCTTTATTTTTGCCAGGATAATTTTCAAAGCAAATTTATGTGCCTTAAGTCTGCTTTGAAAATCTGTAACTTATGCATGTGTTTGTTGTAATTTATGCACAATATTAACAACATTTTCCCCAAATTGACCTACCAAAAATTGATCTCCCTCTATCATGTTAAAACATTTGTATGTTGTTCCACATTTTGAGCAATGTGTGCAATTCTGGTTGCCCTATCATATAAAAGAAAAGATAGAACAGAGCTAAAAAAAAGATACAGAGAAAGCAGCATAAATGATAAAGGATGTGAAATGAGTCCTTTGGGTTAGAGCTCTTCAGTCTGGAGAAAAGATGACTGAGAGGGAACATGACAGACATTTATAAAATTCCAAGTGGTATGGAACAAGTTGATTAGGAAGAGTTATTTATGATTTCAAATAGTATTAGTACTAGGGAATCTCCATAAAATGTAGTGGCAGCATATATAAAAGAAATAAAGTATTGTTTTCTCAGTCAATGCAAATTAAGTTGTGGAATTTGGATCAAGGCTTATAGTTATAGCTGGACTTAAAAATGGTTTGGACATATTTCTGGAGAACAGGTCCACTAGCAACTATTAGCCAGGTTGATGACTTGAGTTTGCTACTTCTGGGAATGAGCAAGAGGGAATAGATCCCCTCATTAGGATCTGCTGGTTACTTCCAACTGAGTCCTGTTGGATACAGAATACTGGGCTCGACGAATCATTGGTCAGACTTAGTATGGCACTTCTTATATTAACTACAAAACAAATTCCCTGCATTTCCTTTCAGGGGCAATTTTCAGATTGTCCACCTTGGGACAAAGTCCATGAATATGTTTTACCTACAGACTTTGCACAAAATTTCCAAGAGCAGTTTCTTTGAAACTTGCTGCCAGTCAAAACTTGAAAATACAATCCATGCACATTATTTTCTGATCCCACTCAAAACACGCACCTGAGCACACCTCTTAGAAATGTGGCTAAAAATATGTCCATATGGAACAATGCATACTGAGCTGGCTTGAGAAAGGGAAATTTTCAAACAGTCAGTTTACTTGCACAAATGGCTTTGAAAATTATCCACTATGAGGCTGATATTCAAAAACAGGTAAGCAACTAAACTTAGGCCCCAATTAGATGCCTAAGGGGGTCATTTATCAAAATGTGCTAAGGCATTTTCGCATGCACATGGATGCACGCGCGCATGTTTTAAAATCTACTCCTGAGATGTTTAGCCTACTGAATAACCAGGAAAAGGTATCTGGCTAACTTTAGCCAGATAACTTGTCCACTAAACATCCTACTGAATATGGACTCCTATTTTTTAAATAATCTAAAAAATGAAAACCAAAGCATAACTTTTTTCCTAGAAAGACCAAAATCCAAACCACATGTTTTGTTTGCACTGCTCCAGAAAAAAACTCTCCTGAGGATTGCTGTGACTTTTCTCACCAGAAGTACAATTTAAGGCATAAAATATGGGTAGGAAATGGCAGGAGAATGAGAACTATAGGGAAAGTCTTAAAAGCATTTGAACAACTTATCCATTGTTTCATACTTTATTATTTTCCTTTTGTCTAGATAATTTTCTCAAAGAGGAAAAGAGCTATCAATTATAGAACATCTCTCAAAAACAGAAAGGAAATTTTGCTTTGTTAAGGCCGATTGAGTTATAAAGATTTCTGTTTTTTTTTTTAATGTGAATGAGTAAATTTTGATGCTCCTTAAAATGAAAAAACTACAAAAAAGAAGAATGGCTTAAAGACTGGATTTCTCAGGGGATTAGCACAGAGATACAGAGGGGCTGCTTTCAAAAATACCTGAACTCCCAAATTTAAGTCCTCGATTAGGAGCCTAAGCTAGGTGCCTATTTTCGGGGGGGCCTAAGAGGTGAATTTTCAGACCATTGATGCACATAAAATTAGCATATGTACACATGAGTAGCTTGTACTTGTGGAAATGCTATTTTCTATTCATCAAAAGTATTAGCATATTTTGAATCTCTCACATACATTTATGTGTGCAAAAAAAGAGTGGTATAGGGCCTTTAAGGCAGTACCAAGAGATATGCACACAGGGGTTGCTATTTTATAAGAGACTTATATGTGTATATTTGGCAACTTATTTGCATAATTTTAAACCTGCAAATTATCTAGCACAATTGATATCAGACATATATTGTCTACTATTGCTTGGGTGAGAGATTTGGGTGAACTTGGTGGAGTTCAGAGTAAAGAACTAGGAGGGTCTCAATGACCTGGAGAAAGACTGGGTGAACTGGTGGATGTTTCAGCAAACTATTGATTTCAATTACATGCACATATTTTAAAATATACCAACTTCTGAACATAAATCAGAATTTTATGTGTACGTGATACATGCTGGTTATAAAATACTTAGGTAGATCTCCATGTGGTGATATATAAGCATATATGGGGCTGCATGGAATTGTCTAAAAGTTACCCTCAATGTTTTCAGCTGAAAATTCATATCAATGTAACTTTAGGCCTGCTATTCATTAGCCTAGTTTTAGGAATCTAAGGCCTGGGTTTTCTAAGGACGCAGACCTTACAGAATCCCACGGTAACGGGGGGCAGGTGGGTGAAGCAGGGGGCGGGCCTGTGAAAGCCGGCAGCGATGGCACCTCTGCGGTGTTATTGCTGCCGGCTTGCGCACCCAAAAGCGCCACCGTGAAAGGTGGTGCTATTGGGTGTGCTACTGGCAGCGATAAGGTATCCTACCTTTTCACCATCAGCGAAGTCATTGTGGAGTCCGCCCCGACTCCTACCCTTCCAGTGTGGACTCCGCCCCGATTTAGCATTTTTAAAATGGCACCGGTCATCCCTTGCCCCTACCATGTGACAGGGGCGACCAATGGCGCCAGTAGCCCCTGTCACATGGTAAGGGCAAAGAGCCACCGGTGCTATTTTGATTAGTGGCAGCTGACGGCCATAGAGGGGGAGATTGCTCCCAGGACCCCCGCTGGACCAGTAGGGACTTTTGGCAGGTCTTGGGGGGGGGGGGGGGGGGGGTCGGGCAAGTCTTCGGGTGTCGAGATGGTGGGGGGTTGTAATTAATTAAATTTGAAGGGTTGGGGTAGGTTTGGTTTTTTTTTTTAATGTGCCCTTTCTCACCCCTAAAAAGCGATAGGAAAACTACATGAAATTTTATGGGTTTTCCTTTCAGTTTGTCAGTCCCTCGAAATACAACGCAATAGGAAATATTGTCTTTATTTCCTATTTCGTTGCAAACAAATGCACATCCCTATTAGCCACTCATTTTTTAAGTTTCTAAATTTAGGAAGCTGATGACACTAGGAGTCTAAATTAAGGCACTCAGTCCTACTAAATTTTGAAAAGGTATAATTTAGAAGCCTAATTCCAAAAGTTAGCAGCCTAAATTCTTTGAAAATTGGGCTCAGAGTTTATAATGTATTGGATTTGAATGGTACAGGATTGTAAAGGTGAGGCGACTGGCACTGTGTTGCAGAGTATTTCTTTTCTAGGACTGGATAGTTAAAAAAATTGGTATGATGATACAGTCTTCTGTTTCTAGGACTAGATGGTTTTGGAATTGCACAGGGGTATAGAATCTTTCACCTGTCAGATCAGACAGCTCAGAGGACGAGTACACCTTTTGCTACCAGAGACTGGACAGCTCAATACACTGTCATGAAGAAATACGGATTTATGTTCTGCAATCATTTAGACATTCAAGCCTAATAGAAGTTAGCAGTATGCTTGAAAATCACTACCAGCTGAGGACTGTCTGCTGAAAATGATAGTATCAACCCTTTCGTTTAGATTTTATTATTACAAGAGGGAGAAAAAATGTTATTTTCTAATGTCCTCCTGTTTTTGATAACATGGAGATAACATGAATGATATGCCTTGACTCTTGTTTACAATCAACTATCTTGGAAACTTTATTTTAGGTAGTGAAGATTAGGTTATATCTAGATGTGTCCTGTTCTTCCCAAGAATGAAGAAAAATGCTGACATGTAGATAATTCTTTAGATCTTGGTTCTGATTTGGTGTCGAAATATCATTTATATTCTGTCAATCCGAATAAGATTTAGTCAGAGTACCTCAGAGTATTAAGTACATTAATTGTAACATAAATAGCATTTTTTAAACATAAATAATTAAAACCCAACAATAAAATAAAACAGAATAATAATAAAATAGATAAAAATCAGTTAAGGGGATGTTTTAAATAATAGTTTCCTAAAAGTCATGTAATATGTCAAAATTCAGTGTTCAGGGGGCAAGGAATTCCATAGACAAGGAGCAGCCATAGAAAAGGTTCTGGCCCTAGTTTCAGCTAATCTTTACTTTTTAAAACAAGGGTATCAGCAATGCCAGTCTAAGTTCAGGAATACGGTCTATATAATTTTGGATCAAGAGCAGCTTGCCATCTTTAGTCAGATGAATTCCACTGACCCTCCTGGACTGAACTTACACATGTTGAATGTCTTTTTCCTTGTTTTCCCTTCAGGATTCCAATATATGGGTGAATGTCTCACTCTGCCCATGAAAAGCTGAAAGACAAATGCTAAAACCGGGAGATACATGATTAACTCGGACTGGCATATGTCCCGCGGATTTTAAGAAGCACCCGAGTACACATGTATCTCCCAGCATGCGAAAAAATGGGAAAGGCAAAAAATGGGTGGGGCATGGGCAGGTCTGGGCAGGACATGGGCGGTCCGGGTATGTACCATGAAATGTGCCCATAAATATTTATGCTCAGAAATGCACACTAGTATCCCCTGTCATGTAAGTTTACTTCTGCTATGGATGGCATGTAAGTAATGAAACAAAAAAAAAAAACCGAGGCTAGTTAGTTGGGTCTTAAGGGTTGAGGCTAAAAGAGTAAAAGGGAGGCATATTAACCAGGGGGTTTAGGAAGTCCCAGCTTTTACCTGGCAAAATGGGAACAGACTGGGGAAACTGGTAATTGCGTTGGTGAATGTATCTAATAAAATCTTCCCACTTACATGGTAGAGCCAGCATTTGCGTGCACATGCATGCGTCCATATAAAATTATAAGCACATGTATGCATCTTCATCTGATTTAATATCATACGCACATATATACATGTATGTTATAAAATGGTCGCATCTCTGGGTGTGAGCCAGCATACGTGTATACTTGTACGCCCACTGCAGTTTGAAAGTTACTATCCCCATTTATTTTTTCTCTCTTTCTGTCTTGCCTCCCATTCATTAGGACTGAGCATAAGTCAAATGTATGTAACTTTCTTTATTTTTTTATTATTACTTTCATGTTTCATCTCTGCAATATTCAGCTGATATAATAGTTGTTCCATATGAATGTTAAACTATATATAAAGAACAAACATGAAAAGAAAAGAAACATTATCCTGTGTTTATTGTTAATGATTTCCCTGTCTGTTCTTATCTTTATCAACCAGTCTCTTCCTTTGACTTTCAATGAGTTCAATTCACCTAAAAGAATGTTCAACTCTAGACTGGAAAGCAAATAGTGGTATATATTTGGATTTCACCAATGTTCTAACTATCATAAAATGAGCTATTTGAGAAATATTGTTGATTCCGAGGATAGTCAGAGCACATATGAGGAGGAGTCAACATACGTGTACCATTAACAACTTCCAAATCGAGCATGGTCACACTAACAAATATCTATTCACGCATACATATATGCACCTATTATTCACTTCAAAGAAACATGAAACTCAAATAAATTTACTCTTTCTGCAGGCTGGCATATATCACGAAGGACAACAGCTGTAAGCTGTAATGATTTTGAAAATTTCTATCCCATTTCTCTATTAAATTGTAGCTTTGGTGCTACATGTCAGAATTGTCTTACTGCACAGAAAACAAATATATTTTTATTTTTTCATTTCTTCTGGAATGTTATAAATGTTCTGTATTTTCAAATAATTTCCATAAGGTCAGCATGGTTATTTCTGGGAGGACATTCCTTCTTTTTTGTATATATTTATTTTATTTATTTATTTTACAGTTTTTTTATACCGGTATTCATGGGTACATCATATCGGTTTACAGCAAACAACAGAAATGATAAAAAACAGGGGCGGGGAGAACAAGGGAAGACAAGGAATGCAGAATGCTGAATCTAAAAGAACTGAGGAGAGATAACTTTATATACAGAGGAGAAAAAAAAACTATTATAGAGCTGGAATGCAGGGTAGATGGATTAGAGATAAGGAGGGGGGTGGGGGCAGGGGAGAGAGGCAAGGAGGGCGGTGGGCAGGGGGGGGGGAGAGAACAGAATCTATTCAGGGTATGCCTGCTTGAAGAGCCATGTCTTAAGTTTCTTTTTGAATTTTTGTGTGCATGGCTCTAAGTGGAGGTCGGGGGGGGGGGGGGGGGGGGGCATGGAGTTCCAGAGGGCGGGGCCCGCGATGGAGAAGCTCGTTGTTTCGTAGAGATAAAGTGTGTGGTCTTGGGTGAGGGAGTGAATAGGCAGCCTCTGTAGGCAGATCTGGTGGGTCGGTCGGAGGATAGAAAGTGAAGGGAGTTTTCAAGCCAATGGATGTTGTAAGTGTGTAGGGTTTTATGGATCATGGTGAGGGTTTTGTAGGTTATGCGTGAGGAGATGGGGAGCCAATGGAGTTCCTTGAAGACAGGGTTAATATGGTTGGATTTACGGGTGTTGGTGAGTATATATGTATGTATATATGTTGGTGAGTATATATATAAAAGCTACTATCAACAGGACCACCAAAGACTGCTTTTACAAACTCCAAGTGCTGAAAAGAATAAGACCTCTTTTCCACGCTCAAGATTTCAGAATGATTCTACAAGCAATCATTTTCTCAAAGTTAGATTATTGTAACTCCATCTTACTAGGTCTCCCCTCCTCCTTCACCAAACCGCTTCAGATGGTACAAAATGCAGCTGCTCGAATACTGACAAACACCAGGAGAAGAGACCACATCACTCCAATCCTAAAAAACCTCCATTGGCTGCCAATCCACTTCAGAATAATTTACAAGTCCATCTTCACCATATACAAAACCATCCATCAACTGGCTCCAATTGACCTACATAACCCTCTCCAATTACATAACTCTTCAAGACCGACAAGAGACGCATACAGAGGATCATTACAGGTACCTCCTACCAAAACCACCAGACACATCACCTTAAGAGATCGGGCCTTCTCTACAGCCGGCCCTCCTCTATGGAACTCCATCCCCCCACACCCCCCCGATCTTAGACTGGAACCCTGCCTATCAATTTTCAAGAAAAGACTCAAGACTTGGCTGTTCAAATAAGCATTTCCAGACCCCAATTAATTTAGGGGTAGATTTTCAAATAACGCGAATAGGCGTACTTTTGCTGGCGGCATGGAGCCGCACGTATCTGCTAAAAACCTGGATCGGCGCGCGCAAGGCTATTGATTTTGTATAGCCGGCGCGCGCCGAGCCGCACAGCCTACCCCCGTTCCCTCCGAGGCCGCTCCGAAATCAAAGCGGCCTCGGAGGGAACTTCCTTTTGCCCTCCCCTCACCTTCCCCTCCCTTCCCCTACCTAACCCCCCCACCCGGCCCTGTCTAAGCCCCCCCCCCTTACCTTTGTCGGGGGATTTACGCCTCCCAGAGGGAGGCGTAAATCCCCGTGCGCCAGCGGGCGTCTTGCGCGCCGGGACGCAACCTGGGGGCGGGTACGGAGGGCACGGCCACGCCCCCGGACTGCCCCGGGCCATAGCCACGCCCCGTACCCGCCCCCAAAACGCTGCCGACACACCCCCTAAACGCCGCGACGACCGGGCCCGCCCCCGACACGCCCCCGACACGCCCCCCTCGGAGAACCCCTGGACTTACGCGAGTCCCGGGGCTCTGCGCGCGCCGGTAGGCCTATGTAAAATAGGCTCACCGGTGCGCAGGGCCCTGCTCGCCTAAATCCGCCCGGATTTGGGCGGATTTAGGCGAGCAGGGCTCTGAAAATCCGCCCCTTAATATCTCACCATCAATACATAAATATCAGCCATTTCAATGTTACCCATTTGTAATTATCGTTAGCCATTGTTAACCTGTCCTTTCTTTTCTCTCCTCGCCCAGTTCATCCCACCCTTGTTCTATGTAACTGCTTTTTTCCCACACCATAGTTTCATTGTGAACCAGCATGATGTGACTGTTGTCATGAATGCCGGTATATAAAAAACTTAAATAAATAATTAAATAAAATAAAATAAATGTATGTATATATTTAATTAGAAATTTGTTACACACCATATCACTAACAGTGATCAAGGTATGTTACAATCAAAGAATTAAAACTCAAAGCAATATTCAAAGTCATAGGATAAAAAAATCAACATACAAAAATGTAAAATAAGCAAAAATACAGTACACAAGTACAAAACTGATTAAGCACAAATAAGAATCACAGATCAAACAGTAAAAATTATATATGTAATGTAATGGTAATATCCAAGACCCAAATACTGTATATAGCCCCTTACAATAAACAACGTATCAAATAGCCCCATACAGACATAATGGGGCAGATTTTCAAAGGGTTACACGTGTAACATACGTGCGTAACCCCTGAAAAGCTGCCCCTGCGTGCACTGAGCCTATCTTGCATAGGCTCGGTGATGCGCGCAAACCCCGGGGCGTGCGAATGTCCCAGGGCTTCGAATAAGAGGCTGGCCAGGAGCATGTCCGGGGGCATGGCGGCTGTCCGTGGGCAGTCCGTGGGCAGGGCTGAGTGCTCCGGCACAGCGGCCTGTGCCGGGGCTGAGTGCTCCGGCACAGCGGCCTGTGCCGGGGCAGGCGTAACTCCTCGAAATAAGGTGGGGGGGATTTAGTTATGGTTGGGGGGTGGGTTAGATAGGGGAAGGGAGGGAAAGATGGGGGGGACCAAAAAAAAGTTCCCTCTGAGGCTGCTCCGATTTCGGAGCGGCCTCGGAGGGAACGGAGGCAGGCTGCTTGTCTTGGCGCACGCAGGTCACACAATTGTGCACCCCCCTGCGCGCGCTGACCCTGGATTTTATAACATGCGTGCGGCAGTGTGCGCATGTTATAAAATCGGCCGTAGATTTGTTCGCGCTGGGTTGCGTGAACAAATCTGCGCCCTAGCATAACTTTACAGATTTGCCCCGATATTCTTTATAGTAATTAAAGTGAAAAGAAAACATAGGAGTAAAGTAATTAAAAACCATAAGTGTGACAAAAAAGTCAGGTCTCTAAGAACTTGTAGATGGACAGAAGGTCCTAATAATATGAACATATAAATATAAAAGTTGCCATACTGGGTCAGACTGAGGGTCTATCAAGCCCAGCATCCTGTTTCCAACAGTGGCCAATCCAGGATACAAGTACCTGGAAATTATCCAACCATTAAATAGATCCCATGCTACTAATGCCAGTAATAGCAGTGACTATTTCCAGGGACGGTAACTTTTAAACTGGCGTGTGGATGCATATTCGCGCACGTTTGGCAGTCCGTACCCACAGACGCAGCCATTTTATAGCATACTCATGTATATGTGTGCGTATTATAAAATAGCTTGACCGTGTGCACTTGTGAGCAATTTTAAGTGGATGCGCACCTATGCATGCAAATGCTGCTTCTACCCTGTAAGTGGGGGGATTTTAATAGACACCTATGCCGACACAAATATCTGTTTCCCCATTTCGTTCCCAGTTCACTCAGGTAAGGGATAGGACTTCCAAACCCCCCTGATTTAATAGTCTCCCTTCTCTCCTTTTAGCCCCGACCTTTAAAATCCCACTGATCTAGCACCTAGTATTTTTTGTTTTACAAATTACATGTCGTTCATAGCAGAAGTAAAGTTACACAGAACAGAACCCTGGTGTGCACCAGTGTGCCTAAATATTTATATGCACATTTCTATTTAAAATACAGGAATGCCCATTTCCTGAACAGACCATGTAACATTCCCACCCCTTTTTTTGAAATCTTCAATTGTACGTGTAGCGGCATGTATGCGGCTTTTAAAATCCTGTGATGTTTTTTGACATAATCTGTCTGCATCTTTCGGGGTCCCCTGCTGCATAACTTTACTTCTACTATGGATGACATGTAAGTTGTAAAACAAAAAATTCTAGGTAGATCATTGGGGTTTTAAAGTCGGAGCTAACAGGTGAGAAGGAAGGCTATTAAACTAGAGGGTTTGGAAGTCCTTACCTGGGCAAACTGGGAATGTACTGAGAAAACAGATAATGGCGTTGGCAAGCATAGCTAATAAACCCTCCCCCCCTACTTACACAGTAAAAGAGGCATTTGCTTACATAGGTGTGTGTCTGCTTAAAATTACATGCACATGTGTGTGCAGTCAAGCTATTTTATAATATGCACATATGTATTAAAATGGCTGCATCCCAGGGTGTGGGCCAATGAATGCATGTGCACGCATATATGTGCCTGCGCGCTGTTTTAAAAGTTATCATCCTTGCCCATGATGAAGCATCTAAATGCGTATCACATCAGCCTATATTTGAAGTGGCAAAATTACATTCTTCAATGATACATATCAGATAAGCTCCCTTATTGTTTTCAGTCATAGGACATTTATTTTTAATTGCATATGAAAAAAACCTTTGTTAAAAAATTAAATTTAAAGAATACGGTTTGGAGACCAATGATTATATAAACGTCAGAGTATTGCAATAGTTCAGTGACTGTAGTCACAATGTTTTTCCACCTGTCTCTGATAATATGAATGTCATATATCCCATTTGCTAAGATAGGTAGTTCGCTTTTGTGTGTGTGTATTACAAACATAAGACGTTCCAGGCTGAGTTAGAGCAAAGGTCCATCAAGCCCAGTATCCTGTCTCCGACAAGGGCCAAGCCCAAAAAGTAGATCTAATTTCTTGCTTCTCACCCTGAATGACAAGTAGTGGGTCTCCCTGAGTCACCCTTATGGACCCTTTTTGTCCAAACTCTTTTTAAACCCAGCTATGCTAGTTACCTTGACTACATCCTCTGGCAACAAATTCCAATACTTGATTGTACCTTGAGTGAAAAAAATACTTTCTTTAATTTTTTTAAATATTCTACCTGTTAGCTTCCAGGAACATCCCCTAGTCCTAGTGTTATTTGAAAGCATAAATAGCCATTCCCTATTCCTGTTCAACTCCACTCATGATTTTGTATTCCTCTATCATATCCCCTCTTAATCATCTCATCTCCAAGCAAAAATAGTCCTAATCTGTTTAGCTTTTCTTCATTTGGCCGCTGTTCCAACCCTTTAATTTTTTGCTCTTTTCTGTACCTTATCTAATTCCACAATATTCTTTGTAGTATTTTTATTATAATTATTAAGCACTAATGCGAGCAAAACCTTTTAGTCATAAGTTGTCTAAATCTCAATTTTGGGTGTATTGGCACCCATGACATTAGTCTCACCCAACTGTACACTGT
This sequence comes from Rhinatrema bivittatum, assembly GCF_901001135.1. Taxonomy (NCBI): domain Eukaryota; kingdom Metazoa; phylum Chordata; class Amphibia; order Gymnophiona; family Rhinatrematidae; genus Rhinatrema; species Rhinatrema bivittatum. Next base: position 155,987,627 of record NC_042618.1, read on the forward strand.
TCAGACAGACAGAAAAGAACCACAACAGAAATAAATATATCAGTTGATATCAGTTAATGTCTCAATGGTAGAAACGGAGGGTAAGAATTGTTGGGGGGAGAAGAGGATAGCAATTATAGCACATAGGGTGGCTATATGCCCTGCAAGGCTAAAAAGAGATGATTAGTTAAAAGTGGATATAGATTGTTCTTATCACATTCACATAAACATTACAATATTTAGACATACGTCAACTTACACCTGTCATATTTTCAATTTTTATGTTTCTCAAGTATTTTAGTTAAAGTCCAAGGGCATTATCATCAAGATTGTCATCCAGAAGGAATCCTTCTATCTTTAGCACGCATTGACTGTCATGAAAAAGAAAACCATGAATACTGTTTGAAGGACAATGGGGAATCCATATATCAACATTAGTGCAATTCCAGGGTCCTTTTAGATACCTACTCAAATAGCTAGTTCTGTAAAAATGTGATTTATTTTGTTAAGATTAAATAAACTTTTTTATTTAGCAAAAAAAAATAAATCTTATATCTCATGAATTTTAATTTTTTTTATAAACTATAGGGAAAAAACCCTTTTTCTCAGGAATAACATATTTTCAGTGAATCAATGGAAAGTATCAACTAATCAGATACACACACACTAGGAATGTGCAGAGGAAAAATGTTTGTTTCAGTTCATTCATTTCTTTGTAAGGCACCCCCATTTGATTTATTAGTTTAAAAGGAAAAATATTTCATTTATTTGTTTTATTTCTTCATTCATTTACCATTAAAGTCTAAAGAGGAAGCACTGCAGCTTATTTTGGGCTCCAACATTGATTTTTTTCTCATCAGTTATAATAAAACTGATGGGTAGATGTCATCAAAAGGGTGAAGCATGCCAAACCATCAAGACTATGTCAACATAGCACCAAAAGTTAGGGATGTGCAGAAGGAAAAAATTTGTTTCGATTTATTTTTCATTTTGCCGGGACCCAAATTCGTTGCATTGGTTTCATAGGGGGAAAAACCAATTTGTTGATTAGTTTTATTCATTTTCCATTTCCATTAAAGTCAATTGGGGGAAGTATTTGCAGCCTATTTTTGGCTGCAGAATTAGGGTTTTCTTATCAATTCTGATGAAACTTCTGGGGAGCAATCATCAGAATGAGAAAAGAGCTCCAAGGTACTTAGACTGTGGCAAAGTGGCACCAAAGTGGCATGAATAGCCTAAGGTACTGTAAAGGGGCAAAGGGGTAGCAGGAGTGGCAAGAGTGCTTTAAGAGAGGTGCAAAGCAGCAGTGAGAGTGTCAAAAACACACCACAGCTTCAAATGAGAGCACTGATAACAGTTGAATGAACCCTCGAAGGCAGCAGAACAGGCAAAGTGGCAATACAAGTGGCATCAATATCCTACAGCACAACGAAGGGGGAACATAGCAAGCAGAAAGAGTATCAGAAAAAACCATAAGGCACCGATAAAGGGACAAAGCAGCAGAAAGACTAGCATCAACACACTGAGGAATCATGATAGTGGCAAGAACACCACAAGGAGTAGAATCGTCTGGTGTATGGCAGCAAGGCAGAGTGGCAGAAAGTTGTTAGGTGCAAGACAAGATGGCAGAGCTGAGGTAGTCAGGTCCCTATGGTTTTGATAGGGGCAACAAAGGCTGGCAGAGCAGAGGTAGTTAGGTCACTGTGGTGTTGATAGGGGAAAGACAAGGAGACAAGACAAGACGAGGCTCAGCATGCAGCGCAACTGTCAACTGGGGCGTACTGTCCACCTGACCCGTCTTGAAACACGGACCAAGGAGTCTAACACATCGTGCTAGAACCTGAAACATGATGAACTCTGCCGGGGTGGGATGGAGCATTGCTGCTGTGCACAGGGCCGGTACAAGGGTATTAGGCACCCTAGGCAAACTTTACAGGTGACGTCCTACCCCCACCTCCCCATACACAATTTTAAATTATGCATTTAACACATATTTTACATGAAAAGTGACATTCTGAGGTAAAATTAATATATACGTTATTGTGATAATTGAATGTACTGTTGTGATGCCAACAAGAAAACTTTGCATCTTGGAATTCATATGGCATCATACCTACTGTGATATATTTCGGCATGGTCCTCCCGTATCAACACAGTACTATCTGCCAACACTCAAAGAATAACAACCCTACTCATGAAAAAGAATACCACAAATATTACACCGAGGCTGCGCTGGTGCAACGGCCGTACCTGCTCACCTCGCTCTTCCCTCCACGAGCTCTGGGCACTCCTCTCGCCACTACTCTGGGCACTCCTCTTGCTACTGCAGCCAGCTCATGGAGTCCTCTGTGCCTTCCCCGCTTACCTCCATCATCGCAGGCCTAACAGCAGAGCTCCCGTTGGGGCTCGGCGTCCTCGGCCCCACCCCTAGGCGTGCGCACAGCCCGCGCTCCCTCCTTTAAAGGGCCTAGGGCGGGAACCTCGGGCTGGATGCCTCCCAATGACGTCACCTGTGCACCACTTAAAAGGCGAGGTCCTTCCCACAGTTCCTTGCCTTGGCAAACGGGTCATCACGTATCGTGAAGCTAGTTGCCATCCTGGGTTCCTGATTCCTTGATCCTGTGCTTGTTCCAGTGTTCCTGCGTTTCGTGTTCCTGTGCTTGTTCCAGTGTTCCTGCGTTCCTGTGTCTTCCAGTGCTCCTGCATTCCTGTGTTCCCATGGTCCTTCCTGTGTTCCAGCATCTACGTTCCACTACCCAGGTTGTACCTCCTTGGACTGATATTCGGTACTGACCTCAGCTTGTCTTTGACCACGTTTGGACCGCTGCCTGGATCTGACCTCTGCTTGATCCTGACCATGCTCGGACTGGTACCTGGAACTGACTTCTGCTTGATACTGACCACACTCGGACGGATACCTGGAACTGACCTCTGCTTGACACTGACCAGGCTTGGACTGATACCTGGAACTCACCCTTGTTTTGGCTGACCCTGGCTTTGACCCTTGCGCTCTACTTAGACATTCTCTTTGCTTCTCCTTTGACCACCAGGCCTGCCTGTTCTGACATCACTCGTGGCCTTCTCCAAGCTAGAACACTAGGCACTGCAATACTCGGGACGTATTGCAAAATGGCGCTGGCCGTATGGCCGCATTGCTGTATTGCAAAATGGCGCCGGCCATATGGCCGGCGCCATTTTGCAATACGCCAATACGATTCAAGTGCAGGAGGTCGTTCCCGGACCCCCGCTGGACTTTTGGCAAGTCTTGTGGGGGTCAGGAGGCCCCCCCAAGCTGGCCAAAAGTCCCTGGGGGTCCAGCGGGGGTCCGGGAGCGATCTCCTGCGCTCGTGACGTCGGGGGACAGGAACCAAAATGACGCCGGCGCTACCTTTGCCCTGTCATATGAGAGGGCAAAGGTAGCGCCGGCGCCATTTCTATTAACGCACCCGTGGCCCGAGAGTGGAAGATCACTCCGGGCCCCCCCCCCCCACTCGACCCCAGGTAATTTAAGACATTTTGGGGGGGTTCGGGAGGGTGGGGGATTTATTTTAAAGGGTCGGGGTGGGTTTTAGGGTTGTTTTAGTGTGCCGGTTTTCCCGCCCTCCCCCTTCCCCCGATTTACGATTTTTGACGATAAATCGGGGGAATTCCTATTGTATTGCGCCTCTAATGATTTTTGACGATTTAAAATATATCGGACGATATTTTAAATCGTCAAAAAACGATTCACATCCCTATTCGTCATAGTCTATTTAGACGACATTTTGATATTCTCCAAAGACCTGGAATCCCATTGCTCTCATGTCTAAACCATTCTTCAGCGACTTAGGGATCACCATTTCTACACTAAACTTGAAAAATGCCTTTTTGAACAGTCTAGTCTCCCATTCCAGGGTTACATCATTGCCAGACAAGGATTCACCATGGATCTGGATAAGCTCCAAGGTATTATTGACTGGCCCCAGCCAGTTGGTGTGTGGAACCTACAATGATTCTTAGGATTCACAAACTACTACTGTCACTTTATCGCAGACTACTCCATACTGGCAGCTCCGTTCACCGCCATGACTAAGAAGGGATGTGACCTCCGGGTGTGGAGTCCCAAAGCCCAGTCTACATTCCAGGCACTTAGGAAGGCCTTCCGTACCGGCCCATGTCTCTGCCATCCAGACCCGAACCGCCCTTTCATCGTCGAGGATGACACGTCCGCCATTGTGCCGGGGTGGTCCTCAGTCAATACTCCACCAAGGGAGCCCTTGTTCCGTGTTGTCCTATTCCCACAAGTTTTCACCTGCAGAACATAACTACACAATTGTGATTGTGAACTCTTGGCCGTGAAGTTGGCCCTCCAGGAGTGGCGCCCCTGGCTCAAGGGAGCCCAGCACAACTTCACCATCTACACCGATCATAAGAATTTTGAACATCTGAAAGAGGCCCAACTACTGAATGCAAGACAGACCCGCTGGGCCCTCTTCTTCACATGGTTCAACTTTGAACTATGCTACCACCTGGCCGAGAAGAATCTTCACGCCAATGTACTTTCTTGCTCCGTAGAGCCGGAGGATACCCCCGAAGCTCCAGCCCATATCATCGACCCTGCTTGCATCTGCATCGTAGCTACCACCACCGTGCCTGCTGGGAAGACTGTGATGCCTTGCCGCCTCCGAGAGCGAGTGCTTCACTGGGCCCATGACTCCCGTCTTGCTGGCCATCCTGGCCGGGCCTGAACCCTCGAGATGCTCTCCAGACACTACTGAGGGGCTACTATGACTAAGGACTCCTGAAACAACGTAGACTCTTGTCCTGTCTGCGCTCCACAAAAAACGCCTACTGGACATCCGTGGGGGCTTTTTCAGCACCCACAGAACCTTGGACCAGTCTTTCTACAGAAGTCATTGTAGAATTGTTCCCCTCCAAGGAGCATACCGTAATCTGGGTCATAACAGACCTCTTCTCCAAAATGGCCCATTTTGTGCCTTTACCCAGCCTACCTTCGGCTCCTGAACTCACCCGACTCTTCTTGAATCATGTCTTCCATCTCCACAGATTGCCACAAGAGATTATCTTGGACCGTGGTCCTCAGTTCGCGGCAAAGTACTGGAGATCCTACCATCCGCAGGCCAACGGCCAGGCTGAGAAAACCAATCTCTCCCTGAAGGCCTACCTCCATCCTACAATAGCGACCAACAAGACGATTGGGTCAATCTCCTCCCATGGGCAGACTTGTCAAACAACACCCATGTTGCATCCACCACTGGGACTTCTCCATTTGCAGTGATTTTTGGTTGGCAGCCCACCTGCCTCTTCCAGTCCCACTCAGCATACCATCTCCTACAGCACAGTCCACATCCCAGACCATCTGCCGGCTATGGGATCAGGTGAAAGAATGCCTCTGTCAGGCAGCCGATCATGCCAAATGAGTGACTGACACCCACCGTCGATCCGTTCCAGTATTTTTGCCAGGACAGAAGGTTTGGCTCAGCACACCGCACATCTGCCTCCGGTTGCCTTCTCAATTATTGGCCTCGAAGTATGTGGGACCTTTTCCTATCTTACACCGAGTGGGGGCAGTAACATACCAGCTAAAGCTACCAGCAAGCCTTGGAATTCACAATACATTCCATGTATCCCTGCTCAAACCCCTAGTCCTATCTTGGCCATCTCGGAGACCGCCACCACCCACTCAGCTCTCAGCTGAGCCTGACGCCACCATCCAGGTCCGGGAGGTCCTAAGATGTTCACCACCGAAGAGGTCATTGGGAGTACCTCCTGTCGTGGGAGGGCTTCAGACCAGAGGAAAACTCATGGGAGCCCTCCCACCACATCCTGGACAAAACTCATCTCCAAGCCTTCCATCAACAACACCCTGAGAAGCCTAAGCCAGTAGGGAGAGGCTTAGAAGGGGGGGTACTGTTGCGTATCCCGGCCGCGCTGGTGCCGCAACTGGGCCTGCTCACCTCGCACTTCCCTCCATGAGCTCTGGGCACTCCTCTATTGCCACTGCAGCCAGCTCACGGCGTCCTCTGCACCTTCCCTGCTCACATCTGTCATCACAGGCCTCACAGCAGAGCTCCCGTCAGGGCTCCTCATCCTTGGCCCCACCTCTAGGCCTGTGCGTGGTCCATACTCCCTCCTTTATAGGGACCAGGGCAGGAACCTCGGGCCTCCCAATGACATCACTTGAGAACCACTTAAAAGGCGAGGTCCTTCCCACAGTTCCTCGCCTTGGCAAACGGGTCATCATGTATCATGAAGCTAGTTGCCGTCCTGTGTTCCTGCTTCCTTGATCCTGTGCTTGTTCCAGTGTTCCTGCATTCCTGTGTCTTCCACTGCTCCTGCATTCCTCTGTTCCCATGGTCCTTCCTGTGTTCCAGCATCTACATTCTGCTACCCAGGTTGTACTTCATCGGACTGATACTCGGTGTTGACCTCGGCTTGCCTTTGACCACGTTTGGGCTGCTGCCTGGATCTGACCTCTGCTTGATACTAACCACTCTTGGACTGATACCTGGAACTGATCTCTGCTTGATACTGACTACGCTGGGACTGATACCCTGGCTTGACCCTTGCACTTTACTCGGACATTCTCTTTGCTCCTCCTGTGACCACCAGGCCTGCCTGTTCTGATGTCACTTGTGGCCTTCTCCAAGCTAGACCACTAGGCGCTGCCTATCTTGACCGGGGGACCTTCAGCTCTTGTTCCGTTCCAGTGGTCTCTGGTAATCTCAGTTCTGGTCTAGCTTGTCTGTTCTCCACTAGCCACACACCTTTACTCTTGGTGAGGACACCTCTCCGCTACCTCTCCAGGACACCCTCCGAGGGCCACCTAAGCCTAGGTGGTCCAGGAATCTAAGGGCTCAACCCACGGAGCCCCCAGACTGTTATTGGGGAAGCTCCAGCTAGCCTCGGTCTCCTCGTGTGCTCCGCCTCCTGGCGGCAGGCGCCCTCTGGGAACCCTCAGAGAACCATACCGATCCTGCGCCAGGTCAAGGGTCCACCTCCAGCACAATACTAACTACTAGAAGGCTGCTGGAGATAGGCTAAGTCTCTCTCTCTCTCTCTCTCTCTCTCTCTCTCTCTCTCTAGGCCTAAGAGAGCTAAAGTTTTAAAGGAGACTACAGAAAAGGCATGAGACTGGGACTCTGTTCTAACAACATATTGGGACTTTATTTTGACTACCCAATAGTGGGAAGAAGATGTGTTTCAAATTGAAAGTTGGAAGAGGATTGAACTATTTTCAGTTTAGATAAATCTGAGGAATTAGAGTAGCTGGAAAAGATAAATAGATCAAGTGTTTATAAAAGTGCTCCTAAGGAATTAAGAGACTTTGCTACAAGAGTGAGGTCACAAGTTTATAAATCTTTCTGCTGTCCCATTATTTATTGACTGTATTTAAATAAAAATGAAGCTGTAAATATTCTGCAATCATCAAGACCAACTATCATTAAACAAAGTTGGAAACTACTGTCAAGGGCCTTGGAATTTATTATTCCCCCCCCCCCCCCCCCAATCCCACACAAACTGGGAGCCCTGGAACTCAGAATGTAAATGCTATCCATGGAGAGACAGAGAAAGTGAAGAGGAGTTGTGTGCAGAAAGGATCCGTCATTAGGGATGTGCAGCAGGGATGGATACGTTCGATTCGGTATTCATATTCGTCGGGACCCAAATCCATTACATCTGTTTTTGGGGGTCCCCAATTCGTCCATTAGTTACATATGGGGTTCGTTTCCCATTAAAGTTAAAAAAAATCTCTATCCCAACCCTTTAAACTTAATTAACTACAACTCCCCACACTCCTGACCCCCCCAAGACTTGCCAAAAGTCCCTGGTGGTCCAGCGGGGGTCCTGAGCATTCTTCTGCATTCGGGCTGTTGGCTGCCGGTATTCAAAATGCCTTTGCCCTTACCTTGTCACAGAGGCTACCGGTGCCATTGGTCGGCCCCTGTCACATGGTAGGAGCAATGGGCGGCGCCATCTTGTGCTCCTACTATGTGACAGGGGCCGACCAATGGCACCGGTAGCCCCTGTGACATAGTAAGGGCAAAGGCTATCGGCGCCATTTTGAATACCGGCAGCTGACAGCCCGAGTGCAGGAGAATGCTCCAGGAACCCTGCTGGACCACCAGGGACTTTTGGCAAGTCTGGGGGGGGGTCAGGAGGAGGGGGGTTATTCGTTAATGATATGTTGCATTCGTGGGGGTTTGCCATATGTTTCGGAACCCCACGAATGCAACGAATAGGGACCTATACGTTGCGGATTGCGCATTCATTCAAAACGAATGCACATCCCTATCTGTCATCTCTTTTTTCTATGTGCCCCTCAGTGCCAGCTAAAGGATTCATCCTGCCCAGGGGTAACACTCTGTTTGACTTTAGGTAACTCACTGAACTTCACTGTGGTTAATTTCTAATCCCAGGTCTTTCACTATCTGTTAGGGGTGTGCATTCGGATTGACCGCATTAGTAAAACGCAACTCATATTTTTTTTTTACTTAAAAAATTGATTCGACATAAACGATCGGATTTCCCACATATCGAACATAGATATGTTCGATATGTGGGAAATCGCGATTGTTGAGCCAAAATAAAAATATAAACCCCCTCACCCTCCTTAATCCCCCCCCCCCGACTTACCACAACTCCCTGGTGATGGAGCGAGGAGTGAGGACGCCATTTCTGCAATCCTTGGCGAGAAGCATGTGACGTCGGCGGCACGTCGAGTGACGCCGGCGTCACGTGATTCCCGGCTCATTCGCGCCGGATGGCTCGTTCGGCCCAAAAAGAACTTTTGGCCAGCTTGGGGGGGTCAGGAGGCCCCCCCAAGCTGGCCAAAAGTTCTTTTTGGGCCGAACGAGCCGTCCGGCGCGAACTTGCCGGGAATCACGTGACGTCGCGTCTGAGTGACGCGGCGCCACGTGATTCCCGGCGAGTTCGCGCCGGACGGCTCGTTCGGCCCAAAAAGAACTTTTGGCCAGCTTGGGGGGGTCAGGAGGCCCCCCCAAGCTGGCCAAAAGTTCTTTTTGGGCCGAACGAGCTGTCCGGCGCGAACGAGCCGGGAATCACGTGACGCCGCGTCACTCGACGTGCCACCGACGTCACATGCTTCTCGCCAAGGATTGCAGAAATGACGTCCTCACTCCTCGCTCGATCACCAGGGAGTTGTGGTAAGTCTGGGGGGGGGGATTAAGGAGGGTGAGGGGGTTTACATTTTTTTTTGCACATATGTACATATACCCAACTCATTGGATTTTTTTTATGTCCATATTGGCCGCAAGTGGGACCCCCTTTCGGACATAAAAAATATGAACATAAAATTTTGCTCTGCACATCCCTACTATCTGTGTCACTTTTGAACAAATCATTTTCTTGCCCTTCGCCTCATCCAACTAACTGGGTAAACATAACATTTCTTTTCCCCTCTCCTCTTTGAAAGCTGTCATGGTGGCCAGGCACCAGGTGCTTAAATAGTAACAACTAGAAACTCTGCAACTGTGTAAAGATCTATGGTTCAAAATATTTGTTTCAGTCTCAATTACTTTGCTATGAAATTTGAGGGTTTTCACTAATGCCTTATTCAGAAAGCAAATGTGGTGAAACAGTAGATGACAATGAAGTTCCATCGGCAACATGGAAGGCTTGACATCTGTCAAAAATAATGTGATATACTGTATATTAGAGCTAAAGTAATAGTAACACCAGTAAATAAAACACTGAACTCTAATGATTTATGCCTTGAGCTATCACTAATGTAAGACCACTCCATATCCAAATTATGTCTGATAAAGATGACTTTGTTAAACATCAGCATTTCATTTCCTTTCATGTTGGAAGGCTTCTTTTTAATGATGCCCTCTTGACACCATCGTTTCACAGTGCAATAATAATAGTTTGAAAGTATTGTTCAGTCTGCCATTCCTTTTTACTGATATATGTCCTTGGAATCAAAAGCAAGCAGCCAATTCCTCCTGGAGCTATCAGGGTTGAAAAAGTGCACCTGGCATGAAAAAGGATAGAAATATAAACTGTAATGTAATCAATCCATTATTATTATCATTATTTGAACTAAAGAACACGTAAGAACTGGCATTTAGAATCTAAGTTCCTGTGGCAATGAATAGAAATATGGGAGAAGTAAATGGAGAAGGCCAGAAAGAGGTTGCCCTGCAACTAGAAATTTGAAGCAAACTTATGAAAAAGACAAGACAGAAAGGATACATATACCATTAGTATTCTCTGCCTAAGATGAGGAACAGTAGGTGTGGTTCTCTACAAAGTACATACATAGTTCATATTAATAGTATTTATAGTTTGGGAAAAAATTAGTTTATTGATATCAGTCATCATTGGATCACCCACATCTATGTAACAATTTGTATGTGGTGATTCAGAGGAAGAGTTTTTTCTTTAACTCAGCCAAATTATTCCACAGATAACACTAAGTTGTGGACATATCTTTGAATCAACATCAATCAAGCAGAACCTCACCATATCTAGGAAACAGATCTGGAAACTTGATGTAAGGAATCATGAACAGTCTCTTCTCTTCCATTTTGGCTAGATTAATTTGTCAGCATGTACAGTGGCATCTATAAAAAAATAATGCTTTGAAGCAGTATGAATCTTATGACTGATGTAGGCCTTTATTACTGGCATTGGTCTTTGTGTGAAACACACAGGTTTTTGTGGGTCCAGTCTTTCAGTGTGTGCCACTATGGGCATAATTTTCAAATGGATTTATGCACATAAATTGGCTTTTGAATATCCTCCATGGGGAGTGCGTGTGTACTTTTCCCTTCACTCATGGTAAGTGTTCTGAGGCATGGAGTTAGGTTAGTACAAAGTAAATTTGAAAGTTAGCATATAAATGTACTTTCAGAAAGTAACCTTTTCTCAGGAGCAGGTGTAACTTCATGCACATATGCCCATGTGCGTATTGGCATGTAGACATATAGAATTTTCAAAGCTGACTTATGCACCCAAGTCTGTTTTGAAAATTTAGGCTGTTGACAATTACTCTCCCAATGTTTGCAAGTGTCTCTGACTATAAATCCACTTAAGCTTGTGTTTGTATGAACTTCACAGTGTCTGTACTGCCAACTAACAATGTGGATACCATAATTCCAAGAGTTTCTTTGACAAGTTTGTAATTTTGGCTTGAGAAAACTCATCCATTGCTGCTGTGATTTTCTCCACATGACAGGTCTTCTCATGCATTTTCTATGATATAAATTTTTAACCAGCAGATTATTCCTGCTCTTTTGGGCTTCCAGCTCAGTCAGAATCAGGATTGAGCCATCATTCACAACCATAGGGGATTTTTGCCTCTTATAACCTCTCCCAGCTTACTTTAGTTCAGTCTCTGCAGTGATAGTCTTCAGCTAGGGGCTATTCAACAGGGCTCCTTGCAGAACCCATCAATCATGCACACTATACTCGGCCACTAGCTGTGACCATTGTGGAATGACTAGGACTCCCTTCCCCGTAGGGTTTTTTCTGCTGGCTTCAACAAATACCCAGTCCCAGCCAACTCAGAGAGTGGAAGATTTGGGCCAGCTTCCTGTGCATGGCATTGAGCCTCTGGGCCAGCCCTTCTGTGATACACTTGGGAAATCTCCCTCTTTTCAATTCATATTAATAAACAATATAGAATATAATATGAATTAATGCAGAGAAAAATAAACTCTGCTGTTTAACGATAACATTCTTCACACCTCCCCATGACCCGTATTTTATAACAAGCTAACAGAATAGACTTGTTGAGGGTCATTTTCCAAAGCATTTCTAGAGGAAGTGGTTTACCCACAGGAATTGTCTTTTTAAGAATTGTCCCCCTATGTGGGTCCTGTTCCCAGACTGAGCAGAGGTGTTCCTGGGAGTGGAGCAGAGAAGGTGTCTGCATTGATGCACATACTTTTAGAATTTAAAATGTGTGCATGTCCAGAAACATTTGTGTGTGCATTTCAATAGGTAAAACTGTGTGTAGGTGCATATGGTGGGATCATTTTCAAAGTGGATTTAGGAACATAAATATGTTTGAAATTTGGTGTAGCTTATGCATGGTTTTGCCAGCTAATGTGCAACATTACAGATTTACCCGTTCTATTGACTATTGTCTGAGAATAATAAATTAATAGAACATGTTTTTTGTATGGAAAGTGATTTTTGATGAAAATAATCTCAGAAAATGCTAAAGATAAATGTATTTGCAGATAGATAGCCAATCTATAAAAAAAAAAATGGAGGCGGCTGATAACCATAACTGTATCTTCTAATAACAAAGGAACTGTTTCATACTTAATTATTTATTTAGATATGATATTCCACCTTCTTATGCAAATCACAAAGTGGATAACAACACAAATGCATGACTTAGCACAGTGGTTCCCATCTACGGTCAATGAGCTGCATCTGAACCCTGGGATAGTTCTTTTTGGCCCACCAAAATATTCCCTGCACCCAGCTAAATCAGCCTGCAGAGCAAGGTTTACAAAGAAGCAGGAAGTGATGGCAAGGTCTTCAATCCCCTCCAGTCTAAATAACAGCTCATGTGGTGGCAGAAGCAGCTGGATGCGCTGGCAGGGTTCCACAACCCCCACCAGCCAAAGGCAAATCTTGCATGGTGGCAGAAGCTCCTGGAATTGCTGGGAGAGTCTCCAACCCATGCTAGCCTATGAAAAGTTTCACATGGTGGTAGAAATGGCTGGAAGTGTTGCCGAGATCCCTAACCCCTGCCAGCCAAAGACAAGTCTCACATGGCAGATAAAGCAAGAAGTGCTGTTGGAATCCCCAACCCCTGCTTGCTGAAGAGAAACCCCAGGAAAGTGCCTGGAAAAGTAGGAAGTGAAAGGAGAGGTGTCTGAGAACTGCATGTGAATGAGAGGAAGTGATGTCAGAGGAGGGAAAACGCTTGAGAGGAAGGGGAGTATGAGTGAGATGAAGGGGTATGCTGTTCTTCAAAATAGTTTTGACAATTTCGTATGGCACCAACATCAGTTTCACCAGTCTTTATTTCCTGGATCACCCCAGGAACCCTTTTAAAAATTACTGCCCTCCAGTTCTCAGGTATTGTAGCTGATTTGAATAAGAAGTTAGAGATTACTACCATACCTGAGAACTTTAGATGCGGAGTCACCCTGAAATTGTTGTTGATTGGCTGAGCACACAAATCTTCTCTCTCATTCACACAAATTCTAACACGCTCAATTGTTCACTCTCACAGACATACATGCTCATTCTCACAAACTCGCACACACAAACACACATGCATACTTACTCTCTCTCCTCTCATTCTCCCATATACATATGCACTCTCACGCAATACACACACATGCCCACTCACACACACTCTCATATACATGGCCATACACACGTGACCTCTCACACACACATACTCATAATAAGATGTCCATTCATACTCTCTCACACATACATAGCCATTCACACTCTCTCACATATACACACTCACAAACCCATTCATACTTTCTCATTCTTTCTCCTGTCACAAACCTTCCAGCAGCAACAGCTGCCCCACCATAGAAGACATTTTTCTTCAGCCATGAGAGCCAGTGCTATCTGGGCTCATCCTTCCCACCCACATGGCTGACACTATTGCTGCTCCTTCTTCTGGTTGCATGGGCTGACAGTATTTTTCTTGCTTCTTTCTGTCTGCACAGCTGATGCTTCTGCTGCTCCTTCTAGTTGCATGGGCTGACAGTATTTTTCTTGCTTCTTTCTGTCTGCACGGCTGATGCTACTGCTGCTCCTTTTTCTGGTTGCATGCGCCAATGGGATTTTTCTTGCTTCTTCCCATCCAGGAGGTCAGTGCTCTGTTTCCTTTCCATCTGCATGGTCCTAAGTGATTTTCTTTTCTAGGTCTGCACAAACACTTTCCAGCTAACCCTAGAGTTTTCCATTATTGTCCCAGAGACCTGGCAATTCCTTTAAAATTCTAGAGTCTCCGGGCCAAAAAATGGAGAGTTTCCAGGTATGATTATTAGTAATAAATCTGCCATTTCATTTTAAGTTCTTTCACAAATTTGGGGTGTATACCATCTAGTCCTAATGATTTATTACTCTTTAGTAGGGATGTGAATCGTGTGATCGATCGTCTTAACGATAGATTTTGGCTGGGGGGGGGGGAATCTGATTGTCTTAGTTTTTTAGGTTAAAAAATCATTTTATCGGGGGAGGGCGGGAAAACCGGCACACTAAAACAACCCTAAAACCCACCCCAACCCTTTAAAATAAATCCTCCACCCTCCCGAACCCTCCCAAAATGTTTTAAATTACCTGGGGTCCAGTGGGGGGGGGTCCCAGGCGCGATCTCCCGCTCTCTGGCCACGGCTGCGTTAAGAGAAATGGCGCCGGTGGCCCTTTGCCCTTATCATATGACAGGGCAAAGGTAGCGCCGGCGCCATTTTGGTTCCTGTGACCTGACGTCACGAGTGCAGGAGATCGCTCCCGGACCCCCGCTGGACCCCCAGGGACTTTTGGCCAGCTTGGGGGGGCCTCCTGACCCCCACAAGACTTGCCAAAAGTCCAGCGGGGGTCCGGGAGCGACCTTCTGCACTCGGGCCGCATTACCAATATTCAAAATGGTGCCGGAGCTACCTTTGCCCTCACTATGTCGACATAGTGAGGGCAAAGGTAGCGCCGGCGCCATTTTAAATATTGTCAAATTGGCCCGAGGGCAGAAGGTCGCTCCCGGATCCCCGCTGGACTTTTGGCAAGTCTTGTGGGGCTCAGGAGGCCCCCCCCAAGCTGGCCAAAAGTCCCTGGGGGTCCAGCAGGGGTCCGGGAGCGATCTCCTGCACTCGTGACGTCAGGTCACAGGAACCAAAATGGCGCCGGCGCAACCTTTGCCCTGTCATATGGTAAGGGCAAAGGGCCACCGGCGCCATTTCTCTTAACGCAGCCGTGGCCCGAGAGTGGGAGATCGCGCCGGGACCCCCCCACTGGACCCCAGGTAATTTAAAACATTTTGGGGGGGTTCAGGAGGGCGGGGGATTTCTTTTAAAGGGTCGGGGTGGGTTTTAGGGTTGTTTTGGTGTGCCGGTTTTCCCGCCCTCCCCCCCTCCCCCGATTTACAATTTTTGACGATAAATCGGGGAATTGTTATTGTATCATGGCTCTAACGATTTTTGACGATTTAAAATATATCTGACGATTGTTTTAAATCGTCAAAAAACGATTCACATCCCTACTCTTTAGTTTGTAAATTTGTTCTATTGCATCTACCCAGTTCACCGTGATTTGATTCAGTTCCTCTGAATCATTACCCTCAAAGAATGTTTCCAACACAGATAGCTCCCCAACTCCCTCCTCAGTAAAGACCAAATAATTAATGTGGTTTTTCTGCTATGTTCTTGTATTCCCTGAGTTTCCTTTTTAGTCCTCAGTCATCTAGTGGTCCAAATGACTTCCTTACAGGCTTCTTGCTTCAAATATACGTTTTATGTTGAGTTTTTGCTTTTCTGGTAAAATTTACTTCAAATTCTCTTTTGGCTTGCCTTATTAAGGCCTTACATCCAACTTACAAGTGCTTTTACTCCTTCTTATTTTCTTTGTTTAGATACACCTTCCAGTTTTTGAAAGATCTCCTTTTGGCTTTAAATTTGATTATATTATGATCACTATTGTCAGGAGGTCCCACCACTATTACCGCTTGCATCTGCTCATGTGTCACAGTGAAGATTAAATCTAAAGCAGTCCACTCTCTTTTTGGTTCCAGAACCAGCAGCTCCATGAAGCATTTATTTATGGCATCTTGAAATTTGCCTCCCTATCATCTCCTGATGAGACATTTACATCAATATTGTGGTAATTGAAATTTCCCATTATTATTGGGTTGCCTAATTTGTTAGCTTTCCTAATTTATGTTACCATTTCACACGCTGTCTCTTCATCCTGGCCAGGCTGTATACCCTTACTGCTGTATTCTTCCCCATCACACATAGAATTTCTATTCATGGATATTCCACAGTGCATTTTCTTTCCTGTCACATGATAGGGGGAAAGGGTGGCTGGCACCATTTTGACTAATGGCAGCCACCAACCTGGGAGTAGAAGGTTGCTCCTGGACCCATTAGACCACCAGGTATGATTTGGTGAGTCCAGAAGGGGGTGCTCAGGAGGGTGAGCTAGGGTGGTTGGGGTTTAATTGGTTAATAAAGGGAAATGATTGGAGGCAGGTTCTGGATAAGTATTCTTATAATAATAATAATAATAATAATAATTATTATTATTATTATACAGTACAAGCAAGTTTTCAAATAATCTTCACATCCACTTCCCACCAAGCTATATACATTCCTAATGACTGAATCACCATCTACAATAGATGTACTCAAGACTGGCACTATCGGGTGTGCACACCATGTAGATGTACAGGGCGGCACATTTGGGGGGTGGCAGAAGAAAAGGAGGCCTGCGAAACTGCCAATGAACCCCATCCTACTGGCAACCCTGAAAAGCAGGAGGCCCATGAGGCCACCAGTGGACCCCATTCCACCGGGAGCAGAAGAAAGAAAAGGGAGCCCATCCTCCTGCTCCTTCTCAGTACCAGCATGCGCTATCCAAAACATGTGCAGCTAGCACATGCTCTATGTTGATCTCATGATATACGAAAGCAACATAGAGGAAATACTAGTTCCATGAGATTTAATTAGCGCAGGGGCCAGCACAGAAGGAGGAGAAGCAGAATGGCTCCCAGTGGAATGTATGGATGTGAGTGAATGAATAGGAACCAGACAGCGGTGTGTGGGTATATGAATGAGTGCCTGACTGGTATGTGTGGGGTATGTGTGTTCATGGGAACCTAACTGGTGTACGTGTAAGAACCTGACAGGGGGTTGTGTGGGTGTGGGAACCAAATTGAGCTGTGTGTATGAATAGGAGCCTGACCTGGGGATTCTGGGTGGATATGGGATCCCGACTGGGAGTGGGTGGGTATTGGAACCTTGTTGGTGCATGTGTGTGTCTGAATGAGTGAATGGGAGCTTCACTGGCATGTGTGAATGTTTGTGTGTGTATGGGAACCTGACTGGGGTGTATGGGAACCTAACTGAGGTTAGTGTTGGACCCGAACTGGAGTGTGTGTATGGGAGCCTGACTGGAGTATGTGTGTATGAATGGGAGCATGACTGGGAGTGGGAGGCTATGGGAACCTGTCTGTTGTGTGTGTGTGTGTGTTCATGGGAGCCTGACTCGGATGTGTGCATGTTTGTGTATGTATATGGAAGCCTGACTCGGGGTATGTGGATGTGTGAATGGGATCCTGTGTGGGGTGTGTGTGTGAATGGAAACCTGCCTGGCATGAATGTGAATGAATGGGAACCTGTCTGGTGTGTGTGTGTGTGTGTGTGTGTGTGTGTGTGTGAATGGGAGCCTGCCTGTGTGTGTGTGTGAAGAAAGTTTGTGCTAACCCACTAATCAACACCATACATAGAATAACTGGTATAGAGAGCAGTGAATTTTCTATCCTTGGTAGTAGTTTTAATTATTGGGGGCCTGTATCTGCCATTTTGAAATATTTTAGTGTTGTTTGCAAAATTTTAAAAATTTTGTATGAGCTCTTAATTATTGGATTTATTCTATTCCTTAGTTCATTTGGAATATTATTTTTATAAGTATGATTTTACTAATTTGATTGATTTATAGTCCTTGATTTTATTGTTTGATAAATGATTTATGAAGACCAAAATTATAAAAGGCATGGAACGACTCATCTGTGAGGAAAGACCAAAGAGGTAAGGGCTTGGAGAAGAGATGTCTGAAGTGGGATATGATAGAGGTCTACAAAATCATGAACAGGTAAATGTAAATCAGTTATTTATTCTCTCAGACAATAAAAGGATGAAGGGGCACTTCGTAAAGTTAGCAATTAGTTCATTTGGAACAAACTGGAGAAAATTATTTTTCATGCAATGCATAATTTAGCTCTGGAATTCATGGATGTGGTTATTAGGGATGTGAATCGGGTGATCGATCGTCTTAACGATCGATTTTGGCTGGGAGGGGGAGGGAAATCTGATCGTCATGGTTTTTGTTTTTTTTAAATCGTAAAAAATCGTAAATCGGGGGAGGGCGGGAAAACCGGCACCCTAAAACCCACCCCGACCCTTTAAAATAAATCCCCCACCCTCCCGAAGCGTATCTTATAAAATCCGGCGTACTTTTGTTCGCGCCTGGTGTTGTGCTCCAAAAGTAAAAATAGATTTAACTTAGATGATCAAAATCAGCATGTAAACAAATACACAGTCCTAGAGCAGAAATCCAAACAAAATACTGTTCTTCAAGTTGCGAAAAATTACTTTTGCAGACACAGTTCTTATGCTGCTTAAGTCACTTCACATTTCACACTGTATTCCCCTAGAGCCATCAAAAAAGGCCTTTTAATCTTCAGACCTCCCCAAGAAGGGGAGAGATATTCTTCTCAGTTTCAATAGTAACTCATTGAGATGGCTAGGTTGACCAGGACAAATCCTCTCTTTTTTCCTCAGATGGATCTTCCTGTGTTGGCCCTTTGCCCTTACAGGAGAGACCCCTTCTCCCGTGACTCAATTGGAAACCAAGGCAGAACTCAGCCACTTCACTGCCTTTCCCCAGGCTCCCTCCAAGATGTACATCTAATTAAGAACACCCTTCGTCTCCTCTCCATGATTTCTGGAATCATGCTTTATAGACCTTCTCTTTTGACCCACCCTTTAGGGGATGGACCACCCTGTCTTTCCTAAGTGACTCTGTTCCCCAGGAACCCACCAATACTGGAACAATCTTCATTTTGGTGTATAGTGAAGCCAGGAGTGTGTCACAATAAATTCTGGGGAAAGATTGCTTGTGCCATTATGGCTTGAACAATTTGGAGAAGCCATGGTGACAAGGCATTTATACTAGCATGCAAAGGATCGAGACAGCAAGTAGTAATATTCTAAGATGCCATTGTTTTTTGTAATTCTACAGTCCTGACATTTCTAAACAGAGTCAACGTTCTATAACTGAATGATAGTAAACTACTTGAAAGTGAAGATTTTGATGTCACATCACTTGTCAGATTTTTATTGTCCGCATTCATAACTAGTGGTCCAACCTCCATGAGAGTAAGAGCTGATCTTAATATTTGGAAGTGGCTCATGAATCAAATTGATTTTATTTTCAAAGTATTCAACCATCAGCTCACATGATAGGTCAGAAGTGACTTCATCAGAAGAATCCACAGATGAACCTGAAAGGATCTTTATCTGCAGCTAGTTTTTGGGATAATTTTCAACTGAAATCAATAAATCAGTCTTTACCTCAATCCTATAAATAGTAGATGTGTCTTTAAATAAAACTTTAAATCAGATTTGTCTCTTTATCCTCTCCTTTCTAACTGTTGAACCAGGTGTTTTAACAGGTGTGTGATCATTAAAGTCAACTCACTTCCAGCCCTATCACTGTGCCTTTAAAAATGACACCAGTTGGCTTTAAGATTGGTGCCTTAGTGATGTTGAATTGCAAGGGCCAACTAGTCTCATTTTATTGTACAGCCATATGTTTATAAGCTCCATTATACACCGTGGCAGAGGTGGCTTAGCACCTCTAATTAGAAAACTGAGCTGAAAAATGTGCAGACCCAGTTCTGTTACCCAATTTAGTCAGCATTCACTATACACCCTTGAAGAAGTGTTTGTAATCCCTTTGTATTAAAATTTAGATATTAAATGATTTAATTGGTAGTTACTTTGATAGAATTTTGTCTTGTATATCTGTATGTTTACTGAAAGTACATACAAGTCATTGAGATTTTTATCTACAAGATCACTTGTAGAATACAATAATGTATATCATATCTCTATTCTTGGGCTTTAAGGATATTACCTTTCCTACTAGTGACCCTTTCATCATGAGTTTCTGTTTACTTATGTATGATATATTCATTGATCTATAGTGATTCACAGCACTCCATTGTATTTTGCCTGGAGCACTTGGAAAACATTTGTATGTTTGTATTCTGAATAAAATATAGCGTTTTGTCAGTTGTCATTTTAGATTAATTGCATATTGGTTTTCTACAGGTCTGTTGATCTTTTTTGACAAAGACCAGAAAAGCTTGACTGATGAATGTCCTGTCATATCAACTCCTTTTCTCCTGACCTCAATGGAAAACAATACATTGTAATCTTCATGCTTTCACCAAGATCAAATGTTTTCAAGTAGCAACAGGATTTGACCATATTAAAGCGAGAGAAAGCAGTTTACCTTTACAGGGAATGTGTGTGAAATTCAATGGAAATCTGGGAAAAGTAGATCTGATGCCCACTCATCTATCTCCGAGAAGCTTGCTTGTTATCCATGTGAGCCCAGAGGCAATCCACAGGCCCATATTCTTACATGGGGAAAGATGACCTCTTTAGAACACATGCGCTCATGCTCTCTTTGCTAAAACCTCCTCATGGAATTACATATATCATATAGCATTTACCATGTGTCTTTGTCAGCAAATCCATCTTTTTTTTTATTGCGTTTGCTAAGACCATGGCTTGGGTGTGGGGGGTGGGGTGGGTGGGAAGAGAGGGCAGAAATTAAAGAATATATGCAAATTTTGCTTGATAAGGTAAACTCCATTGCATCAATACCTGAATCACAGAGTGGAATTCACTTAGTGTCTGATTTTCCAAAGCATTTATGTGCATAAACCCTGGTTTTATGCATGTATATCAGCTTTGGAAAATTGCCCAGTGGTTTGTATGCATAAAATTATGAGCAAAAGAGATTGTGCTTGCACTTTTGTGTATACTAGAAAGAGGCATTCCAGGGGATAGAGTTAGGGTGGGGAAAATACTTAGGCATATATTTTCTGTTTTCAAAAATATGCACCTAAATGTATGCAGACACATTTCTACCTCCTCCCAAGCTGGTGTGAATGCGTGCGCCATTCACCTACCCCAAACTTTGCAAAGTGGACTTATGCATATAAGTCCACTTTGGAAATTGTGACTGAAGTCTGCAAGTAATTTCTATACGTGGGAGTGATTTTCAAAGGGTTCCATGCATAAAAATAGCATATACATGCGGAAGTAACATTTATGCATCTATATGCTATTTCATTAACATTGAGAGTATGTGTGTAACTCCTTCTTGGTTTAGAGGTCCCTAATACAGAGGTCAAAGCAGAAGTCCCTTGAGTCACTGTCTTCCAGCTTACTCTTCTGCTGACTATATGGCATAAGTGAACCAGATAGGTTTGTCTGGTTGACTATAGGACTGCTTTCATGTGGTCTCAAAGTTATCTAGTTAAATTAACCAGATAACTCAACTCCCCACCACCCCTACCCCAGAATGTACCCAGATTATCTGGCTAGCTGGATAAACTGGAGTCATTCAGCAAGTGTAATATTTTAAATCTGGCATTTGTCTGGCTGCAGGCCTTTAGCATATCTCTCCTCAGCAATCTCTTCTGCATGCTGAAGAGCCTTAACCTTTTTAGACTTTCCTCATAGGAGAGCTGTCCCATCCACTTGTGGTAGACATCATCAGAAGAGGGAAGATCACTCTAAGGCATCAAAACTGTGTCAAAGTGGCAACAAAAGTGGCATGAATAGCCCATGGCACTGTAAAGGGACAAAATGATTCCAGCACTGTCAGGAGCTCTCCAGAGCACCATGAGAGGAGCAAGGCAGCAGCAAGTGTAGAAATAACTTCCTGCAGACTCCAAAAGAGGGGCAAAGGGCACCAACAGCAGCGGCATGAATACCCCATGCAGCACGAGAGGGCAAAACTGCACCGAGCATGGCATGAACCGCCCAAGGTACCATGGAAGGCAACAAAGTAGCAAAGGTGGCAGTAAAATCTCCAGTGCACCCATAGAGGGTCACAGCAGCACAAAGATGCCAGAGCACCATGAGCGGTACAAAGCAGCCACCCACAGTGGGCAAGAACACCTCATGGCACTGTATGAGGGGTGAAGGGCATGAACAAAATTACTTTCTGCTAATGAAATGTTTAAAAAATATTTGAAGGAGAACTTAGCTTGTGAAGAGGATAATTTACCAATCCTTATCTAAAATATTTTATCTTCCTAAGCAGAAAAGTCTAAATAAAGATGTTCAAGAGCAAACTTCTATTTCGTTTAGCCCAGGTATAACTACGTTTTTGGAAGAATCTATAGATTTTATTTCAAATAGGGCTACCATGATTGTTTCATTTTGGCTGAACGGGATAAAGATCTGTTTTTTTCTAAAAACTTTAAAAATAGAGATGTTTCCTTTTGTGGGCAAAAGTTTTTTTTTGTATTTCCTGATGTTTACCACCCTACTCAAGCACAGAGGAGACATTTCCTTTTACTGAAAAGTAAAGTAATTGCCCTGGGTGCATCTTTTTTTTTTTAAAGTTTCCTTGACAATGCTTTATTACTTTTCAGTCATATAATTTTGGGGCAATTTCGGAGCGGCCTCGGAGGGAACGGAGGAAGGCTGCGCAGCTCGGCGTGCGCAAGGTGCACCCCCTTGCGCGCGCCGACCCTGGATCTTATAACATGCGCTAAAATGCTCCTGCAGTCAATTGGCTCTTATCTGTACCACCTGCATTGTAGATTCAGGCTCTCAGTGGCATGATTGGATTGGCTCTTTCCTTCATTGCATTCAGCAGTGGTGCAGGTTCCTAGGGGATGCAATCAGTCAGTTCTTTTCATCTGGCCATTGGAGCAGTGGTTTAGGCGTCTGGGGTCATGATCAACAGGGCTTTTCTCTTCCCGGTGTGCAGTGATGCTGTAAACTCCCAGGGCCACGAACCATCTGGTTTTCTCTTTCTGACTTGAGATGCGATTGCTAAAATAACCTGGGCATCAGCAATGATCAGCAGCCCACTTTTTTTTTGTCACCATACAGAGTGCGCTTCAGTTTTTTTCTGGCAGTTATTGTCTTGCAGGCAGCCAAAATGGTTCTGGGTCAGTAACTTGGAATGACCCAGTACAAAATCTCCATTGTGCATATCTCTCTGGCCAACAAACTTCTTTTCACTGGAAAAATGATACCTTTCACATTCAGTGAACAACAGAAGAAAGCAAGCAAAGGTGCCATAGTAATTGCATTTGTTCATCATGGTGTGCAGGCAAAAATATGTTTTGTTTTCTTTTGTTTCATTGAGAGAAGGGTTTTGTTTAATGTTGTTTCATTTTGTTTCTTTGATATTAGTCTACTAAATATGTTTAGCACACACTAATACAATTTAACACATGCGCTAAACAAAACAAAATGACAGAAGTGATAGCACATCCCTACTCGTTAACCAACTGTCCCTGGGTTGTTTCTCATCCACAAACTCTGCTGGAGAAGGAGGCACAGAAATATGACTTGTATGGTAATGTTAGGGAATATCAGTTTAGTGGACCCTTGGGCCGACCTGCAGGAGACTGGGAAAGGTATTCAAAAGTCTCTAGTATACCACAGGCCGGGAGGCAGATGTTCAGGCTGGACGTAGAGGTGCTCTTCACCCTGGAAGCTGGTACTCCCCCGGGAGGAGCCCGTAGGAGCCCAACCGCTGGGACTTAGGCGGTAGTGGATCAGGACTGGGAACTGGAACCAGACTAGGACAGTAGGTCAGTACTGTAGCAAGACTCGGGAACTGGAACCAGGCAGGAACTGTAGCAAGACTCGGGTACTGGAACCAGGCGGGAACTGTAGCAAGACTTGGGTACTGGAACCAGGCAGGAACTGTAGCAGGCAAGCAGGAACCACGCAGGTACTGTAGCAGGCAAGCAGGAACCAAGCAGGCTCTGTAGCTGGCAAGCAGGAACCAAGCAGGCTCTGTGGCTGGCAAGCAGGAACCACGCAGGTACTGTAGCAGGCAAGCAGGAACGGAGCGATATCAAAGCAGGACGCTCCGGGGCACAGCGCAACAGGGATCCGGTAGGTAAGCCCGTTGCAAGGCAAAGACTGGGTGACCGCGGCCGGCTTATCAAGGCCGCGGCATCTGATGTCAGGATTTGGGCGGAGTCACGCTGGCGGGAAACGGCCTAGGAAAACGCCCAAGTGGCACGCGCGCGCACCTAGAGACAGGGCGTCCACGGAAGGCTTCCCGGCGGCGCGGCCCTCACCGGGACGCCGCCGAACAGGACAGGAACCAGGCCGGTGAAAGCGGGAACAGGTCCAGAAACAAGGAGGTAAGGGGTCTGGTCGCGGCACTCGCGGCCAGAACCGCAACAGGTAAGTTAAACATTAACAGCTTAATAAACAGAACCCCCACTACAACCATTTACTACTCCAGG
This sequence comes from Rhinatrema bivittatum, assembly GCF_901001135.1. NCBI lineage: Eukaryota > Metazoa > Chordata > Amphibia > Gymnophiona > Rhinatrematidae > Rhinatrema > Rhinatrema bivittatum. The sequence continues at coordinate 156,011,853 of NC_042618.1, forward strand.
TTATAACTTGGTGCCCAATACCAGTAGGGTAAAACCTAGATACAACAATGGCTCGTATAAGGCTAAAGCCCAAACTACTAAGGCACCTTAAGCTCTCTTTCAGTGTTTCAGTCAACTCTTTTCAGGAAGGCTGAGCAATGAGCAGCATACACCTGTAAGTGGGAACTGAGAAAAACTGAATAGTATAGGAGAGGAACAATAAAACAATTTACAAAAAGATCCAATAGCCTCTCTCAGCTCAAACACTCTTTTAAGTTTTGAAAGCTAAGTACAGACTAACCCGCCAACTAACTGCCTGCCTTATAGCAATTTCATTCAAAATGAGTGCAGCCACATTTCCCAAAACTCTGTAATTACCCATTTCCGAGATGTGAAATAACAGAGACATCAATTAATCCTATTATGTTCTTATTTTAACAAGAACAATCCTGAAAAAAATAAAGAATAGATCAGATGGAAGAACAAAGTTGTCCAAAATAACTCTGTTCATCCGTGAGCTGAAAGCTCCCTTTCCCTGTAAGCATGATCAGGTGATGAAATCCTAAATTTCTTTTTTTTTTAATCTGTTCATCATCTTCTTAATACCCACTCCGCTTACTCAGTTTCTGGTGTGGAATCCATCTATCTTTGTATCCTAGATACCAGGTCCACCCAGTTTCTGGTGGGCATTTCTTCCCTCGGTTTTCCTGCTTCTTTTCAGGTACTTCCAAACATTCCTCAAGCTATGTAATTCTCAAGGGTTCCCTATGGATCTTATCCGTACTCAGTGCTCTTTAATATTTACACGCTGCCACTGTGTACCCTTCTTGACTCTTTGGGACTGGTTTTCTATACCTATGCAGATAATATTCAGAGCTATATCTCCTGCATAGATGGTAACGTTCCACTGTTAGATTTTCAAGATAGTATGAAAGAAATTGATCAATGGTTAAGGACCAATCACTTGACACTAAATATAATACAGGCTTCGGTGCTGTGAGTTAGTAAAGCACCTCCTCCAGGGCAGGGTGTTAGTTCAACTTTCGCTGGCAAAACATTCAGTCTTAGGCCCGGTTTCACTAACACCGCCAGGCTCTCTGAATCCCGTGGTAACGGGGGCAGGGGGGCGGTCCTGCGATAGCCGGTAGCACCAAATAACTACACCATAAAAGGTGTAGTTATTTTGTGTGAAAATGACAGTGAAAAGGATGCGTACCTTTCGCTGTCTGAGAAGTCTTCGCAGAGTCGGCCCCGGTGCCGCCTCGACTCCTCCTCCTCTTCTGGGGCTGACTCCGCCCCGAGCTAGCTATCGCATGTGTGTGCTAGCTATCTAGCTACCACACGCGTGCGATAGCTTTAGAAAATAACCCCCTTAGTATGGAGGCACATAATCTTGGAGTTGTTTTATATTCCAAATTATCACTTAAACCTATGCAAGTAATATGTAAGGCATTTTATAAACTCAAAATGTCAATGCTATTGAAGAAATGTATAACTTATGAAATGTTTCATGCAGTATGACAGTTGTTACTGTTTGGACAGCTAGATTTTTTTAATGGTTTATGTACCGGATTAGCCAAAAACTATATGCATGCATTGCAATTAATACAAAATGCTAGGTGGGGTTGGTCGTAGAGATCACGTAACCCTGGAGCTCATCAAATTACATTGGTTTCAAATGACATATTCCAAATTTACAACAGTAGTACTATTTTTTCATAAATTTTTGTATGCTGAAAAGACTTGTAATTTGTCTAAGTCAATAATAAAATATGAATCTCGAAGAGCATTGAGCTTTCAGGAAGGAAATCTTTTAAAAATGCCTGCTGCATGTCAGTATAAATTGCAATCAACTAGGATGAGGGCTTTCTTTTATGCTGCTCCTGTTTTATGGAATGCACTACTGAAAGAAATGCAGTGCCTTAATGATTCAAAAATGTTTAGGAAGCATTTTTTTACTGTATTTTACTGAAGCTTTTGTTAGTGTGTGTGTTTTATATTGATTGTATTATACTGTATTGTATTTTGATATTGTGGATTTACTATTGTACTTCGCATCAAACGATTGTAGGAGATTGCAAATGGGAAACCCCAGCAATATCGTGTAGATTTTTCTCTCAGCAGCAAAGAGGCCTAAAACTCTTCCTTCTTTTCAGAGTAAATTGTGATAGATTGTGGAAGAATTTGTGTTTTTCTCCTTTATACTTGTAGAAATGTTTTTTGAAAATTGCCCATCTTTCAGCTGGATAAAAGTACACATGTTGTTCTACAAGGTGTATACTTTTATATGCATGTTGCAGAGGCATTCGTGGGAGGAGGAGTCTAGGTAGGTCTAGGGAGGAATTATTGTGCATGGTTTTGGATTTTCAAATCTACATGTGATTCTTTGCTCGGATAAAATGCTCACAGGTAAAGACAGGATAAAGCAGTTTATTGGTCAGTGTTGGGACACTGAGTCTGGGTTTGGATCTTAGTTCTGGGCTCTCCCCTAACAGGAAAAGACAATTTCTACCTAGAACAGTGAAGGAGAGGAGAACAGTTCAATCCTGCCTGCATCAGCAAGGCTTAGGAATTCAGATGCTGCCAAGTATGCCTCTGGACTGAGGGTAACAAAGTCATTGATCTATCCAGTTCAGTTCTTGTACATAAACTTCATATGGGAGAGCAAACCTCTTGTAATCCAATAATCATACTTACTTGGGAAATAAGCAAAGTCCCAGTGGAAATCCAGTGATATGCAGATAACCATACTCAATTGGAAGTAACAGACTGGGTTGGACGTTGATGGAGATTATGTTGGAGAAAGGGAAGGACTCAAGTTGGATGTTCACTTGATTCATCTGGTTTAGTGGTCTAAACTGTGTTCTAAGGGATGCAAGACCACACGAACACAGGTGCATGTGGCTCACCCACCACCAGTAACCTCACATACGGTATTTTGAAAGCATTCTGGTGCCATGCCCTGAATGCAATCTGTTTTGTTTTGTTTTTAAATAGAATAACTGTAAAAAAAATTGAATTAACTTGTGTTGCATTTTATGACAAAACACCAACTAATCATCATGGCAGTTTATGTCTTAATGAAGCATTTAAGTCACTACTAAAAAGTTTTTTTTATCAAAGAGAAACATAAGGTAAACACATCATTCTTCAGTTATTCACAGTTAAGTTCTTACTTATTAGCTTATTAACTATGCAGATTACACCACAAGAATCATTACTGATGATCACTGAGTGTCAGAATACTTAGAGTTTTACTAAATATATACATTGCTGCTGTACAGGAACTAAGACGATAAGAAAAAAATACCTTTCTGCTGCATTAAGAATCTTAAAAGAAAGCTGTATGAATATCTCAGAAGTTGTCGTACAACAAATAATAATACCCTCTTCTCTCTAGCAATTAGATATGTTACTGCCAAGTTAATATTGCTTAAATCCATTAAGTTGCTTTCCTTCAAATCCCTATGATCCCCAGGGGAAAAAAAACATTCTTCAAAATGTTAAAAATTGTCTCAAAGAGATCGAGATCTGATTGGATCATGAAATGAGAGAGATGTCATCTGTGGATTCACTGAGCGTGCGATAGAAAGAGAGAGCATGCTGGCAGATAAAGCTCATATAACCCATTTAATCTGCCCCCTCATTTTAACCTTGCTTACTGGGGGAAGGTGTAGAAATGCTGTGACAAAGCAGTGGCTAGAGCCAAATGGATGCCAGGCTGCAGAAAGAAAGGCATAACCAGTAGATAAAAGGGGGTGAAAATGCCTCTGTACAGGTCATTGTTGAGGCCTCACTTAGAATTCAGTTTTCAGTTCTGGAGGCTGTAAAAGGACAGAGAAAGGCTAGAAGTGGTCCAGAGAAAAGGAAACAAAATGGTGTGGGGATCTTCACCAAAAAGGCATATGAGATGAGGCTTGAGGATGTGAGCATGTATACCTTAGAAGACAGGAGAGACAGGGGGATATGATACAGACTTGGGCATTTGAGTGGCCTTGAGGAGTCTTCTGTGTGATACTTTCCCTCCACCCTCCATATGGGAAAGGAATTAGCACTGGACTGTCTTGTTGCACTGGGGTGTTTTTATCTCATCACAGGCACACCGAAGGGGGTGTCAATCTCCAAGCCTGTCCCCCCCAGCAACTTTCCCCATTGTTGTCATAAACTACATAAGGACTGCCACAGATCTGCAAAGATTTCCTCTGACTTTACCCTGCCCAGGAATAGTAAGTTAATCATCCTCCGGCTTCTAGATGGTTCATTTAGTCTTTCACTCTAAACACAGGCCTGAGGATCAGTTTACACATCATGACCTCTATGGACCTTCTCCAGAGTGGCTTCAAGTCAATGCTCGTGATCTTTTTCCTCTCTCTTGCTGCTTTGGAGGTTCTAGCAGCCTCAGGGCTGCCAGTGCTATTTTTAAAAGAATGGCAAAATTGGCAGGAGTGAGTGGGCCTTGCTCCTGCCCATTTCACCTAGGGGAATGTCAAGGAAGGGCTAAGTGGGGGCTTTGGGGGGTTCCCAGCCTTGGTATGATTTTGGGGATGAAGGGGGTAAAGGTGCTAGTGGAGGCCCCCTCCTGAGAGAGCTCAGCCCAGACAGGTAGGCCATGGCCACATGGGTTCTTTTGCAGCCCAGAAGGGGGATCGGAGGGGCACAGGGAAGCTCCAGCTGGGGTTGGCTGAACTCAGCCAGGTATATTCAGGCCCCACAGTTTTCTTGGTGAGTGGGAAAGGAATTGTGGTGTTTCAGATTGGCCCAATAATTAGGTTGACTTTTTTGGGGAGTGTGTTATTTATTTATTTTTTTTGGTTTAGGAAATGAACCAAGTTGAAATAAACATTAAATAAACTACAAAATGAAAAAAAAAATTCCCTGAAATAAAAGAATGAACCGAAAATGAAAATTTTGTCAGCACAAATCTAGCAGCTACTCATATAACCTGAACCAAAGAAAGGTACTTCTGTCAGGGAAGGTCTTCCTCTCTGACCAAAAGCACAACTTCTGGAGGAACAAGCATGGAATGGTAAGAGACGAAGGGGACCCCCACCCACCTACCCAGCCAAACCAGCAAAAATACCATTAGTGATCAATGGAGTGACAGATGTTACAGCCAGATTACCCTCACTTCCCTCTCATGGTATCTTGGGGTTTTCATTCCACTTGGTGGTGCCATTTAACCCCCTTTTGGTACCTTGGGATGTTCATAACACTTACAGTATGTTGGCATCCTTTGCCCCTCATTTGGAGCCTTGGGATATTCTTTCCACTCAGGATGCTGCTTTGCTCTCTCATAGTGTTCATGCCATTGTTTCTTCTGCTTTATCCCTCTATCAGTGCCATTATTGTTGCTCATTTGTCTCTCTCACAGTGCCTTGGGGTGTCCATGCCATTGCTGGTGCTGTTTTTGACCCTCTGTCAGTGTCTTGGGTTTTCTTGCCACTTTTGGTTCTACTCTCCCTTTCTCCTGGTGCCTTGGGGTGTTTATACCACCGTTGGTGCTGCTTTGCTGATCTTTTGATGCCTTGAGTTATTCATAAGCACTGTTGGTGCCATATACCCCTCTTTTGGTGCTTTGGGGTCTTCATGTCATGTTTTCAGTGCTCTTTACTCCTCTCCCAGCGCCTCGGACAGTTCATACCACCTTTTGTGCAGCTTTGACCCCCTGTTGGTGCCTTCGGGTGTTCCTTTCCCTCTTTCATTGTGCCTTTGGGTGTCCATGCCACTGCTTTATTTATTTATTGAGCCATTTTATATACCGTCATTCCAAATGAAGATCACATAGGTTTACATCATGACATAAATATTTTAGGTAGGCAATTACTCGATGTGTTCATATATCATAAATGTTAGCGAGAGACACGTACATTAACTAAGGCGGTCGGGGGAGGGAGATATGCAGGGATGGGGTAGCAGGGATGAGGTAGCAATTTTTAGCAAAAGGTGCAGAGGTGATATAAAGAGGGGGCTGAGGGAAGAAGTTTCAGATACATTTATTTGAGCTGGGTTGGAAAGAAAATGGTAATGAGACAAACAGGTTCATCATGAGATTGTCAGTGTAGGAGCAAGTGATAATTTCAGAGAGATTAAGTAAGATTGTGGGCATTTTGAAATAACCACGTTTTTAGGTCACATCTGAATATCTTTGTTTCAGTAGACATGCATAGAGTCTCGGGTAGAGAATTCCAAAGTGTAGGGCCTGCAGTGGAGAACATATGGTCTCTTATTTTGTTAGATGTGTATTCTGTAATGATGGCACAGCTAGTAATCTTTTATTATGAGATCTTAGTGTATGGTTGTAACGCCATCCCTACCAAGTCAGTGTTGTCAGAATGGAGGGAGGAGCATATTAATGTTAAGACTTTGTAATGGATTTGTGATTGTATTGGTAGCCAGTGCAGATCTATCATGATTGTGAGATGTGATTGAATTCCCTGGATCCTGTTAGAAATCTTACTGCAGCATTTTGTAGTAGATGTAGTTTTTTTTAAATAAGATCTTTAGGTGCACTGAGTAGAAGAGAGTTGCAGTGGTCTAAGTTTACAAAAATGAGGGTTTGTAGTACTGTACAGAAGTCTGCGTGAGCCAGCAATGGTTTTAGTCTATGCAGTAATCATAGTTTAGCATAGCCAGATTTGAGTAATTTTTTAATGTGTTTTTGCATAGTTATGTTCTCATCAACCTGTACTCCTATGTCTTATGCTTAGTCTGAGGGTGTGATATTGAAGTCACCAGTTCAAGAGTCTGCGGAGACGTTATTGGAGGATTTTTTCTTAACAGAATGATTTCAGTTTTTTTAGTGTTTAGAGTTAGTTTGAGATTGGATAATTCATGTTGAATAGCCTTCATGCATGATGCAGGATCCTTACTGTATTTTCAACGGAAGTGGTGTATGGTATGTAGAACTGAATGACATCAGCATATAGGTAGAAGGCAATTCCTAGATCTGATAGTAAATTACATTGTGGAAGCATGTAGATGTTGAACAGAGTTGTGGATAGTGCTGAGCCTTGGGGGGACACCAGCATCGATCAGGAAGTCCTTTTTGATAAGAAGGAGGTGAACCACTTCATTACATCTCCATCAATTCTGATTTTTCTCACTTTCTGGCATAGAAGGGTATGGTCAACAGTGTCGAAGGCAACTGAGAGATCAATTAGCACCAGGTTATAAGATTCATCATTGTTAAATCACTGTAATATAGGGTCCATTAAGGATACAAATAAAGTCTTGGTGGAGCGATTTTTTCTGAATCCAAATTGGTTTGGATGTAAAATATAGTGGTTATCTAGTTGTGATAATACGGCTTTTTAAAGAATTTTGGATAGAAAGGGCAGGTCGGATATAAGTCAATAGTTTTTCCAGTTGTCCATACAGCTGGTTTTATTTTTTAGGATAGGTTTTATCACTGCTTGTTTCACTCTGTCTGGGACTGGACTTTCTACAAGAGATTGGTTGATTAAGGATGTGATTGTTGGAGTGATTATGCAATGTATTAGTTTTAAGGAGCTAGCTGGGATGGAGTTGAGAGGGTGATTTGTGGGTTTTAACTTAGAAATTATTTGTGAGATCTGTAATTTAGATATTCAGTCAAATGTGGTCCATTTAGCTAGTTCATGATTTTCTTCTTGTTCAATGGTCAGTGGGTATGCAAAATATTGATTTTTTTAGTCTGGTTATGTTTTCTGATAAATGATTGGCTAGTTGTTGCAGTCATTCTTAGAGAAGCAGTTGTTGCTCAAGATAGAGGACAATGGGTCATTGATTAGATCTTTAATGACATCAAAGAGTAGTTTTGAGTTGAATATCACTCTATGAATCTGTTTAGCATAGTGCTTTTTCTTTGCTTTATTGATAGAAGATCAATATTGAGAGAGTAGTGACCTGTATTTTCCAAGTGATTCTGAGGTTTGGCTTTTCAGCCAAAGTTTCTCAGATTTTCTCAATAATATAATAATATAATATTGTTGCTGCTATACTATTCTCATGGTGCCTTGGAGTGTTCATGGCACTACTGGTTTTGCTTGACTGTTTTTTTGATGCCCTGGGCTGTTCATGCCACTATTAGTGCCCTTTATCGCATTTTTGCAACTTTGAGATATTCATTCACTGTTGGTTCTGCTTTGCTTCTCTCACAGTGCCTTTGGGTGTTAATGCCTCTCTTTGGGCTGCTTTGCCCTGTCACAGTGTCTTGAGCTATTCATACCACTCTTGTGTCTTGGAGTGCTCTGTCCTCTGTTTCTGATATCTGCCAGCAAGTTTCAATAAAACTTGAATGGAAAAACTCCAATTATAGAGCCAAAATAGGATGCATTGCTTCCCCCATTAACCTTAATGGAAAATTACTTGAATAACTTTAAAAAATGAAATTTTGTTTTGACTCTAAAAGAATAATTTTAAAAGGAGTTACATGTGTAAATGTAACATATTATTGTAGCAATTTTAAAAAAGCCATTTATGCACGTAAAGTGTATTTACGTGTGAATATCCTATGGACATTTCAATGGCATATATTGTAGCAATTTTTAAAAACCCACTTACACGGGTAAACTGCATGAACACATGTAAAACCCACTGTTAAGTAGAGGTGTGAATTGTGTAATCGATCGTCTTAACGATCGATTTTGGCTGGGGGGGAGGAAAATCTGATCGTCGAGTTTTTTTTTTTCTAAAAATCGTTAAAAATCGTAAATCGGGGGAGGGCGGGAAAACCGGCACACCAAAAAAATCCTAAAACCCACCCAAACCTTTAAAACAAATCCCACACCCTCCCGAACCCCCCCAAAATGTTTTAAATTACCTGGGGTCCAGTAGGGGGGTCCCGATGTGATCTCCTCCCGCTCTCTGGCCACCGCTGCGTTGAGAAATGGCGCCGGTGGCCCTTTGCCCTTATCATGTGACAGGGCAAAGGTAGCGCCGGCGCCATTTTGTTTCCTGGCTCCCGACGTCACGCGTGCGGGAGATCGCCCCCGGACCCCCGCTGGACCCCCAGGGACTTTTGGCCAGCTTGGGGGGGGCCTCCTGACCCCCACAAGACTTGCCAAAAGTCCAGCAGGGGTCCGGGAGCGATCTCCTGCACGCGGGCCGTATTGCCAAACTTCAAAATGGTGCCGGCGCTACCTTTGCCCTCACTATGTCATACGGGCGCCATTTCTCAACGCAGCGGTGGCCAGAGAGCGGGATGAGATTGCGTCGGGACCCCCCCCACTGGACCCCAGGTAATTTAAAACATTTTGGGGGGGTTCGGGAGGGTGGGGGATTTGTTTTAAAGGTTGGGTGGGTTTTAGGGTTTTTTTGGTGTGCCGGTTTTCCCGCGCCCTATTTAACAATACAATACAAATGCCCCTGACGATAAATCGGGGGCATTTGTATTGTATCGCGTATCTAATGATTTTGGATGATTTTAAAATTATCTGACGATAATTTTAATCGTTCAAAAACGATTCACATCCCTACTGTTAAGCATGTAAATGCTTTTAAACATCAGGCCCAAATTTAACACCATCTTTATGTCCAGTTGACTTTTCATGGCTCCTTCTCCAACATGAACAAACACAAATACATAAATTCTATACAGTAAGCCATTCCAGTTTAAATCAAGCTATTGATTACGCTGAATTATTATAAAACAGTAATAGTTCCTTTATTTATTTAATGCAGGGAATTTCATTTCATCTAAGTTCTTATTTTCTCATAAATGTTGCTCTTTATTTGTAATGCATATATTGAATTCAATAGCTTTTCTGTTTTAAGCCATGCTATTCATTGTGGTCTGTGAAGCATCCTGTCCCTTATTTCTTTGGCTGCTTGCAAGATGGGCTCTAGGGGCAGCCCCCTGGGGCTTCTCTCTCTCCCTATCCTTTCTTCAGCCTCCAGTGGAATGAGCTCAGTTGGCAGCTGCCAGAACCTCTCTCTCTTTTATTTTTTCCAACTGTTGGTGGGATAGGCTCTGCTCATGGCCCAGTGGGACCTCTTTTTTTTGGTCACTGGTGGGATGGACTCTGCAGGCAACCCACCAGGGTCTTCTTCCTTTTGTCGACCGCTGGCAGGATGGACTCTGCCGGTGGACCACTGGGTCTCTCCCTTTCCTTATTTCGGCTACAGGCAGGATGGTTCCACTGGTGGCAATGCCTGGCTTTTTTCTCTCTTCTGCTGCCCCACACCCCTACCCCGAGTCTATCACCCCATGGAATTACATGGTTTGTGCACCTGGTAGCGCTTATCCTACAACCAGAACAGGGACCAGTGTGCCTGAAGAAAAATGAATGCCCATACGCTACCACTAAGATACAGACTGAAACCCCCAAAATTATAGAAGGTAGCACTCCATCCATGAAGGGATTCTTCTTTCCAAAAAGTCTATATGAAAGGGCATTCCCATCACATCTATGTGATGGGAATGTCCCTGGGTACATACAATCAAGAGGATCTGTCCCAATAGGGTGAGCAGCAGTCTCTCTAGTTTATTTTGTGGGTTCCATAGTGTGGGTCATGCAGATGACAAAAGGTCCCTGTTAGAAGTAGTAGAATAAATTTCCCAAACTGCTCAGGGAGGGAATCAACTATCCCCTCCTCCATGAACTTCATGCACTTACTTCTACATTAGTTTTCCAATAAATAAATACAGGTTCAAAACAAAGTCTCACTATTCATCAGCTTAACCAAATTCCTAACTTTATGTTTTCTGGATTTTCCAGCCAGCATCTCTGTATATTTAAATAGAGGGTAAAACAGTCAGAACTGAATAATCAGAGTTCATGGGATATACATGAAGTCTAAAACATAAACTATATAAGAAACTATTTGGTACCCCCAAGGTTTGGAATATCCTACACTGAGTCCAAACTGGATCAGAATTAAGGTTCTTCAACCAAATCTTCTCATCATTGACACCCCTTTCCATCCTCCAAATTTCTCTTTCTCTTTGGGGGACAGAGATAAATTCCCCAATTACCTTCTGAGGCCACTCATACCCAACCCCACGAGCTACTCACAACTTCTTGACTTCAGGCACTTCTCTCCCATTGCCCTGAATCTCTCCCTCCAGCAATGTGCAGGCTTCCCCAGCTTCCTGCACATTCCAGTCCTCCGTTGGACTCTCATCCATATGGGTCACCCCTTCATCTCTTTCTCCAGTCCTTTTTTCCCTTAGTGTAAAGGAATTGCCTCTTCTCCAACACCTTGTTCCTGTCAGTTCCTCCTGCTCTTGGCCTGGGGCCTTTTCACTTAGGGGGCAAGTCCCTTCAGGCCCCTCTTCTCACTGGAAGGGTCCCTGGGTCCTAGCAGCCCACAGGCTGGCTACTCCAAGACTCTACATCATTAGGTCACTTTCTCCCAATGCTCTACCATAGAAAGGGCAATTCCTGTCAATTTGACCCAGAATTTATACCTTTCAAGGACACATCCCCACTAATCATGCCATCCCATTACTCTTAAGGAGGCAAACTCACCAAAACCCCTTAACCTTGGATGCATTAACATGTTCCCCAAACCACAAATCTATTGTTCGACCATCACACCAAATGCCATCCAGTGGTAATTTAGTAATACTGCAGGTTCAAACATTTTCATATTTTATATAATGCTTTGAACAATGAAAATCATGGGGTCTCCCCCACCCAAAATATCTTGTACTACTAACAGTTAGGAGTTCTCCCATATGTGTATATTACAAATGTTTGAATCAGAAAGGACTATTGTACTTTCAGGTGCCATTGCTTCCTTATGTACTATTCCGTTGCAGCAAGCTCTGTTTCAAGTACCATTGCATTTACAGTTTAAATTAGAAATAATTTGTTGCAGAGAACATAAGACTTGCCATACTGGGTCAGATCAAAATTTATCGAGCCCAGAATCCTATTTCCAACAGCAGCCAATCCAAGTCACAAGTACCTGGCATGATCCTAAGGGGTAGATAGATCCCATGCTGCTTATTCCAGGGGTAAGCAGTTGAGTTCCCCAAGTCCCCCTTAATAACTGTTTATAGACTCACTACATAGGGCGTACTCCCTTTTTGACTCCACTCGCCCTAAACATATGTGTTCTTGGGGCTACTCCAACATGGCCCCTATAAGGCGGAATTCTCGATTGTCTAGTGATAATCACCCTCTTAACTGGCCTTTATGGCAGTCCAAAGGCATTTGGTTCTTACCCTCCATACTGGAAGATGCTACGATACACTCGTTTGCACAACTCAAGGAGCAATATGGGTTGCCATCTTCTCAATTCTTTGCATGGCTTCAATTACGAAACGTGATAGCTGCCTCCTCGTACTCCTCCGTATCGCTTACTAATTCTCCATACCTCTTACAGGTTTATCAGGAACATGGTCTTCAGGGACACTTGGCATCCAAATTATATAAATTAATGGTCTCTGTAGAGTCTAATGTCCTTAAGAATGGCCTTCACACCATTTGGACTAAGGAGATTGATACCCCTATTGGTCTAGCTGTATGGACACGTCTTTGGACCGTCACTACTCGCATTACATTGTCCTCCAGCTTGACACAATCTTCCTTTTTCCTCTTACATAGAGCCCTTTGGACACCTTGGCATTTATATAGGGCAGGTTTACTTGTCTCACATAACTGTTGGTCTTGCTCCACACCCCACGCGACTCTTGAACATATGCTTTTTTCGTGTTCATATGTCCACACTTTCTGGCTTCAAGTTTGGTCTACGATTACCACTATTCTATCCTTCTCGCATCCACTCACATATGCTGTACTCTTTTTTCGGGGTTCAAACCCTTCTCTCTCACTCTCTCTACCCCACAGGAAATTGCTAGATTTTTTGTTTACCATTGCTATTCATACGATACTGTCTAACTGGAAGCGGAGTGATTTATTATCGCAGGCTTGGTGGTGGAATTCAGTTTGTATGTATTATAAATATGAAAAAGCTATGGCTATTAAGTGCAATCGTATGGCCTCGTGGGCTCAAGTTTGGAAACCACTTGAGGAATATATAACCTCTTTATCTGAATGACCATATGCTTGAGTTGCTCTTTTTTCTCTCGGTCCTTTCTTTTTCCCCAGCTTGTCTTTTCTATTTGTACTCTAGCCTTTCTTTCTCTTCTCGTTCTTCTTTTCTATATTCTTTCCTCCTTTGACCTTTCTTTTTTTCCTTTTAATTTATTTTTCTTTTTCTCTCTCCTTCTTCTACTCCTTCTCTCAGTTCCTATTATTGGGATGTTTCAGGGAAGGATATTCCAGCATTTAGGTATCGTTATACTGTTTGTACGGGAGATGTCTTGTTTTTGATTTGGTACATTGCGTATATTATAGTTGAGTCTAACAATTGGATATCTCCTGTCCCGTTGGGGTTGTGTTAAGAATGTATGCTTGACGATGTCTGTTTTATTTTTCTTTCTGAAACTTCCTTGTTTTATATTTCTTTGCTTAAGTTTCGCAAAATGTTTAATAAAATTGTTTAAACATAACTGTTTATAGACTTTTCCTCCAGGACCTTGTCCCAACCTTTTTTAAATGCAGCTACACTAATAGCTTTCACCACATCCTCTGCCAACAAATTCCAGAGCTTAATTACGTGAGAGTAAAAATGTATTTTCTCTTATTAGTTTTAAATGTATTACCTAGTAACTTTATTGTGTGTCCCCTAGTCTTTGTACTCTTTGAAAGAGTAAACAACTGATTAACTTGTTCCATTCCACTCAGGTCTATAAAATAATGAGTGGAATGGAGTGAGTAATTAATCAGTTGTCTATTCTTTCATAGAATACAAAGAGTCATTTCCTTTGAATGAATTGGGTTCCTCTGTGGATCTTCAGAGTTATCACACATGCATATCCCCCATGGCTTAAAATACTTAGGTATCACATTTCAATCAGACCTAGATTTAACCTTCACTCAGTATGAGGATAAGCTTTTTAGTATATAAACAGCATGCGAGTAATGGTCCATGCTCTGTCTTGGTGGGGTTGATTCGATACTATTAAAATGGTATTAATGCATTAACTATATACTTAGTATGATCCCAGTCCTTCCCCTCCCTCTACAGTTTATAAAAAATGGATAAATTGCTCACTCAATTTTCATGGAAAACCAAAACCATAACGATTGTCCTTCAGTAGCTTAAGGCAATCCAAAAAGATTGGAGGAGTTAATTTTCTGGATTTCTATAATTATTATCAGTCATATATTCTACAATAGGGGAAATATTGGCTGACAGACTTTTTAAAAATAACCAATGGCCTTAGATGGCTGGATCTCAAAAGAGCCTTAATTAACCAAATACATACTGCTTCGTTACTGCTTCCCCAACAAGGATCTATGTGCACAATTAAGACTATTGCCATGGTGTTAGCGGGATTAGATTAGACAAACTACTTTTGAAGGACTAAGTTATATAGTGTGACACAAATCTTTCCTCTTTGTGGTCTAATCTTGATATATTAATACATAAACTTCCTTTAGATTAGAAAATGTGGGAACACTGTGGTATTTGGTTTCTGAACCAAGTTATAATTAATGATAATTTGATCCCATTTGAAATTTTGTTTTCTAAATACGGCCATCCTTCCTCACAAAATTTTCATTGGGTAAAACTGGGCCACTCCCTTAGAGATATGCCTTCTAAATTGTCAAAGACTTCTAGGTTTTTGACTCAATATAAGACCTTTCTTCCAGGTGTCTTCCAGCCACCTGGCTTCAGCTTTTTACAAACTTCTCAAGTGCTCCACATATCACAGATGTTTGGAATTAGAAAAAAGTTGGAAAGCTGATTTGCATGGCTCCCTTCCAGAATCCCTTCCAAAATCCAAATGGCTATCTCTCTCTTCTTCTCTAACTCAGTCATGTACTTTCCAATTCACAGAGCATTGTGGTCTCCTTGGAAGCTATTTAAAGCAGGTTTACCCTCTTCTATTCATTGCTGGTCCTGCTCTCTTGCAAAAGGAATACTCTCTCATATGTTATTAATTGTTCTAATGTTAACATCATTTGGATTGCAATTTGGTACAACATATCAGACATATTTCAGTTCCACATTCCTATTACTTATCATATAGTTATTTTTAAATCCCTGGGTCATGATGTTCATCTGAATGTACCTCATATTTTCTGCTCACCATTGCATTTAAATTGATATTATCTAACTGGAAAACAGTGTTCTTTTAAATGCACACTTTTGGTGGCATTCTGTCTATCTATATTGCAAGTATGAAAAACTTGCCGCTGTAAAATGCAACCACCTAGCTCTTTGGACCTCTATGTGGCGGCCGTTAGAAGCATACTTTAAATAAATTGCCGTAACTTCTCTTTTCATAGATATGGGTTCTCTCACCTTTCTTTACTTGTTTCTGGCGAGTTCTGTTATTATTGGTATCTTGTGTTTGATATTGCCATTTATGTTATGCTTGATAGTTCTTCTTATAAACTTGTTTATCTTAATATAAACATATTGAACTTAAAAAAAGAAAAAGGGAAAAGAAATGTCACATTTCTACTCCTATACATAATGGGAGCTAACCAGAAAAAAAGGAAGACCCAGAAAATTAATTCTCCTTTAATCAGGAATAAATATATTTACAATGGAGTGCCTCAGGATGTGAATAAAAGCTGAATAAGTGTGTGAGTGACTAACCTCTTTAGAGCTTGTTTATGAGCATGGTGTAGGAAATTATTGGACCCTTTATGCTAGCTAACTCTTTTTTCATACCCAGATTTTCTTTCTAAACTCTGAAAAATAGTTGTTTTCCTGCCTTAAATGAACTTTTTAATGACAAACCCGCAAATCTCTCTATTTGTCAAGCAGAGGACCAGAATCATGAGGGCTGAATTAACCCCTAGGGAGGTATTTGAGGTAATAGGAAATAACTTGCCAAGGTCACAACAAATGTCAGTACTGGAAGCAAAGCTTCAGCTCAAATCGCCTGGCATCCAGCCCATTACAATAACCACCAAACCACTCCTTCACAGATAAGTCTAGTTCAACAATATTCCCTAGAGCCTCATTACATCATTGTACCTATGTATTAGTTTTTCCATCAAAAACCCATTCAGTTTTGTTTTGAGATTATATAGTGATGTAGGTAATTAATTAAAGTCCTAGCAGTGTACCTTCATTAGTGGGCAAAGTTATGGATACATTGCTAAAGAAAAGGATAGTGTAGCATCTTGACTCAAGTATATTTCAAGTTCCTAGATAATGTGATATGCCAGTGGGGAATAGGGATGTGCATTTATTTTGAGTTACCACCCAGGAAAAAGACCTTGGAGTCCTCATGGAAAATAAGTTGGAATCCTCGGCTCCAGAGTTGAATTTAGGAAAAGGGAAGAGCTTAGGGTACCAAATTTTGAAGGCACCCAAAAACTGGGACTGTCCCACTGTTCTTTAATTTGCGGGGGTGAAATCTCCTACCTCTAGTATTCTGCCTATGGGCATCATAGTCTTAAATCTGGCCAAGCTTGGCTCATTGTGCAGTGGCAGTCAAGAAAGCAAATGTAATGTTAGTAATGATCCAAAAAGGAATGGAGAATAAAACAGAAAATATCATACTGCCTCTATATCGAGCTGTTGTGCAACCACACCTTGAGTACTATGTGCAGTTCTAGTCACCCCATCTCAAGAAAGACAAAGCAGAACTAGAGAAGGTGCAGATGAGAGTGATAAAATGATAAAGGAAATGGAACGAGTCTCTTATAATGAGAGGCTATGCATGCTGTTAAGCGCGCAGCCTATGGTAGCCCCGCTGCGTGGTCCTCTCACCTTCTCAGATGGATTCCAGGGCCTGGCTCCTCTTCTCTGGTGGTGGTGGGCCACCAGCTCTGACCTCGGGTTCCCTCCAGTGCCTCTGGTCCTGCCTCGCTACCCAGTGTTGCCAGCCAAGATGTCCCTGTTCTTCAGGCCTCTGTGCGTGGCCCGGGGAGAGACGCTGCCATCAGTACCGCACCCCTTCCTGGGTGTGCGTGCGCACATCTCTGGTTCTTTTAGGGGGCTCGCGGCGGGAATCTGGCCGTGGACCCGGATGCTGATGACAGACTTTTCAGCGTATAAAAGCTCAGGCCTCGCTCCATAGCATTGCCTTTGCAGCAGGTCTCCTTGTTTTCCGAGTACTCGTTGCTGATCCCAGAACTGTGTCTTCATGGTGTTCCTGTTTCCTGTGGTTCCCGTTTCCTATTCTCCTTGTTCCTGTTCGTCTATGTGTTGGACTGACTCTCAGATTTGACCATTGCTATGCCTGACTACTCTTCAGCTTCTCTCCAACCCAGGACCTCCGCTACTCCTGACTACTCTTCAGCTTCTCTTCAGCCCCGGACCTCCGCTATGCCTGACTACTCTTCAGCTTCTCTCCAGCCCCGGAACTTTGCTACGCCTGACCACACCTGCCTTCTCCGTGCCCTGACCATTGCTTTGATTGACTACGCCTGCCTTCTTCGTGCCCTGACCCTTGCTTTGAATGACTACGCTACAGACTCTCCTGGGTCCAGAGTCTCCACCACTTGCCACAACTTCTACTTGCCGCCGGCTCTGATCCTTGCCTGTCAGTGACTCCTCTCCTTGCCTATTTCTCTGGACTTGGACTTACAAGGCTTAGGCCTTCCTTTGCTTGAGCGCCTCCAGCTACCTCTTGCTCCTTTGGCACCTGAGTTCCAGTTCTGAGTCCTGTCCAGGATAGGACTACTATATCTACTGGCTGCTGTCTCTGGGCTGAACCACCTTCCATCCCTAGCTAACTCTGAGGCCCACCTTTGGGTGCCAGCCCCGGCACCCAAAGGCTCAACCCGAGGGGAACGAGGGCTGGTATAGGTGAATCTCCAGTGGCCTCTAGCTTCAGCCCACTCCACCTGCTGACGGTGGGGACTTGTAAGTCCCTGCCTACGGGTTTCGTCAACCCCACCTCAGCCCAAAGGTCTACATCTGATGCAACAGGTTGCAAAGGCCATGGAATCGGTGAAGCCTCATGCCCTCCATGCTATTACAGGCCGGGCATTCAAGGTAGAAGAACAGCAGCAATTCCTTGAGACATTGGCCTCCTCCATGGATCGTCTTCATGCCCGGAATGATGCCCTTATGAATAAACTGGCTCCTCCTCTTCCACAGCCACCTCCATCGATGCCTCAAGCCTTGTTGGCACTTCCAGCACCCCCACGTTTCAATGGCGATTCCAGACTTTGCAGAGGGTTTATAAACCAATGCTACATGCAAATTGCTCTGCAGCCTTCCGTCTTCCAGGACGAGTTGACAAAAGTCACTTTCATCCTATCCACCTTCAATGGAAAGTGCTGGCCTGGGCTTCTCCCCTGTGGGAACACTCAGATTCCTTGCTGAAGGAATTGGCTCAGTTTGTAGCTGTTTTTAGACAGACCTTTGATGATCCCGGGCAGCATGCAGTGGCAAGCACCAGTTTGTTACACCTTCGTCAAAAGTGTAACCATTGAGTTTCGGCCTTCTGAAAGGAGATTGGTCCTTTCACTGACATGTGACAGTAAAGGGACCAATCCGCAATAAATCCGCAATAAGTGAAGGAGTGAATAAATTAATATTAAGTGCCCAACACTTTAATATTGATTTTATACATTCCTTCTGGTGCTGGTACTCAGGTTGGGAGAATGGACACTGTATTTATCAGCATTCATTTTCCTAATCCCTACATGTGCTCTGGTTAGGAAAATGGGATGCTGATAAATTCCGCATCCATTTTCTTAACTGGCAGAAAGCGACAGAGGACCTCTCTCCGGCTTGCGCTGTCACTCCTAGCACCTCCTCGACAGCGTGAGCCCTAATTTAAATATTGCATCATGCCCTCAGGAGAGGTGCCTGGGGGCACGTTTTGAAAGCGGGTGCTGAATACACAGCGCCCAATTTCAGTGCAAGTTTTTTGCATCAGCCCCTGAGGGTGTAGAGGGGCAGGTCTTCCCTAACCTATACAGCACACAAAACAGGGTTCCCCATTCCCTGAGTCCAGGTGGTGTGCAGGGTCTCTCCAGGCTTCCTACCATGTAAAAAGTTTTTGAGTCCAAAATATTTCTTGGATGCTGCTATTACTCACCAAGGGATGGATAGGGAAAAGCAGATCTTTGACCCAACTCTCAGGTTGCTAGCAGGATTTTCTGGATCCCTAGAGCAGGTCCAAAATCCAAAACTTAGGAAAAACCTCCAGCCAACTCCTAAACCTTCAGAAAACAAGCTATACTGTCCCCTGAGCTCTCAGTGGAGAGCTGCTATATAACCTCTCAAAGGGAAGGCCATTCCAGCTGCCTCAAAGGGAGGTGCTGCATTAGAATGGATCCTCCCCTTAATCACTGACCTGAACTGATCTTTACTAACATAGAAAAACCCAAGACTTACTGGTAACAGAATGGAGTGTTTGTTACACATCCATAAGAAAATGTAAGCATAACAAAATAAACTGTATATGCTTTATCATAATGGAGAATTATGGCATGCTTTAATATGCCTGGATAAAAAGCAAGGTTTTAACCGCTCTCCTAAATTTTAAATAATCAACTTCCATACAGCTATCTTGGAGCAATGTATATGCACCTGTTCTTACTATACAGCAGCAAACAGAATATAACGTGCATATTGCTCTGAAGGAATTATTTTGCAGTCTGTCTTCTAACAGTGGGGCCTTGCATCATTAGTGTCTCTTCTAAAGTATTACTTTCATAATAGCAGGCAATGGGACCGATATTTCGTTTTCTGCAAGCCAAGATAAAAGTGATTTTAGAAGAGTAGGAAAAGCTGCACTCTTTTTTTTTTTCTAAAAAATCCATTATATTGCATTGAAAACATTTCATCTTGTTAGCAATTTTCCTTGGTGACAGTAATACTTTATCTTTTATTAAAATTTGTTGCTGTAATAAGATATGAAAGCCTTGATGCATGAATGATTTCTATGTATTGGCAAAAAAAACCCCAACTTCATAATGTAAAGTCACTGTAATAATCCCTGAGTTTTACATCACAGTAGCGACCTAGAATGCTATTCTGATCCATTACTGCTCACCTGTGTGATTGTGAGCAGAATACTTTGACTACATTGCAGTAAGTTTTAGTAACTACCACTGAACTATGTGAGATTTATCTATAATATATAGTAGCAGTTTTCATAATAAGCAGCACTATGGATCAGTCCTACTCAAGTTTCTGTCTGCAATGTGGAACCTTATGAGACATGACTTGTTGAATCAGTAAAATGGATGGAAAGGCTAAATATTCTTAGATTCCCATTCTGTACCTATTAGAATAAATACTGAATGAATCAGACCCTCCATGTCTAATAATGCCAGAACACAGAAGTCATTATTACTGATATAAATCTATCTCAGGATATTATTCATTTAAACATGTCATTGTTTAAATCTAAATACTGTTATAGGGTGGTCATGATACATCTTTTGTGTTCTTCGGAGGTCTTTATGACTGAAATAATAGAACTCTGACTTGTACTCAGATTTGTTTTTCTTTCAATCAGCCAGTTAAAGCTTGGGTTTCTCACATTAGTATTGAGCAGCATATTACACCCATGATATTTCAAACAATAAACCATAGAAAAGTCAGGCAGCTATATACTAGGGATGTGCAGACCAAAGGTTTATGTTCATAAGTCCATAAGTCGAAAAGGGGGGTCAATTTCGGTCAATATGGACATATGGAGAATTCCATAAGTTGAGTCTATGTCCATACGTGCACCGATTCCCTAAATAAAAATTTAAACCCCTCACCCTCCTTAATCCCCCACCAAGACTTACCAAAACTCCCTGGTGGTCTAGCGGGGAGTCAGGACGCCATTTCTGAACTCCTTTGCGAGGAGCACGTGACGTCGGCGTCACGTCGGAGTGACGCGGACGTCACGTGATTCCCTGCGGGTTTGCTCTGGGACCCTCGTTGGACCCAAAAGGAACTTTTGGCCAGCTTGGGGGGGTCGCCCCTCAAGCTGGCCAAAAGTTCCTTTTGGGTCCAACGAGGGTCCCGGAGCGAACCCGCGGGGAATCACGTGACGTCCGCGTCACTCCGACGTGACGCCTACGTCACGTGCTCCTCGCAAAGGAGTTCAGAAATGGCGTCCTGACTCCCCGCTAGACCACCAGGGAGTTTTGGTAAGTCTTGGGGGGGGATTAAGGAGGGTGAGGGGTTTAAATTTTTATTTAGGATCAACAATCGCGATTTCCAACGTATTCAACATAGCTATGTTGAATAAGTTGGAAATCCGATCGTTTTCGCCTCATCACTTTTTTAAGTTAAAAAAAAAAAAGTTGCGTTTTACCTATAAGTTCAAAACGAATGCACACCCCTACTATATACAAACATCCTAGTCATATTAGAGGTACTAGGAAAAACCTAGTAGTTTTTACTAGTAATAGATGTCGTATCACACACTGAAGAATGGTAAACTGCATTACTGCAACTATCTATCAAGTTGGATGGGGACCTCACTCATTCAGTATAGAGAGAAATCAAGAATTTAGAGGAATCATCTAATAGTTTTTTTGTCATCTAAAGAAAAAGATTTCTTGATCAAAAAGATTTCTATTGTATCAGTTTTTTACATGTCACCTAAAATTCATAAAGCTTTGGTTATTCCGCCAGGACATCAGATAGTTTCAGGGTTGGATTCAATCTTAGAATCATTATATAAATTTAAAAACACATTTTTACAACCATTTGTTCCTCAAATTAGATCTTATGTGCAAGACTTGGCCCATTTGATTACATCATTACAGGATTTGTCTTTGTCAAAGACTCAGTATCTTAGTTATACTAGACATTGAGAGGGTAATTAATTGTCAGAGACTTGAGAGGAAGTTGTGCACGAAAAATTGTCATATAAGTAAGTCAGTAGCCTCTGTATGTAGTAAGCAAACTTTTGAAAAGGCATACTTTTTTCATTGCCATGCTTAAAAGTGAATATTTTAATGGTGTTCCAGAATAGGGTTTGTAAGAACATGAACATTTATGTTTTTTATAAATGGAGTGCACACATACATCATCAAACATGCATGCATGCTTTTACCTCTGCTAATCAAGTCACAGGGGTTAAGTCTGACTTTTCTTTTGTCTGCAGTTTTTGAGTAGGGGATCTGAGCAAGTGATGGCTGAACTGGTGGAGGGTGTGTCTGAACTGGTCAAAGTCTGGTTCAATTGGTGTAGATCTTGGAAAAATTGTGCCTGGAAATAATGGTGCTCAAGTAAGTATTTTGCTAAGCGAGATATGCGCATACATCAGCCATCTTTAAAAAATAGTATATCTGCCTTTGTTCAAAAACTGAGAGTTACTTCTGAGCATATGTTAGGTATGTGATGAGGCAAAAATTTGTTTCAGTTTGTTTATTTGTTTTATAGGTGTCAATCATTCATTTAATTCATTTCATGTTTTTGTTTATTTCTTCATTTGTTTCCCATTATAGTCAATGGGGGAAGCAATGCAGCCTATTTTGGGCTCCCAAATTGTAGTTTTCTAATCATTTCTAATGAAACTGGTGGGTAGACATTGACAGAAATATGAAGGAATGCCAGCACTTAAAGACTGTCAACTTGGCACTAAATGTTGCATAAGGAGCCCATGGATGCACAATGGATCAAAACGGTAAAGAAGTGGCAGGAAATCTCCAAAGCCCCATCAGAGAAGCAAAACAGCAGTAAGAGTGACAAGAAAACCCCAAAGCTCCAAAATTGAGGAAAATGGCACCAACAGTAGCATGAAGTCCCGAGGGCTGCCCAAGAGGGGTAAAGTGGCACCAAGTGAGACAGGAAGAAGTATGTATGTTATGTTACCAAGAAAGGGGAACAAAGCAACAAAAAAGACAGGAAAGTTCCCAAGGCAGTGATAGAGAGTCAAAGCAACATAAAGAGTGGCATGAATACCGCAAAGCATCATGAGAGGTGCAAATTAGTCACTGAGAGTGGGAAGAACACTCCAAGACTTCAAACAGGAGGCAATAAGCACCAATCAAATTGGTATAAAGCCCTGGGCAGAGAGAAACCAAAAGAATTCCCTATAGGAGGCTGGATGTTTTTTCTATATGGCATCATTAGATGAAGGAGCTGGCTGTTCAGGCATGGGGGTTGGTCTTTCCCTTTCCTGTAGATAAACTGATTCTTACTCCTGTCAGTATCATTTGCCTCCTCTGCCTATTCACTGAAGGCTAAGATACTACTTAATAGAGGCATCAAATGCTCTTTAGCCACTAGCTGTTTAATATCCAATCATTCATGGTATCCAGGAAATGATTTTTCTTCTAAATCAGATTTTGTAAATACTGGCTCTATTACCTAAAAAGAAGTAATAATAGAGAAGTGTGGTCCTGGTTTTGGGTGTTGCATTTCTTTGCCTATGCCTTTTGCTGTGGTATAATCCTTTGAAGGCTAGATACTGGATGAAACCAATAATTGTAAGGAAGGTAGTTTGAAGAAAACGCCTAAGAGAGCAAGAAGCCATTAAATACTGTATATCCGAGTTAGGTCTGTGAGAAGCATCAGATTGCCATGGCAAGACCAAGAGCTAGCAAGAACCATAGGGGAAGAGGATTTGGAAATAACCTTGAAGACAAACAGAACAGAGGAGAAAGCACAGTAGGGTATTAAGAGTGGCTTGGAGTGGCAGCAGCAGCAGAGCAGTGGCACTGGTGATTATAATCAGAAATAGCAAGAGTAAAGCATAAAAGCAATGCAGCAAGAAGGCAGCAAGGCTTCAAGATATACTGCGAGGGCTGAGGCAGGAAGAAGAATGGAATCAAAAGACCAAGGCTATTCCTATGTAATGTATTTCAGTTGTATATTACAATACTAAACTCAGTAACTCTTAGTGTGTATACAAATATCTCACACTGTCCCGGGGCATGAGACAGGCAGTATCAAAAATAGTAATAAGATGCATTGGGGAAAACATTGCTCTACATGACCAGCCTCTGCTTGCAGATAGTGGAGAACCTGAGCTCTAAGCATCTGCTACAACTGTTAGCTCTTAACTACAAAGTACCAGGGGTGGGAAGAATTCTAATTTTCATTTTCAGATGTTTGGTTTTTCAAGAATTTCATTTCATCCAATATTTATTTTGTTTATTAATTTAAAAAACCCCAAAACAAAATAAACATTGAAACACCCCCAACAATGAAAAAAAATGGGGCCTTCCAAGCCCCCCAGCCATCCCTCCCATCCAAAGAAATGCTGGGATTAGGATCCTCCCCAGCCTCCACTTACCTGGTCTGGGGGAGATCCTAGGCCCAGGCTGAAGCCTTGGTCTTGCATAGACCTAAGTCATAATAGGTTGCTGCAACTTCAGTCTAAGACCTACACAAAACCCATACTTCAAGGCCTGAACATGACACCTGGGCCTCGGTCTAGGCCAGGGCATGCTGAAGCCATGAATCGGTCTAGAGACTGGGTCCCAACTCTGGGGCCTTGGCCCAGGATCAGGCTCAAGCCCGGAACACAGGCCTCAGAGTTCTTCCACCTTGCATCTTCTTTCTTTATCTGTGAAATGATGCCGTCTGCATGGGAGGAAGTGCTGGGATTAATTAACTCCGATGCCTCCCAAGCGGATAGTGTCATTTCATAGATGAAGAAAGAAGACACAAGATGGAAGATCTCCAAGGCCTGGGTGCCGGGCCTGGGCCTGACTCTGGGCTAAGGCCCCAGGGTCAGGACCCAGCCTCCAGGCTGAGTTCTGGGCTTAGGTTTAGGTCTGGGCTGAGGCCCTGGTGTCAGGACCCAGCCTCCAGGCAGATTTGTAGTGTCAAGTATGTTAGCACCTTGGAAACTCCTGCCACTACTGGTACCTTTTGCCTATTCACAGTGCCTTAGGATATTCTTGATACTGTTGGAGCTATTTCACCACAAGAAAGCGGCGGCCATCTTTAAAGATGGCCCCGGCCAGCCAGTGCTCCTACCATGTGACAGGGGCCGGCCAATGGCATGGATACCCTGTCATATGGTAAGGGCAAAGGGCCATCAGCGCCATCTTTATGAGTGGCAGCCGACGGCCTGAGAACTGGAGATCGCTCCCGGGACCATCACTAGACCACCAGGTATGTTTTGGGGGGATCGGGAGGGTGGGGGAAGCTAAGGGGTCGTTTTTAAAGGGTCGGGTGGTTTTTTTTTTTATCGGGCCATCGGCGCCATTTTTGAGTGGCAGTCAAAATGGCGCCGATGGACCGAGAGCGGGAGATCGGTCCCCGCGCCCCCACTGGACCACCAGGTACTCGTAAAAAGTTTTGGGGGGGTTCGGAAGGGTGGGGGAAGGTAAGGGATTCATTTTATAGGGTCGGGTGGGTTTAGGGGTTTTTTTGGTGTTCCCCGCCCTCCCCCCCGGTTTTCCCCGCCCTCCCCCCCCCCGATTTACGATTTTTCACGATAAATCGGGGGAATTTCTATTGTATCACAACTTTTAACGATTTTTGACGATTTAAAATATATCTGATGATTGTTTTAAATCGTCAAAAAACAATTCACATCCCTAGTAATTTCTGTTCATAAAGATTCAATATTGCAGTTTGATTTCTGCAGAACATTTAATCTGTTTGGCTGAATACCCTCTTTAATATATAGTGCCATCCCTCCACTATTTGATCTATCTTATCATTTCAATATAATTTGTACCCTGGTATCACAGTGTCCCATTGGTTATCCATCAGGTATCTGGAATATCAATTATATGTACCTCTTCATACAGTCTGTACACTCTAACTCTCCCATCTTATTTTTTAGACTTGTAGCATTTGTATATTTCAAAGAATGTTTTTGTTTGTATTAACAAACTGCTTATCAGTTGAAAGGAGTAATTTGAAACCGTTCTGCTCTGTCTGTTCTTTACTTAAAGGCACCTGGTCCACTTTAGCATTTATTGCGATCTCTCTACTAATTTCTCAGATCTCTTGGTATCCTTCAAAGATACATCATTCCAAAACAAGTGCTTCTGAGCAACTGTCTGATACCCAAGTGTGCAGAAAGAACTTGAATGCATGTTTGAATCAATTATGCATAATGTCTGGATTAGACGAGGAGGTCTTTGATGTAAAGAGGAATTTTAAGAACTCCACAGCACATTTTGGATACTGGAAAAAGCCCTGATGTGGTGTTCATAGAAACACAGAAAAATGAAAAAGGTACTCTCATCGAAACAATGGAGAATCAACAAGAAAGACCAAAACCATTGCTTAGAATTCCTAAGGACAGCACAAAAATAATAAAAGCATTCCATGAAAATGTAAATTTGCTGTGAAAAAGATGTCAGTGAGCATGACGCGGCAATATATAATTGGCCACCCTGTCCACTCAATCGTTCATCTCTTTTTTATAGTGAAGCAAATTCCACACTTTAATTTAGTGTGACATCTTTAAAAAGTCCAAAGTGACCAATGTCTCAGTTTAAATCCAGTTCCAATAATATCCTAACACTGGGCCAGTGTTTCATGTTATTGCGCTCGGCCGACCACAGAGTAAGGCCATGGCTGGCCGCACTCACCAAGGGCTTCAGGCAGCAGGGAAACCACCACCACTGCAATGACCTTCAGGTTCCAGATGCAAGATGGGACACACCGTGCCAGGAATGCCGCTCTGCTGTGTGAGTGCCCCTAGACGCGCACGTGTGCGTCTCCCTGCTATTTAAAGAGTCCACGGCAGGAAACCACCTGCGGTGCCCAATTATGACATCACTTAGGCCTTACTATTTAAGGCCCAGCCTGACCTGTATTAGATGCCTCAGCAACAGGTCAAGCTCCTTGGAGAAGCTGGTTGCATGTTCCCGACTCCATGTTCCCGACCCTGTCTCCGCTTTCTTGTCTTGTGGTCCCTTTGGATTACGTCCTGCCTCGACCACAGTGCAACTCCTGGACCTCGCCTGATCGCCACCTGCTTCGACCCTTGAAGTTAGCTTGTAGCACATTTAAAACTAATCAAAGAAAATTCTGGAATTTGTTGTTAGGGGATGTGGTTAGTGCAGTTAGTGTAGCTGAGTTTTAAAAAAGTTTGGATAAGTTCTTGGAGGAGAAGTCCATTACCTGCTATTAATCAAGTTGACTTAGAAAATTGCCACTGCTATTACTAGCATCAGTAGCATGGGATTACTTAGTTTCTGGGTACTTGTAGCCTGGATTGGCCACTGTTGGAAACAGGATGCTGGGCTTGATGGACCCTTGGTCTGACCCAGTATGGCAATTTCTTATGTTCTTATGGGGAAACCTCCAATCTGCTTGTCACTTTCCGGACATTTTGGATCCATCTTGGCAGCCTGGTCTCTTCCTTTGTGGGAGTCTTCTCTATCGGAGACTTGCACCTGAGTCCAGCTATCCCCGGCACCTAAGGGCTCAACCTGTGGGGAATGAGGGCTGGTATTGGTGAAGGTCTCATTGGGTCTCCACTTCAACCAGTTCTGCCTACCGACAACAAGGACCTGCAGGGCTCCTTCCTGCAGGTAGTGTCAAACTTGTCTCGGCTCAAAGGTCTACCTTCACAACACATGTACACTGCATCAGGGGAAAACACTTATCTAAATTCCTGCTCTCATGCTGCAGAGCAGAAAGTTTTGGTCTTTCTTGTTGATTCTTCATAGAAACACAATGGTAAAAAAAGACTATATGGTCTATCTAGTCTGCCTGTCCACACCAATTACATAAATCTGAGTATGCATTGCTTGGGGAAGGTGTATATCTACCACAATTAGCAAAATTATACAACAGAACAAATTAATCTGTAAACAGAATCATTGTATTTATAATAACCATAGCGTGGAGTTTGGTGCATCTAGCCACATCTTGTCCATAGCCAAGGGACATACTGTATTACATCATCAATTAGCCTAAATACCACTGGAGAGATTCTTATCAGACATTTATTTCCTCTAAATTTGAAATGAAAAAAAAAAAAAAAAGAATTCCTGCTGCAGCAGTGGCCACAGGAGGCAACATTTACAAAATGTGTAAGCAAGAGGTCGTTCAGTCAGAGTAAAGGGAGCAGCACAGATTCAATACAAATTACAGCTATCACTGCAAGAAAACAAAGCATAAGAGCTCCTGACAGTAGAAATACTTTCAAATTTCAATACATTTCTCTTGCAAAAAAATAGAAATCAGTCTAACTTCAAGACATTGCTATTTGAATAATGTGGAGTCTGATAGCTCCATGTATTGAGGACTCTATTCAGCAGCACTGCCTGCTGCACATATTGCTCAGCTGTTACTTCTAGGTATAAGTCTATAGAACAGGTGCTGACTGAACTACAAGATAGAGAATCCTTTAGGGACATACTATTCCATTCTTTGTTTCTAAACATATCTTTTGTAAATTGTTTCTACCAGTGTTGCTTTGCGAGTCAGCTAGGCTCTTACTTAACACAGCACTTTACTATTTCGTGAAAGCCAAGTGGTTTTTGGGGATTTTTTTTTTTTAAAGGACAAAGACATTTTTTGGCTAAATACAAGGAGGGTAATTGTCAGCAGCCTGCACAGAGTGAAAGTACGCGTGTACAAAGTATCTGAAGACTTTAGCAGGAAAATTCACAGATGTGCAGATCACGTGTGGACATGCGTGCAGGAAGTTTAACCTGCTCCCAAGCAGGTGTTATTTTTCTGCATGTACATTTATGTGCATCTTTTCAAAAATCAAAAGCATGAATGTAATTGCTTTCCCTGCCCAACTCCACTCTAAAATGCCTCTTGCAAGTTTGAGGAAAAATGCACACACAATTGTATTTCACATACTTTTCTCCACACAGCTCCCTGGTTGATTTTCATAAGGTGATTTATATGCTGAAAACTGGGATTTTTGTAAATCCTTCTGAAAATTATTTCCATAGAGGTCAATATTCAAAGAGTTTGTCCGCCTAATGTTTGGTGTTACCTGGACAAACCCCAAAATTTGAAATATTTTCTCTGCTCCTGGATGAATGTTAGCTGGGCAAATTATTGCCCACATAAAATGTACCAATGCAAAAAGAGGCCGCTATTCCTGCTCTTTTGAAACATTCAAAAAGTTATTCAGATGGGCCCAAAAATAGATACTGGGCATGTGCAGAAGGTGGAACATGCCTACATTTTTCTTTATTAGGCTCCCACCTATCTCCAGGCTCACCCCTATTCACTGACCTCGATATATATTTTTTATTCACCTTTCCAGTCCTTTACCTTGAATACATTTATGCCTGCTCATAACAGGAGTAAATCCAAATGGCCTCCCCTTTTCCTACATAGCTGTTTCCTTTCATTCTTTCTGATTTCATTATAATGGAAACAGAAAATAGTATCAAAAAGGAGGTGTTAAAAAGTCACATTTCAGAGGCATTTCTCACCTTTTTTAAAGAGACAGTACCATTATTACTGCATCACATTCAGGCACTTCTCTTTTCAAAAGCAGATTTAAACCGTCTCTATCTACTTGTTAAGCCCCTCACCGCTGATCTGAAGTGACACCAGCAAAGCCTCCAGCAACAAGCTGTTCAAGGACCTGGGATAGAACTTTCTCCAAATCTGGACAGCCTTTATAGGTCCCCTAGCCGGGACTTCCTGCGGCACTGGCTGATGATGTCACATCCTCCAGGAGTATATAAGGAAGTCTCTTGCAACCAGCCAGCACCTGAGCGACAGGTCTCCTGGTGTTCTTGTGGTCCAGTGCGTGTTGCTATCCTTGTCTTGTTCTTGCCTTGTGACTTGTTCTGTGTTTCTGCTTTGTTTCCTTGTATTGTCCTTCCTTCCTCATACTCTGTTCCTTGTCTGGTTCCTTGCCTGTCTTCCCTTGTTCCTGGTCCTTCTCGTTTACCTTGCTTGCTTGTACTGTTGGCCTTCTATGTCTTGTCTGTCCTGTTTGTCTTGGACTGACTACCTGGATCCTGACTCTCACCTGACCCCTGACCTTCCACTGTCTGTTGCCTGCCCCAATCTCTGGCCTGTTACCCATTCTGCTGTCTGCTGCTTGTCTCGACCTCTGGCCTGTTACCCACTCTGCTGTCTGCTACCTGACATGACCCTTGCTCAGTTCGGACTCTCACTCAGCTTAGTCCCAGGGACCCACCTAAGTCTTGCTGGCCACCAGAATCCAAGGGTTCAACTTGCGGGGTAGGTGGCTGGTATAGGTGAAGCTCCAGCTGCCAGCATGGGCCTAGTGATTTTGCTCAATAGGAGGCACCAACCATGCAACAGCCACAAGGGCCCACTTCCTTGATAGCATCACAGGACCTAGGGCTGGTGGGCAAGGACCCCCCTAGGTCATTTTAACTCCTCCCCACAGATGGTAATCCCCATCTCCCTCTCTTGGGAGGGAGCCAATATTCAGCTGCAAGCCTTCCTGAACTCTGGGACCACTGGGAGCTTTATCACTGAGGATCTCGTGCATTGGTACCACACCCCGTAACCATTTATACAGACCATAAAAATTTCGAACATCTGGAACAAGTGCAGAGATTGAACCATAGACAAGCTTGCTCCCTGATTTTTAACAGGTTCAGCTTTGAGCAGCAGTACTGTCCTGCTGACAAGAATCGTCGAGGTGAGGCATTATCCCACTACTTCAAAGCAGAAGGGGCACCGTACCACTTCAGCCTATCCTTGAACCAGCCAATATTGTACTCATGAAAACCTTCACGGTTCATCCTGGTAAGACAGTGGCTCCCCAGCGTTTACAGCAAAAGGGTCTAGAATAGACCCCTGACTCTCATCTTTCAGGCATACTGGCATCACCTGCACCCTGGAATTCAACATTTGCCATTACTGGTGGCTTCAAATGAGGAATGACATTCAACATTACATGGGCTCCTGCCCTAATTGTGTCATGCAGAAGAGTGACCGAATTTGATCATAGGGGCTCTTACAGCTGCCGCCGGCTGCCACATGACCCTGGATCCATGTGGCCACCGATTTTATCTGCGATATGGCTCCTTCAAATGGCCACACCACCATATGGGTGGTTGTGGTTAGGATTTCAAAGATGGCACATTTTGTTCCTCTCCCTGGACTCCAATCCACACTGGAACTTGCTCAACTCTTCACACAGCACATATTCAGAATCCATGGACTTCCTCTCCACATTCTTTCAGATCGGGGTGGGGTGGGGGGGGGAATCACTGTATTGTACTAGAGAAGTCTATGCCAGAAATTCAGGATTGTCCTAGACTTCACCTCTGCCTACCACCTACAGAGCAATGGCCAAACTGAGCGAGTCA
Organism: Rhinatrema bivittatum; assembly: GCF_901001135.1. NCBI lineage: Eukaryota > Metazoa > Chordata > Amphibia > Gymnophiona > Rhinatrematidae > Rhinatrema > Rhinatrema bivittatum. The sequence goes on from NC_042618.1 coordinate 156,042,947, forward strand.
ACCAAAGCCTCAAAGCTTTAATGTGCTTGTATTTAAAACAGAGACAAGACAACTGGCTTCCTTGCTTCCATGGGCTGAATTTGCCCATAACAAGCACATCAACAGCTTCACTGGATCATCACCATTTTACATCATCTTTGGATGCCACCCACAGACCCCAAAAATGTTTCCTATACCTGAGACCTGCCCAACTGCCACCATAGTAGGACAAGAGCTCCAGGATCTATGGGAAAAAACTCGCCAACTCATTGACCATGCTGCACGATGTGTTAACCCCCAAGCCGAGAAGAAATGGTGACCTGCACACACTATCCAGCTGGGTCTGTTGGTATGGCTCAGTACCAAGTATCTGAGGCTTAAAATACCATCCACAAAATTTGCACCCCAATTCGTGGTACATTTTCCCATTGATTGGCAGCAAGGCCTAGTTGTCTATAAAGCTTCCTGCATGTCTATGAATACATGTTGCCTTTTGTGTCTCCTTGTTAAAACCTGCCACCCTCTCCTGGCCAGGTAGAACTCCACTTCAAAAGCCTAAAATCACTCTGGAAGATGACACCCAGTTCAAAGTAGTATACATTCATGATTCCCGCAGGGTCTGAAACAAGTTGCATCATCTCATCGCCTGGAAGAATTATGGCCCTGAGGAGAACTCATGGGAACCTGCCACCAATTTGCAGGCTTCACAGGTGATGGGGGAATTCCACCACAGATTCCCCTTAAAGCCCAGGCCCAGAAGACTGGAGGGATGGACTTTAGAGGAGGGGTACTATTAAGTCCCTCACCTCTGGCAGCATGCTGATCCAAGGACCCAGGATAGAACTTCCTCCAACTCTAGACTGCCTTTATAGGTTCCCTAGCCAGGATTTTCTTAGGTGCTGTCTGATGATGTCACATCCTCCAGGAGTATATAAGAAAGTCTCTTGCAACTATCCAGTACCTCAGCAACAGGTCTCCTGTTGCCCTTGCGTTCCAGTGCGTGTTGCTATCCTTGTCTTGTTCTTGCCTTGTGCCTTGTTCTGTATTCTTGTTTTGTTTCCTCGTGTTGTCCTTCTTTCCTCATGCTCTGTTCCTTTTCTGGTTCCTTGACTTTCTGCCTTTGCTCCTGGCCCTGCTTGTTTCCTTTCCTTGCTTGTCCTGTTGGCCTTCTCTGTCTTGTCTGTTGTGTTTGTCTTGGACTGACTACCTGGTTCCTTACTCTGGCCTGACCCTTGTCTGTTGCCTGCCCTATTACCCATTCTGCTGTCTGCTGCCTGTCACAATCCTTGCTCAGATAGGACTCTCATTTAGCTTAGCCCCAGGTACCCACCTGCCTCCCATGCAGGGCTCAACCTGCATGGGAGGCAGCTGGTATAGGTGAAGCTCCAGCCGGTCCTACTTATGGGCTTCTCCGTCAGCTTGTGGTGTGGGCCTAGAAAGTTTGCTCACTAGGTGACACCAAACACGCCACAGTCACAAGGGTCCACTTCCTTGACAGTGTTATCATCCCAATGTACCATCTACCTCTTTAAGGCCTCCTCTTCCTCCTGGGTCCCAACTCTGCAGGGGACACTGTGTGATGGCAAATACAAAGTCCTCCTGAGATGGTGTGGCAAATACAACCCCTTCCTGGGGTGGCAGAACAGTCCCAAACCCTTTCAGGGGTGGGTGGGCAGGGTCAAATCCCTCCTGGGGTGACCAAGCAGTCTCAAACCCCTCCTGGGGTGATGCAGCAGGCCCAAACCCCTCCTGGGGTACAAGGCAGGCTCAACCCTTTTATGGGGTGGGAGGGCAGGGTCAAAGCCCTCTTGGGGTGGTGTGATGGATTCAACCCCTTCTCAGGGTAGTGGAGTAGTCTCAAACCCCTCCTGGGGTGGCAGGGCACACTCAGACCCCTCCTGGGGTGATGCATCAGGCTCAGACTCCTCTTGGGGTGGGGGGCAGGGTCAAAGCCCTCCTGGGATGATGCAAAAAATTCAACCCCTTCCTGGGGCAGCGGAACAGTCTCAAACCCCACCTGGGGTGACCAAGCAGCCTCAAACCCCTCCTGAGGTGGCAGGGCACGCTCAGACCCCTCCTGGGACGGCCGGGCATGCTCAGACCCCTCCTGGGGCGGCAGGGCATTCTCAGATCCCTCCTGGGGCAGCAGACTATGCTCAGACCCCTCCTGGGGTAATGCGGCAGGCTCAGACCCCTCCTGGGGTACTACGGCAGGTTCAAATGGCAGGGTAACAAAGTCTGTTGTGGTGTGAAAGGAGGAAAAAGATTGAACTGCTGAGGACTTGGTACCTAGAGACAGACTCTTGAGCTTCAGATTATGATTCCCTGGTTCTGAGGTGTGGACTTGTAGCTTAGTGAAAGCACAGGCAGCTCTGGATAGTCTTGGAACACAGGTCGTTAATCGTGACTGACCTGCAGCTGTGGGAAGCAAAGCTCTGCTAGGGTTAATTAGTTCTCTTGATTTTAGAGAATCCTGTTTCTGAGGCCCTAGCATAGAAATCACAGGAGTCTTCTTGACCAGGTGAGTTCTAAGGTTTTCTGGGAGATAGCTTGTTTTTTTGTGAGAGGTTTTCTTCAAGGTTTCCTGAAATGATGTGCTGGAATTCTCTATCCACAAACTGCCAATAGTAATAAGCTTATTAGTTGAGCCAGAAGCAGAACACAGGGTAATTGAAGTGGCTGTTCTTTCTTGTGAAACAGCTGGTCCGATAGCTGCGCAACGGGGGCAAGGTTTGCCTGGTGGTAATAGGTTTGGAATACATGAGCATTTCCACCATCCTGGTCTAGGAGTATAACAATTTAAACATTTCTGGTAGACAGAAACATTCTTTTTGTGACAGTTGCTGCATGCCCAGTGTTCCTGATCTGTGAGCTGACAGGCTAGACAGTTCTGGTAAGTTAGAAAATTCAGGGTTTGACAAGATGTACAGGTAAAAAACCGTGGGGTATCACCGGATGGATACAAAGTCCTTTCTCTCTCTCTGGAAGTGGATGGCTTCGGCATGCTGTTACGATTGGGCACTGGTCAGGTGTAGTGAACACCACCTGAAGGAGTGACTCATAGAGGAGAGAAACAGCAGTTTATTTATTTATTTATTTATTTATTTATTTAATAATTTTTTCTATACCGTCATTAAGTTAAATAACCATCACAACAGTTTACAGAAAGGCACGATAAAGAGAAATATGGGTGGTATAGATTACAAATCACAACCATCATAGTTTGGTAACAATTTAAAATAATAAACTAGGTGTGTAAGTTAAACCTGATTGTTAGGAACAAATTAGACAGTTTGATTTTAACATTAATATGCTTATGTAGGTTACTAAAAACTTCTAGCTTGGTGCATCCTTATCGCTCAACTATTTTTCTCCTTTTCTTTATCTTTATAAAATGCTTGTTTAAAAAGCCAGGTTTTCAGATTAGTTTTGAATAATTTCAGATTTGTCTGTAGTCTTATTTCGAGTGGCATGGTATTCCAGAGTACAGGACCAGCCAGTGACAGTGCACTTTCCCTTATTTATTTATTTATTTTTATATACCGATGTTCCTGTATAGAATACATATCGCACCACTTGCGTGAGATGTGCTGATTTGACAGAGGGGACAGTTAGTAGAGCTTTATTTGCAGATCTCAGGTTTCTTTGTGGTACATGCACTCGCAGTGCCATGTTAAGCCAGTTGGCTTTATCATCGTGGATTAGTTTATGGATTATACAAAGTGCTTTATATTGTATTCTTTGTTCAATTGGGAGCCAGTGGAGTTCAGCAAGTGTTCCTGTAATATGGTCACTCTTTTTTTTGCCTGTCAAAACTCTGGCAGCTGAATTTTGCAGTATTTGCAGAGGCCGAATTGTAGATTGAGGTAGTCCTAAAAGCAGGGAGTTTCAATAATCTGTGCTAGCAAATATCATTGCTTGTAGAACTGTGCGAAAATTGTTAATTGTTAATAGAGGTTTTAGTCTTCTTAGGATCATTAGTTTTGCATAACCTTCTTTTATTTTCTGTGAGGTGTGTTGTTTCATGTTTAGCTCAGGGTCAGTTATTACTCCTAGATCCCTAACTTTTATTGCTAACTCGGTGGTTTGAATATTTTTGATTGTGAATGTTGGTTGTGTGTGGTGAGTGTTTTTACATTCAAGGTGTAAGAATTCAGTTTTGTCAATGTTTATTACCAATTCCATCTGGTTTAGGAGCTGTTTGATTATTTCTAGGTACATATTGGCTAGTTTCATTGTTTCTTCAATGGTGTTTGGAATGGGTAACAGTAATTGTATATCATCTGCGTAAATGTAATATATGATTCCCAGTCCGGCTAGTAAGTGACATACTGGGAGGAGATAGATGTTAAAGAGTGTTGCAGATAGGGCTGATCCCTGTGGGACACCAGTTAGCAGTTTGACTTTGTCTGAAAGTGCATTTTTGATTTGTACCTGGAAACATCTATTGTTTAAGTATGACTCGAACCATTTTAGTGTTTTGTTAGTGAGTCCTATTTCTTTCAGTCTATTGATTAGTATTCTGTGATTTACAGTGTCAAATGCTGCAGAGAGATCTAATAGAACCAGAATGTAGTGTGTTCCTGTATCGAATCCTCTTAAGATATTATCTGATAGAGCTAATAGCAACGTTTCTGTACTGTAGTGTTTGTGGAATCCATGTTGTGCTGGATATAGTATGTTGTTATTTTCAAGGTGGTTCAATAGTTGTTTTTGAACTGATTTTTCGATTAGTTTGGCTATTAGGGGTAAGTTGGAGACTGGTCTGTAGTTGCTAAGATTTAAGGGGTCAAGGTTCTTTTTCTTAATAATTGGCTTGATTATGGCTCCTTTCAAGGTATCCGGCATTACTCCTTCGTCTAGTGAGAAGTTGATGATTTTAGTTAAGGTTGGGGTTATTGTGTCGGCTATTTTTTTAAGTTCTGTAATGGGTATGGTGTCGCTTTTGTGGGTAGCAGGGTTTAATTGCCTAATCATTTTTTCTACTTCAGGGTGTGATACCTCCTCAAATTCAGACCAGATATTGACGTCTCTAGTGGGCATCCTAATTTCTTGCTTTGTAGTTACGGGGATTTTTTTCCTTAGATTCTCAATTTTGTCTTTAAAGAATTGGGCTACATCATTGCATTGATTTTCTTGTAGGGTTAGATGATTGATAGTGTTGTCGCATGTTAGGTTGTTTACTATATTAAATAGGGTTCTGACATTGTTTGCAAAAGTTTGTAATAGAGTCTCTGATACTGACTGGTGCAGGCAGGAATGTGTGGATATTGTCTGGAACTAGTGAAACTGAGGGTTATGCAGAGGATGCCTGTGGTGGTGGGAGCTGGCTGGAGAGAGTCTGATACAGGCTGGAGGAATCTAATACAAGGTGCGTGGAGGTAAGGGTGAGCTTGGTACACAGGAACACCATGGAGGTATGTGTGAAAGTGAATGCAGGTAAAGGTGATCAGAATACCGGAACTGGGTGCTGGTAAGGATGGACACAGGATAGCGTGCAGGTAAGGGTGATACTGACTGTAGGTATGAGTGACAGGACTAATGGAACCCGGGGAAACAAGACTGACGAAGACTAGACAGACTAACCCAAACAATACTAACACTGAACATAAAACACAATAGCCCGAAGGCCACAGAGCAAGGCAGAAGCCCATAGGCAGCAGAGCAAGGCAGAAGGGAGGCTAGAGAAGGGAGCCCAAATGAGCTTGATGCCGCAGCACCAAGGGATATGCTAGGCAGGGTTATAAAGGAAGTCTGGAATATAGAGTAGACAAGAAAGGTGGACTGGGGCAGCCAGGAGAGCATGCTCGTGGGGGACCTCTGGTGGTGAGGTGGCTGCATAGCAGCCATAGTCGTAACATCAACTTTTCCGAGGCATTAGGCAGGGGTGCCCCCTATCACCATTGTTGCTCAATATTACCATGAGGTTCTTATATATCTCTTGAAATCCAATCCCATTGTCAAGGGGATCGCTGTAGGGGAAACCACTGAAAACACTATTGTTAGCTGAAGATATTCTGCTATTTTTATCTGAAGTGAGAACATCTCTTAGGCCTAGATTCACTAATACCGCCAGGCTCTTTGAATCGCGTAATACAGGGGGGCAGGGGGTGAAGCGGGGGGGCAAGCCTGTGAAAGCTGGCAGCGATCGCACCTCTGCGGTGCGATCACTGCCGGCTTTCGCACCCAGTAGCGCCATCATAAAAGGTGGTGCTATTGGGCGCGAAATAAGCAGCGAAAAGGGTTCTTACCTTTTCACTGTCCGCGATGTCTTCGCAGAGTCTGCCCTGGTGCCGCCCCGACTCCTCCTGTTCCGGTCTTGATGCCGCCCCGACTCTGCCCCCATTTAGTGATCACAGGCGAAAAGTCCCTTTTCACGTGCGATCGCGTTGGAAAATGACCCCCTTATTGAAGTATTACAAATCTTTTGACATATGGGAAGGTACCAGGATTCTGATTAAATATTGAAATCATAGAAGCAATGGATGTACTTCACACACTACAGATGAGATAGGGGAAATTTTCTTTGAAATGGCAAGCTCTTAATATCAAAGATCTGGGAATTTGAATCCACAGTGACCCTAAAGAATGGTATAAATGTAATATTCCACCAGTGGTGGGGGAATTTCAGAAATATATAGCGAGATGGATGCATTTCTCATTATCTTTTCAAGAGAGGTTGGCCCTGCTTAAGATGATTCTGATGCCCAAGCTCCTCTACATTTTACAAATGATCCCTGTTTTCTGGCATGAAAGGATTTAAGATGGATACATTTTCTTTGTGGCCAATTTATTTGGAATAAAAAGAAGGCTCATCTATCATTGTGTAGATTGATGATTCCTAGAGATGAGGGTGGCATTGGATTCCCAAATATCAAATATTATAATTTAGCCTGCCATCTGAGAAATCTTGGAGATTGGTTATTAGACTTGAATGATTATTCAGGTAAACAACTGGAACAACAGAGATTTGTCCCATTTACTTTAAAATATTTGCTTCATGCCAGGAAGGAAATCATGGTACCTAGTATCAGTGCTTCTTTTCTGTTTATGGCAGCATGTAAAACATGGAATCAGCTTCGCACAAAATTAAATATTTCTAGTCATGTTCCTCATTTTTTACCATTAATGGGTAAATGCAGGCTTCAACCCAGGCAATGACAATGTGTTGTTCAAAGATAATGTATTTAGCAATCCAAGTTATTAATCAATTTTATTAAAGAAACACGAACAACACACATTTTGGAGTATACTCAGTGGCACTTGGGTTTTACCAATAAAGATTATTTAACATATTTCCAAGTTATTATATTAAGTGAATTTTAAGGTGGGAAAATTTGCCAATTACCTCACTAGCTATTAATGCACTGGTGAATTTGGGTCGCAAATATAAACACTCCCTTGCACACCTTTACAAATTTCTTCACAACCTAGACACATATGCAGTCTTTTCCATGCCAGCTGAGGTGTGGCAAAGGGATTTGTGAATTGATTTAGATGAAGATCAGTTGAAAGCCTTCAATGCTCTGATCCCAAAATTAACAGAGAATGTTAAACTGCATGAATTACAATTTAAAATTTTTCATAGAACAGTTATTGCATCAGTATGAGCCAAACATATAATTAATACAGACCATTGCAAGAAATGCTTGGCACAATCAGCCACTTTGAGTCACTGCCTGTAGAGATGCACATAGATTGCCCAGTTTTGGGAGGAGATTACAGAAACTTTAACAAATATGATGCATACAGCAATCAATATCTTTAGACCGTGTCCTCACTCTTCTGGGACGTATCACAAGGGACACAAATGCATGCTTCTCACAAATTCTTTCTGCAGAAAAGAAGCACTGATACTTCCGAAAAGTTGTATTCTTTTGAAATGGTTGGAGTCGTCTCCTCCAGATATGGAACTTGACAAATATACTTGTTTGAAATGATGTCCCTGGGGTACCATACTGCTGACCCAAGAATACAGAAAGGAAAGCATCATTACAATGACTGTTGTGTCTGTGGACCCTTGGACTGAGTCAGGATTGGCTCTTCCTGCAGGGAGGAGCCCTGCAGGTTCCCACCATCAGCAACTGGACCCAGGTGAAGCAGTGACCAATCAGGACCTTCACCTATACCAGCCCACGTTCTCCTCGGGTTGAGCCTTGGGTTCTGGGGCCAGCAGGACTTAAGTGGGGTCTTTGCTGATGGTAGATGAAATGGTCCATAGTAGCTTCCGCATCATGTACAAAGCCATAACCATCACCTACAAAACTATACATCAACTTACCACTCTCGATCTTCAATTCCCTCTCCAAACACATAATTCTACCAGACCTACTAGAGATGCTTATAGAGGCTCCCTCCAAGTTCCCCCAGCGAAAACGACCAGACACATCACCATAAGAGATCGCGCCACCTCCGCAGCTGGCCCTCTTTTGTGGAATTCCATTCCTACAGACCTCAGACAGGAGCCCTGCCTCCCAACTTTTAGGAAAAAACTTAAGACTTGGTTATTCAAACAAGCATTTCCGGACACAACCCAATGACACATTCCAATGACTCCTAAAACACCACTCCTCTTGTATATAACATTTATTCTGTATACTATATTTAAATTGTATATTGTTTAACCATCTCTTTTCTCTCCTCTCTTCTTCCTTCTCCAAGTTCGGCTACCCTTGTTAAATGTAACTGTACTTTCGGACACCACAGTTCTAGTTTTTGTTTATAATGCACTCCTGTTCGATGTAAACCAGCAAGATATGTTTTCATGATTGCCGGTATATAAAAACTCTAAATAAATAAATAAATAAATAAATAGGCAGGCAGCAGTTAGGTGTATCTGAGGTCCAGGCAATGGTGCAAGGCAGGCAGCAGACAGACATATCCAAGGTCCAGGCAATAGTCCAAGGCAAGCAAAGGGTAGGCATATCCAAGGTCCAGGCCGAGGTCAAACCAGGTATCCGTCCAAGGGAAGAGAAGAGGGGCATTTCATGGCAGAGGGTAGAAGCAGTGTTTCGCTGCAACAGGAGCCCGTTTGAATGGCCTGGCTGGGGAAATGAATGCGGCGGTTTGCAGGGGCAGCCCGCAAACCACTGAACGTAATGACATTTGAAGCCCATTTCCTAGTACTTTGCCACGGGTCACACAACAAACATATTGCTTTACTTGACATGAGAGGAAGGACTGATCTAATTTTGCTTACTAAATACATGTCAAACTGCATACCATGGAGGGAGGGGGGGGGGGGGAGAATGTGGGAGGCTTATGGAAAAAAATTGTATAGACATTACTGCTTAACTGTGTTTGATTTATATGTATCACTAAATAAAGAATGATTTAAAAAAAATTCTGCTGGAAAAGTACCCTTGACTTAAACGTACCCCCAGGAATGCCTCCTCTCAGCATCGCTAATGGAATGTGCTTTATGGAACAACATGCAAACTTTTAGCTGCTTTAAGAAAGGACAGTTTTTAGACTGCCGATTAGTGAGTAAAATGGTTCTTACCATCAGAAATCACTTTGTAAACTGACTTCAAAAGGACTTAACAGAGCCATGGGTTTTCTCTCTTACTACCAGACATGTATCTGCTGTCCCTCTGTCACATTCTTATCACTCTGCTAATACATAACCACTAACTTCCCCTTATCCTTCACACCACCCAAGGTCATCACTACAAGTTGATGCTAAGCCAGGGAATGTGGGAAGAGAGAGGCATCAGGATGAGTCATGCATTGATAGCTTCTTGTTTCTAGATCATTCCCCCATCCACAGATGTGTACAAGTAGTCCCCAGGCTGTCCATTAATGGTACAGCAATCCTTCCCGCCTCCCGTCTGGACGTGCCTGTGCACTCCAGGGCTGCCAATAGTAGTCCAGCGTTTCTCTGCACCCTCTCCAGATGTGTCTGTGTGCTCTCTGGGCTGGGCAATAGTAGCCCAGCCTGCACCAATATGGATGCTGCCACAGGAGTTCACTGCCAGCTGGGGAAGGGGGTGAAATGTTCACTGGCAATAATCTTAATACCACAAATGTAATATGATTCATAATTCATTTGTACATACAAATAACATCATCCCAACCATTGTCTCAATCTGCTCATTTTGCTTCAACTTGCTGATGGGAGTATTGCTCCCAAAAGCTAAGAAATGCATTAAATTAGTCCATTGAAAAGGTAGCAACTTGTACTTTTTTCGGTGATAGTTATTTCTGTACTTGTCTTCAGACAAAGCATAAGTTGCTCACCTTCGATAGGCGTTCTATGAAGACAGCAAAATTACCAGTCACACCCACCTCCCTGCTTGAGTAAGATCATTGAGCTGAATAGAAGAACTGAGGCATGCTGTGGGGGCCCCAGCAGGGCAGGAACTACAGTGAATGCTCAAAAGTATTTTCCAAACACTTTGAAGAAAACTGTAAAATGTCCAGACAGCACTGGGAACAATGATGTCACCCACTTGTGTCTTTAGAGAACACCTGTTACAACTACATAAATATGCTTCATGTGCCCATTATCACCCAATTCACCAATCTCCCCCTGCATAGGCTTGGTTAAAGCTTTGAATCTTTTTTCTTTTTAATTTACATAGCCTGCTCAAATAACCATTGGTCATGGCCTCAAAGTGGGTGACTGAACTCATAAAAAGACTATTATTTGCTTAGGGATTCTGGTAGCCAATCAATAACAGCCCAACTAGAAACAATAACAACAATTCTATAGTATGGCCCTAATGTAACTTTTCCTAAAGTGGTTTGGTATTCATTTTACATGCATTTTGATCCTTGTTTAAATTTCCCTCAAAATCTGAAATCTAAATCAAAATAAGATACCTAAAAAAATTATTTCCTGAACTAGTTTTCAAACTCAGAGAGGAAGCTGAAAGGAACCTTTCTGATAGGATTTTGTCTGCTATGCAGCCTTATCCTACCTTCTTGACTCCTGCAATAACACCTCCCCACCAGCAGAGGCCATCAGTAAGCCTCACCACCAGTCTTGCCATACTCCTTCTTTCTGCCCTTGCCATGTCCCATCCTCAGCCCTATGTAACCCTACCACACTAGAAGCTCCTTGGCTTTCTCATGGTATTAATTCTGGCTACATGATCTGCCCCTCATTTCTCACTTCATGCTTTACTTTGTGACCTTCTCTGGCCTTCCGCCATGCTTTAGCCTTGCAGCCTCAGCTTTTACCTCAGTCTTAGTCTTAGCCTTAGCCAAAACCTTAGCCTTAGTTTCAGCCTCAACCTTAGCCTCAGCCCTAGTATTAGCTTTGTGACCTTCTCTGGCCTCCTGTCTTGCATTATCTCTCTGTTGTCTAGTTCCATGCCCTGCTTGGCATTCAGCCTTGCCTTGTCCTGCCAGTCAACCTATAGCCTTGCCTTCGTTAGCCTCAGGTGTGCTTTATCTGCAGCCTGTCTTGTCCAAGCCTTGATTGTGTGGATTCACCACTATGATGTATTGATGCCGAGGAGACCTACCCACTCCCAGAACCAAAGGGCTCAACTTGCGGGGAAGGTGGCTGGCTAGGCAGAAGACTGGCCCTTGTCCTTGCAGTCCCATGCCACTCCCCAGGGGAGTTTCCCAGACTCTTGTCCCATAATACTTTCCTGAACAGCTTCTTTATTTTGTACTGGTGGGGACAAATCACTGAGTGTTAGAGCTTCATGTCTGGATGTATATGATGACAGGGTCAGTAACTGGCCTCAATCACTGCCAGTTTAGCTGCAGGAAGCCAATTACAGCCAGCCAAAATGAAAATGTGGCTCTCCCTTGATTATATTCAACAAATCTATAACCATTTTTTTTATTAACATCATTAATGTTTAAGATTTTTTTTTTTTTTTTGCAATTTTCATTAACTTTGACATTGTTTTTAGCTTGGATTAAATCATCCAACCAATTTCATATAATTCCGATTTGCAAATTTGGTCATGAGCCCTTGATATATGAGTTTGTGAATATATTAATATAAATGTTCATTTGTATGTGTGGGTATAAGGGAGGGGGAGGGGGCAGGGGGCAGGGGAGCAAGAATCAGAACTAAACTAGAATGAGTTTTGGTTTCCTTGTTCTAAACTAAACAACCCCTAGAAAGATCAGATGAGTGAAGAGTACAACTCTAATACAAGATACTTTCATCTCTCTAATGACGACCTCTCTTGTCATATCACTCATTAATTCAGCTGTCTATTTAGGTCAGCTGTTTGATGGCTAGTGGATTGTTCTCCAGAAACCATACAGAGCTAATACATGTTAACTTTAAATGTAAATTAACTGATTTATCATTAAAAAAATGAATACTCATTATGTTTTGTAACAACCCTTTCCCCTCCTCTTCACTAACTAGGAACTTTGTAGGAATGTAGGGTAACACCCTTACAGATGTCCGTTGGCAAATTAAAAGTACAGGAGAAAGGTCAAATAAAGTATTAAATATGTTTAGCTTTGTTTTTATGGTATTGCTTTGTTTTAATTTTGTTTAAGGTATCTGGCACTATGAGGTAGCATTTACAACCTTCTAGAGACAAGCCATTGATAGCTAAATACCTTTAGGCTAGCACAGGCTATTACACAATAGCTAAAAAGCAATGAAAGTTTCATTTAAGAAAACAGCTTTATGAATTGCAAATGAAGCTGTTTTGACTCCATTAAAGGTGTGAGATTGCCATATCAAATGTTTTAAAACAACCTCTGCTATTCTTTGCAAAACCTGTATGTAGAGGTCTAAGGATAGCTAAATAATGTGTCATCTTATATTGAATATCTTCTTTCAAAATAAATCCTGCCCCTCAAGGATATCTGTATCCCAAGCAACCAAGGTGTAATGTAGACTGTAATAGGTCTTCTTTGCTAACAAGAAGAGGACTAGAAATAGATACTGTATGACTAAATGCTGATTGACAGCTCGGTCATGTGATAGGTTCTTCTTTAACTAACATGCAGTAAAAAGACTTCATAACATACCATTCAACAGATAATAAAATAATGTAAACAGACATAACCCTGTGAAAGAAAATTCTTTTACTCAATTATCCTGGCAGCATGCTAATACTGTTGTTGGTTTTTTTTTTAACGTTAACCATGAATTTAGTGCAAATAGTTCAGCTACAAACTCAAAGCAAATGGTATGCTTATTGGCAACCAACAAACCTATGGATGATGCTTGGGTTCAAGAGGGAAATAAGCTTGTAGCCATATGTCAAGTTGGTTTCAAAACATGCACCGAATTTGATGGTGGCTGACTGATTTTGACGACTTTGACAACCAAATTGAATTAATGAGTTCCATGACTGTTAATTTTTTTTTGGGAGAGTGTGTTTCTTTAAAGCAAATTTCCTGAAAATGAAGAGACATTAGTACTAGGTCATAAGAATCTCTAACCCTACAACTCTGCAAGCATTATCCATGCACAGTAAATTTTGCATCCAAGGTAAGGCTTATGCAAAAATATCCACAGTTTTGAGCCACAAGGCAACAAGAACTGATGCAAGAAAATCCACCAAAAGGCCAGAGATTGTTTAGCTTATAGCAAAAATGTGTACATAAAATTGTAGAGATGTGAATCTTGTCATCGATCGTCTTAACGATCGATTTCGGCTGGGAGGGGGAGGGAATCGTATCGTCGCCGTTTGGGTTTTTAAAATATCGTTAAAATCATGAAAATCGTGAACCGGCACACTAAAACACCCTAAAACCCACCCCGAACCTTTAAAACAAATCCCCCACCCTCCCGAACCCACCCAAAATGTTTTAAATTACCTGGGGTCCAGTAGGGGGCTCCCGGCGCGATCTCCCTCTCTCTCTGGCCACGGCTGCATTGAGAAATGGCGCCGGTGGCCCTTTGCCCTTATCATGTGACAGGGCAAAGGTAGCGCCGGCGCCATTTTGGTTCCTGGCTCCCGACGTCACGCATGCAGGAGATCGCCCCCGGACCCCTATGTCATACGGGCGACCGTCGCACGTATGACATAGTGAGGGCAAAGGTAGCGCCGGCGCCATTTTGAAGATTGGCAATACGGCCCGCGTGCAGGAGGCCACTCCTGGACCCCCGCTGGACTTTTGGCAAGTCTTGTGGGGGTCAGGAGGCCCCCCCAAGCTGGCCAAAAGTTCCTGGGGGTCCAGCGGGGGTCCAGGGGCGATCTCCTGCACGCATGACGTCGGAAGCCAGGAACCAAAATGGCACCAGCGCTACCTTTGCCCTGTCACATGATAAGGGCAAAGGGCCACCGGTGCCATTTCTCAATGCAGCCGTGGCCAGAGAAAGAGGGAGATCGCGCTGGGAGCCCCCCACTGGACCCCAGGTAATTTAAAACATTTTGGGTGGGTTCGGGAGGGTGGGGGATTTGTTTTAAAGGTTCAGGGTGGGTTTTAGGGTTTTTTTGGTTGCCGGTTTTCCCGCCCTCCCCCGATTTACGATTTTTAATGATTTTTAAAAAATAAAAAACACGACGATCAGATTTCCCTCCCCCCCAGCCAAAATCGATCGTTAAGACGATCGATCACACGATTCACACCCCTAGTCAATTTAAACAAATCAAATCATTAAAATTATCCTTTTTTGTGTGATGGGAAAGCCAGAAATCAGTTGGGGAATATGGCATTGCTCCAGGTATTAAATTGGACAGACCAACTGGGCCTTACAATCCTTATCTGCCATCATACCATATGTTTATGTTCATTTCTTTAGTACAGAGTTCTTTTAGATACAGTATATTGATTCTGGAGAAACCCATATTCTTTGTGTATACTGCTGTAACCCATCATTATTTGCTGATTTATAGCTGTGAATGTTATTTTTGTAAATCATTGTGATCTTTAAATGGAATGACGGTATATAAAATGTCTAAATAAATAAATATTATAATGTTTTTATTGGATCAATAAAATAATTACCAAAAGACAAAGTAGTACATGAGATTTCTGAAGAAGCTATGTGGTCTTGAAAGCAAAAGATAGAAGTCTAAAAAATGTAGAAGATGATTTTCAAAAGATTTTTACCTGGGTAGCTAACCAGTTATCTGGATAAAATCAGAGGCTGGAAATTGCACCTCTCCCCCCTGTGGGGAAAATTATCCATCCTGATTTCTAGAATGGGTTTCTTCAACTAGGCTGCAAAGAGCTAAGGCTAAGGGTGGGGAGAGGAAGGAACCCGCAGACAATGCACGGGGATTTCCTTTGAAATCTGCGCATATGATTTTCAATTGGATTTTGTGCCTGCTACAAAGCAAGTGCAAATTCCACAAGTAGTGAATTACCTGCAATGCTTACCAGCCTCACACTTTCAAAGCAAACTTCCATAGGGAATTTCCCTTTGAAAATCTGCTTGCAGGCCCACACATATCTCTGGGCCTGCAAGCAACTTGGGGACTTTAAAAATTGCCCCCATAATCAAATCTGTTTATGCATTGTCAATTACTTGTTCATTATTCTTTTTTTTTTTTTTTTTTGCTGCAGTACTAATTGGAGAGGTATCTCTGATTTTTCTGTTGATATGTTACACTGATGACCAACTACAAAGTGCTTTACAGCAGAGCTGTAGCAAGGCAAATTGGCACCTACGATCAAGTGAAAAATTTTACTCTCACTCATTATAAAACACACAACACCATGAGTTGGGAAACTGTTAAATATATATATATATATATATATAACAATGCCTAGGGGTGGTGCAAGGGTATTATGCACCCTAGGCAAACCTTTTAGCCTTGCACACCCCCCATCCCCATCATAACCTCCCCATCCCCAATTAATAACATGCAATAATAATAGATTTTGCATGAGAAAGGATATTTAAATTAAAGTCTTCTGAGATAAAAATATCACTTACAATGTGTATATTTTATTTACATGCACTGCTATAATGCCAACCAGAAAACCCTGCAAAAAAACAAAAAAGACACTTGGAACCCATATGAGTTAGGCCTACTTTAATGCATCTTGGGTATGGGCTTGGCCTTCACAAAGCCAAGAGAAAACAGAACTATAATACAATAAACTTTCTATATCATAACAGCACTATCTGCTAGCACTCAAAACAGCAACAACCTATCTATGAAAAGGCAACAATGTATATATTACATCAGGCCTTAAAATACCAATTCATCTCCTATTAGGAAAACAGAACAAGCCAAACAGCTATGGATCCCTACACAGAAGCTACACACTAGCAGAAAATCTCACCTTGGTCACACATGCAGAACACAAACAGAGCCTTACATTACGAATAAATGGACCATAAAATATAAATAGCAACATGCAGATAAAAACTAAACCTGAAACTATAACAAGCCAGATTCTGAACGCAGTGCAATAATGGAAAGAAAGAAACATTGCCATTTCTCATAAAATAAATATAAATAATATTAATAGGAATAAAACCATACAAATAAAAAGAATAATTCAAAACAGCTTACAAATAGGATAATATCCAATAATAAAAAAACTCATATAAATTTTTTCTGAGCACTAATAAAATGTTTAAAAACAAATGTTAAATAACAACAAATAATTAATAGGTATGTGCAAGGGAAAACATTTTGTTTTCATTATTTGGTTTGTTTTTAAGAGGTTTTATTTCCCATGAATTTTGGTTCATGGATTTCTTGATTCAATTCAATGGTGTTTAAAAAAACAAATCAAACAAAAGAATGGCCAAAAAACAAAAGCAAAACCACCATCCCACCCTCCAGGAAAAATGCCAGGGCTGGGATCCCCCCCAAGTATACATCAAAATGGCGCCATCCACTGAGGTGAATGTGCTAGAGTTAATTAACTGAAGCACGACCCCAGCAAACACCATCATTTGACATTGAAGAGCCGAAGAAAGAAGAAGATCTGAAGAGGAGCTCCCAGGCCTGGGCTCAGGCCCAGGCATCGGGAACTGGCCTCCTGGCCAAGGCCTTGGCATTAGGCCAGAATCTGGTCTAGGCCCCAGGGTTGGGACCTGGCCTCCTGGCCAAGGCCTTGGCATTAGGCCAGAATCTGGTCTAGGCCCCAGGGTTGGGACCTGGCCTCCTGGCCAAGGCCTTGGCATTAGGCCAGAATCTGGTCTAGGCCCCAGGGTTGGGACCTGGCCTCCTGGCCAAGGCCTTGGCATTAGGCCAGAATCTGGTCTAGGCCCCAGGGTTGGGACCTGGCCTCCTGGCCAAGGCCTTGGCATTAGGCCAGAATCTGGTCTAGGCCCCAGGGTTGGGACCTGGCCTCCTGGCCAAGGCCTTGGCATTAGGCCAGAATCTGGTCTAGGCCCCAGGGTTGGGACCTGGCCTCCTGGTTGGGTCATGGCATTAGGCCAGAATCTGGTCTAGGCCCCAGGGTTGGGACCTGGCCTCCTGGCCAAGGCCTTGGCATTAGGCCAGAATCTGGTCTAGGCCCCAGGGTTGGGACCTGGCCTCCTGGCCAAGGCCTTGGCATTAGGCCAGAATCTGGTCTAGGCCCCAGGGTTGGGACCTGGCCTCCTGGTTGGGTCATGGCATTGAGCCTGGGTCTGGGCTGACGTCCCAGTTTTAGGGTTGAGTTGCAGTGTTGGGCCTGGGTCTGGGCCCTGGCCTAGGCTGAGACCCCGGCATCGAGATCTAGCCTTTGGGTCATGGCATCGGGCCTGGGTCAGGGCCAAGGTCATGGCTTCGGGACCTGGCCTTCATCAGTTTCTGGACAGATCAGGTACATTTTTTATTTTTTTTTCTTCATTTTTAGGGTTCTCTGCCAAGGCCCGGCATCAGCTTGTGCCTCTGCCAAGACCCCAGCATCACACTCGGTCCTAGGTGATTCGGGCCTAGGCCAAGGCCCCTGCTTTGGGCTTAAGTCTAGGCCTGATGCATTAGTTTAAAACAAAATGAACAAATAGGTTTTGTTTAATTTTTTTTTTTGGGGGGGGGGAAATTCTGTTTGGGGCCCCCCTAATGAAACAAATTAGCCTTATTCATCGTGTGTTGCACTTTTATATTTAAACAAATGCACATCCCTAATAATTAAAGCTAATAAGGATTTTAAAGCATCCCCTCCTTTCTATGCCTAGGAACTATTAATTTCCAGATGCCTTGAGATTTTTGTGGATTAGCAGGCAGAGAGGGAATTTTTTTCTTCTCTCTCTCTCTCTCTCTCTCTCACACACACACACACACACACACACACACACACGCACATGCACCCACATCTACATCTCCATTCACATGTTCTCTGTCTCTTTCACATATGCACATACACAAACTATCAGACATGCTCTCTCTCACACCCTCATTTACATACACATACTCACCTTCTGTCACTCACTTTTTCCCCTCTTGAAGCTTAAACAGCAGCAGCAGCAACAGCAGTCTCCTCCTTCAGCTCTCACAGTCTATGGGGCAACTTCTTCTTCTGGCCTCAGGCCTACCCAGCTCTGGCTTTGGACTGCCTCCAGAGGGCAGGCCGCACTGCTCCTCCCCTAAGGCCCAGCTGGTCATGCTGCTAATTCAGGCGGGGCCTTGCCTTTCCTCCTTCTAAGATCTTGCCAACCATGCTCTTAATTTCAGCAGTGCCATGCCGCTTCTCCTCCTGTGGTCCCACCAGTTATGCTGCTAATTCTGGTGGGGCCATGCTGCTCCTGACAGAGCTATTTTTCCTATTTTGTGCTTATTGGAAAAATGCTTACTATGTCTAGCCCAGTTAATACATTGTCTAGCTTCAGCTGGGTCTTTTCTTTTTAAATTGTTTACTGGTTTACAAAATGTTCAAATTAAAGAACTGATCCAAAACAAACTGCTTCCACTTTCATATCTTTTTCTATTTTATTTTATTTTTTTTGCTTTCCAGTATGTGGAATGAGTAAATAATTATGCAAAAGGAATTCAAGTCTATCTATCTGAAGGCAAAATAACTTGCACAAAAAGTCATAGAAATTCATCACATTTAGCAAACAGGAAGAAAATGCGATTATCTTGGAATAGTTCAAAAACTAGAAACATTGGATCAGTATTTTAAGAACATAAGAAATTGCCATGCTGGGTCAGACCAAGGGTCCATCAAGCCCAGTATCCTGTTTCCAACAGAGGCCAAAACCAGGCCACAAGAACCTGGCAATTACCCAAACACTAAGAAGAACCCATGCTACTGATGCAATTAATAGCAGTGGCTATTCCCTAAATATAATTGATTAATAGCCATTAATGGACTTCTCCTCCAAGAACTTATCCAAACCTTTTTTGAACCCAGCTACACTAACTGCACTAACCACATCCTCTGGCAACAAATTCCAGAGCTTTATTGTGCGTTGAGTGAAAAAGAATTTTCTCCGATTAGTCTTAAATGTGCTACTTGCTAACTTCATGGAATGCCCCCTAGTCCTTCTATTATTCGAAAGTGTAAATAACCAAGTCACATCTACTCGTTCAAGATCTCTCATGATCTTAAAGACCTCTATCATATCCCCCCTCAGCCGTCTCTTCTCTAAGCTGAACAGCCCTAACCTCTTCAGCCTTTCCTCATAGGGGAGCTGTTCCATCCCCTTTATCATTTTGGTTGCCCTTCTCTGTACCTTCTCCATCACAACTATATGTTTTTTGAGATGTGGCGACCAGAATTGTACACAGTATTCAAGGTGCGATTTCACCATGGAGCGATACAGAGGCATTATGACATTTTCCGTTCTATTAACCATTCCCTTCCTAATAATTCTTAACATTCTATTTGCTTTTTTGACTGCTGCAGCACACTGAGCCGATGATTTTAAATTATTATCCACTATATGCCTAGATCTTTTTCCTGGGTGGTAGTTCCTAATATGGAACCTAACATCATGTAACTACAGCAAGGGTTATTTTACCCTATATGCAACACCTTGCACTTGTCCACATTAAATTTCATCTGCCATTTGGATGCCCAATCTTCCAGTCTTGCAAGGTCCTCCTGTAATGTATCACAGTCTGCTTGTGATTTAACTACTCTGAATAATTTTGTAACATCCGCAAATTTGATAACCTCACTTGTCGTATTCCTTTCCAGATCATTTATATATATATTGAAAAGCACCGGTCCAAGTACAGATCCCTGAGGCACTCCACTGTTTACCCTTTTCCACTGAGAAAATTGACCATTTAATCCTACTCTCTATTTCCTGTCTTTTAACCAGTTTGTAATCCACGAAAGGACATCACCTCCTATCCCATGACTTTTTAGTTTTTGTAGAAGCCTCTCATGAGGGACTTTGTCAAACGCCTTCTGAAAATCCAAATACACTACATCTACCGGTTCACCTTTATCCACATGTTTATTAACCCCTTCAAAAAAATGAAGCAGATTTGTTAGGCAAGACTTCCCTTGGTTAAATCCATGTTGACTGTGTCCCATTAAATTATGTCTTTCTATATGCTCTACGATTTTGATCTTGAGAATAGTTTCTACTATTTTTCCCGGCACTGAAGTCAGGCTCACTGGTCTATAGTTACCCGGATCGCCCCTGGAGCCTTTTTTAAATATTGGGGTTACATTGGCCATCCTCCAGTCTTCAGGTACAGTGGATGATATTAATGATAGGTTACAAATTTTAACTAATAGATCAGAAATTTCATTTTTTAGTTCCTTCAGAACCCTAGGATGCATACTATCCGGTCCAGGTGATTTGCTACTCTTTAGTTTGTCAGTCTGGCCTACCACATCTTCCAGGTTCACAGTGATTTCGTTCAGTTCATCTGACTCATCACCCCTGAAAACCATCTCTGGAACTGGTATCTCCCCAACATCCTCATTAGTAAACACGGAGACAAAGAATTCATTTAGTCTTTCTGCAATGGCCTTATCTTCCCTAAGAGCCCCTTTAACCCCTCTGTCATCTAATGGTCCAGCCGACTCCCTCACAGGTTTCTTGCTTTGGATATATTTTTAAAAGTTTTTATTATGAGTTTTTGCCTCTATGGCCAACTTAATTTCAAATTTTCTCTTACCTTGACAATGCTTATGTTTTATCCTATTTTCTTCAGATTTTCAGAATACCAAGCCTCCAAAAAACTCCTCCTTGCTTTCTTTGGGAAACAGAATATTGAGCAGTGCTCTATTGCAGAAACCTCTTTTTAACCTTTCAGCACTTTAACAGAGAGAAATATAGACAGACAAACGTGGAAAAATAACCAAAGCAGCTGAGGAAGGATAGCACCAAAAGGCACCTTCAAAGCCCCTCCTCCATACTTTCAAAGTTACACAATGCCACAACCCAGCCCCACCAGAATTTGCAGCACCCTCACAAATTCACATCACACAATGCCACAACCTTGCCCCACACACATGACCACATATTACACACACCCAGACAGACACACCTGCCCCCTTCCAAATCCATAGGCCCACCTACATTTATACCTCTCCACAACCTTCCCCACCCAAACCCTTCATTCACAAACCTTCATTCATACTCCCACACATACCCTCCACCCACATATCTTCCCTCCCACCCCTATGCAACCCACTTTGCATGGCAATGTAGTGTACAGCACTTGCAACTTAGCCACTGGGCTGGCACCCTACATTACTTTTTAAAGATATTTTTCAGAGCATTTACATTATTCTCCATCTGAATCTAAGCCTGGTTTAACTGCCAAAATACTATTATTTTCCATCTTTCACTTACCAGCATGGCACTTATGTTCTTATATACAGTTTCTTTTATTACTTCATTAACAAAAATCACTTGGAAAAGGAAGGAGTGAAATACCCACAAGTTAAGCTCCTGTCTGCATTAAGAGAAAGCTCCCCAAACCTTTCCTAATTTTCCCTAAAGCTTTTCTTTCCCGTTACTTAAATGGTGCACAATGCTGTCGCTTAAGGTCTGCAGTCTGAGTTAGAATGTGACATTTTATCTCAACCTCTTCCACCTTCCATGTCATATATTTGTGGCAGACCCTCCTGGTCTGGCCACTAGATGTCATTGTCCTTGTCCTTAGGACATGCAGAGGTAGATCTTTAAAAAGTACGCGCGCGCGTACTTTTGTTCACGCAACCGGCGCAAACAAAAGTACGCCGGATTTTATAAGATACGCGCGTGGCCACGCGTATCTTATAAAATCCAGAGTCGGCGCGTGCAAGACTGCGCAAAATCGTCAGCCTGTGCGCGCCGAGCTGCGCAGCCTGCCTCCGTTCCTTACGCGTCCCTCCACCTTCCCCTTCCTTCCCCTATCTAACCCAAACCCACCCCCCAGCCCTACCTAAATCCCCCCCCTACCTTTGTTGTGCAAGTTACGCCTGCTTGAGGCAGGCGTAACTTGCGCGCGCCGCCTCGGCATCCCCCAGCACAGGCCGCCGTGCCGGGGGACTTGGGACCGCCCTCTGGGCCTGCCCCTGAACCGTCGCCATGCCCCTGGACCCACCCCAGACCGCACCCTGACCCCGGGCACGCCCCCAGACATACCCACGGCCTGCCGACACGTCCCCTCCCGCCCCTTTTACGAAGCCCCGGGACTTATGCGCATCCCGGGGCTTTGCGCGCTGGTGGCCTATGCAAAATAGGCGTGCCGGTGCGTGAGTGCCCTGCACGCGTAAATCCGGCAGGATTTACATGTGCAGGGCTTTTAAAATCTACCCTACTGAATGAGAGGCCAATCCATCAGTCCCTCCCACTTGAAGATTCTGGATTGGATGCTTCAGTCCTATTTAGCCTATCCAAGCTAATGTTCGTGGGGTTCAGTTTGAGGAAGTCTCCCAGCTTCGCCCAAAGGAGTTTATTTTAGAAGTGATACCTCCCAGTGCACTCCTTGCCTGAGGGCCCTTCTTATAATTTACAGAGAGATATATTGGTAAGCCTGATACTCTTTAGGGGCAAAAGGGCTCTCACCAGGGGATCAAAGACCTGTGAGCATTCTCTAAACCCTAGGTGGGCAAGCACCAGTGATGGATCCTGCTGCGAGAGACAGTGAAGGCAGAAGAGATATCCGGTTTAAAATTATGTTATGGACTTTCGCAAAGTGGGGAGGTTTTTGGATCCCCCTTCCCCACTGGGATTTCAGAGCAGAATATTTGCCTGATCCCACCATCTTTTCCCCCAAGAAAAGTCCCCAGGAGAAAAAGAACAATCAAAGATGAAAGGAACAACCAAACTAAAAGAAGGAAGAACAAGAATCAGGATATCCCAACTGGATTTCCTCCCAAGGGAACAGGTCAGGCTGGGTGTCCAAGGAGAACAAGATGTCTAAAGGTAGAATTTTGGCAGTAAATTTGGGGATGTCTCCACTAGGATTCCCATACAGCCACTGGGAGAGTTTGTGCAGTTAAAATCACTATGGGCTCTAGCTAGTGGTCTGAACTAAGGACACCTACCTACATTGGAAAACCCCGATGAACCACCAATTAGATGTAAAATTCATACTTCTAGATAATGGACTTTAATTCATTATTACCAATCAGTAAACTTTTATTTAACACCCAGACCTGCTCCTATCTGCTTCTTACAGCCTCTCACCTCATGGGAAGCGCCACAGTACACACACACACACTGGTGACAATTTTTCATTGTCTGGGCCATAAGCAAGAGCTTACCCTCATAAAAAGAATTCCTCCACAGAGATTAAAAGTCAGCATGGGATGTAATAAGCTAGCCAGAGCAGGCCTGGAAGATATAATTTAGTAGTGTACCCTTAGGAGGAACAATCCTCCAAAAAAGGGGTTACATATTTTTTTTCTACTTGTAGATTAATTTCAGCCAATCACGCAAATAGATAAATCAATCAGGCTTCAGGCAGTACTGCTGCTTTTGTCATGTGGTCTTTTAGCCCTTGCTTTTTAGACTGCTTTTTAACTGGCCACAACCTAGTTTATCAAATGGTTTTATGCCAGCTAGACATGCTGAGCTACAGAATTGGAGCAAGTCCATGGTTGCAATGCAGTAAAACCAGACACAGCACAGCCTTACCATGGTAACTTTAGTTTGAATTGTTTAGGAATAGGTAGAGCATTATTTTATTAAACAAGCTAGTAATTACTAAAGTCTATTTGTAGAAGGTGGGTTAGCGCTCCTTATGAGTCATGATTGATTTGGCTGGCTAGTCTTATCATGAAGCATAAGCAGATGACCTTGGTACTGGGAGAAGAAAGCAATGACCAGTAGCTGTAATTAGTGATGTGCAAAGAGATAGGGTCCCATCTGTGCCAGCTGGCAGAGCTCAGGAAGAGGAGGAAGACAGAACATAAATGCTAATGAGCAAATGTTATTTTTATATACAGTAGATGAGGATGATGATGAGACTAACATTTTACCACATGGCTAACATTCAAACAAATCCTGAAGTAATAAGTATGATGACAAGTATTTGTTTTCACTGACAATGGATGAAAGTCGTGCCACATTCTCTAAGTGGAATGTAGTAATAGCACCAAATAAAGTAATCTACTGGCCCCTGGCATCCTCCAAGAGTCACAAGTGTGCTTGTGCTGAGATTGACTAAAAAGGACGCTTCATGTGTAATGGCTTCCTGTAATTTGAAGTGATTAAGGTGCACTACCTGATGTATCCTCAGGCATGTCTGTTCAATCATTTAATAAGCATTTTCATAGAATTGAGTTGCTGGTGTAGCTCCTGTTCTGGTCAGCCTTTGGGGGTAGCCACAAACCATGCAAGATCTCATGACCTCCAATGTTCCCTCACAGGGAGGAGAGTCAGATTGTTTTAAGGCCCACAGGGTTTTGTTCTCTCTGGGCCTCTTCTGGACAATTGAGATTGCTAGCTGGAAGTATTTATAAAGCTTTTTAAAGCCTTCCCCTGCTTTGAAAGAGTGAATTATTTCATATTCAAATGCTCAGACAGCTGCTGAGTATATACAACGTGACCTGAAAAACAAGATATTCAGAGTACCCATGTAGTTAGGTCAAATAGACATTTCTTTAAGTCCTTTGCCTTCAGCAACATACCTATTCATAAATACCCATTCACCCAAGATGTTTCTATTTGCTTTTGGAATCCCCAGATCCAAATATGTTTACTCTGGCCTAAAACTGACCTAAGCTCATTATATACAAAAATACTACATGCTTACGCTGCTCCCCTAGTGAGTGGTGGCGTCCTGGTCTTTCCTGAAGTCACAAGGGTACCCTTCCATTCAAGACTGTCAATCTGTGTGGGCAACTTGGGCTCCCACTGAGGCCACCGACTTGGCAGGGAGGAGAGGGAAATTGTAGGATGGAGGTGAGAGGTGGTGAGAGAGAGCCAGCCTTAGACCACTGGATCCCCTTCTGTATCCTCCTCCAACCCCAGATGTGACATGTGCTTCCCGAGCTGGCCAAAAGCAACCCAGGCTTCATAAACTGAGGGGCCAGCCACAGGAACAATGCAGTCAGTCAGAGGAAAGGAGTACCACAGGGGGAAGGTTTGGTTGGGGGAGAGGGAGAGGAGGCTCTGACTATAACCTGAATACTGGGTTCCTTAGCAACAGTTCTACTGCCATCCCAGTGTTTCAGGACTTGGTAGCCTGGAGGCAGAGTACTCTGGCCATGGCCTCAGACCAAGCGCTCTATCCATGCCTCTCCAGTATCAGTCTAAAAGATGACAGCAAGCAAACAAAATTCAGTCAACCCATTGTATATCAGGTTTGGCTTCAGATGCACATTGTTTATATTTCTCACCTTCTTCTGTATCAACCGATACAGAACATTTAGAAAGTGAAAATAAAATGGACTCCATGCATAGAAGACTAAATATGGACTTGTCTGAAGGGGAAATCCCTGAAGATGTTTTTGCTGTACAGTTATCTACCACTAGTACATTATTTCTGACTTGTGTATTTATTTATTTATTTATTTATGAACATTTAATAGTCTACCTTTCCCCAAAGTTGGTCTCACAGTGGATTAAAATAAATTGAAATGAACAGAGGTATTAGAACAGAATCAGTTAATTTGCAATTAACATAGCATTGGGATCCAGCATAGGGAAACCCATTTGAATAGTTTCAACCCTCTTGTGTATAACACAGTCCCTCATGGGGAATTTAGGAGGTTGGCCTGAGGATGTGGATCTTAGGGGAGAGCCTGGCTACAAAGCCATGCCTTAGCTTTTTTCCTGAACTTAAAGTAGCATGACTTCAGGCACAGGGTTAGTGATACTTTGGGGCTGATGCAATACAGTGTGCTCAGCCAAGCGTGCAGTTTAACCCGCTGTCGGGCGTGGGTTAAATAGATGCTAATCCACCCCCTAATGCAATAGGGGGATTAACATCTATTTAACGCGTGTCCGACACAGAGTAAATGAGTTAGCGCTTTTCTTTACTTCTTTTTTAAAGTAAAAAAAATAAAATAAAATAACTCGGCAGCCCGCCAAGTTATGAAGACCGACGCCGGTAAACTGCCAGTAATGAAAATGGCTGCCAATAAACTGGCAGACAGGCAGGTTATGAAAACCAAGGCCGAGTTTACTGGCGTCAGTCTTCATAACCGGCAGCCATGGCGCATTAGCAAGGAGGCACTAAGGTCACGCAAGCGACCCTAGTGCCTCCTTCCTAGCACGACCCCCTAATTTACATATTGCATGTTGCCCCCCTTGCAGGCTCCATGCATGCGTTAAGATAGCGGGCACTGAAAGGTCAGCGCCTGCTTTCCGCGAAGATTATTGCATCAGCCCCTCTGTTCTAAGGTTTTGGTGCATAACAGCTGGAAGTACAGTCTCATCCAGGACAATCTATTGGCGGTCAGTGGAGGAGAGGAAAGAAGAGCTATTTTGCAGACCGGATTTCCCTTGAGGGTGTGTAAGGGGAGAGAATTTGAGAGAGATATTCAAGAGCCTGTTTATTCAAGCATTTGAAGACAAAGCAGAGAGTTTTAAATTTTATCCTTCTTTCTACTGTAAGCAAGAGTTGATGGAGAATAGGCTTGATATGATCAGTAGTTTTTGCACCTACAAAATTCTCAAGAGGGTACTATGTAGGAGCTGGAAGCATTTTGCATTGTATTGTGAGATGCTCTTGTATAGGGAATTGCAGTAATCGATTTGGCTGGTGATTAGCACATGGATTACAGTTGCAAGATTATGTTTATCAGGGAAGTTGCATAGTTGGTAGATCTAACACAGATAGATGAAGGAGGACTTTACTACTGTCATGATATGGGGTACCACTCTGAGGTTCTGGTCCAGTTGAATCTCTCGACTCCATACTGTCTCCTTAGGATGTAAGGTAGAAACTGCTAGTGAGGGAAGCAATTGCAGAGTGTGGCCTTGGTGGCTGAGCCAGAGCAGTTCTGATTTAGAAGGATTTAGTCTGATTGTGTGTTTGCTAAGTCATTGGACTATTGCTGTAAGACAGTTTTTCAGATGGGTCAAATCCTATTTTGATGCACAATTGAATGCTATCCGCAAATAGGTGGCACTCAATATGGAAGGATGGGATGAGGTCACTGAAAGGACACATGTAGATGTTGAAAAGTATCGGGAAGAGGACTGAGTCCTGAGGCACTCCACAGGTGAGCTCTCTAGGGGAGGACAGTTTGTGGGCCCAAGCAACAGATTTTCAGGTAATTCTAAATGCAAGGAAGATAACATTTTTATTTACTATTATTGAAGACAATACAGCAGCATCAGTGTTTTTTAATTCACTTCTGTTTGTTATGTTTATTGACTTACATCTAACACTTGTAAACAGATAAAGTGAAACCCTCCTAGTTTTCAGGAAAGGTAGAGGGAAAATGTGGTTGGTTAAAAGTGACTGAAATGCACATGGTGCACATCCTTATGAAATGCACATGGTGCACATCCTTAAGAAACTAAGACCACTCCTTCATTACAACGATTTCAGGACTGTCCTCCAAGCGACTCTATTTTCTAAGATTGATTACTGCAATACTCTTTTCTTAGGCCTCCCTGCTGTTTCCATCAAACCACTCCAAATGCTGCAAAACGCAGCAGCTAGAATCCTCGCTAATTCTTGCAGAATAGACCACATCACTCCAATCCTTAGAGACTTACATTGGCTTCCCATCCCCTCTAGAATATTCCACAAGGCCCTCACAATTATCCACAAATCCCTTCACAATCAAAACTCTCACTGGCTTAATGACTCCTTACAATATCACTCCTCCAATAGACCAACTAGATCCGCATACAAAGGCTCCTTGTCTATTCCCTCGCATAAACTCACTCAGCATATCTCCACCAAAGAACGTGTGTTCTTCATAGCAGGCCCAACGATTTGGAATTCTATGCCGCCCGAACTACGCCAAGAACAATGCATCAAAACGTTCAAAAAGAACCCTAAAAACTTGGCTGTTTAAATGGGTCTATAACTAACTTCAACCTCCATCCCTCTGTCATAACATCCCTCACTCTTCTCCTCCCCCCCCTTACCCTTCAGCTCATTCCTTCAAGAACTACCTCTCCCCTACCCTCATCAAGCCCACCTCTATTTATTGGTTAAACTATCTAGTTATGGTTAAACTAGTCTAGTTATGGTTAAATGATCTACTTCTATTTATTGGTTATACTATCTTCTACTCTCATTACCTAGGGCTGCTTGACCCTCTAATACTCCCTACTTGTTCCTTTGACCCCTTGTTAATTGTAAGTTTATAAATCAATTTCTCATCTTTTGGTTTATCCCCGTTGATCTGTAAACTGATATGATATGCTTATGAATGTCGGTATAAAAAAGTTCTAACTAACTAACTAAATAAATAAATATATGGGTGTCGGTTGTCAGCCTGGGGATTTGGGCATTCAGGTGTGCAGTGAGAATGAGTGATGAGACCCCCAAAGATGCAAAGCAGGGCTCCCAGGTTGGATCCTCCCAGGTTGGATCATTGTGGAGGGAAGATTCTGGCTGCATCCCAGTGTAGGGGGCAGCGAGTCCTGAGCTTCAGTGCTTTGACATTGGGAGGGGGATATGCCTGGGAGTAGATGGACATATCATTCAGAAGATTTACATGCTTTGGCTGAACAGACAGATTTTCAGCCGAAGCACTAATCAATGTCTGAAAATCTTGAGTAGTTGGGTTTCCAAACAAACAAACAAACAAACAAAAGGCCAGACAGGAGCGCAGAGATTCCTTCTGCTGGGCTTTCAGCCTTGTGGCTATGATAAGAAGAGTCCCTGCTAGCTGAGCTGATTGATAGATCATGGACTTTGTCAAGTTGGAATCGAAAGGGCCAGAATCACTGATGGAGCCCCGGTATGTCATGGGCACAGCAGTGCTATCATTCCAGGCAATATAATCCCTTCCAGCAAGGAAAAGACATTGGAACTTTGGTCTCTAGGAGAAGTGGACTAAGTGGTTGATTGGAGTCAGAATTTGGACCTCCAGGAACGATGGAACCAGTGGCAGATCACAGGTG
The DNA here is from genome assembly GCF_901001135.1 of Rhinatrema bivittatum. Lineage (NCBI taxonomy): Eukaryota > Metazoa > Chordata > Amphibia > Gymnophiona > Rhinatrematidae > Rhinatrema > Rhinatrema bivittatum. Next base: position 156,072,189 of record NC_042618.1, read on the forward strand.
GAGTGAGGTCCTGCAAGAGGGCTTGAACCCTTGTAGGAGAACGAAGAGAAGCAGAGCTTTGGTCCCCCAGAAGGGGCATGGTGCCACCAGTGGAGCAGAGGCAAAGCCAAGGAAATGACCAGCAGTAAAGGATCAGCTTGGACACAGTAGATCCCTCTCATATGACTTGCAGCATCCAACATCCCTCTTACATCATACACATGGGTGAGACTTGGGCCACAGTGGGAAAGGGAAAAGGTGAAATATCATCAGTGTAGTAGAACAAGGGTAGCTCAGAAGGGTTTTATTTTTAAGTTTATTTTTGGATTTAGCAAACAGCTTTTCATTGGTAGCTCATGGTGAGTTATATTCAGGTACAGTAGGTATGTCTGTGTCCTCTGACGGCTTATAATCTGAGTTTATGCCTGAGGCAATGGAGAAGGAAGTGATTTACCCAAGGATCATCAGCAGACTTTGGACCCTAGCATTTCTAATTGTCTGCTGCTCTAGCCACTGGGCTACCCCCTCAGTGTTTGAATGCATTGATTAATATCTCTTGCTAATAGGAAGAAATTTAGAATGATGCCTACCTTAGTCTTCAAGCACCATTCTTAATCATAGTATTAGAAGGGCAGAGGGAATGAGGATCTCTCCTGCCCTGTGAAGAACATCAATTGATAAAATGGTTCAGGAGGAGGAGGGTCTGGGAGTGTTAGGGGAGGGGAACATTTTTTTGGTTTATTTTATTTTTTTTTTCATTTTAAATAAAAAAGAAATAAAACAAATAAAAAGAAATAAAAAACAAAATGAAATAAAAACAAAATGTCTGTGCACACCCCTACTGAAGCTGAGGTGAGCTTTTGTTTTTTGTAAAATTACTTGTAATTGTCTCTTGAACAGAGAAGGCTGCAGATAAATTGCTCTAAACTGGATAATGACCCTTCAGCTTCTGCCCTTTGACTCCCACCAGCCAGGTTTCTTCTACTAGCTGCAGTTCAGACCTGACACTTATAGCACTGCTTCAATCAACTCTGTTTTGGAAACTGACTGGTGAAGGGGGTGTAGTGGAAAAGTGCAGTTTACTAATGGATCTACCGATTGTGACTATGGCAATGAACCATGAACCATGCAAAGCCTCCTAAGATGCTTATAGATGAGCACTTTGCAAGTCTAGCAAAGTGACATGACTGAGTCATTGTGCATGTGCATAGGGTGGTGTGAAGGCACAAGAAGAAGCCTGTATGAGGTTCTGATAAAGATCAGCACAGCTGCGTCCCAATGTACTAAAATCTTTGATGGGAGCAACTATGAAGGAGGAGCTTTCAAAAACTTTAAGCACATCTCTTTAGCCAAAAATCAGAATGGTCATTTTAAGTTATATCCTCAACTGAATTATCCTGAACCCTTTGCACTAGTACAACTACTTTAAAATGCAGAAGAGATCTACCAGTCAGCCCATCTTTGTGACACTAATATGCCCCTTTCCCTAAGCACATACAAAGCCATGTTTAAATAACCTAATCTAGAAACAACAATCACGGTAACGAAAGTAAATTAATTTGGTTATATGCTTATTATGTATTTTCAACACTTAAATGTCTACAGCAGACCACTGTCAGCTCTCTCAGCTTCATTGCTGAACTCTGCATTGGATTGGATTTCACATTTGTAACGTGACAAATTAGTTTCATGATGTTAAACAGAGAATGTAAACAACCCAAAAAGGATTTTATGTTGCTTCCCTACTTCCAACAATATAAAATGCCATTTACTAAAGCCATAGCAAATTCACTTTGCTGGTGAATTCTGTCTTCAAGTAAAAGTTCTGGAATTTAAGAAGCACTTAGTTACTGCATTAAACCATTTAGGATGTTTCAGCATATTAGCTGACTGTAATTCCAGTCTTCTGAAGGGCCCTGTTAATGACCTTCCATCTCGCAGCGAGCTCAGGAATCCAGTGTTTATATACACAAACAAAGTGAAGGACATGCTCCTTTCATTGGATCCCCCATCCTGGCTGAAAGTGTAAACTGTTACCTTCAGAACAGGTGAGAAAGACGACATTTCAGGCTTACTAATGAAAGCCATCACTGGCCAAACAAATGCAATAGAGCAAAGAGAAGGTAGATGCTCAGAACTCTTCATTCAGAATTTGAAAATGTCCCAACAACCAAATAACAGTTTTATGCCCTGTAAACACATTCTTTGAATTCTTTTGTAGTATATTTTCAACAATATATAAAGTATCTGACCTGAATGCACAATCTTATCTTTATTAAAAATGTATAAGCCGCCTATACCAAGGCAACTAGGTGGTGTACAACAGAACATACATAAAGCATAGAAAAATAAAACATGATCAAACTTCATCAAACAATGACCTACACACAAGGACAGCAGAACAACAATTTTCTTGCTTTCACAAACTGCTAGGTTGTGCCAGATATAGCAATTTGCTATATCTGGCACAATGCGGCGCTCGGGCTCACAAGTGCACGTGATCATCGGCCCGCGCCCAGGGACACGGCCATTTTATAACATATATATGTGCGCTCAATTTTATGTTCATGGACTCATGTGCATGCAAATGCCGCTTCTACCACGTAAGTAGGGGAATTTTAAAAGGCACACGAGCCGACACCACTGCCAACTTTCCCAGTTTTTTCCCAGTTCATCCAGTTAAGGAATAGGACTTCCAAACTCCCCTAGTTTATTAGCCTCCTTTCCTCCCTGTTAGGCCTGACCTCTAAAACCCCACTGATCAGTCTAGATTTTTTTGTTCTCTAAGTTTCACTTCTAAGTTATACGGCAGGGAACCTCTGTGCATGCCAGTGCATGTAAGTATTTCTGTGCAAATTTTATGGTAAAATCCTGGAATGCCCATGCCCCACCCATGCCCCACCCAGAATACACCCACACCCTGCCCCTTTTTGGATATTTTTCATTTGTGTGCGCAGCTGCATGTATGCATGTAGCTAGGCAGCTTTTAAAATCCGCTCAGTACACGCTGGGCAGACATATTCACATATCCCCTAATTTTGGCACGTGTCAGGCTTTTCAAATTCATGTTTCAATGCATATTTAATTATGAAAATGCCAATTTTAACAAAAGGGTCTTTAGCAAGGCTCTAGATGTCTTTGAATGCTCAGCTAACTACAAATTCTCTGGAAGCGAGTTCCACAACACAGGAGCAGCTACAGCAGAAACCTGTTCTAGAGAACCTTTCTAGTCTAAGAGAGGGAATGTCTAAAAGACTTCTTTGCATGAAATGGAGAATACAAGTTGTTATAAATATTTAGCATGACATTCACCCAGGGAAAGTATTTCAGTTACAGTAAATTGTGAACCAGTAATTCGATTTTATATTGCACATTGTAATAGACGGGAAGTCAGTGCAAATCCCAAAGAAATGGAGTTATATACTTCCTAATGCTCTGCCCTACAATATGATGCACTGACGGATTTTGAAGTAACTGCAGGGCCTTTGATGAGGAGGCTGGATGAAGTAGTAACATACTAAATCAAGGATTTCACAGTATTTACTGATACTGTGTACACATCTTCCATAAATTAGTACCGTTAAGTATTTACTAAGTATTTTAAGTATTTATTAGATGAACTATATGAAAAATCTGCCATTTTAAATCAATTTGTTCCCTCATTAGATTTTAAGAGTGTTATTTGATTCACAGCTGAGAGAAGGCATGTTGAACTAATTAGCTGAATCCTTCAGAGGAGGCTTTGGCTTGGGCAAAGGGCTTTTTCTGATCTCTACTGCAGTCAGTAGTCACTAACAGTGGCAGAAAGAGATAGGTAGTACCACTGCTTTCTATGTTCACTAGGGGCAGGGTAGAAGTGGAATGGTGATTGAAGCAAGTGCCAGTGCAGACTGATTTTTGTTTAGCTGTAGATATACCAAAAGGAAGAGAAGCACAGCCATGCCCGCTTTCTTGGTTCTGTTTCTAAGAGTTTTTTGTGCGTTCAGGAGTAAATTAGCAGTGCACATAAATACACTATGGGGTAGATTTTCAAAGGGTTTGCGCGTAACCCCCGAAAACCTACCCCTGCGCGTGCTGAGCCTATTTTACATAGGCTCGATGGTGCATGCAAGCCCTGGGACACGCGTATGTCCCTGGGCTTTCCAAAATGGGCGGTCTGGGGGTGGGGCTGGGGCGTGATGGCGGTCTGGAGGCATGGCCGGGGGTGTGGCAGTGGTCTGAGGGTGGTCCCGAGTGCTCCGGCACAACGGCCTGAAAAAAAGGTAGGGGGGATTTAGTTAGGGCTGGGGGCTGGGGGGTGGGTTAGATAGGGGAAGGGAGGGAAAGGTGGGGGGGGAATCAAAAAAATTTTCCCTCCAAGGCCGCTCCGATTTCAGAGCGGCCTTGGATGGAACAGGGAAAGCCATCGGGGCTCCCCTTGGGCTTGGCGCGCGCAAGGTGCACAATGTGCACCCCCTTGTGCGCGTCGACCCTGGATTTTATAACATGCGCGTGGCAGCACACGGATGTTATAAAATCGGGTGTACATTTGTGCACGCTGCGTAGCACGCACAAATGTACCCCGCGCATGTAACATTTAAAATCTGCCCCCGCTGCCATGCCCCTGGCCCCGCCCCCGGCCCACCCATTTTGGAAAGCACCGGGACATAGGCGCGTCTTGGGGTTTGCACACACTGCCGAGCCTATGTAAAATAGGCTCAGCGTGCGCAGGGGTAGGTTTTCGGGGGTTACGCGTATCTTACGCCTGTAACCCTTTGAAAATCTACCCCTATATATGTATCTCTGCATGCATGTGTGTGACAATTTTGCAGATACTGAGGAATTGCACTAGAAAGACAGAGTCTGAGTTTGTGCAACCCCTAGCCACCTGCAGCTAACTCTCCCCTAGATGCAACAACCTGCAATGTTTTATTGTAAGAGGGATTCCTCTATCGCGGGCGGTGTCACCGTGATAGTGGGTTCCCTCTCCCAAAAAATTATTGCCACTTTATGGCATGTTCTTTTCTCTCGCGGCCAAACATCACAGGACAAAAGAATGCACCTAGTGCCCCCCTCCAAAAAAAAAAAATCATGGCCACATGGGAAGGTCGAGTGGGGTCAGTACTGACGCCATCTCAAATTGGGGGCCACCAAAATATTAAAAATAAAAGAAAGACCCTTATGGCAATGGCAACAGAACCTCCTTCCCCCCTTCCCAAAGCACAGTAGTCAAATGGGGCCCTGGCCCTGATCCCCCTACCCCACGTGACATCCCAATCCCCCCACTCCCCAAGTGACTGTGACAGCCCCTCAATTTTAAAAAAAAAAAGGTCCTGGGCCCCACACTTCCCCCTGAAAGGAAAGAAATTAGTGTTCTGGGACCCACCCCATGTTACCATCTTCCCCATCCTCTCCTGCACCCCATACCTAAAAACAGTTCCTTTGTTGGGGAATTGAGGATCATCTAGTCACTCATTCCCTTGTGGCTCTAGGTAGTACAGCTGTGTTAATGTGTTTTATTTTTTTATTGTTTATAATGTATTTTATATTATTTATTTATTTTTATTAATTTATGAAATTTTTTTTTGCATTATCATGAGTATTTTCTATACACCATTCCTGCCAGTCTTGTAGTGAGTGAACAGTCTATAACAACTCGGAAATAAATAAATAAACAAATAAAGAAATAGTGGCAGGCTTAGACTGCAAGGCACAAAAGTAGAAAAGAGGTAGGGTGGGAGTAGAAACTTGCATTTTTTTTGCAGATTTTAATTTTGGCGAGAAAATACCCTGGGGTAATAAAAAAAGCAGGGTGGGATAACTAAGCCAGGATTGTAGAAGAGTATTTATTTATTTATTTATTTTTAGTTTTTATAAACCGACGTTCCTGTATAATATACATATCACACCGGTGTACAAGGAAGTAAAACAGTCGCCTCGGGGGCGGCTTACATTGTAACAATTAACATAGAAACATAAAGGAGCATAAACTTAGGGGAGTTTACAGTCGAACAATCATGATTAATTAAGTTTCAATAACAACGAACTCTTCAGGAACTTATGAACAGTGTGGGGGTCAAAAACTGTCAGATGCTAAACTGATATAGTGGATCTTCCTGCACTTAGTTCTCTGGGAATGCTTGTGAGAAAAACCAAGTCTTTAGTTTTTTTTGAATGTATTATGGCAAAGTTCAAGGCGAAGGTCTGGAGGGAGCGAATTCCAGAGTGTGGGGCCCGCTGTGGATAGTGTGTGTTTAAAATAGTAAGGTGAAGAACCAGAAAAAGGGTGTATGAGAGAAGCAATTTGTATTTCTTTTTTACTTTTTACGTTTTTATTTTGGGGACAAAATACTGTACCCCAGTATAACAAAGAAATAACTAGGGTAACAGAAGTAGGCTGGAATCCAAGCAGCAAACAGTACAGGAAGTATTAAAACCCCCAAGGTGGTACATCTGGTTATTGACAGGCAGAGTGTCAGAAAGATATGCAAGCTAGTACCTCTGGGGCATGGCAGGTAGGTAGAGTGGCAGCAAGACCCACAGACGGTACATCTGGGGCCTGGAAGCTAAGCAGAGTGCTAGTCAGTTATTCTCAAAACTCTTCCACTCAGACAAATTTTTTGTACTTCCCCACAAATCTCCCACTGCCCCTTCTATCCTTCAGCTCCCCAGGGAGAAAATAAGGGGAAAACAAAAAACAAGTTTCTTCTCCTTAGTTGTCTCTCAGACTGGAGCTTCCTTGGGCAGAATAGGTATCCTCATAGACTGAGGGTCCTTATTATCCTGGTTGGTCTCAGGTTTACTAGATTAGAATCCCTTTACCTACTCCAGCAGACCTCCTCAGACTGTCTCCCCAAAATATCTCCAGAGCGAATGTCTGCTCTCCTCTTAGCTTCTGTTTTGTGCCTCATAGGAAACACTTTTTTTATAATTCCTAAAAACCCATCCCTTTTAGGGGAAGGTATCCACTAAAATTCATTACCCTCAGTGCTCTCCCATAAAAATCTCCCACATTGGAAAGGTCTGCATTTTAAAGACTAGTGAAGCCAAGCTGGCTTTAAATAAACTTATCTATCCAACTCAGATCTTACCTTGGTAGCCCATCCAAAGATTTTATCTCACCTGGACTTCTGTAACAGCTTACTATCAGGACTTTCTGCAAAATCTATCTGAAGGATTCAGCTAATTCACAGTACTGTAGCTAGTCTTCTCTTTGGGACATATCACAGAGGTCACATTAACTCCATTTTGCCTGAGTTATAGTTTTCTAGTAGATTCAGTTGAAACATCTTGTATTTAAAGTCACCTATAGCAGTTGCCTGGCATATTTTTCTCTTTTATCAATTTATGTGCCTCTAAACTGCCCTACTCAAAGTATCAGCATGGAAAAAAAAAAAAGATTGTTTAGCTTGTACTAGGAAATATGCTTGTCCTTTAATCTACCAATGTTGTGGAATACTCTCCCAGTAGAGTTTAGGTTGAAAACTTGCATTATTCGGTTTAAAAACATTGCTACGATGTGGCTGTTCATGCAGTTTTTTTGGGGTATAGTTATGTAAATTAAGTATATCTGAATGTTTTAGGTAGATTATCTATACCATTGCCTGGTACTTCAGCTGTTGAAGTATAGTCATTCTAACCATGTCTTTTTTTGTTGCCAGCAGTGCATGAGTACTGTAATATATTATTTTAACATACTAGACTTTATTAGTAGGGATGTGAATCATTTTTTGACGATTTAAAATATCGTCCGATATATTTTGAATCGTCAAAAATCGTTAGAGGCGATATTTAATAGGAATTCCCCCGATTTTTCGTCAAAAATCGTAAATCGGGGGAAGGGGGAGGGGAAGGGGGAGGGCGGGAAAACCGGCACACTAAAACAACCCTAAAACCCACCCCGACCCTTTAAAATAAATCCCCCACCCTCCCAAACCCCCCCAAAATGCCTTAAATTACAAAATGGCAAAACAATTCGAGTGCAGGAGGTCGTTCCCGGACCCCCACTGGACTTTTTGCAAGTCTTGTGGGGGTCAGGAGGCCCCCCCAAGCTGGCCAAAAGTCCCTGGGGGTCCAGCGGGGGTCCGGGAGCGATCTCCTACGCTCCTGATGTCGGGGGACAAAAAACAACGCACCGGAGGCCCGAGAGTAAAAGATCACACCGGGACCCCCCCTCTGGACCCCAGGTAATTTAAGGCATTTTGGGGTGGTTCGGGAGGGTGGGTGATTTATTTTAAAGGGTCGGGGTGGGTTTTAGGGATGTTTTAGTGTGCCGGTTTTCCTGCCCTCCCCTGATTTACGATTTACACGATATTTAAAAAAACAAAACCGCAACGATCTGATTCCCTCCCCCCCCCAGCCGAAATTGATCGTTAAGACGATCGATCACACGATTCACATCTCTATTTATTAGTATATGTTCTTTCTTATTTTGGAAATGTTTCATTTCATTTGTTGATTTTATTTAGTTTGGAATATGGTAATTGATGTTTTACTATGAAGATTGTGATATTTTATTTGCGTTTTACCAGGTGTAATTAATTTGTGCATGTATGATTGGTAATACTGTACAAAGTGCTGGCTTTTATTAATAGCATGTAATAAATAAAATGGTTAAACTGTTAAAAATGTAAAATGAATTCCCAGAAGGCATATAGGTGCAACATGGGAGAAAAGCTGTAGTGAATTAGATCTTAAGGACCCAATTTTAAAATGCATTTATATGCTTAAAAATGGGTTTTACATGTGTAAATGCACTTTACCCGAGTTAGTGGACTTTTGAAAATTGCTATAATATATGCCATTGAATTTTCCATAGGATTTACCCATATAAGTGCTATTTACTCGATCAAATGGCTTTTGAAAATTCACCTGTAAGTGAGCAAACCTGTCTCTTGTGATATTTGTGCCTCTGCACATTGCAATACCTTGGCTATTTTTTACCGAGCACTAGAGGTGTTCTGGAGATTTTCAGGTTGTTAGAAATTGAAAGCGATAGTAGGCATAACTTTATCAGGCCACTTAAGTATACCAGAAAGATGCTCCTTAAACATATCTAACGGTGATGTTAGATTTAGCTTAGGGAAATTCAGTATTCTTAAGTTCAAATACTTTTGATGGTTTTCTATCATTTCCAATCTTTTATTATGCAAAATTTCAGTTTTTGTAAACCTCTGATGGCATGTTTCCAATATAGTTATCCTCTTCTCCATCTCCTGTAGATATCAAGGGCAGTGCTTTAGAAAGTAATAAAGTAGTAGAACAATCATTAAACCTATCTGAAGTTTTAGAGACTACCTTGGAAACTAAGATAGATGTTAGAGCAACCTTGCATGTCAGTTTTGTATTTGCAAATGATAGAGATGCAGTCTTTAGATTATTCATGAGGAAAAGGTTAGAGGAGATTCATGGTGGAAGGATTTGGAAATATCCTGACCTTTCCAGAATGACTCAATTAAGAAGGAAAAAATTTCTAGAGCTTAGATCAGAAGTGGAAAGTAAGGGAGGAAAGATGACCATAAAATATCCTTGTAGATGTGAAATTTGGAAAAGCGGGCAAAAATATGTTTATTTTGAAGTTAATCAATTACGAACTTTCCTTGATTCTTATTCTCATTCCCCTTGAGTATTAGCAAGAGGTACGAGGTAGAAAGTATGAAAATTAGGAGTAATGTCTCTCTTTTCAATTGTACAAGTTTTTTTACTGTTTTCCTCTAATTCGCTCATTTCTTATTTTCCTTTCCTTACCTGGAGTAAACATTAATTCCTCTTTGTTTTCTCATTATAAGTAAAAGACAGTATAATTTTTAATAATTTTCAATATGTATAAGTATTGACAATTTACCTAAATAGTTGTATACTGTCTATATTTTCTTCCTGTAAAATGTAAAAGCAGCATAAATAAAAAATTAAAAAAAAAAAAGAAATTTAAAGCGTATTAGAAAAAACACTTGGGTTTGAATCCGAGTCCAACTCAAATAAGACACTTGCACCCTTCTGCCTCACTAAAGTAAAAATAAGAATGTTGTGATGATGGAAAGTTTTCAAAACCTTTTTGAATTCCAGGTGCCATCGAAGTCCATAATTATGATACTGATGATCAGACTGGAAGTTAGTACATGGTAGAGCAGCTTTCATTTCCACCCAGTGCCAGCCTTTCCTGCTGTCCCACCTCGCATTCCTGGCTAGCACATCCACCCAGCCTAGGATCCTGTACTTTTGCTGTGGTCTCGGCTTTGCTTCCTAAACAAAGAAAGCTGACAAAACTGATTCCAGCTTCTTGTGCGTAATATAAACAAATGACTGATGGATTGTAAAAATCGGTGTAAAAGTCATTGTGTTTGGGGAGCAGGTTGAGTTACTGTGCTTTAATACTAAGCTCTAGGCAAGTCGGCTAATGCTAGTGTCACCTTTCTCTTTCCACATCAAAGAAAACAATAAACAAATCGGCTCCCCGTCCCTACTTACTCCTGAGAATTTGGGCTGCCTGTAAGCCACAATGTCAATAGTCCAATTCTTTCATCTCTTCTGAGCCGCCAACATCTCCCCCTCCCCTCCAACCCTTCCCCCTTCTCCCCAAGCCTATTCTAGTTTATAGAAAGCCAAAACTTGTAAAATCCCACCACAAAAAGTGTGCTGGAATCCATTCATAAAACATAGTTTTGGTTTATCTTCCTTTACAAGGCTCCTGCCTGAGACTTTCCTATCTTTCTTTCTGTCTCCTTATGTGGCATTGGATTCCTGTGCCTTCCATTTTTCAGTGCCGCAATTTGGTAAGATTAAGAACAGTAGATTCCAACTGCGGGGGGGATGTGAGCATTTCTTCAGCACTAACCTTCTTGTTTCCAGAAGGAGGAGGCATAACAAACAAACAAACAGGAACATTTCCATGTTTAAGAAAATAGGTGGTACAGCAAAGTTAAAATCTGTTTGATAATGCACTAAAGCTGTTTTGATTTCTATGTCATCTTTGGTGCTCAGTGTCTTAAACACATTTGTTAGAGACGCTGACAGTACAGTCCCCAGCAGTTCCACGTGATATGAATAAGGTGCCATGATAAAAGAACTTGCTACTTTGGAGAAAGAAACTAGAGCGCTAGATTTTTTTTGCCTCTCCAGAAATTAAAATGTAAATGTAATACTATTCTGAGTCAACAAGCAGCTGCCTTGCTCTGTTCTCGACAGTCTCAATATGATGCTGAGACTAACAAACCTAGCCCACCTTTAGGCTCAATATTTGAAAGTTGAAAGGAATAACGGCAAAGGGTGTGTACTGTACTGTCCAGGGATGATGATATCTTGCAACAGTTTCAGATTTACTATTCAAAAATGATATTCATCTGAGACTTGTGTATCTTCGGAGCAGATGGGCCATTTTTGACTCCTTTGGAGCACCTTTGTCTCTCCGTAGAAGATAAGAGTGTTTTAGAACAGAATATTAACATGGAAAAAATATCTGAGGCTATAAAGTCTTTGACAACAAAAAGGTCCCCCAGGCCAAGATGGATTTTCGGTAGAATTGTACCTGATTTTTGTTAAGGAACTGACCTCACAACTTCAGGTTCTATATAATGTTTTTTTTACAGGCAGGAGTAGCCCATGGCTCATTCAGTGAAACACATATTATTGTTTTGGAAAAGCCAAATAAAGACCCATGATATGTACATAATTATAGGGCCATCTCCTTAATTAATATAGACTGCAAAATATTTGCAAAGGTTTTAGCAAGCAGATTAGCACAGGTGCTTGAATCTGTTATCTATCATGAGCAGAACATTTTCATGCTCATAAGATCAACTTCTGATAATGACAGAATTTTCTGCTTTATTATTTCTATAGCTAATCAACTGGAGGACCCCATCTGGCTTTATCTTTAGTTGCAGAAAAGGCCTTTGACTGGGTAGAGTGGGAGTATTTTTTCAGTTCTATAGTAGTTTGGATTTGGGCCTAAATTTATTAGTAGGGTGAAATTGCTTTATGCATGCCACATGGCTAGATGTTTTGTTAATGGTGTTAGCTCTGGTCCAATTTGGTTATATTGAGGTACTAGAAAAGAGTGCCGTCTTTCTCTGTTACTTTTTAATTTGGCCTTGGAAACTCTTGCAATAGCAGTTCTTGCTGCAAAGGAGATTAAAGGAGTTTGGTGTAAGCATATTGAATCTAAATTATCTCTTTATGCAGATGACATGCTAGTTTTTTTTTTCATTAGATTCTGTATCACCATTGCTTGAACTTATTGAGGGACTTTCTGCCATTCAAATTATAAGGTAAATTAGGAAAAGTCTATTGCCATGCCTATTAATAACTATGTTAACAGAAATGATTTGCTTACTGATCCTTTTCAATGAGCTGCTACTATCATCTCATACCTTGGAGTTTGGTTTGCTACAATAGAAGAGACAGTTCACGATACTTCCAAACTGACCACTATTGTGAATATCTTGGTTTCATGATGGTCTCATTATTTTTATCTTGGTGTAGGTTAGATGCCATCAAAATGGTTTTTACCCCTAAACTGACCTATATTATTTTTTACTATGTTACCTTTATCTTTCAAATTTTTATGGAATTCTAAACCTCCATGGATTGCCTTGGGCAAACTTAAATTTATACGGGAAAGAGGTACGGTTAATTTTTCAGACTTGGCCCTATATCATAAGGCATTTATATTGCACCAGGGCAATCTCTGTTTTATGGGAAAGTTCATCAAAGGAAACATGGCTGGTTGCTTTTGGAGGGGTCTCTTGTACAACCTGTTGCACTTAGATTTCTTCCAGACATGTGTTCTCTTCCACTTTTGAAGGAGCATTTGGTTCTTTGAGCTAGAGTAGATTTATATTTGAGGCTGATATTGAACTTTCTTTACAAACTCCTATTTGGAATAATCCAAAGTTAAAAATGATTAAAAGCAAATATATTGGAATTTATGATTTAGTAACGGTGTCAGGCCTGTGGGTCATTTAATCCATGAGTATTTCTGGAAGTCCTTTCATCACCTGCAAGTAGATTTTGGAATAGTGAACTTCCTATATTTCAGTTGGTTATGGTTAAACATTGACTTACTTCCTTAAAAATGGACATTTGGGGATTTTCTGAAAAACCTTTGAGAGACAAGTTACAGGTCTTTATAAGATTTTCAAATCTGGTGGTCCTTCGCAGCATGTGGATACAGAAAAGTTCTAGTAAAGTGATCTTGATAGGGAATTCAGTGTGAATTCTTGGCAAAAGTTTTGGAATAAATAAATCTGTGTGTCCTTGTCATCCTCAGTCACTCAGTCTTTTTTTTTTTTATTACCTATTGGGTGATTTGGACCCTAGTTAAGGTTGCAAATATAGGGGCACATTTTCAAAACCTTATGCGCGTAAATCCCGGGGATTTATGCGCGTGGCCGGGCTTAAGTGCACCAGGCCAATTTTCAAAGGCCCGGCCACGTGTATAAATCCCCAAGACGTGTGTAAGCCCCGGGGCCTCGGGAAAGGGGTGAGGTGGGTGGTCCGGGGGGCGGGGCATGATGTGGCTAGAGGTGCCCGGTACAGTGACCATTTGCCGCTCTGCCGGGGGATCGTTTGCCGGCAGGGTGCAGGCGCACGCAACTTGCTCCTGCCCCAAGGCAGGAGGAAGGGGTAGGAAGGTTAGTATAGGGGATAGGGAAGTTCCCTTCCAGGCCGCTCTTAAATTGAAGTGGACTGGGAGGGAACTGCGGAAGGCCACGGGCGTCAGCGCATGCAGGTTGCACAAATGTGCACCCCTTGCGCGCGCCGACCCCGATTTTATAACATGTGTGCACTGGCACACATGGCATACTGAGCCTTTATTTTTAGCCTTTTAAATTGTGCTCTTCTGTCCCTCCTACTGTAGCCTGTGAGGCGAAACACGGTGACCGTGTCGAGGGACATCAAAAAAGTAGTCCTTACAGCTTTTTAGCAAAAAATCTTTAACTTTGTTGTTCCACAGATACGCCACAATGTTTGGTAAAAATAATCAGCTTAAAAAGAATTGATGTCCCCCGACACGGTCACCGTTTTTCGTCCCACAGGCTACAATAGGAGGGACAGAAGAGCAGAATTTAAAAGGCTAAAAATAAAGGCGCTGTATGCCTTGGAGGCTAAATAGCCTTCAAGGCATACAGTGTGGGGAATAGCAAACAGCACAGAGGTGTCCATACCCCCAGGCATACAGTGCAGGAAATTGCAAATAGCATAAAGACATCAAAACCTGCATGGTTACAGAGCGAGGAATCACAAACAGCACAGGGATGTCTGCAGTTCCTCACACTGTATGATTTTATGCTAGTTTCCCTTATCATTATACAATATATGCAAACTAAAGATGATTTTATTTGGTTTCATTCAGTGCTTTGATTTTTAAAACAACAAAAGAGGTGCTATGAAAGACTATGGTAGAAAACTAAGACCAAGAAACATGAATCAACGCTTAAGAATAATATTAAGTAGGGGTGTGAATCGTGTGATCGATTGTATTAACATATTAACCCCCACAAGACTTGTCAAAAGTCCAGCGGGGGTCCGGGAGCGACCTCCTGCACTCGCGCCGTATTGCCAATATTCAAAATGGTGCCAGCACTACCTTTGCCCTCACTATGTCATACGACATATGACATAGTGAGGGCAGGAGGTCGCTCTCGGACCCCCGCTGGACTTTTGGCAAATCTTGTGGGGGTCAGGAGGCCCCCCCCAAGCTGGCCAAAAGTCCCTGGGGGTCCAGCGGGGGTCCAGGAGAGATCTCCTGAACTCGTGACGTCGGGTGTCAGGAACCAAAATGGCGCCGGCGCTACCTTTGCCCTGTCATATGGTAAGGGCAAAGGGCCACCGGCGCCATTTCTATTAACGCAGCCGTGGCCCAAGAACGGGAGATCGTGCCTGGACCCCCCCCCACTGGACCCCAGGTAATTTAAAACATTTGGGGGGGGGGGTTCGGGAGGGTGGGGGATTTGTTTTAAAGGGTCGGGGTGGGTTTTAGGGTTGTTTTGGTGTGCCAGTTTCCCCGCCCTCCCCCCTCCCCCGATTTACGATTTTTTGACGATAAATCGGGGAAATTGTTATTGTATTGCGGCTCTAACGATTTTTGACGATTTAAAATATATCTGACGATTGTTTTAAATCGTCAAAATACGATTCACATCCCTAATATTAAGCACTATTTTGTTAAAGTCAATCATGCGAAAAAAAAAAAAGCCATTTTTTCATAAAGAATGTAGTAAAGCAGAATATCAGCCCCAGCAACTTTTCAAGCTGATATAACAGGTATCTACTACACTTGCTGTGCAATAAAGGGGATTACAGTCAAACAGCTAGCATTGGTTTTTGATAATAAAATCAGAAATATCCAGGCCATCTTCTCTCCAGTATCAAATGAACTTGAAACTGCTAAGATTGAAGTGGATCCCTCTCCTAATAGTGACTTGACTCCACTTATGGTTTAATAAAGTCACTTTGCAGGACTTCAATTATTATTGAAACAAATGTTAGCGTCAAAGTGGATCCTTGGACTGACCGGTGAAGAGGAATGGTCGGAAGGCAGACACACACCGTAGAAACCGGATCTTCACCTGGAAACCCGAGACCCCACCAGAGGAGCTGTTGAGGCCCGGGTCGCTAGGGCTTAGGTGGCTTCGCCTTGGAAGCCTGAGGTTCCCCCAGGAGGAGCCCATAGGAACCCGGACCGCTGGGACTTAGGAGAGTCGCAGATGAGATGGAAACCCCGGAACGGAGCAAGGATCAGGGCAGGCTGCAGGAATCAGGAACGTGAAGGCAAACCATAGTCAAGGCAGGCAGCAGGGATCAGAAGCGAGAAGACAAACCGTGGTCAAGGCAGGCAGCAAGAATCAGAAGCGTGAAGACAAACCGTGGTCAAGGCAGGCAGCAAGACTCAGAAGCGTGAAGACAGGAACACTGGAACTGGTAACCGGAATCAGGAACTGCAACTAATCCTCCAAGGAGCGACCTCGTTGCAAGGCAAGGCAAGGAAGCAAGCTGCGGGTTTAAATCCCCCGCCGGGGCTGACGTCAGGGAGAGGGCGGATCGGCACTTCCGGGTGCTGGGTCCTTAAAAGGACTGCCCTCGTGTGCGTGCGTTCCCCTGCAAGGGGCGGAGCTACCGTCGGGCCTTGCCGGCATCCCCACGAGGAGGACGCCGCTGCCATGCGGCCAGGCCAGCCCGGAATCGTGCGGCTCGCGGCGCTGAGGGGAGACCCGCGGGGAAGGTAAGGACCCGATCGCAGTGCAGGCGACCGGGGCTGTAACAGTACCCCCTCTCTTACGCCCCCACTTCAGAGGTCCTGGTTTCCCGGGATTGTCTTGATGGAACTGAAGTAACAGAGACTTGTCTAAAATGTTTCGGGCAGGCTCCCAGGAATCTTCCTCAGGCCCACACCCCTCCCATGCCAGCAGATATTCCCAGCGACGAGCATGGAAACGTACGTCCAGAACCTCTCGTACCTGATAAGTAGGTTCTTCACCGGAGAGGGAGGATACGTCATCTGTAGCAGGGTGATGGAAACAGGAGAGTACCACAGGCTTCAGTAGAGACATATGGAACACGTTGTGTATACGTAGGGATGAGGGCAGACGAAGCCTATAGGAGACTAACCCTATACGCTCTGCTACGGTGAAAGGGCCACAGTATCTAGATGCCAATTTCCGAGAGCGGCCTGGCAAGTGAAGATTCTTAGTACTTAACCAGACCTTGGTACCAGGTAAGAGTACTGGTGCTGGTCGTCGATGACGATTGGCACATCTTTGTGCCTTCTCTGCGGAGGATGCGAGTCGCTGCTGAATAGTCCTCCAGAGATGATGAATCTGATGAGCCACTGACAGTGCCGCCGGTGAAGGCACTGTAATAGGGATAGGAACCGGCGGTCTCGGGTGGCATCCAAATACCGTCTGGAAAGGTGATTGTCCGGTTACTGAGTGAGTGTGATTATTGTAGGCAAACTCGGCCCAGGGGAGAAGGGAAACCCAGTTGTTTCCTTTCTCGGAGATAAAGCTTCGGAGGAAGGTCTTCAAAGACCTATTCATTCGTTCAGTTTGTCCATTACTCTGTGGATGAAATGCAGAGGACAGATTCAACTGCACCCCGAACTTCTTGCAGATGGCTTGCCAAAACCGAGCGGTGAATTGAGGGCCCCTGTCAGAAACGATACTTTGCGGGAGTCCGTGAGCCCGAAAGATGTGTTGTGTGAATAGGAGGGCCAGCTCAGGTGCTGAAGGTAGTTTAGGTAGAGGTACGAGATGAACCATTTTGGAGAATCGATCCACTGTTACCCATATCACGGTGTTGCCGTCGGAAGGAGGTAGATCCACCTCGAAATCAGTGGCGATATGGGTCCATGGCTCAGTGGGTATTGGTAGTGGCTGAAGGAGACCCCACGGTCGGCCGCTGAGAGGATTCTGCCTAGCACAGACGGGGCAAGAGTCCACGTACAGACGTACATCCTGGCGCACCTTGGGCCACCAGTAATAGCAGTTCAGAAGGTCAAGTGTCCTTTCCCTGCCGGCGTGGCCCCCGGAGAGGGAGTCATGAGCCCAAGCGAGAACCCTCCTGCGGTCCCTGCGGGGAACAACTATCCGCTCAAGAGAGGACACAACGGTACTAGCTAACTGGATTTTGGCAGGATCGATGATGTACTGAGGTGACTCTTCTCTCTCCTCCGGAATACTGTTGCGAGACAAGGCATCCGCCCGACGTTCTTTGTTGCTGATCGATACTTGAGGATGAAGTCGAACCGACTAAAAAACAGTGACCATCGCGCCTGTCTGGGGTTAAGACGCTGAGCTTGATTCAGGAACTCCAAATTTTTATGGTCGGTGTAGACCGTCACCGGATGAAGAGCTCCCTCTAGCCATTGCCTCCACTCCTCCAGTGCTAATTTGATCGCAAGTAACTCCTTGTCTCCTATTCCATAGTTGTTTTCGGCTGGGGTAAACTTTTTGGAGAAGTAGGAGCACGGGAATAGATGACCGGAACTGGACTTTTGGGAAAGGATCGCTCCTACAGCTATGTTGGAGGCATCCACCTCCATGAAGAAAGGCTGTGCGGGGTCCGGATGTTTCAAACAGGTGTCTAGGAGGAAGGCTTCCTTTAAGTCCTCAAAAGCTTTACAAGCCACGGAAGGCCAGACTCGAGTGTCCGCGCCCTTCTTGGTCAGTGAGGTGAGTGGTGCCACCATCCGGGAATACTGTGGTATGAAGTGCCGGTAGAAGTTTGCAAAACCTAAAAAACGTTGCAAAGCCTTCAGGCCTACTGGCCGAGGCCAATTCCGGATGGCGGATACTTTGCTGGGATCCATTCGAAAACCGGTCGCTGAAACGACATACCCTAAGAAGGGCAAAGAGTCTTGTTCGAAGAGACATTTTTCAAGTTTAGCAAACAGGCGATGATCCCGAAGAATCTGGAGTACCTGTCGAACGTGTCGCCGGTGAGAGATCAGATCTGGAGAATAGATGAGAACGTCATCCAAGTATACTATGACGCAGGAATGCAGAAATTCCCGAAGGATCTCGTTCATTAAATGTTGGAACACAGCGGGGGCGTTACATAGTCCGAATGGCATTACTAAGTACTCATAATGTCCGTCCCGGGTGTTGAAGGCGGTCTTCCACTCATCCCCGGGACGGATACGGACCAAGTTGTAGGCTCCCCGTAAGTCCAGTTTAGTAAATACTTGTGCTCCCTGGAGTTTGTCCAACAGCTCAGGGATCAAAGGTAGTGGGTAACGATTCTTCTTGGTTATGGCATTGAGTCCGCGATAGTCTATGCATGGCCTCAAGGACCCATCCTTTTTAGCCACAAAGAAGAAGCCTGCCCCTGCAGGAGACTTCGAGGGACGAATAAAGCCTTTAGCGAGGTTCTCGGTGATGTACTCTGACATGGCCCGAGTTTCAGGTTGAGAGAGAGGATACACTCTTCCCCGAGGAGGGGTAGAGCCAGGAAGCAGTTCGATTGCACAATCAAAAGGCCGATGTTGCGGCAGCAATTCCGCCTTTTCCTTAGAGAACACATCGGCAAAATCTTGATACGGGGACGGAAGCTGAAGTTTGATTTCTGTATGTGCTAGGGGTATCTGTTGCCCCTTACGGGATCGGATGCAGGAGCGGAAACACTGTGGACTCCATCGAGTGATCTGAAAATCATCCCATCGGATCTCCGGGGAGTGTAATTGGAGCCAGGGCAATCCGAGGACCACAGGGTGTACGGACTTCTCCAAAATCAGAAATGAAATCCTCTCCATATGGAGCAGCCCAGGCTGGAGGATGAGGGGCGTGGTAACAGTGGAGATGCTGCCAGAAAGGGGTGTACCCTGGATAGAAGTAACCCGTAAGGGCGGTTCCCGACGTTGCGTGGAGAGTTGGAGTCGCTGCACCAAGACCTAAGTGATAAAGTTCCCTCCTGCCCCGGAGTCAATGAGGGCTTTTGTTCTGAATGAACCGCCCAGGTACCTCAAGGTTACTGGAACCGTACATTGAGGAGTTGCATTTAGACAACCTAGGGAAACCTCATCTCTTATCCCTAGGCGCGGGAGTTTTCCACCCGTTCCTTGCATTGGGCCAAGAAATGACCTTTCCCTCCGCAGTAAAGGCATAACTTCAAGTCCCGGCGGCGTTGCCTCTCTTCAGGGGATAAGGCGGATCTTCCTAAGTGCATGGGTTCCTCCGTTAAGGATTCCGCAGGGGTACTGGTGGTGCGCAACCCAGAATTCGATGGTCTAGAGATGGCCGAGGATAAGGGAGGCAAGCGACGGGGAGGACGCCCCTCCTTAGCTCTTTGTTGAAGACGTCGATCGATGCGACCTGCCACTTCAATAAGAGAATTAAGGTCCTCCGGGAGGTCGCGAGCCGCCAACTCATCCTTAATTCTAGCTGCTAGACCCTCCAGGAAAACACCTCGGAGAGCATCATCGCCCCAACCAACCTCTAGGGCAAGTGTGCGGAATTCCAAGGCATAGTCAGCTAGGGTTCGCGTACCCTGCCGGAGTTGGAGCAGCTCAGAGGTTGCAGAGGCTTGGCGTGCAGGTTCGTCGAATGCTGCTCTGAATTCCTCCACGAATCTGTTCAGGTCACTTAGAGCAGGATCATTCTTGTCCCACATAGGAGACGCCCAATTCAAAGCTCGGCCATCGAGCAACAAAAATATGTAGGCCACCTTAACCCCATCCGAAGGGAATTGATTGGGCAGCAGGGCAAACCGTACGAAGCATTGATTCAGGAAGCCGCGACAGGCCTTAGAATCCCCTGCAAAATGTGACGGAGCCGGGAGCTGCGTGGGGGTGTGGAGTGTCACCACAGGTGCTGGTGCGGGTACCGAAACCGGAATCGCTGCCGCAGGTTCAACGTCTATGCGAGTAGCCAACCGTTCCATGGTGGCGGCCAAAGAGTCCAGTACCTGCTGTTGTTGCACCAAGCGCTGGGCAAGTCCGGGAATGGCCTGCAGGCCGGCGAGGTCTGCCGGATCCATGGCCTTGCAAACTGTTAGCGTCAAAGTGGATCCTTGGACCGACCGGTAAAGAGGAATGGTCGGAAGGCAGACACACACCGTAGAAACCGGATCTTCACCTGGAAACCCGAGACCCCACCAGAGGAGCTGTTGAGGCCCGGGTCGCTAGGGCTTAGGTGGCTTCGCCCTGGAAGCCCGAGGTTCCCCCAGGAGGAGCCCGTAGGAACCCGGACCGCTGGGACTTAGGAGAGTTGCAGATGAGATGGAAACCCCGGAACGGAGCAAGGATCAGGGCAGGCTGCAGGAATCAGGAACGTGAAGGCAAACCGTAGTCAAGGCAGGCAGCAGGGATCAGAAGCGAGAAGACAAACCGTGGTCAAGGCAGGCAGCAAGAATCAGAAGCGAGAAGACAAACCGTGGTCAAGGCAGGCAGCAAGGATCAGAAGCGTGAAGACAAACCGTGGTCAAGGCAGGCAGCAAGAATCAGAAGCGTGAAGACAGGAACACTGGAACTGGTAACCGGAATCAGGAACTGCAACTAATCCTCCAAGGAGCGACCTCGTTGCAAGGCAAGGCAAGGAAGCAAGCTGCGGGTTTAAATCCCCCGCCAGGGCTGACGTCAGGGAGAGGGCGGATCGGCACTTCCGGGTGCTGGGTGCTTAAAAGGACTGCCCTCGCGCGCGCGTTTCCCTGCAGGGGGCGGAGCTACCATCGGGCCTTGCCGGCGTCCCCACAAGGAGGACGCCGCTGCCATGTGGCCAGGCCAGCCCGGAATCGCGCGGCTCGCGGCGCTGAGGGGAGACCCGCGGGAAAGGTAAGGACCCGATCGCAGTGCAGGCGACCGGGGCTGTAACAACAAATGGGATCCTCTTCATCCAAATTTGATTCTCTACTGTTTAAATTTTTGAAAAGCTCTGACCTGTTTCGTCCATTAGGGGTGTGCATTCGTTTCTAACATATTTCTCATCCGCAACGTATACGGCCCTATTCATTGTATTCGTGAGAAAGCGAAACGTATCACGATTCCCCACGAATACACTGAATCTTCCGAATTATTCAGCCATCTAAAGGACCCAATTTAAACAAACCCCCCACACTCCTGACCCCCCCAAGACTTACCAAAACTCCCTGGTGGTCCAGCGGGGGGTCTGGGAGCCATCCCCTGCACTCACACTCTCGGCTGCCGGTCCTCGATGGCTTCGCACTGTTTGCCTCACCTTATTCACGGCTCATCCCGCTTACCTGGGCAAGATGGCTACCGCCGCATCTACAAGCCGACCTCTCTGGCATCCCCGGAATGGCTATGGTACAGCCTCCCGCCATTGCTCCTCCCAGGTACCTACTAGGGTGCGCGCACGCACACAACCCATATCTTTGTACCACCCTTGGCATGAACCTCGAGGGAGTTCCCTCATGCTATCATCACACCATCCGGGTATATTACCTTCACTCATTTGATAGCTCCCTGAGTTAGCAAGGACTCAAATCCGTTCTTGTCTATGCTACTCTGCCGCTTCCGTGCTGCCGCAGGAAGCTCTCTCTCTCTGCCCTTTGGGGTATATGCTAACCTGGGTACCCGCTCCTCGGGGGCCATCTGCTTTATTTCAGGTGCCCTACAAGGAACAGGTACTCACTCCTCGAGGGCCTGCTCTCCCTGCCTTGGTCTTTCTACAACTGACCTGGTGGAATCGCATATCAACAGCAAACACCTAGTGGGTACTCTAACTCTCAGTCTATCTCATCCACAGTATCTCCTCACTGGGAGACCTGCTGCGGAACCTCCTGATGTCATCAAGGAGAGAAGGGCTCCCTCTGACGAGGTCCCTGAGACTGCAACTACGAGACTGCCTCACTACTGCCACCTCTGGTGGTTCACTTCAAGCTGTGCAATAAAAGAACTCTTGTGTTTGTGTAGTAGGAGTCTAGCCTAGTGTGTGGCTCCTCATGGGGCTCCTCCCTGTGGGTGTGGTCACCTCCACAGCACCCAAGGATCCACAAACACACATAATTACAACATGACCTAGCTTATTCTGTTATCTGTCTTGTATTCTCAACACTAGCTTGTAAACAGAAATGTATGCAGAAAAATGTTAAAGCAGCAAGAATTCTTCTTTAATTAGAGAAAACACAATTTAGATCCTAGTATTGCTCCTAATTATACACCAGTATCCAACCTTCCTGTTTAATTAAAATTATTGAGAAAGTTGTGCTGACTCAAGTCCATGATTACTTGGAGTAAATATTTATTTTCAATCCAAAGCAATCTGGCTTCTGTAAAAGGTACAGTATGGAAAGAGCACCAACTGCATTATTTAATGAGATTTGTTTGAATCAGGTTGAAGATGAAGATATTTTGGTCATTTTCCTGGATTTGCCATTGGCTTTTGATACAGTCAATCACCAGTTTCTACTTAGATGTTTAGCTGATATCTGCATAAAGGTATCAGCTTTAAGTTGGTTCAAGTCTTTCCTTTCCAGGAGAACATTTCACATTGGCTGGAATTCTAAGCTTTCAGCTATTCAGCATCTAGTCTGTGGTATTCCTCAACGGGCTGTTCTATCACCCACTTTGTTTAATTTATACCTTTCATTCTTAGCTACTCTAATTCAGATTTTATTATATAGATGGTTTTTCTATGCTGATGATATTCAGATCATAGTCTTAAGCAAATTTTAATGCATGCTTATGTGAAGTTGCTAACTGGCTCTTTTCTCCTAAACTCAAAGTGAACCCAGAGATGTCAGAGGCTGTCTTGTTTTCTAGAAATAAAAATCCAGGCTTACCTCCACCAGTCATGTACAATTATTGAATTAAATGAAGTTTTGACTACATTAGTGGTTAAATTTGATTCTCTTTTAACTTTTGTACCGCATATTTTTTACTTTGTGCAGCAATAATTTTATTGGTGTTTTACTTGATGGCTTAGGCTATTTTTAGATTCATTAGATTTAAAAATCCTAATCTACATGTTAGTCCTAAATTGACTGGATTATTGTAATGTTTTCTTTCATGGCTTACCTACTTATTCTATTCACCAATTACAATTAATCCAAAATATTGCTGCCAGGATAATATTTTGAAAGGGTAAATTTGATCATGTAATCCTGCTACTGTGGGAGTTGCACTGTATGCCAGTTACTTTGTAGATACAGTTTAAAATTCTTTGGTTGATATTTAAATTCTTGCACAGAAATATTCCACTTTATTTATGCAACATCATTATTCAATACTAGCCTGGGCATGTTTTACGATCTTTACAACTAGAAGTTTTAAAATTACCATCACTAAAAGCGATATGGCTAGGAAGATCAGTGGAAATGAGCTTTTCATTTATTGCTTCCTCATTATGGAACTCACTTAAGATTAGTAAAGGAATACCTGAAATTTACAAAAAATCTGAAGGCTTGGTTTTTCTCAAAAACATTTTTTTAATTCTGCGATTTTTATTATTGTATTAATCTGGTGCTTATTATTTATCCTTTTAGAAATTTTTCAAGATTTTAGTTATTGTTAAGAACTTTGAGGTAGATATTCAAATGGTACACAGCCATATAAGTAGTACTTACCTGGCTATCTAGCAGCCGCTGAATATCCGGT
This sequence comes from Rhinatrema bivittatum, assembly GCF_901001135.1. NCBI lineage: Eukaryota > Metazoa > Chordata > Amphibia > Gymnophiona > Rhinatrematidae > Rhinatrema > Rhinatrema bivittatum. Next base: position 156,096,196 of record NC_042618.1, read on the forward strand.
TATAGTCCATGGCTTCTAAGCAGCTGGATAAATCACTTACCTGGCTGGTTAAGAAGTGGGTAGGCAATGAGTGGATTGGATTAATGATACTTAACTGGATAGGTTATATAGCCATGCTGCTGAATATCCCATGTCTATCTGGCTAACTTAGATAAACATCTAGACTCTGAATTTTGACCCATTTGTGTTCTTTTCTGTTTGTAGTGTTTTTGACATGCGTTAATAGTTTATCTAGATAATTGTATTAATGGTTTTATTCTATGCTATTTCAAAGAATCAATAAAGTGTCTAAAACTCAAAGATGTGGAATGTGTTCCATCGCAAACAGCTCAAAGGTGTGTAAACCAAGAAGGTGAGGAGTACGGTCTATTGCAAATAGCACAACGGTATATAAAACACCAAGCCATGGAGTGCAGTGAATCACAAACAGCACAAAGGTGTCTAAACCCTAAGATCTAGAATGTGATCCATTGTAAACAGCACAGAAATGTCTAAATCACCAAGAAATGCAGTGTGGTAAAAAAGATGTCTAAATACCAAGGCATCCAGTGGGGAATCACACACAGCACAAAGATATTTAAATCGCCAAGGCATAAAGTATGGCCTTGACATCCATTGAACCTTGCACCCATGGGTCACAAAAAGTAGCAAGCATGTCTGTTTTGTTTTCTGTGAGATAATACAATCTCTCTTGCACCTGCTACTGCAAGGAGTCCAGAAATTGCAACACATCTGCATTCATTTCCTCTCGATCATGAAAGCCCTATAACTTTTTCTCCAGAATATTTCTGATAGGGATGACCCTGCTCAAGGTGGCGCTTCTGGAACTCAGATCCTCCACGGTATCCCTGAAGAGCTTCATGATTTCTACTAGCTGCCACACCACTACCCAATCATGATATCCCAGAGGGCAATGCACACCTAACTGTTTCCAGAGACAGATCATGAAAGGTTATCTGCTGCTCCACTTACCTCTGAAGCATCAGATAGGTGGAATTCCAGCAGGTATCAACATCTTTTATCACTACTATTATCATTATTTATTACTATTATTAGGATCAATGTTATTTTTTATCTTTTTGTTCCCTGTCCACTTGTTAAATGTAAACCGGCATGATGCGATATTTATCGCAAATGCCGGTATAGAAAAACTTTAAATAAATAAATAAATAAATAAATAAATCTTGAATCAAATGCTTCTGAGGCATCCTGAGTCCTTCCTGCTTCTCATGGAGAAGCTGACCTGCCTTCATGCTTCAATAGTCGTGCCCTGCTATTTTCCTGAATTATCTATCAGGTTTTTTAGGAGTGAATTCCCATGGACCTTGGGTCCCAGCCCCAGGGCAACCCTCACTGCCAGGTACAGTAAGTGTACAAAGCAGCAGTTATCCTGAAAACCCCCATCTTCTATTGCCTTTACCATATTTGCGCCACTGTCTGTCAAGATGAAGCCTGCCTGAAAAGTCCTGCCTCTCCATTCTAGCTGTTAGCCCTCCAGCATCTTTCTTGTAGTTGATAGAATAGTACATGATGTATGGGGGCTATCCATCATCTTGGTGTATAGCAAAGCCCACCTACACCTGATGTTCTATCCCTGCTAGAGCTGCTGATTTTCTACGCCTTATCCAGGTCCCACCAGTGTGCCCTCTTAGTATTCAACCTGGTCCAGATATCACTGGTGAAATAAATGCTTCCTCTGCCTTAGCCAGCTCTGCCTGCATGCAACTATAGCACTGGTAAGAATGGGGATGATCTTCCTACTAAATATGGTTCTAGAGGGCACTTTGCAATTGGGGGCTAACATATGCAGGAAATACTTAAAGCCCACATTCTGCACTACCTGCAGGGGCTGGTCATCAAGGGAAAATATTTCCTAGATGATCCTTATTACTACTTTAGATACTGCCTTTCTCTTGCCCTGTGACAATGCTACAGAACACCACCCCATTTTCTCTGTGGTTGATTATTGATTCTGCATGCATGGGTGGAGAATGCTGGCCTGACACCTGACTACAGGAAGGGGATGTGGGATCAGCTTGTGGAAAAGATTTCCCCTTTTCAACTCTTTTCTGCTGAATTTACTTTGAGTAGCAAAAGGGTCCCAAGGCTAGTACTACCATCCTCAACTGATGCCAATGCTAGCAGGTACTGCTTCTTCAGGTGATGCTGCATACTACAATTATCTCTACTGTAGTGAATACAATGAGCAAAATGCAGGTACTTCCTCATTTAAAGTGCTTCTAGGTCAAGGATGTCTTCCATGATCTCTTCTCTTCATCCTTAGGGGCTGAAACTGGCACTGGAGTTGAGGTTGAGCATGGACCCCAAATAAAAATGCCAGGTGTATTACTCACAGTCTCTACCTGTGATGCTTGCTCTTCTTGGGGGTTGCCTTCCTTATCATTAGTATCATCTCCTATCTCCCCAGCACTGAAATGGAGTGTAAGATGCTACTAACTAATACTCTCAAATTTTATTCAGCTACTAGCTATTCAATTCTGATTCAGGAAATCCCAGAAAGATTCTTTCCTCAGAATCAGTTGATGAAAATACTGCTTACATTGCCTCAGAAGTAGTAACCAATGTAGAGGAAATGTAGAGGAGCATGTAACTGGCTTTTGCTGTTGCATTTTTCCTGCCTCTATCTATGCCTTTGGGCTATTGTTTTTGTGAATGACTCTCCCATCTCTTCCCTCAGCTCCAAAATGACAGGAACAGAAGGCGGTGCACATGCTCTCCAAATTTCCATAAGTTCTGCCTTGAGATGCCAGTGCTTTCCACTCCTGCCATTCTAAGGCTTAAAAAGTCTCTTTTCAGTGTCTTTTTTATCACTCTTACTAGATGTAGATTCTGCTAAATTTGCAACACTTCTTTTGCACCTGTCAGAGCTTGCAACCCTGCCATTATGCGCTCTTCTCTCTTTTCCTGACATGATGGATTTTGTTGAAGTGCACTGTCTACTGAGGATTTTGATATTATATATGAATTTGTTTAATTATACTATAACTGTACTCCCACTCACAGTACCATTCACTATATGGAGAACTGTCTGTCACACACACAGATGCATACATAGACAATATATCTGTGCTATACTGTATAGACCTGTGCTGACTGATGCCATACACACAAAAAAACATTAAACACTAACAGAATCAAAAAGACTGGAAGCCTGGTAAGATTGTTCTCTTCATTCTCTTAGTGTTAACTGGTCACCTCACTGGTGTCCAGACATGCAGAGATAAAAATAAAAATAATTAGCACTTCTGCAACTGCAATCTCCACACCATCTCCCACTTTGAACCTTCCTCAGTGAAGATAAAAATCAAAATCAACAGTAGAGTACTGTGTCTTTTTTATGGCAGGGTGAGTGTGTGAGACTTTTGCAGCACAGAGAAGATCAGAAGTAGTCCTTTACTATTACCAAATTCAACAGTTTCTAAACTTTTCTTGAACTCTGAGAGAGCTTCTTAGCACAAAAATGTATCCTGTAATCCAATCCTTGATTACTGAGTAAGATGGTCTTTGCCATGCAACAACATCCTGGTCCACAGAAAAATAGGAGTCACTTATGAATATGCAACATGATTTGGGTAATGAGCAGGTCTATCCCAGCTATCATAACTGAAGACTTGACAGGCAACTCACCTCAGCTCTTGGCCACCCATATAATATAGGGGCAGGAAAAATGGTTACTTAGTATTCCTGACATAACAAATGCTAGAGGAAATACAGAGCTTCTTGCATATGCTCAGTTCTTTCCGTGGGAGGACATCAGCATCACTTGATCCATGATAACAGCTGTAGACTATCTAAGAGAGATGCTTCATTTTTATATGTCTTCTGTGTAGTTTCCTGGTCAGTTTGCCCTGACTCAGCTCAGTCAAGGCTCTGACAAGGTTGTGAGGTCACACAGGCAAGAATTGGTTACTAAGTTACTGCACCTGTTTATTTACTTACGTACCCACTCTCTTATACAATATGTATAAGAGAGTGGGTACGTGAGTATAACTAATGGTGCCATAAGAGCTGATACCGTTTGTGGCCCTATGTGGGCGTGAGACAGTGGATTGACACTAGTAGGCACCTTATCTATTTATGATACCTGTCTCCTTATTTGCATATATTGATTAATCTGTTTTTAATATATTTGGGAATATAGTTTCCCTCTCCATATTATATTATTTTTATAAATGATATGCTTACATGCTACAAGCTGGCCCATCACAAGGGGTGGGCAAGGAGAACAACTGCCCTGAGTGTCAACCCATGGGTATCATGTTATCCTTTTAAATCAGTCTGTATACATGCAAAAGGGAATGGGGGCACTAAAAGAAACCCTTGCCTGGGGCACCATTTTGTCCAGTGATTTCCCTGGCTATAGGAGCTATACAAAGAGTAGAGGCATTCAAAACTGTTGTGTTTGGATGCATACTTGCACAAGAAAAAAGGACAATGCATGCTTCTTTTACTACAGCAAAAGAAGAAGAGGCAGATGAGCAATAATTTGAGGCAGATAATCAAGAGGATGATACAGAGGATGATGACTACAATTCATGAGAGGAATATATAATCCAGATAATCTAAAAGAAGAGGCAAATGATTTTAAAAATGAGACAAAAGGAAGGCAGGGAATCCATAAAAATAGGACTGACACTTTATTTAAAAATATAGTTCTTTTTTATGGTGATTTATTATGTCTATTTCTTCTCCAGGATTTTAATGAGTGACTAAGGTAAACAAGTAAAATTGAAGATATCATAATGCCTCTGTACCGATCCTTGATGTGACTACACCCATTTGAAGACCCGTCAAAAGGGTAAGAGACATACAGAGACAGGTCCGTGGGTCCTGTAATTTTTTTTATTTTTATAGCAGGGCTCCATGGCTGAGGCTGGTAGCTGCTTTCTAGAAATGAAACAAAATGATCAACTTTTTTTTTGTTTTTTCTTTCATTTCATTTTTAAATGAAATAAAAGGAAAACACATCCCTATTACTTTCAGGATATCAATGGCAACTGTGGGACTGAGAAGCATGCACCATTTTCTTAGAGTGATCTAACTGATGTGTGACAATATGTATATGTGGGGGTTTTATTTATTTATTTATTTATTTATTTAACTGTTTTATATACTGACATTCGTTTACACATCACATAGGTTTACATTATAACAATAGAACTGCATTCTATATAGCTGGCAGTAGCAATCTCTAATAGGCACCTTGAGCTGCACTTGGACACATTTAGAGACATATGATATGGGCTGTACTACCAGAGTGCTTGGTGTGTAGCCCCTTATTCAGAAGCCTGGGTCCTTCCCATCACCACCAAGGATATTACCTTCCATGAACTCTTTCCAATTATGATCTCTTTGGCCTTCCGAAGTCTCAAATTGGCAAACAGAATGATTGTATGCCAGTGAACCAACTTGGCGGTGGTGGAGATCTTCAATAGGCATTCCTACAGGTGCAGTATGGTGGTCAGTCTATTGAGGAATTTTGTATTGGGCTGCTCCTGGTTAAAAATGACTGTATTGATGAGGCACATGCCCAGAGCACAGAATACCATTGTTGATTCTATTTCTCACTTCAAATGATCTCTTTTCAGAAAATTGGCTCTAGGGGCAGACATGGAAACATCCAAGTGCCAGAGGGTACTATAATATATCCTTTTTCATGACTTTTTAATTTCCTTTGCCACCCAAAGCCAGTATCTTGGCTTAGGGTACCAAGCCTCGGTAGTGGCAGTATAGCCTTTTAAGTTCTCAGTTGTTGGCTCCCAAGATCCATTTCATCCAGTTCTTTCACTCCATGCTTGCAAAATCAACAAATGGGATTAGGGGCAAATCTGTGCGTAAATTATACCAGTTTTCAAAGGGAAAGTGTACACATACATGTGTACTTTCCCTTTTGAAAATTAACGTGCCAAAACTACTCACACACAATTACATCTATTCAATTGTGCAAAGAACATTTTTGGGAAATTGTGCACACATACTTTTAGAAATGCAAAATTATACGCGTAAGTGCAACCCCATCCCTAACCTATCCCTGAGAATGTCCCCGCTCAACCTGGATACACTTAAGTGCGAACATGGCATATGCATACAAGTTTACCAGTTTATTTGGGCAGGCAATTTTATAACAGGACATGTCCATGGGTTAAAGCATTGCTTTACCTACAGACATGACTTTGAAAACCTATCCTTTTAATGTGCAAGATGGAACTGTTACGCACCCCACCTGCGGCTGTCCAGCGCACGGGACCACTCACCTGCATAGTTCCCCAGCGGGTCCCGGGACGACCTCTCTCGTGGTAGTTGCTAGTCCAGCTAGGCCTCGGCAGTCCACGGTGGCGGTCGCCGGGCCTTCCACTGCGTGCCAGGCCTCATGCCGAGGTTCGGCGTCTTCCTCCTTGCTAGCCACGCCCTGATTGAGCTATGATATAAGGAAGTTCTTGACTTCACTTCCTTGCCTTGGCAATCAGGTTAGTACTCTGCTAGATTGTCTTCGCGTTTGTTCCTGCTTGTTCCTAGTCTTGTTCCAGGATCCTTCTGTTCCAGTTCCATTCCTGACTTGTTCCTGTATCCTCGTTCCTGAGTCCTGCCTGTTCCTGTGTTCGTCTATCTGCCTTCCCAGGTAGTACCCTCATACTGACTTCTGGTACTGACCTCGGCTTATTCCTGACTCGTCTGTCTGTCTGCTGCCTACCTCAAGACCCAGCCTGTTCCTGATCTACTCATCTGTCTGCTGCCTGCCTGAAGGACCTCAGTCTGTTCCTGATCTACTCGTCTGTCTGCCGCCTGCCTCTAGACCTCTGCTTGCCTCTGATTACATCTAACCTCCAGTATCTGACCCTTGCTTCGGTGATCACTCCTCAGACTGATCTATTGACATTGACCTTTTGCCTGCCTGTCCACGCCTCCAGATTCCTGCTCTGTTCCTCGCCTTGTCATCACCAATTCTGTTCTGGTTCTCCCTGCTCCAGCTCAAACCTAACCATGCTCCTTCTGTGTCTGTGGGCACACCGGACTAACATTCTTCCAGGAGAGCCTGCGAGGCCCACCTAAGTTCAAGTGGCCCGGGTCCCTATGGGCTCCTCCTGGGGGGACCTCGGGCTTCCAGTAGTGAGGCTCTACTTAGCCTCTGTCTCCTTCCTCCTGGGGCCAGTTATCTCCTGTTTCCTTTCAGGAGCCATTCCACCCTTGCCCCAGGCCAAGGGTACACCCCCGAGCGCAACAGGAATTGATTCAGGTCCCAGGTTTTGCTTCTGGTTTAATTAAAGTTGTGGCTCTTATTTTCCACCATATTACCTTTTACCTGTTGTTTTCTTATGGCACCAGGCATTAGGGGAGAGTAGCCTGCGCTTATGGATGGAGAAGGTATAACCACTACTTGAGTTAAAGATTTGGTTGACTGGTTCAGCTAGATGGGGAATCCAAGCTGAGATCTGAATTAGGTAACAACAAACTCACCCAACCATCAAACATATCCATACATGAGTGTAAAGAACAAGCATTTTAATATCATAAATTACTGTTTAGCAATGAAAACAGGAAACATTGTGTTTCTGGAATCATAAATGAGGGGGAAACAGATGGTGAAGGTTTAGTTTATAGTAATATATTCATTAAAATAACCTAAGCTGAGAGTAACTCTTTACTCAGAAAGAGTTTAATTCAGCGTGACAAGGATTTCTCTCTACCAGAAGGAACCAAGAGGTTAAGGAAATGTTTACCAAAGTGAGAAATGCTATATGCATTGTATGTGAGAATAACAGATTGTCAAAGAGTCAAGTAAACAACTTGATTAACTCTCTGAATTAAAGCTTCCATGCGTTATAAATCATGCAGTTTTCTGTCATCTATTCTATCATCAACACCCAGCTGATATTTTGTGATCCTTCTGTCCTCCACAGATTTTTACCTTGGTCATAAACATGGGCAATAAACCCTTAGTATTTTGAGGCTATCAGGACCCTAATTTCAAAAGAAGACACAAAAAGGTAGATAATCAAATTTCCCACAGACTAAAAAAACCTGTGGATAGTTTTTATCCACAGAGTTTCTAAAATAATCAAAGCAAAACCACGCAAGCACTTTATCTTTGATGATTGACCCCTGAAAATTTATTGCACACATTTTTGCCCGCATAAACATATTCCTTGACCTATCCTGGGAATGCCTCTAGGCTGTTTTACCTGTCTAAATAGGTTTTTTGATTATTCCCCATTCTCTACGTGGGAAAAAGTGTGCGTGTATGTCAGCAATGCACATATTTTCACTTGTATATCTTTGGAGCTGTTCTCTGGCCAGGAAAAGGTCAGGGGAGGCACTTACATGGGTAGTTTTAAATAATCTAAACTACCAACGCAGTTTTCCCTTAAAAAAGTACCCACTCAGTAACAAACTACTTTTGGGGTTTGCCTAGACTATGGATTGTTTGATTATAAACAGTGTTTCCCAACCTTTTCAAGCCTATGGCTCGCCTACTTTAATAAAACAGTTGTGTGGCACACCACCTACTGTGGAGCAAGCAGAAGACTCATATGGTCAGAAGACGAGCTAGGGAACCACTGAAAGCTCCAACAGTCTTTCTTTCTAAGTTTAAAATAAAAGTAGATATGGAGCAAGATAAACATGAACCTGTCATGATACAGCAACTTCCTCTCTATATAAGAACAGTAGAACATAGTGTAGAGAATCTTATGGGTTCCTACTAAAAGGAATGTCCCAGTATAGGAGGGGGAACAGAAAAAACAATAGTGTGTTGATTTTTAGCTTTCTATGTGGGAGTCTGGAAATGGTGGAGTCTTAGAGCACATAATCCCATGCCATCAAGTTAAGCTGTGGACTCTTTATTTATTCCTAGTAAGGGCAGCATGTCTTTATTAGTGATGTGCAGCAGGGACGGATACGTTCGATTTGGTATTCGTATTCATTGGGACCCAAATCCGTTACATCCGTTTTCGGGGGACCCCGATTCGTCCGTTAGTTACATATGGTATTCGTTTCCCATTAAAGTTAAAAAAAACCCCATCCCAACTTTAAATTTAATTAACTACAACCCCCACCCTCCTGACCCCTCCAAGACTTTCCAAAAGTCCCTGATGATCCAGCGGGGTCCTGGAGCATTCTCCTGCACTTGGGCCGTCGACTGCTGGTATTCAAAATGGTGCCGATAGCCTTTGCTACCAGGGGCTACCAGTGCCATTGGTTGGCCCCTGTCACATGGTAGGAGCAATGGATGGCCAGCTCCATCTTGTGCTCCTACCTTGAGACAGGGGCCGATCAATGGCACCGGTAGCCCCTACCATGAGATAGGGGCCGATCAATGGCACCGGTAGCTCCTATGACATAGTAAGGGCAAAGGCTATCTGCGCCATTTTGAATACCGGCAGCCGACAGCCTAACTGCAGGAGATCACTCCAGGACCCCCGATGGACCACCAGGGACTTTTGGCAAGTCTTGGGGAGGGGGGGTCATGAGGGTGGGAGTTTTATTTGCCATATGTTTCGGAACCCCACGAATGCAATGAATAGAGACCTATACGTTGCGGATTGTGCATTCATTCAAAATGAATGCACATCCCTAGTCTTTATGCTCTAACGGGGGGATTTAAAATCCCCGGCATGTGCAAATCCAGGCAGATACATGTGTGGCCGGGCCGAGCGCACACTGGGGTAGATTTTCAGAGCCCTGCTCGCCTAAATCCGCCCAAAACCGGGCGGATTTAGGCGAGCAGGGCCCTGCGCGCCGGGAAGCCTATTTTACATAGGCCTACCGGCGCGCGCAGACCCCGGGACTCGCGTACGTCCCGGGGTTTTCGGAGGGGGGCGTGTCGGGGGCGTGTCGGGGGGCGGGCCTGGTCGACGCGGCGTTTCGGGGGCGTGTCGGCCGCGTTTTGGGGGCGGGTACGGGGCATGGCTACGGCCCGGGGGCGTGGCCGCGCCCTCCGTACCCGCCCCCAGGTCGCGGCCCGGCGCGCAGCAGGCCCGCTGGCGCGCGGGGATTTACGTCTCCCTCCGGGAGGCGTAAATCCCCCGACAAAGGTAAGGGGGGGGTGTAGACAGGGCCGGGTGGGTGGGTTAGGTAGGGGAAGGGAGGGTAAGGTGAGGGGAGGGCAAAGGAAAGTTCCCTCCGAGGCCGCTCCGATTTCGGAGCGGCCTTGGAGGGAACGGGGGGAGGCAGCGCGGCTCGGCGCGCGCAGGCTATACAAAATCGATAGCCTTGCGCGCGCCGATCCAGGATTTTAGTGGATACGCACGGCTCCGCGCGTATCTACTAAAATCCAGCGTACTTTTGCTTGAGTCTGATGCGCAAGCAAAAGTAGGCTGTTCGCGCGCCTCTTAAAATCTACCCCAATGAGTACATTTTCTAAATGGCTTGTCCACGCACTTTTCTGCTGGTATGCACAGAAGAGCCGGGTTAGAAAAGGGGCGGGCCAGGGGGTCTGGGTGGGTTGGGCCGGTCAGGACAGCACCATTTTGCGCTGTCCTGGGGAAGTGCTCGCAGCATCTGGCCGGCGCATGGAACTTTCTACTGCTCCAAAGGAGCAGGTAAGTTCTTTAACAAAAAAAATGAGGGAAGATAGGTAGGGTTTAGGGGTCAGGGAGGAGAGGAGAGGAGAAAAGATAGGAAGGTTATTGGAGCAGATTGGGAGGGAACTGGGGATGTCCTGATTACATCACTGCACGCTTTTTAGGAAAATCCCCAACGAATGTGCCACCCGCGCCGAAATAAAATAGGGTGCGCATGTGCGCACAGGTATCAGATTTTATAACATGCACGCGTTGGCGTGCACATGTTATAAAATTGTGTATCTTTTAAAATCTACCCCTTAGGTTCTTAACTGTTGTGATTTTATGTATATTTTTATTGTAAATCACTTTGAGCTGTGGAATGTGTGCTTAGCAGTTTTAAATAACTAAATAAAATGCTTACTCCTGTTTTGCTTGGTTTTCTAAGAAACGGATCCTTCTGGCTAGGAAAAAGAAGAGTGCTTTGCCTAATTTTAAGATGCCTTTATGGAACCTTTTTGGTTTTAGAGAAAGAAGTTGTTCCACCCTTCCTCTCTCTATTTCTGGGCTACCCTTTCTTACGGTTTTATGTTCTTCCATCTGCCTAAGAACCCTAGGAGCTCCACAAGGCCCTCGACTGCTGCCGCGACCAGACCCGACCTCCCAGAGGCCCACCCTTGTCCTGCCCGGCCGCCGATGTCAGTACTTGCGACCGGAGGGCCTTTAAATTAAGGCCTGTGATGCCGGCATTGTGCGTCGAGTGTTGCACGCCAAAGGCGCGCGACTAAGGGGTCTGCCCCTTAGTATGCCCCTTTGTGCTGCCCCTTGTACATCTAAGAAGCATTATTGACTACCGCTGTACCCAGATTCTCGCTCCCACCACCCTCCCTTGACCAACCTTGCCTCTAGCCTACCAGCTCACGGACTCTCTGATCTCCCTCTCCGTTCACAACCTTACTGACATCAACCTGCATCTAATAAACACCCTCTTGATTCAAATCTCACCTTTCCCACTTCCTCCACCATGGAAGCTCTCCCCATTCCCAAAATCTCACCCCACCCCCCTATCCTCAGATTACCACTGAAAACTTACCCCCCCTCCCACTCAAGATCTCTCATTCCCATTATGATATCCCCCCTAACACAACTCCTCGGACTAACAGCCTTCTCCATCCTACTCTTAACTCTCAGTCTTTCATCAAAAAAACCCGCCATCCTAAATGACATGCTCCTCGATCTTAACCCCATCTGCGCTATTACTGAAACCTGGTTTAAACCCACTGACCTTATCCTCGTCAACCAACTCCCCTCCCTCCTCTATGACATATGCTCCATACCTAGAAGAAAAAAACACGGGGGTGGCCTCCTCCTTGCCATTAAAAAAATCCTTGAACCTCCTATCTCAACCCTCCAATTCTGATTCCAAAATTGAATTTGGCCTATTCAAATCACCCCGCCTCCAAATATGCCTTGTCTACTCACACCTTGGCCTCCTTGAAAACAGCCCCTCCCCCCTCATTGAATTCATTACAAAAAACTTAAATTTGTATTCCCCAGCCATCATTCTAGGCGATTTCAATCTACACGTTGACACTATCCCTCTCTCTCCTAGCTGCGAAGCCATCCTAAACTCCCTAGATGCCATGGGCTTCAAACAAATTATCAACTCCCCAACCCATAAAGCTGGCCATACCCTCAACTTCATTTTCATAAATTCCTTCTTCCACCTTCCGGAACCTCCCTCATGCTCAAGAGTCCCCTGGTCCAACCACTCCCTTATAAAATCTACCCTCTCCATAAACAGAACCCCTTCCTCTCCTCCTAACCACACCACCTTTATTCATTATAGAAAGCCATGCAACCAAGAAGATCTAATCACCTCATTTAACACCTCATGAACTCTACTGCTCTAACCAAGACCTCACCCTTGTCATCTGGTCTAAAATCAACTCCACCATCTCTAACAAACATTGCCCACTTATATCCAAACCTATAAACTCTTATTCCCAAAACAAAAACCCCTGGTACACTCCTAAACTCAAAAACTTTAAATGCACCCTAAGGAATGTTGAAAAAAACTGGTGGAAGGACCCTTCGCCTTCCCTCCTTTCCACCTACAAATCCACCCTTCACAAATACAGAAATGCCCTCCAGAAAACCAAACGGGACCTTTACACCAGTAAAATCCACAACTTCCTTTATGATCCCAAAGTTCTCTTCTCCTATATCTCTGAGCTCACCAAACCCCTTCCCCCCCCCCCCCCCACTTAATGCTGTATCCAAAACTAAATGCAATACCCTTGCCAAATATTTCAATGACAAAATATCCAATATCATGATAAATCTTCCCCCACCGACCCTAAATTCCACATCCCTCCTGTTAATTTTAACTCCACCATCAATTCCTTTGACACCATCTCTGCCTCCGAACCTGAAACCCTCATTAAGAAAATAAAACCCACAGCCCATCCCACTGATCACATTCTGCCCAACATCCTCAAATCAATTTCCTCCACCCTAGCCAAACCCATAGCTGACATCATAAACTCCTCTCTCACCCATGGAACCATCCCTGACATCCTCAAACAGGCCATAGTCAAACCCGTTCTAAAAAACCCCAACCTAAATCCCTCAGAACCTGCCAACTTCAGACCCATCTCTAATTTCCCATTCCTTGCTAAACTCCTAGAAAAGGTCGTCAACACCCAGGTCTCCGAACACCTTGAGAAACATAGCATTCTCTCTCCCTCACAATTTGGGTTCCGGAAATACTTTAATACTGAAACCTTCCTTCTTTCACTCTCTGACACCATTATCAAAGGTCTTGACAACTGCCAATCATACATCCTTGCCTTACTCGACATCTCCTCAGTGTTCGACACCATTAGCCACAAACTCCTCTTATGCAGACTAGCTGAAATTGGTTTTACTGGCTCAGCTCTCAACTGGTTCAAATCTTACCTTGACAATAGAACCTACAAAGTAAAAATCGGCAACAACGAATCCCAGCCCTTCAATTTAATCCGTGGGGTCCCTCAAGGCTCCTCCTTGTCATCAACCCTCTTCAATATTTACATGTTGCCCCTCTGCCGTATCCTCTCCGACCTTGGCCTCACCCACTACATATATGCGGACAATGTCCAAATTCTTATTCCTTTCACTGACTCAATCACCACATCTCTCCAAACCTGGCAAAACTGCCTTTCCTCAATTAATCTGCTTCTTTCAAACTTAAACCTTGCACTGAACACCTCAACAACTGAACTCCATTTCATGCACAACCAACCCCCCTATCCTCCTCCTGTCCCCAACCCCTCCTCCCCTTCCCCCCACTTACTCCTCCAAGCACAAAGCCTAGGTGTCACCCTGGACTGCAACCTCAACTTCAAAAAATTTATCAGCACCACCTTGAAAGACTGTTATTACAAACTTCATTTCCTTAAAAAACTTCAACCTCTTCTTCACATAAATGATTTCTGCAATGTCCTCCAAGCAGTAATCTTCTCCAACATTGATTATTGCAATGCACTCCTTCTTGGCCTTCCTGCTGCAACTCTCAAACCTCTGCAGATACTCCAAAATTCCACTGCCCATATTCTCACTAACTCTCAAAAATGCAATCACATCACCCCCATCCTAAAAGACCTACACTGGCTCCCTATCTCCTCTAGAATTCTATACAAGACCCTCACTTTAATCCACAAAACCCTCCACAACCCAAACATGCAATGGCTAAACAAATCCTTATACTTCCATACTCCCACCAGACTCACCAGATCCTCTTACACCGGCGCACTATGCATCCCCTCTGCCAAACACACACACCTCAACTCCACCAAAGACCGTGCCTTTGCTATTGCCGGCCCCTATCACTGGAACTCAATGCCCCCTGATATACGACTTGAGCCATGCACTCAGACCTTTAAAAAGAAATTAAAGACCTGGCTCTTTAAGCAGGCCTTCACGTAGCACCCCAACACCCCTGTTTGCTAACCTACTACTCCCTCCACTGTACATACTCCCCATTTGAACTATTTCTCTATTTTCTTATACCAGTTAATTGTTCCTATATCCTCACCCTCTCTGCCTATCCACTCTCCTTTCTCCTTATTATCTTCTCTTAGCTTCATTAATTTAATTTAAACAGTTATTTTGTTATAATGTAACTTTCTTCTTCCCTGTTTTCTTCCTCTTCCTCCTTTCTCTCCATTTTAAGTAAACCGATGTGATGTCACATGAACTTCGGTATATAAAAGTGTTAAATAAATAAATAGGTCCCAGGGACTCAGTGTGTTCCTTCTGAAAGTAGTGGTGTCTCTCAGCCCAAGAGAACCTATGGACTACTGTTAATCCTATAAAGGAATTAATCTGCATTCATTCCTGGGGAGAAGGAGATTGTGAAGAAGATCTGTGGCACCCAGCCAGTGACAACCATATCTGCATCATTGGGATGTTGAGAAACGGAGTGATGTGGTGCCATCCAACTATCAGCAGGGTAACTTGTAACTTAATATTTTCATCAAATTTCCATCTTTAATCTGTAAACATTAAATTGGAAACCATCCATTCCTTCCAGCAGGATTATTTCTGCTGAATATAAGAAACTTTATTCCTTAATTCTGGTAAAATGCTCAGGGCCTAAAAGATAATCTTCTGCCAACAGGAAATCTTGGACTTTCAGAATATATTAACACCAGGAGAGGAGTTTACCAGTTTAAGCCCTATTTGAGGTCTTTGGGGGTCCTGTGAATGGATGCTAGCACATTAAGAATTGCCAAGCTGGGTCAGACCAAGGCCCATCAAGCCCAGCAGCCTGATAGTGACCAATCCGGGTCAAAAGTTCCATGAAGATCCCATACAGTAGATGTAATTCCTGCTGCTCATTCCCAGGTATAGCAATAACTTTCTTTAGTCTACCTGCCTAATAAACTTTTATTGACTTTTCCTCCAGGAACTTGTCCAGACTTCTTTTAAACCTACTTTGTTAGTTGCCTGGATCACATCCTATATCAACAGGAAAAGGGAGAAGATGGAGTTGTTCAGGCAGCCAGCTCAATTAGTTATCTTGTACTCTGCATGTGTCTGTCAGAGTTCCTTTGCTGCTGATGTACTTTATTTTACTTTATTAAAATGTGTTAATCGCTTAACACAATGGCCCAAAACTCAGAGTACGTTACATCCAATGCTAAGTGCATACTCTCCCCATCGTACTCAGCCTGGTGAGAAGGCAAAGGTTGGAAGGGGTCAAAGGGGGAGTCTAAGGAGGAGGAAGATGAGGAGGCACTTTGTGCAATGTGAATATTACACAAAGTGGGGCCCAGCTATCCATACCTGCATACTGCCAAGTAATTACCACAATTCAGGGTTTATACCATAGCTAGGAAGAAGAGGCATGCATGATTATATATAATGCTAGAGTTATTCTCCTGAGGTTGGCTCCAAGCCCCTTCTCTCTGTTATATCTCTCTACTTTGATTATCTTTCTCTTCATTTCCAATTCCAAGTTACTCACCCTTGTTATAATGTAACTTTTTACCTTCTGCTCCCAATCTGTCTCCTCTTTTGAGGTTTGACTAGTTATTGTTAATGTACTATCGTTCTATGTAAACCGAGTTGATTTGATCTGTATCAAGAAAATCGGTATATAAAAACCCTAAATAAATAAATAACTAAATAAATAAATGCCCAGAAAGGATCTTCTACATGTTTAAGAGCCACTTCTGGTGTCTCTAGTTACTGCAAGGTTCTGGCATCAATCTGAGCATAAGGCAGTGATGACTTTTCCATGGCATACCTGATCAGGCTGTGTGAAGAAGCATACTGATTGGGAAACACTTTTCTAAGTATGCTAATCTCAGCATGGGGGGGGGGAGAAGAGAATGTAGGAATTATCCTTTTTTTTCTTACTGAATGTGTGTACTACTAGACAAATACAATAATGAAAGGAACCAGCAGACTAACTGAAAATCCAGATGTGAGATCTGGGACCAGTAGACCAAAAATGCTTAATAACAAAACCTAATTCAACCCAAATTAGTAAACACCACTTCAATCAATGTCAACTAGAACAGCATCCAGGTTCCTTGTCCTTTGAGAGGAAGCTCTGCCAGTTATTAAGGATGCACATTTGTTTGAAATGAATGGATAAAATATAACAAATGTGCCCATATTTGTTTTATTCATATCCCCTATCACCAAAATAAATGGAGTTGCCCCATGAATGAAATAAATATTCTATGTCCCATTCGTTTATGTTTACCATTCATTTATATGGCCCATTGAAGTCTATGGTTGTGTACTGCAGAGGAAGAAAAATCTAACTGGTAACTATAGCAACCAGTTATTGCTAGTGTGACGTCACTACCTTGTCAGAGCAAAGGCAGGACAAGTTGGCAAGGAGACTAACCAGAGGACAGATCACTATGCAGCATCTTTTTATCTAGTATATAGTTGCTATCTGGATCAAGTAATACTGACCCACTCCCACTGTAAAGTCTGAGCATGTCTAAGAAGCTCTGTAGATCTCTCTACTTCATGGCAGAGAAGGATGTGCTTCTAGAAGCTCTCACAGAGCTTTAAAAAAAGCTTATCACTTTGGCATATGGCACTGGTAAAGAACTGCTTCTGCTCTTCTCTGTGCTGCAGTAGTCTCACATACTCACTGTTCCAGAAAGAAAGGCAGTGCACTGCTGCTGATTTTGACTTTTCTCTTTACTGGGGGCCGGAGGGGATAACAGGGTGGGAGACAGTATGGAGATTGAAGTTGAAATAGTACTAGTGATCTTTGTGTCTTTGTTTGGTCAGCAATGAGGTGAGCAATGCATCCTCAGATTCTAAAGTCTTTCATACTTTTTTGTCAGTCAGTGATTAACAGTGTATTTTGTGTGTAGAATCAATTAGCAGTAGTGCACACAGAAAAACACATATAGGGGTAGATCTTAAAAAAATATGCAATCGCGTACTTTTGTTCGTGCACCAGGCGCGAACAAAAGAACGCTGGATTTTATAAGATATGCGCGTAGCCGCGCGTATCTTATAAAATCCGGGGTCGGCGCGCGCAAGGGGGTGCACATTTGTGCAACCTGCGCGTGCCGAGCCCAGCACGCGCTGCCTGTTCCCTCCGAGGCCGCTCCGAAATCGGAGCGGCCTCGGAGCGGCCCCTCCCTTCCGCTACTTAACCCACCCCCCCCGGCCTTATCTAAACCCCCCTAACTTTGCACGCACCAGCCGGCAGCCCTGTTCCGTGTTCCTGTCCCGGGGGCTGGTCCGGAGGCCTCAACCACGCCCCTGGGCCGGCGCCACACCCCCGGGCCCACCCCAAAAACGGCGCATCATTTCGGGAACGCCCCCGACACGCCCCCTCCCCGCCCCTTTTCCAAAGCCCCGGGACTTACGCGCATCCCAGGGCTTTACGTGCGCCAGCGGCCTATGCAAAATAGGCATGCCGGCGCGCATAAATCCGGAAGGATTTACGCGCGCAGGCTTTTTAAAATCATCCCCATACTGTATATGTGTATGTATATGTATGCATGTGTGTGTGTGTGTATGTGAGAGAGAGAGAGAGAGAGTTCTCCACACAGTGAATGGTACTGTGATTGGGGGAACAGTTACAGTATCAATATATTCATTTACAATATCCAAACCTACAGCAGGCAATGCACTTCAACAAATATATCATACCAGGAAAAGAGAGAGAAAGAGATGTTGGCAGGGTTAGCAGATTTGTAAAGGGCAGCAATTTAAATAAGGCAGGCCAGCACCTAAATTGAAAAAGGATATTTTTAGATCTGTGGCAGGAGAAGAAAGCAGATCGACGCAGAAGAAACTGAAATTTGGAGAGCATGTGCCACTGCCACCTGTTTCTCTCTCTGTTGTTTTGGAGCAGAGGGAAAAGGTGGGAGATTAATCCAAGACTAACATTAGCAGGGCAGGCATAGCAAAAGTGCATGCCCAAAACTTAGCAGCACACTCTTCTTTGATGCCTGCTTCTGATGCAGTAAGGACAGTTTTTGCACCAACTGATTAATAGGAAGAATTTTGTCTAGGATTCTGTGAATCAGAAGATATTGAAGAACTAGAAGTCAAAGAGAATTTGAGAAGTTTAGTAAGTAGAGTCTTAGCCTTCAGTGAGATGATGGTGTAACGATATTATATTGTCATTGGTGAAGTGAATATTCAAAATTAAACATTTAAATGGATAACTTGGAGTTGGATGGATAACTTATGAGTTAGACAGATAACTTGGAGTTAGATGGATAAATTGTGAGCTAACCATCTAAATGGCTTTGAATATTGACCTTGCTGAGATCAACTCCAGGAAAAATAGGAAGCACAGTTAAAGAGTATGAGTGATGCACCTGGTATTTTTTCTCAGGATCCAACCTCTACCTCAACTCTAGTGCCAGCATCAGTTTCCACGGATATAGACAAGAGATTGCAAAAGAAACCCTGATCTTGAGACACTTTAAAATGAGGAAGGACCCATGTTGTACTCCGTGTATTCAGTACATGAAGGATATCAGTCTAGGAAATCAAATGGGGCATCTGACAAATGCTAATATACAGCATCACCTGCAGAGAAGCAGAACCTACTAGCATTGGCATCAGGGGATGCTGGCAATACTAGCTTGGGGGTCCCTTATGCCACTCCAAGTAAAAGTCAGAGGAAAGAGATTGAAAAGGGGAAGACATTACCCCAAGCTGATTCCAAAGCCCTTTTCAGCATTCAGGTAGAAGGCCAGCAGTCTCCAGACATGCACCCAATCTTGCAACCCACCACAGAGGAAATGGGGTTGTGTTCTGTAGCACTGTTCCAAAGCAAGAGGAAGGAAGCACCTAAAAATTTAGCAACAAGGAGCATCGGGGAAATGATTGTTCTTGATGACTACATCTTGCAGGTAGAGGAGAACATGGGTTTTAAGCATCTGCTGCCTTTGTTAGCCTTTAAGAGGCCAGCCGGGACAGTGGTCATTAGCCACTGTTTCGGGGAAGTGCAAGCAGTAGCCAGCTGGCGTGCATAACTTGCTTCTGCTCCGGAGGAGCAGTATGTAATAAAATAAAACAATTAGGGAAAGGTAGCTAAGGTTTAGGGGTTGGGGAGCAGAGGGGAAGAGAAAGGAAGTATAGGTAGGGGGTAGGGAACTGGGGAAGGCCTAATTGCATTGCCGCGCGTATTTTATGAAAATGTGCCCCCCTGTGCGTGCCGCCTGCACCTGCGGTCATGGATTTTAAAATCCAGCACGCATGTACACGCAGCCATCTGATTTTATAACATGCACACACCGGTGCGTGCATGTCATAAAATCGGCGCATCCATGTGCGTGTGCTGGGAACCATGCACACATGGTTATGCACGCTGCTTTGAAAATATACCCCTTAATGAAAAAGGGAAACCAAATGAGAGAAAGGAATGGTGGAAAAAAAATGTCCTTCTCCAGAAACTAAAGGTCTCCAAAACTCTAGACCAAAATTAGGGTAAGACACTCTGAGCCCAATATTTAAGTGCTACTTATTCAGCTAAGTCATTGAGTATCCAGCAAAATGGCTGCCACTACTTAGCCAGCTAAGTAGATAGTCAGATAAGTTGAGGGTAGGCAGTGGATGGATCAGGGCAGCACTACTTATCTGGCTATATTAGATGGATAAATAACAATATTCATACTTATCTGGTTAAGTTAATCAGATAAGATAGAGCTGTCCTAGAGCTGGTCTAACATAACCAAGTATAACTTAGCCAGCTAGTAGCATTAAATACAGGGATATTTAGCAGCATAGCCATCCTTCTGAGTATCCCATGTAAGTTAGCCAGATAAGTCTTATCTAAACGGATTGTTTTGAATATTGAGGCCTCTGTTTCCACCTTTCTTTACCTAGGTCTCTGTGAAGAGGACCTTCAGAGTTCTTTTTGCAAAAAACAAACAAAAACCTGGACTGTACAAACAGGGCTTTTCCCCAGCAGAGCAACACAGGAAAAATTGAACAAAGAAGCTACACCCTAAAATGATGGCAGGGGCTAGGGCATACCATCTGCTGCTCCCACTTTAGGGGAGTCAAAACTCAAACTTCTATTCTCTAATCTCTCTGAACCTTCTCAGCAAGTTAGTACATTCCTTCTGGTAAGGAAAATCAAAGGTTCCTTACGTACCATATGTAGCAGGGCATTGCCTCAGCCATTAGTATTGCTCTGGTGTTTCAGTTTCTGCATTTCTGGAGTCCTCCCCCTGCCTTTGGCCTTCCTCTTTCTGGGAAGAGTCCGAGGGTTATAAATTGTCCACGAGTATGTGCAGAGGGTATTTCTCTTGTTACTGTTGAATGACCAAGGAGGATTTTAAGAAGGTGATGTCTGGTGAGCCACCCAGTATGCCAAATAAAGGCTTTATGAAGATGTTTTGTGAAGTTTTGAGAGAGCACAATTATTGAAAGGTGAGGAGCATTACTATTTTTATCCTTTTTGACCAGTTCCTGATAGAAAGGTCAATCCACTTTGACTTGAAGGACTGGGTTCCTGTTTATCCACCTTTGCATCCAGTTAACAGCACAGGTAAAAATAAATTGGGAGTTTTGTGAAAAAATTGAGGAGTCACCTATTTTGAAGCAAGTTGGTTTCTTGCATTCCCCCTTTGGCTTATGCTGGTTGGTTTGGAGAATTATCCCACTCTTCATGGGGAAGGGATCATGGATGCTGGTTCAGTTCTAGAAACAAGAATGATCAGAGGTTGCACTATGGATTAATAAACTACTGCTTTTATTATTATTTTTATTTTGTATTTCATGATGTTTGCAATTCTAGCTTGGAGCTTGATTTTTAAGCTAAAGTAAATTTTCAGTTGAACACCAATCTTTGACTCCATATTTGTTTAAGCGTGCCTTTCCTCTAAGAAGACTCTTCTATTGTGAATGTTTACCAACCAGTGAACGAGAACGAGAGAGAGAGAGTGAGAAGGAGGGGAGGGGGGGTGTGAGTTTATGACTAAGACTGAGTTATCCACTATTGCACCAGGCACAGGAGGTCAAGCCTGTCTCCTACCACTGGATGAACCCTGGGGTTCCCAGAAGCTGGCAGAGAGGTTTTGGTCATGAAGGAGCTATCCTGGGACTTGTGTGACTCCCCTTATTCAAGTGCAACTCCACAAAGGGGTGCCATAAAATAATTTATAGTCTCTTTGGGGAAGGCACCCTGGCTAGCTGTAGACACTGTCTCTTTTCTCCCCAAGGGGGTGGGTCCTATGTTGGATGGGGGGAAATTACTTTTCAAGACCCAAATTGCTAAGGCTGTCTCTTGTGAGTCTGTGTACCCTTTGGAGAGGAGTACTATATAGAAAAGTTCACACTGTGGGCTCATGTTGATAAAACACTCCAGATTCTGAGGTGGTGTCCAAAATCAAAGTTTACTTTCAGATAATATTAACATGATTACAGTTCCCTCTCAGTCTGCGCAAGAGATTTCCTCACAGGGCTCCAGGGTATCTTCACCCTCCAGGGAATGGAAAAATGAAGCCCTTGGATAGAATAAGCACTCCCTTTTTTAGGTGACAGGGATCCCCTTCAACCCTAGATATAAACAGGTAAAACAGTCTTGGCACAGAGAGTTGCAAATCCTCTCTTTCTCCCCAGGGATGAAGACTTCAGATGGGCATCCTCGATGGATGTCTAAAAAGTTCTCATTCACGATTTTAAGTCCCGTGTTCTCTATTGGATTACTTGGATACATAATGGGAGGAATTCTTCTGGAACAGCAGCACCTGATGTTCCCTTCAGGTAGGAAGGGGCAGTCAGCACTCCCTCACCATTCTCAAAACAAAGTCTCTTCCCTTGCAAAACAATTTAACACCGGAGGGTCATGCACCAGGTCACCACCTCCTCCGTCCTTGATGAGGGGTAGAGGGGCAATTCTTCCCAAACCTAGGCACCCCCAAAAACAGGATTCCACAATCCCTGAATCCAGGTGGTGTATAGGGTGTCACCAGGCCTCCTACCAGGAACATTGTAAAACCCCTGAAAATAATATACCCAGAGGGATAGCCCAACCAGCTAGTGAGTAGACTGAGTGGAAACCCTCCTGACCTTGGTCAGGTTCCACAGGCTGGGCTAGCCTGATTCCCCTGACTGCCCCTGTAAAATAACAAAGCCTAAACTCAAGTACCTCCTAACTTCACACAACCCATAACGGACTGCCCACAGACTAGAAAGCCTCCCAGGGAGAGAGACAGCCATTCCAGATCCCTCAAAGGGAGGGGCTGCTTTTAAATGGTATCCTCCCCCTTGTTGATCTGCACTATTCTGCTGGAGAAAGGACTTGCCCGGGGCTTAATAGTGACTGACCAGATGTCGGGTTACACACACACACACACACACACACACACACACACACACACACACATATATATATATATATAGCAAGCAAAAAAATTTTTTGGCACTATCGTCTCCTCAAGTGCTATCTGCTCATATATGTAACCATCAAAACAGAATACACCACTAATCTTTGTTAAGGTTGATGGGCATAGCAGTAGTAATTAAGCTATGCAGATAAAATGTTTAATAGTTAAGTGGTTGATTCATTACAGAAGACCAAGTACAACATCAAAGAGAGTATAAGTCCAATGAGGGTAAGATTGAGTTTAGCAATCAGGTGAGAATTGAGGGCTAATAATCATTGGACTGATTAGAATTTTTAATGTATGTAAAAAGAATGTATTTGATATAATTTTGTATTAATATATTTGTAGAGTGAGTGTTAATACACTAATAAAAAGTTGATAATTTTAAAATAGTGTGGGTTATTCAAATTGGATTATTATAGGTAAGGAGTGCTAGTTGTCTCCCACGTTATCACGTTGGGGTTTTTTTTGATGTATATATATATATATATATATATATATATATATATATATATATATATATATGCAGAAAGGATGCATAAGGCTTTCAAAATTAATTCCTAGCACATACTTTCCATACCCATGTCCTAACCCTTTTCCTTTTCTGCCATGGATAATTATGAACAGCAAGGGTATTTATACCTGCGGAAAGGTGTGTGGGGGGGGGGGAGGGGGATATTAACACAGATAAACTGCTAGAAAAACAATTTTAAAAATGTGTTTTTTAATTTAAATTATGCTTGTTTTTCTGATTTAAAAGCATATACTCTATATAGGGAATACAAATCTACTGTGAAACTTTTATAATATGTGTACTATCTATATCTATAGATGGATACAGAGATTATAGATACATGCACACACACACACTAACCCATTTTGTCTGCAGCATCCATTTTGTCTGACTTCCATTTCTTTCCAGTGGTGGTAATCTCTATGTCAACAATCATTTAACTTCTTAGGTTACTTCTTTGAACCACTTAGCAAGCTCTTAAGTGAGCACTTCACTGTCATAAACAATTTAATCACTGTCATTCCAAGCACCTCTTCCTGCACTTTCCCCTGTTTATTTTGCTTTTTATGTACAGAAACAGTAAAGTAGCCACTTGAAGCAAATTTGTTGCAGGGACCAGAGGGGAAAGCTGCAGCCTCTGTCCTTGCTTCAAATAAAAACAGAAATGGCTGGTGTGGAATGCCAGGAAAGCACCCAGCTTAGCACTGAAGGGATCCTGCCAGCAGACACCCCGGGTTCCATTTTCAGCTGCTGGGCAGCTGGTAAAATTAGCCAGATAAGTTTATCCGGCAAACTATAGAACTGGTCTCCGGCAGCCCTAAAGTTATTCAGTTAGCCAGATGATGCTGAATAATGCGGATTAATACTGAAAATCAGCATTATCCAGCAAAATTAGCAGAATAATGCAGCCTCTGACTCCAGACCACACCTGACATACAGCTGGATACGTTTTAAGCTGGCTAACATCTTATCCAGCTATATCAAGGGCATGCAGACTGGTGGGATTTTTAAATCCTGTGGTTTGTCAGGCTAAGTCTGAACTTAGCCAGAGAAACCACTTTAAATATTGAACACCCTGACCCTATTTTTAAAAAATTGGATCTGTGTGCTTAATTTATTGACAAAGATGTGTTTCTCCTAAACATAATGAAAATTTGTCAACTGTGCTATTAGACTTAAGAACTAATATTTTAGCGCTTGACTCACCCAGGTATGGAACTTAAAAAAATGTCCAGCTGAATGATATTTGCATATTTCAGCACCCACTGATCCGGATCCCAGCAGCTGCGGACTGCCCCTGATCCCATGGCCCCCATAGCCACTGCTAGTACTGCTTCTGGCGTGTGGGGGCTGTCACTGGTGAGGTCACTGCTGCTGACCTCAGAGGCTTGCGTAAATTTAAACAGCATGAAGTGTGTTTTCAATTTTTCTTTTCCTGTGTTTGACAGACCCCCCTTCTGATGGCCTCATGGATCACCAGGGGTCTGAGGACCAAGGATTGGGAACCACCAGAGTAGAGTATAAAATGTACCCCCTCCATAGAAAAATAGTGGCTTCTGCTATTTTTACACCAGGGTGAAAAAATACACAGCAAGCAGGCAAAAGAGGGCAAAAACATCTGGAACAAGAGGCTTCCTCTTACTGCGTGTCACCTTTTATACACGTATATGTCACTCTATGATATCATCCAGGCTTAAAGAGGCATTTACTACATTACACCATCTACCAATTAAACCAATTCAGCCCATTACCTTCTATGAGTAGAGGTTAAGGATAGGTTATGTAGAGGTTAAGGGTGAAAATATTAGTAGCATTTGGACAACAGATGGGACTTGGGCTTCACTGACAAAATTACTAGTACTCTTGAAATTAGGAGCTT
The DNA here is from genome assembly GCF_901001135.1 of Rhinatrema bivittatum. Classification (NCBI taxonomy): domain Eukaryota; kingdom Metazoa; phylum Chordata; class Amphibia; order Gymnophiona; family Rhinatrematidae; genus Rhinatrema; species Rhinatrema bivittatum. Next base: position 156,121,489 of record NC_042618.1, read on the forward strand.
GACCTTTGTGTAACCCATCCCTGCTTTTACTCTTATATTAAACAACACAGTCTGATGCAGTGGCAGAGCAATGATCACTTGAGTCCCAGTGCAAGATTTAATTTAAGACTCCCCAAATAACACACACACACACACACACACACACACATGCCCTTCTCCCCATCTAATGATCTCCCACCAGTGCTCTCACCATTCTCCCTCTCCTTTCCACTACTCTTATGCTTTTCACTCTCTCCACAGTGCTTTCACTCTTCTCTGCTCCCCTCCCCGTGCTCTTACCCCTTTCTTCCTGAAGTACGCTTCCATCCACCCCCCCCACCAGTGATCTCACCCCTCTTCCCCAGTGCTGTCTCTCCTCTTCTCAAGTTCTCTATCCACTCTCCCCATCTCAGTTCTCTCCCTCCAGTAGTCTAACTTCTCTGTTCCTCTCAGTGCACCTCTCACCCTTCTCTTCTACTTCTCTCTCCTTTCCACTCCACTGTGCTGTCCCTACTCTACCTCATTCAGGGGTACATTTTAAAAAACAGCGCGCGCGTGAACGAAAGTATGCCAGATTTTATAAGATACTCGTGTAGCCACGCGTATCTTATAAAATCCGGGGTCGGCTCGCAAGGGGGTGCACATTTGTGCAACTTGCGCGCACCGAGCCCTGCACGCTCTGGCTGTTCCCTCCACCCCCCCCCCCGCACCTTCCCCTCCCTTCCCCTACCTAACCCACCCCCCGGCCCTATCTAAACCCCCCTACCTTTATCGCACAAGTTACGCCTGCTCGCGGGCGCCAATGGCCTGCTGCCGCGCCTTCACCCGACCTGGGGGCTGGTCCGGAGGCCTCGGTCACACCCCCCCAGAACACCCCCCGGCCGGCACCACGCCCTCCAGAACGCCCCCTGGATCGCCCCGAAAGTCGCGCCGCCCCCAACACGCCCCCCCTAGCAAAGCCCCGGGACTTACGCGCGTCCCGGGCTTGCGCGCGCCACCGAGCCTATGCAAAATAGGCTTGGCGCGCGCAGGGTTTTTTTTTAAGGGTTACACGCTTAACTTAAGTGCGTAACCTTTTTAAAATCCGGCCCTCAGTGCTCTCTCTCTCCCTCCCAAAGCTCTCCGCCTCAGTGCTCTAAACTCTCTCCTATAGTTCTTCCACTCTGCCTGTGTTCTCACTGCCCCTCCCTTCACTCACACACACCACACACACACACCCTCTCTGTAGATCTGTGTAGGGCTCAAGGAAAAAGCAGTGCTTAAAACAAGACTCCATTTCATGCCTCCTGCAGCAGGTTGGGTTTTGCAAGCAGACTGAGCCTATCAGTTGTGGAAAGCAGGGAAGTAACAGGAGCTCATACTTGCTTCTTTGCCTACTTTCTATCACAGGCCTGCAGCTGGAGAAGCAAAGAGGCTGCAGAAGGTAGGAGAGGCAAATCATATTACCTCTCCTGCCCATCAGTGGCTGTGCACAGGAGCCAGTTTTGCCTTGGATGTGAGCTATTATGCTTTATGCTTCTTAATAATTGTGAGGCCCCTTTAAAGTGTTTCCTGTGGTACAGTTGCACCAGTTCAACCCCCAATAGCTCCACCACAGATCTGATGATCATTGAAGTTCAGGTGATCACCTGTCTAGAACAATTTCTCTGTTTGTAAGTATCAGGTCCAGTATTACTCGGTCCATTGTAAGTTCAGTTACCATTTGCCTGAGTAAAACCATTTGAAGAGAGTTCAGGATCCTTCTATGTCTTTTTCAGTCTTCAAACATAAGCCTCACAACGTGTTAGAATAGAACAGTTTCCAGTAGAGATGTGAATCGTGTGCCAGATGGTCTTAACGATCAGATTCGGCTGGGGGGGGGGGGGGAATCTAATCGTTAAGATATGTGAATTGGAATCATTTCCGATTCCAATTCACATCGCTAATTTTTTTTGCACTGCTAAAAAAAAAAAAAAATTTTTTTGCACCGCTAAAAAAAAAAACCCCACCCGACCCTTTAAATCGACCCCACCCTCCCGACCCCCCCAAAACCTTTTAAAATTTATCTGGTGGTCCAGGGGGGCCTCGGGGAGAGGCGAGATCCAGGGGGGCCTCAGGGAGAGATTTCCCGTTCCCAGGCATCACCTGTTCTAAAAAAATATGGCACCGATGCCCCTTTGCCCTTACCATGTGACAGGGTATCCATGCCATTGGCCGGCCCCTGTCACATGGTAGGAGCACTGGATGGCCGGTGCCAACTTTAAAGATGGCGCTGGCCATCTTTACTCATCAGCCCCTATGAGTAAAGATGGCCGGCGCCATCTTTAAAGATGGCGCCGGCCATCCAGTGCTCCTACCATGTGACAGGGGCCGGCCAATGGCACGGATACCACGTCACATGGTAAGGGCAAAGGGGCATCGGCGCCATTTTTTTTTAGAACAGGTGATGCCTGGGAACGGGAAATCTCTCCCCGAGGCCCCCCTGGATCTCTCCCCGAGGCCCCCCGAGGCCCCCCTGGACCACCAGGTAAATTTTAAAAGGTTTTGGGGGGGGTGGGAGGGTGGGGTCGATTTAAAGGGTCGGTGTTTTTTTTTTTTTTTAGAGGCGCGGGCCTCCCTAAAAAAAAAGGGTCGGGAGGGTGGGGAAGGCTAAGGGGGGTCGATTTAAAGGGTCGGGTGAGTTTTTTTTTTTATCGGGCCATCGGCGCCATTTTAATTAGTGGCAGCCAAAATGGCGCCGATGGCCCGAGAGCGGGAGATCGCGCCGGGACCCCCCCTCCACTGGACCACCAGGTAATTTAACATTTTGGGGGGGTTCGGGAGGGTGGGGGAGGGTAAGGAATTGGTTTTAAAGGGTCGGGGTGGGTTTAGGGGTTGTTTTGGTGTGCTGGTTTTCCCGCCCTCCCCCAAATAATTCCCGTGCCCTATTTAACGATACAATACAAATGCCCCTGACGATAAATCGGGGGCATTTGTATTGTATCGTGCACTCTAACGATTTAGGACGATTTTAAAATTATCTGACGATAATTTTAATCATTCAAAAACGATTCACATCCCTAGTTTCCAGCAATGGGAGATGCCAGGGATGTGCAGTTATTTTTGAGTGATGGTTATTAGGGTCCATCCTAGGGATGTGCAGAGCAAAATTTTATGTTCATATTTTTTATGTCCGAAAGGGGGTCCCACTTGCGGCCAATATGGACATAAAAAAAATCCAATGAGTTGGGTATATGTACATATGTGCAAAAAAAAAATTTAAACCCCCTCACCCTCCTTAATCCCCCCCCCCAGACTTACCACAACTCCCTGGTGATCGAGCGAGGAGTGAGGACGTCATTTCTGCAATCCTTGGCGAGAAGCATGTGACGTCGGTGGCACGTTGAGTGACGCGGCGTCACGTGATTCCCGGCAAGTTCGCGCCGGACGGCTCGTTCGGCCCAAAAAGAACTTTTGGCCAGCTTGGGGGGGCCTCCTGACCCCCTCAAGCTGGCCAAAAGTTCTTTTTGGGCCGAACGAGCCGTCCGGCGCGAACGAGCCGGGAATCACGTGACGTCGCGTCTGAGTGATGCGGCGCCACGTGATTCCCGGCTCGTTCGCGCCGGACGGCTCGTTCGGCCCAAAAAGAACTTTTGGCCAGCTTGGGGGGGCCTCCTGACCCCCTCAAGCTGGCCAAAAGTTCTTTTTGGGCCGAACGAGCCGTCCGGCGCGAACGAGCCGGGAATCACGTGACGCCGGCGTCACTCGACGTGCCGCCGATGTCACATGCTTCTCGCCAAGGATTGCAGAAATGGCGTCCTCACTCCTCGCTCCATCACCAGGGAGTTGTGGTAAGTCGGGGGGGGGATTAAGGAGGGTGAGGGGGTTTATATTTTTATTTTGGCTCAACAATCGCGATTTCCAACATATCGAACATATCTATGTTCGATATGTGGGAAATCCGATCGTTTATGTCGAATCAATTTTTTAAGTAAAAAAAAAATATGAGTTGCGTTTTACTAATGCGGTCAATCCGAATGCACACCCCTAGTCCATCCCCAACAAGGTGAGTTTATGTCTAAGGGTTTTAAAAGTGACTGCACAAGAAGGGGTTGTTGACAAAGGAAGCAAGGGAAAAGCCACACGGATTGAGACTCTCCTAGATCCAGGAAGAGAAAGGGGTGTTTACTTTGCCTTTCTATTGGGACAGGTGTTTACCCTCTCAAAAGGTTGCAGGGATTTCAGGTGGAGTCCTTTTCTCTGCATTGTTCTAGAAGGCATTTGTCCATAGATCTCAGGTGTTAGACAGCTTGTCTGAGAGAGTTCAGATAACGATCATATATTTGGCTAGACTGCCCAAGTGAGAGAGGAGGATTCTTGTTCCAAAGGAGTTTGAAAAGAAAAAGAACCCTGAAGGGAACAAGAAGATCCAGTTTTCCTGCTAATTGATTCAAGTGGTATGAGAAAGAATCTGTAATTTTGTATTGTTAGCTAGTTGAAAATATAACTACTGTTTTTATCTCCATGTTTTTGCAAAAACTTTTACTTTTGTCTTCAGTAAAAGTTTTGTTTTTTTTTGTTATTTTTTTTGGAACAATACTCAGTGTGTGGAGATTTTTACTGAAAAACAATGCTTTTAGGTGCCCCCTCCCCCTCACTGGAAGAATCTTGAATCTGGGACTGGAATGAATTGGCTAGTTCTCTGCAATGCTCAAAAGTAGTCCCTTGCCTGTTTTAGGGAGGAGCCTGAAGAAAAAGAGCTACAAAACGTTCTATTGATTTTTACCAAATCCCCAACATAAAACAGTGCCAGAATTAACAAAAACGTGTGGTGATCAATGCAAATGGTTTTTTATAGCAACATCATTCCATACTAAAAAGAAGAAAAGTGAAATATGGGTGAACATTGCAAAGACCAGTTAACAAAAGAATAAGGAAAAAATTTCTGTAATGGGTTTTATATTTTTGTTATGCAAAATAATCTATTCTTCTTTTCAGTTCTAGTTAAGATAATCAGATTTCACCATGCTGATTCAAAAATTTTAGGAACAATCTTTCCAATTATTTTAAATTACTCTCAAAGCAAAAGAGATTAACAGTAACAAATCTAAAATCTTTTCTTTAACCTATTATTACAAGTAGAAAATCAAATTGATTGCCACATTGCTTGCTTCAGTGTAATACCACAACTTATTCTTAGTATTCCTTCAATCTTGTTCTAATCTTTCCTCCAATATTTTTGAACTATTGAACAGTCAAAAATCACATGAAAGAAAGTTTCCCATTCATTACTGATAAAAAAAAACCCCCAGCATTTCTTGCTGCTTATTCAGATAGCAAGCTTTACGAGTGTCCAAATTGAATGATGAGCCACAAATAAAGACTGAGTTAAAGTAGCAGAAAGTAATATTCCCATTGACTTATCCCAGAATAGTTCCCAAATTTTTCAACTACATCTGACTCTTTCTAAGCCTTTAAAGCCAAAATGCACCCTTACCAATAAGCTTATAAAAGCCATAAACAATTTCTGATATTATTACATTAAACTGATTAAATGAATTTAATTACATTGAGATTATCCAATACTAAATTACTTTTTAAATTAGGAACCCTCTACTTCTAACCAGTTCTACAGAAAGATCTTCTGATCAACATCCAGAGGTTAGATTTTCCCATTAGCTACATGCAGTCCCATGTAGTCTTTGTGCTGAAAATGTATAGATCATTGGTAGAGATATTAGTGTTATATTTCCCTTTCAAGATATCCCACAGTATTTCCTCCATTCTCCATACCTTCAGCATTTCATTTGCTTTAATATTACAAATTAAGGGTATCATTCATAACGGATGGATTTTTAATGGTCCGTGCGGTAAAACACAGGAGCTACGGGCGTGGCCAGGCCTTGCACGCGCTGCGCACATTTTAAAAAGGGCCCAGCCACACAAATAACCCCCGTTATGTGCACAAGAACCGGGCTTCGGCAGAGGGGAGGTCCAGGGGTTGGGGAGGTGCGAGGCTAGAGGCACCCGGTACAGTGGCCATTTGCCGCTATGCCGGGGGATCGCGCGCCGGCACAGTGCCGGCACGCGCAACTTAGGGATAGGGGGCGGGTAGGATAGGATAGGGGAAGGTAAGGGAGGTTAGAGTAGGGGGTAGGGAAGTTCCTTCCCAGTCCGCTCCTTAATTGGAATGGGCTGGGAGGGAACCGTGGAAGCCGGACGATGTGTCGCCACGCAATTATGGCCTATGTCTACCCCCCTCCTTGCACGCGCCATCTGCAATTTTATAACATGCGCGCACTGGTGTGCGCGCATGTTATAAAATCGCTCGTCTATGTGTGTGCACCGGTTAGCGCATGCGATTGGACAAACGCGCGTTCTTTTTTAAATTCTACCCCTAAGCATTTTTTCCATACATACAGAATGGAAGAAAGCCTTTGTAAATCAGGTCCTAAAACAAGTAACATAATGGATGATAAAGACAAAATTGGCCCATCCAGTTTTTCATTGTTCAGGATATAACCAAGCAGTCAGCCACTGAAGCTTGACCACTTGTATGATTTTGCTCTCTACCATCCTGGGTAGATAAGCATATAAGCTTCCATACTTAATAGTGGGAAGTTAATAGGGGTTTGTGTAATTGCTGGCCACATTTAGTCAACCTAAGTTTTTGCACCATTTACAGTACACTCCTATACCAGGGTACTATCAAGCTAGGGTGAGAGAACATTGTAGAAATCTCAACTTTGTGAGTCTTTCCTCACTCCAAATGACGTCAAATCTTTACTGAGGTGTACTGTTCTGTTTGTACGTCTCACTCTGCATGTAAAACTGGCCCCAAAACCATAAACCACCACAAAATCCTCACCTTGAGTTATTAGCTGGCCCTCCTATTGTGATATAAATGAAAACTTTATAAAGAGCCTCTCTCTCCCTCTCTCTCTCTCCCCAGAAGTTGAAGGCTATTGGTTTCACCCAGCTACACTATAGCCTGTACTTTCCTAATACTTTTTTTTTTTTTTACTTATCACCTCTCCCCTTACCTCTGTTTTTATGGGAATGAAGGGTGGGTTGTTTGAAATACTGCAACAACCACTGTCCTCCATATCTGTCCAATACATGGCTTGACCTCTATGGTTTTGCTTGCAAATATTTCTGCTAGTAGGTTAATCCAGGCATCTACCACCCTCTCAGTTACAAAGTAATATTTTCAAAAGTTTCCTCTGAATCTTCCATCCTTCAGCTTCAGATCATAATCCTTTGTTCTTCAATTTCCTTTTGTATGGAAAATGTCACCTTCCCATATTTTACTGAAGCCCATTAAGTCAACATTATTATAAATAAGTGGCCTCTAGAAATGAAGCAGGTTCTTGAGATGGAGTATTACTAGTAACCCATATAAGGGCAATTGTTACGATTCTGCACGCAGAGCCCATCCCGCGACCAGCCTCTCACCTTGCCCCAGCCCAACGCCGCAGGTCGCCTTCTCGTGGCCTAGGCCACCCGGACCGTTGCTGCTGCTCCTCCTCTTCGTGGCAGGAGCCTCTGCTGGGTCTCCTCTTCGTTGCATGGAGCCGCAGCAATGCTGCTGTCAGCTTCGCAGCAGGGGAAGCCGCTGTTCCCATCTTCTTGCGGCTAGGAAGCCACCGCCGATGATCCTCTTCATGGCCCTGGTGCCGCTGAGGACCTCCTCCACCTCCCGGGCTCCTCTAGGCGCGGGCGCGTGCCTCTTCACTTTATTTAAAGGACCAGTGGTGGGAAAAGCTCCATGGCCCCAATGGATGATGTCTTCAACCTGTCCCATGTCTAGCCCTATAAAAGGGTTCAGCTTTCAGTCCTCGGGGCCTTCGTCCGGATCTCCATAGTTGTCCATGCTTCTCTTTTCCGGTCAAGGTCCTCTGTGGTCTTCTCTGGCTAGATGGCTCTTCGTTTGATGTTCCTGGTCTCCTTTGTTTGATGTCCCTGGTCTTGTTCCTCATCAGAGCTCCTTCATCGCCTGTTCCATGTCCTAATGTTCTTGAAGTTCCTGATGTTCCATGTTCTGGCATTCCATGTTCTTGATGTTCCAGTCCTGGTCCTGGTGCTCCCGTCTCCGGTTCATCATCTTGCTTCCAGGTTTCCTGCTTGTCCACTTTCCTGGCGTGCCACCATCGTGGTCTGTGACCAGCCCAATGGGGGGCTGTGTAGGGCACTTTGTGGCACAAGGCCTGTCTTCACATCTGCAGTGCCATAAATCCTTCATATTAGGTAGGTATTTATACCTCTATATGAGGCCTACCTAGTCACTCGAGGTAGGGTTTAGGTATTAATGTAGTGTTTGACATTCAAAGCGACATGTACGAACAGTACAGTGCTCTCTTGTGAAGATTTGATGACCTTTGGAGTGAGGAAACTCACACAAAGATAAGATTTGTGCAGTTTCTCTCAACTTAGCTTGATGTTACTCAGGTAGAGAGTCCATCAAGCTAGGTGCCAGCACCTAGACCTCATCCCAGTGCCAGAGTCTAGTCCTGAACCCTGATCACAGTGCCAAGGACTAAACCTGTGCCAGATCCAAGACCTAGACCCAGTGATGAGTCCTGGCCCTGAGGCTTGGTCCCGACACCATTACCTAGGCCTGGGCCTGGCCCAGTACCGAAGCCTAGGCTCAATAAAGGGACCAGACTCTGAGGCCTTGTTCTGACAGTGGGACCTTGTCCTAAGGCCTAATCCTGGTGCTGAAGCCTATGTCCAATGCCCAGATCCAGTCCTAAGGCATGGTTTCATTGGCAAGGGGCTTGGCCCTGACACCTGGTCCATCTGTCAAGGCCTAGTCATGACACTGAAGCCTAGACCCGGGCCTCCAGAGGTCTTGCCCATCTCTGAGGTCTATGCCTGGTACATAGGTCCAGTCCTGAGGGCTCAACATGATGGCAAAGCCTAGGCTCAGTGCCAAGACCTGGGCCTGATGACTGGTTCTGGCATCAAGGCTTAGGACTGGCACTGAGGCCTGGTGCCAAGACCTAGGCCTGGGTCTGGGCCAGTAGCAAAGCATAGTCCAAATACTGAGGGCTGGTTTGATCTCAGCATCAATTCCTGGGTCCAGCATTGAAAACTGGTCCTGACTCCGAGGCCTAGACTTGGGCCTCCTGTGGTCTTGCTCATGTCCAAGTGTTTGAAAAAATATGCCATCCACCTGCAGGATGGCTCCAGTTTGGTGCATTTCACTGGTACAGCCAGCACCATTATGATGTATGGCTATTTGCCAAACCAAAAAAACCGCATTAAACTACAAAAAAATCAAAAACTTACACTGCTAAACACCAAGACTCCCGTAGACCTGGCTGGAACAACCTTGGCCAAAATAAGGGCAGAGACCATTGTCAGAACCAGAGGACCAGGTGTCAGAGAGAGGCTGTGATAGCAGTCTTTGGCCTTGGTACTGGGCTTGACCCTGGCCTAGGCTTCAATGCTCGGACTATGCCTTAGTACCATGTCCTTGAACCTGGACCAATCCTCAGTACTGGAACCAAGTGTCAGGCCTGGAATGGGCATAGGCCTCAGTGATAGGATCATGCCTCAGGGCTGGTCATCAATGATGGACCTAGGTGCTGGGCACAGCCTAGGCCTAGGTGCCAGACTAGGCCTTATTGCTGGGCTCCAGCACTCTGCCTAGGTCTCAGTGCAGGGCTCAGGGTAGGATCCCAGCTGGACCAGGCCTAGGCTCCAGTGTCTGAACCAAGCATCAGCATCAGATACCAGCATGGGGTTTAAGCCTTGGGCTGTGACCAGGAGGCCTAGGCCCCAGCACTGGGAGCAGGTCTTAAGGCTTCAAAACTGGGCCTGGGCCATGCCTAAATCTCAATACTGGGGACCAAATCTCATGGCCAGGTCCCTGTGCTGTGCCTAGGTGTGCAGCTTGCCTTGGACCTAGTTTCAATGCTAGAACCAGGCCTCAGTGCTGGGTGCTGGCCCAGCAGGGCTGAACTGTATCTAAGCTACGGTACTGGTCCCGGCCTGAACCTAAGCATTAAGGCTAGGCTCCAGTACTGACTGAGACACAATGTCTGGATAGGGCATAAGCTTCAGAAAAGGAACCGGATCTAGGCCTCAGTGCCATGATCAAGCCTCAGCATCAGTGCTGCCCATGCCTTAACCTCGGCGATGAGCTGGTCTGGACCTAGGCCTTCTTACCGGGCTGGCCCAGATTTAGGACTCAGCACTGGGTCAGGGCCAGGTCTAGGGCTCAACTCTAGATCTGTTCCAGGCTTAGTACTTAGTTCCCGGGTCCGGTACCAATACCTGGTCCTACCTGAGACCCTATTTTTTTAATACAATGAATATGAAAATTCCCAAAAAATGTGGGGGTATTTTTGTAGGAGGCTATTTTTAGTTTATTCCATCCAAAATAAACCAAAAATAGCCTAATTTTTTTTTTTTTTTTTGCATTTGTTTAAAACAAATGGTTAGAGTATCAGACTAAGAACCAGGGAAGCCTGTCTTCCAATCCTGCTTCTGTTCCTTTCAACTACGGCATGTCACTTCACTCTTCATTGTTTCTGGTACAAACCTTTAGTGTAAACCTTCTGGATACAAGATAATGCCTACTGTACCTCGCTTTGAGCTACCAATGAGAGGTGTGAGATAAATCTAAATAAACATAGTCAGAGCAATATATGTAAAGGAACAAAAATGTGTCCTAGTTCATTTGATATGTGGCTAATAGATTTTTGCATCTCAAATGCATGGTTTTACATTTATTTAGCATTGAACCTCATTTTCAAAATCTTTGACTATTCTTCCCGTTGTTTGTCCCATCTCCTTTCATTTTTTTTTCATCTCTGCTGGCATCTCAGTTTTATTTTCAGAGTTTCCATCATTTGCAAACAAGTATATTTTTCCCACAAGATTCTTAGCAATGTTGCAAATGAAAATATTGAAAATAACAAATCCCAGTATCGTGCCATAGGAATGTGCACACAACACAACATATTGTCCTTCTGGTTTGTGTGTGTGTGTGTGGGGGGGGGGGGGGGATTGGTTTGTTTAATGTTGATGTCAGTTAGGTTTGTTTGCCAAACTGAAATAAATATTACATTTAAAACATAACAGAGCCTCCTTGAGACCTCTGTCAATTCATCAGTTCTTGGGGGCCATCCTGGGGCCTCCCCAGACTCCTCTAATTCCTCCTATTCCTGCCAAAACCCAGAGTCAGTGCTGCCCCAGTTTGGGATGAGCCAAGCTCAGCCAGGGCCCCCTCAGGTCATTTGTCCCACTGAATAAAAGATAGGCCAGGGCCATCCCAGACCCATACTTACCCCTTCTATGGAAGTTTTCATCCACAAAAGGAGCAAAAGCAATCTTCACTTACCGGCACAAAGTTGGATGTCAAAAACATGGCCCCAGTGTCAGTAATGGCTCACACCGTTTTTTTTATACAGCTCTATGTTTGTATGATTGTATAACAAACTGGCACGAGCCAGCCTTGAGACCAGTGCTAATTTGTTAATGTCAAACTTGATGCCAGTTTCAGAGTCAGCTGCTGCCATTTTTTTCAGAGAAGCTGGTGGGTTTGGAGTGTCTGGGAATTGCCTCTATCCCTTTTACAGATGAAGACCGTTATGAAATGGGTAAGAAGGGGGCCACAGAGGCCCAGCTTATTTCTGTGAGTGGAGGAGAAGGGAGGCCCCAGCTAGGCATGGCTTAACCCAAGGGAGGCCTGGCCCTAGCCCTAGCTTTGGGTTATTCGTAGGGTTGGGGATAGAGGGAGTTGAGGAGTCTGAGGAGGTCCTGGGACCTGAGGAAGTAGCGGAGGTCTGTGGAACCAGGGGGCCTGAGGAGGCCTTTTTAAAAATATTTTACATTTTTGGGGAATCAAAGGAAAGTATTTTTTCAATTTCTTCTTTGGAACAAACAAAAAATATTTTTTTACCAGTGCACATTTCTATTAAGTCATAGGGTACCCCACTGGTCACTTTACTTTCAACAGAGTAAACCCAGCTTATCATCATTCTGAATCATGCTACTTAACTAATTTATCACCCAAGTTACAATTGGCCTACTCCCATATTATTCATCTTGCTTACCAGTTTTCCATACAGAGCAGTATCAAAGCCTTACTGAAGTTTAGACACCATGATTTACCACTATGTCAGCTCATTAAAGAACTCAGGAGTTGTTTTCCAACTTTGTCTTTCCTGAACAGATTATAACCTGGTATGGTTGTGTCCCAGTCATGGGACTCACTGAACAATGTTTCTGCATCAAAAACAATGTCTATCTCTTCCTTTGTCTTTAGGACTTGCAAATCTGACATTGTATTGCTGAGATTTTGAGCATTTGTGCTTCTACCCTTCCAAACATATTTCTTTCCTTATCTTACTTCTGTATATTCTCATACCTAGTAGGGATCTGCATTCATTTTACAATGATATTAAAAAATGCAATAGGGATGTGTATTTGGATGATCCAAATGTGAAATTTGAATCAAATGGGTCAACTTTTTCTTCAGTTTGGTCATCTGAACTGAATGGGCACAGTTATCCAAAAATCAAATGCTTTTTGGTTCATTCATTATGTTCCCATTGAAGTCTATGGGGCCAGTAAAACCAGACAGAGTGGAATCATTTGAGAATGGGGTAAGGAAGGAGCAGGAAATATCATGTTTCAGCACTTTTTCAACTAGCCTATACTAGCTGGCAGCTGCATGGATTGACTTTATGTTTGGAAGAGTAAAAGTGAAACAAAGAGCACTTTGAGCTGCCAGTGACCATTTTGTTTTCATCTATTTTTCTGAGGTATCTCAGAAAGAAAAAATAGAGCTTCTGAAGCTCCTTGCTTCAAAGGTCCAGACTTATAAGAAAAGATTTAAAAATAATTTTAGATTTAGAGGAGAAAGCAAGGTATGCTCTTATAGTCACTATCACTGTATCCAAGCTGTGCTGCTTGCAGCAAGAGAAACTCTAATCTTTCTGTCAGAGTTACAGTGTAAGTGTTTATCAGCAGGCTAAGACTGCACTTTCACAGCAGGCAGCATATGTCAGTGTCTGTGAAATACACAGAGAGAGAAAAATAGAGATTTTCTTTTGCAGAATGTGCAGAATGGCCAGTGACTGACTCTGACAGAGGGCAGTATCTTTTCTCTGCATAAAAGAGTCAGTGACACTGTGACACTTTACTAATTCTTTTCTGTGTGATTCACATTCTAAAGGTGAATTTTATAAAAGTTTCATGTATAAAAATGAGCAAATGCACACACAAATAGTGCATATTTGCGAACTGCTATTTTCTAAATCTCAAACATACACTTGCATGAAATGTGTATGAATGCATTTATTCATTAAAAAAAGGAGCAGGCTAGGGGTCACCAAGGATGTTCTGAGGTGAGGCCAACATTTACGCATATGTTGCTATTTTAAAACCTGCAAAATTGGCGCACATACAACTTTCACCTGCTAATTAACAGGTGTAAGTCATATAATTCTTTATAGGCAAATACTGACTGGATGAACAGTCTGGGTAAACTGGGGAGAGTGCAAGCTGAAGAAACAGGGGGTTTTGATGACCTAGAGCTAAACTGGGCAAACTGGTGTACTAATTGGTTTAACTGGTAATTTCCTTCACACGTGCATGTTATAAAATTTGATAATTTACACGCGTGAAAGCTGACAAGTTCCTAAGAAAAATGTTCGTGTTAAATTTCCTCGTATAAATGATTACAATTAGGAGCATAAATACATGCGCATACTAGATGCCCATCAATTATCTGATATTTTGGATAAGTCTTAAAAAATGTTACATAGCCAGATAAGATAGCTGAATAAGTCTTCAAATGCTAGTTATCTGCCTATGTAGCGCTTTTCTTTTACTTATCCAGCTGTCTTTCTTAGGGCCAGATTAATTAAGGCTTGTCGCCAATTTTATTTGTATGGGAAAAACCCTTAGTGAATCAGGTACTTAGTCGGATATCAGGTACTTATTTAGCTGAATATTTGTTGCCACTTAGCCAGATAAATCAAAAACTATGTGGCTATGTTTAAAAGATATGCCGCATATTTTTGGAAAAATGAACGTTAGGTAGATGTATGCATATTTTATAAAGTGTGCACGTAATTGCACACATGATATAAAATATGTGTGCATGCATGTGCACTGAAATGTCCGTCGGTTGCAGACGGCTGCGACCGCTGTTGCTCACTTCTTGCCTCACTGCACTGACTCCATTGGGTAGACTTGCGGCCTCCACCAGCTATCGCCGGCCTGCCCGCCCATGTTCCCGGGCCTCCCTGAACGGCATGGACGCTGCCGACTGCCATCTTGCCCTCAGAGTTCCTTAGGCACAAGCGCATGCTCTCGGGCCAATCTTAAGCACTTCATGGTGGGAACATCGGGGGCATCTCCCCCGGATGATGTCATTCATTATGGACTCTTAAGCCAGCTGGTCCTGTCTGCCTACAGCTTGGCAACGAGTTCCCTCATTACTGAATCCGCTTCACTCACTACGGACTTCCCGTTCCAGCTCCTGGTTCCTCGGCATGAGACGTCTCGGGTACCTGCTCCTCAGGGGCCCTGTCCTCGTCTCTGGCTATCCACTCCTCGGAGGGCCTTGTGCCTAGGACCACTGCCTGCCCATTCCCTGGGGCTTCCTCTGGAACCATTGCTACTTCTACAGTGAGTACTCCGCTTGCGGACCATTGCCATATCATCTCTACAGAAGAATCCTCTTTGGGTATACCCCACTTCACAGATCCTATGTCCCCTGTGTCTGTGTTACTTTGCTGTTACACTCCCCGCTCCACAGGCAGTGTTGCTCTACTTCTCTCTGCTCCCTCTTTCCCTCCAGTACCTGCTGTTCTACACACCCAGCAGCTGAGACCTCGTCTCCCAACGGTGAGGCTCATGGGGCCCCTCCCCGTGGGCAGTACCATCTCTCACCTCGGCCCAGGGCCCAAATACCCACAAAACCTAACATGCACGTACATTGGCTGCGTGTATGGGTGCGCTCACACATGTTTTAAAGTTATCCTCCCTGTGTACATAGTAAGGAAGCATCAGCAGTTCACTATGCTCTGTTTGTAAAATAAGTGACTGACTGATCTTCTATGTGTGTCCACACTGGGGTGTACATTGATTTCAACACTAAAAGATCCTACCCACTAGTGATTTGTTTAAATAAATTCCATCATATCTCTGACATCAAGAAGCAAATATGGCAATGAGAGAGGAAGAAGAAAGGTTATGCTAGGTGGACTATGACATCAGTCTTTCAAGTCCAGCAATGCTAAGAATGCAGTTTGTATCCCAGTTAACAGAAGATCCTGGTAAGCATGTGACCTTATTGTCTCTCTTGAGCTCTGCCTCCTACGCTAACCTTTCTGTAACTTTTGTCAATTACAGAAAGTGGCCCCTGTGTTCAGGTATCCTCAGCTGATCAGGTTTTAAAAATATATACAATAAATATTCATGTGATATATTTCCATGGTCAAAGAACTATAATAATTTGTATGCTTTGGTTACCCTCAGATCCAAACCCCTTTGTGGACTTCTGTTGTAGAAGTATCCTATTTCAGTTTTGAAAATATTGACTTCGCACCATCATATTTGAGATCCCTAAAAACAACAAAATTGACTGTTGTTTGTTTCACTGTATGAAAACCAAAAACACATCAATAAATGATGATGCTATCAGTTATGCAGCCATAGCTCATATATGTTATGATACTTCAGCTTTGCCTGAGCCAAGATCCATAAAAGGTTGAGACAATACCAAAGTTACTGATTTAATTACCCAGGATGGTGGTAGTGATAGACTGATTAGTGACTGTACATTTCGAAGGACAACCACTCACTGTGATTAAAGATATGCGTTTCTCATTCTGTGCTGGAAATTATTCTATTATGGTTTTATGAGGTATCCCTCAGTCCCAGTGCAAGTGTCTCAAAATGTCCCTGAAAACAACAGGTGAGAGTTGGTCACTCTAGGTGATGACCGAGGATGGGGTTAGTTTAATTCCTACATTAATATGTCTATTGCATCGCTAGAAAAACACAGTAACTGCTAGTGCATATTATATCTAATTACAGCATGCTGGATACACAGCTCTATCAATTAAAATTTGTTTTCAAAGGTTACATCTTAAGCGGCAACAGATGGTGACAAAACAACAAAAAAAACATTTTCATATAAGCTATCTGAATAACATACGTGTGCAACAGGATGCAAGCGACAAAAAACCTGTTACTTAGAACTCTATCCATAAAATGTACATCATCAAGTCAGAATCTTTTCTACTTATTTACTCTAGAAAGTCACAGCTAAGAAGAAAGCTATCCCTCATGTGCACTAGTGTGCAATATTTCAAAAGAACACACAGCAAGTAGTAATACTCTCCAACAGGACTATTACTACAAAATCATCATTTCCAAAAGATGTTTAGGTAGCTTCTCTGCTATGTTCCTGAAGTCCTGAGAGCAACCATGCTCAGAACAATGTCAGAAACTGCTCCTTAGCAGAGTTGGGTGTCGGCTATTTAAGTCATGCCATCTGATATCATAACCAATATATATGCCAATGAGATTCAGTACACATGAGGCAGCATAGTCTTTCCTTGAGATCTGGCAGGGCATCTGCCACAAAATAATGATTCAGGAGTAATATATTTAGTTGATAATAAACAGAGAAAAATAGAAATATGACAGCAGAAAAAAGACAGTATGGCCTAACTAGTCTGTTCATCCACCCAATTCATGTACCTTTACAATTCTCATCACTCCTTTCCTTGTATCTACTACCCTCTCTGTAAAGAAATATTTCCTAAGATTACTCCCGAGTCTACCCCCTTTCACCCTTATCCAATGACCCCTCATTCTAGAGTTTTCTTTCCTTTGAAAGAGGCCTGCCTCCTGTGCATGGAAACCTTGGAAGTATTTAAGTGTATCTATCATATCTCCCCTATCTTGCCTTTCTTCTAGAGTATACATATTTAGAATGTTAAGTCTGTCTCCATATTCTTTAGAACAAGGACCACTGAGCATTTTAGTAGCCACGCTCTGGTTCAACTCCCCATTGGTTTATATCCTTTTGAAGGTACAATCTCCAGAACTGTTCACAATATTCCAGGTGAAGTCTTACCAGGGAATTATGCAGGGGCAATATCAACTCCCTTAATCTGCTGACTATTCCTCTCCCTACACAGCTAAGCATTTTTCTGGTTTTTGCTGTAGCTTTATCTTCCTGTTTCTCTACCTTAAGATTGTCAGATACAATCACCTTCAGGTCCCACTTCTTTTGTGAAGAATTTAATCGCTAATACTATAATTTTCCCTTGGGTTTTTGCATCCTAAATGCATTATTCTTCTTTTTATAGCATTACATCTTAACTGCCAAACCCTAGAATATTCATCGAGCCTTACTAGATCCATTCTCATATTTTCCACACCTTCCTGTTGCAGATTTTGGAATCATGAGCAAAAAGACAAACTTTTCCCGAAAATCCTTCTGCAATGTCATTCACGAATATGTTTAAAAGAAGTGGTTCAAGGACAAGTCCCTGAGGGACACCATTAGTAAGGCCCCCTCCTTGGAGTGAACTCCTTTTACCACTACCCTTTGTCTCTTCCCACTTCAACAGTTTCTTACCCAGTCAGTCACTCTAGGGTCCATAACTGGAACACTCTATTTATGTATAAGTTGCCTATGCAGAATCAAGTCAAAGGCCTTACTGAAATCCAAGTATACTACATCTAGTGCTCTCCTTTGATCCAAATCTCTGGTCACCCAAATAAATTGATCAGATTTGTCTGACATGATCTACCTCTGATAAAACCATGCTGCCTCAGATCTTGCAGTGTATTGGATTCCAGAAACTGCACTATATTCTGTTTTAGCAGTGATTCCATTCATTTGCTCACCACAGCGTTCAGATTAACTGGTCTGTAGTTTCCAGCCTCCTCCTTACTTTCACTTTTATGAATAGGAGCCACATCTGCCTGTCTCCAGTCCTCCAGAACCACTCCCAGCTCTAAAGAAGCATTGAAAATGTCAGCCAGCCGAGCTGCAAGAACTTCTCTAAACTCCCTTAGTAGCCTCGAATGTTTCCCATCCGGCCCCGTCGCCTTGTATATTTTAAGTTTAGTTAGCTCCTCATGAACTGACTTTTCTAAAAAATGATTGAGGTTTACCTTACTTCCAATCTTATTTGTGTTTATTTTAAGGTGAATTTTAAAAGCCCAGTGCATGCATCAATTGGGGGATTTGAGAATATGTTGGGCTTGCACGTGCCAACCGTGAGGAAATGCCGACCCAGATATGTGCGGAAATACTGCGGCAAAAAGGTATGAGGTGTGGGCATGGTCTTGATAGGACCTGGCCAAGTGATGCAGATGAAAATAGTTTCACACCCTGGTGTGCACCAACGTCCTCTACTGCACAACTTTACTTCTGATATGGATGACATGAAAATCATAAAATAAAAGGATCAAGCCATTTCTGAGGGGATTAAAAAGTCTGGGGTAACTTGGTGGGGGGGGGGCTATCAAACCAGGGAGCTGGAGGATCTGGCTGTTCACTGTTCAAACTGGTGGATGAACTGGTAAAGTGGGAATGGTGTGGGCATGGGCCCCTTTTAAAATCCTCCAACTTATGTGATAGAAATGGGATATGCACTCCCATGCACACGCTCACTTAAAATTTAGCACACGTGCTCACAGCCAGGTTTTTTATAACATGCATGCTTATAAATGTGCAAGTTATAAAATATCTGTGTCCCTCGGCACAAGACAATGCATACACGCAAATGTGCGCCCACACGTCGGTTTGAAAGTTAAAGTCCCAGTGTGTTCCTGTTCCTGGCCCTCCTACAGTGAACAGAAATATTTGTTAAGCAATTTTGCATTTTCCTCATCAGCCTCTGCATATTCCTCCCCTTCACCCTTCACAATGCCACTTTTGCACTTCCTACTATCACTAAGATACTATATCTAAAAAATGTTTTGACAATTTTTCTGTATTTCCTATTTTGTCTTCCATTTCTTCCATTTTCTTTTGAGTATCATTATTTACTGCTTACACTTTTGAAATATTGCACAATTAAGAAAGGATGCAGCAATAGTTTATGCATCCATTATGTAAAGTAACGAAAGTAGAAAACATTCTGACTTAAGGAAAAGCAATGGCATGCGATCATGCCTACATATATTTCCTTATTTTTAAAGAGGAATTGGAGTTTCTTTCAAACTAGCCCTATTCTGATCAAAACAGTGGAGGGAATATTTCTGCTAATTAATCCAATAATGGAGCTACCAATATTTATTTTAAAAAGTATACATAGTGACTGACAGTGAGTATGAACTTTCTAATGCATTATAGTACTGTAATTGACTATAGCATTATTGAACATCAGGATGCAGCATTACACTAATAGCTTTTTTAGAGTGAGAACAATGGTGCAGTCTTCTAGTGAGTGACTGTACTGAAAATGAATTCCAGGATTCAACACCATAACGACTGGTTGAAGTGAGAAACACCATGAAACTGTGTGGGAGGGGTATGGCCTGTGATTCTTGAGGCATCCTGGGTCATGAGTTCATGAACTGACTATGCTATTGACTGTGCTATTAACTGACTTTGAAAATATGATAACATGCAGAAAAACATTGTCAAATAGCACGCATAAACATGTTTCCTAATTTTAATGCATATTATTTGCCATTTTTCCAAGCAGAATTTTGCATTTGTGAAGCTGTTTGCAAAAATAATGCAAACTTGCTAATGAGTTAAAGAATCATGCAAATATGCTCATTAGCAATTCTGGCATAGTTACATTTTGCATAGAAATTTGTGCGAATTAGCATTTTTCCGTAAAACTTGACTATACCGCAAGGAAGTATAGTTAAATTCTTTTGTAATGAAGTTGGAGATTTCACACAAAATTTACCACATAAAAATGCTTGTGAACCCAATTAAGATATCATGCAAATGTTTGTTATGAGAAAAATCTTGCATGCTAAGGGTCATGTCCGCTATCTGCAACATGGGTTGGTACACTGGCCTCTTAATCTCCCTGCATCTCAGAGTCCAATCCATAGAAAAATTGGACACTATTAATCTAGATAGAGTGATAGATTGATAGATGTAAAAGTCTGATGTTACAGAAATTAATAGCCAGCAATGCTTTATAGCCCATCACAATAACAATCAGGTTGAAGCTTGCATTAAAATTGTTCCACACCTTTTTAGCACTGTGTAAAAAATGGAAACTGTATTTGTAATGCTAAAACTTTTGTTGCTGGAAATATCAGCACATATGTCTCTTCCATTTGCTTCTGCTGTGTCGTGTTCCTTGCTGTTTTGGTTTTCTTTCTGACAGCTGTCTCTCACTGTGAAAAAGTTTTTCTTTTTTAATCACTACTACTCTTACAATAAAATCATATTTTCTAGTTTTTAATCCAGTCTTTTCTATTGAGCAAATGTAAGCAATTAGGAAAAAAGTAAGGTATATCATTCTATAATAAAGCACAGTGCTGGTTCAAATTGTTTATATTCCCAGCATGTGGCTGCACACTTGGCTGCATTAGATTGGTCCATTCAGTGTTGGTTTAAATAAAAACAAGATACATGGATGAAATGGTTTTGGTTATAAATTAGATTTAAGCCATCAATTAATCAAACAATTTTATTTCCCCGCAACATGATGCATTCTTATATATATAAAAAAAAAAAAATAATTGCATGTAGAGAATCATCACAAGCTGATGTTATAGAAGAAAACAAATAATAAGGATGTGCATCTGTTTCAAATTAATTTAAAAAATGTGACAAATAAGGGCAATTTGTTTCTTTTGGGGGCCCCCCAAATGAAACAAACCTTATTTGTTGCATTCATTTGAAATTAATGCATGGGCCTAGACACATTCACCCCAGTGGATGGCACCATTTCGATGTACAGTAATTATACATATACCCATCCTCCAAGGCAGGCTTCCATATATGAATGCACAGGCAGTGGCACACACCCATCCATCCATTCAGGTAGGCCCACATTCACACCCACCCATCCAGACAGGCTCCCATTAAAACACATACACACACACACACACACACACACACACATCAGGCTGGCTCCTATTCACATACCCACCCATCCCAGGCAGGCTCCCATTCAGATGCCCATCTATCCCAGGTAGGCTCCCATTCACACACATACCCCAGGCAGGCTGCCATTCACACACACACACAATACAGGCAGCCTTCCAGTCTCACACACACATATACACACACATACATACACAAACACACACATGCAACCCAGACAGGCAAGGCCCATGGGACCTCTTATTCCTCCTCCACTGCTAATGCTGCTGCTGCCACCACCCAATGCCTCCTTCGTTGGGGTGAGCAGGAGTTGTTGTAGAGCTGGAGCCCAATCTGTGGCTCCTCCTCGGTTCTGGCCCTGCAATGTTCTTCTCATGCATCGTGAGATGAGCTTAGAGAAAGTGTTAACAATATGAGTATTGAATACCGTGGGCAAGCACATAAGGAATTGTGGGACGGATTCCTCTTCTGCTCTGGGGTTGGTCATGTGCACATGCAGAGTGTGGACCTCTTGCTTCTTCTGCTGTTGTTGGGATGGGTCCACTGGTGGCCGCACAAGCCTCTCCCTGCACCCAACACTGTCCTCCTGGATGTGCCACCCTGTGCAATTGTACAGTTTGCACACCCGGTGGCATCAGGCCTGATTCTTCTCTCTATCCCTATCTTTCCTTTTTTCTTTTCTCCTCCCATCATCCTCCTGTTTCTCCCCTTTACTCCCTGCTCAAAATAGCAGAATCACTCCAATAGTTTTGCCCCATATTTTGCAATATCTAGCATCATCTCTCTGTCTACCACTTACCTGACCAGAATCCTCTCTCTCTCTCTTCTTACCCCCACCCAATCCTCACCTACTTATTCTTTTTTCCACCTGCCTAGCATCCTATTTCCCCACCTACCCAGGTTCCTTCATAATTTCCCCACCTACCCAGGTTCCTTCATAATTTCCCCACCTACCCAGGTTCCTCTAACATCTACCCATCTCCATTCCCTTTTCTCTTGTGGTACCGTGCCTTAAAAGTGGGTAGGAGGCACTTGGAAGATTTTGCTGTTCCAACAAATGTTGGCACCTTAGGCAACTGCTTAATTCACCTAATAAAAGAACTGGCCTTGACCTCTGCCCTATCTCACCAACGTGGCAACCTTCTTCACATTTTCTAAATTGAATAATAAATACTACTTTAGAGACGGATGAGTAGGATTCCCCTATGTTGAATGATTTCCCTAAGTGGGTGACTGGGGGATCCCGCAATATGTGCTGGCATATGACAACCACACTTATGATTGACTCATAAACAAACCGCACTTATGATTGATTCTGTGATGAGACTGACTGCAACGATATAACCGCCACTTATATAACCCGTCAGACACCGATCAAATGCTGTAACCCTCTATGATCATGACGCTCACATGTAAACTAGCCCTACACCGATCGTATGTTACCCGTCCGAGAATGAATGAAGCCTGTAACCCGTTATATCCACGATTCATATATGTAATACATCCGATACTGCTCAAATCTTGTAATCCGTTGTGATGGCGATACCGAACGATGGTATATAAAACTCGACAAATAAATAAATAAATAACTTATAGAATAGTACATTGCAGAGTAATGTGCCATGTTCATCTTCTTTGTTTCCTTTAGGAGCTTGCTTTTTACTAATTTTTGCTTCAGATTAAGAGGTTGCTGGAAGGCTAGAATTGGTGGAGTAGAGAATGTTTCTTTCAGTGACTCATCTTCCTGGAGTGGTGGCTGTAGGGCTTTTATGATTTTTCTTAGTTTTTCCATTTCTGCCTACTCGCTGTGGTTTGTCTTGAGTGTTTTAAGGGACGATGTAATCTTCCTGGAGATGATTTCTTTGTTAGACTTTACATCTGTGCATTCAAAAGGACTAATATAGCAAACACATACCTTATTTGTTACAAAGCAATGATATCGATTATGTTTCAAATAGATGTAATCGACAAAAAGAGCTAAGCAAACCCAAAAAGGACAATCAGCAACAAAAAAAAGGGGGCTAAATTAATATATAGGTATTTTGCTCACAGAGCATAGTGGCGGTCAAAAAAATGAATTGAATATTGAAAAATAATTCGGAAAGGAATGGAAAATAAAACAGAGGGTATCATAATGCCTCTGATATCAATCTATCGTACAAACACATAAGGCCGGATTTTAAATGTGTAACCCTTTTAAAACCCCTCTGCATGCGCCAAGCCTATTTTGCATAGGCTCGGCGGCGCATGCAAGCTCCGGGATGCGCGTAAGTCCCAGGGCTTGCAAAAAGGGGCGGTCGGGGGTGTGGCCAGGAGGCATGGTTTCGGATTGGGGGCATGTTCGGGGGCGTGTGGGCAGTCTGGGGGCATGGCCAAGTGCCCCGACACAGCGGCCTGTGTCGGGGCCTGCCGCGCCGGTGCGCGGCAGTTACTACTGCCCAGAGGCAGTAGTAACTTTTCAGATAAAGGTAGGGGGGGGTCTAGACAGGGCCGGGAGGGTGGGTTAGGTAGGGGAAGGGAGGGGAAGGTGCGGGGGGTGGAAGGAAAGTTCCCTCCGAGGCCGCTCCGATTTCAGAGCGGCCTCAGAGGGAACGGGCAGCATGCGCAGGGCTCGGCACACTCAAGTTGCACAAATGTGCAGCCCCTTGCGCGCTCCGACCCCTGTCTTTTAAAATGTACCCCATATTGGATATTGTATGCATTTCTAGTCACTCCATCACATAAAAGATATAGTAGAACTAGTTAAATCTCAAGCGGATGTGATCAATTGCAGGAGGACCTTGAGACTGGAAGATTGGGCTTCTAAATGGTAGATAAAATGTAACGTGGACAAGTGCAAAGTGATGCATATAGGGAAAAATAACCCTTGCTGTATTACACAATATTAGGTTCTATCTTGGGAGTTACCACCCAGGAAAGAGATCTAGGCATCATAGTGGATTATACATTGAACTCGTCAGCCCAGTGTGCTGTGGCAATCAAAAAAGCAAACAGAATGTTAGGAATTATTAAGAAGGGAATGGGAAATAAAATGGAGGATGGATGTCATAATGCCTCTGTATAGCTCCATGGTGAGACCACCCCTTGAATACTGTGTATAGTTCTGATCACCGCATCTCTAAAAGGAGATAGCTACACTATAGAAAGTGCAGAGAAGGGTGATCAAAATGATAAAGGGCATGGAATGGCTGCCCTATGAGGAAAGGCTAAAGAAGTTAGGGCTTTTCAGTTTGGAGAAGAGACGACTGAGGGGGGATATGATAGAAGTCTATAAAATTAGGAAAGGACTTAAGAACATAAGACTTGAACAAGTTAATGTAAATCGGTTATTAACTCTCTCAGATAATAGAAGAACCAGGGGGCACTTCATAAATTTAGCAAGTAGCTCATTTAAAACAAATCGAAGAAAATTCTTTTTCACTCAGCACATAGTTAAGCTCTGGAATTCATTACCAGAGGATGTGGTTACAGCAGTTAGTGTAAATTGGTTTAAAAAAGTTTGGATAAGTTCCTAGAGGATAAAGCCATAAACTACTTTGACGGTAATTAATAAGCAATAGTAGCTTGTGATTTATCTAATGCTTGGGTACTTGCCAGGTACTTGTGACTTGGATTGGCCACTGTTAGAAACAGGATATTGGGCTTGATGAACCCTTGGTCTGACCCAGTATCTTATGTTCTTATGTTCATAGAGAAAAGCTACCAAAATTATACAGGGGATGTCATTTTATTTATTTATTTACTTACTTACTTACTTACTTATTTAATTAAAACATTGTATATTCCATGAATCCATTTCATTCAATGTGGATCACAACTGAAAATGCATAACATTTTTTTTTATAAAATATCTAAAATATAAAAACAAAACAATAAAATCATACACATACAAATTACAATATATATAATAACTCAGGAAATTATAGCCCATTTCTTCTAAGCTGTTCTCAATTTGTACTCTTCACTTCAGCATATGCCTGAATAAATAAAACTGCTTTGCTTGTTTCTGAAATGTTAAATAATCTTGTTCTTGTCTTAATTATAAAGATAACATTCCATAAAACAGGTGCAGCAATTGAAAAAATTCTAGATCTTGTAATTTGTAAATGGTAATCATGAATAGGTGACACATGTAATACATTTGGGAAGATGAACATAAAATGTGAAAAGGCATAGCTCCCCTATGAGGAAGCCTGAATCACATTAAGGATCTTCAGCCTGGAGATGTGATGTCTGAGAGAAGATATAAAGTTCTGGTGGAAGGGTTAAATCAGGAAATGATTATTTAACTTTTCAAATAATACTAGGACTAGGGGACACTCCATGAAGCTAACTGGTAGTACATTTAAAACATTTCAGAGAAAATATGTTTTCACTCAACACACAATTAAACTGAGAGATTTTCTGTCAGAGGATGTAGTGAAAGCAGTTAGGATAACTAGGTTTAAAAAGGGTTTAGAAATGTTCCTGGATGGAGGAAAAGTTCATAAACCATTAGTCATATAGACTTGGGAAAACCGCTGCTTACCCCTGGTTATGAACAAGAAGGATGGGATCAATTTTTTGGGATCCTGTCGGGTACTTGTGACTTGAATTGGCCACTGTCAGAGACAGGATGCTGGGCTTGATGGACCTATAGTCTGACCCAGAATTGCATTTATTATATTTTTATGTTATTAAAGTCCTAGGATCTCCCATAATGTTGTTAGGGTTCATACCTTCTAGAGATGTGAATCGTGTCCTCGATCGTCTTAACGATCGATTTCGGCTGGGAGGGGGAGGGAATCGTATCGTCGCCGTTTGGGTGTTTAGAGTATCGTGAAAATCGTGAAAATCGTGAACCGGCACACTAAAACACCCTAAAACCCACCCCCGACCCTTTAAATTAAATCCCCCACCCTCCCGAACCCCCCCCCCCCAAATGCCTTAAATTACCTGGGGGTCCAGCGGCAGTCCGTAGCTAAATCGGGGGAAGGGGGAGGGCAGGAAAACCGGCACACTAAAACACCCTAAAACCCACCCCCGACCCTTTAAATTAAATCCCCCACCCTCCCGACCCCCCCCCCCCCAAATGCCTTAAATTACCGTTCAGCCTGGGTCCGGAACCCCCGCTGAACGACCTCCTGCAGTTGATCTCCTGCCGGCGCCATTTTCCGTACGGAAAACTATTTGCGGCAGGAAATCGCTCCCGGACCCCCGCTGGACCCCCAGGGACTTTTGGCCAGCTTGGGGGGGCCTCCTGACCCCCACAAGACTTGCCAAAAGTCCAGCGGGGGTCCGGAATGACCTCCTGCAGTCGAATCGTGTTGGTCTATGGCCGCCGCCATTTTGCGCCGCCATTTTGCAAAATGGTGGCGCAGAATGGCGCCAGCTGAAGACAACACGATTCAATTGCAGGAGACCATTCCGGACCGCCGCTGGACCTCCAGGTAATTTAAGGCATTTGGGGGGGGGTTCGGGAGGGTGGGGGATTTAATTTAAAGGGTCGGGGTGGGTTTTAGGGTGTTTTAGTGTGCCGGTTTTCCTGCCCTCCCCCTTCCCCCGATTTACGATTTTTTGACGATAAATCGGGGGAATTGGTATTGTATCGTGGCCCTAACGATTTTTGACGATTTAAAATATATCGGACGATATTTTAAATCGTCAAAAAACGATTCACATCCCTAATACCTTCTCCCAGGTGCCTCTTGCCTAGCAGCATTCCTTTGGCATACCATTATCCATGGTAATAGAGGGCTCTGCTGGACGAAGAGCCAGCAAGCGCACTAGAAATCTCAAAATAATTTTAGCCTTTTCTCAGACTCCCACTGCCGAAGCACATGAATTCCCCATTGGAGTGACACGCTCCCAATCTGAGCTCAATTTATATATCATAGAGCATACGCACCTTAGAGGTTGTCTCTTCACATACTTACTCCAAGAGAAAGGAAGGCCGTATTTAATACCATAATCCCAAATCAGCCAGAAGTAGAGGTTAAATAAGAATTTTGGGCCAAAGAAAAAAAGGCACAATACTAATGGCATAGGACCAGAATTTTGGGGCTGGATCTCATAAACTAACTCTCCCATACCACAAATTAAAAGGAGTAATGTTTGTGGGTGGTTTTAATGAGATAATTTTCAAAAGGAAAATATAGCCTAGATTCATCATTTTTTATGTGATTAGGGTAATTTTAAAATTACCACAACACATGTGTGTGAGAGAGAGAGACTTTATAAGGGCTATGTAATAGTCAACTATTTATACCTTTGTAGGAGGGTCATCTAGTATCTCGAGGTGAGGTTTTGTTGGTAGTCTAGGGTTTTGGGGCCAGTTTTACATTCAAAGTGAGATGTACAAACAGCACAGCACACATCAGTGAACATTTGATATGATATGGAATGAGGAAAGTTATACAAAGATGGGATTTCTACAATGTACTTTCACCTTAGCTTGAGGAAAGATGAAGGAAACAAGATTGTTCCTCTATTAGTTATCTGTAATTCAGCAGAGTTTTCCAAGAAATGTGTTAAATCCAAGGGGTTTCCTTGATCATGATCCATATCTTTACCTCACATTTCTTAAGGGAGAAAGAAAGCCTTGGCAACTGGTGGTATGGCTTCAGGGGAAATTTTTTAAATCTCCAAAGCATATTTTTTAAACAAATCAACTGGTGATAGAACAGATACAATAGGAAAATTTACAAGCCTTAGATTTAAATATCTCAAAGTGAAGGAGATCTCTCCAGGACCACGCTGGACCACCAGGGACTTTTGGCAAGTCTTGGGGAGGTCAGGAGTCCCCCCCAAGACTTGCCAAAAGTCCATGGTGGTCCAGCGGGGGTCCTGGAGCGATCTTCTACACTCGGGCTGTCAGCTGCCAGTATTCAAAATGGTGCCGATAGCCTTTGCCTTACTATGTCACAGGGGCTATTGGTGCCATTGATTGGCCCTTGTGACATAGTAAGGGCAAAGGCTATCAGCGCCATTTTGAATACTGGCAGCTGACGGCCCGAGTGAAGGAGATCGCTCCAGGACCCCGCTGGACCACCAGGGACTTTTGGCGAGTCTTGGGGGGGGGGGGGACTCCTGACCTTTCTAAGACTTGCCAAAAGTCCCTGGTGGTCCAGCAGGGGTCCTGGAGCGATCTCCTGCAATTGGGCCGTCGGCTGCCGGTATTCAAAATGGCACTGATAGCCTTTGCCCTTACTATGTAACAGGGACTATCGGCACCATTTTGAATACCGGCAGCTGACAGCCCAAGTGCAGGAGATCGCTCAAGGATCCCCGCTGGACCACCATGGACTTTTGGCAAGTCTTGGGGGGTCAGTAGGGTGGGAGTTTATTCGTTATTGATACATTGTATTCGTGGGGGTTCACCATATGTTTCGTGACCCCCCACGAATACAACGAATATGGCATATACGTTGCAGATTGCCAATACATTGCAAACGAATGCACACCCCTACTGTTTTATAAGGTCAGGCAGGTCTCATACCTGCCTGGCCACTGTAATATGGTGCCAGGCTCCCTCCTGGCAAGCTGGCTGAACAAGGGGGCTGGGGGAGCTGCTGCTGCCAATATCCGTGAGCCTATGCAGGAGGTAGGATTGGGGGGGGGAGTCCAAGGTTTAATTCAAACCTCTTGCTGCTGGGGAACCCATTGGTTCCTCCCTTTCAGGGGTAGATGGGAGTGGGAGGAGTTGAGGGAGGGTTGTTGTGAGACTATCAGCATTCTGCTACTTGCCTGCAGTTGTGCCAGATGCTGCAAGTCCCGTTCCTGCTCGTCCACTTTGGCCTGATTCACGGCAGTGAGATGGCATCTGAGGAAGCAGCAATGCCGTGAGAGGAACCTCCTGAGACTGCTCCGGGTGAGCATCACAGTGGCGAGGAGGTCGGGGCCGGCTCAGCCACGCCATGTTTCGAGGCAGCCAGCTCGAGGGGGTGGGCCTCAAGGCATCCGGAGGCTGTGTGTGATAAAGTGTGGGCTTCTAGGACTCGCAGCATTAAGGCCTCTCTGAGTCGGAGAAAGTCAGGGACATCGGCAGCTTCCCTGGGTCCCAATATGCTGCCTAGCTGTGGCCCTACCCCTCCTACTCACACAGCTACTGAGAGTTCCTGTGCTACTCTTGGACCTCGAGAGGTTTCTGTCTCTGCCCCTGCTGCTGTGCCTGTTATAACTTCACACTTGGAGCTGTCCGGTGCTGAAGCTGGGAGAAGTGCAGAACAGGAAACTTTTATTTTGCCTGTTCAAAGGGGGTTGGAGACTGGGGGGAATGCCGTGCCCAGGGGGTCGGGGGTGTGTGTGATGGGGAGGGAGCACAGGACCCTCGTGGACTCAGAGGCTTGGGCACATTTTGGCAGGTCACCCCAGTGGGCCCCTTCTAGACACAGGGGAGAGGATTTTTCTGGGATGTGTGATCCCAGTTCCAGTTCGGGTCAGGATTTGGGCAATGACTGGCTGGGCATTGGGGGGGGGGGGGGGGGGGGGGGGGAGGGGCAGGGGCACCCGAATATCTTTGGGGCTCCAGGGACAACTGGGGTCCTTTTCTTCAGCCATGGGGTGAGGGATTTCTTCCTGCTTGGTATGGGTGTCCCCAGGGGAGGTTTGGAGGAAAGCAGCCTGCATCAATGACCCCCTGGGGTGGTGTACCTGGTTCTTGGCGAGGGGTTCTGGCATCGCCATCTTTTTGATGAGGCCTCGTTGGTGGCCCTTCTTCTCCGGGGGTCCTTCAGGAGGTCTGGCAGTCATGGCATCTCCCAGGGCTTTGGTTGCTGCTGCTCCTTTTTCACAGGCTTATTCTGCCAGAGAATTGGTCGATGGCCCTGGATCTTCGCAACAGGAGTGTTGGCGAAATGATCTGGCTTCGGTGGTGGTGACCACTTCCAGCTTCCGGGCCTCTTCCCCCAGTGAGTTGGACCACACCAGCAGCATCCGAGATCCAAACCACAGTGAGATGGGTCCTGCCAGCGGCTCCCAGTTTTCAACCCTCAGTACGCTGGGTACTACCGGCTGTTCTCGAGCTTCGAACACCACTAGGATGAGTGCGAGCAGCAGACAACCTGGTGAGTCTGATGTCATTGCTGGGGGTTCGGGTCCATAGCAGATTGGGGCTCAGGTTCTGTCCAGGGCCAGGGTTCCTAGTGCGACAACACAGGCTGTGGTGCCTCAGGGAGAGGTTGCAGAGCCAGCGGCTCCTGGTTCCTCGGTTTCCAGGAAACGTGAGAAACCGCTGCATAAAAAGAAGCGTTCCAAGTCCAGTTCTTCAGATTCTTCTTTCTCTTCATCTTCCTTCTCTTCTACTTCTTCTAGCCCTTCCTTAGTAGGTTCTGGTAAGAAAAACTGGGCAGGGGAACAGGGTCATTCGAGGTCTGTGCCTGCATAGGTTAGCCTGTCCGAGTTGTGGTAGGATGTACCCAAGTCGCTTCGCAAGAAGATCAGACAGCGTAAGTACATTGATATTTTCCATCTGCTGGAGGGTCATAGGGGGAAGCATAGAGAGAAGAGGAAAAAGGGTGGTGTGGATAGATTTCAGGGTCCACAGCAGAGGGTGACTCGCAATGTACTTAACTGGACTTGCTCATTCCTCCGCTTGGCGAGTGTGGTGAGTCATCGTGACCCAGCTCAGTATGGCCCTATGCTGGTGTATGCTGATGCTATTCTGGTGGCCAGCCGGGTGTATGAAGGTTGGTCATGGCTCAGTTATGATGAGCATTTTAGGGACCAGACGGAGGAGAACAAATTTATGACTTGGGGCAGTAGGGATGTTGGTTTATGGTTGACACAGATGTGTATAAGTAATATATAAATACCTGTGTATAATTTAACCCTTTTTTTTATTATTAATCTTTTAATTTAATACAATTTTATAATCCAAAAACTCATTTTAAAACAATATCACCACTATCACTCATACCACATTCACACATGCACAATCACATTACACCAAAAATATTGCACCTATTTCTAATACAACAGTTCACCTATTGCCACCATATTAAAATACATCCATATATCAAAAATTATTACAACCAGATAGCACCAATTTTGTATATGTATTTCATTTATCCTTCTGCCAACAAATATCTTAACACATCCTTATTTCAGTTATTACTTGTCTCCCTCTTAGTTCCCTTTCATGTTCTTGCTATTTGTGAACTCCCATGTGTTAAATTATACACAGGTATTTATATATTACTTATTCACTAGAATTATACCTGTGGGTTACCCATATGATGTTATATTGATTTGACACAGATGTGTGCCAAGGTAGGGTCTTCCGGCAGAGGTGATGTAAGTGGGATGTTTGGCATGCCTAGCGGGTGGCCCTTTCAGACTGGAATGACCCTGGCAAGCGGCGGTCAAGCTGGGGCCAGTTTCCCAGATGTGTGTTGGAAGTTCAACCGTTCAGCCTGTAACTTCCCGGACTGCAAGTTCAAACACGCCTACTCCAGTTGCAGGATGGGTCACCCTGCCCCCCAAGTGTCCGAAATGATCCAGTGTTGGGAGTGGGGGCAGGTTTGCTGCAAAAAATACCCCAAAATGAGGTAATGGGGTTGGCGCCTACCCCCATCCATTTAGCAGCTATGTCGCTATGGTTGGGTAGATATCACAAAGTGGAAGCTGTGTTGCTCTTGTTCCATGGATTTGCATATGGTTTTCATATTCCCTTTGTGGGTGTGGTGGGTGTAGTGGAGAGACAGAATTGCCCGTCGGTTTGGAAATTGGCTCAAGTTGTATCTCTAAAGTGCAACAGGAGATTGACTTGGGAAAAATTTTGGGTCCTTTCCAGATCCCTCCCTTCGAGGGCATGGTTTTATCCCCTTTGTCAGTGGTGCCCAAAAAGGAGCTGGGTAAGTTTCATTTGATCCATAATCTGTCATTCCCGGAAGGCAATTTGGTCAATGATTACATTCCCAAGGATCTCTGAACAGTGCGGTATGCTTCCTTTGAGTCAGCGGTGTCAATGTTTTGTCATTGTGGTGCAGGGGCCCTGATGGTGAAAATGGATATTGAGTCTGCCTTCCAGCTGCTCCCGATCCACCCTGAATTTTTCCCATTGTTGGGTTTCCATTTTCAGGAGGCATTCTATTTTGACAAATGCCTGCCTATTGGGTGTTCCATCACCTGTGCTTATTTTGAAACATTTAGTTCATTTGTTCATTGGGTGGTTGTCGAGCGACCCGGGGTAGCGAACATCGTTCATTATTTGGATGATTTTCTTTTTGTCGGTGACTTGTCTTCGTCGACTTGCTTGCACCTGTTGACCTGTTTCTGGAGCACTGCTTCTGACTTTGGCATCCCTTTAGCAGAAGATAAGACTGAGGGTCCTTGTACTCAGCTGGTTTTCTTGGGCATTGAGTTGGACTCGGTCCAGATGATCTCACGCTTGAGGGCAGACAAAGTGATGATCATGAGGGATCTAGTGTTCAGTGCATTGCTGGCCAGAAAGCTAACACTGCGCCAGATGCAATCCCTGGTGGGCAGTCTGAATTTTGCTTGCCATGTACTTCCTATGGCTAGAGTTTTTATGAGAAGGTTGCGTTCCAGTATGGCGGATTTGCGGAAGAGTGGTCACCACATTCGCATAACAGAGCAGTTGCGGAAGGATTTACGGATTTGGGATTGTTTCCTGTCTGATTTTAATGGGTCGTTATTGTGGCAAGATGACTCGGTCTCGAACTGTGACTTAGAATTATTTACTGATCTGCCGGATCGGTTAGTTTTGGTGCCTACTTCCAGGGTTCTTGGTCTGCGGCACCTTGGCCAGAGGACTGGAAGGAGGCAGGGGTTACCAAGAACATTACATTCCTTGAATTGTTCCCCATTGTCATATCTGTGTTCCTTTGGGGATCGTAATTTCAAGACAGGACAGTTGTGTTTTGGTGTAACAACGGAGTATGGTGGATGTCATTAATAGGTGGTCTGCGAAGTACATATTGGTATCCGATCTGCTGCGCGAGTTCATGCTGCTCTGTATGGGATTGAATATTACTGTGTGGGCTAGGCATGTTCCCAGAGTTGATAACGCTGTGGCTGATTCTCCTTCTGGTTGCAAGTTGTCCTTGTTTCGGGAGCTCGCACCAGAAGCGGATCAGCAGGGAGCATCAGTGCCACATTTCCTTTGGAATTTTGGTTCCCGGAAGCATGGAAGCTGTTCTGGGCATCATTAGCTTCATCCATCTGGAGCAGTTATGTGGCGTCTGCAAACAAGGTTGTGTCTTTCCTGGCAGGTTTGGGTTGTCAAGGGGGTCCCGTCTCAGATGAATACATCGTGCAGTTTATTGAGAGTTCGAGGGAGAGCAGGGATTCCAGGGCATCAGTGGGTAGGCAATTGGCCAGATTCTCCTTTTTTATGAGAGCTTAGGGCTGGGGTTTTCCCGTAGGGAGATTCCTGCTTCGTTGGTTGATGCTGGAGTGGGCCCGTGAGTCCGCACCGGTGCCTGATAAGTGTCTCCCTATTACTCACGAGATTTTGGTAAAACTATGGGAGTTGTTGCTCAGTATTTGTAATAATGACTACGAGTGTTGTCTGTTTCATCTCGCCTTTGTGTTCACCTTTTTTGGCACTTTTCACATTAGCGAGTTGGTAGTGAGAGCCTCCCAGGGGTCTGAGGCTTCTGGTCTCTTATTTAGGAATGTGAGCATCAGGGATGATACAGTTACCCTAGTTATTCATAGGTCCAAAACCGATCAGGTGGCTAGACGGTCATCGGTGGTGCTCCATTCGGTTCCGGGATTGCAGACCTACCCTGTGGCGAACACAATGGCTTTTGGGCAAATTCGCCTGGAGGAGGGGGTTCATTTTCTGGTTCACCATGACTTGCGGCCCCTGACAAAGTATCAGTTTGAGGCAGTTTTGCGGACGTGTTTGTCTGCATTGGGGTTGGATACCGCGAGGTTTGGGGCTCACTCCTTCCGGATCGGGCAGCGATATCTGCGGTGAGCTCCGGTCTGTCAGGTGTAGTGATACAAAGGATTGGCAGGTGGAAGTCAGATGCTTTTACCAGATATGTGCGGCCCGGTAATTCTTAAGACATCTGAGATATTGTTTTCTCTTTGCAGGTGCAGCACGCTGGGGGACAGTTGTGTGGATTGTGGGGCATTCCTAAGTAGCTTGGGCCCATTCCCACGCCCAAGGGCACACATTTGGACTTGGAGGGTTGGGGGGGGGGTGAATGTTTGCTGGCTTGGGTGACAGGGAATGCATTGGGCGGAGTTACTGCATTGTCTGCAAAGGGGGTTCAGCTGTTTTAGCCCGCCGCAGGTTATAATCATCCACCTGGGCGGGAATGACTGGGGCAAAATGTCGGGCCACAGGTGCATTGGCATGGTGCACAGAAACCTGGTGACGGTTTCCTGTTTGTTCCCTGCTACTGTAATCTGCTGGTCCGATATAATTCCAAGGCCTGCTTTGATCGCAAATAAGGTTTGGCGCCATTGTCGTGCCAAGGCAAACCAGCAGATTGGCTCTTGGTTGGCTGTATTTTCATTTTCATATTCGCCATGATTGGGCCTGGGACCTCGAGGTGGGGTAGTTAGGAGGGATGAGTCCATTTATCCTTTGTAGGCTTGGACCTCTTTTTGAATGCGCTTCAAGAGGCCTTGGAATACATACTGAGTGGGGATCCTGGCCGCATCTTTGGGGGTTGCAGTTAATTCTTACCTGCACCTATAGCGGGTAGCCCAAGCTGATTCGGGGAATATGCTGTGGTTAAAATTGTCTGACTTGACGGGTCAGGTCAGGAATTCCTAACAGAACAACTGGGCGTAGTTGTTGCTGGTATGACTCCATGCTGGGGCAGTGGCGGGGGTCGACTTGGTCGGCTCCTTGCTGGGTGGTGGCGGGGTTTGTGAGGGGCGTTCCAATGATGTGAGTATATACAGGCTGGGATAGCCTGGGAGTGCCCGTCTTGCTGGTTGGTG
This sequence comes from Rhinatrema bivittatum, assembly GCF_901001135.1. Lineage (NCBI taxonomy): Eukaryota > Metazoa > Chordata > Amphibia > Gymnophiona > Rhinatrematidae > Rhinatrema > Rhinatrema bivittatum. Next base: position 156,156,401 of record NC_042618.1, read on the forward strand.
GCGGATGGGCGGGGGAGGGGGAATCTGTTTTGATGATGAACTGGCTCGGGCTCCAGGATGTTGTTAATAAAAGCTGCGGCCTGTTTGATCCCCAGCCTGGTGTTATGTGTATTCATTTGCTGTAAAGAGTCGGGCATGGGCAGAAGCGTCAGTCCTGGTTACCCATATTAAATGTATGAATATCACATAGACTGCCACAAGCTGCAGTTTATCAAACTGCATGAAGGCCTCTAATCTTCAGAATTGTGAGTCATATCAAAGTTCTGCCATCAATAATTCTTTCTGAAGTGTAGAAATATGTAGAATCACAGTATAATGCTTTCAGTAATGTGGCTCCGTAAAGTGTGATGTGGAGTAAAATACATCTTTGTAAAAGGGAAAAAAATATCTCCCATCCCTGAAATCACCTTTTCATCTGTTTCCAGAAAATACATTTTACTGCATATAGTGGGAGGCTCCTGTCACATGTCGGAGAAATTGCGCCACTGAGAACACTGACATGCCAGTTCCAATCTGATGGATCCGAATGTTTAATTTGATTTGCTATAATCTCATTTTAAATTGGTACATAATGATTTTGATATGATTTTGATCTGGTTTAGACTTCCATATTTGAAATGATTTTATTTTCTCTGTGTAACCCCTGTAATGGTTGAGCCATGGTTGAATCATGGTTTCAGAGGCCATATCTCAGTTCACAATTTTAAATGACACACTTACAGAATGTCAATATGTTATTGCAGGGTGAAAGGTTACTTTCAAGGCTTTTAACATTGCTACTCTTAATTCCCAGTTCAAAATTCTTGTGTACAACAGTGATGATAACAGCACGGATAAGCATTAGAACCATTAAGCAAGGAAACACACTGGAGTCTTTGGTGGTTTCCAACAATGCTTTTACTGATAAGTTGAAGATGATGAAATAAAGTCTTTTACAGCTGTTCAATTTACTTTTTGATGGTTCAAGTGCTTTTAAATAAATTTGTATCATCTCACAGTCTTACTGAAGTTTTAGCTGGTAAAGCCAATTAATGTAGTCTTTACATTGATGTTTTCTTCCCTCCCAAGAGAATAGGGCAAGCTGATTGCCTCCCTCCCAGTATAGGTGAAATATTAAAGATGGAATTCATATTACAGTCATTTATTTCCTACCTCCTCCACACTGTCTCCTCACAGTCCTTATTCTCGTCCCAGTACCTGAATGGCACCAGTCCTTTTCCTCCTCTCCTATTCACTATCCAAATGATACTTCTGTAACTCTTCTTCTCCAAATCTCCAGTAGATGCTCCTGGGCCCTTTCATGGGTCCATATAAACTCCTTTCTCCTCGCTCTCCTGCTCTTCACCAGAATGGCTGTAAGTCATCCTTCTCCACAGATTCTGATGATCCTAGAATATTCTTACATGAAGGGAACTTCTCTCAGTTGATTATAGAGCAAAAAGTAAATTACGTAATTGAGAGCCTAGAGAATAGGGATTCACAAATCAGTCAATTGAAAAATAGGAAGAGAGGATAGGGAGGATTGAAATAAATTCTCATTCAAATAAAGAGGACAGCCATGATATGCTGTCCTCTTTATTTGAGGGAATACTATGCCCTCCGAACTATGCCTTGAGCTATCTCCCAAAACATTCAAGCAAAAACTCAAGACATGGTTATTCACACATGCCTATACTTGATATACATATGTCTTTCTATGCCTTTATATGTCCTGCCTTATCTACCCAACACCTCCTTTTTATGCACCATTTCTGATTTCCCCTTATATCTGCTTCTACTCTCAATACCCTTCTATGTAACTGCTCTTAATTGCAATCTAAGTGCTATCTCCCCCCTTTTACCACCTCTAATTTAGAATTCCATTTCTTCTTTACCCTTTCCTAACCTCATACCTAATTTCCTAGAATCCCTATATTCTCCAGCTCTGTTTAACTCAGTTCAGTTAAGTTACACCTAAATGATTGTTTTGTTTTTAATTGCTTCTACTTGTTTTATGTTCAAATACCTATATATTAACCCTTGTTAAATGTATAACGCTCCGGCGTAAGTTCCTGTTCACTGTACACCAATGTGATATCTCTGAGCGGCGGTATATAAAAAACTATAAATAAATAAATAAATAAATAAATAAATATGCTAACTCTACAAAAGAAAATAAGGAATACACACAAAGATGGTGGTCTGGCTATATATGTACTAGAGGAACTTACTAAGCACCAGTTTCCACATAGAGAAGTCATACACTCACAAGATTATTATGTCTCCTCTCCACACTAATGCTGCATTCTGTCTAAATCCTAGTAGGAAGCTAACAGGATCCTTACATCTGGAAGACAAACATTTTGCAAATAGCTTTAATCAATCAATCAATTAATTAATCAAATAATTAATAAATTAACTAATTTATTATGATTTATTGCCCACCTTTTTGAAAGAAAATTTGCCTGAGTTGGAGTACAACAACTTAAATAAACCAAAATCACAGGAAAGTCCATGCAGTCTTGGCCTGATAGGTAGATCATAGGATAAATAATCCTTGTATATGCACATTGATATGTGCTTATAGATAAAACATTGCCTAAATAATAATATATGGAATATATATATAGTGCACATGACTGGATATTGTTATATGTCACCCAATCTATGTGGAAGAGGAACATGGGAATGTCTGATCTTTTACATCTTTGATTTATAGAGAGTTTTCTACTTTTTGCCTTATTTTTCCAAAAGGTAGGAAAGTGTTATAACCCAGAAACACTCCATACTTGATGTGATGTATGGCTACATAAGAACATAAGAACATAAGAAAATGCCATACTGGGTCAGACCACGGGTCCATCAAGCCCAGCATCCTGTTTCCAACAGTGGCCAATCCAGGCCATAAGAACCTGGCAAGTACCCAAAAACTAAGTCTATTCCATGTTACCATTGCTATAGGCAGTGGCTATTCTCTAAGGGGCGGATTTTCAAAACTCCGCGAATAGCTTACTTTTGTTTGCGCTCCAGGCGCAAACAAAAGTAAGCTGGATTTTAGTAGATACGCGCGGAGCCGCGCGTATCTACTAAAAAACCTGGGTCGGCGCTCGCAAGGCTATCAATTTTGTATAGCCGGCGCGCGCCGAGCCGTGCGGCCTACCCCCGTTCCCTCCGAGGCCGCTCCGAAATCGGAGCGGCTTCGGAGGGAATCCTCTAAACGCCCTCCCCTAACCTTCCCCTCCCTTCCTCTACGTAACCCACCCGCCCGGCCCTGTCTAACCCCCCCCCCTTACCTTTGTTGGGGGATTTACGCCTCCCAGAGGGAGGCGTAAATCCCTGCGCGCCAGCGGGCCTCCTCCGCGCCGGGCCGCGACCTGGGGGCGGGTACGGAGGGCGCGGCCACGCCCCGGACCGCCCAGGTCCGTAGCCACGCCCCCCGTACCCGCCCCCAAAACGCTGCCGACACGCCCCCAAAACGGCGCGCTGACAGGGACCGCCCCCGACACGCCCCCCTCGGAGAACCCCGGGACTTACGCGAGTCCCGGGGCTCTGCGCGCGCCGGTGGGCCTATGTAAAATAGGCGCACCGGCGCGCAGGGCCCTGCTCGCGTAAATCCGGGCGGATTTACGCGAGCAGGGCTCTGAAAATCCACCCCTAAGTGAACAGATATTATAACATTTTTTGTTTAGTGGTCTGATGGGAAACAATATGTTGATTAACTGTAATAAGATATACTTATTACAGTCAATTTTTTTTGCTGGACTTAAAATTATATTTTAATTTTAAAAATAATAACATTCTGGTTTGTCCCGTTGCATATACAAGCTTGTAGTTTCAGTGTATTTAAGAACAAGCAAGTCTTCTAGTCTATAGATGCCATGGAGAAAATCCCAAACTGGATCAGCTTATTCCTTATGTCAAGAAGTTATTTTAACATATTGCATACACAGAGGAATAGTCCTGTTTTTCTAGGGAAATCAGAACCACATCTTCATGCAAGCAATGGGGCAAATCCCTAGTAGCTTTGAAAACTGCATTTTAAAACTTTTATTAGCCTTATAGAGATGTCATCTCTCCCTAACAACTATGCTGATTTTCTTTTAGCTAATACAACAACTTTCTTAGAAGGAAATATAATTATTTTGTTGCTGTAACTCAATAGAATCTATAAATAATGAGGTCCATATTCAATGCCATTTAGCCGGATAAGTTTCAGCTTATCTGGCTAAGTAGCGGTGGTGAATATGTGCCCGGAATCTGCAGCCACTACTTAGCCAGCTAACTTTGATATTCAGAGTTAGTTGGATAACTTATCCAGCTAAATCTAGTTGCCCCATTGACCTGTTCTAAAGTTAACTGGATAGACTTATCTGGCTAACTTTATAATGGCTGTGTATTTTCAATGGCTCACCCGCACCACTAAATATTCAGGCTAAGTAAGCTGACTGACCAGCTGAGCCACATAGTGACTGAATATGGACCTCTAATAATCTCTAATTGTTAGATTTTCTGTAACTGCTAAATTAACATCTCTTATTAGGTGAGTGGATCGCTGCACAATCGGACCAATTCAGTAAAGTCCGTGGTAGAGCGGGCAAACGCCCGCTCTCCCGGTGCGCACACAGGCCACGTTCCTGTGCGCGCAATTCAGTATGCTAATTAGGCCCGGCAGAAAAACCAGTTGGGTTTGACAGCAGACGCTCAATTTTGCCGGCATTGGTTCTCGAGCCTGCTGTCAGCCACAGGCTCGGAAACCGGATGCTGGCAAAATTGAGCGTCCGGTTTTCGACCCAACAGCCGCGGGCCGACTTCAAAATATATATATATTTTTTTTACTTTTGGAAAGTTTCGGGACCTCCGACTTAATATCGCCATGATATTAAGTCAGAGGGTGCGCAGAAAAGCAGTTTTTACTGCTTTTCTGTGCACTTTCCTGGTGCCCAAAGAAATTAGCGCCTACCTTTGGGTAGGCGCTAATTTCTGAAAGCAAAATGTGCGGCTTGGCTGCACATTTTGTTTTCTGAATCGCGCGGGAATACCTAATAGGGCCATCAACATGCATTTGCATGTTGCGGGCGCTATTAGGTTCGGGGGATTAGACGGGCGTTTTCGGCCCCGTATTGAATAAGGGGTAAGGGAAAACGCATGTCCAATGGCGGGTTAACAGTGCGCTCCGTCGGAGCGCACTGTACTGTATCGGCCCAATGTAAGGCTAAATCAGTTCTGGTTTTTCTTCTCTGTATATATAGAGTTGTAGACATGCTTTTCTAAAGGAAATGCATCAATAGGGAAGAACCAGGACTGGATAAGTGTGTTCTTTATCATATGGAGCTTTTGGGGCTCTCCTTTCTGCATAAATACTGTATTACAAAAAATATGAGATAGAGATAAAAGATTTTTCCTAACAAGATTAACACTTTATTCAATCAAAAGGTCCTAAAAAATTATATAGCACAGTTGCTTTAAATAGCCTTATATCGTCTATAAGTCATGAAATAACAGCTTTAAATAAAATGTCTTTACCTTGAATATTTGTTTTACATTTAACATAGGAACTGAGAGCAGCAGCAGATTACTTCGCTGAGCGGAGATGCTGGTTTCATTTATTTCAGACTCAAACGATTGAACAGCGAATGAGACAAATATGGTTAGGCTAGAGGTAGCAAAAGTGTAAAAACAGTCAGCAAAAATAGGTTAAACAAAATCTGGTATTTAGATTAGCACTTAACAGAGTAAACAAAATGAAAGACATTGTTGTACTTCAAGGAGAGGAAGGCAACAGCACAGTTGTAAGAACCCTGCAGTAGTTGTAGATGAGACAGAATGGTTGCCATGGGGAGATGGGATTCAGGGCTAAGGGATTCTAGGCCCACACCTTCCACCTGTGAGACCTCAATTAAGTCATTTCACCTCTCTGTACCTCATTTTAGCCAAGAGGAGATGATTATAGCCATAACTATATTCAGTAGCCATACTGGCCAATAAATTCATGGTTTTCTTTGAAATTTCAGGGTTTGTTTGGTTTTTTTTACTGTAATGCTTTTTGACATTAGCCATAATGTTTTCATGATAATTTCCTGTTCTTTTTCTGAAATGAAATTTTTATTATACCAAGTTCAGAACAGTGCAGGACTTGTGATACGTGTCATTGGAGCTCTATTGTGCATGCCTTGCCAACGACAAAGGCATGATAATGAGGATTAACACTTTTGGGAGAGTGTCACCTGCACCCTTTCTTTACACAGCCTGGGCCAAACACTGACACAACAACAGGTATCTTCAAAGCAGTGCTGTGACCCAGCAAAGACAGAACATGTTAAAGGAGCCTTATCCACTCCTCAAATATCATCTGGCATGCTTTTCTGCTATACTGTTCCCTCATTTATTCCTCATTTATTTATCTTATTCCTAGGTTTCCTATCTTTTTTATTCAACTAGAATAAAATACTTGTTACTTTTTTTTAAAATTAAACGTGCACAGCATTCACTATGACCATTTTAGACAAAGGTAGAACTTGAGTTGTTCAAGCTGTATTCATCCTTTTGATGATCAGGAGAATCTATTGCTCACATTTAAGATAATGAGCACCATGGCAACTGCTTTGTCCACAGTAATCTGAGTATTTAGATAGGAAGAGTTTTCAAAAATATACATTTACTTTACCATATTGGTCTGAATATAAGACAATCTATAGTAGAATCCTTGTGACATGGTGAGACTACAAAATGTAGTGGTAAAAGACGTTCACGCTGGAGAGGGGCATTTCTAGTGATGGGCCTCAGTGATTGGTCACTTTCCTTTCAACATTTTTGTAAGCAATATTGCAGAAGGACTATTGGGAAAGGTTTTACTTTTTGCAGATGATACCTAAATCTGCAACAAGGTAGACATCCAGGAAGATGTGGTAAACATGAGGGGGGAATCTAGCAAAACTTGAGAAATGGTCTAGAGTCTGGCAGTTAAGATTTAATGCTACAAAATGCAGGGCCATGCATTGGGGCTGCAAAAACCCAAGGGAGCAGTAAAGTATAGGGGGTGAAAGTTTTCTAATTAAGAGCAGGATCTGGGGTGATCGTATCTGATGAACTTAAGGTAGCCAAACAGTTGGAGAAAGTGATGACAGAAGCCAGAAAGATGCACGAGTACTTAAGTAGAGGAATGGTCAGCAGAAAAAAGGAGGTGATATTGCCCTTGTATAAGTTCCTGGTGAGATCTCAATTGTCATACTGTGTACAATTCTGGAGACCACATCTTCAAAAGGAAATAAAACAAATGGAATAGATCCAAAGGGTAGGTAAGAACATAAGAGCATAAGAAATTGCCATACTGGGCTAGACTGATGGCCCATCAAGCCCAGCATCCTGTTTCAACAACAGCCCTAACATCTTTAGTCTTTCCTCATAGGGGAGCTGTTCCATTCCCTTGATCATTTTGGTCACCCTTCTCTGTACCTTCTCCAGTGCAACTATATCTTTTTTGAGATGAGGCAACCAGAACTACACACATTACTCAAAGTGTGGTCTCACCATGGAGCGTTACAGAGGCATTATGACATTTTCTGTTTTATTCACCATTCCCTTCTTAACATTCTGTTTGCTTTTTTGACTGCTGCAGCACACTGAGCCGATGATGTCAATGAATTATCCACTATGACGCCTACATTATTTCACTGGGTGGTAGCTCCTAATATGGAAACTAACATCATGTAACTACAACATGGATTATTTTTCCCTATATGCATCACCTTACACTTGTCCACATTAAATTTCATCTGCCATTTGGATTCCCAATCTGCCAGTCTCGCAAGGTCCTTCTGTAATTTATCACAATCCTTATGTGATTTAGCTACTCTGAATAATTTTGTATTATTTGCAAATTTGATCACCTCACTCAGCGTATCCCTGGTCTAGATCATTTATAAATATATTGAAAAGCACTGGTACTAAACTGGCAAGAGGTCTTTGTTGTAAAGTGTATGGGGACAGATTTAAAGATCTAAACATGTATTTCTTAGAAGAAAGGTGGAATAGGGGAGATATGTTAGAGACATATAAATACCTTCAATGTACCAATGCCCAGAGGGGGATTCTTTCAATAGAAAAGAGGTTCTGGAATGACAGGTCATGAAATAAGGTTGAAAGGACCTAGATTCAGGAATAATCTAAGGAAATATTTCTGTATAGAGAGGGTGATGGATGTATGGAACAGCCTCCTAGTGAATGTGCTGGAGACAAAGACAGCATCGGTCTGAAGTCAAGAAATCATGGGGAGACTTGATAGGCAATCAATTTTCTCTGTTTCTATTTCATATTTGAAGAAGCTGGTGTAAACCCCCCCCCCCCTTTCATGGGGTGCACTGAATAAAAGAGGTCACACAGTTCCCCAGACTCCTCAAAATCTTGGACCTCTCTTACTCAAATATATCTGACAAAAGCCCCTGGGAGCACTGGGATTCATCCAGGGAAAGGGAGGTTTAAACTCTTGTGCCCCTGGTGCTATGGTGGGTAACACAGGCTCGGTCTTCAACTTGCAAACCAATTGGTTCAAACTGCCTAGTTTACTCACAGAATAGGAAGTCTTCCAGGGGATGCAGCTTGTAAGAAACCAAAGAATAAGAACATAAGATATGCCAAACTGGGTCAGACCAAGGGTCCATCAAGCCAGTAATCCAGGTCGGCGCATGCAAGGGGGGGGGGGGTATAATTTAGCAAATTCATGCGGCAACACATCTGGCCCTTCCCCAGTTCCCTCCACCCCCACCCCCATTTTTAACACCTTTTGCTCCTGCAAAGGAGCAGGAGCAAGTTGCACATGCCGGCAACCTGCTGGCACATGATCCCCTGGCACAGAGGGAAATGACCGCTGTATCGGGCACCTCTAGCCCCGTCCAATCCCTGGACCACCCCCTTTTAAGGACCCGGGACTTACACACATCCCGGGGTTTACGTGCGTGGCCGGGCCCATTTTCAAATGGGCCCGGTGCACATAAGACCCAGCCACACGCGTAAATCCCGGGGTTTATGTCGTGCACCAGGGTTTTAAAATCCGGCCTTAAATGAATAGATCCCAAGCTACTAATCCTTATCAATTAATAGCAGTTTATATAATTCTGCTCTAGGAATTTATCCAAACCTTTTTTTAAACCCTGCTACAATAACCAATTCGCATTTACTCATTGGAGTCCTTTCATGATTTTATAGACCTCTTTCATATTCCCTCTCAGCTGTCTCTTCTCCAAGCTGAACAGCCCTAACCTCTTTAGCCTTTCCTGATAGAGGAGCTGTTCCATCCCCTTTATTATTTTGGTCATCCTTCTCTGTATTTCTCCAGTGCAACTATATCTTTTTTGAGATGTGGTGACCAGAACTGCACACAGTATTCAAGGTGCGATGTCACCATGGAGCGATACAGAGGAATTATGACATCCACCATTTTATTCGCCATTCCCTTCCTAATAATTCCTAACATTCTGTTTGATTTTTTGTCCACCACAGCACAGTGAGCTGACAATTTCAATGTATTAACCACTATGATGCCTAGATCTCTTTCCTGGGTGGTAGCTCCTAATGTGGAACCTAACATCATCATGTAACCACATATATGCATCACTTGCAGTTCTTCACATTAAATTTCATCTGCCATTTGGGTGCCCAATCTTCGAGTCTCACAAGGTCCTCCTGCAATTTATCATAATCTACTTGATATGTAAGTACTCTGCATAATTTTGTGTTATCCGTAAATTTAAACACCTCACTCGTCGTGCCCCTTTCCAGATCATTTATAAATATGTTAAAAAGCACTGATCCTAGTACAGATCCCTGAGACACTCCACTGTTTACCCTTTCCCACTGAGAAAATTGACCATTTAATCCTACTCTCTGTTTCCTGTCTTTTAACCAGTTTGTAATCCACAAAAGTAAATCGCCTCTTATCCCATGACTTTTTAGTTTTCTTAGAAGCTTCTCATGAAGAATGGTGTTCAAATAAAAGTTTACTTACAGTTTGGAAAGTAAGATCCCAAATATTGAAAGTCAAAAATAATATCAGGAAAATCAGAATAAAAACACAAAAATCTATTTACATTGGGACATACCCAATTTGATCTTCCTCTAGCAACTGAAGCAGTGTCCCCCTAAAAAATGCCTTTACCCTGGAGAAAAGGAAAGAAGCAAAGAAACTTAGACGCATAGAAATGACAGCAGAAAATGACCAAATGGTTCATCCAGTCTCCCCAGTTAAGCTTATGGAAGTAACTGCTGCGCTGTAGGTTACCCCCATGCTTATCTGTTTCCCAGACTGAAACATCAGGCCCCTCATTTGCTGCTGTTTGATTCCAGTTCCCCATTACGCCTTGCCGTTGAAGCAGATAGTCCTCTGAAACAACCAGCATTAACCAGGTGCTGGGTGATATGAAAAGTCCTTTTGTAGAAGAATAGCTAACTTCAAAACATTTCTTAATAAACAACAATAATACCCAGGTCTTCTCCTTTGCTGTTTTCTGGGCACAAAGGCAAGGTATACCCCAAGATGCAGCTCTTCAAGAGTGGGAGGGGAGAGGCCAAGATGGCAGCATGAGAGTGGACCTGTGAACTGCTAGGCCTATCCTGGTGTTTCTTCGTACCTCCGTTTTCTTTGAATGTGTTACAGTTTTGGCTGCAGTGCAACCGCCTCACCACCAGGGGTCCCTCTAGTGCTGGCTTTCCGGACAGGCCCAGTCCATCTTATCTGTCCACTCTGTGCTCTGGGTGTGTCCTTATAACCCTGCCTGACAGTTGCCTCGGTGCTTCGGCATCGAGCTCACCTGGGCTCCCTGCTCTAGCCTTGCGCGGCCTTCGGGCCTCCTTCCTCGCTGTTCTCACCTGGCCTACGGGCCTTCTGACCTGCCTGCTCTGCTTACGGTGTGTGGCCTACGGGCCTTCTGTGTATGTGTGGCCCATGGGCCTTCTGACCTGCTTGCCCTGACTTCGGTGTGTGGCCTACGGGCCTTCTGTGTATGTGTGGCCTACGGGCCTTCTGACCTGCCTGCTCTGCTTATGGTGTGTGGCCTACGGGCCTTCTGTGTGTGTGTGGCCTACGGGCCTTCTGACCTGCCCTGCTCTGCTTATGGTGTGTGGCCTACGGGCCTTCTGTGTGTGTGTGGCCTACGGGCCTTCTGACCTGCCCTGCTCTGCTTATGGTGTGTGGCCTACGGGCCTTCTGTCGGTGTGTGTGGAGCCTACGGGCCTTCTGACCTGCCTTGCCCCGCTTATGGTGTGTGGCCTACGGGCCTTCTGTGTGTGTGTGGCCTACGGGCCTTCTGACCTGCCTTGCCCTGCTTACTGTGCCCTGACCCAGCCTGAACTAGACACTGCTTATTGCTGCCTGCCTTGACCCAGCCTGGAACCAGACACTGTTTCTAGCTTCCTGTCTCTCTCCACCTGGAGCCACCCTGCTGGGTGGTGTTCACGCCTCCTGACCGGAGCCCAAGCGTAACAGTACGCCGAAGCCATCAAATTTCCAGGGGAAGAGATAGGTCTGTGTCCTGCCGGTGAGTCAATTTTTCACTAATTCAAGATGCCTCCTTCTTTAAAGTTTTATACCTGCAATTCCTGTCAGACTTTGAATTATCCAAGCTATAGGAACTGTCTAGCCTGTGAACTTGTTGGTCAGGAACACTGGTCATGCAATAATTGCAACAAGAAAAATGTCTCTGTCTATCAGGAATGTTTGAACTGTCTGGCTCCTAAACCAGGGTGGTGGAAATGCTCCTGTCTTCCGTGTTTGTTACCACCAGGCAAACCCTGCCCCCGGTGTTCTGCTCTAGGACCAGCTGTGCCATTAAAAAAAGCTATCAGCTCTCCTAACCAGTATTCTGTTTCTCGCTCAACTAAAACAGACATTTTTGCTGGCAGTTTGTGGATAGAAAAACCCAGGACTTACCTGGCCAAGAAGGCTTCTGTGACACCAGTGCTAGAGCCTCAGGAACAGGTTTCTCTCAAACGGAGAGAGTTGATTAACTCTAGCAGGGCTCTGCTTCCCACAGCTGCTGTTGAGACACTAACGAGCACATTCCCTAGACGTCCTAGAACTGCCTGTGCCTTCTCTAAACTGCTCCTCCAGAAACAAAATAAGGAGCCTCAGATTGTGGCTCGAGGTATCAAGCCCACAGAAGTGCTACTTGAGTCTTCTATGTGCACTGCTTCAAACCTTGCTGCTCTGCCATCTGAGCCTGTTTCATCACCCCGGGGGGGGCCAAGCCTGCTGCATCGCCCCAGGAGGGGGCCAAGCCTGCTACATCGCCCCAGGAGGGGGCCAAGCTTGCTGCATCGCCCCAGGAGGGGGCCAAGCCTGCTGCATCGCCCCAAGAGGGGGCCAAGCCTGCTGCATCGCCCCAAGAAGGGGCCAAGCCTGCTGCATCGCCCCAGGAGGGGGCCAAGCCTGCTAAATCGCCCCAAGAGGGGGCCAAGCCTGCTGCATCACCCCAAGAGGGGGCCAAGCCTGCTGCATCGCCCCAAGAGGGGGCCAAGCCTGCTGCATCGCCCCCAGGAGGGGGCCAAGCCTGCTGCCTCGCCCCAAGAGGGGGCCAAGCCTGCTGCCTCACCCCAAGAGGGGGCCAAGCCTGCTGCCTCGCCCCAAGAGGGGGCCAAGCCTGCTGCATTGCCCCAGGAGGGGGCCAAGCCTGCTGCATCGCCCCAGGAGGGGGCCAAGCCTGCTGCATCGCCCCAAGAGGGGGCCAAGCCTGCTGCCTCGCCCCAAGAGGGGGCCAAGCCTGCTGCCTCGCCCCAAGAGGGGGCCACGCCTGCTGCCTCGCCCCAGGAGGGGGCCAAGCCTGCTGCATCGCCCCAGGAGGGGGCCAAGCCTGCTACATCGCCCCAGGAGGGGGCCAAGCCTGCTGCATCACCCCAAGAGGGGGCCAAGCCTGCTTCATCGCCCCGAGAGGGGTCCGATCCTGCTACAATGCCCGGAGAGGTGTTCCAGCCTGCTGTTTCATCCCGAGAGGGGCCCGAACCTGCTGCACTACCCCGAGAAGGGCCTGCTAAACCGGTCCTGCTGCCACCCCCGGAAGGGCTCAAACCGGTACCGCTAACAGACTTTCTAACTCAGCCATCTGAGCCTGTTGAATTGCTCCAGCTGTTGTTGCCCTCGGAGGGGCCAGATCTCATCTTTAAGTACCCCCTGCTAAGATGGGACCCAGGAGGAGGGGGAGGCCTTGAGGAGGGGGTACTGTTACAGTTTTGGCTGCAGTGCAACCGCCTCACCACCAGGGGTCCCTCTAGTGCTGGCTTTCCGGACAGGCCCAGTCCATCTTATCTGTCCACTCTGTGCTCTGGGTGTGTCCTTATAACCCTGCCTGACAGTTGCCTCGGTGCTTCGGCATCGAGCTCACCTGGGCTCCCTGCTCTAGCCTTGCGCGGCCTTCGGGCCTTTCCTTGCCTTGCCTTGCCCGGCCTTCGGGCCTTTCCTTGCCTTGCCTTGCGCGGCCTTCGGGCCTCCTTCCTCGCTGTTCTCACCTGGCCTACGGGCCTTCTGACCTGCCTGCTCTGCTTACGGTGTGTGGCCTACGGGCCTTCTGTGTATGTGTGGCCTATGGGCCTTCTGACCTGCTTGCCCTGACTACGGTGTGTGGCCTACGGGCCTTCTGTGTATGTGTGGCCTACGGGCCTTCTGACCTGCCTGCTCTGCTTACGGTGTGTGGCCTACGGGCCTTCTGTGTATGTGTGGCCCATGGGCCTTCTGACCTGCTTGCCCTGACTACGGTGTGTGGCCTACGGGCCTTCTGTGTATGTGTGGCCTACGGGCCTTCTGTGTATGTGTGGCCTATGGGCCTTCTGACCTGCCTGCTCTGCTTATGGTGTGTGGCCTACGGGCCTTCTGTGTGTGTGTGGCCTACGGGCCTTCTGACCTGCCCTGCTCTGCTTATGGTGTGTGGCCTACGGGCCTTCTGACCTGCCCTGCTCTGCTTATGGTGTGTGGCCTACGGGCCTTCTGTCGGTGTGTGTGGAGCCTACGGGCCTTCTGACCTGCCTTGCCCCGCTTATGGTGTGTGGCCTACGGGCCTTCTGTGTGTGTGTGGCCTACGGGCCTTCTGACCTGCCTTGCCCTGCTTACTGTGCCCTGACCCAGCCTGAACTTAGACTCTGCTCATTGCCGCCTGCCCTGACCCAGCCTGAACTTAGACTCTGCTCATTGCCGCCTGCCCTGACCCAGCCTGAACTTAGACTCTGCTCATTGCCGCCTGCCCTGACCCAGCCTGAACTAGACACTGCTTATTGCTGCCTGCCTTGACCCAGCCTGGAACCAGACACTGTTTCTAGCTTCCTGTCTCTCTCCACCTGGAGCCACCCTGCTGGGTGGTGTTCACGCCTCCTGACCGGAGCCCAAGCGTAACAGAATGCCTTCCAAACATAAAGGGAAGGTTCATGTTTTTCCTCCAGAAACCCCACACGTACCTGGCCAGCACTCTGTTTCATCTTACATGTCCTCTGTGTCTGCAACATTAGGGACTGAAGATCCCATAACACTGGTGACGAGGGAGTGTCCAAATCACTTGGGGAGGTGGTCTCTCTAAGTCTTCCAGATCAGAGACTCCTGCCGTTTCATAGCCGTGACTTGATCTATGGGCCAGCGGCGCTGGAGGATGGTATCTGCATTGCAGTCAAGATAGAGGGGGACCCGTGGGGACCTTTATTCTGTACAGCGGTCTTCCTGTCCACTGTTAGAAGGCAATGTAGGATTGAGTGATAATGGTTGTTGTCCCCTTTTTCCTGCAGTGGAAAATGATGATGATGATATGGTGGTTGCCATGACTTCTTTATTGCTTCTTTCTAGTCAGCAGCCACATCCCACAGAAAGGTAGAGATAAAGCAGGGGGAAGACCCCAAAAATGCAAAAAGCCCCTCAGATGATAAAATAGCAAAATATTAGTGATAGGCAAGTTTGGGTCACAATAGTAAAAATACAGAGGCCCTTTAAGATATTACACATCAATTCACTGAAAATGACGTCTGCTCCAACCTCCTTTTCTTCTCTGCCAGCATCTCACACTCCAAACTTTCTTGTCTCTCACACCTTTCACCAATCACCTTACCAGCTGTATCCCTCTTCATTTCTACCTAGTGTCTATCCAGCCCCTACTATCACTGCACTGGCCCACTGCTGCTTCTCTTCTTCTCTGGGCTATGTTTACTCTGTGAGCCAGACTAATCACCTCAAATGGGGCTGAGATAGTGGAGAGATGCAATGGTTACTACTGGGCTGATCTCAATGACCAGCTCTCTTCTTTGGCCTGGCATAATAGTGTCACAGCTTTGGTAATCCTCTTTGGCCTGGCAAGATGGGATCTGCCAGACTGCTTTTGTAGCATTCCTCTTATACCCAGTGTGACTGGGCTGCACGAAAATAAGATAAGGTTAGATTTTAGATGTGCAAAATGACCAAAAATATGATCTCTTGTCTTATATTCAGGCCAATACTGAACAAAAAAAAAAAATCTGAATTTGATGTTGTGAGCACGGAGGTGCGGTCGCTTGCTCAGAGAGATTGTGAGCCCTTGGGCTATGGCGCAGCTCAGGGAGGAGCCCCAAGACACACACACCATGGGAGGTGAGAGTATGCAGGCATGGGCTGGAGTTGGCTGGACCAAGATCAAGACTTGGAACATCAGGAACTGGAACAAGGAAGGCTCAGCCCTCCACTGGACCTACATGCACCAGTGAGACCCAGCATTGCAATGCTGGTTTCAAGAGTAGCCCTCTGGCCACTCGGTAGCCCTTCCGGACTCACCGCTTGGGAACAATGAGTGCGTGAGACCAGACAGAGCTGAGGGCAGGAACAAGCAACACATGGAACTCAGGAAACTTGGAAGACTCAGAAGAGGATACGTGGAACTTGGAAGACTCAGACAAGGATACAAGGAACTTGGAAGACTCAGACGAGGTTTCAGGATACTTGGAAGACTCAGACAAGGACTCAAGGAACTTGGAAGACTCAGACGAGGTTTCAGGATACTGTACTTGGAAGACTCAGACAAGGTTTCAGGATACTTGGAAGACTCGGACAAGGTTTCATGGAACTTGGAAGATTCGGACAAGTATTCAGGATACTTGGAAGACTCAGGTGAGGATTCAGGGTTCAGGTACTAGCACAGGGGGAATACTGCACTTTAGCATGCTCCACACAGCCGCCCATGGCTGGTCGCGGACCACGCCAAAAGCAAAGCAGACTCCAGGTGAGAAAGTGAAGATTTTGAACCAAAAACATGTCGAAGATTCAAGAGAGGCCTGCACCAAGGCACCCCCTACACAGCTGCCCATGGCTAGTCGTGGAGCACGCTGAAGCAGAGCAGGTTCTGGCTTGAGTCTTGGGCATGGATGGAAGCAGGCACAAGGTGCTCCAAAGACCGGAAACAAGACTCAAGACTCAGGATTCAAGACTTCGGAACTCGGATTCAGGAACAGACCTCGGCTTTAAAAACAAGGGCCTCTGGAGACTTCCACTGCAGATGGCCTTGTGCCATGAAGCACCCTACACAGCTCCCCACGGACTGGTCACGGACCATGACGGTGGCACGCAAGGAAAGATGGACAAGCAGGGAACCTGGAAACAGGAGGCAAGGACATCAGGACCAGGACTTGAACACGGAATATTAGGAACTTCAGGACATGGAACATCGGAACTTTGGGACATAGAACGTCAGGAACTTCAGGACATGGAACTTCAGGACACCAAAGAGACGATGAAGGAGCTCCAACAAAGAACAGGACCAGGAACATCAGAATGAAGGAGATCAGCAACATTTAACAAAGCCATCAAGACACAAGAAGACCTCGGAGGACCTTGACCGGAAAGAAGACCACCGACCACTGTGAAGTCCAGTTCAAAGGCCCTGAGGAAGTATAAGAGAGCCCTTTTATAGGGCTGGTGAAGAAGGAGGCTGATGATGTCATCATTGGGGCCGTGGGGCTTTTCCCTCCACTGGCCCTTTAAATATTGTGAAGAGGCACGCGCCCACGCCTAGAGGAGCCCGGGAGGCAGGAGCAAGAGATGCGGTGTTCCTGCCGCATGAAGGCAGACAGCGGCAGTGGCTTCTGTGCCACGAAAATGAGGTATCTCGGTGGTGGCACTAGGGCCCCGAGGAACAGCAGCGGCCCCTCCTGCCGCATACAGCAGCGTCGGGCCGCACTGGAGCGACAGCAGCAGCCTAGGGCAGCCTAGGCCGTGAGAAGGCAGCAGCACAGGCCGAGGTGAGTGAGAAGCTGCTCGCGGGATGGGCTCTGTGAGCAGCATCGTAACATTTGACTGTTAAAGTAAAAACATAATGAACTTTGCTTGCTATAAATTTTTTATAGTATTATGGAAAACAATTCCATTAATTTAATAAGTAGTTAGTACAAGCAATTTCATTAATATTATTGTGTTTTTCCCTGAATTAGAGACTGTATTTTGAAATTCTAGAATACATGTTCTGTCCATTTGTTCTCATTCATTTGGTGCCTGCAGGCTGCAACTATAGTGATCCTTACTATAAACGTGGATGTCTACTCCTCTCCTACAGCTGAAGACTGATAGTATACAGAAGAGCTAGAAATCAAGGTACTTATCTTTTATTATAAACTGTGAGAAATAAAATCTAGGAAGGGGGCCAGAAGAGTGCCAGGACATAGTTCTAAAGATGTTTAGATTGGTAGTACTGATGCAATTTAAGAGGGCACATTTGAAATAGCCTATATTGTTGTAAAGTATACAGGTGCTAAGCACGCTAAAAGCACTGGCGTATTTTGACCCTGCTATTTTGTGCAGGTGGACAAAAGGGGGAACACTAGCATGCATGTGTACTTCAGAAAATGTCATGCATGCATGCTATTTTCTTTTCCTGCTCTAACAACATCCCCAGGAATACCTCCTCACTGTCTGGATGATAGTATGTGTAACCCCAGCATGGTGGGGCCATAAAAGAATTTATCATTGGTTCAGGGCTGGTTTTACTCCTGATTGGCTCTAACATGTTTCCCTTTTCCCCAGGGTCTGAATCTTTTGTTGGTGGGGGGAAGTTCTACGTTCATGGCCCAGAGTAGCAGGGGTGTCCTTTATACATTTTGTTTTTCCTTTGTGTGCTCCCTCGGAAGAGGGGACTTGTCCTCATGGTGGGTGCAGTGAGTGCGAAATACATACTCTGGAGCCACTGAGTTAGTGTCCATAACTAAAGTCTTTACTGTTCAAACACTGATGGCACAAAAACTTAAACTGCAGCTCTATAGTAACTTAAACTACAGCACCACAGAATTCTATTGTTTTCTTCTCTTACAGTCTCTTTCCCTCTGTCTGTGCAGGACTTACATACCAGGGCCAGGGAAACATCCATCCTCAAGGGCTTGGTTAAGGGGAGTTCCCAGGTGGGCAGGGTCTCTCTAGCTTGGTAAAAATAAACAAAAACCATCCAATCTGGTAAAAATGGTAAAGAGTCTATGGCACAGAGAGTAACTCTTCTTTCTCTCCCCAGGGTAGTGAAACACCAGATGGCTGTCCTCAGTAATTATTCAAGGTTAGCAGATCTTCTGTATCTCTTTGGATCTTAAGCAGTTTCTTTACTCTGTCATTCTGGATCTCAGATGGGAGGGATCCTCTTGAAGTAAGCAGCTCTCTTTGCTTCAAACAGGGAGGAAGGGCAGCCTGAGCCTCCTCCTAGATCTTGAACTCAATGTCTTTTCCCTTCAAATGAATTTAAGACCGGAGTTCCTCCTTACAGCAGGTCACTGAGGCCTCCTCCCTCATGGAAGGTATGGCAGGTAGGTCTTCCCTAACCTACACAGCCCCAGACACAAGGGGGGGGGGGGGGTTCCTCATGCCCTGGGCCCCGGTGGTGTACAGGCCAGGCTCTCACAAGGCTTCTATCACTTAAACCTCAAAATCATATCTAGCCAGTGAGTGGACTGGATAAGGAAAATTCTCTTGACCCTGGTCAGTATCCCTAGGCCGGGTTCGCCTGGCTCCTCTGACTGGGCCTGAAAAAATAACATAAGCAAAGCTCCTCACTACCTCCTAACTGTCAGCAAACCATTAAGGGACTGCCTCCCGAGCTCTCTATAGAGAGCTGATATATAGACTCGCAGGGGGGGGGGGGGGGGGCAGTCATTTCAGACTCCTCAAAGGGAGGGGCTGCATTTCAATGGTAACCTCCCCCTTACACTAACCTGCACTCTTACTAACTTATTGGTGACAGTCCAAGGGATCTGTTACATATGCACTGTGACAGCCTGCGCATGCATTCAGCAGGGCTGAGGAAGGCAATTTTAAGCCAGGGCAAACTAGGTGCAATAGTGCACTTAAACACAATTGGATTGGCTTGCAAATTTTCCTCCCCATAAAAAGAAATGCTGTTGATTCAAAGCCATGTGGTGAAATCTGCCAAAGCCAGAATAAATCTATTTTGATGGAGTTGGGGGAGGGAGAGCTCCAGGCGGTGAATAAAAAGTGCATTTGTATTTGGGTGCAGAAGTTCTGGGAGACAGGCCTGTGGACAATCGTGTTGTGAGTTACGTCAAGGTTACCAATAAAGCAGCATGAAATAAGCAGAGTATCTGACGTTCCCTGGCACAAATATCTGTGCTGCAAGTCATGATGAATGAGGGTCCCTCCCCCTACCCCTCTCCAATGAATATCCAGAAAATATCTGTACTACAGTTACCCTTCGACAAAAGCTGAATATATCCTACTATTGGTTCAAGATATTGAGCCTCAGTGAGGAGGTGAGAGGAGAGGAGATGATAAAAAAAAAAGGATAAGGATTCTTTTACATGGTGCATGACTGACAGAGTGAAAATCTTGTCTTATCATAAGTCTATCCTCTGCATTCATTTTATTTCATCAGCACTTTTATGGTTGATAACATAAGGAAGAATGGTGTTTTGTACAGACATGCTGTAACCACAACCAAAAAAAGATAATGCAAATTGAAGCAACAAAGAGCAAGCTGACTCAGTGGCAGCTCAGCAGGATGGACCAATACTGTTGCTTCAGTTTGCATATTTTTGCTACTGAAACAGAGGACAATAAAAGTGACACAGGAGCATAGATCACAGTCTTAAAACAGTAGGTTCTTATTTTCCCTTTAAACATAAGCAGAAATTTAATTTGCACAGAATCCTCAAATTTTATTTTGCACTCAAAGCATTAGTACTGCTTGGGTTACTTTTACAAATTGAAAGAAGAGGAGTGGCCCAATCTGTTGAGCTGTGTTAAGGTTTTAAGCTGAATAAATGCCAGCCACTGCAGTGCGGTACATCAAAACCCAGCTGTACAGAGGAAAAATGAAAAGAAAACACAATAAAATGCTAACAAAAAAAAAGAAAAGGCACGTCATTTCTAAACGTGATACCCAAATGACCAATAAGGGCTCAATTAGCCTACCTTCAGGATTTAAAAAAGTTTCTGGCAGAAACTTATTTGCTGACTTCACTAAATAAAAATAATTGTAGCCAGATGCAGTGGAACACCTTTCTGGTTGGGTGGGGGTATGCCATGATAGGGATGTGAATCGTTTTCCATATCGTCTTAACGATAGAAATCATGTGGCAGGGCAAGAAAATCGTCTTAGGCACGATTTTTTAGTTAAAAAATCGTTAAAAATCGTTTTTTCCGATTAGTGCGCACTAACTCGAGTTAGTGCGCACTAACGGGAGTTAGTACGCACTAACTGGGAGTTAGTGTGCACTAACTGAAAATGATACAATTTGACACTTTTCAGGTCAGTTAAGGTCAGTTTAGGAATGAATATGTATTCCTATTGGCTGCCCTCTTATTTATTCATGTTACCAAGTTTCCTACTGACAGTATATGGGGGATGGGAAATGGAAACAGTTGGTAGCTTGACAAAACAAGTAATGTGATCAGTCAATGTGACTAGAACTTGTGCCCTAACCCTGATACCAGGGGTATTGTGATCTTCCTGCACACAGTGCCCTATCCCTATTAATACCAGGAGTGTTGTGATCTTCCTGCACACAGTGCCCTATCCCTAATACCAGGGGTGTTGTGATCTTCCTGCACACAGTGCCCTATTCCTGATACCGGGGGTGTTGTGATCTTCTTGCACACATCCCGGTATCAGGGATAGGGCACTGCATGCAGGAAGATCACAACACTCCTGGTATTAATAGGGATAGGGCACTGCATGCAGGAAGATCACAACACTCCTGGTATTAATAGGGATAGGGCACTGCATGCAGGAAGATCACAACACCCCTGGTATCAGGGATAGGGCACTGTGTGCAGGAAGATCACAATACCCCGGAGGAGTGAGGGTCAGGCAGCTCCCCCCTGTCTGTGAAGCCAGCCTCTCACTAGTAATGCAGGGAGGGAGCTGTCTCAGACTTCACCATCCTCCCCCCCCCCCCCCTCACCCACACACCATTCACTAGCTGGGACATGGGGGAAGTCAGGAGTGAGGGTCAGGCAGCTCCCCCCTGTCTGTGAAGCCAGCCTCTCACTAGTAATGCAGGGAGGGAGCTGTCTCAGACTTCACCATCCTCCCCCCCCCCTCACCCACCCACCATTCACTAGCTGGGACATGGGCGAAGTCAGGAGTGAGGGTCAGGCAGCTCCCCCCTGTCTGTGAAGCCAGCCTCTCACTAGTAATGCAGGGAGGGAGCTGTCTCAGACTTCACCATCCTCCCCCCCCCCCCCCTCACCCACACACCATTCACTAGCTGGGACATGGGGGAAGTCAGGAGTGAGGGTCAGGCAGCTCCCCCCTGTCTGTGAAGCCAGCCTCTCACTAGTAATGCAGGGAGGGAGCTGTCTCAGACTTCACCCTCCTCCCCCCCCCCCCCCTCACCTACATACCATTCACTAGCTGGGACATGGGGGAAGTCAGGAGTGAGGGTCAGGCAGCTCCCCCCTGTCTGTGAAGCCAGCCTCTCACTAGTAATGCAGGGAGGGAGCTGTCTCAGACTGGTATCAGGGTTAGGGCACTGTGTGCAGGAAGATCACAACACTCCTGGTATTAATAGGGATAGGGCACTGTAAGAGATGACTGTAGTAGATTGAATAAAGATCTGATGTTTCTGCTCTCCTCACACCAAACAAAAACAACACACAAGCAGAGAAGCCCTTCTTACAAAGCTGAGCTAGTGAGTTAAGTAGGAGGAAAAGTAAACATACTTGTGCCAGTGTGACTACTTAAAAAATACACTTACCAACAATCAATTACATATATTTGAACTGTGTACAGTTCCAGCCAGGACCACCTTTCTAAAATGCACAGTGATTGGCAAATTCAACATGCACTAGCATTTCAGGTGCCTGCTAACAAAAATAATAAACAAACAAGTTCTAGTCACGTGAGTGCTGATCATTACATTACTTTTTTTGTCAAGCTTCCAACTGTTTCCATTTCACATCCCCCCAACCATTACCTCAGTATTAGCCTTGGTAACATCAATAGATAAGAGCACAGCCAGCCAATAGGAATACATACATACATATTCATTCCTAAGTGACCTTTACTGACCTGGGAAGTGTGAACACTTTGTTTCATTTTCTGTTGGTGTTCGTTAGTTTCCAGTTCCATTTCCCATCCCCCCAACCATCACCTCAGTGGTAACCTTGGTAACATCAATAGATAAGAGGGCAGCCAGCCAATAGGAACACATATTCATTCCTAACTGACCTTCAGTGACCTGGAAAGTGTTTATTTGTATCATTTTCAGTTAGTGCGCACTAACGGGGAGTTAGTGCGCACTAACTCGAGTTAGTGCGCACTAACACGATTTAACGATTTTTAACGATAAATCGTTAGAATTTCTATTGTATCGTGTTCTATAACGATTTAAGATGATATAAACATTATCGGACGATAATTTTAATCGTTGAAAAACGATTCACATCCCTATGCCATTCTGCCCTAGCTCCACTCCTAACTTCTATAATGAATGTTATTGTTTTACATACATTCTTCAAGTAAACCATACCATACAAAGTATAACCTATTATAACAATGCTAATTTCAAAATTAAGTTTAAAAAAGCACAGTGCAGGAAGAGTAACTTATTTTTATTGAAGATTCCCGGGGCATTCAAGGTGAGCCACATTTAAAATATGCAATGCATGCAGGAGGAAGAGGGAATGGGGCTGGGATAGAAAAAAAAAAGAGGAGAGGTCATGGGGTGGGGGAAGAGGCTGGGGACAGGGGGATGGGAGAGAGAGAGAAGGAGAAGAGGGCAGAAGACAGGGGGAGGGGCAGAGCAGTTGCACAGGTCAGGGGAAGGGGCAGAAAGAAAGAGGTAAGAGCTCGGGCCAGAAAAAAGGGCAGCCCCAGTGTAAGACACGACCCCACCACCACCACTAGAAAAGCAGCACCAAGCCTCTTCCCTCATCGCCCTCCTTTTTCTTCCTGCCCCTAGCCCCTAGCCCCTGTCCCCTGCTCCCAGCACTCTCCTCTCCCTTCAGCTTCCCATGAATCCCTGCTCTCGTGCCAGCCTGCACGTTTCTCCCTGCTCCTATTCCTATTACTTGTCCTCTTGTTGTCCAGTCCTCCAGTCCCCTTGCCCTTCTCTGCAGCTCTCCCAGGCACCATACCATTTCTTGCAAGGCAGCAACAGCAGTGGTCCCAGAGTGGAGGCAATTTAGCCACTCCAGTGACAATGTATAGGCAGGTTTGGGGGCTAGCAGTGGCGGCAAAAGGAGGCTCATGGAAGCAGGAAGGGATACGATCAGGCGGGAGCATGGTGGCGGATGCAGCGGAAAAGCAGGGCAGGTTGAGCAGCTGCAGCACATAAGCTCTGCAGAGGCTAGGAAAGCAAGTTAGGTGGCGGTGCAGATCCTGGCCAGTGCTGTTAACTCCTACATGAAGAAAGTCACTATATCCACCATGAAAAGCCTCCACATTGGGTGCAAGATAGCTAGAACCATGGTGTTGTGCAGTGGCATTGAACCATGGTGCAGTGGCCTTGAACCATGGTGTTGTGCAGTGGCCTAGAACCATAGTGTTGTGCAGCTGGTCATCCTACATTTGGTACAGATTGGAGGGGTAGCACACACACACACACACACACACACACACACTCTCTTGCTGTCTCAGAAACTGGTACACAATGACTGACACAAACTTCTGAACTCTCTCAGGCACACACACAAAGACTGTCAGGCACTAACGCAAACTTTCTCTTTCTGCCACACACACACAGATATACTTCTGTTGCTCATGTACTCACTTAAAGCTGAATTTTGAAAATGGTACATGTGTAAAAATGAGCATATATATGTATAAGTAGCCTCTACTTACATATTCTGTATTTTATAAAAGTCCAAAATATGCGTGTATTTTCATGTGCATATATACGCATCTAAAAAAGGGGTGGTCTGGAGAGTTCCTGGATAGGGCCAACAGTTACATGTATAAGTTACTATAAGTTACTATTTTAAAAGACACATGCTTACATTTTTCAACTTATTTGCATATTTTTACACCTGCTAATTATCTGGCGGAAGTGATATTGAACATGTTTATTATATAATACTGACTGGATGGGAGGTCTGGATAAACTGGGGGATTTCAGGCTAAAGCATCAGGAGGGTATTAATAACATGGAGAAGGACTGGGCAAACTGGTGAACTAATTGTTTAAATTGGAAATTTCACTCACTTGCGTATGTTTTAAAATATACTGATTTACATGTGTAAATTCTGACTTATGTAAGTCCGACTTTGTTTTCACGAGTAAAATATAAGTGCGTATATTTTTAAAATAGGTAATTAAAGTACACACATTCAATGCATTGTATATATTCACGCATGGATAAACATAAGCGTATTTTATAATACATCTATATGTGATATGCACATAACATATGATGGTAAAACTAGACATGGCCACATATATGTGTATATTCCATCACAGTGCAGTTGTTTGAAAGTTATCCTCCCTGCAAGTATCCCATCTCCTGGCCTGGCTAACCAGGGCTGGTGCTAGGTTTTTTGCTGCCTTGTGCAAACAATTACTGTGCTGTCCCCCCCCCCCCCCATGATTCATTAAGTCTCAGTCCCAGCCCATCAAATAAAGCCCAGTTCCCTCCTGCAATCTATATTTTTAAAACCTGAAATGCCAGGGAGAATATCAACAGTTCTCCCTCGTTGGATTTACATCAATCACGGATTGAGGGTTTCTTTGCTTCCATGCTGATGCTTACTCCGGGAGCGATGGCTGCTGTGGGTTCCCCCCCCCCCCCCTTACCGCCTGAATCTGGTGAGTTTAGAACTGTTACTGGTATCTCCCAAGTTCAGTCCGAGGTCACCCATTTTAGAAGGAGCGACTGTGGAGGAAGCCGAGGGCGCAGATTCCCCTGCCATGATGGAGGACTTGATTCCTGCTGGAGAGGATCGTTTTTCTTCTGAGGCATTAGAGGAGGTAGACTCCATGGCTTCGTCCTCAACACCGGCCCCATTTGGGAATCTGGATGGCGGCACTACACCAAGCGAAGGCGGTGTGGTGAAGGTTAGCCTGGCATTAACAACACTTTTAGTTAAGCTTGCTATGCTGCCAGAGGATGTGGTTAGTGCAGTTAGTGTAGCTGGGTTCAAAAAAGGTTTGGATAAGTTCTTGGAAGAGAAGTCCATTAACTGCTATTAATCAAGTTTACTTAGGGAATAGTCACTGCTATTAATTGCATCAGTAGCATGGGATCTTCTAGGTGTTTGGGTAATTGCCAGGTTCTTGTGGCCTGGTTTGGCCTCTGTTGGAAACAGGATGCTGGGCTTGATGGACCCTTGGTCTGACCCAGCATGGCAATTTCTTATGTTCTTAAACAAAGTAACTTTGGACACTAACCATTATGTACTGGCAACTGAAAAATTGGTTTCTTCTTATAGTGTCAAAATGGAAGCTATTGATTCAAGAGTTACTGCAGTTGAGAAAATTCAACAAGGTTTGGTTCAGTCTGAATTGGTCCATTCTAAGAAGCTTGAGACACTGAAATCACTTTGAGAAGTCTTAATTTGAGGGTTCTAAATTTTCCTTATATAAAATTGATTTCTCCTTCAGATCTCTGTAAGAATTATATTTCTTATATTCTCAAGATTCCACTGGCTGCCATGACTGTTATTACTAAGGCACACTATCTGCCACAAAATGAAGAATGAGCTTATGATAATCAATCCCAAGAATTACCTTTGAACTTGACGTATATCCTTGAATCATCACAAGAGATTAAGATCTCTAAAAGAGGAATATTGTTGATTTCTTTTGCCTTTTCGAGTATTAGAAATACTGTTCTCAGATACACTTTGACTAGGCCCCTTTCTCCTCCATATTTGGTTGCTCATGCATGAATGTATATGCATATAATCAGGCCATTTAAAATACGAGTTGCTCGTGCTCGGGCCTTTAAATTCGAGCAACTCTTTTAAAATTGAACTCCTATGTTATAGGGTTGAGATATACTCCAGGGCCACTACACAAGGCAGCTCCAACACCAAAAAGTAAAACAAAAAAATAATAGTGGCTTGCGAGGCGTTGGCCCACTCCATCCCCCAACCCTGTCTTAAATACATAAAGTCCACCCCACCTCCCTTTTCTTTGAAATCATGTTTGCCATGGTCTTCTCTACATGCTCTCTCTACCTGGGTACTATCAAGCTAGGGTGAGAGAACACTGTAGATATCTCATCTTTGTGTATCTTTCCTCATTACAAATCACATCAAATTTTCACTGATGTGTACTGTGCTGTTCATACCTCTGCCTGTGCATGTGAAACTGCCCCCCAACCCTAAACCAGCACCAAAACCTCACCTCAAGTTACTAGATCACCCTCCTATAGTGGTATAAATAGATGACTAATATGTGTGCCACCCCAGAGATTGTCTCTCTCTCAGTTTAACACCAGAAAAGAAGGTATAGTTAAAATGTGTGTTATGCTATTTATATGCATACTATGTTAAACATCCCTCATTTTCATAAACTCCTCCCCTTTGACTACATTATCAGAACTTGCATACGCATCATAGGATGCGAAAAATAATGCATGTGTTATCACGGGCATTGTGTTACGGTCCCGGGCCATGCCCCGGGACCTTCGCTTACCGCATGGCCGGTCCAGCCGCGGGACATCATCGCCAACTGCCCAGGCCTGAAGACGTGGCCTGCCTCGGCGCTCTCCCTGAGAGGGAGATGCCACCGACGGGCTGCAGCTGGCCCCGCCCCCTAGGTGCGTGTGCGCCGGGGCTCAACATTTAAAGGGGCCAGCGCGGGAATCCAAGGACAGCCCTCCTGATGACATCAGACGTTGCCGGATCATTTAAACCCGGCAGCTACAGCTGTACCTCGCCTTGCAACGAGGTTCACTCAGTCCCCTGAGTTGCTGGTTGCTGCATTGGATCTTGATTGTCTCTTCTGTCTTCTGGCTTCTGACTTGGCTTCGTCTCTTGACTACGTCTTCAGCTTCCGCTCCTGGTTTTGGTTTTGACTTCAGACTTCTGGCTTCTGACCCGGCTCCGTCTTCCACCACCTTAGGTATCCAGCACTTGCTGGCCCAGAGGATTCTCCTAAGTCCCAGCGGCTCGGGCTCTCACGGGCTCCTCCCGGGGGAGACACGGGCTTCCAAGGGTGAAGATTCTTCCAGTCTCCTGGGCCCTGCCGTCCTCATCACCCATCTCTTCGGCCACTGCCTGGATCCTTGGTCGCATAGGGTCCCGCCTAAGTCCAAGAGGTCCGGGTTCCTACGGGCTCCTTCTGGGGGGACCTCGGACTTCCAGTGGTGAAGTCTTCTCCGAAGTCTCTTCAGCGCCGCCTCCTAGCTGTGATGCTTCCTGTGGGTTCCCACAGCATAACATCTGCAGTCTCAGCCAGCCCAAGGGTCCATGAACATAACACATTGATAACGCCCTAGCGCATTTTGATGAATGAACTTGTAAGTTAGCTATATAAACTGACCTGGCTAACTTTGACAGTTATTCAGCGGTGCAGCCACTAACTTTAAGACTACATTATGGCATGACCAGAGTTAGCCAGATAAGTTAACCAGCTAACTCTGAATATGAGTTAGCTAGATTACTCAGAGTTAGACAGACAATTTATCCAGCTAATTCAATTCTGACCTAGAATGGCCTTATCCATTAGATGGATAAGGAGGGCCATTTTAATCACATGGGGCCCTGGACAAACATTTGTATATGAGGTCCCTTGTATTTTTCCCAGATTGAATCCCAATCCCATGTAAGGAACAGAGAAATGCTATATATAATATAACTATTACAAAATTAAATAACAGATCTAGAAATAGAACAGCAATATAGCTAGTCTTTCCCATGCTTATTCACGTCTCTTACACCAGTTCCTAAAATAACATTATACCTTCTTCTTGGAAAACAGAACAAGTCAGGCTGCTATAAATTTCTACATAGAAACTATACAATAGCAAAATAACTCACCTTGGTTATACATGCACAACACAAAGAGACCTTCATCAAATACAGAACAAAGAGACATAAAGTAAATAGAAAGGTGCAGACAAAAGCTGAACTGGAAACAGCAACAAGCCAGACTTTGTATGTATCACCATTCCTCATAAAATAATATAATCAAGAAATAATAAACATCAATTATAATAGTAAAACTATACTAATAAAAAGAATAAATATTTCAAAGCAGCTGATGAATCCAATAATTGAAAACTTATACAATTTTTCAGAAATTTCCCAAATATCGATAAAATATTTCAAAACAGAACACACATCAAATAACATCCAATAAAACCAGTAAGGACACAAAAACATCCACCACTCTCCATATCTGTTAACTGACAGACCCTTACCAAAGACAGAATAAGGGTCTAACAAGCAATAACATCAAAAAATATAAAACATCAATCAGAATAGTAAAGCCATATTAGCAAAGAGAATAAACATTTCAAAACAACTGATAAACAGAGCATCCAATAATTAAAACCTCATAAAAATATTTATAGATTTCCCAAAATATCAATGTAATATTTAAAAACAGCAGACACATCAAACAACATCCAATAATGAAATTTATGAGGATTAAAAAAAATCTCCTGCTCTCCAAGATTTTTTCATTTCCACCCACCCTGTGATAGTCTAAATTGGGGAGGGGAGGAAAGAAGCAACACAAACTTTATCTTGTCTCTCTCTCTCACACACACACACACACACACTCAAGCTCTCATCCTCGCCCAGGCTCTTACCCAACAAACCCACATATACCCACAGGTTCTCTCTCTCTCTCTCACACTCACACACATACCCACACTCTCTCTCTCTCTCAGAGTGCCTCCACCTCTCTTCATGTTTTTTTCTCTAGGCCCTGCCTGACCTCCTTAGATCTCTATGGCAGTCTGCTGGGTCTACTTAACTCTTTTTGGACATTTGGGCCTGCACTGGGGTCCCAGATGCACAGTGGCGCCTCTGCGGTAAAGCCTATATCATGAGTGTCTCTGTGTCAGCTGGGGGCAGGGCTGGCTTGTGCTGTGCTCCCTGAGCCGAGGGGAGCACAGGTGATCTGCTGCTGCTAAGGATGGTGCTGTGCTGGCAGCGGTTTTTCTACTCCGGGTTGCTTTTACCTATGGTTTCCTTGTTGTGCTGGGCCCAAGGCATCTGCCCCTTCAGCCCATAGGTAAAAGCAGCCCTATAAGTGTCCAAAATTTTCAAAAGTTAGCATTTAGCTGGATAATGCACAAGTTATCTGGATACATACCTTTTAATATTGACCCTTAAGTTCTTTTTTTCAAAAAATGTATTTTTTTTCCACCATATCATGTATTCATTTGAGTAGACACTGCCAGTAACCCATAGGTAAGAATCATGGCAATAAACTGAGTACTCTGTTTACTTCCCATTTTAGAAACGAATGTGTGAATGTCTATAATATTCCAGCAATCCTGAACCTGGGAAGTAGTGATTGACTTTTGAGATGCATCTTTTTGGTTTAAAAATGAAGAGAGCATAAGAATTCTTCCTAGTTTGAATATGTGGGTATATTTTACATTTATAAATAATGCTAAATAACAGAATCTTTGCCTGCACCTAGTGTGAAAACATGTTTTTAATAATTAATATTTTATACATTAACAGCTTTTCATAGTAATGTTTTAATTAATAAACACCACCAGCAGGTCCATACTACTACTACTAACGACCTAAGGCTTGGATGTACCCTTGCTTTGCCATTAACCGCTGATGACTGTCACTCTTACTAGTTTTCTACATTGAGTATTATTGCTTAACTAATCATGAGAAAGTAGGACAGGCATTAACATCCCAGGCACATTTTCTGCTGAAATCCTGGTAAATAGGAATGATCATCAGAGGAGAACTCAATCAAAACAGAAGCTTGATAGAACACACTAATTTGACAGCTGATGTTTTGATCATCTCCTCTCTGCATAACATTCATTCACTTAGCTTTTCATGAAAATGTATCTGATTATAAAGAAGGTACTGCCATGGACAATCCATAAGTACCCATTTTACTGGCTCATTTTATAGAATATTTATAAGGAAATGCCTTTAAAAATCAGTTCATCTTGGACAAAAAAGCGACCATGTCAGAGAATGTTTTATGGGTCTAAATTATAGCACTATATATTTGAGTACAAAACTCTGCACTTGTTAAGTGTAGAAATTTGCTGAAATCAGCACTAGAATTTTCTAAGCCTATCCTTATTTGCAGGTGAACCCAGGGTTGGCACATCCCAATAGGCGAACTAGGCGGTCGCCTAGGATGCCAGTCATTAGGGGGCGGCAAAGAGCAGCCATATGGGGCCACGAGTGGAACCCATCCCACTCACGGTTGCGAGCAGCAGAGACTCAGTTGGCTGTGAGCAGCACCCATCCTGCTTGCAGCCAAGAAAAGCAGATACTCGGCAGGCCGCGAGCAGAGCCCATCCTGTTTACAGCGGAGAGAAACAGAGTCTTGGTGGGCTACAAGTGGTGCTTCTGTTTGTGTATATGTGTGTGAGTGAGAGGGATTTTGTGTGTTTATGAGAGAGCAATGGTGAAGGTGAGAGAGAGGGAGGGAGCCTGTGTAAGGGTGCAAATGAGACAAGAAACCTAAGTGTGTATGTAAGAGAGGGGGCTTGTCTGACTGAATGAGGTCGGGATCGAAACTGGGGCCTGGACCAGGGGAGTAGGTATGCGCACGCAATGCAGAAGATTTGCCTAGAGTGCCTAATATCCTTGCATCAGCCCTGGGTGAACCACCCGTCTAATATGACCCAATTAACAGTCAGTTCTTCAAAAAGTTGATCTTCTGTTGTGAAAGCCTTGCAAATGGATCAGCCAGGAAGGAATCAGGGGTTCTTTTCTGCAAGCACTATTTTGTTTTGAAAAGAAGAAACTTCTGCAATTTAAATGTAACACACCCTTTCTTCAGTATACTGAATGAAGGGGCCACACAGTTCCTAGGATGATATCAAAGCCCCTGGACTTCTGAATCTCTCTGCCTTAGTATTACACAAGTAGCTCCTGTGATGCTGGGGTTCACCAGGGGGGAAGAGCTATAGAGCTCTGAGGCCCTTAGTGTGGAGGTGGTGGTGCTCAGCACAGTCATTTAAATTCACCATCTCCCTCACTGATCAGTAAATACTGACTGTAGAAGAGTTCAATAGTAGGGATGTGAATCGTTTTCCATATCGTCTTAACGATAGAAATCGTGTGGCAGGGCAAGAAAATCGTCTTAGGCACGATTTTTTAGTTAAAAAATCGTTAAAAATCGTTTTTTCCGATTAGTGCGCACTAACTCGAGTTAGTGCGCACTAACTGAAAATGATACAATTTGACACTTTTCAGGTCAGTTAAGGTCAGTTTAGGAATGAATATGTATTCCTATTGGCTGCCCTCTTATTTATTCATGTTACCAAGTTTCCTACTGACAGTATATGGGGGATGGGAAATGGAAACAGTTGGTAGCTTGACAAAACAAGTAATGTGATCAGTCAATGTGACTAGAACTTGTGCCCTAACCCTGATACCAGGGGTATTGTGATCTTCCTGCACACAGTGCCCTATCCCTATTAATACCAGGAGTGTTGTGATCTTCCTGCACACAGTGCCCTATCCCTAATACCAGGGGTGTTGTGATCTTCCTGTACACAGTGCCCTATTCCTGATACTGGGGGTGTTGTGATCTTCCTGCACACAGTGCCCTATTCCTGATACCGGGGGTGTTGTGATCTTCTTGCACACATCCCGGTATCAGGGATAGGGCACTGCGTGCAGGAAGATCACAACACTCCTGGTATTAATAGGGATAGGGCACTGCATTCAGGAAGATCACAACACTCCTGGTATTAATAGGGATAGGGCACTGCATGCAGGAAGATCACAACACCCCTGGTATCAGGGATAGGGCACTGTGTGCAGAAAGATCACAATACCCCGGAGGAGTGAGGGTCAGGCAGCTCCCCCCTGTCTGTGAAGCCAGCCTCTCACTAGTAATGCAGGGAGGGAGCTGTCTCAGACTTCACCATCCTCCCCCCCCCCCCCTCACCCACACACCATTCACTAGCTGGGACATGGGGGAAGTCAGGAGTGAGGGTCAGGCAGCTCCCCCCTGTCTGTGAAGCCAGCCTCTCACTAGTAATGCAGGGAGGGAGCTGTCTCAGACTTCACCATCCTCCCCCCCCCCCCTCACCCACACACCATTCACTAGCTGGGACATGGGGGAAGTCAGGAGTGAGGGTCAGGCAGCTCCCCCCTGTCTGTGAAGCCAGCCTCTCACTAGTAATGCAGGGAGGGAGCTGTCTCAGACTTCACCATCCTCCCCCCCCCCCCTCACCCACACACCATTCACTAGCTGGGACATGGGGGAAGTCAGGAGTGAGGGTCAGGCAGCTCCCCCCTGTCTGTGAAGCCAGCCTCTCACTAGTAATGCAGGGAGGGAGCTGTCTCAGACTTCACCATCCTCCCCCCCCCTCACCCACACACCATTCACTAGCTGGGACATGGGGGAAGTCAGGAGTGAGGGTCAGGCAGCTCCCCCCTGTCTGTGAAGCCAGCCTCTCACTAGTAATACAGGGAGGGAGCTGTCTCAGACTTCACCATCCTCCCCCCCCCCCTCACCCACACACCATTCACTAGCTGGGACATGGGGGAAGTCAGGAGTGAGGGTCAGGCAGCGCCCCCCTGTCTGTGAAGCCAGCCTCTCACTAGTAATGCAGGGAGGGAGCTGTCTCAGACTTCACCATCCTCCCCCCCCCCTCACCCACACACCATTCACTAGCTGGGACATGGGGGAAATCAGGAGTAAGGGTCAGGCAGCTCCCCCCTGTCTGTGAAGCCAGCCTCTCACTAGTAATGCAGGGAGGGAGCTGTCTCAGACTTCACCATCCTCCCCCCCCCCCCCCTCACCCACACACCATTCACTAGCTGGGACATGGGGGAAGTCAGGAGTGAGGGTCAGGCAGCTCCCCCCTGTCTGTGAAGCCAGCCTCTCACTAGTAATGCAGGGAGGGAGCTGTCTCAGACTTCACCATCCTCCCCCCCCCCCTCACCCACACACCATTCACTAGCTGGGACATGGGGGAAGTCAGGAGTGAGGGTCAGGCAGCTCCCCCCTGTCTGTGAAGCCAGCCTCTCACTAGTAATGCAGGGAGGGAGCTGTCTCAGACTTCACCATCCTCCCCCTCCCCCCCTCACCCACACACCATTCACTAGCTGGGACATGGGGGAAGTCAGGAGTGAGGGTCAGGCAGCTCCCCCTGTCTGTGAAGCCAGCCTCTCACTAGTAATGCAGGGAGGGAGCTGTCTCAGACTTCACCATCCTCCCCCCCCCCTCACCCACACACCATTCACTAGCTGGGACATGGGGGAAGTCAGGAGTGAGGGTCAGGCAGCTCCCCCCTGTCTGTGAAGCCAGCCTCTCACTAGTAATGCAGGGAGGGAGCTGTCTCAGACTTCACCATCCTCCCCCCCCCCCCTCACCCACACACCATTCACTAGCTGGGACATGGGGGAAGTCAGGAGTGAGGGTCAGGCAGCTCCCCCCTGTCTGTGAAGCCAGCCTCTCACTAGTAATGCAGGGAGGGAGCTGTCTCATACTTCACCACCCCCCCCCCCTCACCCACACACCATTCACTAGCTGGGACATGGGGGAAGTCAGGAGTGAGGGTCAGGCAGCTCCCCCCTGTCTGTGAAGCCAGCCTCTCACTAGTAATGCAGGGAGGGAGCTGTCTCAGACTTCACCATCCTCCCCCCCCCCCTCACCCACACACCATTCACTAGCTGGGACATGGGGGAAGTCAGGAGTGAGGGTCAGGCAGCTCCCCCCTGTCTGTGAAGCCAGCCTCTCACTAGTAATGCAGGGAGGGAGCTGTCTCAGACTGGTATCAGGGTTAGGGCACTGTGTGCAGGAAGATCACAACACTCCTGGTATTAATAGGGATAGGGCACTGTAAGAGATGACTGTAGTAGATTGAATAAAGATCTGATGTTTCTGCTCTCCTCACACCAAACAAAAACAACACACAAGCAGAGAAGCCCTTCTTACAAAGCTGAGCTAGTGAGTTAAGTAGGAGGAAAAGTAAACATACTTGTGCCAGTGTGGCTACTTAAAAAATACACTTACCTACAATCAATTACATATATTTGAACTGTGTACAGTTCCAGCCAGGACCACCTTTCTAAAATGCACAGTGATTGGCAAATTCAACATGCACTAGCATTTCAGGTGCCTGCTAACAAAAATAATAAACAAACAAGTTCTAGTCACGTGAGTGCTGATCATTACATTACTTTTTTTGTCAAGCTTCCAACTGTTTCCATTTCACATCCCCCCAACCATTACCTCAGTATTAGCCTTGGTAACATCAATAGATAAGAGCACAGCCAGCCAATAGGAATACATACATACATATTCATTCCTAAGTGACCTTTACTGACCTGGGAAGTGTGAACACTTTGTTTCATTTTCTGTTGGTGTTCGTTAGTTTCCAGTTCCATTTCCCATCCCCCCAACCATCACCTCAGTGGTAACCTTGGTAACATCAATAGATAAGAGGGCAGCCAGCCAATAGGAACACATATTCATTCCTAACTGACCTTCAGTGACCTGGAAAGTGTTTATTTGTATCATTTTCAGTTAGTGCGCACTAAATCGAGTTAGTGCGCACTAACGGGGAGTTAGTGCGCACTAACTCGAGTTAGTGCGCACTAACACGATTTAACGATTTTTAACGATAAATCGTTAGAATTTCTATTGTATCGTGTTCTATAACGATTTAAGACGATATAAACATTATCGGACGATAATTTTAATCGTTGAAAAACGATTCACATCCCTATTCAATAGGCTGGAAAAGCACTAAAGAATACAGCAGAGAGCCAGTAGTGGTGTTCAACAAAGAGGGAAAAGGTTTTAATTTAACTTGAAGAATAATATCCACAGCAATATTGCAAAAATTATAAAACATAGAAAGATATAAATGATGGCAGAAAAGAACCAATGGTCCATCCAGTCTGCCAGCAAGCTTCCCATGATAGTATCTGCCGTGCAGGTTAGCCCCATATATCAGTCAGTTTTGCTTGACGTGTTTTGCTTATAGACTTGGCAATAGAAGCAGTCCTGTGTTTTTTCCTTAATGTCTGAGCATCAGTACTCTAGACTATAAAAAAGTCATGGCTTGTATTGGTTGTCCCTGAATCATTTCTCTTTTCTTTCAGCCCCTACCCTCCTCCTTCGAAGCAGAGCAATGTTGCAGTTGCATCAAAATCATCAAGGCTTATTGGTTAAGGGTAGTAATTCCAAGCATCTATTAAAGGTAGTAACCATTGCACATTGGTAACCCGCATGCTCATCAGTTCAACAGACTGTAAAAGTCTGGGCCCTTGATGGTTGCTGTCTAAATCCAATTCCCCTTTTCCCCTGCCATTGAAGCAGGGAGTAAAGTTGGACTTGCATCAAAAGTATCAAGATTTATTTGGTTAAGGGTAGTAACCGCCACACCAGCAAGTTACCCCCATGCATGCTTTCTTCATTTCCTTTAGGACTTGGCCATAGATGCAATCCTGTGCTTTTCCCCTTATGTCCACATATCCCAGTCCATGGAAGTCGGGGCCCTCGGTTGTCATCTAAATCAAATTCCTCTTGTCCCCCTGCCATTGAAGCGGGAAGCAATGTTGCACTGAGAGGAGAGGATTATGTTGCTGGTAGCTGAAAGGAATCAGTAAGTTTTTGCTTGGGACATTTTTTTTTTTTAAAAGTATTGGGGCGAAGTTAACTATTTCGGAATATTATTTAGTGTGTTTGTGTGTTTGTGCTTTTAATAGTCAGTAAGGCAGCGAAAAAACTAAGACTGTTTGTATTTTTAAATAGTCAGTCAGTAAGGCAGCTAGTAAGCAGTAGTTAGTGTGTTTATTTTTAATAGACTGTAAGGCAGCTAGTAAGCAGAAGTTAGAGTGTTTGTATATTTAAAAAAGTAGCCAGAAGCTAGAAATAAGCTAGGAGCAGGGTATACCTAAGTAAAAAGGTTGAAAAGTTCAGTTCAGTTATTCACCTTGGAAAGGTGTTGAGGTTGTGTGATTTGGTTTGATTAGGTACCAACATTTGTTAATCAAGAGAGGAGTGAGTCACTCTGGCTGACTAACTGAAGTGTTAAGGTTGTGTGTTTGATTTGATTAGGTACCATTATTTGTTAATCAGCACAGCAGTGAGTCACTCAAGACAACTAACTGTAGTGTAAATCTCCAAAGGGATTGTTTTGCACTAATTTACCTTAGAAGCACATTAAATATTGCATGGGAAGAGCTCAGTAACCCACAATCCAGTGGGAGCACTGAGAGGAGAGGATCACCTTGCTGGTAGCTGAAAGGAATCAGTAAGTTTTTGCTTGGGACATTTTCTTTTTTAAAAGTATTGGGGCGAAGTTAACTATTTGGGAATATTATTTAGTGTGTTTGTGTGTTTGTGCTTTTAATAATCAGGAAAGCTATGAATAAACTGAAGTTAGACTGTTCTTATTTTTAAATAGTCAGTCAGTAAGGCAGCTAGAAAGCAGTAGGGATGTGAATCGTTTTTTGACGATTTAAAATATCGTCCGATATATTTTAAATCGTCAAAAATCGTTAGAGGCGCGATACAATAGGAATTCCCCCGATTTATCGTCAAAAATCGTAAATCGGGGGAAGGGGGAGGGCGGGAAAACTGGCACACTAAAACAACCCTAAAACCCACCCCGACCCTTTAAAATAAATCACCCACCCTCCTGAACCCCCCCAAAATGTCTTAAATTACCTGGGGTCCAGTGGGGGGGTCCCAGTGTGATCTTCCACTCTCGGGCCACGGGTGCGTATTGCTTATTCAGCACATCAGGAGTTATTTGAAATTCACAAAATAAAAGGGAAAATTTTTCAGGTTCTAGTAGACTCTGGCTTCGGCCTCATTTTTGTACAACAATGTTCGGTTGCACAAAAAGAGAGGGTAATAGCCAGTTTATTCATGTGTCCTATATTCATGGAGATATCCAAGCCTGTCCCACAGCAAAAGCATAACTACATGTTAATCAGTCTGGTGGTAGGTGTCTTAGATTCCCTTCCCTTTCCATAGCTCCTGTGCTACTCAGAATGCCCAGATGTAGTAATCCCAATTGGATGCCTTCTCAAAGGAAATATTATTATAGAGCTTTTTTCTTTTGAAAAGCCCAGATCTTTTTCTATCAAAGCTTTGACCCATAGACTATGCGGGAGTACTGGTTGACCAAACAAAAGAGAGACATCTCCTAAAAGTCACAAAAAAAGGAGGCATTTACCCTATGGAGCAGTATCCCTGCTCCATAGTAACATAATAAATAATGTCAGATAAAGACCCAAATGGTCCCTCCAGTTTGCCCAGCAAGATGTTTAAAATCGTAAATCGGGGGAAGGGGGAGGGCGGGAAAACCGGCGCACTAAAACAACCCTAAAACCCACCCCGACCCTTTAAAATAAATCTCCCACCCTCCTGAACCCCCCCAAAATGTCTTAAATTACCTGGGGTCCAGTGGGGGGGTCCCAGTGTGATCTTCCACTCTCGGGCCACGGGTGCGTATTGCTTATTCAGCACATCAGGAGTTATTTGACAGGGCAAAGGTAGCGCCGGCGCCATTTTGGTTCCTGTCCCCCGACGTCACGAGCACAGGAGATTGCTCCCGGACCCCCGCTGGACCCCCAGGGACTTTTGGCCAGCTTGGGGGGGCCTCCTGACCCCCACAAGACTTGCCAAAAGTCCAGCGGGGGTCCGGGAGCGACCTCCTGCACTCGAATCGTATTGCCATATTGCAAAATGGCGCCGGCCATACGGCCATACGGCCAGTGCCATTTTGCAATACGGCCATTTTGCAATATGGCCATACGGCCGGCGCCATTTTGCAATACGGCAATACGATTCGAGTGCAGGAGGTCGCTCCCGGACCCCCGCTGGACTTTTGGCAAGTCTTGTGGGGGTCAGGAGGCCCCCCCATGCTGGCCAAAAGTCCCTGGGGGTCCAGCGGGGGTCCGGGAGCGATCTCCTGCGCTCGTGACGTCGGGGGACAGGAACCAAAATGGCGCCGGCGCCATTTCTATTAACGCACCCATGGCCCGAGAGTGGAAGATCACACCGGGACCCCACCACTGGACCCCAGGTAATTTAAGACATTTTGGGGGGGGTTCGGGAGGGTGGGGAATTTATTTTAAAGGGTCGGGGTGGGTTTTAGGGATGTTTTAGTGTGTCGGTTTTCCCGCCCTCCCCCGATTTACGATTTACACGATTTAAAAAAAAACAAAACCGTGACGATCCGATTCCCTCCCCCCCCAGCCAAAATTGATCGTTAAGACGATCGATCACACGATTCACATCTCTAGAAAGCAGTAGTGTGTTTATTTTTAATAGTCTGTAAGGCAGCTAGTAAGCGGAAGTTAGAGTGTTTGTATATTAAAAAAAAAAAAAAGTAGCCAGAAGCTAGAAATAAGCTAGGAGCAGTGTATACCTAAGTAAAAAGGTTGAAAAGTTCAGTTCAGTTACTCATCTTGGAAAGGTCTATCCCCATTTACTTAAAATGAAGATCACTGATCATTTTAGTATCCACCCTCTGGATCATCTCCAGTCAGTTTATATCCTTTTGAAGGTGTGATCTCCAGAATTGTTCACAGTATTCCAAATGAGGTTTTACCATGGCCACTGTCCTGGACGGCCCCCGCCCCTGGCCCGCCTCTTTTGGATGGCCCGGCACTTCTGCACGTACCGGGAGATACGCTCATGGCTGGGCCATTTTTAAAATGCACTCGGTGTGCACATGGCCCGGCCACACACGTATCTCCTGGATTTTATGCGTGTGGCCTTTTGAAAATTCAGCCGTTAGTGAATCAGGTAATCAGTTTTCCTGAAGTCTAGGACTCCTGCCTTTATATGAAACTTCATCTCTTGTGCTCTAATCCTGAACCCCTCTATCCAGTGTTCACTGGATCCCAGATGATCATCAATTAAACATCAGAGATACTGTCCTCGATGCTAAGCATCAGATCCAGAATACCCTCTTTGTCTGGGTTCAGTTACCAATTGACAAAACAATTCTCCTTGCAGAGAATCCAGGATCACCCTGCTTCCTAGAAGACACTGCAGCTGGGATGTCTCAATCAACATCCAGCAGATAGAAATCTTCTAACAATAGCACCTCCCCTTTCATAGCAATTTTATGAATATCATCCATTAAATCTCTATTCATCCCCATTATCTGTGATGGAGGACTGTGTATTACAACAATATAAATTAGTTCCATTACCTCTTTCAATATTACCCCATTATGCCTCCCTCTTACCCTGTAAACCCTGCAATTCTGTTGCTTTAATATTATTTTTATATATAATTCCACACCTCATCCCTTCCTTCTTACCTGGTCCTTCCTGAATAGATTGTAGCCCAGTATAACTATATTCTAATCATGGTTTGCTGCATACCAAATCTCCATGACAGCTACTACATCTATTTTAAAACCCCTCCTCAGTAAGTTTGCCAGTCTGTGTTTGAAGACGTTGAGATCCTTCTTTGACAGGTGGACCCCATCTCTCCTCAGCAGTCTTTGAAACATCATCCATTGGTCCAAGAAGTGAAAACGTTCTCATCAACCCCATCTATGCCGCTATTCATTTAACTCCAGAATGCAAGCTTTCCTACCTAGGGCTTTATCCTTGACTGGGAGGATGGAGGAGACTACCACTTAAGCACCTATATGCTTTACCTTCTCTCCCACAGACCTGAAGTCACTTTTGATATGATCTATTTGGTTCCTGGGAGTATCATTCGTACCAACATGGATTTATTTGGATTTCAGCAATGCTTTTGATAGAGTTCTGCTTATTAGGCTCATGAATAAAATGAAAAGTCTGGGAGTGTGCCCAAGGTGGTGGAATGAATTACAAATGGGTTGACTGACAGACAACAGTGAGTAGTGGTAAATAGAATCTACTTTGAGCAGAGAAGTATGATAAATGGAGAACCTCAAGGATCGGTTCTAGGTATGATTCTATTTGAATAATTGTGAGCTATACTGAAGTGGTGTTAGAAGGTAAAGCTTGTTGGTTTTTGGTTGTTGTTTTTTTGTGGTTGACACTGAGACCTGCAACAAAGCAAAAACACATGAGAAGTAGAGAGAATGAGAAGCAAACTTAGCCCTGGTAGTGAAATAGATCAACTATTTGGGATCTACTGGGTACTTGTGACTCAGACTGGCAACCTTTGGAGGTTGATGGACTTTGTTCTGACCCAGCATGGCACATTTTTGCATGGAGATAGCTTGCACAAATCATCAGTTACAGCCCTAAATATAATGCATGGGGGTAGCCTTAAAAAAGTGGCAGTTAATATTTTAAACATCTTGCTGGGCAAACTGGAGGGACCATTTGGGTCTTTATCTGACATTATTTATTATGTTGCTATGGAGCAGGGATACTGCTCCATAGGGTAAATGCCTCATTTTTTTGTGACTTTTAGGAGATGTCTCTCTTTTGTTTGGTCAACCAGTACTCCTGCATAGTCTATGGGTCAAAGCTTTGATAGAAAAAGATCTGGGCTTTTCAAAAGAAAAAAGCTCTATAATAATATTTCCTTTGAGAAGGCATCCGATTGGGATTACTACATCTGGGCATTCTGAGTAGCACAGGAGCTATGGAAAGGGAAGGGAATCTAAGACACCTACCACCAGACTGATTAACATGTAGTTATGCTTTTGCTGTGGGACAGGCTTGGATATCTCCATGAATATAGGACACATGAATAAACTGGTTATTACCCTCTCTTTTTGTGCAACCGAACATTGTTGTACAAAAATGAGGCCGAAGCCAGAGTCTACTAGAACCTGAAAAAATTTCCCTTTTATTTTGTGAATTTCAAATAACTCCTGATGTGCTGAATAAGACTTCTCTATAGTGTGATTGAGTAAAGTTGTAGTTTATTATGGGACACATTATGCAATGTATCCTTTCTGTCCACAAGAATAAGAGAAGAGAAGTTTTGTTTTCCACACTCACAGGGCTGGGACTTTTTTCCTGGTGTCTGATTATGGTGCCAGGTGCAAAACATATGAGAATAGCACCAGGCAGAGTTCAAAAGCTAGAGAGTTTTCTCTAAAATATGGGAATATCAGGCACTAAATAAGTAGCCTTAACAGCTGAGTTGTTTTTTGAGGAATATGAAGAGAATAAAATATTCTGCCAGTACTTCCCCATTAAAAGAGGATATGTCAAGGAATTCAAATGTCTATGAATTCAGTTTAACAGAATAAGCACTTTGCAGTGTGCCTCTAAATTGGAAAAGACAATCCACTTCAGCTTCTTTCCAATTCCTAGTTGTACAACAGGACAACATTTATTTTGGAAGCAGGGTGTCTTTGAACCTTTTGAATGTAATGAAGCAATATTAATTGGCATATATTGCAACACTCAATGCAGCCTGGTGTGAAGAGTTGCATGATTCCTGTGTGAATTCATTTGTCAGCCCTGTCACTTTAGTCTCAAGACGT
This sequence comes from Rhinatrema bivittatum, assembly GCF_901001135.1. Taxonomy (NCBI): domain Eukaryota; kingdom Metazoa; phylum Chordata; class Amphibia; order Gymnophiona; family Rhinatrematidae; genus Rhinatrema; species Rhinatrema bivittatum. The sequence continues at coordinate 156,198,335 of NC_042618.1, forward strand.
GTTATCTGCTTTTATGATTTACAGGTATGGGGTGGGGGGGGGGGGGGAGACTAAAAAGATGACACCACCATTTCACACCAAGTTAGATTCCAATTATAGCACTACCTGGATTAGCAATTTACAATTTCAAGTACATAAAGGTTCAGACCTAGTGTTTTATGTTGTTAATTGATAAATGTGTGAATGGACTGTGGTCATGCCTTTGCATTGTGGGGAGTTATTAATTGGTGGAACAAGCCCATGATTATTATTATTATTATTATTATTAATATTACTATCGAAAATGCATGAACTTTGCAACTTATTTGCTATTTGAATCCTCACTCCTCACCACATCTTCAGGGCATGGAATCATCTTGACAGTTGTTATATTATGTACTGCTGGTACTATGTGAGACCCTCTTATGCTAATACGAATTATCACAAGAGCATGTTTTAAATATGAGAACTGCTTGGTGAAGCTGACTAGTTCTGACAATTAAAGAAGAACTGAAAGCATTTTTTTTTTAATGTAGCTCAACCCCTGCCTCTCAGTCAATAAAAGATCTTCATTTACCAACATCCTACCCTAAATCTGTCATAATAAGACTCTCATGAAAGGCAGTGAAATGAAAATGTAACTCTTTGGCTAACTACCAAACATATTTTTTTTTACAAAAGAGAAGTCCAGCCTACTGACTCAGTAACAGTGCCACATACTTCCGTGCAGAAGACTTGGCTTTGATTCTCAGTCTGGCTGGAGTTGAGGATGCAGCAGAGGTGGCATTCATAGTCCCAGAGGGAGGGAGTCCTACCTGTTATTCAGTGGTGACACCTAGTGTCCACTCAGGCTGCACAATTACTGAGTTCCTGAGGGAACCACTGTCTGTGGTGCTGAGCCAAGGACTGCTATGTCAATGGCAGGTCTTAGTGGGGAGCTATAAAATAAGGGCAAATAGCTTGAGGGTTGTAAATGAAAGCTAATGGATCTATAGACAAAAGAGGTCCGTTCTGACTGAGTTGGAAATCTAAAGGAGCAGAAGGAAACTGGCAAGTCAAACATATATATATATATATATATATATATATATATTTTTTTTTTTTTTTTTTTTTTTTTATTATTATTTTTTTTTTTTAAAGACTGCTTCCATTTAGGAATCTATCCTTTGTTTGAAAATACTGAGGGAATTTCTTTATAATTGCAAATATTTACACACCGTTAGTTGTACAATGCGTTTTTCTTAGGAGATCATGGAAGCTGGAGCAGGCAGGCAGGATCCGAAGTCAGGCAGGTACTGAAGCAGACTGGAACTGGAACCAAACAGGAGCTGAAGCGGGACTGGCTACTGGAGCCAGACAGGAGCTGAAGCAGGACTGGTGGCTGGAGCCAGACAGGAGCGGAAGCAGGACTGGTGGCTGGAGCCATACAGGAGCTGAAGCAAGACTGGCTACTGGAACCAGACTGGAGCTGAAGCAGGACTGGTGGCTGGAGCCAGACAGGAGCTGAAGCAGGACTGGCTACGGGAACCAGACAGTAGCTGAAGCAGGACTGGCTACTGGAACCAAGCTGGAACTGAAACAGAACAGGTTACTACAAGCAAGCCAGACAGAAGCAAGACTTGGGCACGGAGTGAAGCAAGTCTCAGGCAGGAACGGATTTGCTAACGCAATAGCACACTCCGGGGCACGGCGCAACAGAGAACCGCAAGGAACCCCATTGCAAGGCAAAGTCCTGGGTTCTGCGGCGTCTGACGTCGCGGATAGGGCGGAGCTTTCAGTGGCGGGAAACGGCCTTCATAAGCGCGGCTTGCACGCGCGCATGCGCCTAGGGAGAAGGCATCCAGGCAGGGCTTCTCGGCGGCGTCCCCCTTGCGGGGATGCCGCGAAACAGGCTGCAGACCCTCGGAGACGGGCCGGGACCAAGGAGGTAAGGGCCTAGTCGCGACTGCCGCGACTGGGACCGCAACAATATGGGCTAGTTATTGCAGTACTAGATTACAAATCTGTATATGGGCACATTCCAAGTTCTCTGACAAGAAAGCTCCAGGTAGGTCAGAATATGGCAGTGAGTATTGTTATGGGCTAGTCTAAATGGGAATTTGCTGTCCCTCTTCTAGTAAATCTACATTGGCTACCTGTAAGGTTACAATGTTTGTTCAAACTATTGGTGCTTGCATTTAAGTTCTTGCATGGCACCTGCCCTCCACATATGTCCTGAAGGCCGTGTTGGAAATCATCAGTCAGAGATGTGCATCCACAATATTGCCATCTGCTTCAACTTCTACCAATAAGAGCCTTTTGGCATGCTACGTTGCAAAACAGATCATTCTCTATGACTAAGCTCAAATTATGGAATGATCTCCCTTTGTCCATCAGGGAAGATAATAATTTAATGCAGTTTCACCATAAATTGAAGACCTTGCTGATGATTTCTAAGTTATGAATTATGCTTGTTCTAATCTGGAACCAGCTGCATGAATGTATGTTTTGTCTTTGGAGTATTTTTCTGTAATGATATTTTTTGCATTGCTATTTTATTGTTTTATTTTGTATGACATTTTAAAGCTTATTATACATTGCGTTGGAAGATTTTATTGTAAAATCTAGAAAGCGATTCATCCTTAATGACTTACTCTTAGATTGCAAACCTGAAATTTGTGCCGTCACAGAATCCTGGCTCAAGGATTCGGATACTGTCTTACTAAATCAGCTCCCCATTGACTCATATTATATATTCTCCATCCCAAGGCCTAAAAAAAAAAAGAGGAAGTCTCCTCTTAGCAGCTAAGAAACACTTCAAATTGAGACTGCTTCAAATCAACATTCCACCTAGATTTGAAATCCGATTATTCAAATCCCCTGAAATCCAAATCTGCCTTATATATGCTCCTCCCGACCTCCTAGAACATAATCCATCCCCCTTAATAGAACTCATAGCAGATTCCATCAATATAGACATCCCGGCCATCATATTAGGAGACTTCAATCTCCATGTAGATTCTCTCCCCCTCTCCTCCTCTTGTGAAACATTCCTCAACTCTCTCCTTGCCATCAGCTTTAGACAACTTATCACATCCCCTACTCACAAAGCAGGTCACACACTCGACCTCATCTTTGTTAACCCCTGCATTCATTCCTATACCTCACCCTCCTGTACACCAGTACCATGGTCAGATCACTCACTTATATATGCACTACTCTCTTTAAATTCCCCTACCACACACAACCCATCACACAGTAACACCATCATCTTCAGAAAACCCTGTTCCACAGAGGATCTGATTTCCACCCTCGCTGACTCTCTCAATGATCTTGTCTGCTCCTCTCGCTGCATGGCATAACCTTACTAACAAAATTGCCAATGAAATATGTCCCCTCATTAGCAAAGATCTACACCAAGCACAAAAAACTAAAAAACCATGGTACACCCCTGAGCTAAAAAGAATGAAAAATGACCTAAGACTGAAAGAGAGAACATGGCGCAAAGACCCTACCCCGCAACATGCCTCAATATACAAATCCGCCCTCCACAATTACAGAATCTCCACCCTTAAGATGAAACGCAACTACTATGCTACTAAAATACACGAATACAAATTCAATGCCAAAGCGCTATTTTCCTGCGTCGCAAACCTCACTAAATCTGTCCCACACCTCATCACCGACAAAGATGCTAAAAGTAAAAGCGAAGAACTCTCCCACTTTTTTCACAACAAAATAGCAAACATCCTTAGCCATTTTCCCACCACCCCTACTTCTGTGAACCCACTCCCAAAAACTGCCAATGCCACCCTAGATTCCCTTGATCTCACATCCTCTAAAGAAATTGATTCTATACTAAAAAAAATCAAACCAGCAACCCACCCTTCTGATACTATCCCTACAAAAACACTGTTAACCATTCCACATATCATCGCCAAACCCTTAACCAACATAATTAACTGCTCCCTCTCCCTTGGCAAAGTCCCCGATACACTAAAACATGCTGTGGTCAAACCCCTCCTCAAAAAACACACCCTTGACCCTAAGGACACCTCCAACTACCATCCCATCTCTAACCTGCCCTTTACAGCTAAAATCATGGAAAAAGTGGTTAATGCCCAACTCATGGATTACCTTAACACCCATAATATTATTCACCCATCCCAATTTGGTTTTCGTAAGCATTTCAACACAGAAATTATATTACTCGCTCTCTCAGACACCCTCCTCAAAGGCACAGACCTAGGTCAATGTTATATCCTTGCCCTCCTTGACATCTCCTCTGCGTTTGACACTATCAGCCACAACCTCCTCCATTCTCGTCTACAAGACATAGGCATCTCAGGTTCAGCCTACCTCTGGTTCAAATCCTACCTAGCCAATAGACAATACACTGTAAAAATAGGAAACTCTGAATCCTCCCATATCCCCCTCTCCCAAGGCATCCCACAAGGCTCTTCACTTTCCTCCACTCTTTTCAATATATACCTGTTACCCCTCTGCCATCTCCTCTCTGACCTAGGCCTCAAGTTTTTCATATATGCCGATGATGTCCAAGTCCTCTTACCCATACAAGAATCCATTACCAATTCCTTAAAATTTTGGGAGAAATGCCTCTCCTCCACAACCACCCTCATCACGAACCTCCACTTATCACTCAACACTACAACAACAGAGCTGCTCATCATATCAAATCCACAGAATCCTAAGCTAGCCCTTTCAAGCAACCCCTCACTCGACCTCTATACAGCATTTGTACATGATATTGGTGTCATGATTGACCAATAACTGAATTTCAAAAACCACATCAGTACAGTCCTAAAAGAAGGTTTCTACAAGCTCCATGTTATGAAGAAACTCAAACCCCTACTCCATGCACATGATCGCCGCACAGTCATACAAGCGACCATCTGCCCAAAAATGGATTACTGCAACTCCCTGTTTCTGGGCCTTCCATATGTCACCATAAAACCACTTCAAATGCTACAGAAGGCGGTAGCTAGAACCCTCACTAATACCCACAAATCCAACCATATAACCCCTGTCCTCAAAGAACTTCATTGGCTCCCTATACCCTCACGTATCCTCTTCAAAACTCTTACCATTATCCACAAAACATTATACAATCACAAATCCAAATGGCTTGAAAAGCCACTGCGTTTCATCCTCCACAACCGCCCCACTAGAGCAACCCACAAAGCTACCCTCCACACGCCCTCCCTCAAGAATACTCATCTCACCTCCATGAGGGAGCGAGCTCTTTCGGTTGCAGGACCCACCCGTTGGAATGCTCTTCCTACTGAACTTCGCACTGAGCCCTGCCAGTACAAATTTAGGAAAAAGCTAAAGACCTGGCTCTTTAAGTAGGCATTCCCAGCATAGGTCTTCCAGCTCCACCTTTCTATCACTCCACCTTGTTATCATTTTATGTTAATTATTTTATGTTATCATTATGTTAACTACTATTATGTTATTATTATGTTTATTATTATTCTACACTACATTAGATGTTATTTGCATCAATTGAACCATCTACATGTTATGCCTTTTGCCTTGTTAATTCCCCTCTCTTTGTTGCTGCTCTCCTCTCCCCCGTTCGCTGTATTTCTCTTACTTCTTTATAAACCGATATGATGTACCCACGAATGTCAGTATAAAAAAGTTGTTAATTAAATAAATGAGACCATTATCATGATTTGCTTCTGACAAAACATTCAGTTAGGAAGCAAATTTCACAAGGAAACCAAAATTCTATTCAGCACATGATTAAGTACAAGTAGAGAATATAATAAAAGTTTATGTCACAATAACATTATTTATGGCACCTGAAGACTGAAGGGTTGCCAATGTAATGCCAATTTTTAAAAAGGGATCAAGGAGTGATCCAGGAAACTACAGACCAGTGAGACTGACATCTGTGCCAAGCAAAATGGTAGAAACTATCAGAAAGAATAAAGAAGTATAGTTTAATGGGACAAAGCCAACATGGATTTAGCCAAGGAAAGTCTTGCCTCACAAATTTGCTACAATTTTGAGGGTGTAAATAAACATGTGGATAAAGGTGAGCCAGTTGATATAGTGTATATGGATTTCCAGAAAACATTTGACAAAGTCCTTCATGAGAGACTTCTTAGGAAATTAAAAAGTCATGGGATAGGAAACAGTTTACTTTGTGGATTGCCAACTGGTTAAAAGAATACAGAGAGTAGGGCTAAAAGGCAAATTTTCCCAATGGTAAAAGGTGAATATTGGAGTATCCCAGGGATCAGTTCTGGGACCACTGCTTTTTAATATATTTAATAATGACCTTGAAATGGGAACAGCAAGTGAGGTGATCAAATTTGCAGATGACAAAAAATTATTCAAAGTTGTTAAATCACAAGAGGATTCTGAAAAATTGCAAGATTACATTGCAAAATTGGGAGACAGGCATGCAAATGACATTTAATGTGGACAAGTGCAAAGTGATGCACCTAGGGAAGAGTAACCCAAATTATAGCTATAATACGCAAGGTTCCACATTAGGAGTCGAGTTACCACTCAGGAAAAGGACCTAGGTGTCAACGTTGAAAATATGTTAACATGTTCTGCTCAGTGTGCAGCAGCAGCCAAGGAAGCAAATAGAATGCTAGGAATTATTAGGAAAAGAATGGAGAGTAAAACAGAGAATATCATAATGCCTCTGTATCACTCCATGGTGCAACCTCATCTTGAGTATTGTGCTCAGTTCTGGTCACCACATCTCAATAAAGATATAAGAGAATTAGAAAAGGTACAGAGAAGGGCAACCAAGAAGATAAACAGGATAGAACAATTCCCCTAATGAGAAAGATTAGGACTCTTCAACTTGGAGAAGAGATGACTGAGGAGAGATATGATAGAGGTCTATAAAATAATGAATGGAATGGAATGAGTAGAAGTTAATCAGTTATTTACTCTTTCGAAAAGTACAAAAACCAGGGTTCACACAATGAAGTTACTAGGTAATACATTAAAAACTAATAATAGAAAATATTTTTTTTTTCAACGCATAATTAAGATCTGGTATTTGTTGCCAGAGGATGTGGTGAATGCTATAGGGGTAGCTGCGTTAAAAAAAAGTTTGGACAAGGTCCTGGAGGAAAAGTCCCTTAACCTTTATTAAGGTAGAGTTGCAGAAATCCACTGCTTATTCTTGGGATAAGCAGCTTAGAATCTGTCTACCCCCTGAGATCCTGCCAGGTACTTGTGGTCTGGCTTGGCCACTGTTGGAAACAGGATACTGGGCTTGAAGGACCTTTGATCTGACCCAGTATGGCAAGTCATGTTCTTATGTATAAGTGATACTGATGGCAGATAATTTTCTTGTAGTAAATGTGACAAGTGGCAAAGGAAGACAGACATTTCCTATGCCAATATGCCTTGCTGCAATACTCTTTATCCTATACATAGAAACATAGAAACATAGAAATGACGGCAGAAGAAGACCAAATGGCCCATCCAGTCTGCCCAGCAAGCTTCCCTCATTTTTTCTCTCATACTTATCTGTTTCTCTTAGCTCTTGGTTCTAATTCCCTTCCACCCCCGCCATTAATGTAGAGAGCGGTGATGGAGCTGCATCCAAGTGAAATATCTAGCTTGATTAGTTAGAGGTAGTAGGGGTAGTAACCGCCGCAATAAGCAAGCTACACCCATGCTTATTTGTTTTTACCCAGATTATGTTATACAGCCCTTATTGGTTGTTTATCTTCTCCCCTGCCGTTGAAGCAGGGAGCTATGCTGGATATGCGTGAGGTATCAGTTTTTTTCTTCTCCCCTGCCGTTGAAGCAGAGAGCTATGCTGGATATGCATCGAAAGTGAAGTATCAGGCACATTTGGTTTGGGGTAGTAACCGCCGTAACAAGCCAGCTACTCCCCGCTTTGTGAGTGTGAATACTTTTTTCTTCTCCCCTGCCATTGAAGTTATGCTGGATATGCGTGAAGTATCAGTTTTTCTTTTCCCCTGCCGTTGAAGCAGAGAGCTATGCTGGATATGCATCGAAAGTGAAGTATCAGGCACATTTGGTTTGGGGTAGTAACCGCCGTAACAAGCCAGCTACTCCCCGCTTTGTGAGTGTGAATCCTTTTTTCTTCTCCCCTGCCGTTTAAGCAGAGAGCTCTGCTGGATGTGTGAAGAAGTAACAGTTTTTCTTCTCCCCTGCTGTTGAAGCAGAGAACTATGCTGGATATGCATTGAAAGTGAAGTATAAGAATGGAGTGATCAAGCTAGTTGAAAGGCATCAGGAATAGAGGAAGGTGGAGGTAGTAATTTGGATATTTGGTTTGGGGTAGTAACCGCCGTAACAAGCCAGCTACTCCCGTCTTTGAGAGTGCAAATCCTTTTTTCCACATTTCCTCTTGCTGTTGAAGCTTAGAGTGATGTTGGAGTCACAGTAACCATGTGTATGTTTATTGAATAAGGGTATTGTCTCCAGGCAGTAGCCATCATTCTGGCGAGTCACCTACTCTTCATTGGCGGCCTCTTGACTTTATGGATCCACAGTGTTTATCCCACGCCCCTTTGAAGTCCTTCACATTTCTGGTCTTCACCACTTCCTCCGGAAGGGCATTCCAGGCATCCACCACCCTCTCCGTGAAGAAATACTTCCTGACATTGGTTCTGAATCTTCCTCCCTGGAGCTTCAAATCGTGACCCCTGGTTCTGCTGATTTTTTTTCTTATGGTAAAGGTTTGTCGTTGCCTTTGGATCATTAAAACCTTTCAAGTATCTGAAAGTCTGTATCATATCACCTCTGCTCCTCCTTTCCTCCAGGGTGTACATATTTAGATTCTTCAATCTCTCCTTGTACGTCATGCGATGAAGATCCTCCACCTTCCTGGTTGCCCTTCTCTGTACCGCTTCCATCTTGTCTTTGTCTTTTTGTAGATACGGTCTCCAGAACTGAACACAGTACTCCAGGTGAGGCCTCACCAAGGACCTGTACAAGGGAATAATCACTTCCCTTTTCTTACTCGATATTCCTCTCTCTATGCAGCCCAGCATTCTTCTGGCTTTTGCTATCGCCTTGTCGCATTGTTTCGCAGACTTCATATCATTAGACACTATCACCCCAAGGTCCCTCTCCTGCTCCGTGCACGTCAGCCTTTCCCCCCCCATCGAATACAGTTCATTCGGTTTCCGCTCCCCATATGCATGACTTTGCACTTCTTGGCATTGAATCTCAGCTGCCATATCTTCGACCACTCTTCCAGTTTCCTTAGATCCCGTCTCATTCTCTCCACTCCTTCCGGCGTGTCCACTCTGTTGCAGATCTTAGTGTCATCCGCAAAAAGACAAACCTTACCTTCTATCCCGTCCGCAATGTCGCTCACAAAGATATGAACAGGACCGGTCCCAACACCGATCCTTGCGGTACACCACTTAAAACCGCTCTCTCTTCAGAGAAGGTTCCGTTTACCATCACACATTGTCTTCTGTCCGTCAACCAATTTGCAATCCAGGTCCACCACCTTGTCATTCACTCCCAAGCTTCTCGTTTTATTCACCAGTCTCCTGTGCGGAACCGTATCAAAAGCTTTGCTGAAATCCAAGTATATGACATCGAGCGCTCTTCCTTGATCCAATTCCTTGGTTACCCAGTCAAAAAAGTCAATCAGATTTGTCTGACAGGATCTTCCCCTGGTGAATCCATGTTGCCTCTGGTCCATCAATTCTCCGGACTGTAGATAGTTCACTATTCTCTCTTTCAGGATTCTTTCTTCCACTCAGCATTGCTGCCATACCCAGACTTCACATCTTAAGGGTTTTGCTGTCACCCTGCTTTGCTGTCATACCCAAGACTCTACACCTTGGGCTGTTCTTGCCATTGTAGGTGGCTGCTTTGTACCTCTCTTGGTGCCTTTGTATGTTGATGCCACTCTTTATGCTGCTTTGGCCATTTATTAGTTTCTTGGGGTTTTTCCTGTTTATGACACTCTTGGTGCAACTTTGCATCTTATGCTGCCTTCAAAGGTTTATGTCACTGTTGTTAGTACCCTCTTTTGAAGCCTTAGGTTGTTCTTCCCACTCTTGTTGCTTTTTTTACTGTTCTAATAGTGCCTTGGAGAACTCCTTTCACAGTTGGTACTCCTTTTTTCCTTTATGGTGCCGTAGGCAATTCATGCCACTTTTGTGCCACTTTGCAACAGATTAGGTTCCTTGGAGTTCTCCCCCCCCCCCCCTTTTGTTGATGCCTTCCTACAAGATTCATTATAATTGATGAAAAAATGAAAATTTTGAGCCCAAAATAGGCTGCAATGCATTCCCCCATTGACTATAAAGGTAAATGAATTAACAAATAAAACAAACACTTTATTATTGTTTGAAACTAATGAACCACATGTGGGTGCCCTATGAAACAAATCAATGAACTGAAATCAAAATATTTTCACTGCACATTCCTACTGTTTATGCATCTATTCTTGGTTCCCTTTGCCCCTCTCATATTGCTTTGGAACATTTGATGCTTCTATGACGTTTGTGAATCCCTGTACTCTATGCATTGTGGGTTTTGATGCCTCTGTGCTCTTTGTGATTTCTCACACTTTATGCCTTATGGTTTTTGATGCCTCTATGCTATTTGTGATACCTCGCAATCTACAACCTTTGGGATTTTGACGCTTCTTTGTTGTTTGTAATTCTCCACACTATATGTCTTGTGGGTTTTCATGCACCCGTTCAGTTAGCAATACCCCACATTCTATGCCTTGTCGGTTTTGATGCCTCTGTACTGTTTGTGAAATCTCCACATGCCATGCCTTGGAGTTTTTTATGTCTCTGTGTTGTTTATGAATCCCTGCACTCTATGCTTTGGGAGTTTGGATGCCCTTGTGCTGTTTGTGATACCCCACATTGTATGCCTTGGAGGTTTTGATGCTCTCTATTTTTCTGTCTCATTCTTTATGCTGCAGTCTTGTCTTCTTAATCTACACCTGCTTCAGAGGAAGATTGCAGGCTGCAGCCTTGTCTGTTTTTTCTCCATCTCAAGGACTATGTGTTTGCATACATACAAAGTGTGTGAGTGACATTTTTGTACACACTATTAGAATTATTGGATATAGTATTATACTATACAACTGTAGTAAACTATATAGACATATTTAGTCAGTAGACTGTTGCACTGCCAAGCATTCTAACTCTGCTTGCTAAGCAGTGCCATTCTTCTTGCTATATTGCTCCTGCTCTTACATTTGTGATTTTAATTGCCAATACCACTGCTGCTGCTGCTCCAAGTCACTTTTGGGGCCTCTTCTGCCACCCACTGCCTTTGAGGTTATTTTCAAATTCCCTTCCCTAATGGTACTTGCTGACTCTTAGACTTGCCCTGGCAATCTGATTCTTTGCACACTTTCTGTACTTCCAATGGATTCTTTGGCCCTTCATGCCACTCCTGGTACCACTTCACCCCTCTTGGTGCTTTGGGCTTTTTAATGCCATTATTCTTCCTGCCCCAGTAATCACTGTATAACTTGGAGCCTTGCTTCTACTCTTTTTATTGTGTTGCTCTACACCTATCATTTGTGATTTTAATTACCATCACCACTGCTGCTGATACAGCTGCTCCAAAGCCATTTTTAATACCTTTGGTGATACCCCCTCTGCTCTGGATGTCTTTGAGGCTCTTTCCAAATTCTCTTGGTACTTGCCAGTTCTTGGTCTTATCCTGGCAATCTGACGCTTTACATAGACCTTCCCCAGCTATCTTTAATGGTTTCATGTCCTTTTGCACTTTTTCTTGAAACTCCCTTCCCTTCACAGTTCTTAATGATGATTCATCTCATCTGGTATTTAGCATTCAATGAATATACAGCAAAAGGCAGGGACAGCAGAACTGCAGTACCCAAAATCCAGGACTGCGCTCTTCTTATATTACTTCCTTACAGGTGGTGGAAGTAGTATTTGCACAAACTGATTCAGAAGATGAATTGTGCCCTGGTTTCCATGAATCACAGGATATTGAACAGCTAGTGGCTTAACAGAATTTGGGGACCTCTAATCAGGAGCATCTTAGTCTTCAGAGAGGAGGTAGAAGAGGCAGATTATACTGACAGGTCTGCGGTTATATACACAAAAGTGGAAGACCAACTCCAAATCTGAATGGTCAGCTCCTTCCCCTAATAATGCTATAACGAAATGACATGAGGCCTCTTCCAGGAATTTCCTCTGGTTTCTCCCTTTGTATCAATTTTGTTGGTACCTTTTAACCTTCATTTGGTGCCTTGATGGCCACTATAGATGGCTGCTTTGCACCTCTCATGGTTGTTTTAGGTTTTCATGCCACTCTTTCTGCTGCTTTGACTCTCTGTTCCTGTCTTAAGGTTTTTCTTGACACTTTTGATAAGATTTCTTCCCCCATCATGGTACCATGAGCTGTTCATGCCAAACTTGGTGCCACTTTGCCCCTCTTTGTGCAGTCTTGTTGGGGTTCATGCTACTGTTGTTTGTGTCTTTTGCCCCAATTTTAGATCCTTGGGGTGTTCTGACCACTTTTACTGCATCTTTGCTCCCCTTATGGTGCCTTGGAGAACTCTTGCCATTGTTGGTAGCATTTTGCCTCATTACAGATCCTTGGGCTATTCATGCCACTTTTGGTGCCACATTGAAATAGTCTTGATCTGTTGGAGTAATCTCTACTCTTCTGATGATGTATACTCATGTTTCATTACAAATTATTAGAAAACCCCAATTTGGAAGCTACCAATAGGCTGCATTGCTTCCCCCATTCAGTTTAATAGGAAATGAATGAACAAATAAAATAAATATAGTTTTTGTCTGAAACAAATCAAATGAATGATTGAGGCCTACAAAATGAATAAACAAACCAAAACACATTTTTTGTCTCTGTACATCCCTAATAAGGTCACAAAAATAATGAGACATGCATATTTTTAATTGGGCCAATAATGCATTCCTCACCTGAGAACTGAAGGTCTCCATCATTCTTTGCTCATTTGCTTCCAGAGACTGACTTGTTCAAATGAAGAGTAGCATGTAAAATATTCTCTCAAATCACCTGAATAGCTACTTTCCATGAACCCCTCTCTGATCTCCAAATGGGTAAAACAAGCCCAGGATCGATATGCATGTGAAGAATGCATTAGCACTCTGCTCTGGCTAAGCTGAATATGATGGTGACTCTCTTACATCTCTGTTAGTATGCATCTGACAGAATGTTTAAACATTGGAAGCATACAAGCACTTTCATATGCAAATGATATGTCTGTGCATTTCCTGGATATAATTTACATGTTCATATGATCACAATTTGCCTAGATTGATCCATTTGTGCCCTGCATTCTTAAGCCATTTCATAAATCACTTTATTTATGTTCTGACGCCTACAACAAACTATTAAAACAAATCGCTGTTACTCTGCAGGAATAGAATGATATGAGTCATACTCTTTGTGACATGATTATTATTTGCAGGCATTTCAATTATGCTTAAAAACGTCATTATGGATACTATAAATTGATCACCAAAGAAATGAACTATGCTGAAGCAAACATATTTTTAAAAATATCAATTTATATATGTATATGAACATAAATAGTCAGAACCCATTTGACACATACTTTTTATTTCTCTTCTCTCTCCACAGTGTTTATAAGATATATACCAATGAATGCTGCCAATTTAATAAATGATATTCCTCTTTTGCCTGTTATCTCTACATATGCACACCGAAGAGTATGCCAGACCTAAGATTTTACTTCTGTGTACAATGATGCCTCATACCCTGCTTCATTTTTCTCATTTGTTTCAACTGGCCATGTCAGTGTTTCACTTAATTTTAAGCCTCGAAGGGAAGTTTATGCAAAGAAGCAATAGACTGTACCAATCTCTTTTAACACTGATGACACAATACCTCTCATCTTATATTCATGCAGAAGGGCAGTGTGCATTCAGCGCAATTAGTATAATTACAATCAGGCACGGTGAGGCATAAAGGGAAATCCCAGATTCCCTAAAATTGGTTCCATGAACCCCAGCACCCTGGCATGCATTATTATAAAACCTTTAGAGTCAATGAAGTTTATATTAGTTGTGGAAAAAGCTCCAAGATAAATGCTCTCATGATGTCATGCAGAATAGATATAAAGTGAATGACTTGTGAAGCCATGACTTTACGATCAGTAGATCTAAGGCTGTTCTCTCAAAATATCTTCTGATAATTTCTCACATTGGGCCTGTATATACAAAACAGTTATTTTTAATAGTCACAAAATGGGAAAACCTCTTTAGTACATTTTACCCGTAGTTTTCCTCTCTTTAGGGACAGGCTGCGTGAAGACTCTTGTCAGCCAGCCTCCAAGTCCTCATGGTTGATGAGATCATGGAAAATTCCATAGCATGCTTTATGTAGTGTCACATTCATCACTGTTAGCCCGACCAAAAAATAAGAAAGAAAAGCACATGTGAGCATTTAATGAGATTGGAATTATGCCGCACAGATATATGATATATGTTGCACAGACAGGATTTGGCACTTATCAGGCTCAGTACTTGGAAGATTTTTGAGTGGGACCTGAGATTCAGCTCCTCTACTACTTCTCACTGATCACTTAGATAGTCGGGGAGCATTTGGATCAGAATTCTTGTTGCTCTACCTATGGACTACTTGGCAAGGCAATGTTCTGATCTAGCTAGTACCTAGATGGGAGACCACCAGTCAGTAGGGATACCCTCTGGAAGGAAACTGTAGCACCACTGAATGGGTGTTATTCCATACATAACTGCTCTCAGGAACAGTAACCTTTTAAACAGGCTCCGTGGGCGCAACATGTGCACACATCGTTGGCCTCCGCCCGAGATGCTTCTGTTGTATAATGTAAACCCCTTAGATAGCACACATGTCATAAATGGCCTGGATTGGCAACATGTGTTCTCAATTTTAAATGGACACAACGCATGTGCGTGCAAATCCCATATCTAATTGCGTAAATGGGGAAAATTTTACCAAGGGACATGTGCTGCCATTCACCATTTTCTAGTTCAATCCCAGCTCACCAGTTAGGGATAGGACTTCCAAACCCCCTTAGTTTAATAGCCTCCCTTCCTCCCTGTTAGCCCCGACCCTTAAACCATGTTGAATTGCCTAAATTGTTTTGTTTCAACATGTCATCCAACGCAGATGTAAGTTACGTGGCAGGGGACCCAGCGCGCCTCAAGGCAATAAGTATTTACACACTCATCTCTTGGCCAGGCCCTGACATTCCCATTCCCTGCCCAGACTGTGCCACTTTTATGTTAACTTTTTATTTGTATGCACAGCAAGAGAATATGCACATACATGGGCAAATTATAAAACCTGCTCAACGTGCACTGGCCTCATCTCGTACATGTATATCCCAGTTTTGGTGCATGCTGGGCTTTTTAAATTCACCTAATAGTTTTTATTTTTATCTTGCCAGATAGCGGACTTTGAACGAAAAAGCCCTGCATTTGAGGCTGCTCGAATGGGACTGGATGCTGTAGATAGATAGTGCTTCTCAGATCTTCTTTGTAGTTACTGTTTCTGTCTCAACCACTTTTCTTGAGAAGTGCCACTCATTTTATAAACTACAGGTGTAGGTTTAGGTGCTCTAGCTTGCTTATGCATTCTTATGCACCCAATTACACACACTATTGAACTTTATCCTCCTTAAGACTAAGAGGAGAGGATCACCTTGCAGGTGGCTGAAGAGAATCAGTAAGTACTGCTTGGGGAAATTTTAGAACTTAAAAGTTTTCCTGGAATGCCGTCCTGCTGGCCATTAGCACTTCCCACTATATGTCATCATCATCGGGTGCAACTCATTTACCCCGGGACCAGACACCGGAGGCACCCATGCTGGAGGAGTTTGTGCATTCATTGTGTGCATGAAGGAGCGTGACAAAGGGGCCTGCCCCTTTGAGCACCCCTTCATGCACACCTATTTATTTATATTCATATATTTTTACATATGCCTATATATTACTATCTGTTATTGAAATTAATGCCAACTTTTTAACCACTAAAGAAACCTTGTCACAAATTTTGGTCATTACCGGTCATGGCCATTACAGGCATTCCCCCCCATACCGCGTCGCAGGCTACCACCTCCCCGCAATTGTATTTTAAGGTATCCCCCAAAACTAATTACACCAACACTTTTGATTACCTCTGCACTAGTTATCATACTCATTAATGCACAATCAATTTAAAAAAAAAAAAAAACTACAATAATCTATAACTTACTTTCCACCTCTGCTCCAGACTATTTCTGCATCACAGAAACATGGACTAAAGATTATGATCTTCCTATATTTAATCAATTTTGTCCTCCAGACTATAATTGTATATTCAAATCTAGACACTTGCGGAGAGGTGGAGCCTTGCTATATTTTTTAAAAGTCTAAAATTCACTGAAGTCGTTATTTCAATACCTGATCCAGTTGACATATTTTGTTTGAAATCTGATTTCATTAACATCTGCCTTGTCTATTGCCCTTCTGGATTGCTCAATCATAACTCATCACCATTATTAGAAACATTACTAACACTTTCCCTTAATCCTCCTAAAATAATAATTCTGGGCGATTTTAATTTACATTTAGATGCAACACCACTGACTCATGCCACTCTCACCCTTCTAGACACCTTTAATGTGTTGTGTTTGTGGCATCATGTGGACACTTAGTCGTAGTGGAGATGACTCCTCCCATGGGGAGGGGCCCTGTGAGTAACCACAGCGATAGGCTAAACTCAGAGAGCAGACACTAGTAGGTGGAAAGCTTTATTGTACTGCTGTAGATAGATAGTATGAAGCAGGAAGGTAAGGCACTGAAGTCCACAAGGTGTCAATATGTTCAGATAGTCTCAGATGTAGAAGTCTCACCCAGATTTTCAAGATAGATAGGACCTGCAGTGTGGGCAAGGCCGAGCCTGGTGGGTGGAATTGGAACACCGGAACATAGAGGTACTCACAGGAGCATAGTGCAGGCATCTTCCTGGCAATGGAGATGGTGGGACCGAAGGTCCATGGTGCAGGATTCACAGACTGGTAGGCCCTCGACGAGCGAGTACCTGATAGTTCAGAAGATCCTTAAATAAATATAGAGAGAGAGACACCCCCAAGGAGCGGTTGTCTAGTTAGTAGAAACCCCAAAGGGTGGTTGGAAGCGAGAGACCCCCGAGGAGCAGGTGCCTAGAGCTTCATAAGGAGCGAGATCCCCGGAGGGTAGTGAGGCATCTAAGTGTGTAGCTTAGAGCAGTCAGCATAGCTAAACCAAAGTCCTTGCTAACTCAATGATGGTAGCGTAGTGGAGGCTTTAAATACACGGAGGTATTGACTTCATGCGGTGGGGACGCCCCTGAGGTTCCCGCCATGACATGTATTTGAACGTAGGCAATGTGTGCGCGCGCACCCTAGGAGACAACGGGAAGGAGGATGGCAGACTGGGATGCCCGTGCTGAGTTGGAGATACCGAGGGTTTCGGCACTCGGCACCGGAGGCAGCCATCTTGCCCAAGGAGGAGGAAAAGGGAAGAAAAGAGGAAGGCAGAGCTGTCACAGCCGTCTGTGACCGACGGACGCAACATAATGCTTGTGGAAGGCAATAATACATTATTTCACCAACACATAAAAAAGGACATGTTTTAGATCTATGCTTCATTAAAAAAAACTAATCTGCAGGACTAAAAGTATGTATGAACATCTCACTGGTACCATGGCCAGATCACTTTCTTGTCAATATCAAAATAACAGAACAACCACAAATGACACCTTCCTCCAATATGATATAATAAAGAAACACATTTTTATAACTCCCGAAGATCTCGCCAATAACCTTACTGATTTGCTTGACAAAAATTCAGAAAATTCCATTACAGGTTTATTATCAACATGGGATACTGTGCTCATCACATCTTTAGATGAATTATGCCCTACAAAAATTCTTAAAAAAACACAAAACCACTATGCTCTCTGGTATACCAATGATCTTAGTATAAAAAAACACAAACTAAGGCAACTAGAACGGAGATGGCAACATCAACCCAATCATGTAAACCTAGCTACATATAAAGACTATCAGTTGGTATATCAAAACAAAATTTTAAAACCAAAAAAACAATACAGTTACTCCAAAATTACAATCTCACTAAATAAACCAGCTGATCTCTATCACTCTGAAAACCAAATAATAAAACCACCTTCAAAGTCCTTCCACCCTTGTTTACCTAACTTAAATGAAATAACAGACCAATTTGCAAACTTTTTTATAGAAAAAATTGACAACATTAGAAATTCAATAACAGTTCCTTCAACGGTTCCTGTAATAGAAGACACCTTCTATCCAGACAATCCTTCTTGGTCTGATTTTGAAACAGTTACAGAAGAAGTCGTCCTTGACTCCATCTCCACAATGAATTCATCATCTTGTTCATTGAATCCATGTTCAACAATCTTAGCCAAAAGATCTTCATTCAAAAATTGGAAGAAGGATCCATCTGAAGAAAATAGGATAAGCATAAACATTGGCAAGTTAAATGTAAGACTTTGATAAGACAGGCTAAGAGAGAATTTGAAAAGAAGTTAGCTGTAGAGGTAAAATAAAAACTTTTAAAAATATATCCAAAGCAGAACGCCTACAAGAGAGTGGGTTGGACCATTATATGATCGTGGGGGTTAAAGGGGGTACTTAGGGAAGATAAGGCCATTGTAGAAAGAGTAAATACATTCTTTGCTTCGATGTTTACTGAAGAGAATTTTGGGAAGATTCCCATTCTAGAGACGGCTTTCAAGGGTAAAAATTCATGTAAATTAAACCAAAATCACTGTGACCCTGGAAGATATGGTAGGCCAGATCAACAAACTGAAGAGTAGTAAATCACCTGGACTGGATGGTACACATCCTAGGGTTCTGAAAGAACTAAAAAAAATGAAATTTCAGATCTATTTCAATTAATTTGTATCCTATCATTAAAATCATCCTTTGCAACTAAAGATTAGAAGGTGGACAATGTAACCCCAATATTTAGAAAGTGCTACAGGGGTTATCTGGGAAACTATAGACCAGTAAACTGACTTCAGTGCCAGAAAAATCATGAAAACTGTTATAAAGAATAAATCACAAAACATTTAAATAGACATGGTTTAATAGGACACAGCCAGCATTGATGTACCCAAGGGAAGTCTTGACTCACAAATCTCCTACATTTTTGGAATGAATGAATAAACATGTGGACAAAGGTGAACCGGTAGATGTGGTATATTTGGTAGAGATGTGAATCGGAACCGGAATTGGTTCCGGTTCCGATTCACATCGTGAATTTTTTTCATGTGCGGCCCGATCCGGGTTATTTTTTATCGGCTGCGCCCGAGCCGATAAACAAAAAACCCACCCTGACCCTTTAAAACACTCCCTTAGCTTCCCCACCCTCCCGACCCCCCCCCAAATGTTTTAAAATTACCTGGTGGTCCAGTGGGGGTCCCGGGAGTGATCTCCCGCTCTCGGCTGCCACTAATAAAAATTGCGCCGATGGCCCATTGCCCTTACCATGTGACAAGGTATCCGTTGCCATTGGCCGGCCCCTGTCACATGGTAGGAGCACTGGATGACCCTACCATTTTAAAGATGGCGCCGGCCGTCCATTACTCCTACCATGTGACAGGGGCCGGCTAATGTCACGGATACCCTGTCACATGGTAAGGGCAAAGGGTCATCGGCACCATTTTTATTAGTGGCAGCCGATGGCCTGAGAGCGGTAGATTGCTCCTGGGACCCCCACTGGACCACCAGGTAATTTTAAAACATTTTGGGAGGGGTCGGGAGGGTGGGGGAAGCTAAGGGAGCTGTTTTAAAAGGTCGGGGTGGGTTTAGGGGTTTGTTTTTGTGTGCCTTTTTCCCCGCCCTCCCCAAAATGATGAGAACCCCATGAACAATTTCGTGGGGTTTTCCTATCGGTTTCAGGGAGCCCCCGATTTCTGATGACTTTGAAAATATCGTATAATATTTTCAATCGTCAGAAAAACGATTCACTATCCCTAATATTTGGATTTTCAGAAGGCATTCAAAAAGTTCCTCATGAGAGGCATCTAAGAAACTAAAATGTCATGGGATAGGAGGCAATGTCCTTTCTGGATTGCAATATGTGTTAAAAGAAAGGAAACAGAGATATAGGATATAAATGGTCTGTTTTCACAGTGGAAAAAGATAACAGTGGAATGCCTCAGGGATCTGTATTTGGATCAGTGTTTTTAATATATTTATAAATGATCTGGAAAGAGATATGACGAGTGAGGTGATCAAATTTGTGGATGACACAAAATTATGCAGAGTAGTTAAATCTCAAACAGATTATGATAAATTGCAGGAGAATCGTGAGAGACTGGAAGATTGGGTTTCCAAATGGAAGATGAATTTTAGGGTGGACAAGTGCAAAGTGATACATAGAAAGAAAAATAACCCTTGTTGTAGTTACACATTATTAAGTTCTATCTTAGAAATTACCACCCAGGAAAGAGATCTAGGCCTCATAGTGGATAATACATTGAGATCCTTGACTCAATGTGCTGTGACGGTCAAGAAAGCAAACAGAATGTTAGGAATTATTAGGAAGGAAATAGTTAATAATAAAATGGTGGATGTCATAATGCTTCTGTATCACTCCATGGTGAGACCACACATTGGATACCGTGTACAATTCTGGCCACCACATCTCAAAAAATATATAGTTGCACTGGAGAAAGTGCAGAGAAGGGAGACCAAAATGATAAGGGTCATGGAATGGCTCCCCTATGAGGAAAGGCTAAAGAAGTTGGGGCTGTTCAGTTTGGAGAAGAGACAACTGAGGGGGGATCTGATAGAGGCCTTCAAAGTCATGAAAGGACTTGAACAGGTGAATGTAAATCAGTTATTTACTCTCTTAGTTAATAGAAGGACTAGGGGGCATTCCATGAAGTTAGCAAGTAGCTCATTTAAAATAAATCAATGAAAATTATTTTTCATTCAGTGCATAGTTAAGTTCTGGAATTCATTGTGGTTACAACCATTAGTGTAACTGGGTTTAAAAATGGTTTGGATAAGTTCCTAGAGGAAAGCTCCATAAATTTATATTAATTAATAAGCAATAGTAGCTTGAGATTTATTTCATGTTGGGTACTTGGCAAGTACTTGTGACTTGGATTGACCACTGTTGGAAACAGGATGCTGGGCTTGATGGAACCTTGATCTGACTGGTATGACATATCTCATGTTCTTATGTTATAACCAACAGTTCTTTTCTTCGGCTTTCAGGTCTGTCTCCTTGCAGCCTGCTAACCCTTTGCTTGGAAGTTAGTAATTTCTAAGTAGAACTACCATCTTGAACTTTTAACATTCTTCTGGATGACTATCTTCCTACATAGGCTTGTCTCTACAGCCTTTAGAGACCACTGGTTTGATTTACTAAGGCTTTTCTCTCATTCTGAGTCTGTTGGGGGAGGGGTGGAAGCTTGCAAATCAGGCCCCATATCCTGGATTTCCTCTGCAAATTCACAGGTTACTTTTCTAATCCTTCAGTTAGGATTATGCTATGCTTGTCAGTACCTAATATGAAGTTCTAACCCATCCACTTTTCTGAATTCTACACTAAGGAACCTTCTGAACTCTGTGACAGACAGACTTTAGTCTACCTCCATGGATTCTTTTCTATAATTTTCTGCAGGCGACTTTTAATCCTGCCCTTGTCTTTTCCTGTAGCCTTTTATAGATGGTTTTATGCATTCTGTCAGAACTCCATAGATGTGCTTGCAGTCTGCAATTAAATCTCTCCTCAAAGGTATTGTCCTTAATGCAAATAGCCCCAGTTTGGACAATCTTTCAGCATACATAAGCCCTGGTACATCCTTTATTAGCTTGATGACCCTTTCTTGCAACTTTTCAAACATTTGGGTATTCTTCTGGGGCATGGGTGCCAAACTCTGAATCCCATACTCCAAATGCAGTCTGATGATCACCTCAGTGGTAGGATGATATCCTTGCTCCTTGTTTTTCCCACATGTACCCCACTTTGGCTGTTGCTACTTGGTTGTACACACTCATTCCCAGATTCAACAAATATAATGTTGGCTAAGGAATTTTAATAGGTAGAAGACTCCATGATTTGTGCTTCCATAAAATCAAATTTTCTTTTTTGTAATTTCAAATGATGTCCTCTTATTTGTTTTATTTTCTCCAGTTCAAACATCCTATATAATTGATCCACATATTTACCTTTCAAGCATTTATAAATAATAATCATAATCATCTCTTAATATTCTCCAACCTGTAAGCTGTCCTAGCCTTTCCTTGAGTAGTAAATGTTTCATTACCCTAATAAACTTAGTTGATTTTTACTTCATTTTCTAGCTCTGCTTCATTCAAATATATATACTTACTAACAATAATTAATATCACTGTCTATGATTTTAGCACATTTACAGCCAGCGTGGATGACTAATAAAATTGTCCTTCATGCTTAAAATTGACAAACATTTGTGAACCTGAATATGACATAGAGGATCATTATTACTCTAATATGTTCCCTGTTTTGCAACTTCCTCAACTCTTTCAGAAAATTAGTAGTGTGGTGGTACTATAATAAGCTGTGATTTAGAAGTCCTGCACCATGAATAGAACATCTTCCTCTACCACTGACTTTTTATGTGACCTTGGCTAAGTCACTTTATCTCTAGGTACCTCTGAGGCCTAGCTAAAAAGAAGGCATTAATAGAGATGTGCAGAGGCAGTATATTTGTTTCAGTTCATTCATTTGATTTGTATATTACCTCCATTCATTTCATTAGTTTTAAATGAAAAAAAAAAAAAGTTTATTTAGTTTTATTCGTTTCCCATTAAAATCAATGGAAGAAACAATGCTGCCAAGTTTGAGCTTCAAAATAGGGGTTTTATAATCAATTCTAATGACACTTGTGGGTGG
The DNA here is from genome assembly GCF_901001135.1 of Rhinatrema bivittatum. NCBI lineage: Eukaryota > Metazoa > Chordata > Amphibia > Gymnophiona > Rhinatrematidae > Rhinatrema > Rhinatrema bivittatum. The sequence continues at coordinate 156,221,239 of NC_042618.1, forward strand.
ACAACTTCAGAAATGGGAAGAGAATTCCAAGGCATTAACACTTTGGCAAAGTGGCACCAAAAGTGGCTTGAATAGCCAAAGACACCGTAAAGGGACAAAAGGGTACAAGCAGTAGCAGGTGTTCTCCAAGACACTGTGATAGGAGCAAAGCAGCAGCAAGAACACCCCAAGGCTTTAAAAGAGGGCACTGATAACAGTGGCATGAGCTCCCACAAGTAGCACAACAGGGGCAAATTGGCACCAAGAGTGGAATGAATATCTTTAGGTGTCATGAAGGGGGATGGAAGCATCAGGCTGACAGAGGGACAAATTAGCACAAAGAGTGTCATGAAGACTCCAAATCACCACGTGATGTACAAAGCAGCTACCCACAGTAGCAAGAATACCCCAAAGTATAGATTCTGGGGTATGGCAGCAAGGAACAGTGGCATAAAGCCCTCAAGGCATAATGTCTATGGGATGGCAGGCAAGCTAAGTGTCAGAAAAACTCCAAAGCTATAGGATAAATGGTATAGCAGCAAGGCAGAGTGGCAGCAAGACCCCCAAGTGTAGAATAAGGGGTATAGCAGCAAGGCAGTTGGCAGCAAGACCCCTAATGTTTAGAGTCTAGGGTATGGTAGCAAGACTTAGTGGTAAAAAGACTTCCAAGGTGAATCTTCAGGAGCAGAGCAGCTTCACCTTGATTGGTCTTGCATCTTGTCTACTTTCCCTCTTCTCCCGCCTTGGTTTTGTCCTGACTACTACCTCACTCAGGAATGTCTTGATTGCTAAACTTACTAGTCTCACTGCAACACTTTTCAATGGGCCGTAGACTTGAATAGGAAGCATAAATGAATACACAAGATCAATACCAACTGAGGTAACTGAACCCAATGGAAGGAATAGGTATCAGATAAAAAGTGCTCAAAATGTATAATCCACAGGCTCTTGCCCTCAATGGGCTTCAACCAGCATCATATAGCTGAGCACAGCATTTTCACTTCATTTACTTATTCCTACCTATTGTACACTGTGTCTGTTATAGAGTGCATAAAGCTAGGGTGAGAGAACATTGATTAAATCTCATCTTTGTGAGACTTTCCTCATGCCAAATGACTTCAAATCTTCACCGAGGTGTACTGTGCTGTTGTTCATACATCTCACTCTGCCTGTCAAACTAGCTCCAAAACCATAAACCACCACCAAATCCTCACCTCGAGTTATTAGCTGGCTCTCCTATAGTGATATAAATAGTTGAATACTGTGAAGGTTACTCTAGAGGTTCTCTCTCTCTCTCACATTTAAATCTAGGCTTTAGTATGATGGAACATACTGAGATGTCATTGAATGTTGCCAAAGATAAACTGTGTTAGTTATTTAGAAGTCACATGCTACTGTACTGTGACACCTGATGGTGCTGCAGTACATTCATTGTGCCAAATACCCTCATATAGATGTTGACTGCTTTTTTCAGATTAAAATCAATGCACTGATTCTAAGAATTCAAGGGACAGTTTTCAAAAATGTGCATTTGGGTACATCTACTGATGAACTGTGTACCATTTTTCAAAGGGAAAGTATCCATGTACTTTCCCTTTGAAAACTGTCCCAGGAAAAATAGCCACAGTGATTTGTACCTGCTTTTTCTGTGAATTCTACAGTCAAAACAGAGCATGTAATTTGAGTTTTCAGGTTAAGGAAAATAATACATACAGAAATAAAGGGCCTGATATTCAAAATAGGCTGAGCCCCTAAATTTATGCCCCTAAATTAGGTGCCTAAGTTAGGCAACTATTTTCAGCTGAATTTAAGTATCTAAGATTTCAGTTGAAAATTCACATAAATTTAAGGTCCTAAATTTAGGTCTGCTATTTATTTGCATAGATTTAGGATCCTAGATTAGGTGCCCAGTTCTGAAAATCAGTGCTAACCTCCTAAATTTGTGTTCCCAGCCTAACTCCACCCCTGTAGTCACCAGCTTTTTAGGCACCTAAATTTAGAATACTAATGAAACTGGGAGCCTAAATTTAAGTACTCAGCCCTAGTAAATTTTCAAAAGGGCCAATTTGGGAACCTAACTCTAAATGTTAGGAGCTTAAACTCTTTGAAAATTGGCCCCAGAGAAACCAAAATTAAAATTTAACTATTATGCTCCAGAGAAACCACCATCTTCAAGGGAGATCCAAGGAAAATCAAAAAAGAAATATAATGAAGAAAGCTCAACTAGAGGATCCCAGCGGCATTGCTAACCTAAAACAGAACAAATATGTCAGGTTTCCAGTGTAATTTTGAAAAATGAAAACTATGCATGCTGTTGCCTCCCCCTCCAAGCTTAACTCCCAGTCTAGGAGTGCTTCCAGAAGAATGTACGTGCGTTGTTCCTCAGCACACGTAGATTTATCCTCATACAGGCTGGGTAAGTTTCAAAATGTTCTTTTGTCAGAGGAAGTAGTCATTTACATGGTTAAATGGCTTCTGAAAATTTCCTTCACAGCAGTGTATGAAGGCCCCACTGAGGGCCCCAGAAGAGTTACCTGCCGTCCTGTTCTATGTTTCTATGTTATTATGTATTATATGTCTAACAAATCACAATATTTCCTATCTGTATGCTGTTTCCTGATTTTAATGTGATAGATTTCATCTCTTGTACTTCTTACCATTTTCTCTGTTTTCTTTTGAGTTTGTTACAAAACAACAAAAACTGCAACTATTTTATTTTTTTCAAAGATTGAGAGTGGAAATGTTCCAACCATGAGCTCCTGCTGTACACTAAGAGCAGGTGCGAGCAGTGTACTTAGCTCCTGTCACTTTCTGCTCTGTTTGTAGGTGGTATAAATGCGCTTCTTGCTTTAAAAGGTTTTTATGTTGTGGGAACACGGTGTTGGTATTAGTGTCAACTGATGTCTACATGTTTATACTTTCAGTGATGCTTAACCCCATTGGTTAGGGAGGGGAAAAAATTTCTCTAAAGCTCGACTTTCTGTCTGAATCTGCAGTACAGACAACATAATGAAAATCTGCTGATCAGAGCTGTGACAGAAAAAAAAACACTGTTTTGTTCTACAGCCTAAAAGTCATAAAAATGTGCTAATCAGTGACGAGGCAGAATGATTCATTATTCTAATCTTACAAGCAGACACCATTAAGAGAGTAATTTTCAATAGTGTATATAACTCAGCACATATACATTTAAGTAGGTGCGCATGAAGTTTTGCCATTATTTTATAAACTGTACAGCCAGAGGCATACTGTTTATACAATATCGAATATCACTGCCCCAAAAGTACATAAGAACACAAGAATATAACACATGCCATACTGGGTCAGACCAAGGGTTCATCAAGCCCAACATCCTGTCTCCAACAGTAGCCAATCCAAGTCACAAGTACCTGGCAATTACCCAAACATTAAATAGATCCTAAGCTTCTATTCCTTATTGATTAATAGCAGTTTATGGACTTCTCTAGGAAATTAGCTAAACCTTTTTTAAACCCAGTTACACAAACTGCCATAACCACATCCTCTGGCAATGAAATCCAGAGATTAATTATGCAACGAGTGAGGTTATCAAATTTGCAGATGATACAAATTATTCAGAGTAGTTAAATCACAAGCAGATTGTGATACATTACAGGAGGACCTTGTAAGACTGGAAGATTGGGCATCCAAATGGCAGATGAAATTTAATGTGGACAAGTGCAAGGTGTTGCATATAGTGAAAAATAACCCTTGCTGTAGTTACACGATGTTAGGTTCCATATTAGGAACTACCACCCAGGAAAAAGATCTAGGCATCATAGTGGATAATAGGGATGTAAATCGTTTTTTGACGATTTAAAATATCGTCCGATATATTTTAAATCATCAAAAATCGTTAGAGCCACGATACAATAACAATTCCCCCGATTTATCGTCAAAAAATCGTAAATCGGGGGAAGGGGGAGGGGAAGGGGGAGGGCGGGAAAACCGGCACACTAAAACAACCCTAAAACCCACCCCGACCCTTTAAAATAAATCCCCCACCCTCCCGAACCCCCCCCAAAATGCCTTAAATTACCTGGGGTCCAGAGGAAGGGTCCCGGTGTGATCTTTTACTCTCGGACCTCCGTGCGTTGTAGAAATGGCGCCAACGCTACCTTTGACCTGTCATATGACAGGTCAAAGGTAGCGCCGGCGCCATTTTGTTTTTTTGTCCCCCGACGTCAGGAGCATAGGAGATTGCTCCCGGACCCCCGCTGGACCCCCAGGGACTTTTGGCCAGCTTGGGGAGGCCTCCTGACCCCCACAAGACTTGCCAAAAGTCCAGCGGGGGTCCAGGAACGACTTCCTGCACGGCCATACAGTGTATGGCTGGCGCCATTTTCCATACGGAAAAACGATTCGCGGTAGGAGATCGCTCCCGGACCCCCGCTGGACTTTTGGCAAGTCTTGTGGGGGTCAGGAGGCCCCCCCAAGCTGACCAAAAGTCCATGGGGGTCCAGCAGGGGTCCGGGAGCGATCTCCTACGCTCCTGCCGTCGGGGGACAAAAAAACAAAATGGCGCCGGCGCTACCTTTGCCCTGTCATATGACAGGTCAAACGTAGCGCCGGTGCCATTTCTACAACGCACGGAGGTCCGAGAGTAAAAGATCACACCGGGACCCTTCCTCTGGACCCCAGGTAATTTAAGGCATTTTGGGGGGGTTCGGGAGGGTGGGGGATTTATTTTAAAGGGTTGGGGTGGGTTTTAGGGTTGTTTTAGTGTGCCCGTTTTCCCGCCCTCCCCCTTCCCCTCCCCCCCCCACTGGACCCCAGGTAATTTAAGGCATTTTGGGGGGGTTCGGGAGGGTGGGGGATTTATTTTAAAGGGTCGGGGTGGGTTTTAGGGATGTTTTAGTGTGCCGGTTTTCGATTTACACGATTTACACGATTTACACGATATTTAAAAAACCCAAACTGCAACGATCCGATTCCCTCCCCCTCCCAGTCGAAATCGATCGTTAAGACGATCGATCACACGATTCACATCTCTAGTGGATAATACTTTAAAATCGTCAGCTCAGTGTGCTGCAGCAGTCAAAAAAGCAAACAGAATGTTAGGAATTATTAGGAAGGGAATGATTAATAAAACGGAAAATGTCATAATGCCTCTATATCACTCCATGGTGAGACCGCAACTTGAATACTATGTACAATTCTGGTCGCCACATCTCATAAAAGATATAGTTGCGATGGAGAAGGTACAGAGAAGGGCAAACAAAATGATAAAGGGGATGGAACAGCTCCCCTATGAGGAAAGGCTGAAGAGGTTAGGGCTGTTCAGCTTGGAGAAGAGACGGCTGAGGGGGGATATGATACAGGTCTTTAAGATCATGAGAGGTCTTGAATGAGATGTGAATTGGTTATTTACACTTTTGAATAATAGAAGGACTAGGGAGCATTCCATGAAGTTAGCAAATAACACATTTAAGACTAATCGGAGAAAATTCTTTTTCACTCAACATACAATAAAGCTCTGGAATTTGTTGCCAGAGGATGTGGTTAGTGCAGTTAGTGTAGCTGGGTTCAAAAAAGGTTTGGATAAGTTCTTGGAGGAGAAGTCCATTAACAGCTATTAATCAAGTTTACTTAGGGAATAGCCACTGCTATTAATTACATCAGTGGCATGGGATCTTCTTGACTTTTGGGTAATTGGCAGGTTCTTGTGGTTTGGCCTCTGTTCAAAACAGGATACTGGGCTTGATGGACCCTTGGTCTGACCCAGCATGGCAATTTCTTATGTTCTTATGTTCTTATGGGTTAAATGAAAAATAATTTTCTCTGTTTTGTTTTAAATTATCTACTTGCTAACTTCATAGAGTGCCCCCTAGTCTTTTTATTGGATGAGAGAGTAAATAACTAATTTGCATTTACCTGATCAAGTCCTTTCATGATTTTGTAGACCTCTATCATATCCCTCCTCAGCCGTCCCTTCTCCAAGCTGAACATCCCTAACCTCTTTACCCTTTCCTCATCGGGGAGCTGTTTATCATTTTGGTCACCCTTCTCTGTATTTTAGCCAGTGCAACTATATCTTTTTTTAAGATATGGCGACCAGAATTGCACACAGTATTGAAGGTGTGGTCTCACCATGGAGCGATATAGAGACATTATGACATCCACCATTTTATTATCCATTCCCTTCCAAATAATTCCTAACTTTCTGTTTGCTTTTTTGACTGCCACAGCACACTGAGCCAATGGTTTCAATGAATTATCCACTGTGATGCCTAGTTCTCTTTCCTGGGTGGTAACTCCTAATATGCAGCCTAACATTGTGTAAGTATAGCAAGGGATATTTTCCCTATATGCATCATCGTGCCCTTGTCCACCTTAAATTTCATCTGCCTTTTGGATGCCCAGTCTTCCATTCTCACAAGGTCCTCCTGCAGTTTATCACAATCTGCTTGAGATTTAACTACTCTGCATAATTTTGTGTCATCTGCAAATTTGATCACCTCACTCATCGTACCCATTTCCAGATCATTTATAAATATATTAAAAAGCACCAGTCCAAGTACAGATCCCTGAGGCACTCCACTGCTTACCTTTTTCCACTGTGAAAAAAGACCATTTAATCCTACTCTCTTTTTCTTTTTTAACCAGTTTGTAATCCACAGAAGGACATCACCTCCTATCCCATGACTTTTTAGTTTTCTTAGAAGCCTCTCATAAGGGATTTTGTCGCATGCCTTCTGAAAATCCAAATACACCACATCTACCAGTTCATTTTTGTCCACATGTTTATTCAATCCTTCAAAAAAATGTAGATTTATGAGGCAAGACTTCCAGTGAGTAAATCTATGCTGGCCTTGTCCCATTAAACCATGTCTATCTAAATGTTCTGTGATTGTATTCTTTATAACAGTTTCCATGACATTTCCCTGCACTGAAGTCAGGTTCACTGGTCTATAGTTTCCAAGATCACCCCTGGAGCACTTTATAAATATTGGGGTTACATTGGCCACCTTCCAGACCTCAGGTACAACGGATGATTTTAATGATAGTTTACAAATTAATTGCAATAGGTCTGAAATTTCATTTTTTGAGTTCTTTCAGAATTCTGGGATATATACCATCCAGACGAGGTGATTTACTACTCTTCAGTTGGTCAATGCCCTACTACATCTTCCAGGCTTACTGTGATTTGTTTCAGGCCACCTGAATTGTCACCTTTGAAAACCATCTCTGGGATAGATATCTCCCCAGCTCTAAAACAGTGGTTCAACTGGTCAATCACATTTAAATACAATTTTCTAGCCAACTATATATGTAGGCCCCTTACTGTAAGGGTCTGTATTTAACCACAGACTCTAATACGGTATAGGGTAGGGGTGTGCATTCGGATTGACCGCATTAGTAAAACGCAACTCATATTTTTTTTTTACTTAAAAAATTGATTCGACATAAACGATCGGATTTCCCACATATCGAACATAGATATGTTCGATATGTTGGAAATCGCGATTGTTGAGCCAAAATAAAAATATAAACCCCCTCACCCTCCTTAATCCCCCCCCCCCCGACTTACCACAACTCCCTGGTGATGGAGCGAGGAGTGAGGACGCCATTTCTGCAATCCTTGGCGAGAAGCATGTGACATCGGCGGCACGTCGAGTGACGCCGGCGTCACGTGATTCCCGGCTCGTTCGCACCGGACGGCTCGTTCGGCCCAAAAAGAACTTTTGGCCAGCTTGGGGGGGTCAGGAGGCCCCCCCAAGCTGGCCAAAAGTTCTTTTTGGGCCGAACGAGCCGTCCGGCGCGAACGAGCCGGGAATCACGTGACGCCGCGTCACTCGACGTGCCACCGACGTCACATGCTTCTCGCCAAGGATTGCAGAAATGACGTCCTCACTCCTCGCTCGATCACCAGGGAGTTGTGGTAAGTCTGGGGGGGGGATTAAGGAGGGTGAGGGGGTTTAAATTTTTTTTTTGCACATATGTACATATACCCAACTCATTGGATTTTTTTTATGTCCATATTGGCCGCAAGTGGGACCCCCTTTCGGACATAAAAAATATGAACATAAAATTTTGCTCTGCACATCCCTAGTATAGGGTCACCTTGCTTTTTATTACAACTCCTTTTTTTTTTTTTCTGTCCAGTCATGATTCTGATCCCGACACAATCGTGTTTCGGACAGCGTCCTGCCTCAGGGGATTTCCTTCAGTATCCGCATAATAATCATCCAAGAACACCCTCCATAGTTCAGCTCTGTTATGCGTTCTACGATGAGAGTCTTATCTCTGTGAATGTTGATGTCAGTTGTCATATGATCCTGTTGAAATTCAATAAATACAATTTCCCTGTACGTACCAGGACCAGTCCAGACGGTGGGTTATGTCCCCCGTCCAGCAGATGGAGTCAGAACAGAGCTCGAGAGTGGCACCTCATAGGCTAGCGCACCCTCTGCTGGAGCTCAGTATCTTTCTGACTCCAGCAGATGTGAGTTGGGGAAACCAGAGCTTCCCCAGAGTGACAGGTTTTCGGACTTATTTTGCTCTTCTTGAGTTTCTTCCTGTCATTTTCTTCTTCTGTTAACAGGTTGGATCAAGTTAGTTTAAAAAAAAAAAAAAAAAAAAAAAAAAAAAAAAAAAAAAAAAAAATTTAAGACAAATTTTTGTCAGGTTAATTTTTGAGGAGGCGTGCCTTCCGTTTTCTATTCTGCCTCCTCCTGCGGTTCTGTACTCACGTTTGGGTAAGTTTGGTTTTCTGTGATTTTGCCTTTCAGCGTTTTCAGCCGGTGGCGCCGGCTTCTGCGATTTTGACTGTCAGTCCCGCGGCCCGGCACTTCTCTCTCGGGCCTGGGCGCGCCGGCAGGGGTTATTTCCCGCCGGTGCCTGAGGACTCTTCGGGCGGGTTGTGCAGGCCACTTCGGCCCCCCCGCGCTGCGATCTTCTTTCGGCCCCCCCCGAGGCGTCCTTCTCGCGCGGCGTGCCAATGCCGCGCTCTTTTCGTTGCGAGTCCTGCGGAGAGCAGGGGTCTCGTCTCTCGCGGGAGGGGGTTTGCCCGCGCTGCCTTCCAGAGGAGGAAGACGCCGCGCACGGCTCGGGTTCGCTCCCGACGCCCCCCTCCCCGCAGCCCGGGAAGCGTGGGCCGGCCATTTCCTCGCCGAGGGCGGGAATGGCGGCCATTTTGGAGGGGGATTCCGGCGCGGCAAACGCGCAGGAGGAGGATGCTGCAGCTCGGGGCGTACCGCGTCTCCCGCGCAGCTCCGAGGAGGGCCTGCCGATTCGCCTACCTCAGGAGGCCTCTACTTCGGGCGCGCCCCCCGGTCTGCCGTTTTTCTCCCCTGATTTCATTTTAAAAATGCATATGGCATATTTACAGGGTCTGTCAGATCCGGGGGGTGCTCCAGCAGGGCCCTCTCCTCCCAAGATCCCTAAGCTAGCCTTACCACCCTCCGGGCCTCGGATTCCGGCTGGGGCAGTCCCAGGGACCTCTGCTCTGCCATCCCCGCCTCGTGCTGTGGGAGCGGCTTCCTCGACGGGAGGTGACCCTTCGGACCCTCCGGATCCGGCACAACTGGATGTCCAAGCGGAAGGCGACGACCCGCGCGCCTTACGAATCTTCCACAGGGAAGAGCTGCAGGATCTGCTCCAACAGACTCTGCAAGAGCTGGATTTGGATCCGCCGCCGGACCCTCCGGCACCGGTGGCCCCAGCGGTTGCTACGTGTTCAAAGAAAGGAGATCCAGTTCTAGCCGCCCTCAGGCCTCGGGCGAAGGCTTTCCCGGTACATGAATCCTTCCTGCAACTCCTCACGGGGGAATGGGACGCCCCCGAGGCGTCATTGAGGGTCTCCCGTGCCATGGAAAAATTGTATCCGCTGCCAGAGGATTTCTTGGATCTCGTCCGGTTTCCTAAGGTGGACTCGGCGGTATCAGCGGTGACAAAGAGGACGACGATCCCGGTCACTGGCGGGACGGCCCTACGCGACACGCAAGACCGCAAGCTGGAAACGTTCCTCAAGAAAGTGTTCGAAGTCTCGGCCCTAGGCATGCGTGCCGTCATGTGTACCTCGTTGACTCAGAGGGCTAGTCTGCTCTGGGTCCAGCAGCTCCTGACGTCTCAGCAGTTGCCTCCGGATGAGGCCGCCCAGGCCGACAGTCTAGAATCTGCCATCGCTTACGGGGCGGATGCTCTGTATGACCTCTTCCGTGTGCTGGCCCGCTCCATGGTCTCGGTGGTGGCCGCTCGGAGGCTGTTATGGCTTCGAAATTGGTCGGCGGACGCCTCTTCTAAGTCGAGTTTAGGATCCCTGCCTTTTAGGGGTAAGTTTCTCTTTGGCAATGATCTGGATGAGATCATCAAATCGCTGGGAGAAAACTCAGTGCATCGTCTACCCGAGGATAGACAGCGACCCTATCGGGCGTTTGCCTCCACCAGAACCAGAGCTAGGGCACAGCGACGTTACAGGTCGTACCGGCAGCCGGGTCCTCGCGCAGCCCCCAGCAGGCCACAGCCTTGGTCGCGTTCCTTTCGCGGGCGGAGGCCCGCGAGAGAGGGCTCGGGGCAGGGAAATACCCCTGCCAAATCTACCCAATGATGCCAGAGCGGCCCACTCCTCCGGTCCCCCCATCGGGGGTCGACTCTCGGAATTCTTCGAGGAGTGGGCAAACATTACCGCAGATCAGTGGGTCCTGGACACCATCCAGCACGGCTACGCCTTGGAATTTGTCCGTCCGCCACGGGACAAGTTTCTCTTCTCCCCATGCGGCTCCGAGCTCAAGAGAATGGCGGTCCAGCAAACTCTGGACCGACTCCGGGATATAGAGGCTATCGTGCCCGTCCCCTTCGCCGAGGTGGGCTCGGGGCACTATTCCATCTACTTCGTAGTACCCAAGAAGGACGGGTCGTTCCGGCCCATACTGGATTTGAAGGAGGTCAACCGGTCCCTGCGGGTCAGCCGTTTTCGCATGGAGACACTGCGTTCGGTAATTGCCGCAGTGCACCGGGGGGAGTTCCTGGCTTCCTTGGATCTGACGGAAGCGTACCTACACATCCCCATACGCCCGGACCACAGGCGTTACCTTCGCTTCAAGATTCTCGGACAGCATTTCCAGTTTCGGGCCCTACCCTTCGGACTTGCGACGGCTCCGCGGACCTTCACCAAGATCATGGTGGTAGTGGCGGCGGCCCTTCGAAAGGAGGGGATCTTAGTGCATCCCTACCTGGACGACTGGCTGGTGCGGGCAAAGTCCTTCTCGCATGGACAAGCCTCGGTGGCCAGGGTCTTAGAGGTCCTGCGCTCCCTGGGCTGGGTCGTGAACCTCCACAAGAGTTCCCTCGTGCCGTCTCAACGCTTGGACTTCCTGGGCGCGACCTTCGACACGCAACAGGGCATGGTATTCCTGCGGGCAGACAAGGCCCTCTCCTTAAGGGAGCACATATGTCAATTCGCGTCCTTGACAGAACCCACCGCTTGGAATTATCTACAACTCCTGGGTGTGATGGCTTCCACGATCGACATGGTACCCTGGACATTTGCACACCTGCGTCCCCTGCAGGCGTCGCTGCTCTCTCGTTGGAAACCGGTCTCACAGGAGTATCAAGTGATTCTGCCTCTTCCTCAGGCGGCTCGGGACAGCCTCAAGTGGTGGTTGGTGCCGTCCCACCTGGCCCGCGGCGTTTCGCTCGAAATTCCCACCTGGGTGGTGGTGACCACGGACGCCAGCCTCGTGGGTTGGGGCGCCGTCTGCGACCGCAGCGCCACACAGGGCCTGTGGACCTCGGAGGAGTCTCGGTGGCCGATCAATCGTTTGGAGACCAGAGCGGTTCGACTAGCGCTCCAGCGTTTTCTCCCTTTGGTTCGGAACAGGGAGGTGCGGATTCTCTCCGACAACGCGACCACCGTGGCTTACATCAATCGTCAGGGCGGAACGAGGAGCGAGCACGTCTCCACCGAAACCACTCTCCTGATGGAATGGGCGGAACGCCACCTCGCCCGGCTCGCGGCCTCGCACATTGCCGGGGTGGACAATATCCAAGCGGATTACCTCAGTCGACAGCGGCTGGACCCCGGCGAGTGGTCTCTCTCCGACGACGCGATGGAACTCCTTGTTCGCCGCTGGGGGACTCCGCGACTGGATTTAATGGCGACGGCGGCCAACACCAAGGCCCCGCGCTTCTTCAGTCGCCGACGGGAGCGCGGCGCGGAGGGAGTAGATGCTCTCGTGCTACCGTGGCCAGCCGACCAGTTGCTCTATGTCTTCCCTCCCTGGCCCCTAGTGGGCAAGGTCATTCGCAGGATAGAGAACCACGCGGGCCTCGTGATTCTCGTGGCTCCGGAATGGGCGCGACGTCCCTGGTTCGCGGACCTCCTACTCCTGGCAGTGGACGGACCGATTCGTCTGGGTCATCACCCCCGGCTCCTGCACCAGGGTCCGGTATTTTTCGACCAGGCAGAACTCTTTTGTCTTGCGGCATGGCTTTTGAGCGGCGCCGCCTCCGTCGCAGGGGCTATCCGGAGGCGGTGATTTCGACGATGCTTAAGGCCCGCAAGGCTTCCACTTCTGTTGCCTATGTTCGAGTGTGGAAAGTCTTCGAGTCCTGGTGTACCACTCATGGGGCCCGGCCCACGGAGGCGACGGTTTCCCTAATCCTTCTGTTCTTACAGGATGGATTGGATAAAGGCCTCGCGTACAATTCCCTCAGAGTACAAGTAGCGGCCTTGAATGTTCTGCTACAGTCCACGACTTCTCTCCTTCTCCATCCGGACATCGCCCGATTTCTGAAGGGAGTGCAGCATTTCCGGCCTCCGGTCAGGGACCCCTGCCCGTCGTGGAATCTTAATCTAGTGCTCCGGGCCCTGGCGGGTGCTCCGTTCGAACCTCTCCAAGGTTCTACTCTCAAGGATCTCACCATGAAGACGGTTTTCCTCTTAGCGATATGCTCCGCTCGTCGTATCTCGGAACTGCAAGCGCTATCCTGCAGGGAGCCTTACCTACGTATTTCGGATGCCGGGATCTCGCTTCGTACAGTGCCTGCCTTCCTGCCGAAGGTGGTTTCTTCGTTCCATTTGAACCAGACGATTGAACTCCCGGCTTTCTCTCCAGAGGAGTCTCGGACGCTCCGACACCTGGACATGAAGCGAGTGCTCCTCCACTACTTGGGGGTTACCAATGACTTCCGGGTCTCCGATCATCTGTTTGTCCTCTGGTCGGGACCCAAGAAGGGCGCCGCCGCGTCAAAGACGACCATTGCCCGCTGGATCAAGGATGCCATCTCGGCGGCCTACATCGGTTCTGGGCGGGACCCACCCAGGGGCGTCCGAGCTCACTCTACTCGCTCGCAGGCAACTTCCTGGGCTGAGTCTCGTTCCGTCTCGCCACAGGAGATCTGCCGGGCGGCGACATGGAAGTCGCTGCATACGTTCGCCAGGCACTATCGGTTGCACCTGGCTCCCTCGGGATCTGGCCACTTTGGCGATCAGGTCCTCCGAGCAGGGCTTTCGGGGGCCCACCCGGTTTAGGGAAGCTTTGGTACATCCCACCGTCTGGACTGGTCCTGGTACGTACAGGGAAAAGAAAATTATTCCTTACCTGCTAATTTTCGTTCCTGTAGTACCATGGACCAGTCCAGACGCCCACCACTCTGGGATTTAAGCTCCTGCTCGGGTTCTTGACTGTATAGCTGTCTTATTGTCTACTTTTCCTCGTCTACCTGGTTTTTGTTCGAGGTTGCAGCTCCTCACAAGTTTGCCTGTTGCGACCTGGGTTGCTGGTCGCACCTGTTATTGTTATTGTTTTTGAGGTTTTCACTTCAGGTCCTTGATCCAACTTGTTTCTTTACCTGGCTATTTTCAGCTTTGTTATTCATGATACTGAGCTCCAGCAGAGGGTGCGCTAGCCTATGAGGTGCCACTCTCGAGCTCTGTTCTGACTCCATCTGCTGGACGGGGGACATAACCCACCGTCTGGACTGGTCCATGGTACTACAGGAACGAAAATTAGCAGGTAAGGAATAATTTTCTTTTACAAAAAAAAAAAAAAAAAAATTCAACTTCCTTGATTCTTGGCTTCTGTGTTCTTTTTCGTTCTGCGCGGTCTCACCTGAGAATCATGACTGGATGAGTATTAAACCTTCCTCTTGTATCTTGCAATATTGAGCCAAAGTTGGAGATAAAGATAAAGTTTTATTCACTGGACAGAAAATTAAAAAAAAAAAAAAGGAGTTGTAATAAAAAGCAAGGTGACCCTATACTGTATTAGAGTCTGTGGTTAAATACAGACCCTTAGAGTAAGGGGCCTACATATATAGTTGGCTAGAAAATTGTATTTAAATGTGATTGACCAGTTGAACCACTGTTTTAGAGCTGTGGATACACATTGAGGTAACTGGAATACATTGGTGTTTGGGGCAAGATTTGTGATAGATATCTCCCCAACATCCTCTTCAGTAAACACAGAAGCAAAAAATGTGTTTAATCTTTCTGTAATGGCCTTATCTTCCCTTAGAGCCCCTTTAACCCCTGTATCATCTAACAATCCAACCAACTCCCTCGCAAGTTTTCTGCTTTTATACATTTTAAAAAGTTTTTATTATGAGTTTTTGCCTCCTTTTCAAATTCTTTTTTAGCCTGTCTTATCAATGTCAGTGTTTATGCTTTATTTTATTTTCTTCTGATGGATCCTTCTTACAATTTTTGCATGAAGATATTTTGGCTAAAATAGCCTCTTTCCCCTCACTTTTTAACAATGCTGGCAATAGCTTGGCCTTCCTTCCACCTTTCTTAATGCATAGAATACATCTGCACTGTGTTATAAGATGGTATTTTTTAACAATGTCCATGCTTGTTGCACACTCTTAACCTTAAGCTGCACCTTTCAGGTTTTTAAAACTATTTTTCTCATTTTATCAAAGTTTCCTTTTTGAATGTTTAGTGCTAGAGCCGTGAATTTACTTACTGTCCCCCTTCTAGTCATTAATTCAAATTTGATCATCTTATGATCACTGTTGCCAAATGGTCCCACCACTGTTACCTCTCTCACCAAATCCTGTGCTCCACTGAGAATCAGATCTAAAATTGCTCCTTCTGGTTGGTTCCTGACCAAATGCTTCATAAAACTGTCATTTGTTCCATCAAGGAACTTTATCTCTCAAGCATTTCCTGATGTTACATTTATCCAGTCAATATTGGGGTAATTGAAATCTGATAATCCACAGAAGCAAACCTTGCACATAAGCAAGTACTCAGAATCACTGGTGCAGGTAAAGAAGTAAGATTCCATTCATTTTTTGAATGGAATCTTACTTCTTTACCTGCACCAGTGATTCTGGGTAATTGAAATCTCCCATTATTACTGCACTACCAATTTGGGTAGCTTCCCTAATTTCTCTTAACATTTCTCTGTCCGTCTCATCATTTTGGCCAGGTGGAAGGTAGTATACACCTATCTCTATACTCTTCCCCACACACAAGGAATTTCTATCCATAAAAATTCAATTATACATTTAGTCTCTTGCCATTGTTGACATAAAGCACCATCTCGCCACTAAATTGTTCCTCTCTATCATTGCGATATAGTTTGTACCCAAGTATAGCATTGTCCCACTGGTTATCATCCTTCTACCATGTCTCTGAAATGCCAATTAAGTCTTTGTCATCATTCACTGCTATACACTCTAACTCTCCCATCTTATTTCTTAGACTTCTGGCATTACAATACAGATATTTCAAAGTTTGTTTTTTGTTTGTATTAGCATTCTGCTTTTTAGTTGACAGGGAAAATTTGGTATTTTTTAGCTCAGGTGATTCTTTACTTACAGGCACATGTACTACATTTCTTATTATTGGAAACTCTCTGTTAGGATGCCCTTACTCTAAAGCTTCATAAGTATCTTTCAAAGATACCTCCCTCCAAACCATGTGCTGTTGAGCGACTGTCGGCTTTTTCCTCTATTCTAGTTTAAATGCTGCTCTATCTCCTTTTTAAAGGTTAGCACCAGCAGCCTGTGTTGCATCAGAGGTGGACCCTTGGGCCGAGGTGGGGTTGACGCAACCTATAGGTGAGGACCTACAGGTCCCCACCGACAGCAGGTGGAGTGGGCTGATGGTAGAGGCCACTGAAGTTTCACCTATACCAGCCCTCGTTCCCCGCAGGTTGAGCCTTTGGGTGCCGGGGCCGGCAGGACTTAGGTGGGCCTCGAGGTTGGTTAACAAGAAAGGTTAGTTCAGCCCAGAGACACCAGACGATAGGTGGCATAGTCCTATCCTGGACTTGGTATGGTACTGGAACTCGGGCACCAATGGAACAGAGAATAGCTGGGGGGCACTTGAGCAAAGGTAAGCCAAAGCCTATTAAGTCCACGTCCAGGGAGTAGGCTAGAGGAAGTGTCAATGACAGGCTTGGATCAGGGCCGGTGGCAAAGCGGAGCTCGTGACAAGCAATGCTGAGTTCTGATCTTGGAGACAATCAATAGCGTTAGTAAATCAAGGCAATGGTCTGATCACAGAGAAGTCAATAGCAATGGTCTGATCATGGAGAAGTCAATAGCGTAGTCAGGCGTAGCAGTGGTTAGGGTCTGGAGATAAGCTGTATTGTAGTCAGGCATAGAGGAGGTCTGGGTCTGGAGATAAGCTGTAGCATAGTCAGGCATAGCGGAGGTCTGGGTCTGGAGATAGGCTGAAGCGTAGTCAGGCGTAGCGGAGGTCTGAGTCTGGAGGTAGGCTGAAGCGTAGTCAGGCGTAGCGGAGGTCTGAGTCTGGAGGTAGGCTGAAGCATAGTCAGGCGTAGCGGAGGTCTGGGTCTGGAGATAAGCTGTAGCATAGTCAGGCATGGTGGAGGTCTGTGTCTGGAGATAGGCTGAAGCGTAGTCAGGCGTAGCGGAGGTCTGGGTCTGGAGTCAAGCTGTAGTGTAGTCAGGAGTAGCGGAGTTCTGGGTCTGGAAATAGGCTGAAGTGTAGTCAGGCGTAGTGGAGGTCTGGGTCTGGAGATAGGCTGAAGCGTAGTCTAACAAAGTGAAGTCAAAATCCGTAGAGTCAGTCCAACACTTAGACAGGGCAGGAACGAAGAAGACAGGAACCGAGAACAACGGAGGTCATGAACGAAGAGTAGAGAGGATTTTCTAGCAGCAACGAGGACTTGAGTAGCGAGGAGACCTGTTGCAAAGGCAATGCTTTGGAGCGAGGCCTGAGCTTAAATACACTGAAGAGTTGAACATCATCATCCGGGGCCGCGGCCAGGTTCCGGCCACGGGCCCTTCATAAGGATCAGAGATGCGTGCGCGCCTAGGGAGGGGCGCGGTGAGGTAGTGGCGTCTCTCCATGGACCACGTGGAGAGGCCCGATGAATAATGGCATCTTGAGCTGCAGTACTGGGGACCAAGGCAGAGTCGGAGGCCCCGGGGGCAGCCTGAGGTTGGAGCCAGCGGTCCACCGCAGCTAGTGAGGAGGAACCAGGAGCTGGATTCTATGTGAGAAGGTGAGGGGGCCGTGCTGTGGGTCTGCTGTGGACGGCACGTGTAACAGCCTGGTTCCACTCTTGTTAAGGTGGAGTCCATCCCTTCAGAAAAGGCTCCCCATTCCCCAAAAGATTCCCCAGTTCCTTACAAAACTGAATCCCTTTTCCTTGCACTATTGTCGCATCCATGCACTGAGACTCTGGAACTCTGCCTGCCCCTGGGGACCTATGCATGGAACAAGGAGAATTTCATAGAATGCTACCCAGGAGGTTCTGGATTTCAGCTTTCTACCAAAGAGCCTGAATTTGGCTTCCAGGACCTCTCTTCCACATTTTCCTATGTCGTAGGTGCCCACATGTACCATGACAGCTGGCTTCTCCTCAGCACTGTATAAAATCCTATCTAGGTGACATGTGGGGTCCACCACTTTTGCATCAGGTAGGCATGTTAACAGGCGAGCCTCAAACTCACCAGCCACCCAGCTCTCTATATTCCTAATAATTGAATCACCAACTATAACAGCCAACCAAATCCTACTCCCCTGGGCAGTAGCACTGGGAAATATGCATTTTTCAGGACATGCACGTTTTTAATAGGGATGTGAATCGTTTTAGGACGATTAAAATTAT
Source organism: Rhinatrema bivittatum (assembly GCF_901001135.1). Lineage (NCBI taxonomy): Eukaryota > Metazoa > Chordata > Amphibia > Gymnophiona > Rhinatrematidae > Rhinatrema > Rhinatrema bivittatum. Next base: position 156,239,271 of record NC_042618.1, read on the forward strand.
CGTCCGATAATTTTAATATCGTCTTAAACCGTTATGGAACACAATACAATACAGATTCTAACGATTTATCGTTATAAATCGTTAGAATCGTGAGCCGGCACACTAAAACCCCCTAAAACCCACCCCCGACCCTTTACATTAAATCCCCCACCCTCCCGAACCCCCCCCCAAATAACTTAAATAACCTGCGGGTCCAGCGGCGGTCCGGAACGGCAGCGGTCCGGAACGGGCTCCTGCTCTGAATCTTGTCGTCTTCAGCCGGCGCCATTTTCCAAAATGGCGCCGAAAAATGGCGGCGGCCATAGACGAAAAAGATTGGACGGCAGGAGGTCCTTCCGGACCCCCGCTGGACTTTTGGCAAGTCTCGTGGGGGTCAGGAGGCCCCCCACAAGCTGGCCAAAGTTCCTGGAGGTCCAGCGGGGGTCAGGGAGCGATTTCCCGCCGCGAATCGTTTTCGTACGGAAAATGGCGCCGGCAGGAGATCGACTGCAGGAGGTCGTTCAGCGAGGGTTCTGGCGCCTCGCTGAACGACCTCCTGCAGTCGATCTCCTGCCGGCGCCATTTTCCGTACGAAAACGATTCACGGCGGGAAATCGCTCCCTGACCCCCGCTGGACCTCCAGGAACTTTTGGCCAGCTTGTGGGGGGCCTCCTGACCCCCACGAGACTTGCCAAAAGTCCAGCGGGGGTCCGGAAGGACCTCCTGCCGTCCAATCTTTTTCGTCTATGGCCGCCGCCATTTTTCGGCGCCATTTTGGAAAATGGCGCCGGCTGAAGACGACAAGATTCAGAGCAGGAGCCCGTTCCGGACCGCTGCCGTTCCGGACCGCCGCTGGACCCACAGGTTATTTAAGTTATTTGGGGGGGGGGGGTTCGGGAGGGTGGGGGATTTAATTTAAAGGGTCGGGGGTGGGTTTTAGGGGGTTTTAATGTGCCGGTTTTTCGATTTTTCGATTTTTAACGATTTTTCACGATTTTTCACGATATTTTACCCCCCCAAACGGCAACAATACGATTCCCTCCCCCTCCCAGCCGAAATCGATCGTTAAGACGATCGAGGACACGATTCACATCCCTAGTTTTTAATGCAGGGATCTGCATAGTATTAACCAAGAAGTTGACATTCAAATGCTGGATAGCTGGATAAGTAGGCCTTATCTGGCTATCTGAATATCCAGTTATGTTCAGTGGCCACTAGATAGCCGGATAATTCACTTATCTGGCTGTCTAGATAGCTGGACAACTTGTAGGCAGGAATGGGTGGATTAGGTCGGTGCTACTTAGCCCAATAAGTTATTCGGCTAAATAGTGATATTCAGTTTTAGGCAGATAACTTATCTGGCTAAGTTAGACCCGCTGAATAGCAGGTCTAAAGTTAGACAGATAAGATTTGTCCACCTAAGCAATACTTACTATGGGGATATTCAGCAGCATAGCCGTGCAGCTGAATATCCCTTCTAAGTTAGCTGGATATGTCTATCCGGCTAACTTAGAAACCCACATAACTTTTACATATCTATCCTCTGTTTTATAAAAGTGGGCGCATATGTTTAAACATTATATAATTGCAACATATGCATAATAACTCTGTTTTTGCTCAGAAGCAGGTATTTTATAAAGTTGGCTGATGTATGCGCAGATATCGCATATAAATATACTTGTGTTTTTTTCTTCCAAGCACCACTTTGAGAAGACCTACAGCATTGACCAAGACTTTCACCAGTTCACCCACACACTCTGTTGGTTCAGTCACACCCCTCTACCACTAGGTCATGATCCCTTCACCCAAAAATTGCATACAAAAGAGAAGTCAGATTTAACATCCACATCTTAATTAGCAGGTGTAAAAGCTTGCATGCATTTTTTTTTATGACTTATGCATCTACTTCATTTATAAAATATGTAAATGTGCACATACTTCCAAACCACACTCCAAAATGCCCACAATATGCCCGCAAACCACTCTCTCCACGCATAATTTTCTGCTCGTAGCAACAACATACGCCCTTATGAAAATTTGCTCACCTCACTCAGAGGCTCAGGCTACTCATATGCATATATGCTGATTTTATATGTACAACTGTAATAGAAGGCTTTGAGAGTTCCCTCCTAAATGTGCACTTATTAGTGCCATAATAAAAGTTCTTATTGGTTTGAACAGACATAATTAACAATAATTGGTTCAACACTTGGATACTGAGCAATCTTTGGTTCTCTTTTTGTTTTATAACAGAATCACTGATAAACTATAGCATTATGTGGTTAATGTGTACGATAATAGAACAGATATCTTATCAGGGAAATATTTTACAATATACACATGTAAACTTATTTAATAGACTGTTAAATGCAATTTTAATATGCAGATTTAAATTTTTACTGACTCACAAACTAAACATTTTTTGTGCATAGGACCCTGCTAAAGAATAGGATTCAGTACAGTCCAATAGGTACTGCAATGTTGGGGTATTACACTGAAAGGATTTAGCATTGCATTATGGGTGTTGCATAGGTAGGGTTGCGTGCTAGCCATTGCATATTGAACTTTACTGCATAGCTAGGATTTGATGGTAGTGTTATCCAATAGGGGTGTGCATTCGGATTGACCGCATTAGTGAAACGCAACTCATTTTTTTTTTTTACTTAAAAAATTGATTCGACATAAACGATCGGATTTCCCACATATCGAACATAGATATGTTCGATATGTGGGAAATCGCGATTGTTGAGCCAAAATAAAAATATAAACCCCCTCACCCTCCTTAACCCCCCCCCCCCCCCGACTTACCACAACTCCCTGGTGATGGAGCGGAGTGAGGACGCCATTTCTGCAATCCTTGGCGAGAAGCATGTGACGTCGGCGGCACGTCGAGTGACGCCGGCGTCACGTGATTCCCGGCTCGTTCGCGCCGGACGGCTCGTTCGGCCCAAAAAGAACTTTTGGCCAGCTTGGGGGGGTCAGGAGGCCCCCCCAAGCTGGCCAAAAGTTCTTTTTGGGCCGAACGAGCCGTCCGGCGCGAACGAGCCGGGAATCATGTGATGCCGACGTCACATGATTCCCGGCAAGTTCGCGCCGGACGGCTCGTTCGGCCCAAAAAGAACTTTGGCCAGCTTGGGGGGGCCTCCTGACCCCCTCAAGCTGGCCAAAAGTTCTTTTTGGGCCGAACGAGCCGTCCGGCGCGAACTCGCCGGGAATCACGTGACGCCGCGTCACTCGACGTGCCACCGACGTCACATGCTTCTCGCCAAGGATTGCAGAAATGACGTCCTCACTCCTCGCTCGATCACCAGGGAGTTGTGGTAAGTCTGGGGGGGGGATTAAGGAGGGTGAGGGGGTTTAAATTTTTTTTTGCACATATGTACATATACCCAACTCATTGGATTTTTTTTATGTCCATATTGGCCGCAAGTGGGACCCCCTTTCGGACATAAAATATATGAACATAAAATTTTGCTCTGCACATCCCTATTATCCAATACATATTGTGCACATAGAATCCAGTTCAATTCAATAGATACTAGGGATGTGCAATTGTTTTTCCCAAATTAGGCAATGTCAACAAAATTGCCTAATTCGGAATGGTTCTGGAGAACCGAAAAACGATTGGTTTTTTCCAAAATTTCAGGAAAAATTCAATTTTGAGTTAGTGCGCACTAACCCGAAAATTGGGGCCTCCGAAAAAAAAACCCGAACCACGGGAAAAATAAAATTCCTGCAGGGGAGGGGGCCCCGAAATGAAGCCCATCACAAAATTTTTACCCGAAGCACATCTCTGATAGATACTGAATTGCACTCACAGAATAAGGCAATGTGCCAATCAGTACTAAATAGGAAGGATTCAGAATGTCTAAGAAATACTATGGGGAGAAGATTTATTAATGTAGTCCATGTCCCAATCAGATCCTGGGCACAAGGCCTCATGGAAGGCTCATGGACCAGAACAGGTCTCATGACTTTCAGGGAATTCCTGACAGGGGCAGAGAGGTAACCTTTTCAAGACCCTTACTTCCACTCATCAGCACAGTCAACACTAAATCATCAATCAGACTCCAAGACTGCTGTTTGGAAATAAATCAATCTTTTACTGGCACTGTAGATGGGCAGCATAAAGTCCAAAAATACTGGTACACTAATGAATAATGCACCACACTATAAACAAGTACATAAACAATATGAAAAAACAAACAGTCTCTTTCTGCAATATCAATCCTTTCCCAGACATGTCTGCTCCCTTGGGCAGGGACCCTTCCTCCCCTGGGTCTTTCCCAGTACCTCTTTGGTAAGGTACATATTCCGTTTCTTTCACCAGCATCTTGGCTGAACTTCTGGCTGAAGTCCTGTGTCATATAGGAACTCCCAAATGACCTCTTCTGGTAGGTAGTTTCCACTTCACCAGGAATTCTTTCGGGTTGAATGAGGTATTTGCTTTCATCTTTCCTCTCAATACTTCTCATCAGGAACAGATCAGTTTCTCTAACATTCATTCCTTTAGAATTCTGAGACTCTCTCCTCCTTGTAAGGCTTGGCCAATTTAGCCCGTGGGCTCCAGCCACCTTCTCCAAACAGGAGCAACCAGTCTCCTTCTCCTGGAACCTACACTCTGTGGAGATAGGGTGCCCAAATCTGTAGGCTGCAGAACTTCCCCTGCATCTCCAGGCTGCAGTTTTAACTCAAACTCAGAGCCTGCCCAATGGGGCAGTAAATCCTTTAAGCATACTCCCACCTGCATGACTGGAATACCAGGTCTGTTGAGACTTCTGTGGCCTTTAAAATTAAAATGTATTGCTTTATTAGATAAGTTGCCCCCCATGGAGACAGTGTTTCCGCAAAACATGGCTCATGTTGGGCCGGGACTTGTTCCCCTATTGTTATCATCTCGCAACCTTCATTGGTGTAAGGCTTATTTTTAAGCTGAAGTTACTTTGCAGCTTCTTGAATAAAGACGTTTATTGACTCTACTGCATGTTGGTGGACAATACTTTCACTTGCGATATCTCAGCTGTGACTTTCATATGTATTAAATGGGCAATTTGCTCCTATTGTTTTTACACTAAAATTAATGGCAACACTACCAGTAAGAGGCAGAATTTGGGATCCCCTTACATTTATTTGTCAGAATTTTAGTTTTGTGAGAATTTTATAATTTTATTTTGTGTGAAATATTTTCTTTGCTATACCAAGCATGGTCGTATGTATTTTATTTGTATTTCTGTTTTTGCTAAATTGATTATGTATGTATTTTTGTTCATCACTCAGGCCTTTATTGTGTTGAGTGATTAAGAAATTTTAATAAATGTAAAATGTAAATTTGGTAATGAACATGTGGGATATGGCCTTATCAAATGGATATTGCATGGACAGGATTTATCACTATTTCATTGGTACTATACAGATATCATTCATCACTATCTATTGCTAGGGGTGTGCATTTGTTTTCGACGTATTGGCAATCCGCAACGTATATGTCCCTATTTGTTATATTCGTGGGGAAGCGAAACGTATCGCGACTCCCCATGAATATAACGTATCATCCATTGCATGGCGCACCGCTCACGGTGCGCGTGCTTTTCTTCTCTGCCATCTGCAATTGAAGGATGCCATTTGGGTGTATCCAGAGTGAAAAACCAGCCCTTTCCTGTGAGTCATCAGTGACCTCACGGCCCTTTCAGAGTGGGTCGGACAGGTTGGCATGGATACTGGAATGCAGCGTATCAGCGATAACATTTTGTGAAATGCACTGAATGCAGCCAATCGCGCTGTCATTCAGTGCTCGGTGATGATTTTCCTGATGACCCAGCACTATATATACTTAAGCACGTGGCATGCCACGCACTTTCTTTGCAGGGGTGGTCTGGGGAGGTAGTCTCTGTGGAAGGTGGCAGTATTCTGAGCTAGTCTGAGTTCAGAAATCTCTATTCAATTGCTAGCTAGGCTAGTTACTTAAGAGGAAAAGATATTTCTTTATTTTGTTGCAGTGCAAAATAGCCCTGTTTGTTTTTTCAGCAGTTTATTTAGGTGATCTGAGATGGTCTCTCTGTGCCAGGGAGAGAAGCTGCTAGCAGTGCCATTTTGTTTAATTCACCCTCTGGGCTAGGCTGCAAGCAAGCACCATTTGGGTGTTGTGGCTGGGAGAGATATATTCCAATTTTTAGCTAGTTTGCTAGAATTTCCATTGGAAAATATATTTCATTGATTTTCCTGCTGTGCCAACAATTCCAGCTTTTTTAAACTGAGTTTGTATAATTCAACTCAGTCTCTCTGTGCACTGGGCTTCAGTGGGCTGGCAGTTTAGCAGGCTGAACTTTATTATTGGGACAGTCTGTGCAGTGAAATCCCCAGTCTGCCTCTTCTGTGCTTACATGCAAGCTGTGTGTGTGTGCACACCACACACGTTACATTAGTGCATAGCAAGGCACTGTGACAATGGGCAGTGGGCAGTTTAACAGACTGAACTATATTATTGGGACAGTCTGTGCAGTGAAATCCCCAGTCTGTCTCTTTTGTGCTTACACGCAAGCTGTGTGTGTGTGTGCACACCACACACGTTACATTAATGCAAAGCAAGGCACTGTGACAGTGGGCAGTTAAACAGACTGAACTTTATTATTGGGACAGTCTGTGCAGTGAAATCCCCAGTCTGCCTCTTTTGTGCTTACAAGCAAGCTGTGTGTGTGTGTGCACACCACACACATTACTTTAGTACATAGCAAGGCACTGTTACAGTGGGCAGCCAGTAGGCACTAGGCTGATATTTTAGATTTTGACTTGAGTAGCAGTTTACAGAGGCACTGTATAAACCACAAGGTCAACATAGGTTGATATTTTAGATTTTGACTTGAGTAGCGGTTTTCTTATTTCTGAGAGTTCTTCATGTTCCTTTGTCATCAGCTGAAGTGCATAAGTACAGTTAATAGCTTCTGTGTATTCAAAAATAATCTCCAGCTCAGTTCTTACTTCACAAATGGCAGTCTCTATTTCTCTAAAAGCATCCTCTGTTGAATTATCTTTCAGAAATGAAAAAGATGCCATTTTCTTCTGGCAGTGAACCAGTTCAGGAAGAAGTGACAGGTCAAACCACAACATACCTGCTCAAAGGAATTCCACTATTGCTGTGCCTGTCTGTCCAGGCCTTATGTCTCTACAATGGTTGGACCTCGACTGCTGTGCCTGTTCGTCTAGGCCTCAGGTCCCTGTATGGGCTTGACCTCTGTCCTCGACTGCTGTGCCTGTTTGTCCAGTCCTTATGTCCCTAGGTGGGATTCACCTCTGTCCTCGACTGCTGTGCCTGTTCGTCCAAGCCTTATGTCCCTAGGTGGGATTCACCTCAGTTCTCGACTGCTGTGCCTGTCCATCCAGGCCTTATGTCCCTACAAGGGTTGGACCTCAACTGCTGTGCCTGTCTGTCCAGGCCTTATGTACCTAGGTGAGATTGCACTCTGCCTCGACTACTGTGCCTGTTCGTGCAGGCCTTATGTCCCTACGTGGGATTGACCTCTGTCCTCGAATGCTGTGCCTCTCTGTCCAGGCCTTATGTCCCTACATAGGCTTGACCTCTTCCCTCCAATGCTGTGCCTGTCCGGCCAGGCCTTATGTCCAGTCCTAATGGCTGAAACCTCATTGCAAAGGGAAACCTCAGTCTCTGGCAATTCAAACTAGTAATCCTTCACAGCATGGATCCTTAAATAAAACAAACAGTTTTCTTTAGTTTCAGGGCACAGAAGAGAACTTCCTCCATCTTGCTTATGAAGTCATGATCTGTTTGCAAATGCTTAAATCCTAACAATTTGTACCATTATACACTCTATGGGCCAATCTATTGGAGGGAGCCCTTTCCTGCTCAAAGGAACAGAAACTCTCCCCGTTGTTGCAGCCTATCTCTTACCACCTGTTGACCCATGTTCAGAACAAGAAAAGATCTCCAAGGTACTTAGACTGTGGCAAACACCACACAGTGAGACCATGCTCTCAGTGAGACCATGCTCACAGTGAGACCCTGCTCCAGGTTGCCACGCTTTGAAGGCTCATGCTCCACTCTAGGGGCCAACCCATTCCGGGGAGCCCTTCCCAGCTCAAAGGAAAGTGAACTCTCCCCGGGTGTAGCCAACCTGTATCTACCCTCTGACCCATGTTGAACTGCTGTTTACATGGTAACCTTCTTCGCCTCGGCCTTGAAAATTCTCATTTGTATATCTGCTAACTCTACCAGATTTTAAAAGACCAGTGAGAGCTCACTAGACGCCAACGGAAACACCCCACTCTAGTGGCGAACCCATTCTAGGTAGCCCTTTCCTGCACAATGGAAAGGGAACTCTCCGGGTGTAGCCAGCCTGTATCTACCCTCTGCCTCTGTGCCTTGCTGCCATACACCAGATGACTCACTCAACTCCTTGTGGTGTTCTGGGCACTATCATGGTTGCTCAGTGTGTTGGTGCTAGTCTTTCTGCTTGCTATGTTCCTCCTTCATTGTGCTGTAGGATGTTGATGCCACTTGTCTTGCCGCTTTGCCTGCCGTGCTGCCTTCGAGGGTTCATGCATCTGTTATCGGTGCTCTCTTTTGAAGCTATGGTGTGTTTTTGACACTCTCGCTGCTGCTTTGCACCTCTATTAAAGCACTCTTCTTGCCACTCCTGGTACCCTTTGCCCCTTTAAAGTACCTTAGGCTATTCATGCCACTTTGGTGCCACTTTGCCAAAGTCTAAGTACCTTGGAGCTGTTTTGCTGTTCTGATGATTGCTCCCCAGAAGTTTCATCAAAATTTATAATAAAACACCAATTCTGCAGCCAAAAATAGGCTGCAAATACTTCCCATGCGCATACTTCGCATGCGATAAGCCCTTAATGCATGCGAAAACGCCTTATCGCATTTTGATAAATGACCCCCTTAGTGCATTGGCATCAATCCACAGTAAAACTATCTAGGTACTTTGAAAGGGGTGGGTTTTAGGTGGTGAAATACAGTTTATTTCAATTTTGCAATTTTGGAAGTAAAATTAAGGAGGCATTTTTGGCCTAAATACACACAATGTTTGTCCCATATTTTGGTGGGGCTAGGTTTTTTTTGTTTTTATAAACTTACTATCACTACTTAACCTGCTGTATTTGGGAACATGTTGCTGGATCACTTTAATCCTGTTCTTGGCAAGATCTGCAGTTAGCTGATTGAGATATTCATCAAGCTCTAAATATTGGAATTAGTAGGATGACTTATTTGGCTAACTCTATTCTGCCCCAAAATGCCCATAAAATGCCTCCCACTTATATAAATTTTATCTAGGATAACTAGTGGCAATGTCAGCATTTATCCAGATATTCCAAAAGTTATCAAGATAAATGCCTTTGAATATCAACCTCTTAATGGTAATAATCAGGGCACATGTGCATCAGATTCTGAATAGAGCCACAATCTGTGGCTGCTTGCTGAAGGATTATCACTACAATAATTGAGCTAGCTAGAAGAAGATGGGGGGAGGGTTGGGTTTTATAGTGAAGCAAAACACTGTGGGTAGATGCTACTGAAGGCTCACATCACCGGTAGCAATAAAGGCTAGTTCTACTTGACTAGAAATCTTAAGGAGAATGAGGAAACTGCTGGGCCAAAAGATAATATGATGACTCTATTAAATGAGCAGGAAAGATCAAGAAGGAAATGGAAAACAAAATAGAAAATATCATCTTGACTCTGTATTGATCCATGGTGAGATTGCACTTTGAGTACTGTGTGTAGATCAGGGCACCCATTTCAAAAAGATATAGAAAAACTAGAAAAGATGCAGAGGCGGGAAACAAAAATGATAAAGGGGATGAAACAGCTTCCCATGATGACTGAAAAAGAGAGGATTGAAAGAGGACATGATAGAAGTCTATAAAATCCTGAGTGGGGTGGAATGGGTTAATAAAGGATGGTTATTTACCCTTTCAAGTAATAACAAAAAAAGGGTCATGCCAAGAAACTAACAACCAATAGATTCAAAACAAATTGAAGAAAGTACTTTTTAATTCAACATACAATCAAGCTGGTAGTGGAGATGGCCAAAGCGACCAGCACAGCAGGTTTGGACAAGCTCGTGTAGGAAAAGTCCATAAAACATTATTAGCCAAGTAGACTAAAGAAACCTATTGCTATCCTTGGGAATGAGTAGGAAAAATATAGATCTACTTTTTGGGGTGTGCATGCTATATGTGACTTGGATGGCCTCTGTTGGAGACTGGATTTCGGGCTTGATGGACCTTTATCTGACCCAGCATGGCAGTCTTAACATTTTTAAGAGTTTTTCTGAGGAAATCATGAACAAAATGTAAAGCAGTTTCTTTTGAATTGTAGATCACAATACAGCGTAAAGACTTTGGAATGTGGTTCTCAAATAGAAAGCAAATACTGTCTTTAATAAATTATAATTCCTTATTTCAGTGGTAAACACTAAACAGTTTTTACCATAGTTCACTATTGCATCCTACTGACACTATGGGGTGGATTTTAAAAGGGTTGTGCGCGTAATATACGCGCGTAACCCTTTAAAACTCCTCCTGCGTGTGCCAAGCCTATTTTGCATAGGCTCGGCAATGCACACAAGCCCTGGGAAGCGCATATGTCCCGGGGCTTGAAAAAATGGGCGGGGTGTGGGCAAGGCATGGGCATAGCCAGAGGCCTCGCCAGTGTCACTGGGCCCGGGGATCGCGTGCCGGCACTCGGCTGGCATGCGCAACCTACACCTGCCCGGAGGCAGGCATAAATAATAAAACAAAGGTGGGGGGGATTTAGATAGGGTTGGGGGGCGGGTTAGATAGGGGAAGGGAGGGAAAGGTGGGAGGGTAGAAGGAAAGTTCCCTCTGAGGGAACGGGGAAAGCCATCGGGGCTCCCCTAGGGCTCGGCACACACAAGGTGCACAAGTGTGCACCCCCTTGTGCGCACCGACCCCGGATTTTATAACATGCGCGCAGCTGCGCGCGCATGTTATAAAATCAGGCATAGATTTGTGCGCGCAAAAATCTACACCCGTGCATGGGGCGGATTTTAAGAGCCCTGCTCGTGTAAATCCGCCCGGATTTACGCGAGCAGGGCCCTGCGCGCCGGTGCGCCTATTTTACATAGGCCTACCGGCGCGCGCAGAGCCCCGGGACTCACGTAAGTCCCGGGGTTTTCCGAGGGGGGCGTGTTGGGGGGCGGGCCCGATCCGCGTGGCGTTTTCGGGGCGGGACGTAGCGTTTCGGGGGCGGGTCCGGGGGCATGGTTACGGCCCGGGGCGGTCCAGGGGCGTGGCCGCGCCCTCCGGACCCGCCCCAGGTCGCATCCCGGCGCGCTAGCGGCCCGCTGGCGCGCGGGGATTTACGTCTCCCTCTGGGAGGCGTAAATCCCCCGACAAAGGTAAGGGGGGGGGTTTAGACAGGGCCGGGGGGGGGGGTGGGTTTGGTAGGGGAAGGGAGGGGAATGTGAGGGGAGGGCAAAAGAAAGTTCCCTCCGAGGCCGCTCCGATTTCGGAGCGGCCTCGGAGGGAACGGAAGTAGGCTGCGCGGCTCGGTGCGCGCCGGCTATACGGAATCGGTAGCCTTGCGCGCGCCGATCCAGGATTTTAGCGGCTACGCGCGTATCTACTAAAATCCAGCGTACTTTTGTTGGCGCCTGATGCGCCAACAAAAGTACGCCAAATCGCGCTTTTTGAATATCTACCCCATAGGTTACAAAATCTGGCCCTATGAGTTACTGGCTAGACCAAAGAGCTTGGACACTTGCATATCTAGGCAAGTACGCAGTAATGGTGCTTCTGTTACCTGTGAATTATCTTGTACAGTGCTACATATGTTGATCATGCTATATAAGCAGTATATGCGCACCCACACGCAATGTACATAACTTACAGTTGCAGTTAGAGGAGGTATCCGGGGGAATCTTTACGTCAGAGAAGGAAAAGTATATATGTGGATTGCATTTTCAATTGTTCCATATCTTCTCTTTTATTTTATTGCACCAGAAGTTTTGAATCAGCTGTCCAACTTCATTGAAGAACATTCTGTGCTGGATCAACAATAATTTGGCTTTAGGAAGCATTTTAGGAGAGAAACACTTCTGTTGTCTAGCCTCAATACACTTCAAAGAGGTTTGAATATGTCTTTCTGCCATTAAGTGCTGGTTGAACCATAACAATCTGGCTATCTAACTGGATAACTTATTATCAAGCTAAAACTTGGCTAGATAAGTCAGGGGCATTCTGGGGGCTTAACTAGGAGGAGCAGAGTTAGCAGGATAAATTATCCAGAGAAGTTATCTAGTGAAATCTCGTCATTATGTAGACTTGTCCTAAAGTTAGCTGGATAGACTTATGCAGCTAACTTAGGATAGCAGAGTATGTTCAACAATATACCCGTACCACTCATAAAAAGGCTAAGGTAGCTAGGCTAACTCCGGATGATTTAGAACACACTGTTTTACAGATGTTGATTTTTCCAGCCTTGGATTATTGTAATTCACTTTATTTAGGACTACCATCAAACTATTTATGAGTGCTTCAGATAGTGCAGAATTCTGCTGTATGTCTGCTGACAGGGACCCGAATGTGGGAGCATTGGTTACCTGCTCAACGGCAAATTGATTTTAAAATGACCATGTTTATCCATATGCTAAGGAACAATGCTAGAGTGCCATGGATCAACTCCATTTTATAAATTTATGCTCCACCCAGTGCCTTAAGATCTTCTCAGCAAGAAAATTTCTTCTATCCGGCATGCTCATCTCACAGAAACTCGGGAGCCTTCTCCATAAGTGTCCGAGAGTCTGAAATGCACTTCCCACCCTTATCCATACATTATTGGATGCGCAGGTAAGCCTTAAAGACGTTTTGTTCAGGAACGCGTTTAACCTTCCAGAGTAGTCAACCTATGCCTGTTTACCTGTATTATGTCTTTATGTTCTTTTTCTGTCCTTCTTCTTGTTAGCCCGATTATATCACTGCCAACTTAAAGGAACTGCTCGGAATGCTGTTGCGTGATCTTTTTGTTTTCAGCATTTGTCAACGGATTTATGCATGTTTTAATTGTTCTCTGTCCCGCGTGTTTCGGAGAGCATGGGATATAAATCTTTTTAAATGAATACATAAAATACATTGAATCCAATTTCTTAGCAGTCCATGTTCCTTGTCCACATGTACATTTACGCCAGCTTGAAGCAGGGTGCAAAGGTGAAAATGGAAAGCATGCACATGAATTGTTGCCCCACCCTAATTCTCGTCCCCGGGAATGCCTCTTTCAAATACAGGTAGAAGTACCCGCAAAATCACTTTCGTACAATACGTCTATATGTACAACCCCCGGGGTAATTTTCAAAAACCCATTTACACACAAAACCCCCTACAGTTTACATGTGTAAATGCTTTTGATAAATACTTCCATGTGCCCAGTTTTCCAGCAAATTTCTGCAAACCCGAAGAGGCTGCAGGTCTGCTGGACCCATGGCAAGTTTTAAAGAGAAAGTACCTGTGTACGTTTGCTTTGAAAATTCTGGTAAAATCCATGGGTTTTTCCCAAAATAGTTTGAAAATTGTCCCCATGTTTCATAATTTCCTGTGGCTGTTATAACTCTTTCTCATTCCTACTGTTTAAATCTATAGTAAAATGCCCACCTGTTTTGAGCAGAATGCTAGTCATGGTATGCTTTCCTTCCATGACACAGGGTCATGCACATTTCTCCTCCTCCCATTAAAAATAGATCACATCAAGACAAAGGACTCAGTGGCTCAGAGTAACGAAAAATCCCGTAGAATAAAAATAATGTTCTTTTTACTATTTAGCCTTGACTTTTTTTTAAATGGGTCTCTTGGCTTTTATGTCATCCTTGGAAACAAGACACACCAAGCAATCTTTTTGTTATTGCCAGTAATACCTGCTTGGTTTTCTAGTCAACCATGGTCCTGTTCATTAGGGCACAGATTCAAGTTAATATGGGCTTTTGATTGGCAATTTTTCTATGACTGAATGTGCCATCTGTTCTGTGCTAAGTTCTTCCTTGGTGACAGCACAGCCACATTGGCATGTCTCTTGCCTCTTCAAACTTGGAGCAAAAGCAAAACAAAATGAGAAATATTTCTGGTTGTGTGGGGACAGAAGAGCCAAAAAAAATAGCTTATCTGATTCCCATTCATTGTGACATTTTACATTCATGCTATTTTTTTATGGGATAAAGGCTGAGATGGAACATCTCATTCATACGGAGACAACCTGTTAATAAACTACAAAGGTTAGCAGTCAACAAACAGCCCATGAACAGAAGTATCGTAGAGCAACACAGCAGGATACAACCAGCAAAACCCGGAGCCTGTAAACATTGTACTGATTGGCAATGCTCAACCATCAGAAGCCAGGGCTCTGTGTGTGTTCTCTTTAATTATTTATTCTTTTTGCAGCACTATTTTTCAAAGCATTGTACAATTATTTGAATAACTGATTGTATAAATTAGAAATAGTGAAGGATTGTTTTTCCATCTAATTAAACTTATTACAGGATAAATGTAGGCAGGCACTAGGCTATAAAATCAATATGAAAATGTGGTGAGAACATTAAAAAAACTAAAAAAGCATGATCTACTACGGGATTTTTAATTTTCAAAGATCTGTTTAACATCATTAAAAAAAAAAAATAGCACCTACCACAGCACAATTCTAGCTCAACATAAAGAAAATCACACCCCTCAAAAACATGTTGGGTCACTGGTTTAGTCCTAGATGAGGTGGAACTATGTCTCCTGTCGCTATGCTAAAGTACTGGTTTTGGAGTGGCTCAGTGGGTGGAGTGTACCCTAATATCATGCTTGGGCACCAAATCTAGAGAGATCTATGTACCCCAGCGCAGTGTTTGGACAGTGGCTTAGATGGAAAGTATCTTCAAATACCATATTTAAGCACTGGCTTAATGCAAAGAATTAAACCTATCAGCATGCTTGGGCATTGTGCCTTTAGTGGCTCAAAAGGAAGAGTTACCCACTACTGAGTTACCACTACAACTTTCTGCAGTTCTCTGTTCAATTGAGGATTCTCATCCAAGGTTGCATAGTTTCTAAAATCTCTTGAGATTAAAATTCAAGGCACTAAGACATTGGCGCTATCAAATTTCATCAGTTTATAAATTTACCTTTTTATTGGCCTTATTCCTTTTTGTTAAATTTGTTATATTTTAAGTTTTTGCATTAAAATTACTCTACTCATTATCATAAGAACATAAGAACATGCCATACTGGGTCAGACCAAAGGTCCATCAAGCCCAGCATCCTGTTTCCAACAGTGGCCAATCCAGGCCATAAGAACCTGGCAAGTATCCAAAAACTAAGTCTATTCCATGCTACTGTTGCTAGTAATAGCAGTGGCTATTTTCTATGTCAACTTAATTAATAGCAGGTAATGGACTTCTCCTCCAAGAACTTATCCAATCCTTTTTTAGACACAGCTAACATGCACTAACCACATCTTCTGGCAACAAATTCCAGAGTTTAATTGTGCGTTGAGTGAAAAAGAACTTTCTCAGATTAGTTTTAAATGTGCCACATGCTAACTTCATGGAGTGCCCCCTAGTCTTTCTGTTATCTGAAAGAGTAAATAACTGTTATCTGAAAGAGTAAATAACTGATTCACCTTAACCCGTTCTAGACCTCTCATGATTTAAACACCTCTATAATATCCCCCCTCAGCTGTCTCTTCTCCAAGCTGAAAAGTCCTAACCTCTTTAGTCTTTCCTCATAGGAGAGCTGTTCCATTCCCTTTATCATTTTGGTTGCCCTTCTCTGTACCTTCTCCATCGCAACTATATCTTTTTTGAGATGCAGTGACCAGAATTGTACACAGTATTCAAGGTGTGGTCTCACCATGGAGCAATACAGAGGCATTATGACACTTTCCGTTTTATTCACCATTCCCTTTCTAATAATTCCCAAAATTCTGTTTGCTTTTTGGACTACCACAGCACACTGAACCGACGATTTCAATGTGTTATCCACTATGACACCTAGATCTCTATCTTGGGTGGTAGCTCCTAATATGAACCCAACATTGTGTAATTATAGCATGGGTTATTTTTCCCTATATGCATCACCTTGCACTTATCCACATTAAATTTCATCTGCCATTTGGATGTCCAGTTTTCCAGTCTTAGAAGGTCTTCCTGCAATTTAGAACAATTTATCACAATTTATCATTTGTTCATGATTTGGTTCTTGGTCTTGGTTAGCCATATTTTATTGGGGATTATACCAATAGTCACACCAAATAATGTTAATAAATAAGCATAAAAATATGTTATAAATATTTGCAAAGACAATGTTAACAAGTCTCAATCTCATTCATTACATCTATGCTGATGATGTTCAGATTCTGATTCCCATAACAGAATCCATCACCAAAGCTCTTTCGCTTTGGAAAAATTGTCTTCAATCTATCAACAGTCTCCTCAACAATCTAAATTTGGTCCTCAACTCCACTAAGACTGAACTACTATTTATCTCTTCCAACCCAGACAACCACCCTCCACAAACCCACCACAGTTACCATCTCACCCACACTCAAGTAAGAGATTTGGGAATAATTCTAGACAACCGCCTTAATTTAAAGATTATGATCAATACGACTACCAAAGATTACTTCCACAGACTACAGGTGTTGAAAAGACTCAAACCTCTCCTATATTTTCACGACTTTAGGACTGTTCTTCAATCCTTAATATTTGCAAAAATAGATTACTGCAGTGCTCTTCTCACTGGCCTACCCAGCTCAACCATCAAACCACTTCAGATGATACAAAATGCCGCGGCCAGAATTTTAACCAACACCAACCGGAGAGAACATATTACTCCCACTCTCCGAAACCTACACTGGTTACCAGTCTACCACAGAGTCCTTCACAAATCTCTCACCCTGATACACAAGTCCATCCATAACCATCTTCATCTAGACCTTGAATTCCCTCTCAAACTACATACTTCCAACAGAACGATTAGAGAAATCCACAAAGGAGCGCTACAATCCCCTCCAACCAAAGCCATTCGCCTCGTCTCGACCAGGGTCCGAGCTTTTTCTTTAGCAGGTCCAAACATCTGGAATAGCCTCCCCGCAGACCTCAGGTTGGAACCATGCCTACTAACATTCAAGAAAAAACTTATGGCTGTTCCGACAAGCCTTCTCGGACCCTTCAGACTCACAATAGACAATCAACCTATTCACGAACTACGGAACTATGCTACTCCTTGAGTTGCCTCTTATCCTAATACCTTAGATAATAATCTATCCTGTTCAATCCAAATTCATTACAACTTTTTGTGTTTAAGTTATTGCCCTTCTCGGGCCTTTTATTCTATTTACTTCCAAGCTGTAAAGCCTCCAAGTTTATAGTCCTTTTTTTAATGTAACTTTATTGCTCTCATTCTGATTATAACTTACTGTTTCGTTTTTTCTAGTTACAAGTTCTCTATCTCCCGTTCGATGTAAACCGATCTGATATGGTATTTAACCATGAAGTTCGGTATAGAAAAATGCTAAATAAATAAATAAAATAAATGTTGAATAATCACAGATTTTAGAAAGCCTCAAGTAAGTAAAAAGTTTCCATTTTAAAAATTATGAAAATAACAGACTAGCAGATATAAAACATTGCTTTTTTTTTTTTTTTAGGAAGGATTAAATATTTGATGTTTTGTGTAAAGAAAATCTCCAAAATGCACTAATTCTACATTTAGTTCTTCTATTCTGTACCCTTTTACAATGTAACAAGAATCTATTTTGTGGGGCTTTACAGTTTTGAAAATTGCCTAGTGATGGAAATTTTCAAAGCCATTTCTATACATAAAACAGTGCTTTACATGCAAAAATTGGTTGTTTAAAAATGACTACCTTGTCTGCCTGCAAAATTACATGGGTCGTGCCATTCTGCTCATACTTTTACATGCAGCGAGAGGAGGTGTTCCTGGGGGCGTATTCTATGTGGGCTGTGCACTTATGCATGTGAATTTTAAAAGTTGGTATACAGCAAAACTGGGAGATACACATACATGTCAGGCTGGCACGTGCATACGCGATAACTCCCACTGTGCACACAAATAAAAAATGTAGAAAAAGACACGGAGAATGGGTGTGGTCTAGGCAGGCCATGTGTTTTCTGGGATTCCCTCTTGAAATTTGCGCATACATACAAACATGCACTGGCGCATGCCTAGGGTCCCCTGCCACGTAACTTTACTTCTGCTATGGATGACATGTAAGTTTTGAAACAAAAAAATGTAGGCAATTCACCAGGGTTTTAAGGGTTGGAGCTAACGGGGGGAGGGAGTCTATTAAAGTTGGTAGTTTGGAAGTCCTATCCCTTAACTGGGTGAAATGGGAATGGACTGGGAAAATGGTGAATGGCGTCAGTGCATGTCCCTTGTAAAATTGCCCACTTACGTGGTGGGTACAGGATTTGAGCACACGTGCACGCATCCATTTAAAATTGAGCGTGCGTATATGCATATATGTTATAAAATGACTGCACTCCTGGGCACAGGCCAACAATGTGTGCCCATGCACCTGTTTAAAAGTTACCGTCCCTACAAGCTTCAGTGCATAATTTTGCTGGGAAAAAAATCCCTGCACATAACTGGTACAGGTCTGTGCAAATCCGTTTTCTGAATACATTTTCAAAGGGAACTTTTCCCCTTTGAAATCTGATGGACAACATGCGGATTAAAAGCCCCCACAGACTTGACACCTGTGCAGAGCTTGAAGGTTGCCCTCTGGGAGGCTAATTTTTCTATGGGACTTTGGTGGGAAAAGTAATGCTTTACCCACAGAAATGTCCCTTTCAAAAATTGTGTGTCTGATACATGCATAAAGCTTTATGTGTACACACTGCATGCAGGTACTTTTAGGTGCATAGGGAAGAGGCATTCCAAGGGCTGAAACTTCTGCTTAGACTGTTTTATTTTCTAAGTACGTGTGTACATTCTCACTGCAAAACCATGCATTCCACAGAGAAGATGTGATTATGTGCATGAAGTTTTGCTAGGATATTTTTGAAAGCGAAAGTATGCACATCGGCTGAAAATTACCCCTAAACGCACTGTTAGCGCACATAACCTGTTTGATGCACGTTGACAAGTTTTAGCACACCTAAATCAGGTTAATTGCAAAACTACGCTAATAAGGGAATGAATTAATTAGAAATCTATGCAAGAAAGCTCATTCCCTATTAGCTCAGGGAAAAGGACTGCATGCAAACTGCCTTGTGTACCCACAAAATGTGCAGCCCTATAGCGACACACAGGTACTAAATACTAATTTTGTTAATATAATTATATATACAGATTTTTATTAGTGGTATGTATGAATAATTGAATATAAAATTTTGTACTTTCAATAAATCCTCTGAGTCTCATAAGAAAATTAATGATTGAGTAAATGGAAATATTATGCATATTCAGACCTCAGGAGATGCCTCAAAGGATTTTGAAAGAAGGTAAAGGCCGGATGGATGCTGGTAGCTTGCCAGTAAGGAAAAGTACAGCTCCAATGCTGGTGGATCCGTGGTGAAAAAGAGGGTTTTCCCTATGAGTAGGGTACCTTATAAAGTGTTGGAAACTCCAATGAGCCTGGACTTCCTAATCCTTGCCACTTCCTTCCTCTTTCCAAGCTCCCTCCTCTTGTTGCCCAACACCCCACCCCCCTTCTGTTGTCTTTTTCCCCCTATCCTAGTACCTGACTAGTTCCTATTGTTTTGCCTAACCTCTAGTGGTCTGTCCCGCACATATTGTGCCCTGCCTGGGACAATGGTTCCCATTTGCAGGGATCTTTAACACAAAAAACGAAACTATACATTAGAGGGGAGTAGTGTGGTTTTTACAATACCGTTGCAAGTACATACATATTTTAGCATTGGTGCTAAAGCATGCCTCATTTGCATCTCATTAGAAGACTTTGCATTTACATAAATGAATTGACAGTATTAAAGCTCTTTATTATATTGGCCTTTAAATCTGAATTTTCAATGGAATTCCTTATGTCATGAATGTTGTGGCCTCTGTGAGCTCCCGGATAGTCAAATTACAACCAATCTACCATAAAAGAACACAATACAAAAATGGTGATTTCCATTTGTGTATCATTTAGTCATAATTTACAACACACTATTCTTGAAATAAATCACATTTATACTGATCTGTCATTAATTATCAAGCTCATAGAGGAGATCTACTCTTCCATTCTATGGTAAATGAGGCACATTTTTAAAGAAGAAAATAGACTTCAAAACTTCCTCTGAGATTTTGGCATTCTTCTAGCAGTAGAATTATTCTTGTAATCATGCTTCATCAGATGAGAAAAATCTACCAGAATTGGAGGAATTCGTTGTTGATAAGCATAAAGAAATTGAGAAGCACAATTCTGAGTGAGATAAAGAACCAATGTTAAAAATCCATAGGAAGGAAACCTATTAGAAGGTCTTCTTTAGGATTATCAGTGCTAAGGATGGGGAGAGATTTCATCCAGCATTATCTGAGATTTTGAGGCTAGATAGATTTCTTGCTTTTTCAAAGGCCTAGCTAAATTACTAATTCTTTAGGGCTTTATTCATTGATGCTCTTCTGCATTTATAGAAAAAATATAATGCAAGATTGTGATCTCTGGCTATGTTCTAATAGTTAGTTAATGTGATACAATATTAACGTGAGAAGAAAGACCACAATACTGTAATACAGGAGCTGGTTAGTGTGAGAATGAACACCAGGATACTTTATAACAATTGTTATAAAGTATTGGGGCATTTAGTCAATCATATGGCATTAACTGAACATTCCCAACCCAATTATTCTGTATACTGTGCTCTGATGTACTGTGGGAAGCGTAAACATCTTTATCATTTGGAAAGAAAAAGGCTGCAGAATTGTAAATAGGAAATTATAAAATGTGAAGCCTGAGGATATTTTATGATTAAGTGCAAAGGTGTGTCTTTGATGTCTGCTATTAGCTGTCATTTTCTATACACCTATAAGCTTTCCCTCTGACTGGAGACTGTAAAGAAGGATGCAGTTTGCCATAGAAATCCAGAACACTTTACCTGTTTGCTGCTGAGGGAGAGAGGAAGGACAGAAAGACATTTACTGCCTGTTGTGGTGATGTGTCCTGCTTGCTCTTTGGTTTGAATATCAGGGGATTTAGCTGTTTGAGGAGATTTTATATGGCTACAAAATGTACCTCTTCTCTTAACTCAACCCTCACAAGTAGAAATCAGGGGCCCTTTAAAGGCAAATGAGATCAGATCAGGAACCACACCACTAAAAGCAAATAACATTCAGATCAGAAGCGCTCCTCCTTTTGGCAAATGACTCAAATCAAGTAGCTTCTGAAAGATGAGGAATAACAAGAGTCATTAGGTGGAAAAAAAGAGCCCTTCAAACTCTTTGCATGCAACTAAAATTTATCCCAAAAATGATATGCCCCAATCTTATAATTTCTAGTGGAAGACTTAAAACTAGAGAAGGCTCTGTTGATTACAGTTCCAGGTATACCTTTTGCTTAGTAATTGACAAAGTAATGGATAGGGTTCTGCACTGATTCATTTTGAAACGACATGAAAAATGCAACAAAACAGTGTGGGTTTTTTTTTTACATATCATTTCAAAATGAAATGAAACCAAAAACCCCGTGAAATTCATTGGATTTTTTTTTGTTTCATTTCAAAAATAGCAGGCAACTATTCTTTTCCAATTCTGCCACCAGTATGCAAAAGACTCAATACCACAAAATGTACAAATTAAACCTCTCTGGGCTTTCCCCTCTTCCCACACACCTGCTCCCTGAATGCCGTTACATTTCTGGGGGGGGGGGGGGGGGTTTCTCCAATGTCCAAATGAGACAGGAGAAATCCCCAGTGCCCCACTGGTTTTTGATTTGAAAACGGAGCTGGCAGACCCTGAGGCCAGATTCTGTATGATTATACAACAAAATGGTGTCAGCTTCAGGGCATCCCTCCTGCCCCAGCTGGATTTCAGGGAACCTATAAGGAGTAATAGGTGTCCGGAGGAGTAAGGGGAGGAGAGGGCAGTGTTTCCAAACTTCTCCTAGAGGCACACCTAACCAGTTGGGTTTTCAGGCTATCCATAATGAATATGTATGAAACAGATTTACATACATTTTAGACTCAGGGTATGCAAAAATATCTCATGCATATTTATTGTGCCAATTCTGAAAACCCGACTGGCTAGGTGTGCCTCCAGGAGAGGGTTGGGAAATGCTGGCATAGGGGAGGTTTTCAATTTTGTAACTTTGGCAGTGTTGAATATTGTTTTTGGAAGGCAGCTTAGGTTTATTCTGGGCTGCCAAATATAATATGGGCCCCGGGCAAGCCAGGAGTACAATCTCCCCACCCCTTCCTTTTTCCTTATTTCACCGTTTGTCAATTACAAAACAAAAAAAGTCACTCCCTCCTGCAGCTCCTTGTGCATCACCTGGACAACAGATCAGTACCAATCCTGATTAGCCATGGCACATGAGGACCCCTTTGAATGGGGCTCCTCCCCCCTTCCATCTTTTTTTTATAGTTGGACATCCCCTGCACTCCCCTTCCCGGCCAGCAGATCTTCTTTTCATCTCTTCTCTTCATTTTTTGGCTCATCATGTTCCCCATGTATTTTTGTCATTTGCACAAAATGCCAAGGAAGAGAGTAGATCATGTGGTGAGGCCTTCCACAGGTGCTGCTGAGGTCCTGGGAGCAGTAGAGGAATGGCATCTGGGAGATCATGAGCAGGAGGAGTTGGCTGGGGGAGGCTCAAGGATGACAGTGGAACCATGTACAGTGAATGATTTAGAATGACTGTATCCAGTGAATGACTCAGTGAGTGCTGAGTCAGCGGGCCCCTTTGCAAGAGGAGGGCTGCTGATTGGCGAGGTGGATGTAAATGGAAGGGGAGAGGAGGGAGATGTGACCTTTAGTGGGGCAGCAGCTGTTGGTTCCATTCAGGGACCCTGGAGGTCTGTGCCTAGCCCTGATGACACGAGGTTGGGGTTGGACTCAGAGAACCTAGAGACACAGGTATAGGATCCATTTCGGCCCTTGCAAGTTACAGCAGCTCTTGACTTTGGGTAACTTTGGTTTACTCAGGTTGGTTTCGATGTGAACTCCCTCTCCCCTTTCCCAGGGCCCAATGCCAGATGTGCAGGTTCCTCTTCCTCCTTTTTCTTCTTTGCAATGGCCTCTAGTGGACACCCCTCCTTGGTTATCTGGAGCAGATTTTGGGCCTATACTGCTGACAGCCAGCCAATTGTTCATGGGGATTGGATTCTATTCCCCAGGTATAGGCATCTATACTGATCGCTTGGATGAGACTGGTAGTGGTTTGCCTAATGCACAGAACCATTTCTCGTTGGGTTAGGGTATTGGGAGTTTCCGCTGGAGTGTCGGTTCCTCTCTGGTCCACAATATTTTACCATGGCCACATAGCTGGCTTCAGGGTTCAGTCCATACATGATGACTCAGGCAGTTCCTGCAGACTTGAGCAATGTCTCACATGTCGAGGGGTGGGCCTGGCTCAATTATGTTAAGCAATTTAGAGATAAAATGGAGGAAAAAGATATGTGGCACTCAGGATGTGGGTTTGTGGCTTACTCAGATGACTTCCAAGGCAGTAAGATTGGGATGGAAGTCAGTGAGTCAGGCAGTACAGAGTTGCCCCTTTCATGAAGCAGTTGCATCTAATCTATCAGGTAAATTGTCGGCAGGCGTGTCGGATGTATGCTGGCATTTTAACAGATCTGCCTGCAATTACCCCAATTGTAAGTTCAAGCACATGTGCTTGGTCTGTGGTGCAGACTACCCTGGCACCAAATGCCAAAGAAACTCTGCCAAGGCGGGTTGACTTTCAACAAATAATGTACTGGATAAGCAACTCCTGTTAAGGTGGCATCCATGCAGCCTTGGTTAGATATGTATCTGGATAGAGAGGCAGCTAAGAATTTGTTCAAGGGGTTTTCACAGGACTTTTGCATTCCGTATTTCAGCTGTGCAATGGGTGAGCAAGTGACTACTTCCCAGTCAGTTTTCTGTCATCGGGATGAGGTGGCAAGAAAGACTGAAGAGGAATGTGTCAGCCCATTTACTTATTGAGAGATGGTGTTCTGTCCTTTAGCCGTGATTCCTAAGAAAGAGCCTAAAAATGTCTTTTGATCCACAGTTTGTCTTTTCCAGAAGGTGGTTTGGTTAATGACGTTGTCCCCCATGATTTGTGTACTGTGTATTATTCCTCTTTTTATTTGGCAATACAGGTGTGTGACGTTCTGGATTGGCATCTCTAATGGCGAAAGTGGATATTGAATCTTCCTTTAGATTGCTGTCTATTTCCCTGGATTGTTTTCCTTTGCTGGGTTTTGAGTGGGAGGGTGAGTTTTATGTAGATCACTTCTTACCCATGGAATATGCCATATCCTGCACTCTCTTTAAGCTTTTTAGCTCTTTTTACATTGGGTTATGACTCGGGTAGCTGGATGCGGGGATATGGTTCATTACTTGGATGATTTTTTATTTATCATTAATGCAGATTCTCAGGACTGCAAGCGGATACTACAGGCTTTCTTTTGTGTGTCCAAGCAATTTACAATTCCCATATCCAAAAGTAAGACAGAGGGCCCAGTGACATGTCTTACCTTTCTGTGTATTGAACTGAACTCTGTGGATATGATATCACACCTTCCAGAAGATAAGATTCTGCGATTGCAATCCATTGTACAGCATATTTTAGGGACCAAAAAGGCCACCTTGGACACCTTTCAGTCTTTGGTCGGATCACTGAATTTTGCTTATAGAGTAATTCAGATGGGGTGTATTTTTCTTAGATGTTTGTCTCAGGCTACAGTTGATGTATGGAGAAAGTTTCCACAAGCAGCCAGCAGGTAGACAGATAAGTAGGACTTATCTGGTTAATTAGCAGCTGCTGAATATCTGATTATATTCAGCGGCCACTAGATAGCCAGATAAGTGAGTAATCCAGTTATCCTTTGGCCAGTCAGTTTATGGGTAGGCAATGGGAGCATCGGGGTGGGCTAGTTAGCTGGATATGTTATGCAGCTAAGTAGCAAATTATCTTCAGCCTAAGTTAAAACTGCTCAATAGTAGGTCTAAGTAGCAATTTGTCCCGGGCTATTCAGCAGCATAGCCGTGCTGCTGAATATTCCATCTAAGTTAGCTGGCTATGTCTAGCCGACATAGATAAATAGACAACTTTTGAATATTAACCCCACCTTATTCATGTTTCCTGATATATCCATGAGAATCTCCAGGTTTGACATTCCTTTTTAAGGACTTTAATGGATTCACCATGTGGCAGTCAGAGCCAATGTTGAGTTCTGATTTGCAGCTGTTTATGGATGCAGCTCAGGGCATTTTGACAGGGATCTTGGTATTCTGCCAGATGGTCAAAGACTTGGATAGAGTCAGGAGTTACAAAAATTATTATGTTTCTAGAGCTATTTCTCAGAGTTGTTGCCTTGGTTATTTGTGGGGATATACTCTATAATAAGAACATGATCTTCTGGTGTGATAATTGTGCTGTGGTTGTGGTGATCAATAAACAATGGCTTATTTTGTGAATTCATGTTTTGCTGTTTGCGACTGAACTTGACAGCTTAGACTAGACACAATCCTGGGATTGATGTTTCTATAACCTATGCTCTTTTTCATTCCCAGCTTCTTTGCTTCTGGGAGTTGGTGCCAGAAGCTGATACTTGCAGGTCTCCAATCCCCAATTATCTTTGGAAATTTAGGATCCAGAAGCATGGAGCTTGCAGCACGCATCTTTAGCACCTTCTACTTGGAGCGCTTACTTACATGGATATCACAAGATGTGGGAATTTCTAGCTGAGAGAGGATGGACAGAAGGACCAGTGCAGGATAAGGTGTTGTCTTCATATATTGTTTTTGTTCATGGTGCGGGGGGTATCTAAATCTAGTGTCACGGCACGCCTTGCAGGATTTTCATTCTTTGCAAGGGCTCATGGCTGGAGGTTTCCAGCTGGGTTGTTTATTGTTCGCCATATGCTAGTTGGTTGGGCAAGGAATGCAGGTAGTCAAGGGTATATTGTTCTTATGTGCAGAGAGTGATTGAAGATTTGTAGCAGATTTTAACTATCCTTTTGCCTTTTAGATGTTCATTGCACTGCTGTTCCCCTCTGGATCGTGGGCCACTCTTCTGTACATTGGGCCTCAGAGCATGCTCGGGTTTTCCCATATCTTTTGCGTCTGGATCTTGGACACAGAGGAGTTGTAGTGCACTGGCTTGGGCATTGTGGGATATATTAGGATCAACTGCTGTCCTCTCATTGGTTCCATGGCTCCTCTGAAGTTCCTGGTTATGTATCTGGGTGGCAATGACATGGGCAGATGGACTTGCAGACAGTTAATAGTGTTGCGGCCATTGATCGCAGATGGCTGCGACCGCTCTGCCTTACCTCTTTTTCTCCCCTTTCTCTCTCTTTGGGCAAGATGACTGTCTCCGATGCCGAGTGCCAAGGACCTCGGCGTTTCCAGACCAGCATGGGCGTCCCCATCCGCCATGCTCACTCCTGTGGCCTCCTAGGGCGTGAGCGCGCACATCTCTGATGCTCAAATATATGTCATGGCGGGAACCTTGGGGGCGGCCCCACCGCATGACATCAGTACCTCCAGGTATAACTAGCCTCCGCTTCCACTACTCTGCCTGCACTAAGCTGTTAGCTTAGACGCCTCCTTTCGCTAAGGGCCTCGCTTCAGCAGAAGCTCTAGACACCCGCTCCTCGGGGGTCTCTCACTTCCAACTTCCCTTCGGGGTCCTCACTAACCTAGACATCCGCTCCTTGAGGGTCTTTTCTCTTATTCATTTCCAGGATATTGGATAGGGATGTGAATCATTTTCCATATCGTCTTAACGATAGAAATCGTGTGGCAGGGCAAGAAAATCGTCTTAGGCACGATTTTTTAGTTAAAAAATCGTTAAAAATCGTTTTTTCCGATTAGTGCGCACTAACTCGAGTTAGTGCGCACTAACGGGAGTTAGTGCGCACTAACTGGGAGTTAGTGCGCACTAACTGAAAATGATACAATTTGACACTTTTCAGGTCAGTTAAGGTCAGTTTAGGAATGAATATGTATTCCTATTGGCTGCCCTCTTATTTATTCATGTTACCAAGTTTCCTACTGACAGTATATGGGGGATGGGAAATGGAAACAGTTGGTAGCTTGACAAAACAAGTAATGTGATCAGTCAATGTGACTAGAACTTGTGCCCTAACCCTGATACCAGGGGTATTGTGATCTTCCTGCACACAGTGCCCTATCCCTATTAATACCAGGAGTGTTGTGATCTTCCTGCACACAGTGCCCTATCCCTAATACCAGGGGTGTTGTGATCTTCCTGCACACAGTGCCCTATTCCTGATACTGGGGGTGTTGTGATCTTCCTGCACACAGTGCCCTATTCCTGATACCGGGGGTGTTGTGATCTTCTTGCACACATCCCGATATCAGGGATAGGGCACTGCATGCAGGAAGATCACAACACTCCTGGTATTAATAGGGATAGGGCACTGCATGCAGGAAGATCACAACACTCCTGGTATTAATAGGGATAGGGCACTGCATGCAGGAAGATCACAACACCCCTGGTATCAGGGATAGGGCACTGTGTGCAGGAAGATCACAATACCCCGGAGGAGTGAGGGTCAGGCAGCTCCCCCCTGTCTGTGAAGCCAGCCTCTCACTAGTAATGCAGGGAGGGAGCTGTCTCAGACTTCACCATCCTCCCCCCCCCCCCTTACCCACACACCATTCACTAGCTGGGACATGGGGGAAGTCAGGAGTGAGGGTCAGGCAGCTCCCCCCTGTCTGTGAAGCCAGCCTCTCACTAGTAATGCAGGGAGGGAGCTGTCTCAGACTTCACCATCCACCCCCCCCCCCTCACCCACACACCATTCACTAGCTGGGACATGGGGGAAGGCAGGAGTGAGGGACAGGCAGCTCCCCCCTGTCTGTGAAGCCAGCCTCTCACTAGTAATGCAGGGAGGGAGCTGTCTCAGACTTCACCATCCTCCCCCCCCCCTCACCCACACACCATTCACTAGCTGGGACATGGGGGAAGTCAGGAGTGAGGGTCAGGCAGCTCCCCCCTGTCTGTGAAGCCAGCCTCTCACTAGTAATGCAGGGAGGGAGCTGTCTCAGACTTCACCATCCTCCCCCCGCCCCCCCTCACCCACACACCATTCACTAGCTGGGACATGGGGGAAGTCAGGAGTGAGGGTCAGGCAGCTCCCCCCTGTCTGTGAAGCCAGCCTCTCACTAGTAATGCAGGGAGGGAGCTGTCTCAGACTTCACCATCCTCCCCCCCCCCCTCACCCACACACCATTCACTAGCTGGGACATGGGGGAAGTCAGGAGTGAGGGTCAGGCAGCTCCCCCCTGTCTGTGAAGCCAGCCTCTCACTAGTAATGCAGGGAGGGAGCTGTCTCAGACTTCACCATCCACCCCCCCCCCTCACCCACACACCATTCACTAGCTGGGACATGGGGGAAGTCAGGAGTGAGGGTCAGGCAGCTCCCCCCTGTCTGTGAAGCCAGCCTCTCACTAGTAATGCAGGGAGGGAGCTGTCTCAGACTTCACCATCCTCCCCCCCCCCCCTTCACCCACACACCATTCACTAGCTGGGACATGGGGGAAGTCAGGAGTGAGGGTCAGGCAGCTCCCCCCTGTCTGTGAAGCCAGCCTCTCACTAGTAATGCAGGGAGGGAGCTGTCTCAGACTTCACCATCCTCCCCCCCCCCTCACCCACACACCATTCACTAGCTGGGACATGGGGGAAGTCAGGAGTGAGGGTCAGGCAGCTCCCCCCTGTCTGTGAAGCCAGCCTCTCACTAGTAATGCAAGGAGGGAGCTGTCTCAGACTGGTATCAGGGTTAGGGCACTGTGTGCAGGAAGATCACAACACTCCTGGTATTAATAGGGATAGGGCACTGTAAGAGATGACTGTAGTAGATTGAATAAAGATCTGATGTTTCTGCTCTCCTCACACCAAACAAAAACAACACACAAGCAGAGAAGCCCTTCTTACAAAGCTGAGCTAGTGAGTTAAGTAGGAGGAAAAGTAAACATACTGGTGCCAGTGTGGCTACTTAAAAAATACACTTACCAACAATCAATTACATATATTTGAACTGTGTACAGTTCCAGCCAGGACCACCTTTCTAAAATGCACAGTGATTGGCAAATTCAACATGCACTAGCATTTCAGGTGCCTGCTAACAAAAATAATAAACAAACAAGTTCTAGTCACGTGAGTGCTGATCATTACATTACTTTTTTTGTCAAGCTTCCAACTGTTTCCATTTCACATCCCCCCAACCATATTGGTAACATCAATAGATAAGAGCACAGCCAGCCAATAGGAATACATACATACATATTCATTCCTAAGTGACCTTTACTGACCTGGGAAGTGTGAACACTTTGTTTCATTTTCTGTTGGTGTTCGTTAGTTTCCAGTTCCATTTCCCATCCCCCCAACCATCACCTCAGTGGTAACCTTGGTAACATCAATAGATAAGAGGGCAGCCAGCCAATAGGAACACATATTCATTCCTAACTGACCTTCAGTGACCTGGAAAGTGTTTATTTGTATCATTTTCAGTTAGTGCGCACTAAATCGAGTTAGTGCGCACTAACTCGAGTTAGTGCGCACTAACACGATTTAACGATTTTTAACGATAAATCGTTAGAATTTCTATTGTATCGTGTTCTATAACGATTTAAGACGATATAAACATTATCGGACGATAATTTTAATCGTTGAAAAACGATTCACATCCCTAATATTGGACCATTGGGTACTCACTCCTCGAGGGCCTATCTTTTTCATATCCTGCACCGTGGACCTTTGGTCCCACCATTCTACCATCAGGAAGATGCCTTCACTCTATGAGTACCTCTAAGAACTGGCGCTCCAACTCCACCCACCAGCCACGGCATTACCCGCACTGCGGGCTCCTGCCTATCATGAACATCTGGGTGAGAATATACTTCTGAGCCTGTTGAGCGTATTGGCACCTCGTGGATCAGTGCCTTACCTTCCTGCTTTATCATCTATTTACAGCAGTACAATACAGACTCTATCCATTCTGTGTCTGCTAACTGTGTCAGCCTATAGCAGTGGTTCCCCATGGGGCTCCTCCCCGTGGGCGGAGTCATCTCCATTGCGACCAAGGGTCCACAATGCCTGAAACACAACAAATAGAAGTGGCGCTCAAGGACTTTGCATTTCTTTTTCAACTGCTTCCTTTTTCCTTGTTGTGTTGGTAGGTCTAAATTTGATGGTCAGGCTATGTAGAGCAGAAGCCTTAAAAAAGTAAATCATCAAATTGGCTCCTGGCTAAGTTCTCAAGGTCGTGCTCATATTCACTATCAGTGGTCCTGGGAGCATTGCCTGGGATTTTTTTAGGAAAGATTTAGTTCATCTGTCAGACGTTGATCTAGATTTGATTTATCGCAGGAGGCCATTGATGATATCCTATGCCATCGGTCAAGGTCCATTGATTGTATGAGGCTATGGCGGGGTACCCGAGCAGGAAATGTAAACTTTATATAATTTGGTGTTTCTTGGGGTTGTATTGTGCTGTTGGATCTGGGTTCAGCCTTGAGGGTGAATGGTTCCTTGTTGGTTGTGGTGGGTGCTTATGGTCAAGTGACCATGGGGGAAGTGTTAACTGCTGGTCTGTGGTGGTTGACCTACCAGGGCCAGTTTGTTGGAGTTTTTTCTGCAGTTTATATATATAATGATTATGTTGTTTGCCTCAGGTACTTGATTGTATTAAAGTTGCGGCATTTGACCTCCAAAACTGGTGTTTTTATATAGTTATTTATGTATGTGAGAGAAAGAGTGTGAGGGTGAGAGGTGAGTCCAGGGTCTCTTCATATTAGGGACGGGAATAGGGAAAATCCGCCACCCTAGTTTCATTTCTCTTTTCTTCCTTTTCCTTATAATGTTTATTTTATTTCAAATAAACAAAATGATCAGAAACAAACATTAAACAAAACAACAAAAACTGCAAAGAAAATTTTTACATTTTTAATGTACACCCATTTTTAATGTACACCCATGGTAATGGATAGATCAGAACGTCTTAACAGTTTCACAGGCAGACACAATTACCATTGGCTCTGTGTCTCTTGGGCTGTAAACTTTTGGCCATTTACTGGTCTCAGTAACTTCACAGAAGAGGTTTATATCTTTGGTAACAGATCATGCAAGCAATTGGAAAAATGTTTGCAGCCATGGATCGAGAACGGTGCTCCTCAACTGCTTATAAGTTCTCTGGTTGAACAGCTGACCACAATCTATTTCTTACCATTTCACTGCTGTAAAACAGAAGAGTGCATGCTGTAGAACAGAATAGTGCTAAGCTTTATTCTATCACTACCCCATTTGCATCTATATTGTAGAATAAGAAGATGGGATTTTCTCTAACCATGTAGATCAGGGGTTTTCTCACAATTACGTGATATAATACTAGATTTCTTATGGTATCTCTGCTATAGAAGGGAATAGTGGATTGTTCTCGTTCTTCAAATTGACAGGAAATTTCCACTATTCTAAGCTGTTCTAAATGTTATTGAAATACCTACTGTTAAATTGCATTTCAAACAGACTCATCTATTTAGGTGACAGAGTGTAAACAATGGCACAGACTTAAATACCGCCGCGTTATCTATCTGAGCATGTCAGTGCTATGTTTAAATGTGCGCTTCGAGAACACAAAGTTGCTATAAACAGTGCGAGATTCAGGTTTAATTTCCCTCATTTTGCCTCTTCGCTGATTTTAGTTACTTCGTATTTCTACACCTCTGTCAATTAGTCCCTCAAAATGCAGGCGTCTTTTCACTTTCCTTGGAAAATAAAGCTAAATGGCATATTTAGTACTAATGATGTGAGATTCTGTTTCTCTATCAGTATCTTTCACTGGTTAATGACCTAAGCAGAAGTCTAGGTCTAGACATCTTTGGATAGGTTGAACAAACTGGTTCCTTTCTTTTTTTTTTTTTCTGTGAGGGGGAAGAAAAGAATGACTCTGACAAATAGTACAAGCCAGGGAATTGATTGCTAACAAATATCTAAGGTCAAATTAATATGTAGAACAAAAATATATTTAATTATACTTTGCAGAACTACTGTGCAAGGAAAATATATGTTGTCTAGTTTTAAAATCTTAATTCATGGAAGTAATTTGTCAATATTTGATAAAATTTAAAAATAAGGTGACTTTTTTCCAAGGTACTTCCTGAAGCAAAAACAATTTCAAAATTGCTTTGAGTTACTTGAACGTGGGGGTCCAGCCTGCTGGATCAGTGGTAGTGGTGTGCCCAGCCATGCGTGAGACATCAATTTGGATCCCAGATCGGGCTGCTGCAACTGGGACAGGTTGGGACTGGGATGTTATGGAGGCACTATTCACTGCTTTTGAGGGGAGTCTCATCCATTGCTGAACACAATATCTATTGACCAGATTCAAGGCACACATATGCCAGATTTGGGAGAAAGACATTGTCTGGGGCTCCTGGCTTAAGGACTGACACTATGATGTCTGGGTTAGAATCAAGGGAGATTAAAACTGGGTAGGGAAGGAAAGCATATGGTCCATATTCAGATACATTTCAGCTATCTGGCTAACTTTGGAGGTATATTCAACAGTGAAACCGCACTATTGAATATAGCTGGCTTTCTTAAAGTTTGCTGGCTAACTATAATCTCCTAACTTTAGGTTAGCTCTTTGGCCCAACCAGTCTTAGTTGGCTATGTCATCTGGCTAACTCTGAATATCGTAATTAGTCAGCTAACTTAGGGGCGTTTTTGCATGCGTTAAGGCGTTTTTGCAGGCAAAAAATGTTTGGTGCAATGCAAATGAGAAAAAAGGGGAGGATATTTTGGCCAAGTGGGCTGGGCTCACAGTTTTGCAAAGCTGTATCACACAGCTTTAACTACACCTTTTTCATTTGTGTAAAGCCATGTGATAGGGCTTTATCATGGTTGCAATGTTTTTCGCACATGCTGTTTTGAGCTCTTGGAGAGAGAGAGAGAGAGGGAGAGAGAGAACGAGACTCTCTAACTGGGTAACATCAAGCTAAGTTGAGAGAACATTGCTCAAATCTCATCTTTGGGTGAGTTTCCTCACTCTGAAGTTCATGAAATCTTCACAAGAGAGCACTGATCTGTTCGTACGTCTCACTTTGAATGTCAAAGTGGCCCCTAACCCCTACACTAATACCTAAACCTCACCTCGAGTGACTAAGTGGACCTCCCATAGAGATATAAATACCTATCTATCGTGAGGACAGTATGGCTAGTCTCTTTCTCTCTCTCTCTGTCTCTCTCTTTCTCTCTCTCTCCTTAAACTACTGGAAATACATCAATTCTGGCACATCACAAAGTATGAAAAAGTTATCACAATTTGTGCTAAGATAGCACTTTGCATAGGTATTATTGTAATAAACAGCCTATTACCATAAAACTACCTCTTTTCCTATCGCATGCGATATTTAGTACATTTTGATAAATCCAGGCCTTAACCGGCTAACTCAACTCCTTCCAGTTACATCCCCAGAGTGCCCTTAACTTGGCCAGCTAAATTCTAGCTGGTTATCTTATTAGCCAGATAGAATTTAGCCGGATAAGCACCCAAATATTCATTTAACTGGCTAAGTTCTGAGTTACTGGCTAAATGCTTTTGAATATGGACCTCCATAGGTATAATAGCTATGAATGAAGTCTCATGGCATAATAATCACTATAGAAACCAGTTCTAATAGATCTGGAAGCCCAGAAGAGTAGGATGAAACCACCACATTTAAAAAAACCCAAATATTTAATTATTTTTGTAAATTATTTTGTAAAATATTTTACTTATTTTGAGTACATTTCCTTATATTTACAATTTTTTTTACTGATGAGTAAACCAAATATTTTGAGATCAAATAAAAGCTCTTGGTCTCAATTCAGCAAAATTCTTGAGTCCCATAGATAGCTCACTGTCCGGCAATATTTGACTCTCTAGGATAGATATTCAATAATAAACATTTAAGTGAGTAAGCTGGATAAGGCTTATCTGACTAATTCACACAGGATATTCAGTAGCATTGCTTTGCTGCTGAATATCCAAAATAAGTTGCTAGCTATCCTCATAAGTCTTATCTGGCTAACTTTAGACCTGCTATTTAGCAGGTCTAACTTATCCGGTTAACTTTATGTAATGCTTGAATTTATTTTCTGCCTTATATAATAAAGAATTTACTCAAAGCTGGTTTCAGCATATAAGAAAAATTATCTTACAAACAGGTTATTTATAGCTTCATATTTATATAGTGTAAACAGTTTACATAGCAGCAAAATCACATTACAACTCACATTACCTAAAACCTACACCTTTGACCACCTAATCTCCATCTCTATTCCCTTTCAATTTCCTACCCCTACTCCCTTAACTTGTTTCTCCCCCCCTTACCCCCTTACCCCCTACCCTTTACCCCCACCCCCTACCGCTTACTCCCTAAACCTGTTCCTCACCCTCATCCCTTCTCCTTAATCTTGTTTCTCCTCTTCCCTTCTACTCCCCCCTCCCTGTCCTTGCCCCCCTTTCCCCTTTCTCATATTCAGAATTATCGCATTCTGCTACGATTACCCTGGTTACATCCTCCTAGTCATATGTTCCAAAACATATTATCATGTATATATTCTGTTACTCCATACTCTCGTTGTTTATTAGTTATGTTATACTATATTATATTATGTTACCCTTTTCATTATTTATTCCCTATAAATATCATTTAATTACTCTGTACATTTCTACATACCAATGTTCGTTATATTATATCTTTATATCATATCTTAACCTGCCTATGTTCTAACTCGTTTATTGTCAAACGCCCTGGCGCATGTACTTGTTCTATGTACACCGACGTGATATCCTTGATGAGCGGCGGTATATAAAATCTAATAAATAAATAAATAAATAATAAAATAAAGTGATCCTCAAAGCTTAACTTTAAATAAATCTGAATTCATGACTGAGCTCCAAAAGTAACGTAATGCTAGAACTAATTAAAAACTATAGCGCGATAGCAAACTCTAGGTTGTAGCAGCACTTTGCACGTGTTATTGTCTGGGCGACTGAAGGAGGGGTAAAATAGCACATTTACTTTTTGAAAATGCCAAATAGAAGGGCTGTTTTATGCCTCCAACCTAAACACACCCAAAGAAACACCACCTTTTAGTACAGCTAAATATATGCATGTTAATATGAACCCTATGTGTACTTTTTTCAGACAGGCCAATTTGCCCTGGTAATGCCCAGAGGATTCCTGGCATTGAAAAAGTGAAGGAAAAACCAAAGTTAGCAGGATAAATAACTCCTCCCTGAAACATCCATAAGAACATAAGAGTATAGGAAGTTGCCTTAGTGGGTCAGAATAAGGGTCATTCAAGAACAGCATCCTGTTTCAAAAATGGCCACAAAGGTTACAAGTACCTGACAAGTAAGCAGACATTAAATATTGTAGATCCCATGCTACTAATGCCAGTAATAGCAGTGCCTATTCCCTAAATCGCTATTCCGAATCGCTAGTATGTTAGAATTCAGTTATTTAAAATGTTGTTTTTCATAATGTGTTATGTAATTTAATTATTTCCCAGTTCTTCATTTCCTTGTTCTCTGTAAGACACACGTATTAAGTCATCCCAAAGTTATATGTAAACCGAAGTGATTAGTAACATTGTTACCAGAACCTCGGTATATAAAATTGTTAAATAAATAAATCAAGTTTCAATTAATCAATAGCAGTTTATGGACTTCTCCAGTAATGTATCCAAACCTTTTTTAAACCCAGCTAAAATAACTGTCTTTACCACATACTTTGGCAATGAATTCCAGAGCTTAATTGTGCGTTGAGTGAAAAAGAATTTTCTCTGATTTATTTAAATGTGCTACTTACTAACTTCATAGAGTGCCCCCTAGTTCTTCTATTATCTGAAAGAGTAAATAACCGATTCACATTTACCCATTCAAGTCTTTTCATGATTTTACAGATCTCGATCATATGACTCCTCAGCCCTCTCTTCTCCAAGCTCAACAGCCCTAACCTCTTTAACCTTTCCTTATAGGGGTGCTGTTCCATGCCCTTTATCATTTTGGTTGCCCTTCTCTGTACCTTCTCCATTGCAACTATATCTATTTGAGATGCAGTGACCAGGATTGCACACAGTATTCTAGATGCGGTCTCACCAAGGGGCAATACAGAGGCATTATGACATTCTCTGTTTTCTTCACCATTCCCTTCCTAATAATTCCTAACATTCTGTTTTCTTTTTTGACCGCTGCACCACACTGAGCAGCCAATTTCAATGTATTATCCATTGGGACACCTTTCCTGGATGGTAACTCCTAATGTTACCATCCAAATGATTTGTACTGTGGGATTAATGCAAATTAGAGAAACAAGACACTCAATTCCAGAAAATGTATCTTGCAGCTAACACTGTACTGAATAGAATGCAAACAAATCACAAATAAAGAGGTAAGATTATTAGTTATTTATAACAGCATGTCTCAAATCAAGAATCAAGTAACATCTTCATTTAAATACAAGATTATCTAAAAAATTGCAAGACTAGCCTCAGGTTTCTTCTAATATAACCAAACACTCTAACATTAATGCTCCCCCACCCCCCAAAAAATAATGAAAATAAAAATACCCTGAAATAAGGAATATTATATTGGTCAGACATGAATATTTAAAATTTGGATTTTTAAAGATTTCAACTCATTTTAGAATTAGGAGCTATTTGAAATATAATGCAAAGGAAAACATTTCTGTGAAACAGAGCTGAATATTTCCCAAATCACTCTGAACATCACTCTGAATATCTGGCCACGTTTAGTGGCTGCCACTTATCCAGATGAGAGGCTTCTAAGAAAACTAAAACGTCATGGGCAACAGATTTAAAGACAGGAATTAGAGAGTAGGATTAAATGGTCAGTTTTCTCAGTGGAAAAAGGTAAACAGTGGAGTGCCTCAGGGATCTGAACTTGGACTGGTGCTTTTAAATATATTTATAAATGATCTGGTAAGGGATAAGACAAGTGAAGTGATCAATTTTGCAGATAACACAAAATTATTCAGAGTAGTTAAATCACAAGTGGATTGTGATAAATTGCAGGAGGATCTTGCAAGAATGGAAGATTGAGCATCCAAGTGGAAGATGAAATTTAATGTGGACAAGTGCAAGGTGATGCATATAAGGAAAAAGTCTCACAAAGATGACATTTTGTACTATGTTTTCTCGCCCTTTCTTGATGGTACTGAGTCCATCAAGCTAGGGTGAGAGAACATAGTAGAAATGTCATCTTTGTGAGACTTTCCTCACCCCAAATGACATCAGATCTTCACTGAGGTGTACTGTGCTGTTCATACATCTCACTCTGCTTGATATAAACCACTACCAACATCTCATCTCAAGCTATTAGATGACCCTCTATAGGCATTAGGGATGTGAATCGTTTATCTGACGATTGAAAATATCGTCCGATATTTTCAATATCGTCAGATATCGGGGGGTCCCCGATAGCGATAGGAAACCCCACGATTAATTTAGTGGGTTTTCTTATCGTTATGGGGGGGGGGGGAGGCGGGAAGAAAGGACACAACCTAAAAACACAACCTGACCCTTTAAAATGAGGGGGGTCCGGAGGGTGGGGGTATACTAACAAACTCATTTTAAAGAGTATTTTTTGGTTATCGGCTCGGGCGCAGCCGATAAAAAAAAACCCGATCAGACTGCAAGATAAAAATGTCACGATGTGAATCAGAACCGGAATCCAAAACGATACTGGTTCCAATTTACATCTTTAATAGGCATATAAATAATTGCATACTGTGACAGCTTTATATATGGCTTCTCTCTCTCTCTCTCCCATTCATAAAAAGTTTACTGCAGCACATGGTATGGTAATTATAAACATGCCCCTTTTTCTTTTGCACATCAGTAAATGAGACAAAAGGGATTAAAATATATTTTTAATTGGATAAAAACATAGAAAAGTTTGAGTAGTAAATTATAATGAAGGGCTTCAGATTTATCAATAATTCTAGCTGTTGAAACTGAATTCTTTGCTTCGGTCTTTACCAAGGAAGGTGTAGGGTAATTATCCACCTCAGTAATGTTCTTTGATGGTAGTGATTCAGAGAAAGCAAAGCAAATCATTGTGAAAATGGAAGATGTAATAGAGCAAATCAAAAAATAACAAATCACCAGGACTAGATAGTATTCACTTCAGAGTTTATTTTTATTTTCTGAAAGAACACGAATATGAAATTGCAGATCTGTAACTAGTAATCTGTAACCTAGCATTAAAAACAGCCACAGTACCTAAGAACTGAAGGCTGGACAATCTAATGCCAGTTTCTACAAAAGGACTCCAGGGGGATCTGTGAAACTATAGACTAGTAGGCCTGAAATTGGTGCTGGGCAAAATGGTAGCAGATATTGTTAAAAATAAAAGTATTCTTCAATAATTCTCTAAAAATATATATATCCACTATATCAATAGTGATTTGGACTGGTAACTTTGAACAGCTATATTATTTTACATATGAACTGAACACATGCATAACTCATCTCTCACAGAGGTAATGTCTCCAAATGATTTAGTTTTAACACAAACAATTACAGAAGTAAACCTCACTTATAAGCCAAGGAGCTTTGGATATGATTTCAATCTCTCAAATTGACTGCTAATGCCCTACTTAATACTTATTTTTTATTACATAGTACTTCCTAGGGATGTGCATTCATTTAGAACAAATTAGGAAATTTCAAAGAAATTGCCTAATTCGTCCTGTTCGGGAGACCCAAATCCTGACCCGGAGTTTTTCCCGAACTTCGGGAAAAAATTTGTTTTCGGGTTAGCAAGGGGAGGAGGGGCACATTTATTAAAAAAAACAACCCAAACCCAACCCTTCAAATGTACTTAATTACACCCCGCACACCATCCCGATCCCCCCCAAGACTTACTGAAAGCCCTGGTGGTCCAGCAGGGGTCCCGGGAGCGATCTTCTGCTCTCGGGCCGTCAAGCCTGCCAAGAACCAAAATGGCACTGGTGGCCCTTTGCCCTTACCATGTGATGGGGCTATTGGTGACATTGGTCGGCACCGGCCATCCATTGCTCCTACCATGTGATAGGGGCTACCGGTGCCATTGTCGGCCCCTGTCACATGGTAGGAGCAATGGATGGCCGGTGCCGACCAATGGCACCAATAGCCCCATCACATGGTAAGGGCAAAGGGCCACTGGCGCCATTTTGATTTGTGGCAGACAATAGCCCAAGAGGGAGAGATAGCTCCTGGGACCCCGCTGGACCACTAGGGCTTTCAGTAAGTCTGGGGGGGAGGGATCGGGATGGTGGGGTGGGTTGTAATTAAGTAAATTTGAAGGGTTGGGGTAGTTTTTTTTTCGGTCCGTTTCCGAAAGTGAAACAAAAATGTTTCCGTATTCGGGGAATGGACCGAAATTGTCCACCCCCAAACCCGAACCTGAAAACGAACCGAAAAAAAAGTTGTGCACATCCCTAGTACTTCCTTCCAGAGTTCATAGAATGTAATATTTATAGGAAGCATATCAAAATGTGCATGGAACTTCTTTTTAATCAGGCCATTTCCCTATCTCTATATGTTTCACAGATTAGTTGCTTGGTAGTGACACTTCTATGAGCAATGCTGTTCTTGTGCTTTTTTCCTTTACCACAATATCCAGTTTTCTTGCATTGAGCTTTTTATCAATTATCCCAGGTGATCAAAACGTCTTAATTCTCTACACTTCTTTCAGAGTCATAATCCCAGTGCTTTTCTGGTAAACTCATGTTATAGTCTTTTGCAGT
Organism: Rhinatrema bivittatum; assembly: GCF_901001135.1. Classification (NCBI taxonomy): domain Eukaryota; kingdom Metazoa; phylum Chordata; class Amphibia; order Gymnophiona; family Rhinatrematidae; genus Rhinatrema; species Rhinatrema bivittatum. Next base: position 156,279,204 of record NC_042618.1, read on the forward strand.
TTCCAGCGGATGAGCTGTGTTGACTTATGCTTCATAAACCTTCAGATTTCAGCATGTGATACCCTATAATGGCAAGTGTAACTGTCTGCAGTACTGTATTTTATGTGTTTTGCCATTCTTTTCTATGCTGGCTGTGAATCATCTGTTGCACCGGAGGTGGACCCTTGGGCCGAGGTGGGGTTGACACAACCCGTAGGTAGGGACCTACAGGTCCCCACCATTGGCAGGCGGAATGGGCTGATGAACAGAGGCCAGCTGGAGCTTCACCAATACCAGCCCTTGTTCCCCGCGGGTTGAGCCTTTGGGTGCTGGGGCCGGCTGGAGGTGGTCCTCTGTATGTAGTCAATGTGGAGATTGGTTCAGCCCAGAGACAGCAGGTGAGAGATGGTACAGTCTTACACTAGACAAGGTAGTGTCCTGGGGACACAGGCGCCAAAGAAATGGAGGCAGACAGGGGGCACCCGAGCAAGAGCAGGCCGAAGCCTGAATAGACCAAGTCCAGGAGGTAAGCTGACTCAAGCCTGTCAAGGAACAGGCTTGAGTCAGGGCTGGCAGCAATCCAGAGGCAGTGGCAAGCAAGGATGGAGGTCTGATCACAGAGATAGTCAAGCGTAGTCAAACGATGTGCAGGTCTGGGTCTGGAGATAGGCAATAGCATAGTCAGGTGAAGTCGAAGTCAAGAAATCCAGTCTGCTTTTCCTCGGATATATTATTTCCCAACAAGGATTCTCTATGGACCCTGCTAAGTTGAAAGGAATCCAGGATTGGCCGCAACCCATGGGTCTTAAAACTCCCCAGCATTTCCTGGGATCCCTAAATTATTATCGCTTTTTTATTCCACACTATTCCACTCTGGCTGCCCCTCTGACTGTTATTGACTCGCAAGGGCCAAGACACTCGAAATTGGACTCCGGAAGCCATAATAGCCTTCTACCACCTTAAAGAAGCCTTCCAGGCGTGGTCTTGTCTTCATCACCCAGACTCGAACTGCCCATTTCAAGTTGAAGTGGACGCCTCCACGATTGGGGATAGGGCGGTCTTGAGCCAACTCATCCTTCAGCTGCAAAGAAAGTCCATCCAGGTAGATAGCTCATAGGCAGTCTTCAGGCCAGGCAAGCTCAGAAACCAAAGTCTGAAACTCAATGGTATAGTCGAAAAGACTTCTTTGACCTTGACGAAAATGTAACAAGTTGGTGCTTGCCACAACATGCCACCCAGGATCATCAAGGGTCCGTCAAAACACAGCCATGTACTGGGGCAACTCCCTTAGGAGTGAGTCCGATCGCTCCCAGAGGGGTGAAGCCCAAGCCAGCACCTTCCCCTAAACACGAGACAGGATAAAGTTGACCTTGATTAATTCGTCCTGGAAGAAGGCTGGAAGAAGGCTGCAGAGCGAATTGCATATAGCATTGGTTGATAAACCCTCTGCAGAGCTTGGAGTCACCGTTGAAGTGTGGGGGTGCTGGTAGGGCCAGCAGGGCTCGAGGCATTGATGATGATGGCTGTGGATGAGGAGGAGCCGGTGTAGGGACTGGATTGCTGGTAAGGGCATCAAGCCGGGCATGGAGACGATCAATGGAAGAGGCCAGTGCCTCAAGAAACTGCTGCTGTTCTTGTACCTTGGATGCCAGGCCAAGAATGGCCTGGAGGGCACGTGGCTCCACCGAGTCCATGGCCTTTGCAACCTGTTGCGCCATAGGTGGACCCTTGGGCCGAGGTGGGGTTGGCTCAACCCGTAGGTAGGGACCTATGGATCCCCAATGACGGCAGGCGGAGTGGGCTGATGAACAGAGGCCAGCTGGAGCTTCACCAATACCAGTCCTCGTTCCCCGCGGGTTGAGCCTTTGGGTGCCGGGGCATGCTGGACTTAGGTGGTCCTCTGTATGTAGTCGATGTGGAGATCGGTTCAGCCCAGAGACAGAAGGTGAGAGATGGTACGGTCTTACACTGGACAAGGTAGTGTCCTGGAGACTTGGCCGCCAAAGGAACAGAAGCAGACAGGGGGCACCCGAGCAAGAGCAGGCTGAAGCCTGAGTAGACCAAGTCCAGGACGTAAGCTGGAGAAGCGATGAGGAACAGGCTTGAGTCAGGGCTGGCGGCAATCCAGAGGCAGTGGCAAGCAAGGCTGAGGTCTGATCCCGGAGATAGTCAAGCATAGTCAAATGATGCGGAGGTCTGGGTCTGGAGATATGCAATAGCATAGTCAGGCGAAGCAGAGGTCTGGGTCTGGAGACAGGCAGTAGCATAGTCGGGCGAAGCAGAGGTCTGGGTCTGGAGATAAGTAGTGTAGTCGGGCGACGCAGAGGTCTGGTTCTGGAAATAGGCAATAGCATAGTCGGGCAAAGCAGAGGTCTGGGTCTGGAGATAAGCAGTAGTGTGGTCAGACGAAGCAGAGGTCCGGGCTTGGAGAGAGTCAAAGGTGTGGTCAGGTGAAGCAGAATCAAAGTCCATGTAAGCAATCGGAGGTATGGAGCAAGACAGGAAAAGGAGACAGGAACCAGGAACAACGAGGAACAGGAACGTAGGAGTAAGACGAATCTCTAGGAGGCAATGAGTACTTGACAAACAAGGAGACCTGTTGCAAAGGCAAAGCTAGGGAGCGGAGCCTGTGCTTCAATACTGAAGCTCCACCGACGTCATCATTCGGGGCCGTGGCTAGATTCCCGCTGCAGTCCCTACTTAACCATCGGCAAAGTGAGCACATGCACCTAGGGAGGGGCATGGCGTTGAGAAGGAGCTTCTCTCCACAGACCACGCAGAGAGGCCCAACAAGAAGCAATGGATGTGGTGGCTGGACCGGGAACACTGGGGACTGCAGCAAGGCCGGAGGCACCGGGGGAGGCCCGAGGACGGAGCAGACGACCCACCGCAGCCAGTGAGGAGGAACCAGGAGCTGGAGCCACTGTAGAAAGGTGAGGGTACTATGCCGTCTACTGCGGACGGCACATGTTATATCATCTTATCTGTAGTCCAGCGTCCAGTGCTGCAATTATCATTTTTAGGTTTAAGTTCCCCTATCCTTAGCCATTCCTGAGTCAGGTGTTGTTCCATATGGGGAGCAGAAGTACTTATCTTTATTTCCCACTGTATTTGAGCTTTTACTAATTGTTTTTCCTTCTTTAGAAGGTAATTTTTAACATTATATGTAGGTGAGCAAATACTCATGTAAGTATGTGCACACAAAGTTATGTCTATATTTTATAAACTGAGTGTAAGAGCTGCACAGTTTATAAAATCTCTTCCTCAAAAGTGCACAAGTATATTTCATTACATGCACATTTTTTTTAAAGCATGAAGATGTATACTTTCTATACCTATTTTATAAAAGTGCATGCACATATTTTAGGCATGAAAGAATTGTAACATGTGCATGTATTTATCACAGTTTATGCACAGAGGCAGATATTTTATAAAGTATGTGTGTACCAGTTTGCTGACATCTCCACCAGTTCTCCCCACACTTCCACCTATTCACTTTGGGGTAGATTTTAAAAGCCCTACATGTGCCAAATCAGGGAGATAACATGTCTCTTGGGCTGATGCATGGTGCACGTATTTTAAGAAGTGTCCATGGATGCGTGTATCTCCCAGCATGCACACAAAAGAAAAAGTCCAAAAAAGGGGCCGAGCCTGGGCGTGGTGTGGGCAGGGCATGAGTGTTCCAGGTATTTAAATGGAAACCAGCGCATAAGTATTTACGGGCACAAGCATGCGCCGGGGTCCCCTACCTTGTAACTTTACTTCTGCTATAGATGGTGTGTAAGTTATAAAACAAAAAAAACTAGGCTAGTCAGTGGGATTTTAAGGGTTGGGGCAGGTAGGGTAAAAAAGAGGTAACTGAGCAAAGTGGGAACAAACTGGTTTAACTGGTAATTGCGTCGGCACGTGTGTATATTAAAATCCCCCCCACTTATGCGGTAGAATTAGCACATGCGCACATCTAGGGATAGTTTATGATTTCAAATCTGTAGGAAAGAACAGGGATTGTAAGTAGCTTGGTGTATAATTCCGTGCTGTTAATGTACTTTTCAATATCAATTTCTATCTCTTATACCAGTGGTTCTCAACTTTTTTTCTGTTGGGACACACCTGACAGATGGTTCTCATATGCGTGACACGCTGAACACATGACCATCATAGGGCTAAATGTAAAAGTACAATTTGCATCCACAGGAACCCCCCTGACCCACAATTATGAATGTAAAGCAGAATTATGACATTCCCCGTACAACTCACCTTACAAAAAAGATATTCTGGTTCTAATGTCATCTCAGTAACAGCAACACAAACTCCTACTACCAGGCTCAATAGCCCTACTTATGAAAAGACAGCAGTTTATCACCAATTCATGTCCTTTTGAGAAAATACAACAAATAAGACTGATACAAACGCATACATGCTTGTAAAATCCTCACCTCGGTCACATACTCAGAACCGACCTAACATACTCCCAGGATCTGCAGTAATGCACATAAACTAATCCGCACACAGATACACCTGTATTATGGAATGCACTCAAACAGTAACAACCCTACCTATGAAAAGGCAACATTACAAATATTAAATCAGGCCCTAAACACCAAAACAGAACTAGCCAAGCAGCTATAGATCCCAACACAGAAATAATTGCATAACTATATCAATAAGCAGAATAAATGTTTCACAACTATGAACAGAATAATATCCAACAATTAAAAACTCATAAAAATTATTTAAAATTCTCCAGACACCAATAAAATATTTCAAAACAGCAGACACATCACATAATATTCAGTAATTAAAATGGCAGTCAATCAAGAAAAATAAACTTAAAAAGCCACCTTTACTAACCCCCTCCAGCAGCTCTCCTACTCCTCTTCCATGCAGGCCAGTAGCACACACCAGAAGCAGTAGTAGCTGAAGCTCTGTACTCATGGTCCTCTTCCTTAGAGCCTATGACCAGTCTCTCTGTCTCTCACACACACACATACCAGTCACACCCCCATGACCAGTTTATGTCTTTCACACACCAATCATCTCCCAACCAGTCTTTCTCTTACACACACACACACACACACACCAACACACACCAGTCACCTTCCCGAACAGTCTCTCTCTCTCATGCACACACACACACAGGCTTCCCACTCCTGTGTTCTGTCTTACATATACAGGCTTCTCACTCCCATGCTGTATCTCACAGACCCAGGTTTCTCACTCCTATGCTAGCTCTCTCCACATGCACAGGCTTCTCATTCCCATAATCACATTCTCTCTCTCTCACACACACACACACTACAGTCACTTCCATTGTCTTTCCTATATACACACATCAACTCTCTGACCAGTTTCTCTTAATCAGACACATATGCTCTCTCTCACACACTTACATAGATGATCTCAATCAAATGCTCTCACTTACACACAGGCTCTCAATCACAGTTACACATACACTCTCTCAATCACACATACATTCTCTCACTTACAGACAGGCTGGCTCTCTTTCTCATTTCCTGCACACACACACACACACACACACACACACACACCCAAGCACAAATGGTAGCTGCAGCAGCCTCCTCCTCTAGCCCCCACAGGCCAAGAAAGAAGAATCCCATCGGCCACGAGAGGCTGTCTCTTGTGCAGATCTCTAGTTGCTTCTGATTTTGCTCCGGGCCCACGCTACTACTCGGGGCCGATGCTGCTGCCAGTACTTTTTCGGCAGCATGGCTCTTTCTTCTTCCCGCACACATCACTTTCTGTTCTGGACCAGGGGGGGCAGGTTCAGGAAGAAGAAAAGGCCCAGCCGCAGTTGCCAGCCTCCACTAACACTGCTGCCGTTGCCATCCGGGCTCGAACATGCTGATAGCCTGGGCGGCAACAGCAGCAGTGGAAGACTGTCCCTCTCTCGCTCGGTGAAGGAAGAGGAGGGAAGAGCAGCAGAGACTGGTAGCACGTGACACACCTGCTGCTGCTTGGCGACACACTGGAGTGTCACCACACACCGGTTGAGAATCGCTGTCTTATACTATTCTTTGCTGATATTTTCTTCCAGTAACTGAGGCTGACTTGTTGCACCTTCTTTGACTGCTAGATATTTATAAACACTTTTCTGATCAAGTTCTTTTTTGTGTTACATTCTTCAGTCAGAGAGACATTTTCAGTTTTGCTTAATTTTTCTTTAAGGGAGGATGCCTTAGCACAGTTGTCAAGGCCAAATGTCATCCTGATGTTACATGAGAAACTCTTCATTATTCAGAGTTGATCACAGGTGCTGTAAAGCTTCATATCATCTTCAAATAGTAGCTATGATGTTATCTGTGGATCATTTTTGTTTCTAGAATTAGCCCAAGAATAAGAGTAATCAGTGGATTTGATGCCAGACAAAGCAGGAGTGATGACAGCAAATCTCTCTAAAATATTCCTTGCTGGATATTAATGTTAGGAATGACATATTGTCCATCTTCATAAGTGAGATAGAGTGTAGTCTGCCACATGTTCATTGTAAAGTGAATATACTCAATATATCCAGGGTTCACTCTGTACATTTCAAGGCAATTCATTATCCAAGAATGATATGCTATCAGAAACTTTTTGGATAGTCATGTAATCTGCTTTGAAATGCAGAAAAGCAGAATATAAATTAATAAGTAAAATCCATTCTATGCTTAGGTTTCAGCCTTTCTTACAGTTTGGCAGTGATGGCTTTATTCAGCATCAACTGGTCTTTATTTCTATATGCTCCTCATTTGTTGCTCTTCTGGTCCATCATCAGAGAAAGACAGAATAGATCCAGGTGTTACCCACAGTGAAAGCTGTGACTGCCTAAACTGACATGGCTCCTGCTATCCCATTTATAAATCAACTCTACACATACCTTTGGGGAAGAAGTATGCATATCCCACAACATTACAATGGCTATACATTTGTATTTTGGATCAATATACACAAAACATACACTCATAAATGTGCCATCAATTTAAAAAAATGTATGCATGTAATTAATACTCATGTAAAACTCACCCCTTTATATACACAAATACATGCCATTTTTGCATGTATATAGGCACAAAAGGCCTGTCTTCCTAATTGTACCATCTCTGGAAAAAAGGGAGCCTTGCTTAGGAAGCAGCTGGTGAAGGTGGTAATGAGGGTCTAACATATCTTGTATGCAAAGGAGTCATGGAAAGTGGGCACCTACCAGAAGGAGCAGGCCTGGGAGAAGATCCACTACTGACTCAATGTTGTCTTCCACAATAACAACATTAGAGTAGAGGAGCAGACAAGTGGTCAGCATAGCGGGCTTATATGAACCAGGGAAGCCAGAGTTCAAATCCTCACTGCTGCTCCTTGTGACCTTGGGCAAGTCACTTCATCCTCCTTTACCTCAAGTACAAACCTAGGGCCTGATTCACTAAGGGCAGGATTTTAAAAGACCTACATGCGCTGGGTCTATTTTCAAAGGTCCAGGGGGCGGGGCAGGGAGGTCCAGGAGGCGGGGTGGGCGGGGCTAGAGGTGCCAGGCACAGCGGCCATTTGCCGCTATGCCGGGGGATCGCGTGCTGGCAGGGTGCCGGCGTGCGAAACCTGCGCCTGTTCGAAGCAGGCGCAAAAGGTAGGTTTTTGGGGGGTTTAGGATAGGGCTATGGGACGGAGAGGTTATCGAAAGGGGTAGGAAGGATAGTATAGGGGGTAGGGAAGTTCCTGCCCAGGCCACTCATAAATTGGAGCGGGCTGGGAGGGAACAGCGGAAGGCCGCAGGCATCGGCGCGCGCAGGTTGCACAAATCTGCACACCCTTGCGTTCGCCGACCCCCAATTTTATAACATGCGCGCACCAGAGCGTGCACGGCAGCGATCGCACCGTCAGGCGCGAACAAAAGTACGCCGGATATTATTTCGGAGCGGCCTCGGAGGGAACGGGCAGCGCACGCAGGACTCGGCGCACGCAAGTTGCACAAATGTGCACCCCCTGTGCGTGCCAACCCCGGATTTTATAAGATACGCGCGGTTACGCGTGTATCTTATAAAATCCAGGGTACTTTTGTTCGCGCCTGATGCACGAACAAAAGTATGCACGCGCTGTGTTTTAAAATGTACCCCATAGGCTCTTGCTCTCACAGGCTCCCAAACACTCAAACAGGCCAATGCAATACCATGCGCTGGTAGCATCGTATGGCTCAACGCGCGATTGGACGTGCATTTTGGAAATGCGTCCATAACCCTTGATACAAAACAGGGAATAGCGCGTCCAAAACATGCATCCAATTGCATGCGTAGATAATAGCGCTCATCACATGTAAATGCATGTTGATGAGGCTAGTATCTATTCCCCCCTATTCACCAAAATTAATGCCTGCCCCAAGCAAGGAGTAATTTTGGAGGAGCCCAAAAAGTGTGCAGAAAATCAGAAAATACTGACTTTCTGTACTTTCTCCAACTTAATTTTGTGGTAATATTAAGCCAGAGCAACTACAAAATTAGAAATGTACCCCCAAAAAATGATTAAAAAAAAAAGGTGCAAGCAGTCAGGTTAGGAAAAGGGATGCTCAATTAACGAGCGTTCATTTTCCTAACCTATGGCAGTGCACAGGTTAGGAAAACGGATGCTCTAAAACTGAGCGACTGTTTTCCTAACTGGCTGACAGCCACCTCTCCTGGGTGATTGGCAGAGTTGGATCGGCGCGTGTTAAGGCAGCGGGCGCTCAAGATACTCGCACCGATATTGCATCAGCCTGACAGTCTCTCGCGCTCTCAAGCCTAGTATCCTTTTTCCAACAGTGGCTAATTCAGCTCACAAGTACCTAGCAAGATCACAAACAGTAAATGGATCCCATGCAACTATCATGCAGTGATAAGTAGTGGCTATTTCTTAAGTCTGCTTAGTCAATAACAGTCTATGGACTTCTCTTCCAGGAATTTGTCGAACCTTTTTTAAACCCAGCTATGCTAACTGCCTTAGCTACATCCTTTGGTAATGAATTCCAAAACTTAATTGTGTACTGAATGGAAAATAATTTTCTCTGATTTGTTTTAAGTGTTCTACTTACTAACTTTATGGTGTGTACCCTAGTCTTGGTATTTTTTGAAAGAGTAAATTGCCAGTTTACATTTAACCTGTTCTATTCCACTTATGATTTCATAGACCTGTATCATATCCCTCCTTAGACATCTCTTCTCCAAACTGAACAGACCCAACCTCTTTAGCCTTTCCTCATAGGGGAGCCATGCCATGTCCTTTATCATTTTGGTCCCCCTTCTCTGTACCTTTTCCAATGCAACTATATCTTTTTTGAGATGTGATGGACCAGAAATGCACACAGTACTCTAACGGGGTAATTTACAAAAGTCTTTATATACTTAAAACTGGTTTTATACATGTAAATGCACTTTACAGTACACACATAAATGGCTTTTGAAAATTGCTATGATAGTATGCTACATTTATTTACGAAACGTCTTTGAAAATTACCTCCTTAGTGCAGCCTCACCATGGAGCGATAAAGAGGTATTATGACATTTTCCATATTATTCTCCATTCCTTTCCTAATAATTCCTAACATTCTGTTTGCTTTTTTGACTGAAGCCACATACTGAACAGAGAATTTCAAAGTATTTTCCACTATGATGCCACGGTCTTTTTCCTGGGTGGTTACTCCTAATACGGAACCTAACATCGCTCTCTCGCTCTCTCACACACACTCAGCACAGGCTCTCACTATCACATTCTTTCCCTCACACACAAAGGTTCTCGCTTTCAAGCTCCCACACACACACACACAGGTCCTCCATGCTCTCTCACAAACACACACATACACACACACACATTCACGTATACTCTCATGCAAACACATATGAGAAATGAGTCTCACACTCACCCCTCACTGCCCCCTATCCCCAGCAGTCTCACGGTCATTCTCTCACTGCCAACCTTGTTCCTGCTCCTTCCCTCTCACTCACTAACTCTCCTTCCCTTTCCTCCTTCATATTCACTCACCCCTTCCCTCTTGCTCACTCCCCTTCCCTTTCCCCTTACTCATTCCTCTTCACCCCTTCCCTCTCACTCACTCACCCCCTTTCCTTTCCTCTCACAGATTTCCCTCTCACTCATTCCTCATTCCTTTCAATTCCTTCCCTCCCCTCTAATCCCCATCTCTCTCACTCACTCTTCCATTTCCTTTCCTTCCCTCTCACTAATCCCCTTCCCTTCTTCTCTCTCATTTACCTCTTCCCTTCCCGCTTACTACTCCTCCCTTTCCTCCCTTTCCTTCCTTCTTACTGCTTTCCCTTTCACTCAATCTTCCTCTTCAATTCCTTCCCTCCCCTCTCATCCACTTCTCTCACTCCTCCTCCATTTCCTTTGCTTCCATTCCCTCTCACCAATCCCCTTTCCTTCTTCCCTCTCTCACCCCTTTCCCCTAACATTTACTCCCCTTTCTTCCCTTTCATTACTCCTCCCTTTTCTTCCCTCTCTCTCCTCCCTTTCCTTCCCTCTTTCTTTCCCCTCTCACTCACTACTCCTTCCCTTCAATTCCTTCCCTTCCACCTCAGATACTCCTCTTCAGCTTCCATTCACTTTCCTTCACTTCCCTCTCACTCACAACATCCCATTCCCTTCCCTTCCACTTATTTAGCTCATTTATCCCCTCCTTTCTCAATAAGAAGGAAGAGGAGGAGAGGGAAGGGAAGGGAAGCTGGGTGAGTGAGAACATGGAAAGCTAAGCGATGGGGAGAAGAGGCAAAGGAGTGAGACATTCACTCCTCCTTTCTTCCCATTTACAGTCATTTCCTGTCATATCACGGTGGTCATCTTTAGCCCACTGGAGGTGGCACTCTTGGGCTGGTCTGCATCAGGCCATTGTGGTCCTCTTTAGAATGCAGAAAGTTGAACCCTCACTGGCAGGTCTTTAAACATGCTGTTGTGGTTCTACTCATGTGCCCACGGAGGGTGGGATCCCCTCTGGCATGTCATCATTGTGCTGCCACGGTTCTCCTCATGTGCCTGCAGGGAGATGGGAATCCTGCAGGCACGTCATCATTGGTTGCACCATCATTGTTGTGCTCATGTGCCTGCGGGGAGTAGAATCCCCACAGGCAGATCATCACCGTGCTTCTGGACTGTCGGGCAACTCTGTTTGGGTGGACCTAAGCCCAAAGTGAGTGGGCCACATCCCATCCAGACCACCCATGGCTATGTCACCGGGCAGAATAACTTAAAAACCTACCTTGTTATTTTCAAATATAGCTGTTTAGATTTTTTTTTATTCCGCTACATTTAACCAGATAACTTTAAGCTAGTATATTCAGCAGGATGTTTATCCTACTGAATATATGGAACAAGTCATCTGGCTAACTTTAGCTAGAAAAAATTTGTCCACTAAATGGCCTATTTGTTGCATTCGGGGGTGGACCCTTGTCCTGTGGCAGTGGAGAACGACTCCCTGATAGGGACCAGGAAGCACCTGCCCCCAGGGGGTGGAGCACTGGAGGAGACAGAGGCTAGGATGAGCTTCACCACTGGAAGCCCACGGTCCCCCCTGGGAGGAGCCCTTAGGGACCTGGGCCGCTTGGACTTAGGTGGGCCTCGCAAGGTCTCCTGGAGAGATGGTAGGCAGGCGTGCCCACAGACTAGAGAGGAGCGTGGTTGAAATCAAGGCTAGAGGTTGGATGGAGCAAGGAGGACTAGGACAGTGAAGACGATGGTAAGACAAGGGACAGAGCTGGAATCTGGAGACATGGTCAATCAAACAGGAGTCAGGTTCCGGAGGTCAGATGTGGTCAAAAATCAAGCAGGGGTCAGTACCAGAGAGTCAATCCAAGAGGTACTATCTGGAGGGTATGCAGGAATAGACGGGCACTGGAACAGGACTGGAATGAGAGGAAGCTGGGACAGGCAGAGAACTGGATCAGGCAGTGGTCAAGCGTGGTCGAAGAACTAGCAGAGGTTGAGGCCAGGTGGAAGTCAAGCATGGCTGAAGAACAAGCAGAGGTCATGGTCAGGCAGTGGTCAAATAGAAAGGTTTTCAGAGTGGGACACAATTAGCAGGGAGTCCAGACAACTACGGAGGAAGCCAGAGCTTGCCTTAAATAATCCTGAGAAAATTATATCATCAGAGGGGGCCCAGAAGCCCTAGCACTTTGTGGCCCCTTTAAATCTCGGGGAAAGGTGTGCACGCGTGCTAGGGAAATCCCCAGCCGGAACGGGACTCGGCGGCATGTGAGTCACGCGAGAGGGCCCGGAGGTGGGTGGTGACAGCATCCCTGCCATGCCGCACAGTGGGAGAGGGTCATCTGGGCCACGAGTAAGAGGTGAGGAGAGCCTGCCACTGGTTCCATGGCTGGCCTTCGAAACACACCATTGAATGCTAGCCTTGATAATATAACAACCAAGCAATGCCTGTGAGGTAATAGTCTGAATAGAGCCAAGGCTTGTGAAATAGGTAAGTTGACAAGGCAGAGAATCAATCAAGGTGAATAATTTTTTTAAATAACCTGTAGCTGGCACCTGGCTCAAGTGACACTGACACCATCCCAGTGAAATGTCTGAGCATATGCAAAGAAGTTCCATTTTCTCTGTTAGATTTCACAGGGAAAGTTGTCATTTTAGAAGGTCTGCAGGAGTGAAAGCAAGGCTCTTGAAATGGGAGGGAGACAAATTTTGGCACTGGCAAAAGGCTTCTTACAATCTTTACTGCTGCAGTCAGAATGCTTTCACTGTGAGAGATAGATATAGTACATTTGGTCTGTTGACTGGGGCAGTGAAGTGGAGACTGAGAAGCAGTGAACAGCATTGTCTCTGACTCTGCTCAGTGCACTGCTTATAGTGCAGACTGCAGAGAAGAGGAGCTTTTCCAGTTTCTTCACTTGAAAGTTTTTTGTGTGTATGAAAGAGTCAGTCAGTAGTACACATGCACAAATACATACAATATCGGGTAATTTTCAAAAGGATTTACACACTTAAAACTGGGTTTTACACATGTAAATTCACTTATGAGTGTAAGTGGGCTTTTGAAAATTGCTACAATATATGTCATCGAATTGTCAATAGATTTTACATATGTAAATGCACTTAAAGGGTGGAACTGAGTGTTTGAAAAATGTTATGATAGCATGTCGCATTTATACATGTATCTCCTTTGAAAATGACCTCTTTTGTGTGTGTGTGTGTGTGTGTGTGTGTATGTGTGTGAGACATTTTTGCACATACTGTGAGGGATAGCTCTAGCCAGACAGCGGAGACTGAATTTGTGTCACTGGCAAGCTGCTAACTCTGCTTGGCAGTGCTTACTAAGCACTGAAGTAAACTCAGTCTGTCAAATTGGTAATGGTAATTATAATTTATTTTTGAAAAAATTATTTTTGCAATCACATCAAAATGGTATACAATAAAAATTAACAAGGTAATACAATATAGAAAAACCAACACCCCTCACATTAAAACACAGAAAACATTAAAATCAATATTAAAAAAGTCAAGTTCCCCACATCTCATAAGTATTTCAGCATCACAAACCTCTGTAGCCACTTCCAAATCCATAATGCCACTGTGAGCAAAGGGGAGAGGAGGGAATGGTAGCAGATAGAAGAATGGTAGGGCAGAGGATTTGATTTTTCTGTAGAACCAGCCTAGCCTATCAGAAGTACAAGCAGTAGTAGCAGAGAGAAAAAATGGATTCCTGCTCTGAAACTTAAAAGAGACTTTTTTTAAGCTGCATAAACAAGGCTCAAGCCATAAGTGGAAACACCACTGTTGATTTCTCTCCCAATTGCATTGGAGCAAGGGCAAAAGATGGGAAAGTTATTCAAGGTTGGCATTATCATGGCATGGTAAAAGACAGGAACAGCAGAAGTGTAACAACCTAAAAAAACAGCATGTTCCTCCATGACTACTGCTTCTGAGGTAATGGAGACAGTATTTTAAAAAAAATGATTCTGAGTAAGAACTGTTTTTCAGATTCCCTGAATAAAAACATATCAAAGGTTTGGTAACCAAAGAGAATTTGGGACCTCTAGCCAGTAGTGTCTTAGGTTCCAGGGAAGAGGTGCATGAATTAGATGATAATAATGGTTTTGAAAGCACATCAAGTGCAGTTCCTTGATCCAATTTTCTAGTTACATAATCAAAAAAGTCAATCAGGTTTCCTTTGCTGCTTTGGGTCTAGAAACTCACTTGATTGAAAATAGTTCACTATCCTTACTTTCTGCATAGTCTTGGTTTTTGCCTTGGTTTATTGCACATCTGACACAAAGCAAGGATTAAACTATTCAGTGAAAGCTTTATTCAGCCTTATCCAGTAAATATTTCACCCCTTGGTTGACCACTGACTATTAGAACCATTGAACCTGTGTCAAGGTGATACCTCTAATCCCAATTTCCTGTTATTGATTCCAAAGTGCTCTGGTTTTGAGGAAAATTTCATTGTAATGATAAAAGACTTTCACCAGAACCCAAGATTAAAAATTCCCTCGACCTGTTCATTTGTTTTCATTAAGGCCTGAATTGTTCAGTCAGAAATGTGGACTTGATGGAATGTTTAATAGGTGTGTAAACCCTGAATTTGCCAATCTGAGGCTTATGTGTGCAAAAAGCACTCTGTCCAACATATCTTATTTGGATAGGTGTTGAGTTACTTAAGCTGACAAATGCTTAACACATAGGTGGAAAAATTTTAAGTCACTGGCCTGGGTAAATAGCTCTTTGTGCAGCTAAAATGACAGCTGAAAATTTAATCCTTTCCTTAATCCAGCTACAAATGAGCACACTATAGTCACCCACACATACTTCTAGCCAGATAGTGAAACACAATTTTCAGCCTGGATAAATTCCTATTTACCTGGGTAAAAGCTTTGAAAATTGTTCTCAAAAGAGAATGACTAACTGAAGGCTTAAGCATCTTTAAACCTGTTTATGCTGCCAGATATTTTTTCACCCAAAAATCAACAAGGGAGGCAACATGAGAGGAAGGATAGTGGCTAAACATGGAAAGAGACAGGAGGGGAAAGGACAACAGAGTAAAAGAGTGGAAGAAGAGAGACCTATTACAGAAAAATAGAGAGAAAAATAAAGTCAAACAAGACAGGACTGTAGAAAGAAATAAGAAATGAAAACAAGTTAGACAAAAAAAAGAGAAAGGAGGTGGAGAACATTAAATAAAAGAAAAGAGATAATTCCACAGAGAGGAATTATCACTATGAAAGATAATATCTGCAAATAATAATTCATTTTAAAAATTATTTTTCTCCCAAGCATTCATTGTTATAAGGAAACAATTTGTATAATTCTGGTCATGGTATTGGACATAGCAACTTTCCAATTAATTATGTCAAAAAAGTGCTTTGAAATGATCTGTGTGTTAGTCCATTGATTCAAAAACACAGGGGTCTCAACTCTGGTCCTGGAAGGTCATGAACAATCTTGATTATCAGGACAAGGTCAATGGATATTCATCAGATATAGCTGCATATATGGTCAGTGAACTGGGTTAATTTGCATATTTTGTTTACCTTTAAAACCAGACCTGTTTATAACCTTCATGGAGTAGAATTGAGGTCACTTGCTGTAAAGCATGTGCCAGTAAAAGTATTACTTAGTGAAATCACAGCTTCCCAACCCCTGCTCCTTTCAGTTTAATATATTAAATTATACCATATTCTACTTCCCTTCTCATTCTCATTCCCTTTCCTTACCATGCCCTAATAATTAATTTTACCTAGCTTCTTTTTTTGTCAGTTTTCTATTCTGCAGTTGCCATTTTAGGAGGTCATTTATGAAAGTGCTATATGGCGTTTTTGCATGCAAAAATTGCCATTAATGCACAGTGTAGGATTTGTGGCCAAGCTCACAGTCTTGAAAATTTTAACTACACCTTTTTCATTTGTGTAAAGCTGTGTGATAGGGCTTTATCACACATTGTGATATTTTTGCAAATGCCATTTTTAGTAGGTTTAAGCTCCTGGAGAGCCAGCCTAGGAGACAGAGAGAGAGAGAGAGAGAGACTAACCATAATGCCCTCACACTAGATGGACTCTCTACCTGGGTAACATCAAGCTAGGTTGAGAGAACATTGCACAACTCTCATCTTTGGGTGAGTTTCCTTACTCTGAAGGTCATCAAATCTTTACAATAGAGCACTGTTCTGTTCGTACGTCTCACTTTGAATGTCAAAGTGGCCCCTAACCCCTACACTAATACTTAAACCTCACCTCGAGTTACTAGGTGGGCCTCCCATAGAGATATAAATACCTATCTAGCATGAGAACATTATGCCTAGTCTCTCTCTCTCTTTCTCTCTCTCTGCAAACCGAGAGCTTTGGCAAATATTTTCTCATTTGCATCACACCAAATATTATGGTGCTTTTGCATGCATTAATGGTATTTTTGCATGCTAAAACACCATATAGCACTTTGATAAATGACCCCCTAATTTTGTTAGCTGGATAGCAACTAAAAATGGACTCTAAGTACTTTTTGTTATCTTTGATTGATTTTTTTTCCCTTATGGGTTTCTAGAGAAAATATTGAATCCTTTTTGTTTTACTTTTCTCTTTTTTCTACAGAATTCTGGACATCACCAGTGAAACTTAGTAGATAACTGCAATTTATTGTAAAATACATAAAACTAGCAAAAATAATTTGATTCTTTTTTTTTAATTCCTTTCTTTTTGTGACAGGTAGATGCAGTGCACTTCTAGGTAAGTATATATTTTCTTAATTTGATTTGTCATGTACAGTATTTTGTATTTGAAAATGTATAATTTAGGGGGGTAAGAGGGAGGGCTCCTTTGCTTAGTGCACCAAATGTTGATATGTTATTTTGTCTTTCCTTGTTTATGTAATGTTAAAAATTATTAAATAAAAAGTATCAAAAAAAAAAGAAAATGTATAATTCTAAAAATAAAATGTATTACTTGCCAGAAATGACTATATACACACAGTTTGAGGCTTGGGTGTGTTAGTGCTAGGATTTTTTTCTTTTCTTATAGGCAATGCCAGCTTGATGCTGATCCAACCTCTGGCCAGACCTCTGGTCTATTTTTCCAGGAACAACCTACTACACTAACTTTAAATAAATTTTAAAATAATAGCTACTCTCTCATATTACCCTTCCACCAGTTTAATTAATTATGAGTATGACTCATTCACAGTAGATATTTTGTCCAAATAATTCTAGCTACAGAGAAATAAATCCATACAAAACATATAGGTCTACTTATGAGTTCTCCCAAAAAACTGGTGTATTTTCTTTTAAACTCTGATATTCACTCACATGTTCTTAATACAAATATTAATCATGAAAAGAATGAAAACATTCATTTTGTTAATTCTGAGCCCTTTGTGTTCTTCTGATTTTCTTTTCCTTTTTATGTTTATTTAACAGAATATTAAATTAATCTTTCAGTTCTGAACTTTTCTTATGGGATCCCAAATTATTTAAGAAATCTCTTTGTCCTTGACTTTTTTTAACTCAAATTTTAAGTTATATATCTTCCACAGCTCTCAGGAATTACCCTCTCCCTTCAAAGTCTGTTGACCAAAGCAGCTTCTGGCACAGTTTAAGTTGACAGACTTGAATGATCTTCCTATTTATATTTGTATTAACTCTTTCTCTCAAACATTTTTTCTTTAATTCTCATTAATTGCAGATTAAGAAATCATTTCCCTTTTCTTCTGGTCAGTTTTAATGTTAACTAGTTTTTCTCTCCTTTCTATATATTTTTCTTACCCTTTTTTTAAAGGATTTATTCTTTAAAATGTTATTACTGTAGCAACTGTCAATCAACTAGTTTTTAAGGTTACTTTCATTCTCGCTTTCAGTCATTCAATTACAATGTTTTTTTTAGAACTTAGGATAGTTCTCATCAACTATCAGAAACAGTATTCTCATAAACATAGTTCAAATTTCTCTCTCACTTTTAAAAACTTTTATTTATGAGAGAGCAGCAGCAGCCCCTTCCAGTGATGATCTGCTGCAGAATGTCAACACATCCTTCTGGGTTTGAGCCAGCTAGTTCAAGCTCCTCATAGTACGTCTTGTGCAGAAAATGTCTCCCCAGTAATGTGCTCCCCTCTTGCCTGGAATCTGCAGTCCTGGGCTTTGTTCCCAGTTTAGGCATAGATCCAGCAGAGGTCTTAGCACTTCTGGATTCACCACTATCACCAGAACCTGCCCAAACCATTATTGCAATGGTGAAAATTACTCCCCCCTCTACATACACTACCTTAACTTGCTTTAATTCACTCCCCATGGTTTTCTCTGAGGCAATTAGCTTTCAGTAATGTCATGACCTGTGCTCCACTACCGGCTTTATGTGAACATTACAATCTCTATTAGCATTTCTGGACCAACATGGCCTTTGCTGCAGTAGTAGATGTCAGTGAAACTGCTCCCTGTTGCCTTTCTGAGCTCCTGCCTGGCAGTGGGTGCCCAAGAGCTTTTCCACTTCCTCTACTCCCTACTGCTGGCTCTTCTTTTCTTTGAACCACAGCAGAAGTAAATAAAGTATTTTTTAAATCATCTTCCAGGAAGCATTCCTTGCAATCTTCACAGCCCACCTTCACCCACAGTCGTCATGGCATCCGCAAGCTTATCCTCACAGTGTGCTATCAAGGCACACCACCTTCAACTTGCTGGTACTTAATTATATATGTATTTAGGATGCTTTATTTGCAGTGCATAAAGGAAGAAGAGATTCTAGTGAGTATCTCTTCATATGGAAATAATATTATCAGTACAAAGTGTTGAAATAAATGTGAGAGAAATATAACATCAACTGTACAGAAAAGGGACAATTCACAGGTATTAAATCACTTTCTTTTTGTATGTTTTGATACAGATGCAAATTATCATTTTTTTTTTGCATCATTAAAAGTGAGATGTCCATTAGTACACTGTAGGCTGGTAAATGAGCATTTTCCTTTGCAGAGAGATTCATTACTATAAGAGAAGATGTTCAGCATAACAGATTAAAGGAAACAAAACTGATGCATCAGGGAAAGCATCCTAGGGCATTTGTATTCTACTATTTGCATTAACAAAGCATCTTTTAAGATCCATCTACTCTTTGCTGTGGTTGCATTCTTGCTACCTGGGCTTAAGAAACCACCTAGGATGCTTTCCTTTATAGGAAAGCGGTTTCCCTGATGCAGTAATTTTGTTTCCTTTAATCTGTTACCCTTTCAGAGAGGCCTGATACTTGTATGCGTACTGGGGTTTACGTGCATGGTCGGGCACATTTTAAAATGCACCAGCACGCACAAGGCCCAGCCACGCATGTAAACCCCTGGTTTTATGCACACAGGCCTTTTAAAACCCAGGCTTATATATTTTAAGCAAAACACAAATAGAAAAAAACCATATATTACAATATAATCCAAATACTAGAAACCCAGTATGGACATATTTGGACATATAATTCTGCATCAAGGGCAGAAAATTAATATCTTTTCTTGTACTATATTAAATGCAGAACCACTAAATCCAAAGGAAAGGCAACAATGGCACTTATTTTCTTGGTAGTGACATATCAGCTATCACTAGCCAATATCCAAATAATTCCTTCAATACAAAAGATTGATTAGTTGTTTTCAGCATCTGAGCAGCTCTTTGCAATGAACTTGCTGAGTGTGGGAGTCTATCAAGCTAGCAGTGTTTTGTTTTTTGGTTTTGTTTTTTTTTTTTTTTAAATAAGGGTTATAGATCTTTTGTATTGAAATAATTATTCAGAGACTGGCTGGTGATGGTGTATCACTACAAAGAAGAAAAGTATTATTGCTACTTTTCCTTTGGGTTAAGTAGTTTTATATTTTAGACAGTTATTTTTTTAATTTTATAGCCGTGTCTCTGCCAAGAAGATAAGTGCCATTGCTGCCTTTCCTTTGGAGTGGGTAGTTCTACATGATTCTATATGGTACAAAAGAAGATATTAATTTTCTGCCCTGATACAGACTTGTATATTGAAACTTGGCCATATTGGGTTTCTAGCATTTTGATTATATTGCAATATGTTTTATATGAGGATAAATTGGTCACACCCCACTCTCGACACAGTCCCCGAGGCCTCATCGGGGAGCCTTTTTCCTCTGCTTCTTCCACCGGCTCAATCCCACCTTCGTGATCCTTTCCGCCCGACCTGCCCCTCCCTCCAATTTCACCTCCCTTTAACTCCCCCCTTACTCCCCTGAATCCTAGCTTCAAGTCTTAAGTCTTTTACAATATTACGGCATTAATGTCTTATAGTTATCTCGCATTCAGTTTATAAAGTTTTCATTTGTTCCTTGCATTCTCCAAATGTTCTGGTGCTCTAATATTTTATGTACAAAGTGTTCCGATGTTCTAACATTTTATGTTCTATGTAATCGCCACTCGTGACAGTTCTGTTACACTGTAAACCGGTATGATCTGTATACTTTACAGGAATGTCGGTATATAAGAATTCAAAATAAACAAATAAATAAATAAATAAATGTTTTAATCTGATTGTGTTTTATATTAAAATATTTGTTTTTTAAATTTTAGATTGTCTTTATTTTAATCCATATATACTATTTGTCTTTTATTTGCTTTTTTTTATTATTATTTATTGTTTTAAAGTTATTTATTTATGTTAAATTTTTTAATAATATCTTTTTTTGTGTTCTGTACAACTGTTGTTCATTGATAATGTAAGATTCCACAACCTGAAAGGAATCTAGGAGGGATGTGAATTAATTTGAATTCAAATGGCAATATGTGACAAACAAGTTGATTTTCAGTTCAGTTCATTGCAACTGAACCAAAATAACAAGGCACCTAATAAACCTAAATCATGTTTGATTTGCTCAGTTTGGTGCCATTAAAGTCTAAGATGGTAACTTTCAATCCAGCACGCGGGCGCACATGTGTATGTGTTCATCGTTCCACGCCCAGGGATGTGGCACTGGCTATTTTATAACTTGTACATGTATATGCGCACATGGTATAAAATAGCCTGGCCATACGCATATGTGCATCATATTTTAAGTGAGTGCATATATGTGCGTGCAAATGCCACTTCTACCATGTAAATCAGGGGGGGTTTAAAAGGGGTGTGCACCAGCACTATTCCCAGCTTTACCAGTTCATCCCCAGTTCAGTAAGTTAAGAGATCCTCCAAATCCCCCTAGTTTAATAGCCTTCATTCTCCCCAGTTATCTCTGACCCTTAAAACCCCACAGATCTGCCTATTTTTCTTTTTTAACTTACACATCATCCATAGCAGAAGTAAAGTTGTGCGGCAGGGGGCCTCGGTGCACCCTGGACCACATAAGTATTTTCGCACACATTTCAGGTTCACACCCCGAAATGCCCATGCCCTAGCCAGACCATGCCCATGCCTTGCCTTTTTTGAAAACTTCGATG
The DNA here is from genome assembly GCF_901001135.1 of Rhinatrema bivittatum. NCBI lineage: Eukaryota > Metazoa > Chordata > Amphibia > Gymnophiona > Rhinatrematidae > Rhinatrema > Rhinatrema bivittatum. Next base: position 156,300,559 of record NC_042618.1, read on the forward strand.
TGCACGCTCTGGGAGATACGCGTGTATCTCGGCATATTTTAAAGTCCACTCAGTGTGTGCGAGCCCAACATATTCATGCATCCCCTAATTAATGCTCAAATCAGGCTTTCAAAATTCCCTTTAAGGGAGAAACAAAGCAATCATTTTTTATTTTTATTTCAAGCCAGACAGAGCAGAGTCAGTTGGGAATGGGGCAAGGAAGGAGAAGACCAATAATATTGAAGCACTTTTTCAACCAGTCTGACACAGTTGGCAGCTGCATGTCATGACTTCATTTTTTAATATGAAATTGAAACTATGATAAACAATTTAGGTATCAATAAAGATGCACTTCTAAGAAATAGTTAAACAGTTCATATAATTCCTAATAATGTCTTTCTTGTATATTAAGATGTTCAAATTAGTCACTTCCAGCCAAACGGGCTTTCTTTTGCCTTAAGTATAATCATTAGTCACAACTTTATCTTATTTACATATTTTTCACATTTTTTCATTTCTTATGTTGCAAATAAAATCTTGACTTCTCTGAATAACATTGTTTCAATAAAGAGCTATGATTTCATATCACTTCACTGTTATGTTCCATGACTTTCTTTGTTATTCTATACCCCATATCCTGACACGGGTCCATGTTTTAAAAATGTGATTCTACTTCATGGGAAAACTCTTAACCAAACTCTATCCAGTACAACAACATTTTGGCACCAATCTTTCAAAAAACAAAACCATAAACTATGACCACCACTATGATTTTCAATCATTCCTTTGTTGGATCTCAGAGAGAGAAGGCAGAGGTTCTGAAGCTGCTTGCTTCTTTGCTCAATATAAAAATGAAGTTTAAAAAAATATTTGAGAGGAGAAAGTATGGTGTCCTGTTTTGCTCTTACTAATGTCTGCAGCAGATATTTGAAGAACATATGGATTCAAATGAATCATGTGAGGGATATGAAGTATTAGAGAAAGGAGATTTTGAAAGACAAAAAGTTAAGGAGGGTTTGGAGAACCTAGTTATAATTCTAGTGAGTAGTCACAGACAGTAAGTGATTCTGACAGGGCCAAGATCACCCACTGGAAACATCAGGTAGTTAAGAGCAAGAGATAAGCTGCTAGCCTTTTAATTTCTGGTCTTCCCTCAATCCCAGCCTCAGAAGCAGTACCCAAGGATCCAGAGAAAGAATCATGCAAAATATTACTGGTGTTGAGGCACTTTAGAGTTATAGAAGATCATCATTTTTCAGAGTGCATTCACTGTCAGAAGGTCATCAGTTAAGGAAAGATACTAGGACATCTTTCAAACAGTAGTATCCTCCATCATTTTCAAAAACAACACTTGTTACTGTTGGTTTTAAGAGAGACCAGTATCAGGGAAGGGAACCTGTCTTCTATTAAAAGCAGCAACAGCAGCAGGAAAGACACAGTGAAGGGGAAGTCTGTCTCCCAAGCTGACTAACTAACCCTGTCCCTAAGTGAGGTGCAAGCGAGAAGACCCATCCAATGCATCAGTGTTGGCAAGCCATCTAGTAGCAAATTTGGTGGTGTTCTGGATCATGGTCATGAGGCAAGAAGCAGCTGCATCAAAGGTGATAACATGGACTATTGAGGAAATTATTGCCCTGAATAATCCCTGTAGGTAGTTTAGAACATGGATATTCCACCCCCAATTACAAAGTGACCTCCGGGACACATTTAAGAAATGGATGATCCCATTCCTATACACACAGTGCCATAGCCAAGGTAGAGGGGAGCATCCATTTCACCAGCAAAATCTGAATCAGCAAGAACATTATGCACACGTACCTCTTCTTAATGACACATTGATAACATCTGGACAAGGTGCGTCTAGGTAGCTGCTTTAGCAGGGAGACACTGGCACAATACAGCTGGAATGTATGCAAACTCAGATGATGAACTTGGGCCATACTTGGCCCATATCTTAGCAATGATAAGGGGAATGACTGAAGGTTAGTAGCTAGGCTAGAAACACATGACTTTCTGGATTATTTTGTTACAGATGATGGCAGAAATATGATCACCAGGGCTTTCAGTAGGTCTTGGGGGGGAGGGGGATCAGGATGGTGGGGGGGAGGGGTTGTAATTAAGTAAATTTGAAGGGTTGGGGGTTTGTTTTTTTTTTAAATAAATGTGCCCCTCCTCCCTTCGCTAACCCGAAAACAAATTTTTACCCGAAGTTCGGGAAAAACTCCAGTTCGGGATTTGGGTCTCCCGAATAGGACGAATTAGGCAATTTTGATGAAATTTCCTAATTTGTTCTAAACAAATGCACATCCCTAGGAAGTACTAAATAATAAAATATAAGTATTAAGTAGGGCATTAGTAGTCAATTTGAGAGATTGAGATCATATCTAATATTTCTTGGCTTATGAGTGACGTTTATGTCTGTAATTGTTTGTAATAAAAGTAAACCATTTGGAGACATTACCTCTGTGAGAGATGAGTGAAGCATGTGTTCAGTTCAAAGTTACCAGTCCAAATCACTATTGATATAGTGGATATATATATATATATACTTTTAGAGAATTATTGAAGAATACTTTTATTTGTAACAATATCTGCTACCATTTTGCCCAGCACCAATTTCGGGCCTACTGGTCTATAGTTTCACAGATCCCCCTGGAGTCCTTTTGTAGAAACTGGCATTAGATTGTGCAGCCTTCAGTCCTTAGGTACTGTGGCTGTTTTAATGCTAGGTTACAGGTTACTAGTTACAGATCTGCAATTTCATATACAAGTTCTTTCAGAAAATAAAAATAAACTCTGAAGTGAATACTATCTAGTCCTGGTGATTTGTTATTTTTTGATTTGTTGATTTGCTCTATTACATCTTCCATTTTCACAATGATTTGCTTTGCTTACTCTGAATCACTACCATCAAAGAACATTACTGATGTGATGCAGTTAATAATTACCCTTCACCTTCCTCGGTAAAGACCGAAGCAAAGAATTCAGTTTCAACAGCTAGAATTATTGATAAATCTGAAGCCCTTCATTATAACTTACTATTCAAACTTTTCTATGTTTTTATCAGTTGCCAGATCCTCCAATTAAAAATATATTTTAATCCCTTTTGTCTTATTCACAGATGTGCAAAAGAAAAAGGGGCATGTTTATAATTACCATACCATGTGCTGCAGTAAACCTTTTTATGAGAGAGAGAGAGAGAGAGAGAGAAGCCATCTATAAAGCTTTCAAGTATGCAATTATTTATATGATTTATATGCCTATAGGAGGATCATCTAATAGCTCAAGGTGAGGTGTTGGTGGTGGTTTACTGTTTAGGGGCCAGTTTATCATGCAGAGTGAGACGTACGAACAACATAGTACACCTCGGTGAAGATTTGACTTCATTTAGAGTGAGGAAAGTCTCACAAAGATGACATTTTGTACTATGTTAACTCGCCCTTCCTTGATGATACTGAGTCCATCATGCTAGGGTGAGAGAACATAGTAGAAATGTCATCTTTGTGAGACTTTCCTCACCCCAAATGACGTCAAATCTTCACCGAGGTATACTGTGCTGTTCGTACGTCTCACTCTGCTTGATAAACCGGCCCCTAAACTATAAACCACTACCAACACCTCATCTCAAGCTATTAGATTACCCTCCTATAGGCATATAAATATTTGAATACTGTGAAGGCCTCCCCAAAGGCTCTCTCTCTCTCCCTCCCTCCACTAAGCCCAAAAATGACCAAAATACAATTCTAAAAGTTTATTGCAAATTGCGTTACAGCCATTTTCGTCATATCACACAGCTTAACACCAGGAAAAAAGGTGTAATTATTTCTGGCATTAAAATCCTGTGATATTGCCCTTCAATTTCATAATTCCCGCCCAAACTCCTCCCTAATCCCACCCCTTCCTGAAATTTGCATTTACGCATTGCAATACCATTATTATCAAATGCATTAACACCATAACACATTTTAATGAATGATCCTGAAAGTTTGCAATCTAGTTTGGTAAACCTGAAAGAGGTTTGTGGTTTTTTAAAATTAATTAGGTGAACTATAAAAAAAAGCGAAGAAAAGCAACCTCCTCTTATTAACAAAGGAATCTGAACAATTTTCCCAGTTTCTAAGATCTGCTTCAAATTTCTGGGTGAATTTTGAGAAACCTGGACAACAGATGAAATTTCAGTAAATATGAATTGAATTTTGCTCTTTTTTGTTTATCTTGAATTTTATTATGAGACTCTGGAATTATTCATCTTTTTAACTTTGGATGAGGTGCTAATTGCAATAACTTCTTAAAATAATTTCTTTCTGTAAATCATTTAAAATTTCAGATACATCTTCAATGACATTATTATTTCAAGGTTAGAAGTTGAAATCCAAATGATTTGTACTGTGGGATTAATGCAAATTAGAGAAACAAGACACTCAGTTCCAGAAAATGTATCTTGCAGCTACACTGTACTGAAATGAATGCAAACAAATCACAAATCAAGAGGTAAGATTATTAGTTATTTATAACAGCATGTCTCAAATCAAGAATCAAATAACATCTTCATTCAAATACAAGATTATCTAAAAAATTGCAAGACTAGCCTCAGGTTTCTTCTAATATAACCTAAACAAAGCATTCTAACATTAATGCTCCCCACCCCCCCAAAAAATAATGAAAATAAAGATACCCTGAAATAACCAATATTTTATTGGTCAGACATGAGTATTTAAGATTTGGATTTGTAAAGATTTCAACTCATTTTAGAATTAGGAGCTATTTGAAATATAATGCACAGGAAAAAATGTCTGTGAAACAGAGCTGAATATTTCCCAAATCACTCTGAACATCTGAGAAAAACATAAAGCGGTCGATATTCAGTGCCACATAGCCGGATAAATAAGGATATTTCCGGCTAAGTGGAACTGGCTGAATATCTGGCCACTTTTAGTGGCTGCCACTTATCCGGATGAGAGGCTTCTAAGAAAACTAAAAAGTCATGGGATAGAAGGAATGTCATTTCATGGATTACTAACAGATTTAAAGACAGGAATTAGAGAGTAGGATTAAATGGTCAGTTTTCTCAATGGAAAAAGGTAAACAGTGGAGTGCCTCAGGGATCTGAACTTGTGTTTTTCAATATATTTATAAATGATCTGGTAAGGGACAGGGTCAGTGCAAGGGGATTTGGTGCCCTAGGTGAGCCTTCTCCCTTGCGCCCCCCCCTGGTCGTGCCGCCCTGACTCCTATCTCATTCTCTATCACGCCCACTGACTGTGTGGTTTTCTGGGTCACGAGCAGGTTGGGTACTGCTTGCGGCCCACCAAATCTCCACTCCTCTTTGCCACTGCTTGTGGCCCCATATGGCTCGCACCCAGTGGCGTACCAAGAGTCTCCGGCACCCAGGGGCCAATGCATGTGTGTGCCTCTCCAGCATCCCTCCTTAATCCTTCTCGTACTAATGATTAAGGTCATAGAAAATCAGTGGTGTCTCTAGACAGAAGAATTTTTTTGGAGGGGGGGGAGCCAAAATGACATTTCTTCATCACACCCACCTCTATAGCATTGATCCTTCTTTAAAATTGGTTATAAAAATAAGCGTTAATAAAAAAGTCTAAAGGGTCTTCTGCATAATTTTAAAAAGATGGCCAGTTTCACACTTTAAAATTATTTGATAGCCTCATTCAACTAATTCTATATGGCTATGAGAGTGAAGTCTGGAATATATAGGAAGGGAAAGAATGTCAATATAAATCCTGCACCTCTCTAACTCTGTAACTCGGTGCATCCACTGAAATTCCCCCAAACAGATGAGCTTGGATGTTTCCCTTACAGCTCATCATACTAAAAGATATTTTCAAATTCTGGTGTCACCTCACAGTAACAGCAGCACAAACACCTTCCACTGCCAGGCACATTGTGAACTAACACAAAATCCCGCAAAAAAGACACTCAAAATATATACTGCAATCCCATCGTAACATAACAGTAATAACACAAAGGTCTCAAAGAACAATAACCCTACCTGTGAAAAAGCAAGGGTAAAGTTACCTATCTCATATTTAACTTGGTTCCTTGTAAAGGCTATGCCTAACTGACAGTTTCCTGTCAGAGTTTCAAGTTATGTGTAAACCAATACAATGTGCAAACGGATGTCGGTATATAAAAATGCAAATAAATAAATAAATAAATAAATAAATATTACACTGGGTCCTAGAATACCAATACACCACCTACTGAGGAAACAAAACAAACCCGATTGCTATAGATCCCTATACAGATACTATATGCTAGTAGAGTCTCTCATCATGGTGACACACAGAGCAGAGACGGACCCTCACCAAATACAGAATACAAAATAAAGGAGCACAAATTAGACAAAAACTGAAATGGAAACCCCAAGAAGGCAGACTCTGTGTATTAACAATGGAAAAACAGAACCACTATTCCTCATAAAACAAATAAAATCAAGAAACATAAAGCATCAGTTATAATAGTAAAACCATACTAATAAAAGAATACTTTAAAACTACTGATAAATAGAATTTCTATTAATTAAAGTCATATACATTTTTTACAATTTCCCAAACATCAATAAAATATTTAAAAACAGCACACATATCAAATAACACCCAATAATTAAAACTAATAAGGATTTTAAAAAGCCCTTGCTGTCCATATGTGGGAGCTCTTGAGTTCCAGTCACCCTGATATTGTCGAGGATTAGGAGGTTATCTTCTCTCTCTCACACATACTCACATGTCCATTCTCTCTCACACATACACTGTCACATATATACACATTCATGCTCTTATACCCAGCATAACCTCTCGCAGACACTGACACACTCTCAGGCTCTAAGATACTCTCTCCCCCTCCACACACTCTCTCCCCTCCACAGACACCCCCCCACACAAATTCTTACTCCCCTGGATTTCTCATACACACTCATGCTCTCTCTCTCACTGGCTCCCTCACATACTCACAAACACACATACCCAGGCAAGCTCCCAGTCGTTCTCTCTCTCTCTCTCACACACACACACACACACACACACACACCCAGGCAGGCACCAATTCATTCTCACACACACATACACCACACCCAGGCAGGCACCTATTCTCACACATAGAAACCCCAGGAAGACACCCATTCATTCTCATACACAAACACACCCTCAGGCAGGTACCCATGCATTCACAAACATACACGCCCAGGCAGACTCCCATTCATACACATGCACACACTAAAGGCAGACCCCCCTCTCTTTCTTTTGCCAGCAACCTCGGAGCCTCTCTCATTCCTCTGCTGCCACTGTCACTGCTGCCGCATGGCTATTGGGGAGGCGCTGATTGCTGCTACTAGCATTGAAGCCCATTCTGCTGCCTCCTCTGTGGAATGAGTGAGCTCTTCATGCAGTCCTTTTAGCTTCAGCAGTACTACTCTATTAGCTACCACTTACTCTCCCCACTCTTCCACTCACTTCCATCTATGGCTACCTCAGAATGAGCTCTTCTGATATAGGCCATAGCTTTAGTGTTTGGCAGCAAAGATCAGTATTCTGTCCCCCTTCCTTCCAGTAAAGGAGACCTATGCACACATTTTGCTCACACATTTTCTTGAAGATATCATTCAGGTTATGGTCATAGACCCATTGGCATAGCACACATAGCAGCACTCTAGTTAGACCTCACCAAGGTCACCCAGCATTTCTTTTTTCTGGCCATCAATCCTAATGCTCAGTGAAAGGCTATGCTGAGGGGACATCATAAGTCTGCATTTTTCATGGGTGGCACCAGAGTTGGTAGAAACATTAGTTTTCATTCAGATAAATCAGCATCAACTTTAAACTAGAGACCTGCCAATCTTATACAAAGAATAGGAATCAATCCTCACTAAATATTTTTGAATGAGCTGGATGTGTTCAGCCCTGATTATTGTGTGAGTTAAAACTCCGTGGAACAGACTGACATTAGAATAGTGCTGCTGATGGATTTTAAACATACATATAAGCTAATAACACCAATCATACCCCGAGTTGTGACAACATGACCACATTATTTATTTATTTATTTATAGACATTCAATATTACAACTTTTTTCATTAGTGGCCACTGGATCGCCTACCCTGCTGTTTTTTGGGTCCGTCCCTATATATAGCGAGGCCCTGTCCCCAGGACCTCGCCTTGGCAATCGATTCAACACCATGGTATAGTAGTTTGCCGAATCCTGTGTTCCAGTGTCTCCTTATTCCAATGTCACCTTGTTCCAGCGTCTCCTTGTTCCTGAATCTCCGTGTGTTCCTGTATCCCTACTCAGGTGGTACCTGTTTGGACTGATCTCTGGTACTTCTACTGACCACTGCCTGCCTGACCATTCTCTTTGTCCGCTACCTGGAACTGACCCTCGATTGCCTTGACTACGCTTGCATTGACCTTGGTATTGACCCCTACTTTGGCTGACCACTTCTGGACTGATACTCTGACTCTAACCCTTGCACTTCACTCGGACACTCTCTTCTAGCCTACTGTGACTACCAGACCAACCTGCTTGGAATCTACCTGTGGCCTTCACCTGACCAGACCCACGGGTGCTGCCTGCCTTGCCCGGAGTACCTTCCTGAACTGTTACTTCCCTGAGGTCTCCAGAGCTTCCAGTTTGGGTCTGGCCCATCCTCTCTGCATCAGCCATGCACCCTTGCTTGTGGTGGGCACACCCCTCCACTACCTCTCCGGGAGACCATCTGAGGCCCACCTAAGTCCAGGCAGTCCGGGTACCCAAGGGCTCAACCTGTGGAAACCCCAGACTGTTATTGGCGAAGCTCCAGCTATCTCCTCGTGTCTCCAGCTGTCTCCTCATGTGCTCCGCCTCCTGGTGGCAGGCGCTCTCTGGGTCCAACCAGAGGGCTGTACCAATCCTGCACTAGGCCAGGGGTCCACCTCCAGCACACCACTATTCACATCATGCCAATCCGAATATTTGCTTCCAATTTTAACTTGATAAACTCTTTTGAAAAGAAAGGAAACAAACCAGCTGTATACGATGTCAGGCACATCCAGAGATTTTAGTCATGCCAAAAGGATATCGTGGTCAAGAGTGTCAAAGGCTGCTGAGACATCCAAAAGTATTAGATGCATTCAGCATCACTCTCAACACCTCTGATCACATTGACACAATTTTTACTGACTATTTAGCCTTCCATAGAGTATACCTCCCATGTTAGTTCCAGAACCTGGGCAGGAGCAACTGGGTATCACTTTACCATTTTTAAAGCAAGATCCAAAAAGAGGGTAAGTGCAATGTGGCAGCTTCCTGGCCCTTGGAATTTTATACAGAGGAAGTGCCCTGGCCTTGGCTAAGTGGTGCTAAATATCTGGTTATTATACATTTTGAAAGGACCAACCAATGTTGCAGTATGTGCTATTGCTCCTGATAGTTGTTACATATAGTGTCAATGGGTGCAGAGGAAAAATGCCATACAAACAACAAATCCCTCTAACACATGACTTTATGATCTTCCATTTGTAAGACATAATATCTAATAGACCTTCACAGTAGACACTCCTGACCTGACTGAAAATGGCCTTCAATTTGTCCAATACTTTAGACTTATAGCAATATTTTTAAGGTGGTGTGTTATCATCATACAACATTATGATCAATATACCAAAGAATCGTTGTCCCAATTATCCAACTCTGCATATTACCAGAAGCTTGACACTGATACTATCTCTGAAGTAACACAGCTCATTCTTGTTGAAATGAAAACAGCAGAGAGAACTGATTTTATGACTCATAGGGAAATTAAGTTTTTGACCCCTTATTGTCCTAAACTTCCAATATTCTACACGGTTTCCAAAATCCATAAGAGTGTGAGACTTCATGATGTTCCAGGGCATCCCATAGTAGCCTCCATAGGTTTTGTTTTAGAGCCTCTTTCCATGTTTGTAGATACTTTTCTTACAAGTAGCAGTTTCCCAGGCGCAGTCTTATATGAAGGATTCCAAACATATGTTAAATATCCTCCAGACATTTCCACTTTTGACTTACAATTTGATCACGGCAATCCTTGACAACCAATCACTTTACACTAATATCCCACAAAGTCAAGCATTAGATAGATATAGTACATTGGACTTTAAAGAATGACCCAGACTTCAGAGAATACCAACATCATTTATTCTTAGGTTAGCATAAATAGCTTTATGCAAGAACTGTTTTCAATTTTAACAAACATTCTATTTACAGAAGCACAGGACTGAAATTAGAACAACTATGCATCCAAGTATTGTGAATCTACATGGCACTCATTTTGAAGAATAATTTTTGTATACGTCTACATATTTTCAATACATTATTATCTGGTCACGATACATAGATGATGCGTTCTTCCTTTGGAAGTCTTCCTTTGTACACCTTCAACAGTTTATTACATGGCTTAACACTTTGGACAAAAATGTAGAATTCTGTATGGCATAGCATTGTCAACAGATTGCTTTTTCAGATATGCTGATGTATAGAGACCACAAGGAATTGGTATGACTTTGTATCATATACTAGTCGAGAGATACAACCTATTGTTTTTCACTTAGTTTTCACCCGTACAAATTGAAGGCAAGTTTGCCTGTAAGTCAGTTTCTGAGAATATGAAGATTGTGTTCTAAGAAAGAGAATTTCATTGCTCAAGTGCAAGAATTGACAACGTGCTTATTAGAATGAGTTTACCCTTTCTCAGTAATTAAGCAAGCTTATAAAAGAGTGTACAGTGCTGATAGAACATGGTTGCTGTTGGACACTGAAAAGACTGTTGACTCTAGATGTGCATGTGTTTTACAATATACTCACATTGTACCACTTTACTGTATAAGAATTAGCCAGTTATAATCTCATTTTTACACCCTGCCTTATGATCGCTTAACAAGGGGTAGAACACTCTTCCCCATGATTGCTTACCAAGCGGTAGAAACATTAAAGATTATGTGGTAACAGTCTTTGTGTGCAACACTAAATACAAATAATTTATCTAGACCCATTGGACAACTGTGATCAAACTATTTCAGGTACTAATTGGGGTACTAATTGCAGGAGGTCGTTCAGCGAGGCGCCGGAACCCTCGCTGAACGACCTCCTGCAGTCGATCTCCTGCCGGCGCCATTTTCCGTACGGAAAACGATTCGCGGCGGGAAATCGCTCCCTGACCCCCGCTGGACCTCCAGGAACTTTTGGCCAGCTTGGGGGGGGGCCTCCTGACCCCCACAAGACTTGCCAAAAGTCCAGCGGGGGTCCGGAAGGACCTCCTGCCGTCGAATCCTGTTGGTCTATGGCCGCCGCCATTTTTCGGCGCCATTTTGGAAAATGGCGCCGGCCGAAGACAACAAGATTCAGTAGCAGGAGCCCGTTCCAGACCGCTGCCGTTCCGGACCGCCGCTGGACCACCAGGTAATTTAAGTCATTTGGGGGGGTTCGGGAGGGTGGGGGATTTAATTTAAAGGGTCGGGGGTGGGTTTTAGCGGGTTTTAACGATTTTAACGATATATCACGATATTTTACCCCCCCAAACGGCAACAATACGATTCCCTCCCCCTCCCAGCCAAAATCGATCGTTAAGACGATCGAGGACACGATTCACATCTCTACTAACTACAGAGAGTAATTCTGGATTTTTTTAAATCTCAATACGATGATTCTGAATGGACTCAATTTAAAAATAAACTGGTATTCAATAGTGTGAAAGGTATACCCAAGTTGATTGTGGTTTATATCTTGTTTGAATATCGTGCTGAGCATGCACGTGGTATGCTATATAAAGTGATAATGTATCCGGTTTAAGCAAAGGTTTGGCACTATCATGTGAGAAAGCTGACAGAATCAGGTCAGTTTGTTCCATATAGCATGAGAAAGTTGGTGTGCTCTTAAATGCATTTAAATGATTTGCTTCATATCACTTTATTCTTGAACAGTCTTATTGTTTACTGCATTTTGATGGTATGACGGAGTGGTTTTAATTCAAGGATCATCACACTTTTTGTGTGTTCAGAGATGCAGTGATTGAACCCCTGATGCAGAATATCCATTTGAAACACAAGCTATGTTGGGATTTATGCAACAGAGATGCCGCTATTTTGAAAATAATTATTCAAGCACAATAAGGCAGATAAGTTAACATTTATTTTTCATTCACAAAAAATTATATATTTGCTATAAGTCTGATGTGATGTACTAGACCGATAATTAAGCATAAGGCAATTGTAGGCCATTTTCAGTCTGGCTGGAGTGCCTGTTATGAAAATCTATTAGATATTATAAATCTTACAAATTAAAGTCTACTGCTTCTGATACCATGACTCTCTCATGGTGCCTTGGGTTGTTCATGCCAGTCTTCATGCCTCTGTTTCTGGTGCTTTCTCCCTCTTGCAGTGCCTTGGGATATTGATTTTATCTCCATTCTTTCTCCTTTGGTCCTCATTCAGTGCCTTGCAATGTTAATGTGACAGCTGCTAATTCTTGGTCCTCACTCTGCCTTGGTATATTAATGCCACTTCTTCTGCTACCTTGCAGCTCTCATGGGGCTGGATTTACCAATATTGCATGGTTAATGCATGGCTAATGCATGCGTTAGTAAAAGGGGCGTTTCCATGCAAATGAAGTAGTTTCCGCATAGTTGCAAATTTTTCCCGATCTGCGATGTTTTCGCGAATCGTGAACAGTTTTTCGCGATTCGCAATGCAATCGCTATTTGTGAAACAAAAACACCGCGATTCGCGATTTCTTTGCAGTTAGCAGAAAAAAAAAGTACCGCGTGCCGCGATAATGTGACATGGATAAAAGGTCACTTCCTGCCCCTCTTCCTTTGAGGGTTTGGCAGGAGTTTTGTAGTGGAGGTAGGTGTGTGGAGTACGAGCAGGAGCTGTAGGTGGAGTTAGATATATTGATTACTGAGTGCAGAGTCGTGTCTTCTGTGTTTTCATCTGTTTCCCTTAACCTGTGTCTTTTGTCATATCTGTTGGAGTGAAAGGTGGTTTGTCACTTGTTTGTCTTTATCTGTGTGGAGGAGGAGGTGAGGTGTGGAGGTGAGGTGTGGAGGAGTGGTGAGGAGGTGGAGGAGGAGTGTGATGATGGTGAGGCAGAGGAGGAATGTGGAGTGTGGAGGATGGCGCGAGATAGGAGTAGGAGGAGAGGACAGAAGAGGGGAATTGAGAGTAGAGGGAGGAGGAGGGACAGGGGGAGGGAGGAACAGGGACCAAGTGGTAGGGGAATGAGGAGTAGGAGCAGGAACAGGGGTAGTGGGAGAGATAGGCAGGAGGGAATGATAGGCGGGTGGGGTTGGGGGAAAGGGTGAGGCAGGAAAGAATGGTGGAAGGAGGTAGGGTTAGCCAGCCAGGCCAGAGGGGAAGGGAACTGGAAGTGCAAGGTCAGGTGGGGGGGGGGGAGAAAGGGAGTGGGGAATCAGGTGGGTCAGAGAGTGAGGGTAGGGAGGAGACCCCTCCGGAAGTAGCACTCCAATCAGGCAGCCAGGCAAGGGTGAGGCAGCGTGCTATCCGCTTCAGCATGGAGGACAACAATCGGCTCATTGAAGGTGTCCTCCGGCACGATGCCCACCTGTTTGGCAACCTGTCAGTGAAGACTTCGAAGGCAGCCAAGGCATAGCTATGGGCCAGCATTGCAGCGGACATCAGCCGTCAAAGTGGGATCCAGTGCAGTGGGGAGCAAGTGGCCCACCAGTACAGGGACATCAAGGCCCAGCTGATGGGAAGGATAGCAGAGAGGAACCAGTACCTGCACGAGACGGGTGGAATGGCCCCTTGCCCAATAAGGTTCAGTGAAATGGAGAGGCGCTTAATGCAGTGCCTGGGACCAGATGTGTTTGAGGGGTTGGATCCACGCCTTGACACATCCCACCTCGAAGATGGTAAGTTGGCCTGTACCTCCCCCCCCCCCCCCCCAAGTCCTTTCCAGTCCTGCTCAAGGTTCATACACAATGCATAGATATGTTTGTTTTAAGTTCACCATGTGCTATCTTTACCCCCAGGCCACAGGCCATTAGGTACAGAGAAACCACATAACGTTATAAGAAGCATGATATGTTATTGTATGAAAATGTGTCCTTGTTTCATGCTACTGTCATGCAACGAAATGCTGTGGTACTGATGTTGTCTATTCTTTTTTCCCCCTGTTTCCACAGAGTACTCTGGTCCCAGGCAGGAGAGTCCAGGAGACAGGTGGGAAGGCCCAGGCACCAGCCGTGATCCACCTGGGACAAGGTGGCCACCGATGTTAACCAGGCCCTTCTATATGGATGCCATGGCGCAGGGTGAATGATGGCCACATGAGTGCAGTCTATAGCTCCTATTACATTTGGAAAGTGGGCAAAGGCATAGAAACCACGCTTGAGGTCCATCAGGTCCTGTCAGTTGCGAGGAAAACGTATGTATCGAGGCATGTGGGCTATAACTGCTTCAATGACCTGGTCCAGACACCTTGAAAAGGTGCTTTGGGACATCCCACCCACAACAGCTACTGTGGATTGGAAGGAGCCACTTGCTGTAAAGTGCAGGGCGGCCAACAGTTTGGTGAGGCTGGAGACAGCACGGCTCTTTCTGGTTCGAGGGTCAAGACCACCTCGTATGTCTTCATATATTTCCAGGATAGCACGAGAGCTGAGACGATACCTGGTGATCAGAACATCCTCTGAATACCCAGCAATGAGGTTTGTGGAAGATAGATCCGCTGCCTGTACCTGCGGTGACGTTGACCCACATCCTGGCGTCTGCGGCGGGCCTGCTCAGCCATGACGTGAGCTTGCCAAGTACACTTGGGAATGTGTAAATGTTGTTGGGAACATTGACCTACTAAGATCAAGCCTTTTTATTGGTCCAGAATGCTTGGTAGGTGTGTGGGAGATTGGTTAAAAAATATTTCCCTCACTGCGATAATACCGCAGGGTGTGCTACACGCAGCGATACTGCATATCGCTTTTGAAAAAGGTGTAATTATTGGCCGCGTTAGGAGCTGTGATAAGAGTTCAGTCCTTTCGCGGTTTGTGGTAAATCCTCCCTACTTTACATTTGTCCGGCCCCAACTCCACCCCCTGAATACTTAATTTAAAATTTGTATTCGCTTACAGCAATAAGCCCTTTTACCGCGGCATGCGATCTTATCGCACGCCATACGGCCGTATTGCTGCAATAAGTCCTTAGAAAATAAGCCCCTTGGTGTCTTAGGTTGTAGATGCTATTACAATTGCCATTTTGCCCCTGTCTCAGTGCAATAGAGTATCATTGCCTCAATTTTTGCTGTTTTATTCTTCTCTTGGTACCATGGGATATTGTTTATACCTCTGCTCCTATTCCCTCAGTCCTCTCCTGTGTTATTGCTTTCAGATGTTAATGCAAAAGCTGCTTAGTTCTTTGCCACATTCAGTGCCTTGGTATGTTCATATCACTGGTCTGTGACCCTGCTCCTCTCTTAATGCTTTCAGAGGAGACTGGCATGCTGGAGAACCTGTCTCCAGCATGCCAGTCAATTTTAAAACCTGATATACCTGACCCTTCCCCAATTGATGCTATAGGAAAACTATGTCAGGACCACTATAGACCTCCTTCAAAATTTTCCCCCGACCTCTCCCTGCCCAAAGATAGTAAACTCACCATCTTTCCACTGCTATATGGTTCAATTAGACTTTCACCTCAATATCCAGACCCAACAACTGATTTGCACTGCAGACTTTCTCCAGAAATTACACTGGATTTATCCTGCTGAGGTCAGCATAATACATTCACCATTTTTTCAGTTATTAGATGGTTTGATTAGACTTTTACCCCCTATGTACAAACTTGATGATGAATTTGCATATCAGGACCTCTACAGACCTTCTCCACAGTTTCCTTTAGCTTTATGTCTTGATTTGTAAAGCTTTGCCTCTCTCACACTGCCTTGTGATGTTCATGCCACAGTTGATACTTATTTGCCCCTATCACAGTGCTTTGGGGTATTCATGTCACTGTTGGTGCTTTTGTGCCCCTTGTGTGTTATATTGAAGTGTTCATGATATTGTTGGTATTGCTTTTTCCCTCTCATAATGCCATGGAATGTTTTTGCTACTGTGTGGGATGCTTTGCCCCTTTCATATTGCCATAAGCCATTCATGACACTGTTGGTGCCATTTTTCCTATTAAACTTGAATTGGAAACCCCAGTGTTAGAGTCCAAAGCAGAATGCTTTGTTTCCTCCATTGACTTTAATTGTAACAAATTAAGCAACATAATGAAATAAGTGAATTATCTTGGGAACTGAAACAAACAAAGCAAAATAAAATGCAGACACATTGAAATAATAAACCAAAGCAAAATATTTTTCTGTGCACATCTCTAAAATCTGGTTTTCTTCAGGGGCAGTATAACTACTAGAACTCTCCCTATAATTGGGCACTCTTTCACTGTACCATGACCTTAACTCCATAGGAAAGATGTGGGATTTCAAAGAGGAATCTTTAGTACATTAGGAAATCTTTCAAAGGTTGTTCAATTGATTAAAAAGGGTACAACTTTCCCATTATGTGAGCACAGAATGGTTTTATAGGAGAGAACTTTTGAAAACATTAAAAGCAATGTCTTGTCTTACATATTGCCCTTGAAATCATTTATAAGAGTGATGTGTGACAGAAGCTACTAAAAGTTACTTTTCCTTGGAGAGGAAAAGTGATGAGAACATTGGATTAGAACTCCAGAAGCTCTGGGATATGAGCTGATGATTTTCCTCTGCCACTAATGCTTTCTGATCTTTGGCAAGTCAGTTTATCTCTCACTGCCTCAAGGAATCCACTGAACACAAAGTGTTTGTCTTATTCTGGCTTTCCTAGTCAACAAACTTTTAAAAAGCCATCTCTTGTTTGCTCTGCCTATTTTACAATGCAAGCTCAACAAGCATTGCCCTTTTGGTCATTTCTCATCTGTTACACCTTACCTTTTCTTGTTTAAAATGCCTTTTATTGCTGTTGTGTCACTTGAGCTGTGTGGGGCCAAAATTTCCCTCAACATTTGCTTTCAAAAATTCTCGCAATTATTCCCATCAAAATCCAAAGCTTAAATATCCTGCTATTTTTCCCTTAAGTAATATAAGGAACCTACATTTTGTTTGCTTAACTTCATGTTTTCTCACTTGATTAGTTTCTCCAGTGTCCTTAGTAACCACCAAGAGCACAATACTGCTGCTGTACTTATCGCTCTATCATCTGTGTAGGCTTTCCTATGGGAGAGCTTTCTTCTCTCAGCATGGACCCTTTGTGTGGTTTTTCCTGCTGATTTTTCTACTCTTAACAGGTTACTGCAGCTGGAAACAAGTTGCCGTAGCCTTTCCTAAGTTATAGTTTCTTGATTTCTATGCCTAAAACAAACCTCACAAATATTACTAAAGGAATAAGAGGCAGTGATTTTTTTAATGACATGGGCATGCTTTGGGCATATGGCATGACCCCAAACCACTCAGTCAGTGACAATATTTAAAACTAATGATTTCCCTTATTGCTTTTATGTAATAGATTTTTAAAAGGTATTCAAGAAAGAGACAGATACATGTTTTAATACAACCTTATATTTATTTAAGAATATGAGATGTACCATGCTGGGTCAGTCCAATGGTCCATCAACCCTGGCACCCTGTCTCTGCAGGTCATTAGCAAGTACTTGGTACAAGTTGGTAGATCACAAAAAGTAGATTCATTTCTTGTTGCCCTCTCCTTGGGATATTATGCAGTAGGTTTCCCAATCTCAAAATCCATCTGGCTAAGAATTGTTTATGGAATTTTCCTCCAGAACCTTGTTCAGTCCTCTTTTAAACCCAGCTATGCTAGGTGTCCATACCTAGAAATGATCCAAATGTGGTCTGGAGAATCCAGAATTGTAAGCAAATTGCCAGGTCTCTGGGCAAACACTGGAAAACTTGGGGTGCTGCTGCAAACCAAGAAGTTCCACACAGAATTAATAGGGATGTGCACAGTCAAAAAAATGTATTTTGCTTCATTAATTCATTTCATAGGTCACCTCCATTTGTTTGGTTTGTTTCAAATGAAAAAAACAGTTTTCATGTATTTGTTTTATTTGTTCATTTGTTTATCATTAAAGTCAAGGGGAGAAGCACTGAATCTTATTTTGGACTAAAAAATTAGGGTTTTCTCAACAATTCTAATAAAACTTTTGGGAAGACATTATTAGAAGGGGAAAATAGACTGTGACAAAGTGGCACCAAAAGTGGAATGAATAGTTTAAGGCATCATAAAGGAGCAAACAGGCACCAGTTAGTGGCAGTTCTCCAAGGCACTGTCAGAGGAGCAAACAAGCAGCAAGGTGTCAAAAGTGTTAGAATATGTAGGTAAGTGGGCCCTGGGTTGAGGTGAGAGATGGTACAGCCCACAGGGAGGAGCCCTGTGAGCCTCACCGTCAGGAGGTGAGGTCTCAGCAGATGTCAGACACAGTTGTGGAATTGAGTCTTTATTAAAGAGATAGAAAGGCACTGTTCGAGGAACGGGGAATGCAGGAAAAGTCACAAAGTCTGTGTGGTGGGGTATACCCAGAGGAAGTACCTCAGTAGAGGAGATCCAGCAATGTTCCACAGAGCGGGGTACATAGATGAGGTTCCTTTGTAGCAATAATTTGGTAGTAGTCTGCAGCGCAGGGTACATCGAAGGGATTCCTCACTTGGAGATGATACGGTAGTGGCCCACAGCATGGGGACACCAGAGAGGGTTTCCCACTGGAGATGGTACAGTAGAGGATCCACAAAGTAAGGTACAATGAAGAGGTCTCCTACTCGAGATGGTATGGTAGTGGCCCGCAGCGCGGGGAACACCAGAGAGGATTCCATTCTAGAGAATGTACAGTAGTGGCCCACAGCATGGGGTACACCGTAGAGATTTCCACAAGAGATGAGACAGTAGTGATCCGTAGAGTCAAGGTACTCACAGTAATGAATGTTCCAGCAGAAGCCCCGTGGAACGGGAGTAGGTAGTAGCCAGAGATGAGGAAGGGCCCCCAAGGAGCGGATACCCAGAGCATCTCACGCCAAATGTGCAGGAACTGGAACGGGAAGTCCGTAGTGAGCGAAGCGGATTCAGCAATGAGGGAACTCGTTGCCAAGTCATCAATAGGCAGGGCCAGCCGGCTTAAGTATCGTGGAGTGAAGATGTCATCCGGAGGGGACATCCACGAGGTTCCTGCCATGACGTGCTTAAGACTGGCCCGTGCATGCATGCCTAACTGATCCTGATGGCAAGATGGTGGTCGGCAGTGCCCATGCCATCCTGGGAACACCAGGCAGGTTGGTGGTAGCTGGCGGAGGCTGCCACTTTCCCCAATGGGGTCAATGCAGCAAAGAAAGAGGTGAGTATTAGTGGTCTCAGGTGTCTGCAACCGATGGGCGTAACAAAAAGAGGGCTACAACAATAGTAGGATGTATTTTTGAAGGCAACATGAGAGGCAAAGTGGCCCCAAGAATGGTATCAACATCCTAAGGCACCAAGAAGGGGGAATGAAGCAGAAAATGTGACAAGAAAAATCCCAAGGTACCAATAAAGAGGCAGCATAGCACAAAGAGTAGTATCAATAAACCAAAGCATCATGAGAGCTGCAAAGCAGCCCTCCACAGCGGCAAGAACACCCCAAGGTGTAGAGTCTGGGATGTGAAAGCAAGGCAGAGTGACAGCAAGAACCTCAAGGTGCAAAGTCTGGGTATAGCAGCAATACTGAGTGGAAGAAAGACTCCTAATATTTAAGATGAGGACCAGAGTGGCATGGAAGATATCTGTACTCCTGTTGAAGCACTTACCACTTGTAGATATAGTACAAGAGATCTATCTTCAGTATCATTTTTGTGACATTAGCTTTGATTACATTAATGTGGATAAGTGCAAGGTGATGCATATAGGGAAAAATAACCCATGCTATAATTACACGATGTTGGGTTCCATATTAGGTGCTACAACCCAAGAAAGAGATCTAGGTGTCATAGTGGATAACACATTGAAATCGTCGGTTCAGTGTGCTGCGGCAGTCAAAAAAGCAAACAGAATGTTGGGAATTATTAGAAAAGGAATGATGAATAAAACGGAAAATGTCATAATGCCTCTGTATCGCTCCATGGTGAGACCGCACCTTGAATACTGTGTACAATTCTGGTCGCCGCATCTCAAAAAAGATATAATTGCGATGGAGAAGGTACAGAGAAGGGCTACCAAAATGATAAGGGGAATGGAACAACTCCCCTATGAGGAAAGAATAAAGAGGTTAGGACTTTTCAGCTTGGAGAAGAGACGACTGAGGGGGGATATGATAGAGGTTTTTAAAATCATGAGAGGTCTAGAACGGGTAGATGTGAATCGGTTATTTACTCTTTCGGATAGTAGAAGGACTAGGGGACACTCCATGAAGTTAGCATGGGGCACATTTAAAACTAATCGGAGAAAGTTCTTTTTTACTCAACGCACAATTAAACTCTGGAATTTGTTGCCAGAGAATGTGGTTCATGCAGTTAGTATAGCTGTGTTTAAAAAAGGATTGGATAAGTTCTTGGAGGAGAAGTCCATTACCTGCTATTAAGTTCACTTAGAGAATAGCCACTGCCATTAGCAATGGTTACATGGAATAGACTTAGTTTTTGGGTACTTGCCAGGTTCTTATGGCCTGGATTGGCCACTGTTGGAAACAGGATGCTGGGCTTGATGGACCCTTGGTCTGACCCAGTATGGCATTTTCTTATGTTCTTATGTTCTTACTTGAAATTGATCTTGCTGTTGAGTGGAATTTTGCATTGCTTGCAAAATTTCCTTTCTGATTGAAACCTTTGTCACATTCAAAACATGACAATGGTCTTTCATCAATGTGAACCTCCTGGTAATTTGTAAGGTTTGCTTTATTTAAAAAACTTTTCTTTGAGCCCTCTGCCCTACTGCTTGCCGGACCTGGGGAGAGAAGTGCACCGGAACATTGGTCGCCTGATGCTGACTTCATTCTTGCATTGGGGGCCTATATAAGGAGGCGCCCTGTGGTGAGGAGTGAGTCGACTTCCCTACCTTTTGCTGTACCTGGGGAGGGAAGTGCACCAGAACATTGGCTGCCTGATGATGATGTCATCCTTGTGTCAGGGGCCTACATAAGGAGGTGCCCTACAGTGTGCCACCACCAGTGTGACGAAGCCACATACCAAAGGGGTGCACCCCTTATGCCAATTTTATGACCTTCATTTTGGCTAAGAATGGGAAGAAAGAGGAAGGGGAAGATTTCCTACCTGCCTCAAGCTTAACTTTTATTAGTGGTACTATGGATCGTCATAACATCTCCAGCTCATCACTGCATAGGAATGTGAGTACAGAACTGGAGAATACTTCCATGAGTCCCGAAGTTAGGGCTCCACCTCCCATTCTGAGTATCTCAACTTTGCAACAAGAGGTTATTTCTTATCTGCTTTGCAGGCCAATTCCATCTCAGTTAGAAGGCACTGACCGTTCAGTTGATTTTAATACGGCACAGACAAATGATAGGAAGAATATTATCCCTATCCCAGCCCCAGTGCAAGTCTCATTTGCAGGAATTATGGAGGAGTTAAAAGTGATGCCTGCATCTGGGGAAATATCTCTTAAAGACAATTGGAAAGTTGTAGATATAGACTCCAAGTTGTCTAATACTGTCACTCAGCTGTGCGATTTTTCCAAGGATACTGTTAGTAAATTACAGGAAGTGGATGCCAGGTTTCTTTCCTTAGAGTCAACAATGTCTGCTCAATCTATTTCTACTACCAATTTGCAGTCAGTGTCCAGTGCAGGAACTAAAGATAGGATTTTGCTTTACACTAAATGTGAGTCCATTGAAAAAAAAACGTAGGTCCAATAACCTTTGTTTGTTGAATTTTCCTTATTCTCGCCTGATCTCAGGGGAGGAATATTTTAAGAAATATGTGGTTGAAACTTTGCAGGTTCTACCAGATAAGAATTTATTGATATCTAACTCTTTTTACATACCCAACAAAAAGAGGGTATCTGGCAGTGAGACAGGAGATGTAGATGTTCTGCTCCCTGCCCCTAGTCCAGATCTTTCTCAATTTTTGCAGACTTCTGACGATAATGTCCCCACTAGAGCTACTTTTGTTGTTTCATTTGCATTGACTGTAGATAAAGAAATATTCTTCAAGCAATACATTAAATATGAGTGTATTTTATGGTTACAAAGTACAGGTTTTTCCAGATGTATCTAGGGAGACACAGATCATGAGGAAGCAATTTCCTCAATTAAAACCTCATGTTTTGTCTCTAGGTGCATTGTTATACCTAAAATTTCCATGTAAGTGTATAATTACCTACCAGAGAAATTTGATTATTTTTGTGGATCCAATGCACTTGGAAACTTTTTAGTTAGATAAATCCACTCGGTAATGTTAGATACTGGTTATATTGTTTCCTTATTAATGTCAGCTCCAATTAATATGGACTTCCGTATGTCTTCAGTATCAGATCTCTTAAGGGACAGGACCATGCTGATAAGGTCACAGAATAGTTTAAAATGAGGCAGCTTCAGAGCAATTCTTAGCCCAGAACATTACCATACCTGCAAGGATACTGATTGGTCCTCTGGAGGTTTAAAAGAGGTTCCTGTAAAAGGCCCAGTGTTTATGCAACTAGATGGCTGATGGCTTCAGAGTGGAGCAAGACCACAGAGGTGGTACATTTGTAGCATGGCAGATAGGTAGAATGTCAGATTAACCACCAAGGTGGTACACCTAGGCCATGGCAGCAAGGCAGAGTGCCAACAAGACCCCTAAGGTGTAGAGTCTGGGAAATCACAAACAGTACAAAGGCCTAGATTGAAAACCATAAGAAAGGTGAGGTGATTTAACTACTCTGAAAAATTTTGTATCATCTGCAAATTTGATCTCCTCATTCGTCTTATCCCTTTCCAGATCATTTATAAATATATTGAAAAGCACCAGCCTAAGTACAGATCCCTGAGGAACTCCACTATTTATCTTCTTTCACTGAAAAAACTGACCATTTAATCCTACTCTCTGTTTCCCTTCTTTTATCCAATTTACAATCCACAAAAGGATAATGTCTCCTATCCCATTACTTTTTTGTTTTTTAAAAGCCTCTTATCAGGGACTTTGTCAAACACCTTCTGAAAATCCATTTACACTACATATACTGGTTCACTTTTATCCATATGTTTATTAACCCCTTCAATAACAATGTATCATATTTGTGAGGCAAGACTTCCTTTGGGAAATCTGTTCTGGTTGTGTTCCATTAAACCAAATCTTTATATATGTTGTGTGATTTTTATCTTTAGAATAGTTTCCACTATTTTTCCTGACACTGAAGTTAGGCTCACCGGTCTATAGTTTCCCGGATCAAACCTGGAGCCCTTTTTAAATATTGGGGTTACATTGGCCATCTTCCAGTCTTCAGGTACAATGGATGATTTTAATGATAGATTACAAATTTTAACTAATAGATCTGAAATTTCATTTTTTTAGTTTCTTCAGAACCCTGGTGTGCATACCATCCAGTACAGGTGATTTGCTGCTCTTTAGTTTGTCAATCTGGCCTACTACATCTTCCAGGTTCACCATGATTTTGTTCAGATCATCCAAAACATCACCCTTGAAAACTGTTTTCAGAACTGGCATCTCCACAACATCCTCATTAGTAAAAACAGGAGAAAATAATTAATTTAGGCTTTCCATAATGGCCTTATCTTCCCTAATAGTCCCTTTAACCTTTCTAGCATCTAACAGTCCAACTGACTCCCTCACAGGCTATCTGCTTTGGATATATTTTAAAAAGTTTTTATTAAGAGTTTTTGCTTCTTTGGCCAACTTATTTTCAAATTCTCTCTTAGCCTGTCTTATCAATATTTTATACTTAACTTGATAATGCTTATGCTGTTTCCTATTTTCTTCAGGTGTATCCTTCTTTCAATTTTTGAAGGACTGTTTTTGGCTAAAATAGCCTCTTTCACCTCACCTTTTAGCCATGCTGATAATTGTTGGCCTTCCTTCCACCTTTCTTAATATGTGGAATACATATGGACTGTGCCTCTAGGATTGTATTTTTAAACAATGTCCATGCCTTTTGTAAACTTTTAACCTTTGCAGCTGCACATTTCAATTTTTTTCTATTTTCCTCATTTTATCAAAGTTTCCCTTTTGAAAATTTAGTGTTAGAGCTGGAGATTTACACATTGTCCTCCTTCCATTCATTAGTTAAAATTTGTTCATATTATGATCACTATTGCAAAGTGGCCCCTCCACCATTACCTCTCTCACCAAATCATGTGTTCCACTAAGAATTAGATCTAAAATAGCTCCCTCTCTCATCAGCTCCTGGACCAATTGCTCCATGAAGCAGTCATGTATTCTATCCAGGAACTTTATATCTCTAGCATGTCCTGATGTTACATTTACCCAGCCAATAGTGGGGTAATTGAAATCTCCTATTATTACTGCACTGCCAAATTGGTTAGCTTCCCTGATTTCTCTTATCATTTAATTAATCGTCTCATCATTTTGGCCAGGTGTATGTTAAAGTACTCTTATCACTATACTCTTATCCAACACATAAAGGATTTCTACCCATATAGCTTCTACTGCACATTCAGGGGTGGATTTTCAGAGCCCTGCTCGCGTAAATCCGCCCAAAACCGGGCGGATTTACGCGAGCAGGGCCCTGCGCGCCGGGAAGCCTATTTTACATAGGCCTACCGGCGCGCGCAGAGCCCCGGGACTCGAGTAAGTCCCGGGGTTTTCGGAGGGGGCGTGTCGGGGGTGGGCCCGAACCGCGCGGCGTTTTCGGGGCGTGTCGGGAGCGTCCCGGGGGCGGGCCCGGGGGCGTGGCCGCGCCCTCCGGACCCGCCCCCAGGTCGCGTCCCGGCGCGCAGGAGGCCCGCTGACGCGCGGGGATTTACGCCTCCCGGAGGGAGGTGTAAATCCCCCGACAAAGGTAAGGGGGGGGTTTAGACAGGGCCGGGCGGGTGGGTTAGGTAGGGGAAGGGAGGGGAAGGTGAGGGGAGGGCAAAGGAAAGTTCCCTCCGAGGCCGCTCCGATTTCGGAGCGGCCTTGGAGGGAACGGGGGTAGGCTGCGCGGCTCGGCGCACGCCGGCTATACGAAATCGATAGCCTTGCGCGCGCCGATCCAGGATTTTAGCGGATACGCGCGGCTCCGCGCGTATCTACTAAAATCCAGTGTACTTTTGTTTGCACCTGGAGCGCAAACAAAAGTAGGCTATTCGCGCTCGTTTTAAAATCCGCCCCTCAGTCTTTTATATGAACTTTACCCTGTTGGACTCTACATCCCCCCTGAACATAAAGCACCACTCCCCTACCAAGTTGATCCTCCCTATCATTGCGATATAATTTGTACCCTGATGTAGCACTGTCCCATTGGTTATCCTCCTTCCACCAGGCCTCTGAGATACCAATTATGTCTGTTATACACACTAACTCCCCCATCTTGCTTCTTACATTTCTGGTATTGGCATACAGACATTTCATAGTGTGTTTTTTGTTTGTGTTAACAACCTACTTTTCAGTTGATAGGGATAATTTGGAATCCTTTTGCTCAGATGATTCTTTACTTATAGGCACATGGACTACATTTGCTTTAATTGGAACCTCTCTGTTGGAATGCTCTAACTCTCCTGTTTCGAATATACCTTCCTCTGAGCTATCGGATTTCTCCTTGTTCTGGATTAAAAGCTGCTCTATCTCCTTTCTAAAAGTTAGTGTCAGCAGCCTGGTTCCACTCTTGTTAAGTCTTCTTGTAAAAGTCTTCCCCTTCCCCAAAAGGTTGTCCAGTTCCTTACAAAACTGAATCCCTCTTCCCTGTACCAATGTCTCATCCACACATTGAGACACCGGAGCTCTGCCTTCCTCTGGGGATCTGCATGTGGAACAGGGAACATGTCAGAGAATGCCACCCTGGAGGTTCTGAATTTCAGCTTTATACCTAAAATCCTAAATTTGGCTTCCAGAACCTCCCTCCCATATTTTCCTATATCATTGCTGCCCACATGTCCTATGACAGCCGGCTCCTGCCCAGCACTGTCTAAAATCCTATCTAGATAATGCATGAGGTCCACCACCTTCACAACAGGCAAGCAAGTTACCAGGTGGTCCTCACTTCTGCCAGCCACTCAACTATCTACATTTCTAATAATTGAATCAGCAGCTATGACGGCTGATCTAACCCTTCCCTCTTGGGCAGTATCCTTGTCGGTGTGAGAGGATAATGCAACATCTGTTTTTCTGCATCTATATATCACATCAAGCAGTACTGACTGAGTTTTCAAGAAAGCTCACCACCCAGTAAAAATATTGCTAGCTGATAATTTTATAGGTTATCTTAAAGCTTTGGATAACTGCATGGAGTGGTAGTTAATACCCTTAAGAGAAACATGGGGATAGCCTGCACGGAGTGGCAGTTGCTAGTTAGGGAAGCTTGCTGGGCAGACTGGATGGCCCTGTTAGTCTTTTTCTGCTATCATTATTATGTTACTATGTTACTATATGTTATCAGGTCCTTCAGAACTGGATTCCCATGATCCCTGGACCCCAGCCCCAGGGCATCCCTCACTGCCAGGTTCAGAAAGTGTGCAAAGCAACAGATTTAAAAAAAAAAACCTTATCTTCCTTTGGTTTAATCATATTTTTCCCTCTGTCACAAAGAAACCTGCATAAAGGCTCCTGAATGCTGCCCACCCACCAGAATTGTTCTTATGGCTGATAGAATATTGAAACAGTAACAACTGTGATGCAGTATAAAAGGAACCGACTTGGAATAGTAACTAGAACAAGATTCTCTTTACTGATTTTCAACCATCCATGTGCCCATCATAATAGGCACTTCCGGCAGAAACCAACTTCATTTGCCATACATTTAATCATAGACCAAAATGGTCTACTTTTTAAAAACATTTCAATGTTATGCAAATAAAAGATACTTATCTTTTTTCTTTTCCAAAATAAACAGTCACCCTGACACGGGACCGTGTTTCAAATATCTCAATCAGGGTGATTCTATTTCATGCAAACATTAATTTTGCAGAAAAAGTAGAGTTTACCACTGTCGCTGTGATGCTTTTTGTGGCGCCAAAATATATACTGGAAGAATATTGAACCAGGTTTCGCTACTATCCATCACCTGGATGTGCAGCACAGTCCACATGCATCCTGATGCTCAGCCCCCACTAGGCCTACTGTCTGCCCCTGCCTCGGCCAGGTCTCACCAGTGTGCTGTCAAGGAGAGGAAAGCATGTGTAGCATTTGCGCTTGTCCATATATAACTGGTAAGATATACGCTACTCCCTTCTACATTAGCCAGCTGTGCATGTATGCAACTACAGCACTGGCTGTACAATTTGGGGATATTCTCCCTACTACTAAATGTAGTGCTGGAGCAGACTTTGTAATTGAGGACTAATACAAGCAGCAGAAATTTAAAGCCTACATTTTTCACTACCTGCAGGAACTAGTCATCCATAGCAATCATTTCCCCAATCTGGGCCATGCACGAGCAATGCGGATTATAAAACCCTTGATTTATGTGCATATATGTGTGTGTATAAACAAAATATAAGAGGCCAGAAAATGGCAGGGCATGGGTGTACCGGGGCAGAGCCAACGGTTATGCGCACAAGTCCATATTTTAAAACTGGCCGCGTAACTTTACTACTACTGCAGCTCCTGATAAGGAGTAAGTCTGGGGATCTCATGTTTTAGGGCTTACATGACAGGTCGAGAAGTCCGGGTGAAATGGAAGGTGTGCACGATGAAGATACAGAATGGTCTGCTGACCTCGAGATTGGCTGTGCAAACTGGTGGGCTAATTGGAAAAACTGGGAATGTCCCTCACATGAGCATATTTTAAAATCTGCTTACATATGCACATTAAAGCCGGCAAAAGTCCTCTATAAGATTTGTGAAGTAGGTTTGCTTGAGCAACCTCTTAAAATTAGGAGGATATTTATGCGTGCTAGACATATTTTAAATCACACATGATCCTTGTGGTACTCCTGTTTCGAATGGTACACAACCGAAACAGGAGTACCACAAGGATCATCACTTTCTGCTCTTCTTTTCAACATATATCTCTTACCTCTATGCCGCCTCCTTGATGGTCTTAACATAAACTTCAAAATATATGCTGACGACATTCAGTTCATTATGGGGTAGATTTTAAGAGGCGCGCGAACAGCCTACTTTTGCTTGCGCATCAGACTCAAGCAAAAGTACGCTGGATTTTAGTAGATACGCGCGGAGGCGCGCGTATCCACTAAGGGGTAGATTTTCAAACGAGCGCGAACAGCCTACTTTTGTTTGCGCTCCAGGCGCAAACAAAAGTACGCTGGATTTTAGTAGATACGCGCATAGTCGCGCGTATCGGCTAAAATCCTGGATCGGCGCGCGCAAGGCTATCGATTTCGTATAGCCTGCGCGCGCCGAGCCGCGCAGCCTACCCCGTTCCCTCCTAGGCCGCTCCGAAATCGGAGCGGCCTAGAAGGGAACTTTCCTTTGCCCTCCCCTCACCTTCCCCTCCCTTCCCCTACCTAACCCACCCGCCCGGCCCTGTCTAAACCCCGATCCTACCTTTGTCGGGGGATTTACGCCTCCCAGAGGGAGGCGTAAATCCCCGCGCGCGAGCGGGACCCCTGCGCGCCGGGCCGCGACCTGGGGGCGGGTACGGAGGGCGAGGCCACGCCCCCGGACCGCCCCGGGGCGTAGCCACGCCCCCGTACCCGCCCCCAAAACGCTGCCGGCACGCCCCCGAAACGCCGCGCAATCCGGCCCCGCCCCCCGACACGCCTCCCGACACGCCCACTCCGAAAACCCCGGGACTTACGCGAGTCCCGGGGTTGTGCGCGCGCCGGTGAGCCTATGTAAAATAGGCTCACCGGCGCGCAGGGCCCTGCTCGCGTAAATCCGCCCGGTTTTGGGCGGATTTAGGCGAGCAGGGCTCTGAAAATCTACCCCTAAAATCCTGGATCGGCGCGCGCAAGGCTATCGATTTTGTATAGCCTGCGCGCGCCGAGCCGCGCTGCCTCCCCCCGTTCCCTCCAAGGCCGCTCCGAAATCGGAGCGGCCTCGCAGGGAACTTTCCTTTGCCCTCCCCTCACCTTACCCTCCCTTCCCCTACCTAACCCACCCACCCGGCCCTGTCTACACCCCCCCCTTACCGTTGTCGGGGGATTTACGCCTCCCGGAGGGAGACGTAAATCCCCGCGCGCCAGCGGGCCTGCTGCGCGCCGGGCCGCGACCTGGGGGCGGGTACGGAGGGCGCGGCCACGCCCCCGGGCCGTAGCCACGCCCCGTACCCGCCCCCAAAACACGGCCGACACGCCCCCGAAACGCCGCGTCGACCGGGCCCGCCCCCCCGACACGCCCCCGACACGCCCCCCCTCCGAAAACCCCGGGACGTACGCGAGTCCCGGGGCTCTGCGCGCGCCGGGAGGCCTATGTAAAATAGGCTTCCCGGCGCGCAGGGCCCTGCTCGCCTAAATCCGCCCGGTTTTGGGCGGATTTACGCGAGCAGGGCTCTGAAAATCCGCCCCTATACCTTTTTCTAATACTTGGTCTAATACATTCTCCTTGAAGCAAATATATTTAACAGCCATAAAAACTTGGCTGTCCCACAACAGGTTAAAATTAAATGCAGCCAAAACCGAACTAGTTTATCTTTCAACGGTTCCTGATTCCATTCACAAAACTCCACAATTCTTCCTCTTTGACAAACAGCAAATACCCATAAAACCCTATGCAAAGAATCTTGGAATTTTCATCGACTCAAAGTTATCTCTCTCAAAACAAATATCTGAAACAGTTAAAAAATGCTTTTTCAAACTAAATATGCTCAAAAACTCAAACCTCTTTTAACTTTATCTGACTTCCGGACAATTGTTCAAGCACTAATTCTAACAAACTTAGATTACTGTAACACATTATATTTAGGACTGCCATTATCATCAATATATCCATTGCAACTCGTTCAAAACGCTACAGCAAGAACACTATATAACGTATCTCGTAAAGATCATATAACACCCATTTTACAACAATTACACTGGCTCCCTATAACTCATCGTATCAGATATAAAATCTTATCTACCATCCACAATCTGCTATATAATGTTGACTCAGTTTGGCTCTGCTCCATCTTACGCATATACAAGCCCTCAACACAGCTACGATCCATGGACAAATGTTTTCTAGAAGTACCAACAGTCAAAACAGTCAGCTTGGCTCTAATCCACAAAAGAACCTTTTCCGTTGCCAGTCCAATCTTATGGAATTTTCTCCCACCGTAAACCTCCGACTTACATCAAACCATAAGGAATTTAAGAAAATGCTAAAGACATATCTATTCAATGAAGCATACAACATACCTTAAATACAATAACACAATATACCGCTAGACCTTTAGTATGTTTAAATTAGTTGTGTTTGTCTATTTTAACCTTCGTAGGTAAATGCTGTGCTTGACTTTTTAACTTATGTATGTATATTTGTAAACCGCCTAGACGGACATGCAAATGTCTTATTGTTTGCGGTATATAAACATTTTTAAATAAATAAATAAATGTGACACAATATGATAGTTAACTTTTTTCTCTGCAGCCCTTTCTTCCAATCATCACTCAACCTTAGCAGTAATATCCCATCAGACCCACCTCTTAAAGGTATAAGGGCAGGCCAGTAGCCTTTAAGGGGTTGGATCCAATGGATTGCATCCAGTATGGATTGAATAACCTAACACAGGTAACCCATGCTAAGAGAGTATTTAAAGTAAAAAGCATGACCATGGAGCATTAATTCCAGTTAGATTTTAAAATACAAGAAATAAATTATCTTTGGATAAATCTTCAGAAATAAGACCTTTGGCAGGAATAACAGAGCTAAGAAATTGGTAGGGATGTCAACAGGGAAATCACAATGATGTTTGTTATTTTGTTTTGCATAATTCCCCATCTGAAAAGGACCCCCCCCCCCCATTTTCTTTCATTTTGTTTATGTGTTTTAGCATATGCTACACTTCAGAAAGGAAAACAAAATGAAACAAAACAAACAAAAAAGAGAAAAAAAATAGTAAACAATATGAAAAACACCAAAGACTTTCCATGCCCACTTCTAGATATCAGCAGATTGCTGTTTTGAGGAAGTTATACTGGGTAAAATGTGTCATTGGTCTTATTTTTTTCACACCAATAAGGTTACCAACTCTCTCCAGATTCTCCAGGCAGAGTTGATCCAGTTTACTTTTGTTTTTCCACGTACTTAAATAATTCTAAAATGGTTGCAATGTTGCACTCTATCCCTTTTTCTGTGTCTCATTCTGAATGCATTTTTTTCTGATGGCTCTCCAACTGCTACAATATGAAAACTCTGCAACTGCACTACACGTGATGCATTTTTGTTTTTCTACCGCATAATTGTTTTTAATCAAGTGTTGTCACTTGGCCCTAGCAGACTGATTCTGGATTTTTTTTTTTACCCCGATTCCATTTCTATTTTAGAAAGTATGACAAACCCACATAAACCTCTACAAAAATTCAATTTTTTTAAAGCAAATCCAAACATTATACTTAATATTTTATTCAATTTAACAAAAACAGACTAGATATGCTTTAAATTAAAAACTACCACTCAGCCATTTGTCTCATCTGCCTGATCCTTGAAATTGTGCTGTCTTGTAATCCATTTACAAGTTACCTGGCACCCACTAATGAGAACCAACCCACAGTTTGAAATCCTTTGTCCTGGGCTCTCTCCAGTCTGAATTCTGCCCATTGCCTCAGAACAGGTTCTCGGACCAGTCAGAAGTTGAAAAAAAAAAAAACCTAGCCAAAAAAATCACCAAAGAATTTGTTGTAATTGCTTTTTCTTTCAAAAGGATATGGGGTAGATTTTCAGACGAGCGCGAACAGCCTACTTTTGTTTGCGCTCCAGGCGCAAACAAAAGTACGCTGGATTTTAGTAGATACGCGCGTAGTCGCGCGTATCGGCTAAAATCCTGGATCGGCGCGCGCAAGGCTATCGATTTCGTATAGCCTGCGCGCGCCGAGCCGCGCAGCCTACCCCCGTTCCCTCCTAGGCCGCTCCGAAATCGGAGCGGCCTAGAAGGGAACTTTCCTTTGCCCTCCCCTCACCTTCCCCTCCCTTCCCCTACCTAACCCACCCGCCCGGCCCTGTCTAAACCCCCATCCTACCCTTGTCGGGGGATTTACGCCTCCCGGAGGGAGGCGTAAATCCCCGCGCGCCAGCGGGCCTCCTGCGCGCCGGGCCGCGACCTGGGGGCGGGTACGGAGGGCGCGGCCACGCCCCCGGGCCGTAGCCACGCCCCCGTACCCGCCCCCAAAACGCTGCCGACACGCCCCCCGCAACGCCGCGCGCTCCGGCCCCGCCCCCGACACGCCTCCCGACACGCCCACTCCGAAAAACCCCGGGACTTACGCGAGTCCCGGGGCTCTGCGCGCGCCGGGAGGCCTATGTAAAATAGGCTTCCCGGCGCGCAGGGCCCTGCTCGCGTAAATCCGCCCGGTTTTGGGCGGATTTACGCGAGCAGGGCTCTGAAAATCCGCCCCTATATGTGCATGTAACCCCCTTTTTCTCAGGGGCTACCTTCAGATGTTGCAGAAGTGGTGAGTAACATTGCTGCAGCCCTGGGAGCAGGCTGAGTCATCCAGGGATCACCAAGTGGGGACCAGAACATTTCTGGACAGTCCAAGAAGAGACTTACCCCACCCCACCCCCAAAAAAAAAAAAAAATTCCACACGGTTTGGTTGGTTCCAAAAGAGAAAAGAATTAATTTTTTGCAAGTTCAAAGAATTTCTAAAAATTAGAAGTAACAACAGCTGGATTCAGTCCTAATAGATAAAAGGAAACCAGTTCAGTATCCTACAGCAGAAATCTTCTCAAATAGGAAAATACAAGACAGTATTCAATCCCAATGTCTTCAGGATAACATTTCTGTGGATGGAAACAAAATAAATCCTTTTATGCTTTCTCAGGAAAGACAAACACCCCTGATCTCTAGGGCTGAGTTCCCTCTGACTGTCTCTTGGTGATCTTAAATAGCAGAGTCTTCAACCACATCACCCTCTTCTACAGGGTCGGAGGTTTTGGACTGCCTCTACTCCTATTCTCTCTTCATCTTTTCTCTCCTCTCATTTCTGCCTGCAGTGTCTGTGGAAGCATCTTTTATCTCCTCTCTCAAAACCCATCCCCTTTGGGGAATGAACATCCTACCCAGGGCTGGTGTAAGAGTAATTGGCACCCTAGGCAAACCTTTCATCATGCACTCCCCACGCCCAGCTTACCTATTGGTGGAGGCTCTAGCACAGCACTCCCTTCTTTGGCAGTATTGGCTCTCTTCCTTTGTGCCTTATGCTGGTGGAAATTTGCTGCCCCCAAAATGTTGGTCCTCTAGGCAATTGCCTAGTTTGCCTAATAGAAGCACCAGTCCTGCTATTACCCAACCCTATCTACACTATCCTATCACTCTACCTTAGATGACACCTTATATAATTCCCTTCCAACCTCTCCTTAGTGGAAAAGATACTTACAGCTATAGCACTTGGGAGATCTTTGTGGAGAAAAGCAAAAGCTTTGGGGGCCTACAAGTTTAGGACAAAGACATTACTCAGTAAAAAAAATCACTGTCCACACTGGGCTGTGCCTTTTCAGAAACTAAAACCATCTAAAGACGGAATCTAAAGAATATACAAATAAACAAAAAATACTGATGAACAAAATGTAGATGAACAATTGGGTAGCAGTACATTTGGTTCTGGTGCAATCCATACAGAAAAAAACTTCAAAATAATCTAATAATCACAGACAAAGAAATCTGGAATCTTAGGTATTTCAATGAAGCAAAGCCTGATTTGGGTAGAGCAGATCCCCTTCCCTAGCAGAAAAAGAACACTTATAGTTGAGCTCCTGCTGTGCTGATTCTATCTTAGACTTAGATCTATCAAAATGCTATAAATATCATGGAGATAGTGCTTGCGATAAAAAAAAGGGGGTGCAGTTATGGTAATTTTCATGATACCACATCACATAGGTATTTATTACAACAAATGTATCACATGTTATTTTCACGTTCTATGCTGAGTAATTTACTGCAATGTTCTGGAGAAAGAAAGAGCGAGAGTGAAAACCACTATAGAAGTAAATCAAAACGTTAACTATTTATACCACTGTAAGAGGGGGCACTAGTAACTCCAGGTGAGATTTGTGGGATGGGGAAGGTGTGGGAGTAGTTTTACATGCACAGTCATACATATGAATAGCACAGTTTATTTATTTATTTATTTATTTATTTATTTAGTTAGTTATTTATTTTACAATATTTCTAATTTTCCACCCTTCTTACATTCAGAGCAGATTACAAAAAGCCATTCACAATCTTCATGGTTCAAATGACACATACACACAAAAATAATAAAAACTCATTCATTAAAAGCTATTTTAAAAAAGGGTATTTTAAGAACTTTTCTGAAGATTCTAGAATTGTTACAGTTTCTTAATTTTTTGGGAAGTGCATTCCAGAAAATTGGTCCTGTTGTAGAGAGTGTTCTCTCACACGTTTTGTCGAAACGTAAGAGCTTAGGTGATGGTATATTGAGGAGGTACTGGTGGGCTGAACATAATGATCTGGATAGAGAGTAAATCTTCATGATGGCATTTGTCCAGGGAGAGTGCAGATTATAGATTAGTGAATGAACAATTAAACCAAGTTTATACTGGATCCGGAATGATATGGGCAACCAATGTAATTGTTTTAATATTGGTGTACTATGTTCACAGCTAGATTTGTTGGTTAGTAATCGGGCTGCTGTATTTTGAATAATTTGAAGAGGACGAGTTAAATATTTAGGAACACCAATTAGCAAAGAGTTGTAATAATCCATACTGGAAAACAGGAGGGTTTGTAAAATGGTTCGAAAGTCATTGGATTCAAGATATGGTTTTACATGATGAAGGAGTTGTAATTTATGGTGTGATATTTGAGTTAAATTTTTTATATGGGCATGCATGTATAATGACTGATCAATTTGAATGCCTAGATTACAGACAACTTTGGAAAGTTTGATTGATTATTTAACAAAAGTTCTGATGGAGCAGAATCAGATGGAAATCTTGATAAGTTGCCATCAGTGAAGATCTACTGTCATTTGGATTGATGAAAGGTAAAATAAGAGTAGATTTGTATCATGTTCTTTCTACCTAGCTTGACTGTGCACGGCGCAGGAGAGAGACCTTGGGGTGATAGTGTCTAATGATCTGAAGTCGGCAAAACAATGTGACAAGGTGATAGCTAAAGCCAGAAGAATGCTGGGCTGCATAGAGAGAGGAATATCGAGTAAGAAAAGGGAAGAAATTATCCCCTTGTACAGGTCCTTGGTGAGGCCTCACCTGGAGTACTGTGTTCAGTTCTGGAGACCATATCTTCAAAGAGACAGAGACAAGATGGAGGTGATCCAGAGAAGGGCGAACAGAAAGATGGATGGTCTTCATCGAATGACTTATGAGGAGAGATTGAAGAATCTAAATATGTACACCCTAGAGGAAAGGAGGAGCAGAGGTAATATGATACAGACTTTCAGATACTTGAAAGGTTTTAATGATCCAAAGACAACAATAAACCTTTTCAGTCAGAAAAAAATCAGCATAACCAGGGGTCACGATTTGAAGCTCCAGGGAGGAAGACTCAGAACCAATGTCAGGAAGTATTTCTTCATGGAGAGAGTGGTGGATGCCTGGAATGCCCTTCTGGAGGAAGTGGTGAAGACCAGAACTGTGAAAGACTTCAAAGGGGCATGGGATAAACATTGTGGATCCATAAAGTCTAGTGGACATGAATGAAGAGTGGGTGGCTCACGGGAATGATGGCTACTACCTGGAGATAATACCCTTATTCAATAAACATACACACGGTTAATGCGACTCCAACATTGCTCTAAGACTCCAACATTGCTGTAAGCTTCAATGGCAAGAGGAAATGTGGAAAAAAGGATTTGCATTCACAAAAAAGCCAGGAGTAGCTTGCTTGTTATGGCAGTTACTACCCCAAACCAAATAAGCCTGATACTTCACTTTCAATGCATATCCAGCATAGCTCTCTGCTTCAACGGCAGGGGAGAAAGACTGACACTTTACGCATTCCAGCATAGCTCCATGTAACTGTATTTATAATGGACCCAATATTTAGTAGGCCGGCAAGCAGATAAGTTACTGGCTACAGTTAGCCGGATAACCTTTCCTGGATATTCAGTAGAGATGTGCATTGGGTGCCCAATCGTTCCCACTTTCGGGTTCATGTGGCCGCGGGAAAATCTCATTTTCCCACGGATCAGCGTTTTTTTTTGTGAAAAATCAGTAGCAAAAAATAACAAAAAAAAAAAACCGGTTTTTGTTAAAGCGCTAACCCGAAAACCAATTTCCCCCCAAAATTCGGGGAAAATGGAATCAGTTTTCAGTGTTGCTGATCCATGACGATTTAGGGAATTTCGTATGAAATTCCCTATTGTCAAAAAACGAATGCACATCCCTAAATTCAGTAGGAAAAATATTCCACTGAAAACTCCTGAATAAAGTTATCTGGTCAACTGTAACTGTATAATTTTAAACCTAACCAGACAGATTTTGGCACTGCTATAGTTAAAAAAAAAACCTAAACCTTGGGCCTCTTGGCTTGATTCTCATCTCTCCCCCAACATCATTACTCTATTAAATCCCTGCTGCCAGATCCCTCCCCCAAACCCATACAAAAGGAAAAGACCTGCAATAATGCTGCAGGCCCTCCCTGTTCCCTCTCCCTCCCTGAAGAATATGAAAGCAAAATATGGGCTCCTCACACCCCCAAACTACCTACCCCCCTCTTTCCCCAAGCCCTCCTACCCTTTCCAGTACCTCTATTGTGGCCCTGGATCCCAGTATGATGTGATCCTGGGCACTTCCAGCATAGCTCTGGCCCGCCACTCTGGAAGCATAAACTATCAGCGTAATTGTCCAGCCTATGTCTGGCAACAGAAATTGAAAAGATTAGTGGTGGTGGTGGTGGTGGTGGTGGGGTTGGGAATTCACCAGGAGGCTTGCAGTTTTGGGGGGGGGGGGTGACTAGAGATTATCCAGCCACTCATTGAAAGGGCAGGGCCTAAAGTAGAACCCATACTTTGGAGATCTACCTGGACAGTGAAGCATATGGTGGTTATAGATTCTTGTACAGAATGCAAAAAATACTGAAATCCTCAGCTTGGAAGGATATCAAAAGACCACCCAGATATAAGACTGGAGAATGTAGGAGAGTGGCACAAGAAATACAAGTATTTCCCTGTGACTATGAGTAAACAGCATGACTAGAGACTGCCATGACTGCCATGACTGGCATAGGGATGTCCTGGAAAGAATGGGTCTCAACGGTTTACTGTTCAGCCTTTGAGAAAGACTGATAGCAAAATGTCATCCTTCAGATCAGACAGCAAGGAGTTAACATTCCCCAGATATATCACCTGACCCCACATGGGAAAGTGCGGAACTCCGAGAGTTTCCTAGATAGAAGGTAACCTTTACTAGTGAAAATCTGAATGTTTCCCTGCTTAACGGAATGGCAGTATGGGCTTAGTACCAGCTGCCAAGGATAATGTGAGCTGCTTGTCTCAGCAGCTTACTATGAGCTGCCCCTTCTTTCCCTACCCCATACTTCGTATTGATATTCAGAACCTGGCAGGCTGTACTCTCGTGCTGAGAGGTGGGAGTGGCTGCCCCCCCCCCCCACCTCCCCATGCTTTAGGGTCACACTGTGAGAAATCATTGCGCTGACTGGTTCTCTAACGAATGGGACCAAGGGAATAGATGATCCCAGGAGAGCTTTATACATTTTAGGACCCTATCTCTCCTTCCTTCTGCATCTGCCATGCTGCTCTTCAATATTTCAAGCTATATCCTAGTTCACAGTTGTGTTATTTTTGTTGTTGAATATGTCACAGCAGTTGTTGGTGCACCCAAACTCATTTATATATGTGTCAAGATCTGTGGCTCTTTGCTGACTGTGGTGAGAGCCCTGGTCTACAGGTCGGATGACCTGGGGGTGGGTATCTTGCTGGGAAATGGGGGTACTCTGCCTGGGCAAGCACATTGTGTTGGCTGGGTGACTACCAAAGTGTGTATGATGATGGCTCAGGTACAGTTTGGCTAATAAAACTACAGCATTTGGTCTCCAAATTCGGTGTTTGCGATGATATTGAGATTTGAAGTTGTATGAGTATGTGAAAGAGAATTGTGTGGCAGTGGCGGGAGCCAGGTGATACAGGGTGTGTTCGCATTATGTGTCTGGTTATAGCAGCACAATCACTATGTACATAATTATGTTACTGTATATGGAGAGGTTAACTTTTAAACAAATGCATGTGGTGCTATATATGTGCATATATGGCTGCGAGCAGATATACACAAGTATTTTATAACTCATATGTATGATATACACACATTTCACAAAATACATGTATCTCTACCCCCACAAAAGATGGGCATATGTAGGCTTGCACATAAATACATCTGGTGTATCAATGCATCAAACGTTCTTACTTTTCCTACCTATTTTTAAAAAATACCCGTGTATACTTTACATGTGAATGTAAAGTTGGACTTACTTGCGTAAGTATTGATTTATGCATGTAAGTTGGCCAATTTTAAATCATGAATGAGTAAATGAAATGAACTAGTTTAGCAAATAAACCATCAGTTTGCCTTGTCTTTCTCTAGATTATCAAGACTTTCCTGGATCTTCAGCCTGAACTCACCCCAGTTCACCTGGACTTCCCACCCAGTTAAGTAATACACAATAAACAAGTCTGATATAAATTACACCAGTTAATTAGCACATGCAAATGTCTTTTAAAATAGCATCTTACGCTTATAAGTTTTGGCCTTGCCTGTAGACTTCCCCTTTTTTACCCTCATATATACGCATGCAAAAGTGAAAATACGCATGTATACTCGAGAAGAGACTGCTTAAATGTAAATCTGCTCATTTTTACACATGTAACGTTTTGAAAATTCACTCCATAATGTTTGCTTTTTGCCACAGTTTCCCATGCAAAGTATCCTTCATGTTGCCACTGAAAAGTGCTGAGTTATTTCTACTTCACATAAGTGCTTCTCCCAGCAGTGTAAGGGTTCCCACTCCACATTCCCAGTTCTGATCCTGAACAATTGGATTGGGTCAGATCAGTACCAGATAAACCCACTACATTAACTATTCACACAGAACTATTGATTATGCATTTCTTTTATAATGCACTTGTTTGCAGCTCACATTAAATTTAATGGTAAGAAAAATGGGGGACAGGGGGACAACCCTAACTTAACATTGGTGTCCTCTGTCTCTGAGGGTCGTTCCCGAACCCACACACACACTCTTTCTGGCTACAGTTTAAGAATCCATTTGGTAGATATTGCCCACCAGAAGTGGTCAGTATCTGGGGAGGAGCAGGGGGAATTGGGCAATGCTGGCAGATAAAAGTTGAAAGAAGGTGAGTCCAAAGACTTGCTCTCTTATCTTCTGGCTGTGGACGCTCACCTGCCCCTTTTTTTTTATAATGCTAAATTCTTATGGAGAGGGAGCCAAGGGGATGGGATGTGAAGGTTTATGTTGTAACTTCAGAAGGGATAGCCGAGCCAGTAGCCTATAAGGCAAGATGTTAGTACAGACTTTAGGGTGATGAATTAAGATGTGAGTGAAGAAGGAGTAGACAAAGAAAGGAACATGTAGGCTAGGATGGCTGTGTCATATGTACTCTCAGTCTGACTTGAGGTAGGGCAGGTTATGAGTATAGGAGGAACATATAGAAAGTGGTAAGTTGGTTCATGTGTTTACACAGAATAAAGCTGTGGCCCTGTTATTCCACTTAATATGAAGTGTGGTGGGGCAGTGTGTAGAAGGGCAGGGTGTAGATGTGGGACCAATAAGAGGAAATGGTACAACTATCATACTAAAAGAAATTGACAACTTGATAATTTTCAATTGCATATATATAGACAGATATCTTATATCTGTAAGTGAAAGAGAAAGAAATGTATCTAAAGTAGATTAAAAAAAAGAAAACTAAAAATATAACTTTATCCATTTCCATCTCTCTCGCTTTACATATATATACGTGTGCATGTATGTATACAAAAAACAGGCAATATGTGAATCATACAAAGTGCTAAAAAAACATTCCAAAGGAATGAGAAAAGAAAGCAATAATGTAAATGATAAAGAATCTTATTAGAAAAATCACTTTATTATCTTTTGTTTTGAAACAATTAAAATAAATGAGCACTTTTTTTACTGATAAATGTGATGTAAAAACACAACCATACATACGAGTATATCCCTATATTACATGTATTCATCTATTAAACAATAATGAACATGAAATCATTCCTAGTAAATGTCAGCTCAATGTTATAAAATAAGATGAGTGTTTACATGCCAAAAACCATCAATTGGTAATGACATCATCAATGACATCATTATACAGTGCATTGTGGCATTATCCATAGCATTATAAAACTGATTAAAAATTGAGCATACAGAATGTCATCAATTTTCTGAAAGTGAAGAACAAATGTCTGATGTATTTTCATATGCAAGAAATTTATATTTATTCATAAACTGGATTTGAAACTGTGGCAATGTAGTGTTCCTCCTGGGTATGATGTCAACTGCCCCGATAAGGCCTTTGTTTCCACCGGTAAGCAAAAGATAAGATTCTTTATCATTTACAGTAATGTCGCTTTTTCTCATTCCTTTGGAATGTTTTGTTGGCCCTCCCTCTCTCTCTCTCTCCCTCACTCTCCCTCTCCCTCTCTCTCTCTCTATATATATGTCTTCTCTTTTTAGATGTTTACAACTTTTACATTTACATGTTTATTGTTTTATCTATTTTAGGGTTTTAGATTTTCCAGGGTTAACTAGAGGAAGAAGAAACTAGAGACTTGCTGACTGATAAGAATTTGTGCAGCTGAGGAAGATCCATCAGCATAGAAAGAGGCAAAGACACAGCAGTGTGGCTAAGGGAGGCAAGTGAGGGTTGGATTGAGAAAGTTCTGAGGGGACGGTGCTTTTCCAGTGTTTGTTCAAGGAACACTGCTTGCATTTATTTTATTTTTTCCAACATATATATATATATATATATATTTATGTATACATTGGTGTGTAAAAGAGCTTCAGAATGTATTTATATTCAATCCAACCACTTCAAAGTGGATTACATTCAGGTACTGAATGAGAGAGTTTATAATCTAAGTTTATACCTGAGGCAATGGCAAATGATGTGACTTACCAAAATTCACAAGGACCAACAATGGGATTTGAACCCTGGCATGTAGCCCAGGGCTCTAACCACTAGGCTGCTCCTCCACTCCTAAGAAGTTAGAAATGTAAATGTTTGGTGTTTATTTTCCAGCAAATTAGGGGTTCTATGGGGGTACAGAAAATCTGTGTTTATCATTTGTTTTGCAGCACAGGTATTGTTGTTGGGTGTCTTTTCCGATTAAATCAGATACATACATTTGTGGAGCTGAGGAGTCATCAGCATGGAAAAGGCACAAAAATAAAGCAGAGGATCCAAGGCAAAGGAGGTGCAAGAAATTGGTAGGGAAAGTGGAGTTTTTCCAGTGTTATCTGATAAGTACCTTTTTTTTTTTTTTTGCATTGGGGGTTTAACAGTTAAAATCTAAAATCAGAAACCCTATATAAAATACAAGGAAATAGCCAAAAACACAATTACTAAATGAATACACCAGAGCTACACTTCATTAGAGGTTAATGGACTGAAGTGCACCACATTTTATAAAGTTTGCTTCATGTGTAGCTTCAGTGCCCTTAAGTCGGGCTGAGGTGCACAAGTTTCCCTTTTTTACGTACAAAGTTGACTTTGGCAATATTTTTTGCTTCGTATGTAGTACAACTTTCACAAGTACATTTACGCTAACTACATTTTATGCAAAACCAAGGCTAATGAGCTGTGGACACAAATTCATATAAACCAGCCTCTTAACAATATTCAAAATGCTAAAATTTGCAGTCTGAAGTTTTCCATAGGAACTTATGTATGCACGTTTTCTTCCAGGCTTACTCCAAAATGGCTCCTGGTCGAAAACATATCTTCGGAAAACTGCAGCTTCTGCATGCAATTTGGTACACTTTAGTATATCAGCTTCTTAGTTTGAGATTTTCTCTATGACTAACATCTACTCATCTCTTTATGTTTTCCTCTTGTTTCATTAACTTACAAAATGTTAACGTACATCATAAAGAGATGGAGACTGTCTACATTATAGATACTGAACTGGAAGTTAAAAGGGGGCAGAGCTGTGAGATCATGTCTTGTTGTGTACAGAAAATGAATGGATTCAGACTTGGTGACAGCAATTTCCCTAAATGGCACTGGCCAGCTGATATCTTGCCTTTGCCACTATCACATAATAGAAGCAGCCAGCATCAATTTGGAAAATGGCCACTGCCGGGTCTGGAGCCTAGCTGCTGCTTCAGACCCCCACCAGACTACCAGAACAAATTTGGTAAGTCCGGGTGTAGGGTCAGAAGGATGGGCTAGGGTAGAGGTATGGGAATCAGCCTCATGGGGGGAGGGGCAATTTTGTAAAAGTGGAGTGGTTTGA
This sequence comes from Rhinatrema bivittatum, assembly GCF_901001135.1. Taxonomy (NCBI): domain Eukaryota; kingdom Metazoa; phylum Chordata; class Amphibia; order Gymnophiona; family Rhinatrematidae; genus Rhinatrema; species Rhinatrema bivittatum. The sequence continues at coordinate 156,343,227 of NC_042618.1, forward strand.
GGTTTTAGGATGTGGCCTGTGCTGCAACTTCAGGGGATTTAAAGTTTATTTTTAGGTCTTTGGCAGGCCTCAAGGTTTGGCAGATGGGTGGGATAGGAAGTCTTGGGAGACCCATAAGGATTTTGTGACACTTGGGGGCCGTTTACTCCAGCCGATCGACCCTTTTAATTCACGGGAGCCCTACAGTCTGAGTCCGCCTTCGCATGGCTTTGGTGGGGCTCAGTTAAACTGTGCTATTTTTATCTACAGTATTTTACCATCAGGGACAATAAGTGGGTTTTTACAAAGCTGGATACCTTGGTACTGCACCTATGTAAGTCCCACAATGTTTTCCCTCTCCAGGGAACATACCACGGCTTACTAAATGACCCCCTTAGATTGTAAGTCCTCTGGGCCTGATTTTAAAAAGCATTTACTCACTTAAAACTGGATTTTACTCAAGTAAATGCACTTTACTCGTGTAAGTGGGTTTTTGAAAATTGCTACAATATATGCATGAATTGTCCATAGGATTTGCTCACATAAGTGTCTTTTACTCAAGTAAATGGCTTTTGAAATTGATACAATAAGCAGTTACATTACACGTGTAAATCCTTATGAAAATTACCCCCTCTGTGAATAGGGAAATGCCTACAATGCATGAATGTAATATGCTTTGAAGTGGCTGACTAGTTGTGTGAAAGTCAGAATAGAAATTTTTAAAAAAATTATTGCCTACCGCACATTACAAAGCCAATAATGATTCTTTTCCATAGACACAGAAAAGGAAAAAAGTCACTTTTGAATAAGACTCATTGGGGTTACACGCGTAATATATGCTCAAGCCCCTGGACGCACGTATGTCCTGGGGCTTGAAAAAATGGGCAGGATGCGCTGCGCGCGCATGTTATAAAATCGGGCGTAGATTTGTTTGTGCCCGGTTGCGTGAACAAATCTGCGCCCGCGTGCAGGTTTTAAAATCTGCCCCTTAGTAAAAGCGTAGGATAAACAGAGAAGATCTCTATTAGCAATAGGATGAAAATGAAGCTCTCTGGGGTAATCTGAATGGAGTAGTAGTTAACCCCAGCCCAGCATGATATGACTGCATTGTGCTTCCATGAAGGGATTTAGATAACCTACACATAACAGTGGTTGCAGTCCTTAATCGCAGTAGTATGATTGCATCAGAGCTCCAAGAGAACATAGGGAGGCAGTCACTGTGGCTGGAGTTTGGACATAGCATCCTTTAAAGAACATGAAAATGCTTTTGAATATGCTGCCATTTATGGAAGGATATAATCAATGTAAAGCTAGAGGTATGTCCTTAAAATATATAACTAAAAAAAATAGATTTCAAAACAAAAGCGATCAGATACCTAAATAAACAGATATTACTAGATGGGCCCGATGGCTTGGTAGGCAGCATTGTGCACTGCCATGCGGATGGTCTGTAGTTTAATTTTCACATTAGATCTTATGTGCATGTATCTGTGGAGACTGTGGGTGCAATGTACACTGGCTCCGGGCAGCATTCCCAGCTCCTGAAGAGGAAGTCATATTCATATATTTAAACGCCATGATACAGGATTCCAAAAGGCTCCAGGCCACAGGACTATTGCTACAATGACCAGACTAGTAAGCGTGGGAGGGAGGATCTATTAAATAGGGGAAAAATCCCTGGTTAGTTGTAAATGAAGACTCATGGTATCTCAGCCTAGCTCTGGTTCTGACTGAGTTGGAAGAAAAGGAGAAGAGAAAGGGGAATACTACTAAATAAATAAATAAATAATATAAATAAATAAATTAAAATAGTTAGTTACAAAGTTACTTCAATAAAGTATTTCATTATAAATTAACCAGTCACTCACAAGCACCGTTTTTGCTAGGTGGGGTAATGTTCAAAGGAATTTTATGCAGTTTAAGGGGTGCTTTACCCACAGAAATGACGCTTTAGAAATTGCAAGACCTGATATGTATTTACAACTTACAAGCATACACATTGTGGACCTGATTTTAAAAAGCATTTACACACTTAAAATTGGATTTTACACATGTAAATACACTTTATCGTTATAAGTGGGCTTTTGAAATTGCTACAATATATGCCATTAATTCATCCATAGGATAGTGTGTGTAAGTTCACTTTACAATTGTAAAAGGCTTTAAAAATTGCTATGATAGAATGTTACATTTATATGAGTAACTCCTTTGAAAATTATCTCCATATGTGTAAACATTTACATGCATAGGTGTTTTGTGATCCAGGGGGTGAAGTCTGGGTAGGGTAGGGGACTGACACACGTGTATAAATTCTCTTGACAAATGTACACTCACCAAATAGCAAGTGTATTTTGTATACATAAAGGTGAAATTTAACAACCAGCATGTGCATTAATTAGGGAATGCATGAAGAAATCAGGCTCACACGCGTCTACTACCGATTTTAAAAAGTGCTCAGATACGCCTGTAAAAACCCACTGCATGCACAACTGAAAAGTTTCCACAGAGGGGGGGCATGGGTGTGGTCTGGTGTGGCATGGTCATTTCAGACACTGGCCAAGAGATGTGCGTGTAAATACTTAGGTGCTTCGGCACACACCAAGATCCCTGACGTGTAACTTATTTCTGCTATGGATAAGAACATAAGAACATAAGAAAATGCCACACTGGGTCAGACCAAGGGTCCATCAAGCCCAGCATCCTGTTTCCAACAGTGGCCAATCCAGGCCATAAGAACCTGGCAAGTACCCAAAAACTAAGTCTATTCCATGTAACCAATGC